>NC_092752.1:103030862-104480862 GCF_047496795.1 Chiloscyllium punctatum
CGCTGTGTGTGTGTGTCCCTCCCTCGCTGTGTATGTGTGTCCCCATCACTGTGTGTGTGTGTGTCCCTCCCTCGCTGTGTGTGTGTGTCCCCATCACTGTGTGTGCGTGCCCCTTCCTTGCTGTTTGTGCGTGCCCCTCACTCGCTGTGTGGGTATCCCTCCCTCCCTCGCAGTGTGCCTGTCCCTACCTCGCTGTGTATGTGTGTGTGTCCCTCCCGCGCTGTGTGAGTGCCCCCCTCAATGTGTGTGTGTGTGTGTCCCTCCCTCGCTGTGTGTGTGTCCCTCCCTCACTGTGTGTGTGTGTCCCTCCCTCGCTGTGTGCGTGTCCCCCCGCTGTGTATGAACGTGTCCGTCACTCACTGTGTGTGAGCGTGTCGCTCCCTCACTGTCAGCGTGTGCCCCTCCCTCGCTGTGGGCGTGTCCACCTCACTGTGTGCGTGTGTGTCCCTCCGTCACTGTGTGTGTGTGTCCCTCTGTCACTGTGTGTGCATGCCCCTCACTGCTGTGTCTGCGTGTCCCTCCCTCGTTGTGTGTGTCCCTCCCACCCTCGCTGTGTGTGTCCCTCCCTCGCTGTGCGTCTGTGTGTGTCCCTCCCTCGCTGCGTGTGTGTGTGTGTGTGTGTGTGTGTGTGTGTGTGTGTCCCTCCCTCGCTGTGTGTGTGTGTCCCTCCCTCACTGTGTGTTCGTGTGTGTCCCTCCCTCGCTGTGTGTGTGCGTGTCCGTCCCTCGCTGTGTGTGTGTGTCCCTCCCTCACTGTGTGTGCGTGTGTGTCCCTCCCTCGCTGTGAGTGTGTGTGTGTGTGTGTCCCTCCCTCGCTGTGTGTATGTGTGCGTGTCCGTCCCTCACTGTGTGTGTGTGTCCCTCCTTCGCTGATTGTGTGTCCCTACCTCGCTGTGTGTGTGTGTGTGTCCCACTCGCTGTGTGTGAGCATGTCTCTCACTCTTGCAGTACGCGCGTGTCCCCCTCACTGTGTGTGTGTGTGTGTGTGTGTCCCTCCCTCGCTGTGTGTGTGTTCCTCCCTCGCTGTGTGTGTGTGTCCCTCCCTCGCTGTGTGTGTGTGTGTCCCTCCCTCGCTGTGTGTGTGTGTCCCCATCACTGTGTGTGTGTGTGTCCCTCCCTCACTGTGTGTGTGTGTCCCTCCCTCGCTGTGTGTGTGTGTGTCCCTCCCTCGCTGTGTGTGTGTGTCCCCATCACTGTGTGTGTGTGTGTCCCTCCCTCGCTGTGTGTGTGTGTCCCTCCCTCGCTGTGTGTGTGTGTCCCCATCACTGTGTGTGCGTGTCCCTCCCTCGCTGTGTGTGTGTGTCCCTCCCTCGCTGTGTGTGTGTGTCCCTCCCTCGCTCTGTGTGTGTGTGTGTGTGTGTGTGTGTGCCCCTCCCTTGCTGTGTGTGTGTGTGTGTCCCTCCCTCGCTGTGTGTGTGTGTGTCCCTCCCTCGCTGTGTGTGTGTGTGTGTCCCTCCCTCGCTGTGTGTGTGTGTGTGTGTCCCCCTCGCTGTGTATGTGTCTGCCTCCCTCGCTGTGTGTGTGTCCCCCTCCCTCGCTGTGTGTGTGTGTCCCTCCCTCGCTGTGTGTGTGTGTCCCCCTCCCTCGCTGTGTGTGTGTCCCCCTCCCTCGCTGTGTGTGTGTCCCCCTCCCTCGCTGTGTGTGTCCGTCCCTCCCTCGCTGTGTGTGTGTGTCCCTCCCTCGCTGTGTGTGTGCGTGTCCCTCCCTCGCTGTATGTGTGCGTGTCCCTCCCTCCATGTGTGTGCGAGTCCCTCCCTCGGTATGTGCGCATGTCCCCCACTTGCTGTATGTGCGTGTCCCTCCCTCCATGTGTGTGCGTGTCCCTTCCCCACTGTGTGTGTGTGTGTGTGTGTGTGTGTGTGTGTGTGTGTGTGTGTGTGTGTGTGTGTGAGTCCCTCCCTCGCTGTGTGTGTGTGAGACCCTCCCTCGCTCTGTGTGTGTGTGTGTGTGTGTCCCTCCCTCGCGGTGTGTGTGTGCGTGTCCCTCCCTCGCTGAAAGTGTGTGTGTGTGTCCGTCCCTCGCTCTGTGTGTGTGTGTCCGTCCCTCGCTGTGTGTGTGCGTGTCCCTCCCTCACTGTGTGTGAGCATGTCTCTCACTGTTGCAGTGTGTGCGTGTCCCCCTCACTCTGTGTGTGTGTGTCCCTCCCTCGCTGCGTGTGTGTGTTTGTGTGTGTGTGTGTGTGTGTGTCCCTCCCTCACTGTGTGTGCGTGTGTGTCCCTCCCTCGCTGTGTGTGTGCGTGTCCGTCCCTCGCTGTGTGTGTGTGTCCCTCCCTCACTGTGTGTGCGTGTGTGTCCCTCCCTCGCTGTGAGTGTGTGTGTGTGTGTGTGTCCCTCCCTCGCTGTGTGTATGTGTGCGTGTCCGTCCCTCACTGTGTGTGTGTGTCCCTCCTTCGCTGATTGTGTGTCCCTACCTCGCTGTGTGTGTGTGTGTCCCACTCGCTGTGTGTGAGCATGTCTCTCACTCTTGCAGTACGCGCGTGTCCCCCTCACTGTGTGTGTGTGTGTGTGTGTGTCCCTCCCTCGCTGTGTGTGTGTTCCTCCCTCGCTGTGTGTGTGTGTCCCTCCCTCGCTGTGTGTGTGTGTGTCCCTCCCTCGCTGTGTGTGTGTGTCCCCATCACTGTGTGTGTGTGTGTCCCTCCCTCGCTGTGTGTGTGTGTCCCTCCCTCGCTGTGTGTGTGTGTGTCCCTCCCTCGCTGTGTGTGTGTGTCCCCATCACTGTGTGTGTGTGTGTCCCTCCCTCGCTGTGTGTGTGTGTCCCTCCCTCGCTGTGTGTGTGTGTCCCCATCACTGTGTGTGCGTGTCCCTCCCTCGCTGTGTGTGTGTGTCCCTCCCTCGCTGTGTATGTGTGTCCCCATCGCTGTGTGTGTGTGTCCCCATCACTGTGTGTGCGTGCCCCTTCCTTGCTGTTTGTGCGTGCCCCTCACTCGCTGTGTGGGTATCCCTCCCTCCCTCGCAGTGTGCCTGTCCCTACCTCGCTGTGTATGTGTGTGTGTCCCTCCCGCGCTGTGTGAGTGCCCCCCTCAATGTGTGTGTGTGTGTGTCCCTCCCTCGCTGTGTGTGTGTCCCTCCCTCACTGTGTGTGTGTGTCCCTCCCTCGCTGTGTGCGTGTCCCCCCGCTGTGTATGAACGTGTCCGTCACTCACTGTGTGTGAGCGTGTCGCTCCCTCACTGTCAGCGTGTGCCCCTCCCTCGCTGTGGGCGTGTCCCCCTCACTGTGTGCGTGTGTGTCCCTCCGTCACTGTGTGTGTGTCCCCCTCTGTCACTGTGTGTGCATGCCCCTCACTGCTGTGTCTGCGTGTCCCTCCCTCGTTGTGTGTGTCCCTCCCACCCTCGCTGTGTGTGTCCCTCCCTCGCTGTGCGTATGTGTGTGTCCCTCCCTCGCTGTGTGTATGTGTGCGTGTCCCTCCCTCGCTGTGAGTATGTGTGTGTGTCCCTCCGTCGCTGTGTGTATGTGTGCGTGTCCGTCCCTCGCTGTGTGCGTATCCCTCCCTCGCTGTGTGTGAGCATGTCTCTCACTCTTTCAGTGTGTGCGTGTCCCCCTCACTCTGTGTGTGTGTATCCCTCCCTCACTGTGTGTGTGCATGTCCCTCTCTCACTGTATGTGTGTCCCTCCCTCGCTGTGTGTGTATCCCTCCCTCGCTGTGTTTGTGCGTGCCCCTCCCTCGCTCTGTGTGTGTGTGTGTGTGTGTGTGTGTGTGTGTGTGTGTGTGTGTAATTCCCTCGCTGTGTGTGTGTGTGTGTGTCCCTACCACGCTGTGTGTGTGCGTGTCCTTCCCTCGCTGTGTGTGTGTCCCCATCACTGTGTGTGTGTGTGTGTGTATGTGTGCCCCTCCCTCACTGTGTGTGTGTGTGTGTGTGTGTGTGTGTCCCTCCCTCGCGGTGTCTGTGTGCATGTCCGTGTCCCTCCCTCGCTGTAAGTGTGTGTGCATGTCCACCACTTGCTTTGTGTGTGTGTCTGTCCCTCCCTCGCTCTGTGTGTGTGTGTCCCTGTTCCACGCTGTGTGTGTGTGTGTGTGTGTGTGTGTGTGTGTGTCCCTCCCTCGCTGTGTGTGTGTGTGTCCCTCGCTGTGAGTGAGCATGTCTCTCACTCTTGCAGTATGTGCGTATCCCGCTCACTCTGTGTGTGTGTGTCCCTCCCTCACTGTGTGTGTGTGTCCCTCCCTCGTGTGTGTGTGTCCTTCCCTCGCTGTGTGTGTGTGTGTGTCCCTCCCTCGCTCTGTGTGTATGTGTGTGTGTGTGTGTGTCCCTCCCCCGCTGTGTATGTACGTGCCCCTCCCTCGCTGTGTGTGTGTGTCCCTCCCTCGCTGTGTGTGCGTGTCTCTCCTCGTTTTGTGTGTGTGTGTCCCTCCCTCACTGTGTGTGAGCATGTCTCTCACTCTTTCAGTATGTGCGTGCCCCTCTCTCACTGTGTGTATGTCCCTCCCTCGCTGTGTGTGTGTGTGTGTGTGTGTGTGTGTGTGTGTGTGTGTGTGTGTGTGTGTGTGTCCCTCCCTTACTGTGTGTGCGTGCCCCTCCCTTGCTGTGTGGGTATCCCTCCCACCCTCGCAGTGTGCCTGTCCCTACCTCACTGTGTGTGTATGTGTCCCTCCCTCGCTGTGTGTATATGTCCCTCCCTCGCTGTGTGTGTGTGTATGTATGTGTGTGTGTCCCTCCCTCGCTGTGTGTGTGTGTCCCTCCCTCGCTGTGTGTATATGTCCCTCCCTCGCTGTGTGTGTGTGTATGTATGTGTGTGTGTCCCTCCCTCGCTGTGTGCGTGTCCCCCCGCTGTGTATGAACGTGTCCGTCACTCACTGTGTGTGAGCGTGTCGCTCCCTCGCTGTCTGCGTGTGCCCCTCCCTCGCTGTGGGCGTGTCCCCCTCACTGTGTGCGTGTGTGTCCCTCTGTCACTCTGTGCGCATGCCCCTCACTCGCTGTGTGCGCGTGTTCCTCCCTCGTTGTGTGTGCGTGTCGCTCCTTGTTTTGTGTGTGTGGGTGTGTGTGTGTGTGTGTATGTGTGTGTGTGTCCCTCCCTCGCTGTGTGCGTGCGTGTCCCTCCCTCGCTGTGTGCGTGCGTGTCCCTCCCTCGCTGTGTGCGTGCGTGTCCCCCTCACTGTGTGTGTGTCTTTCCCTCCCTTTGTGTGTGAGTGTGTGTGTCCCTCCGTCACTGTGTGCGCGTGCCCCTCACTCGCTGTGTGCGCGTGTCCCTCCCTCGTTGTGTGCGCGTGTCTGTCCCTCACTGTGTGTGCGCGCATCCCTCCCTCGCTGTGTGAGCGTGTCCCTCCCTCGCTGTGTGTATGTTCCACTCCCTCGCTGTGTGTGTGCGTGTCCCTCCCTCGCTGTGTGTGCGTGTCCCTCCCTCGCTGTGAGCGTGTGTCCCTCCCTCGCAGTGTGTGTGTTGTCTCCCACTTGCGCTGTGTGTGCGTCTCCCTCCCTTGATGTGTGTGTGTGTGAGTGTGTGTGTGTGTGGCCCTCCCTCGCTGTGTGTGTGTGCGTTTGTGTGTGTGTCCCTCCCTCGCTGTGTATGTGTGCGAGTCGCTCCCTCGAGGGTGTGTGTGTGTGTGTGTGTGTGTGTCCCTCCGTCGCTGTGTGTGTGTGTGTCCCTCCATCGCTGTGTGTGTGTGTCCCTCCTCGCTGTGTGTGTGTGTGTGTGTGTGTCCCTCCCTCGCTGTGTGTGTGTGTGTGTGTGTGTCCCTCCCTCGCTCTGTGTGTGTGTGCGTGTGTGTGTGTCCCTCCCTCGCTATGTGTGTGTGTCCCTCCCTCGCTGTGTGTGTGAGTCCCTCCCTCGCTGTGTGTGCGTGCCCCTCCCTCGCTGTGTGGGTATCCCTCCCTCCCTCGCTGTGTGTGTGTGTGTGTGTGTGTGTGTGTGTGTGTGTGTGTGTGTCCCTCCCTCGCTGTGTGTGTGCCCCCCTCACTGTGTGTGTGCGTGCCCCTCCCTCATTGTTTGTGTGTGTCCCTCCCTCGCTGTGTTTGTGTGATTCCTCCCTCGCTGTGTGTGTGTGTCCCCCTCACTGTATGTGTGTGTCCCTCCCTTGCTGTGTGCGTGTCTCCCTCGCTGTGTGCGTGTCTCCCTCGCTGTGTGTGTGTCTGTGTGTGTGTGTGTGTGTCCCTCCCTCACTGTGTGCGTGTGTCCCTCCCTCGTGTGTGTGTGTCCCTCCCTCGCTGTGGGCGTGTCCCCCTCACTGTCTGCGTGTGTGTTCCTCCCTCGCTGTGTGAGTGTGTCCCTCCCTCGCTGTGTGTGTGTGCGAGTCGCTCCCTCGAGGGTGTGTGTGTGTGTGTGTGTCCCTCCATCGCTGTGTGTGTGTGTCCCCCTCCCTCGCTGTTTGTGTGTGTGTGTGTGTATCTCTCCCTCGCTGTGTGTGTGTGTGTGTGTGTGTGTGTGTGTCCCTCCCTCGCTCTGTGTGTGTGTGTGCGTGTGTGTGTGTCCCTCCCTCGCTGTGTGTGTGTCCCTCCCTCGCTGTGTGAGTGCATGTCTCTATGTCTCTCACTCTTGTAGTGTGTGCGTGTCCCTCCGTCACTGTCTGTGCGTGTTCCTCCCTCACTGTGTGTGAGCGTATCCCTCGCTCGCTGTGTGTGAGTGTCCCTCCCTCGCTGTGTGTGAGCGTGTCGCTCCCTCGCTGTGTGTGACCGTGTCCCTCCCTCGCTGTGTGTGCGTGTCCCTCCCTCCCACGTGTGTGTGTCCCTCCCTCGTGTGTGTGTACCTCCCTCGCTGTGTGCGTGTCCCCCTCGCTGTGTGCACGTGTCCCTGCCTCGCTGTGTGTGTGTCCCCCTCCCTCGCTGTGTGAGTGTGTGTGTCCCTCCCTAGCTGTGTGTGTGTGTGTGTGTGTGTGTGTGTCCCTCCCTCGTCTGTCTGTGTGCCCCTCCCTTGCTGTGTGTGTGCGTGTCCCTCCCTCGCTGTGTGTGTGCGTGTCCCTCCCTCGCTGTGTGTGTGCGTGTCCCTCGCTCGCTGTGTGCGTGTCCCTCCCTCGCTGTGTGTGCGCGTCCCTCCCTCACTGTGTGTGCGTGTCCCTCCCTCGCTGTGTGTGTGTGTCCCTCCCTCGCTGTGTGTGTGTGTCCCTCCCTCGCTGTGTGTGTGTGTCCCTCCCTCGCTGTGTGTGTGTCCCTCCCTCGCTGTGTGTGTGTGTGTCTCTCTCTCTCGCTGTATGTGTGCGTGTTCCTTCCTCACTGTGTGTGTGCTTGTCCCTCCCTTGCTGTGGGTGTGCGTGTCCCTCCCTCGCTGTGTGTGTGTATGTGTGTGTGTGTGCGCGTCCCTCCCTCGCTGTGTGTGTGTCCCTCCCTCGCTGTGTGTGTGCGTGTCCCTCCCTCACTGTATGCGTGCGTGTCCCTCCCTTGCAGTGCGTGCATGTCCCTCCCTTGCTGTGTGTGTGCGCGTCCCTCCCTCGCTGTGTGTGTGTCCCTCCCTCACTGTGTGTGTGCGTGTCCCTCCCTCACTGTATGCGTGCGTGTCCCTCCCTTGCAGTGCGTGCGTGTCCCTCCCTCGCTGTGTGTGTGTGTCCCTCACTGTGTGCGTGCGTGTTCCCCACTTGCGGTGTGTGTGTGCCTGTCCGTCCCTCGCTGTGTATGTGAGTGTCCCTCCCTCGCTCTGTGTGTGTGTGCGTGTCCCTCCCTCGCTGTGGGAGTGCATGTCTCTCACTCTACAGTGTGTGCGTGTTCCTCCCTCACTGTGTGTGAGCGTATCCCTCCCTTGCTATGTGCGTGTGTCCTTCACTCGCTGTGTGCGCGTGTCCCTCCCTCGCTGTGTGCGTGTGTGTCCCTCCCTGGCTGTTTGTATGTGTGTCCCTCCCTCGCTGTGGGAGTCCCTCCCTCACTGTGTGTGCGTGTACTTCCCTCGCTGTGTGTGAGTGTGATTCCTTCCTCGCTGTGTGCGCGTGTCCCTCCCTCGCTGTGTGTGCGTGTCACTCATCGTTGTGTGTGTGTATCCCTCCCTCGCTGTGTGTGTGTCCCTCCCTGACTGTGTGTGTGCGTGCGTGTCCCTCCCTCGCTGTGTGTGTCCCTCCCTCGCTGTGTGTGTCCCTCCCTTGCTGTGTGTGTCCTTCCCTCGCTGTGTGTGAGTGTGATTCCTCCCTTGCTGTGTGTGTGTGTGTGTCCCTCCCTTGCTGTGTGTGCGTGTCCCTCCCTCGCTGTGTGTGTGCATGTCCTTCCCTCGCTGTGTGTGTGCGTGTCCCTCCCTCTTTGTGTGTGCATGTCCCTCACTGTGTGTGTGTGTGTGTGTGTGTGTGTGTGTGTGTGTGTGTCACTCCCTCGCTGTGTGTGGGTGTGTCGCTCCCTCGCTGTGTGTGCATGCCCCTCCTCGCTGTGTGTGCGTGCCCCTCCCTCGCTGTGTGGGTATCCCTCCCTCCCTCGCAGTATGCGTGTCCCTACCTCGCTGTGTGAGTGCATGTCTCTATGTCTCTCACTCTTGCAGTGTGTGCGTGTCCCTCCCTCACTGTCTGTGCGTGTTCCTCCCTCACTGTGTGTGTGCTTGTCCCTCCCTCGCTGTGGGTGTGCGTGTCCTTCCCTTGCAGTGGGTGTGTGTGTCCCTCCCTTGCTCTGTGTGTGTGTGTGTGTGTGTGTGTGCGTGGTGCGTGTCCCTCCCTCGCTGTGTGTGTGCGCGTCCCTCCCTCGCTGTTTGTGTGTCCCTCCCTCGCTGTGTGTGTGTGTCCCTCTCTTGCTGTGTGTGAGCGTGTCGCTCCCTCGCTGTGCATGCGTGTCCCTCCCTTGCAGTGTGCGCGTGTCCCCCACTTGTGGTGTGTGTGTGTGTCCTCCTCCCTCGCTGTGTGTGTATGTCCCTCCATCGCTGTGCGCGCGTGTCCCTCCCTCGCTGTGTGCACGTGCCCCTCCCCTTCTGTGTGCACGTGTCCCTCCCTTGTTGTGTGTGTGTCCCTCCCTCCCTCGTGTGTGCGTCCCTCCCTCGTGTGTGTGTCCCTCCCTCGTCTGTGTGTGTGTCCGTCCCTCGCTGTGTGTGTGCCCCTCCCTCGCTGTGTGTGTGCGTGTCCCTCCCTCGCTGTGCGTGTGCGTGTCCCTCCCTCGCTGTGTGTGCGCTTTCCTCCCTCGTGTGTGCGTGTCCCCCTCGCTGTGTGCACGTGTCCCTGCCTCGCTGTGTGTGTGTCCCCCTCCCTCGCTGTGTGTGTGTGTGTGTCCCTCCCTCGCTGTGTGTGTGTGTGTGTGTGTGTCCCTCCCTCGTCTGTCTGTGTGCCCCTCCCTCGCTGTGTGTGTGCGTGTCCCTCCCTCGCTGTGTGTGTGCGTGTCCCTCCCTCGCTGTGTGTGTGCGCGTCCCTCCCTCGCTGTGTGTGCGCGTCCCTCCCTCACTGTGTGTGCGTGTCCCTCCCTCGCTGTGTGTGTGTGTCCCTCCCTCGCTGTGTGTGTGTGTCCCTCCCTCGCTGTGTGTGTGTCCCTCCCTCGCTGTGTGTGTGTGTCCCTCCCTCGCTGTGTGTGTGTGTGTCTCTCTCTCTCGCTGTATGTGTTCGTGTTCCTTCCTCACTGTGTGTGTGCTTGTCCCTCCCTTGCTGTGGGTGTGCGTGTCCCTCCCTCGCTGTGTGTGTGTATGTGTGTGTGTATGCGTGTCCCTCCCTCGCTGTGTGTGTGCGCGTCCCTCCCTCGCTGTGTGTGTGTCACTCCCTCGCTGTGTGTGTGCGTGTCCCTCCCTCACTGTATGCGTGCGTGTCCCTCCCTTGCAGTGCGTGCATGTCCCTCCCTTGCAGTGCGTGTGTGTCCCTCCCTTGCAGTGCGTGTGTGTCCCTCCCTCGCAGTGCGTGTGTTTTCCTCCCTTGCAGTGTATGCGTGTCCCCCACTTGTGGTGTTTGTGCGTGTCCCTCCCTCGCTGTGTGTGTGCGTGTCCCTCCCTCGGTGTGTGTGTGTGTGTGTGTCCCTCCCTCGCTGTGTGTGTGCCTCTCCGTCCCTCGCTTTGTGTGTGCGCGTCCCTCCCTCGCTGTGTGTGTGTGTCCCTCCCTTGCTGTGTGTGTGCGTGTCCCTCCCTCACTGTATGCATGCGTGTCCCTCCCTTGCAGTGCGTGCGTGTCCCTCCCTCGCTGTGTGTGTGTGTCCCTCACTGTGTGCGTGCGTGTTCCCCACTTGCGGTGTGTGTGTGCCTGTCCGTCCCTCGCTGTGTATGTGAGTGTCCCTCCCTCGCTCTGTGTATGTGTGCGTGTCCCTCCCTCGCTGTGGGAGTGCATGTCTCTCACTCTACAGTGTGTGCGTGTTCCTCCCTCACTGTGTGTGAGCGTATCCCTCCCTTGCTATGTGCGTGTGTCCTTCACTCGCTGTGTGCGCGTGTCCCTCCCTCGCTGTGTGCGTGTGTGTCCCTCCCTGGCTGTTTGTATGTGTGTCCCTCCCTCGCTGTGGGAGTCCCTCCCTCACTGTGTGTGCGTGTACTTCCCTCGCTGTGTGTGAGTGTGATTCCTTCCTCGCTGTGTGCGCGTGTCCCTCCCTCGCTGTGTGTGCGTGTCACTCATCGTTGTGTGTGTGTATATCCCTCCCTCGCTGTGTGTGTGTCCCTCCCTGACTGTGTGTGTGCGTGCGTGTCCCTCCCTCGCTGTGTGTGTCCCTCCCTCTCTGTGTGTGTCCCTCCCTCGCTGTGTGTGTCCCTCCCTTGCTGTGTGTGTCCTTCCCTCGCTGTGTGTGAGTGTGATTCCTCCCTTGCTGTGTGTGTGTGTCCCTCCCTTGCTGTGTGTGCGTGTCCCTCCCTCGCTGTGTGTGTGCATGTCCTTCCCTCGCTGTGTGTAAGTGTGATCCCTCCCTCGCTGTGTGTGTGTGTGTCCATCCTTTGCTGTGTGTGTGTGTGTCCATCCCTTGCTGTGTGTGTGTGTGTCCATCCCTTGCTGTGTGTGTGTCCCTCCCTCGCTGTGTGTGTGCGTGTCCCTCCCTCTTTGTGTGTGCATGTCCCTCACTGTGTGTGTGTGTGTGTGTGTGCGTGTGTCACTCCCTCGCTGTGTGTGTGTGTGTCCCTCCCTCGCTGTGTGTGCATGCCCCTCCTCGCTGTGTGTGCGTGCCCCTCCCTCCCTGTGTGGGTATCCCTCCCTCCCTCGCAGTATGCGTGTCCCTACCTCGCTGTGTGAGTGCATGTCTCTATGTCTCTCACTCTTGCAGTGTGTGCGTATCCCTCCCTCACTGTCTGTGCGTGTTCCTCCCTCACTGTGTGTGAGCGTATCCCTCCCGTGCTGTGTGTGCATGTTCCTCACTCGCTGTGTGCGCGTGTACCTCCCTCGCTGTGTGTGTGTGTGTGCGTGTCCGTCCCTCGCCTTGTGTGCACGTGTCCGTCCCTCGCCTTGTGTGCGCGTGTCCCTCCCTCGCTGTGTGTGTGTGTCCCTCCCTCACTGTGTGCGCGTGTCCCTCCCTGGTTGTGTGTGCGTGTACCTCCCTCGCTCCCTCGCTGTGTGTGTGTGTGTGTGAATATGTGTGTGTGTGTGTGTGTGTGTGTGTGCGCGCATGTCCATCCCTCGCCGTGTGTGTGTGTCCCTCCCTCGCTGTGTGTGTGTCCCTCCCTCGCTGTGTTCGTGTCCCCCTCGCTGTGTGTGTGTCCCTCCCTCGCTGTGTTCGTGTCCCCCTCACTGTGTGTGTCCCTCCCTCGCTGTGTGTGTGTCCCTCCCTCGCTGTGTGTGTGTCCCCCTCACTGTGTGCATGTGTGTCCCTCCCTCGCTGTATATGAGCGTGTCCTTCCCTTGCTGTGTGTGTGTCCCTTCCTTGCTGTGTGTGTGTCCCTCCCTCGCTTTGTGTGTTTCCCTCCCTCACTGTGTGTGTCCCCCTCTCGCTGTGTGTGTGTGTGTCTCTCTCTCGCTGTATGTGTGCGTGTTCATTCCTCACTGTGTGTGTGCTTGTCCCTCCCTCGCTGTGGGTGTGCGTGTCCTTCCCTTGCAGTGGGTGTGAGTGTCCCTCCCTTGCTCTGTGTGTGTGTGTGTGTGTGTGTGTGTGTGCGTGGTGCGTGTCCCTCCCTCGCTGTGTGTGTGCGCGTCCCTCCCTCGCTGTGTGTGTGTTCCTCCCTCGCTGTGTGTGTGTCCCTCCCTCACTGTATGCGTGCGTGTCCCTCCCTCGCAGTGCGTGTGTGTCCCTCCCTTGCTGTGTGTGAGCGTGTCGCTCCCTCGCTGTGCATGCGTGTCCCTCCCTTGCAGTGTGCATGTGTCCCCCACTTGTGGTGTGTGTGTGTGTCCTCCTCCCTCGCTGTGTGTGTATGTCCCTCCCTCGCTGTGCGCGCGTGTCCCTCCCTCGCTGTGTGCACGTGCCCCTCCCCTTCTGTGTGCACGTGTCCCTCCCTTGTTGTGTGTGTGTCCCTCCCTCCCTCGTGTGTGCGTCCCTCCCTCGTGTGTGTGTCCCTCCCTCGTCTGTGTGTGTGTCCGTCCCTCGCTGTGTGTGTGCCCCTCCCTCGCTGTGTGTGTGTGTGTCCCTCCCTCGCTGTGCGTGTGCGTGTCCCTCCCTCGCTGTGTGTGCGCTTTCCTCCCTCGCTGTGTGTGTGCGTCCCTCCCTCACTGTGTGTGCGTGTCCCTCCTCGTGTGTTTGTGTGTGTCCCTCCTCGTGTGTTTGTGTGTGTCCCTCCCTCGCTGTATGTGTGTGTCCCTCCCTCGCTGTGTGTGCGTGACCCTCCCTCGCTGTGTGTGCGTGTCCCTCCCTCGCTGTGTGTGTGCGTGTCCCTCCCTCGCTGTGTGTGTGCGTGTCCCTCCCTCGCTGTGTGTGTGTGTGTCTCTCCCTCGCTGTGTGTGTGTGTCCCTCCCTCGCTGTGTGTGTGTGTCCCTCCCTCGCTGTGTGTGTGCGTGTCCCTCCCTCGCTGTGTGTGCGTGTGTCCCTCCCTCACTGTGTGTGTGTGTGTGTGTGTGTGTGTGTGTGTCCCTCCCTCGCTGTGTGTGTGTGTGTCCCTCCCTCGCTGTGTGTGTGTGTGTCCCTCCCTCGCTGTGTGTGTGTCCCTCCCTCGCTGTGTGTGTGTGTCCCTCCCTCGCTGTGTGTGTGTCCCTCCCTCGCTGTGTGTGTATGTCCCTCCCTCGCTGTGTGTGTGCGTGTCCCTCCCTCGCTGTGTGTGCGTGTCCCTCCCTCGCTCTGTGTGTGTGTGTGTGTGTGTGTGTGTGTCCCTCCCTCGCTGTGTGTGTGTGTCCCTCCCTCGCTGTGTGTGTGTCCCTCCCTTGCTGTGTGTGTGTCCCGCCCTCGCTGTGTGTGTGTGTGTCCCTCCCTCGCTGTCTGTGTGCGTGTCCCTCCCTCGCTGTGTGTGTGTCCCTCCCTTGCTGTGTGTGTGTGTCCCTCCCTCGCTGTGTGTGTGTCCCTCCCTCGCTGTGTGCGTGTGTCCCTCCCTCGCTGTGTGTGTGTCCCTCCCTCGCTGTGTGTGTGTGTCCCTCCCTCGCTGTGTGTGTGTCCCTCCCTCGCTGTGTGTGTGTGTCCCTCCCTCGCTGTGTGTGTATCCCTCCCTCGCTGTGTGTGTGTCCCTCCCTCGCTGTGTGTGTATGTCCCTCCCTCGCTGTGTGCGTGCGTGTCCCTCCCTCGCTGTGTGCACGTGCCCCTCCCTCGCTGTGTGTGTGTGTGTGTGTGTGTGTGTGTGTGTGTGTGTGTGTGTATGTGTGTGTATCCCTCCCTCGCTGTGTGTGTGTCCCTCCCTCGCTGTGTGCACATGTCCCTCCCTCGCTGTGTGTGTGTGTCCCTCCCTCGCTGTGTGTGTGTCCCTCCCTCGCTGTGTGTGTGTCCCTCCCTCGCTGTGTGCACATTTCCCTCCCTCGTTGTGTGAGTGTGTCCCTCCCTTGTTGTGTGAGTGTGTCCCTCCCTCGCTGTGTGTGTGTCCCTCCCTCACTGTGTGAGTGTGTCCCTCCCTCACTGTGTGTGTTTGTCCCTCCTCGTGTGTTTGTGTGTGTGTCCCTCCCTCGCTGTGTGTGTGCTTGTCCCACCCTCGCTGTGTGTGTGTCCCTCCCTCGCTGTGTGTGTATGTCCCTCCCTCGCTGTGTTCGTGTCCCCCTCACTGTGTGTGTCCCACCCTCACTGTGTGTGTGTGTGTGTGTCCCTCCCTCGCTGTGTGCATGTCCCCCTCACTGTGTGCATGTGTGTCCCTCCCTCGCTGTATGTGAGCGTGTCCTTCCCTTGCTGTGTGTGTTTCCCTCCCTCGCTGCGTGCGTGTCCCCCTCACTGTGTGTGTACCTCTCTCGCTGTGTGTGTGTGTGTGTGTGTCTCTCTCTCTCGCTGTATGTGTGCGTGTTCCTTCCTCACTGTGTGTGTGCTTGTCCCTTGTCCCTCCCTCGCTGTGGGTGTGCGTGTCCTTCCCTTGCAGTGGGTGTGCGTGTCCCTCCCTCGCTATGTGTGTGTGTGTGTGTGTGTGTGTGTGTGTGTGTGTGTGTGTGTGTGTGTGTGTGTGTCCCTCCCTTGCTCTGTGTGTGTGTGTGTGTGTGTGTGTGTCCCTCCCTTGCTCTGTGTGTGTGTGTGTGTGTGTGTGTGTGTGCGTGTCCCTCCCTCGCTGTGTGTGTGCGCGTCCCTCCCTCGCTGTGTGTGTGTCCCTCCCTCAGTGTGTGCGTTCGTGTCCCTCCCTCACTGTATGCGTGCGTGTCCCTCCCTCGCAGTGCGTGTGTGTCCCTCCCTTGCTGTGTGTGTGTGTCCCTCTCTCGCTGTGTGTGTGTGTCCCTCCCTTGCTGTGTGTGTGTGTGTGTGTGTGTGTGCGTGTCCCTCCCTCGCTGTGTGTGTGCGCGTCCCTCCCTCGCTGTGTGTGTGTCCCTCCCTCAGTGTGTACGTTCGTGTCCCTCCCTCACTGTATGCGTGCGTGTCCCTCCCTCGCAGTGCGTGTGTGTCCCTCCCTTGCTGTGTGTGTGTGTCCCTCTCTCGCTGTGTGTGTGTGTCCCTCCCTTGCAGTGTATGCGTGTCCCCCACTTGCGGTGTGTGTGCGTGTCCCTCCCTCGGTGTGTGTGTGTGTGCGTCCCTCCCTCGCTGTATATGAGCGTGTCCCTCCCTCACCGTGTGTGTGTCCCCCTCACTGTACGTGTCCCTCCCTCGCTCTGTGTGTGTGCGTCCCTCCCTCGCTGTGTGTGTGTGTCCCTCCCTCGCTGTATATGAGCGTGTCCCTCCCTCACCGTGTGTGTGTCCCCCTCACTGTACGTGTCCCTCCCTCGCTGTGTCTGTGTGTCCCTCCCTCACTGTGTGTGTGTGTCCCTCACTGTGTGCGTGCGTGTTCCCCACTTGCGGTGTGTGTGTGCCTGTCCGTCCCTCGCTGTGTATGTGAGTGTCCCTCCCTCGCTGTGGGAGTGCATGTCTCTCACTCTACAGTGTGTGCGTGTTCCTCCCTCACTGTGTGTGAGCGTATCCCTCCCTTGCTGTGTGCGTGTGTCCTTCGCTCGCTGTGTGCGTGTGTGTCCCTCCCTGGCTGTTTGTATGTGTGTCCCTCCCTCGCAGTGGGAGTCCGTCCCTCGCTGTGTGTGCGTGTACTTCCCTCGCTGTGTGTGTGATTCCTTCCTCGCTGTTTGCGTGTGTGTCCCTCCCTGGCTGTTTGTATGTGTGTCCCTCCTTTGCTGTGGGAGTCCCTCCCTCGCTGTGTGTGCGTGTACTTCCCTCGCTGTGCGTGAGTGTGATTCCTTCCTTGCTGTGTGCGCGTGTCCCTCCCTCGCTGTGTGTGTGTGTCCCTCATCGTTGTGTGTGTGTGTATCCCTCCCTCGCTGTGTGCGTGTGTGTCCCTCCCTCGCTGTGTGCGTGTGTCTTGCACTGTGTGTGTGCGTGTCCCTCCCTCGCTGTGTGTGCATGTCCTTCCCTCGCTGTGTGTGTGTGTGTGATTCCTCCCTCGCTGTGTGTGTGTGTCCATCCATTGCTGTGTGTGTGTCCCCCTCACTGTGTGCGTGCGTGTCCTTCCCTTGCTGTGTGTGTGTCCCTCACTTGCTCTGTGTGTGTGCATGTCCTTCCCTCCCCCGCTGTGTATGTGTGTGTGTGTGGTGTGGTGTGGTGTGTGTGTGTGTGTATGTACGTTTCACTTCCTTGCTGTTTGTGTGTCCCATCCTCGCTGTGTGCGCGTGTCCTTCCCTCGCTGTTTGTGCATGTCCTTCCCTCCCTAGCTCTGTGTGTGTGTGTCCCTCCCTCGCTGTGTGTGCATGTCCCTCCCTGGATGTGTGCGCGCGTGTCACTCCCTTGCTGTCTGTGTGTGTCCATCCCTTGTGTGTGTGTGTGTGTGTCCCTCCCTTGCTCTTTGTGTATATCCCCCTCACTGTGTTTGCGCATCTCCCCTCGCTGTGTGAGTGCATGACCCCCTTGCTGTGTGTGTGTGTGTGTCTCTCCCTCGCTGTGTGTACATGTCCCTCCCTGGATGTGTGTGCGCGTGTCACTCCCTTGCTGTCTGTGTGTGTCCATCCCTTGTGTGTGTGTGTGTGTGTCCCTCCCTTGCTCTTTGTGTATATCCCCCTCACTGTGTGTGCACATTTCCCCTTGCTGTGTGAGTGCATGTCCCCCCTTTCTGTGTGTGCGCGTGTCCCTCCCTCGCTGTGCCTGTGCGTGTCCCCTCTCGCTGTGTGTGCGTGCACCCTCTCAATTTCTGTGCACATGCCCTCCCACTCGCCGTGTTTCTGCTTGTTCCTAATTCTCAGTGTGTGTGCGTGTCCCTCCCTTGCTGTGTATGTGCATATCCCTCCCTCGCTGTGTGTGTGTGTCAACTCGCTCTGCGTGTGTGTGTTTGTGTTTGTGTGTGTGTGTGTGTGTGTGTGTGTGTGTGTGTGTGTGTGTGTGTGTCCCTCCCTCGCTGTATGTGCGCATATTCCTCCCTCGCTGTGTGTCTCAGCAAGTCCCTCCCTCGCTGTGTGTGCAAGAGTCACAGCATCACAGGATTATGACTACTTGGAAAACCATAGTTAAATTAGCCACAGTCAGTATGGGTTTGTGAGGGGTCAGGTCATGCCTCACAAACCTGATTGAATTCTTTGAGGATGGGAATATTGGTTTCCTGGTAAGTAATTGTTTTGGGTGACACTGAAATTGGTGGTAAAGTGGACAGTGGAGAAGGTTATCTATGATACCAACAGGATGAACAGTACTGCTGGGATAGTGGGCTGAAGAATAGCAGATGGAGTTTAATTAGATAAAGGTGAGGTGTTCCATTTTGGTGAAACAAACCAGGGTGGGACTTGTACAGTCAGTGTTCGGGCCCTGGGTAGTGTTTTCAGTCAGAGACCCAGTGACCCAGGTACACAGTTCTTTGAATGTGGTGTCACAGGTAGACAGGTTGGTGAAGCAGGCGTTTGGGATGGTTACCTTCATTGGGGAGAGCATTAAGAATGAGAGTTGGGATGTCATGTTGTGGCTGTAAAAGACATTGGTGGGGCCACCATTAAAACATTGTTGATCAGTCGGAAGAACTCATCTGGTTCACTAACCTCCTTTAGGGAAAGACATCAAATATTCTAACCTGGTCTGGCCGACATGTGACTCCAGACCCACAACAATATGGCTGACTCTGAGTTACCCTCTGGGTAATTAGCAGAGGGATCAAAGAACGTTGTTCCAGGCAGTGACACCCACATCCCATGAATGAATATATAAAAATACCTATGTCCCTCTGTACCTCTGCAAACCCCTCCAACTGCAGCAATCCGTCCTGGCTTTGTAACACCCTGAGCACTCTCTGTAACACTCTCACCTCCTCCAGCACCTTCACCTCTCCCTGTTCCTATCGTGTCAATGAACCCTGACCGTGACTCCCCTTCCCCCAGCCCCCCTCCTGCGAGCAGACCCATTGCAATCCATTTACATTTACTCCTAAAACACACTCTCACTTCAGGATTTTAAGTACTTTTTGGTGATCTTCTCAGCCTCATAATCTAGTGTGATCCCTTTTGTCCTGAGTGAGGGATCAGTGGGAATTTCTTGCTGAGGTTTTTACTGTTTCATTCAAACGTCCTTTTGTTGAATATTTTGCATTGTCCCTTCAAATGTTTTCCACTGTTCATTTACAGGCACATATTTCAGTCTGTTTAGCCTGTTTACCTTGGTCAGTTCTCCTCTCCAACTCATGTAATTGGCTATTTTTGTTTCTAGTTGTAGCTTGTCCTTTCTGTGATTCACTTTAAAACTTTATATTTAATTAAACTGCACTTTATCACAATTTCCCGAAGGATCTCTCCTGGTGACATGACTCATTCACTAAGTTTCATTACACGGTCGCTCTGCGATAGTTATGTCCCTTAACAGTTGCACAATGTGTTTTTCAAAGAAACACTGAAAAAAAAAATTCCGAACTCCTTCCAATATCAATGTTGACCGTGTGATTGTCCCAGATTATACAAATATTGACGTTTTCCAAAATTATCACAATGCCTTTGTTAAAAAATTCCAATGAGTTCCTGTGTAATGCAGTGATGAGCAATAAAATGCTGTTTGGTAGCGAAAACTATTCTGCTGCTTGTGTCCTTGGCAAGTAGTAACCAGAATTTACATTCAGACTGACTCTACTTCATGATCTGAAGCCAAATGCTTTCTCTGTAATGCCTTTGGTATCCATTATTGTTAGCGTTGCCCATTTTGCCTGAGTTTGCACATGATTACGAACCACTGAATATTTTTGTTCACCCTGTATCCATGTCTCCCTGGTGTCTAAATCTCTTTTATCTCTGTGTCACAAATCCATCGACCTTATTGCAGCAACTTTGTCCATTCAAAAACATAATATACTCTCTTCCACAATTTTCTGCCACAAATCTCTTTGCTGATGTACAATTTTAGTTAAACTCTGTCCCATCCTGTTCCTTTCTGCTTGTTTTCAGCCACATTCCCATGCTGTTCCATTGCTTCACCTTTTCCCTTTGGATTTGAAAAGCTCCTTTCACCTGCATCCTCTCTGTCAGTTTAATGTCCTGTCCATAAACCTACCGACATGATTGGCCAGGACACTGCTCCCAGCACAGTTCCAGGGGGACCATCCTCATAGATTTTTTTTTAAAACCAGGTATGGGATGTGTGAGTCTCAGGCTGACCAGCCTTTCTTGCCCAGTCCGAGAAGCCCTTGAGCTGAGTGACTTGCTCGGCCATTTCAGAGGGTCATTGAGAGGCAAACCCTTTGCTGTGGGGATGTCGTGCAGACCACGTGAGGATGGGCAGATGTCCTTCTCTAAAGGACAAGGGTTTGGATTTGTTGTACTTCAGTAATGGTTTCATACTTCTTTGTGGATTGTTAATTATTATTTTTAAAATTATTGATTTCAAATGTCTCCTTTTCAGATGGTGGGTTTCAATCCTGTCTCCCCTGAACATGAGCTGAGGTTTTGGATACATTCTCTCACAATAATACCTCTAGGCCATCACTTCACCTGCTCACTGGGTCCTCATCCCTGAGCACTGATACCAGGGCCTCATGAAGCTAAACCCATTCTTCCAACATGACTGTGTGATCCTGACATCTTCCAGCAATCTGGGACTATTACTTAATATCGCTCCATTTTCCAGATCTCTGTGGAACTCAGTGCCATTCTCCATGTGTAACCCTCACTGCATCTGTTTAATTTCCCATTCTGTCTATTTCTCTGTCTCCTGTAGATACTCAGGAAAGTCCTGACTCAATAGCCTTCACAGCTGCGGGGTGGATCGTGCATCATCACATTGAACGCAGTTGGTCTGCCAGAGAGAGACAAAGGGAAAGGAGATCTGGAGCCTTCAATAAATCCTGTAGTGAGGTAAGGTCACCCACAGTGCACAGAGCAAAGAACAATGAGAGGGCTCCAAACATCTGTTAACACATGACATAGATACAGTGCTGGAGGGGGAGAACAGTACACACACACCCCAGGCTCAATCACCACCCCAATGTAAGTTCTGTTATATTAAAACTCACTACTCTACAACAGTGTATCTGTGGCATGTCTTAGGGTCCAGTGTCTTCAATAATTTTTAATTCCTATAACAGATCCTATCGCTGTAACCTCCTTCCTTCCCGATAGTCCCTCCACATATTTGAAATGTACTGCATTCCAGACTACCATCCCTATCCCTGTAACTTGCTTCAGTGTCTACTACATGCCTTATCTCGGTAGTCTCCTCCTCCAATAAGGTAAAACCAAGGACTGCAGATGCTGGAAACCAGAGTCTAGATTAGAGTGGGGCTGGAAAAGCACGGCAGGTCAGGCAGCATCCGAGGAGCAGGAAAATCGACATTTCGGGCAAAAGCCCTTCATCAGGAACAGAGGCCGGGTGCCTGCAGAGATAAATGAGAGGGGGGTGGAGATGGGGAGAAAGTAGCATAGAGTACAATAGGTGAGTGGGGTGAGGAAGAAGGTGATAGGTCAGAGTGGAGGATGGGGGAAGTTAGCAAAGAGTACAATGGGTGAATGGGGGTGCGGATGGGGGTGATAGGTCAGAGAGGAGGGTGGAGTGGATAGGTGGGAAGGGAGATAGGCCGTTAGGACAGGTCATGGGGGCGGTGCTGAGCTGGAAGGATGGAGGTGGGGTGAGATGGGGGAAGGGGAAATGAGGAAACTGGTGAAGTCCACATTGATGCCCTGGGGTTGAAGTGTTCCGAGGCGGAAGGTGAGGCGTTCTTCCTCCAGGCGTCGGGTGGTGAGGGAGCGGCGGTGAAGGAGGCCCAGGACCTGCATGTCCTCGGCAGAGTGGGAGGGGGAGTTGAAATGTTGGGTCAGAGGGCGGTGGGGTTGATTGGTGCGGGTGTACCTGAGATGTTCCCTAAAGTGTTCTGCTAGGAGGTGTCCAGTCTCCCCAATGTAGAGGAGACCGCATCGGGAGCAACGGATACAATAAATGATATTGGTGGATGTGCAGGTAAAACTTTGGATGTGGAAGGCTCCTTTGGGGCCTTGGATGGTGGTGAGGGAGGAGGTGTGGGCGCAGGTTTTGCAATTCCTGCAGTGGCAGGAGAAGGTGCCAGGAAGGGAGGGTGGGTTTTTTGGGGGCGTGGAACTGACCAGGTAGTCAAGAAGGGAATGGTCTTTGCGGAAAGTGGAGAGGGGTGGGGAGGGAAATATATCCCTGGTGGTGGGGTCCGTTTGGAGGTGGCGGAAATGGCAGCAGATAATTTGGTTTATGCGACGGTTGGTAGGGTGGAAGGTGAGCACCAGGGGCGTTCTGTCCTTGTTACGGTTGGAGGGGTGCGGTCTGAGGGCGGAGGTGCGGGATGTGGACGAGATGCGTTGGAGGGCATCTTTAACCACGTGGGAAGGGAAATTGCGGTCTCTAAAGAAGGAGGCTATCTGGTGTGTTCTGTGGTGGAACTGATCCTCCTGGGAGCAGATACGGCAAAGGGGGAGGAGTTGGGAATACGGGATGGCATTTTTGCAAGAGGTAGGGTGGGAAGAGGTGTAATCCAGGTAGCTGTGGGAGTCAGTGGGTTTGTAAAAAATGTCAGTGTCAAGTCGGTTGTCATTAATGGGGATGGAGAGGTCCAGGAAGGGAAGGGAGGTGTCAGAGATGGTCCAGGTAAATTTAAGGTCAGGGTGGAATATGTTGGTGAAGTTGATGAATTGCTCAAACTCCTCGCGGGAGCACGAGGTGGCGCCAATGCAGTCATCAATGTAGCGGAGGAAGAGGTGGGGAGTGGTGCCGGTGTAATTACGGAAGATGGACTGTTCTCCGTAGCCAACAAAGAGACAGGCATAGCTGGGGCCCATGCGTGTGCTAATGGCTAATCCTCCCTTTGGTCTGGAGGAAGTGGGAGGATTCAAAGGAAAAATTGTTAAGGGTGAGGACAAGTTCAGCCAACCGAATGAGAATCTCGGTGGAATGGTACTGTTGTGGACGTCGGGAGATGAAGAAACAGAGGGCTTCGAGGTCCTGGTCATGGTGGATGGAGGTGTAGAGGGATTGGATATTCATGGTGAAGGTGAGGCGTTGGTGGGCCAGGGAAATGGAAGTCTTAGAGGAGGGGTAGGGTAGGGTGTGAGTGGTGTCTCGAACGAATGTTTGTAGTTCCTGGACTAGGGGGGACAGGACAATGTCGAGGTAGGGAGACATGAATTCGGTGGGGTAGGAGCATGCTGAGACAATGGGGCAGTTGGGGTGGTTAGACTTGTAGAACCGGGCAGTGGGGGATCCCGGACAATGAGGGTGGAATCTGTGGGTGGGAGATCTCCTCCTGAGGTGATGAGGTTCTGTCTGCTCTGGGAGATGACGGTTTGGTGATGGATCATGGTAGAGGGGGTGGTAGGAGGAGGTGTCTTTGAGTTGGCATCATGGCTTCAGCGGTGTAGAGGTCAGTGCACCAGACTCTCACTGCACCCCCTTTATCTGCTGATTTGATGGTGAGGTCGGTATTGGAGCAGAGGAAGTGGAGGGCTGTACGTTGTGAGGGTGAGAGGTTGGAGTGGGGGAGGGGGGAGATAGGTTGAGGCGGTTAATGTCTCGGTGGAAGTTGGAAATGAAGAGATCGAAGACAGGTAATAGGCCAGCGCGGGGTGTCCAAGTGGATGGAGTGTATTGGAGGCCGGCAAAGGGGTCCTCAGAAAATAGGCGGGAGTCTTCATTGTAAAAGTAAGCTCTGAGGCGGAGGCGGTAGAAGAAGTGTTCGATGTCACGGCGTGTATTAAATTCATTGATGTGTGGACGGAGGGGCATAAAGGTGAGTCCTTTGCTGAGGACTGATCATTCGTCCTCAGTGAGGGGGAGGTCCAGGGGAATGGTGAAAACTCGGCAGGACTGGGAGCTGGGACCAGGCATAGGTGTGGAGCTGGGGAAGGCGACGGAGCCTGTAACTGGAGTGGGTGTGGTGTTAGGGGGAATGGGGATGGAGTCATGAGCAGGGGTGGTGTTCCCCTCAGGGTTCTGGGGGCAGGGAAGGTGACGGTGGGACCTTGGGGTGGGGTATCAGCACAATGCAGATGAGTGGCGTTGGTGGGGGCGGAAGTGGTGGCAAACACGGCAGTGGGGTGGGGGAGCGGGGGGGCGTAGAAGTCACTGAGTGTGTGACATCAGCGATGATGTGAGGGGCGGAAGTGATGACACTTGTGGTGTATGAGGAATTGTGAGGGGCGGAAATGGCATTTACTTTATTTTAACCAATAATTTCCTGTCACAAATCTGTTTGACAATGTCATTTTTAATTAAACTCAGTCCCTTACTGTTTCTTTCTTTTGGTCTTCATTCACATCTCCATGGTGTTCCAATATTTCAACCTTTCTCTTTGGACTTGGGAATTTCCATTCACCTCAGACCTGTCCCCCTCCTCATCTGTGTCCATTTATAGCAAACTGCATAATCCTGGTACCAGAGGAGCCTATCTCAATAAAATAGCTCAGTCCTCCCTGAGTACTGGTAGCAGTACTCACTGGTCAGAACCACTTCTGATGATAACATTGTGTAATCCTGATACCTTCCTGCACTCTGCTGATATCACTGTCTCTCTCCATGTGGTATCCCTCACTGTGTGGGTCTAATTGCTGCCTCTGTCAGTGTCTCTTGCTCTTGCAGCTACTCCAGATCCTGAGCCAACAGCATTCTCCACTCCAGAGGGAAGCAACTGCACAGGCCATGGATGGAGACTGGGATTTTCCAGATCACTGTGGGACTTGGTGCCATTCTCTATGTGTACCCTTCATTGCAGCAGTGTAATTTCCCATTCTGTCTATTTATCTGTCTCCTGTAGGTATTCCTGATGTCCCTGACTCAGCAAAATTCCCAATTCCTGTCTCGTCCATCACCACATTGAAGACAGTTGCTCAGCCAGAGAGAGATGGAGAGTGAAATCTGGAGCCTTCAGTAAATCCTGCAGCCGGTTAGATCACTCACAGTAAACAGCACAGGGAGGAGGTAGTTGGCTTTAATTCAGACCCTGAGGGCATGAGGTCAGAACAATGCTGGGCAAGGAACATGAGAAAATTCTCAGGCTTCATTATCACCATCTTGTCTGTAAATTCAACTGTTCCACAGAACCCTCCCTATGTCTGTCAGTTTCTCCACTGTCTGTTTCATAAATACCACTTTCTCTACCTCTATCAGCCCCTACAATCCTGCCTATCCCTGTAAGCTCCTCCGACCAGTACAACTCTCCAAGTTTCTGCCTTTGCCTTTAATCCCGGGTTCTGTCACATCTCTCCTTAACTGAAGAAAAACAACTCTTCAGTTCCTTTAGCCATCCTGGTCAGTGTAGTCCTTTCCAGACCTGAAAACCCTCCCTGTCTTTGTGACTTCTTTGAACTCCTACTACCTTCATGATCTCTGTAACATTCCCGTCACGACAACCAAAAAGCTCTGTACCTTAGTAACCTCCTCCAGCTGTTAGACTCCTCCTTGTCTCTGGGCACAAAGCAGAGTGACCCTGCTTCTCTCATAAATTAGTTTCTGCATTTCTAATGATGACTATGAACTCTTCCTGAATCTAAAACACACTCAGTCTCTGTAAACTCTACAGGTCCCAATTGATGGAATTTCCTTCGGTAAAAACCTTTATACCTTTAACCTCCTCCAGACGCGACCACACAGTTTATTTCTAAAACCTCTATGAATGATAGAGTCATAAAGATGTACAATTTGGAAACTCGCTCTTCGGTCCAACCCGTCCATGCCGACCAGATGTCCAAATTCAATCTCGTCCCACCTGCCAGCACCTGGCCCAAATCCCTTCAAATCCTTCCTATTCATATACCCATCCAAATGCCTCTTAAATGTTGCAATTGTACCAGCCTCCACCACATCCTCTGGCAGCTCATTCCATACAGGAACCACCCTCTGTGTAAAGGTTGCCCCTTGGGTCTCTTTTATATCTTTCCCCTCTCAACATAAACCTATGCCCTCTATTTCTGGACTCCCCGACCCCAAGGGAAAAGACTTTGTCTATTTATCCTATCCATACCCCTCATAATTTTGTAAACCTCTGTAAGGTCACCTCTCAGCCTCTGACGCTCCAGTGAAAATAGCCCCGGCCTGTTCAGCCTCTCCCTGTAGCTCATATCCTCAAACCCTGGCAACATCCTTGTAAATCTTTTCTGAACCATTTCAAGTTTTACAAACCTTTCCGATAGGAAGTCTACCAAAATTGCATGCAATATTCCAACAGTGGCCGAATCAATGTCCTGTACAGCGCAACATGACCTCCCAACTCCTGTACTCAATACTCTGACCAATAAAGGAAAGCATACCAAATGCCTTCTTCACTATCCTATCTACCTGTGACTCCACATTCAAGGAACTATGAACCCACACTCCAAGGAATCTTTGTTCAGCCACACACCCTCGGACCTTACCATTAAGTGTATAAGTCCTGCTAAGATTTGCTTTCCTAAAATGCAGCACCTTGCATATATCTGAACTTAACTCCATCTGCGAGCTCTCAGCCCATTGGCTCAGCTGGTTCAGATCCTGTTGTATTCTGAGGTAACATTCTTCGCTGTCCTCCAATTTTGGTGTCATCTGCAAACTTACTAACTGTACCTCTTCTGCTTACATCCGAATCATTTATGTAAATGACAAAAAGTAGAGGGCCCAACAACGATCCTTGTGGCACTCCACTGGTCACATGCCTCCAGTCTGAAAAACAACCCTCCACCACCACCCTCTGTCTTTTACCTTTGAGCCAGTTCTGTATCCAAATGGCTAGATCTCCCTGTATTCCATGAGTTCTAACCTTGCTAATCAGTCTCCCATGGGGAACCTTGTGGAACGCCTTACTGAAGACCATATAGATCACATCTATCTCTCTGCCATCCTCAATATTCTTTGTTACTTCTTCAAAAAACTCAATCAAGTTTATGAGACATGATTTCCCACGTACAAAGCCGTGTTGACTCCCCTAATCAGTCCTTGCCTTTCCAAATACATGTACATCCTGTCCCTCAGGATTCCCTCCAACAACTTGCCCACCGCCGAGGTCAGGTTCACCGGTCTGTCGTTCCCTGGTTTGTCTTTACCACCCTTCTTAAACAGTGGCACCACTTTTGCCAACCTTCAGTCTTCTGGCACCTCACCTGTGACTATCGATGATACAAATATCTCAGCAAGAGGCGCAGCAATCACTTCTCTAGCTTCCCACAGAGTTCTCGGGTACACCTGATCAGTTCCTGGGGATTTGTTCACCTTTAACCGTTTCAAGACATCCAGCACTTCCTCCTCTGTAATCTGGACGTTTTGCAAGATATCACCATCTCTTTCTCTACAGTCTATATCTTCCATATGCTTTTCCACAATAAATACTGATGCAAAATATTCATTTAGTATCTCCCCCATTTTCTGTGGCTGCACAAAAAGGCCGCCTTGCTGATCTTTGTGCGGCCCTATTCTCTCCCTAGTTACCCTTTTATTCTTAATATATTTTTTAAAAACCCTTTGCATTCTCCTTAATTCTATTTGTCAGATCTATCTCATGTCCGCATTTGCCCTCCTGATTTCCCTCTTAAGTATACTCCTACTTCCTTTATACTCTTCTAAGGATTCACTTGATCTATCCTATCTATACCTGACATATGCTTCCTTCTTTTTCTGAACCAAACACTCAATTTCTTTAGTCATCCTGGATTCTTTCTACTTACCAGTCTTCCCTTTCACCCTGACAGGAATATACTTTCTCTGGACTCTTGTTATCTGATTTCTGAAGGCTTCCCATTCTCCAGCCATCCCTTTACCTTCGAACATCTGCCGCCAATCGGCTTTCAAAAGTTCTTGCTTCATACCATCAAAATTGGCCTTTCTCCAATTTAGAACATCAACTTTTAGATCTGGTCTATCCTTTTCCATCACTATTTTAAAACAAATAGAATTATGGTCGCTGGCCCCAACGTGCTCACCCACTGACACCTCAGTCACCTGCCCTGCCTTATTTGCCAAGAGTAGGTCAAGTTTTGCACCTTTTCTAGTAGGTACATCCATATACTGAATCAGAAAATTATCTTCTTCACACTTAAAAAAAATCCTCTCCATCTAAACTTTTAACACTATGGCAGTCCCAGCCGATGTTTGGAAAGTTAAAATCCCCTCCCATACCTACCCTATTATTCTTACAGATAGCTGAGATCTCCTTAGAAGTTTGTTTGGCAATTTCCCTTTGACTGTTGGAGGGTCTGTAATACAATCCTAATAAGGTGATCATCCCTTTTTATTTCTCAGTTCCACCCAAATAACTTCCCTGGATGTATTTCTGGGAATATCCTCCCTCAGCTCAGCTGTACTGCTATCCCTTATCAAAAACCCCACTCCCCTTCTCTCTTGCCTCCCTTTCTATCCTTCCTGTAGCATTTGTATCCTGGAACAATAAGCTGCCAGTCCTGCCCATCCCTGAGCCATATTTCTGCAATTGCAATGCGATCCCAGTCCCATGTTCCTAACCATGCCCTGAGTTACTCTGCCTTCCCTGATAGACCCCTTGCATTGAAATAAATGCAGTTTAATTGATTAATCCTACCTTGTCCCTGCCTGTCCTTACTGTTTGGCTCACTTCTGTTCTCAGTTGTCCCCATCTCAGAACAAGTTCCCAAAATCTTCCCTGTGATTGTTACCACGTCCCATCCCTGCATTCCTCAAAATCCCTGGAAAGTCCTCCCATTCCTAAAACCCGCCCTATATCTGTCAAGCTGTTCCATCTTCCACAACCCTCCCTATCACTGTAAGACAGCCCCCCCCGTCCCAGTTACTACAGCCCGCTGCATCACTAAATGCCAGTAGTCACTGTGCATCTCTAAAAACTTACTATCTATGTAACCTCCTTCAGTCCCCACAGCCCTCCCTGTCTCCATAAACTCCTTCAGTCCCCACGACTCTTCCTATCCATGTAACCTGAATCATTCCTCACAAACCTCCCTAACTCCATAAACTCCAAAAGGCCCCACGACCCTCCCTATCTCCATACTCTCATCCAGACCCGACGACCCTCCCGTTCAGAGTAACCGCCTTCAGTCCCCATGATCCTCCTGATCTGTGCAACCTCCTTCAGGCCCAACAGCCCTGCAGATCTCTTTGGCCCCTTTCAGGCCCCACAGCACTCTCTATCTCCATAATGTTCTTCAGTCACCACTGCACTCTCTGTGTCCATAATCTCATGCAGTCCCCACATCATTCCCTCCTTAATTCCAAAGCCTCTATTACCTGTTGAACCTGTAAGCTACCTTTTTCAGACTGAGAAACAAGAACTCCCATAACCATTTCTGCTGCCAGTCTGAAACCAAACAGTGTCAGCCTGACAGTAGGTCGGGAGCTGAAATATGTTTGAAATGATATGTCAATATACAATAACTGGACCCTTAGAAACACATTGAATAAAAAGACAATGTGGATTTGAGCCTGTTGGATTGTATTTTTATTGGTGTGAGTATAAATGGCAGAGTAGATAAGGGTGAAGGAGTGGCTGTACCGAGGATACGGTGTATTTGAATTATCAGAAGCCTTTACACAAGTTTCAATAAGGGCTAAGGAGTAACTTGGTAGAGAATAGGGCACCTTAACTATCAGGAGGTGGGTGAGATATTGGACAAGATAGTGTTGTCAGAAGTTACTGTGGAGAAAGACATGGAAGCTCGGGAACGTGGGGAAATAAAGAGTGATGTCTTGGAAAGAATCCTCACCAGAGAAGAGAAAGTGTTGGAGTCTTAAAACAAACAAAGGTCGATCAATCCTCAGTAGCTCATTATGTCTATCCTAGAATATTGTGGGAAGCTAGGGAAGAGGTTGCGGTGTCCCTAACAGAGATATTTATATTATCCACAGACACAATGAGTTACCGGAAGACTGGAAGGTGGCTAATGTTATTCCATCACTTAAGGGTTGCAGGGAAAAGCAAGGAAATTACAGTCCCGTGAGCCCAGTGTTGGGGAAGTTGTTGGAGGAGATTCTGAGAGAAAGGAGCTACATATATTTGGAAAGGCAAGGGCTGATTAGAGATAGTCAGCATGGCTTTGTGAGTGGGAAACCGTGTTTCACAAACTGGATTGATTCTTCGAGGAGTTGGCCAAGAGATAGACGAAGGCAGAGCAGTCACCATTGTCTACATGAGATTTAGTAAAGCATTTGACAAGGTTCTAAGGGATGTAGAACATCTAGTCAAGAGGAAGAAGGAAGCTAACCTAAGGTTGAGGAATCAAGAATCAGAAGCAGGGCTCTAGAGAGTTACATGGGGCAGCACGGTGGCTCAGTGGTTAGCACTGCTGCCTCACAGCACCAGGGACGTGATTTTGATTCCAGCCCCAGGCAATTGTCTGTGTGGAGTTTGCACTTCTCTCCATGTCTGTGTGAGTTTCCAATAGGTGCTTAGGTTTCCACCCACAGCCCAAAGATGTGCAGGTTAGGTGAATCAGCCATGTGTTGTTCAAGAAAGGGAATCGAGATAATCCTGGGAATCACAGGCCTGTCAGTCTTCTGTCTGTGATGTGCAGATTATTGGAGAGGACTCTGAGAGACAGGATTTGTGATTCCTTGGAAAACCATAGTTTGATTAGAGAAAGTCAGCATGGCTTTGTAAGGGACAGGTCATGACTCACAAATCATATTGAATCCTTTGAGAATGTGACAAAACACATTTATGGCTCATTGAGAAAGTACAGAGCATGGGATACAGGGAAACCTGCCTGTCTGGATATAGAATTCCTGGCCCGTAGAAGACAGAGGGTGATGACAGATGGAAATCTTTCAGCCTGGAGCTCAGTGACCAGTGGTTTTCTGCAGAGAGAGGTTACAGGACCTCTGCTCGTTGTGATTTTATGAATGACTTGGATGTGTGAGTGGAAGAGTGGGTTAGTAAGTTTGCCAATGACACGAAGGTTGGTGGAGTAGTGAAGAGTGTGGAGATCTGTTGTAGGTTGCAACGGGACATTGACTGGATGTAGAGCTGGGCTGAGAAGTGGTAGATGGAGTTAAATCAGGAAAAGTGTGAAGTGATTCATTTTGGGAGGTGAGACTTGAATACAGAATACAGGGATAAAGGCAGAATACTGGATAGTGTGGAGGAACAGATGGATCTTGGATTTCATGACCTGAGACTTTTCAAATTTGCCACCCAAGCTGATAATGTTGGATAGAAGGAATATGTTGTATTCGCTTTCATTAGCTGGGGGATTGAGTTTTAAAGCGTGAAGTTATGCTACAGCTCTATGCAGCCCTGTTCAGATCCATTTGGAATATTGTGTTCAGGTTTCACCCCTTCATTTCAGGAAGGATATGGAAGCTTTAGAGAGGGGAAAGAGGAGATTTACCAGGATTCTGCCTGGACTGGAGGGCATGTCTTATGAAGAAAGGTTGAGGAAACTAAGGCTTTTCTTATTGGAGTGAAGAAGAGTGCGCTGTGACTTGGAAGAGGTGAACAAGATGGTGTGAGGCATAGATAGATTGAATAGTGAGAGACCTCTTTATTCCATGGCATACATGGTACCAGGGGCATAATTTGAGGGTGATTGGAGGTTGGGTAAGGGGAGAATTCAGATGTAGGTCCTTTACACAGAGAATGATAGGTGGGTGGAACGGGACATTTTAACAGACTCTTGGATAGGCACATGGATGATAACAAAATGAAGGATATGTCGGTTAGTTTGATCTGACAGTTGGGTAAAAGATGTGCATGCCATCGTGGCCGAATGGTCTTGTGCTGTACTGTTCTGTGTTCTACGATCCGTATGGTAAACTGGGTAATATGTTCAGATCAATGTAGAAGGATATGGCATTCAGGAGGAGCTAGTCAACTGGATACAAAATTGACTTGATGGTAGGAGACAGAGGGTGATGGGAGACATGTTGCCTTTCTGACTGGAGACATGTGACCAGCGGTGGAGTCGGTCCCCTGGTGTTTGTCATTTTGATAAATGGTTTGGATGGGAATATTGGTTTTGTGGTAAGTAAGCTTCTTGGTTGAAACTGAAATATGTGGCAAAGTGGACAGTGAAGAAGGGTATCTGTGATACAACAGGATGGACAGTACTGCTGAGATAGTGGGCTGAAGAATAGCAGATGGAGTTTAATTAGATAAAGGTGAGGTGTTCCATTTTGGTGAAACAAACCAGGGTGGGACTTGTACAGTTAATGTTTGGGCCCTGGGTAGTGTTGTCAGTCAGAGACCCAGGGATGCAGGTAGACAGTTCTTTGAAAGTGGTGTCACAGGCAGACAGGTTGGTGAAGCAGGCGTTTGGGATGGTTACCTTCTTTGGGCAGAGCATTGAGAGTAAAAGTTGGGACGTCATGTTGTAGCTGTACAGGACATTGGTGAGGCCACCATAAAAGCATTGTTAAACACTAGGAAGTACTCATCTTGTTCACTTACGTCCTTGAGAGAAGAACATCTGACATTCTAACCTGGTCTGTCCTGGACGTGACACCAGACCCACAGCAATGTGGTAGACTCTGTACTATACTCAGGGTAATTAGCAGTGATACCCTCATCCCATGAATGAATAAAAAAAAACCTATGTCCCTCCCTACCTCTGCAAACAGCTCCAGCGGCAGCAATCCGTACCTGCTTTGTAACACCGTTCAGGCCCTGACCCCTCTCTGTAACACTCTCACCACCTCCAGCACCTTCAGCTCTCCCAGTTCCTTTTGTGACATAAAACCTTGACAATTATTCCCTCTTCCATCTGACCTCCTCCTGTGAGCAGACCCTTTGCAATCCCTTTAAAACTTACTCCTAAAACATTCTGTCACTTCAGGATTTTAAGTACTTTTTGGTGATCCTCTAAGCCCGATAATCTAATATGATCCTTTTTACTTGAGTGAGGGACCGATGGGGATTTCTTGCTGAGGATTTGGCTGTTTCAATGGAATGTCCTTTTGTTGATGTTTTACACTGCTCCTTCAAATGTTTTCCACTGTTCATTGACAGGCACACATTTCAGTCTGTTTAGCCTGTTTACCTTGGTCAGTTCTCTCAAACTTATGTAATTGGTTATTTTTGTTTCTAGTTGTAGCTTGTCCTTTCTGTGATTCACTTTAAAACTTTATATTATTTTAAACTGCACTTTATCACAATTTCCATGAGGATCTCTCCAGGTGACATTACTCATTCACTCAGTTTCATCACACAATGGTCGCTCTGAGATAGTTATGTCCCTCGCCAGTTGCACAATTTATTCAAAGCAACACTGAAAGTTCTCTGAACTCCACTTCCAATATCACTGTTGTCAGTGTGACTATCCCAGATATTGTGAATATCGAAGTTTCCGAAAATTATCACAATGTGTTTGTTTAAAAATTCCAATGAGTTCCTGTGTAATGCAGTGATGAGCAATGGAATGCTGTTCGGTGGCTAAAACTGTTCTGCTGCTTGTGTCCTTGGCAAGTAGTAGCCAGAATTTACATTCAGACTGACTCTACTTCATGATCTGAGACCAAATGCTTTCTCTGTAATGTCTTTCTTACCCATTATTGTTAGCCTCAGTTTGCCTCAGTTTCTGCAAGGTTGTGATCCATTGAATGTTTATGTCCACCTTTTGTTGGCCCTGTAACCACGTCTCTCTGGTGTCTAAATCTTTTTTTATCTCAGTGTCAGAAATCCATCTACCTTATTGATAAGACTTCGTCCATTCAAAAAAAATCATAATTTCCTCTTTCCCACAATTTCCTGTCACAAACCTATTCATTGATGTACAGTTTTAGTTAAACTCTGTCCCATCCTGTTCCTTTCTGATTGCCTTCAGACACATTCTCATGGTGCTCCCATACTTCACCTTTTCTCTTTGTATTTGGAAAGCTCCTTTCACCTGGACCCTGTCCCAGCATCCTCTCTGTCAGTTTTAAGCCCTATCCATAAACCTACAGACATGATTGGTTAGGTCACAGGCCCGAGCACAGTTCCAGTAGGACCATCCTAATGGATTTTTTTATAAATCAGGTAGGGGATGTGGGTGTCTCTGGCTAACCAGCCTTCATTGCCTATCCCTAGCTGCCCATGAGCTGAATAGCTTGCTCGGCCATTTCAAAAGGCAATTGAGAGGCAAACACTTTGCTGTGGGTATGTAGTGCAGACCAAGTGAGGATGATCAGATTTCGTTGTCAAAAGGGCAAGCGCGTGGCACGGTGGCTCAGTGATTAGCGCTTCTGCCTCACCGCACCAGCGTCCCAGGTTCAATTCCAGCCGCGGGCGACTTTGTGGAGTTTGCACGTTCTCTGCGTAAATTGCCTCCGGATGCTCCGGTTTCCTTCCACGGTCCCAAGATGCGCAGGTCGGGCGAATTGGCCATGCTACATTGCCCCTAATGTTAGTTGATTTAGGTCGAGGATGATGGGTCTGAGTGGGTTACTCTTGGGTCGAAAGGCTGTTTCCACACTGTAGGTAATCGAAGGGATTGTGTTTTTTGTACATCAACAATGGTTTCATATTTGTTTATGGATTGTTCATTGATATTTTTAAAATTATTGATTTTAAATTCCACCATATCTTATGATGAGATTCAAACCTGCCTCCCCTGAGCACTAACTGAGGTTTTGGACAAATGCGCTAACAATAATGTTATTAGGCCATCACTTCACCTGCTCAGTGGTTGCTCATCCCTGAGCACTGATACATGAAGCTAAACCCATTCTTCCAACATGATTGTGTGGTCCTGATACCTTCCAGCACTCCAGTGATATCACTTAGTCTCTCTCCATGTGGTAACCCTCACTGTGTGGGTCTAATTGCTGCCTCTGTCATTGTCTCTCGCTCTTGCAGCTACTCCAAATCCTGAGCTAACAGAATTCTCCACTCCAGAGAGACGCAACAGTGCAGGCTAGGGATGGAGACTGGGATTTTCCAGATATCTGTGAGGCTCATTTCCATTCTCCTTGTGTACTCGTCACTGCATCAGTCTAATTTCCCATTCTGTCTATCTCTCTGTCTCCTGTAGGTACTCAGGAAGTTGCTGACTCAATAGACTTCCCAACTGCTGTGTGTCTCATCCATCACCTCATTGAAGATGGTTGGTCAGCCAGAGAGACAAAGGGCAGGGAGATCTGGAGCTTTCAATAAATCCTACAGTGAGGTAAGATCACTCATAGTGCACAGAGCAGACAGCAATGAGAGGGCTCCAAACATCGCTAACAAGACATGATATAGATAAGTGCTGGATGGGGAACACAGTATGGACACACCCCATGCTCAGTCACCACGTCTACTTTAACTTATGTTGCACTGAGAAAGCATCGGGAGTTCAGAGTTATTAATCCAGGCCTGAACTGTCTTAGTGAGCATCAGGACAACAGACATTAAAGCCGGCTTCCGACGAGAGGTTGGGAACGCTACCTGGGATCTTTCTGTTCTGTATTCTCCCTCCAACACTGTACTAACACTCACTACTCTGCAACACTGTATCTATGGCATGGCTTATGCACCAGTGCCTTCAGTAATTTTTAACTCCCATAACAGTCGTTGTCCCTGTAACCTGCTCCATTCCCGATAGTCGCTCCATGTACTTGAGACGTACTGCATTCCAGACTACCATCTCTATCGCTGTAACCTGTTTCAGTGTCTACAACATGCCTTATTTTGGTCCACTAATCCTCTTTAACTGGATACAGAGTAATACAGCACGGAAACAGAACCTGTGGTCCAATTCCTCAATGCTGCCCATATTACCAAAACTGAATGAGTCTCATTTGCCTGCATTTGGCCCTTATCTCTTCAAACCTTCTCCTCTCCATGTACCTGCCCAAATGTCTTTTCCATGCTGTAATTGTTCTTGTTTCTCCCATGTGCCTGAGGCAGTCTGTTCCGTCTATGCACCATCCTCTGTGGATAATGATCCCCCTCAGCTTCCTCCTTAAATCCTTTCTCTCTCTCACCTCCTGTTTATACCCTCTAGGTTTGGACTCACCTACCTTTGGTTATTCACCATTCTTAGGGTCACCCCGTGCCCTCCTCTGCCCAATGGAAATATTTAGGGCAATGTTACAAATATCTCCAACGTATGGAACAAAGTGTTGGCCAATGATGGCAAATGTGCCAAATGCCACTTTCCCCATCCTGTCCACCTGTGATGCCACTTCCGAGGAACAATGTAACTTGCACCCCCTGGTCTCTCTCTCTCTCTGTTCAACAACCCTGCCCAGAGCCCTTCCATTAACTGTGTTAGTCCTCCCTGGTTTGACTTCACAAAATCCAACACCTGAATTAAACTCCATCTTTCATTCCTTGGTCCACTAGCCCAGTTGGTCAGTATCCCCTTTGATAACCGTATTCACTGCCCACTACACCATTCATTTGATCATCAACAGACTTTCGCACAATCACTCCTAAAGTTTCAACCAAATCGTTTATGTTGATGATGCCCATCAGTGGGCCCAGCCCTGATCCTTTTTTCAATAATGGAATAAAACCATATTCTTGTCATAGAGCCATACAGTATGGAAACTGACCCTTCAGGTGATACCCACCATAATCTAAAACTAAACTCTTCCCAGCTGCCTGTTGCTGGCCCATATCACTCCAACCCTTCCCTATTCACCTGTTTATCCAAATATCTTTTAAACATTGTAATTGTACCCACATCAACCCCTTTCTCAGGAAATTCATTCCACACTAAAACCACCCTTTGTGTAGCAAATTGCCCCATATCTTTTTTTGAACATCTCTCTCCTCTAACCTTAAAAATGTGGCCCCTCCTCTTGAGACTCCCCCATCCTGAGGAAAAGGCAACTACCATAAAATTGATCTATAAATCATTTTTTTTCATAAACCTTTATAGCATCATGTCTCAACCTCCAGGCTCCAGTGAAAAAAGACTCAGCCTATCCAGCCATTTTTCAGAACTCAAGCCTTCCATACCCAGCATGGTAGTGGGCGGCACAGTGGCACAGTGGTTAGCAATGCTGCCTCACAGCGCCAGAGTCCCAAGTTCAATTCCTGCCTCTGGCGACTAACTGTGTGGAGTTTGCACATTCTCCCCGTGTCAGCGTGGGTTTCCACAGTCCAAAGACGTGCAAGTCAGGTGAATAGGCCATGCTAAATTGTCTGTAGTGTTAGGTAAGGGGTAAATGTGGGGGTATGGGTGGGTTGCGCTTCGGCGGGTCGGTGTGGACTTGTTGGGCCGAAGGGCCTGTTTCTGCACCGTAAAGTAATCAAATCTCAATCAATATCTTGGGAAATCTCTTCTGAATGCCCTGCAGCTTAATAATATCCTCCCTGTTAACTGGGCGACCAGAACTGGACAGAGTATTGCAGAACAGGCCTCACAAATGTCTGTACAATCTCAATGTGACGTCCCAAATCCTCCAGTCAATGGACTGAGCCATAGTCAGGCATGCCAAACACTGTCTTATCCATCCTGTGATGTAAGCTTCAAGGATTATGTACCTGAACCCGGAGGTCCCTCTGCTCTAAAACACTAACGGAAGCTCTAACATTAATTGTATAAGCTCTCCCCTTGTTTGTTTTACAAAATGCATTATCTCGTATTTATTCAGATTGAATTCCATTTTTTTCAGCCCATTCACTCCCTTCATCAAGATGCCTTTGTAATCTCAGAAAACCTCCTTCACTGTCCATGATGCCACCCTCCAGCCTGCCAGCCCATCACACATGGCTGTCAGTAGTACACATACCTTTGCTAGGGGCTCCACAATTTCTTCCCTAGCATCCCACAGTGTCCTGTGATACACTTAATCAGGTTCTGGGACTTACCACAGCTTTGTGTTTTAAAACCTCCAGCACCACCTCTTCTATAACATGCACTCTTTTCAAGTCATAGAGATATACAGCATAGAAACAGACCCTTCGGTCCCCAACTCATCCAGGCTTCCCAGAAGATCTAAATAAATCCATTCCCTTTTCCAGCATTTGGCCCACATACGTCTACACCCTTACTACACCCTTTTAAATGTTGTAATTGTATCGGTCTCCGTTACTTTCTCTCTCAGCTCATTCCATACACCCATCACCATGTGTGTGAAGAAGCTGTCCCTTCAGTCCCTCTGGAAACCATTCACCTCTAACCTTAAACTTATGCCCTCTAGTTTTGGACTCCCCAACTTCTGGGAAAAGGCCTTGAATGTTTACCCTATCCATGCCGCTCATATTCATATCAGGACCTCTGTAAGGTCATCCCTCTGTCTCCGATTCTCCAGTGACAGTAACCCCAGCTTATTCAGCAACAACCCGGGCAATGTCTTGTTAATCTTTTCTGAGCCCTTTCAAGTTTCGCAACATCCTTCCTGTAGCAGAGAGACTGGAATTGCAGAGAACTCCAATTGTGGTCTAATGTATTACTGTTGTTCCCTGAATTCCCCGGTCTTTCTCCACAGTAAGTTCTGGAGTGAAAAAAATGTTTAGGATCTTAGCAAATATCCTGCAATTCCACACTTCGATGGCCTCATTGATCTTTAATGGACACTATTTTGTCTTGAGTTACTTATGCACTCTTAATACACTGATACAATCACTTTTGGATTCCCCTTTCCTTCTCTGCTGAGGCTATTTCATTTAGCCTTTCTCCATTCCTGTTTTCCACCCAAAGTGTATTCCTACAGCCCCTGTATATCCTCAGGGATTCCCTTGATCCAGCTGGCTATACCTGACATGTTGCCCCTTTTTCCTTGACCAGACCGTCAGTAGACAGCCAGTGTTTCCGAATGCTGTCAGCATTGACCTGCACACAAACAGGAACATGCTGGCGCTGATCGATCAGTTTATCTCACTTTTAAAATATTCTCACTTGCCAAACTTCCCTTTTCCTGTAAATAATTCCCTTCCCCAATCACATTTTGAAATTTCTTGGCTAATACGATCAAGATTGGTCGGGCCCCATTTTATAACTTGCACTTGTGGACCAGGCCTGTCCTTTTCCAAAGCTGTTTTCAAACTACTAGAACTGTGGTCACTTTGGCAAAATGCTTTCCCACTCACATCTCAGTCCCTTTCCCGACCTTGATTCCCAAGGGGAGGTCAGGTTTTGCCCCTTTCTCTTTTCAGGCCATTTACATATTGATTCGGAGTTTTCTGGAACAAAATTACCAAATTCCTCCCTTGCAAACGCTGAACACTGGCAGTCCCAGTCTAGGTTTGGAAAGTTCTAAAGCCATACCATAACAGCCCTATTATTATGCTTGTTATTTAAGATGTCCCGACATATTTGTTCCTCAGTCTGCCACAGATTATTCGGGGTCAGCAGTCCGATCGTATCAAAGTGATGACCCATTCTTATTTCTCAGTTCCACTAACATCGCTTCACTGGGCGATCCCACAGGAATATCCTCTCTAAGTACTGCTGTGATGATTAATGCAATCAAAACCCACCACCACACGTCCTCTCTTGCCTCCCCTTCCTGTAGCATCTCTACCTTGAAACAATGAACTGCCAGTCATGTCCCTCCCTCAGCTGTGTTTCTGTAATAACTATAATATCCCAGTCCCATGTTCTAATCCATGCCTTGAGTTCATCTTCCTTAGCTGTCTGGCCCCTTGTATTGAAATAAATGCTGTTTAATCATCAGTTTTCCCCCATTCCCTGCTATGTTCTTGCCTGCCTTGTCTGCTGAAATTGCCGTCTTTAACTTGTGTACCAGCCTCAATCTTCTTTCTGACCTTACGTTTATTTAAGGTCAAACACCCTGCCACACTAGGTTATATCCTCTCAAGCATCTCGAGCAATTCACCCCACCAGGATATGGGTCCCTCTCCCACTCCCAGTTGAGGTGCCTTTCCCACCCTGTCTCCCTGTGCTGACACCTTCAGGGATCTATGGACTTGTCTACCATGGTCCCTGTATTCCTCAGTACTCCACAAGAACCTACCGTTTATTATGTCTGTCCTTCGCTTATCGTACCTCCCACAGACTATTCCCTCACTTCAATCCGAACTAAACTCTGCTTAGATTATCATCCGATCGACATCGGACAGCAGACAGAGACCATCCTCCTCACTGTGAACAACACCCTCACCTTTCATGTCATCTGCAAACCTACTAATGATACCTTCTGCTTTCACATCCGAGTTATTAAAGTTCAATGGTTCCTGCACAGTTCCCTGTGGTACACCCGGTGGTGAAAGTATTCTATCCACCAGTTTTGCATCCAATTTGCCAACTTGCCTTAGAACCCAGTCCTTTTGGACCAGCCTTCCATGTTGAATCTTGTTTAAGGACTTATTCAAGTCCATGTAAACCACATCATCTGCACTGCCGTCATCAATATACTTAAGCATCATTTCAAAAAAACTGAACTGAATTCCTCAGACAGTATCTCCCTCTGCCAAATCTGTGATGACTAAACCGAGTTGATCCTTACCTTTGCAAGTGTTGATTCATCCTCACAGTAGTTCAAAATAATTTCCCAGTCCCTGCTGTCAGACTATCTGCTCTGTAATTACCTGGCCTATCCCTGCTGCCCTTTTTGAACAAAGGAACCACATTAGTGATCCTCCAGTCATTCAGCACTTCACCTGTGGCCAGCAAAGTATTATATTTATCCACCAGGGCCCCAACAATCTCTGGGTAATTAGCATGGTGTCAAAGAATGCTGGTCCAGGCAGTGACACCCACATCCCATGAATGAACAAATAAAAATACATATATCCCTCCCTACCTCTGCAAACCCCTCCAGCTGCAGCAATCCGTACTGGCTTTGTAACACTGTTCAGTCCCTGACCACTCTCTGTAACACTGTCACCACCTCCAGCACCTTCTCCTCTCCATGTTCGCATCGTGTCAATAAACCTTGACAACGATTCCCCTTCCCATTGCCCTCCTCCTGCGAGCAGACCCATTGCAATCCCTTTAAAACTTACTCTAAAACTCTCTCTCACTTCAGGATTTTAAGTACTTTGTGGTGATCTTCTCAGCCTCATAATCTAATATGATCCATTTTGTCCTGAGTGAGGGATCAAAGGGGATTTCTTGCTGAGTTTTTGTCTGTTTCAGTGGAATGTCCTTTTGTTGAGTATTTTACACTGTTCCTTCAAATGTTTTCCACTGTTCATTTACAGGCACATATTTCAGTCTGTTTCGCCTGTTTATCTTGGTCAGTTCTCCTCTCAAACTCATGTAATTGGCTATTTTTGTTTCTAGTTGTAGCTTGTCCTTTCTGTGATTCACTTTAAAACTTTATATTTCTTTAAACTGCACTTTATCACAATTTCCCAGAGGATCTCTCCAGGTGACATTACTCATTCACTAAGTTTTATCACACAACAGTCTCTCTGAGACAGTTACGTCCCTCGCCAGTTGCACAATGTGTTATTCTAAGAAACACTGAAAAAAATTCTCTGAATTCCCCTTCCAATATCACTGTTGTCAGTGTGATTGTTCCAGACTTTGCGAATATTGACGTTTCACTAAATGTTCACCATGCCTGTATTAAACATTCCAATTAATCCCTATCTATTGCAGTGATGAGCCATGAAATGCTGTTCGGTGGGTGGTCTAAAACTGTTCTGCTGCTTGTGTCCTTGGCAAGTAGTAGACTGAAATTACATTCAGACTGACTCGACTTCATGATCTGATGCCAAATGCTTTCTCTGTAATGCCTTTCTTACCCATTATTGTTAGCGTCGTCCATTTTGCCTGAATTTGCACAAGGTTGTGAACAATTGAATATTTATGTTCCACCTTTTGTTCACCCTGTAACCACATCTCTCTGGTGTCTAAATCCCTTTTATCTCTGTGTCACAAATCCATCTACCTTGTTGCAGAGACTTTGTCCATTAAGAAAAAAAAACATAATTTACTCGTTCCTACAATTCCCTGTCACAAATGGATTTGCTGATCTACAGTTTAGTTAAACTTTGTCCCATCCTGTTCCTTTCTGTTGTCTTCAGTCACATTCCCACGCTGCTCTGATGCTTCACCTTTTCTCTTTGGATTTGGAAAGCTCCTTTCACCTGAAGCTTGTCCCTGCATCCTCTCTGTCAGGTTAAAGCCCTGTCCGTAAATCTACCAACGTGATTGGCCAGGACATTGTTCCACTGGAACTGTGCTGGGACCAATCTGGATGGATTTTTTTTAAAAATCAGGTATGGGATGTGGGTGTCTCTGGCTGACTAGCCTTTATTGCCCATCCCTTGCTACCCTTGAGCTAAGCAGCTGGCTCGCCCATTTCACAGGGTCATTGAGAGGCAAACACTTTGCTGTGCGTATGTCGTGCAGACCTCATGAGAGTGAACTGTTGTCTTTCTCTGAAGGTCAAGTGTTTGGATTTTTATCAATACGTATTTATGGATTGTTATTTCCAATTTATGAAACATATGTTCATTTAAAATTCCACATGGTTAGAAGTTAGAAAGAAGAAGGGGGTGGTCACTTTGTTGGGACTGTATTGTACACTGTTGTAGACCCAACAGATACCAGAGGAGCAGCTGTGTCAAGAGATTGTAGATAACTATAGGAATAATAGAGGAGTGCAGGCTGTAGATTTTAATATTCCCTGTATTGACTGGGCCACCTAGAGTATAAAAAGACCTGGACAGAGGGCAATTTTTCAAATGTGTCCAAGGGAGGTTCCGAAATCAATATGCAGAGGGTCCTACTCTACTCAGGCAGGTGTAACACTGGACCTCCCTCAGAAAACGTGGTCGTACAAGTGACTGAAGTGTCAATCAGAGAGCACTTTGGGTCCAGTGCCCACAACTGTCTTCGTTTTAACATAGTTATGGAGAAAGATCAGCAGGTCCACAGATTGAAGAGGAAAACTGGAACAGGGCCAGGTTTGGGGCCAGTAGGCAGGATCTGGCCAGCGTCAATGCCGTTAATTTAAAATTGCACAATGCCCAGTTATAATCCAACTCGCTTTGGAAGCGCTGGTGATCACTGTAACAGATGAAAGGCTTAAACTAAATTTGTTTGATATTATATTCCATGACACTGCCATTCTGTTGATATGAATTCTGTACCTTAGGATTGTGCTCCACAACCACCTGATGAAGAAGCAGTGTTCTGAAAGCTAGTGCTTTCAAATAAACCGGTTGGACTGGAACCGAGTGTCGGGTGATTTTTAACTTTGTACATCCCCAGTCCGACACCGGCACCTCCACATTATGATTCTAATCGATTGGGTGAGTCTGTTTGAAGGAAAAGGAACAACTGGCAAATGGGAGGCTTTTCAAAGTGTGATCTCAAGAATCCAGGACCAGTATGTCCCATTGGGGTAAAGGGAAAAGCTGGCAGGGTTAGGGATCCTTGGCTGATGAGGGATAAGAAGGCTCTGGTCTTGAAATGAAGGCTGCATACATTGGGTTTAAGATTTCCGTATCTACATATTCTTAAAGACACGATCAATCTGTGGAGACCCTACAATCCTCTCAGTCCCTGTAACACCCCCAATCTGCAGAAGTCATTCCAATGCCTGTGACTCTTCCGATCCAGTTCCTACAAGACCCTCAATCTATGTGATATCTTCCCATTGCCAGCACCCACCATATTAGTGTAAGCTCCTCCAGTGTCTCCAAAAATCTACTTATTCCCATAATATTCTCCAGCTCTTGCATGTGTAAACATCACCCTCCCCTACAACTCTTCCCACTTTGACCAAACTGGAGGAGGTTACTAATGCTCCCTAATCTGTGAAACTGTCTCCAACCAAAATTGCTGTCTTTATCACTTGGAGAATCTGTCTGATTCCACACCCCCTTTATCTAAATAACCTGCAGAACCTAAGCCTTCCTGCGTCTATAAACATCTTCAGTCACGACTACCCTTCATATGTCTGTTTGTGGGTCTGCACAACCCACTTTATCTCTGTAATCTGCTCCATTCACCTGAACCATTCTTGTCTGTGTAAAACACCTCATCCTACGAATGTTCTTATCCTTGTAAACTGATCCATCCCTCCCCAGCTCCATGAAACCCCTGTAGGCCCTACAGCTCTCCACATTTCTGTAACCTCCTATGGCTCTATGCTCCTCCCTGTGAAACCACCACTAGTCCCCACAACCCTCTGTCTCTGTTACCTCATACGACCTTAGCAACGCCTCCTCTTTGTGTCTCTTCATTCAGACCCCATCCTCTCCAGCTTCCCGAAACCTCTTCCAGCCATCATAACCCTCGCTATTTAGATCATAGAATAGGACAGCCCAGTACAAGCCTTTCGACCTTGATATTGTGCTTACCTTTTATCCTACTCTGAAGATTAAACTAACCTACATACCCTACATTTTGCTATAATCACTGTGCCTATCCAAGAGTTGCTCAGATGTCTGTAATGTGTCTGAATCTACTACCACGGCTGGCAGTCCATTCCACGCACCCACCACACTCTGTGTAAATAACGTACCTCTGATATCTAAGCTAAATCTTTCGCCAATTACCTTAAAAATATGTCCCCTTGTGATAGCCATTGTGCCATGGGAAGTTGTCTCTGGTTATCCACGCGATCGGTGCCTCTCATTACCTTGTACACATCTATCATGTCGCCATTCTTCCTTGTTCACTCCGATCTGAAAAGCCGAAGCTTCCACAACCTACCTTCAATGGGCATGCTCTCCAGTCCAGGCAGCATCTTGCTAAGTATCCTCTGTCCTGTCATTATAGGAAGGATGTGGAAGCTTTAATGAGGTGAACAGAACTGTTCACAGTATTTCAAGCGTGGTGTAACTGGGGCTCTATAGAGCTACAGCAAAACCCTGGATCTCTTAAACTCAAACCCCCGCTAATGAAAGCCAACACACCATACGCCTTCTTAACACCCTCTCAAATTGAGTAGTAACTTCAGGGACACACTGTTCGTGCACACTGCAACGTATCCTGCCTTTAACCATGTAAAGTTGTTTTTTCTGCAGAATCCTCCAACCTGAAACCATCCCTATCTTTGTAACTTCCTCCAGTCCCTACAACACTCATAAACTGTGAAACCTCCTCAAGTCCCTGTATTCCTAATGCCTGCAAAATGCTCCAGGCCCGATATCCCTCCCTAACTCTGTAAATGCCACCGGCTTCCAGTGCCCTTCTGGGGAACATTGCAGAGGAAGGAAGAGTTGTAGAGTCCTGGCCATGTTACAGAGCTAGGAAGGGCTACAGAACCTGGATGATGGTACAAACATGGGAAGGGACGTTGTTCCTGTAGGAGTGTAGAGGGAGCGGGATTCATAGATCCTGCAAGATGGAACCAAGAATGGATTATGGAAACTGATGGATGTTATGATTTGAACCACAGATCATTTTTGATTGGACCATTCAGCCCCTCTTAGAGTCAAAGAGATGTACAGCATGGAAACAGACCCTTCGGTCCAACCCGTCCATGCTGACCAGATATCCCAACCAATCTAGTCCCACCTACCAGCATCTGGCCCATATTCTTGCAAACCCTTCCTATTCATATACCCATCCAGATGCCTTTGTATCAGCCTCCACCACTTCCTCTGGCAGCTCATTCCGTACACGTAGCACCCTCTGCGGGAAAAAGAATGCTCCGTAAGTCTTTTTTATATCTTTCCCCTCTAACCATAAACCTATGGCCTCCAGTTCTGGACTGCCACATTGAAGGGTAAAGACTTTGTCTCTTTACCCTCTCCATGCCCCTCATGATTTTATAAACCGCTATAAGGTCACCCCTCATAATTTTGTCAGCCTCGAGGCTCCGCGAAAAACAACCCCAGCCTGTTCAACCCCTCCAATCCTGGCAACATCCTTGTAAGTCTTTTCTGAACCCTTTCAAGTTTCACAACATCCTTCCGATAGGAAGGCCACCAGAATTGCACACAATATTCCAAAAGCGACCTGACCAATGTCCTGTACAGCCACAACATGATCTACCAACTCCTGTACTCAATACTCTGACCAATAAAAGATAGCATACCAAACGCCTTCTTCACTATGCTACCTATCTGCGACTCTGCTTTCAAGGAGCTATGAACCTGCACTCCAATTTCCCTATGTTCAGCAACACTCTGTCAGGCCTTACCATTAAGTGTATAAGTCCAGCAAAGGTTTGCTTTTGCAAAACGCAGCACCTCGCATTTATCTGAATTAATCGCCACCTGCCATTTCTCAGCCGATTGGCCCATCTGATCAAGATCCCATTGTAATTGGATGTAACCTCTTTCACTGAAAACTACACCTACAATTTTGTTGTCAACTGAACACTTACAAACGATACCTCTTATGCTCACATCCAAATCATTGATGTAAACAATACAAAGTATTGGTCCCAGCACCGATCCTTGTGGCATTCCACTGGTTACAGGCCTCCAGTTTGAAAACCATCCCTCCCCCACCACCCTCTGTCTTCTACCTTTGAGTCAGTTCTGTACCAGTTGGCTAGTTCTCCCTGTATTCCGTGAGATCTAACCTTGCTAACCAGTCTCCCATGGGGAACCTTGTTGAACGCCTGACTTAAGTCCATATAGATCACATCGACCGCTCTGCTCTCATCAATCCTCTATGTTACTTCTTCAACAATCTTAATCAAGTTTGAGAGACATGATTTCTCACTCACAAAGCAATGTTGACTATCCCTAATCAGTCCTTGCCTTTCCAAATACATGTACATCCTGTCCCTTATGATTCCCTCCAACAACTTGCCCACCGATGTCAGGCTCAACAGTCTAAAGTTTCCTGGATTTTCTTTACTGCCTTCCTTAAATAGTAGCAACACGATAGCCAACCTCCAGTCTGCTGGTTCTGATGTCCTGTTTCTAGAGATCCTTACCAGAATGGGTGAGCACAGCTTCAAATTGCCAGGCTGTGAGATGTGAATTCTGTTGTGAATCTATTTGCCCGTTCTGTCTGTGTGCCTGATACTGACTTGGTGGTGCTCTGGTAGAAAGCACTCTGTAACATCCAGATCTATGTTACTGACCAGAGCTCACCTCATCAAAGCCTTCATTGGGAATGTTCTTTATTTTAACATTTTTAAATGGCAGTTTTGTGAGATGCAGGAATTGAGGAGTTGTTATATTTGAAAGAATGAAACTTTTGTCATTGACCCTGACCCATGCAATGGGGATTCGTGGATTCTGTTGTTCTCTGCAGACTATCACTTAGAGGATTGTATCACCAGGGAATCTGAGTGCAGATGGTCTTTGCTTGGTAGAATGTGAATTTATCAGTTTATGTCGCTAGGACATAATGTTTCTGGAAATGTACAACTGTGTAAATACTTCACTGACTGGTTCAGGGGTGAGTGCACTGGGCTCTGAGCACCAGGAACTGGGAAACCTCATGCTGTTTGCATGTGGAGCTTGGCACCAGACTGGGTGAGAGCAGCTCCCTGAGTAAATGACAGGTACGGAGCTTGGGATCCTCCTGCTGTGTTTGACCTTGTGCCATATCGTTATCTCCCTCTCATGAGTGAGCATGTCATGTTCTCCAGTCCTGACAGTGTCCACTCCCTGTAAACCCTTCCAGCTGTTCAACATCTCCCTTCTCTCTCACTCCCTCCCTTCCAAACCTGGCCTTCGTCTCATATCTCCTGCAGTCCCAAACAACCTTGTTCTTTGTTATCGCATTGCTTTCCTTTGAGCTGTGTGGGTTCAAACCTGAAGTAGGTTTGGGCCATTGGGAGAAAAAGACAACTCCCTCTTCTCCATCTTTGTCAAAGAGTCTCATTGTCTGCCTCTCTCCCATAAGGAGAAAGAAGCATCCTTTCAGCATCCACCTGTCCATTCCCCTGAGGATCTGTACATTTTATTGAGGAAGAATGTTCTCCTGATGACCCTCAGTGACAGCACAGAAGTGACCTGTTTATGTTCCTATAATTTGTGCGACCACTACCTTTTGCTCTGTCCGTCCATCATTCTGAAGCCTCCCCCGTTCTGGACAGTGCTCCAAACACTAATGACTGAGAATTCTTTAACCCTCTGTCTCCATAAACTCCCCACATTACTACAATCCTCCTTGTCTGTGAGAACCCCTCCAGCTTCTACAATCCAGCCAAATTATTGCATCTCCACCAGGCCTCACCATCTCCGTATGCTCCAGTCACTACATTTCTCCATGCATCTGTAAACCCCTCCACCCCCTCCAAATCTACCTATCTTTCTAAAGTCCAACAGTTCCAAAAACCATCCCTCGACATGGAACTTCCACCAGAGACCACTGGCCACCATATTTATGTAATCCCCTTCGCGTCTCTCTATCTCTGTTCCCAGCTTCAGTCCCTATAACTCTACTTCCATGTACAACATCATCAAGTGCCTACAATCCTCCAGAACTTTGGAACCTCCAAAAGACCTTACAATTCTATCTCAGTCTCTAACTGCCTGCAGTGATTTGAAACTTTGGCAATTAAAGCCAGAGAATCATAGAGATGTACAGCATGGAAACAGGCCCTTCGGTCCAACTCGTCCTTGACAGTCCAGTCGCACCAATAAGCACCTGGCCCATCTCCCTGTAAACCCTTCCTATCCCTCCCCTCCACTGTTTTGCTCACACAGCATTACCCTTTGATGTGAAGGGCAGTGCTTGTCACTGACCACTCGGGTGTTTTTCCTATCTTCCTGGTGGTGGAAATTGAATAAAGATTCGTGAACTTTGTGTCCTTCACCGTGTTTTACACCTGCACCCACACACACACCATGGGTGCTGGGGAATAAAAATAAGCACGACCGCGCTTAGGCGGTAGTGTGGGGGTTAAAAAAAAATATAACCAAAAAAAAGCGGCATTTTTTTGTCACTGGCTACTCCGCTGTTTCCTTTCTTCCTGGTGGTGGTGCAATATAAATAAAGATTTACACACTTATTGTTTTTCACTGTGTCCCACACCTGCGCACACACACACACACAACATGGGTGCTGGGGAAAAATATAATGTGGGGGTGTAAAAAAAAATTTAAAAGAAAGAAAAAAAATAAACCCTTCCTATTCATATACCCATCCAGATGCCTTTTAAGTGTTTCAATTGTACTAGCCTCCACCACTTCTTCTGTCAGCTCATTCCAAACACGTACCACCCGCTGTGTGAAAAAATTGATCCTTAGGTCTCTTTTATATCTTTCCCCTCTCACCCTAAACCTATGTCCTCTAGTTCTGGACACCTGACCCCAGGGAAAATACCTTGCCTATTTATCCTATCCATGCCCCTCATGATTTTATTAACCTCTATAAGGTCACCCCTCAACCTCTGACGCTCCAGGGAAAGCAGCCCAACCCCGTTCAGCCTCTCCCTGTAGCTCAAATCCTCTAACCCTGGCAAAATCCTTGTAAATCTTTTCTGAACCCATTCAAGTTTCACAACATCCAGAATAGTACACGGTATTCCAAAAGTAGCCTAACAATCTCCTGTACAGCCGCAACATGACCTCCCAACTCCTGTGCTCAATACTCTGACCAATAAAGGAATGCATACCAAGTGCCTTATTTGCTATCCTATCGACCTGTGACTCTACTTTCAAGGACCTCTGTATTTCATTTGAAAAATTGGATCAACAGATGGAGTGGCCTGAGGTCTTGTGGGTAAAGGTAGTTCAGTCTAAGCTGTTAGGCAGAGCCAGTGAGGTATTTGCAGCGCTGTCTCATGAGTGTTCAAGAGATGATGCACATATCAAACAGGCTATTGTAAGTGCTTACGGGTTAGTACCAGAAGCGTATCGACAGCGGTTCAGAAACATAAAGAAGGAACCAGGACAGACTTATGTAGAGTTCTAAAGCATTAAACATATTAATCTTTCTGCAACATCTCCAGTCTCCATGCCCCGCCCTATCATGCTGAGCTGCTCCAAACCCCCACAAGCTTTCCTCCCTGTGTCCACCATCAAGTTGATACAACCCTTTTGATTTCTATTGTGTCCTGCAGACCCGTTTTTGTGAATTCTGCCAATCACTAATACTCTTCCTATTATGTAAATACCTCCAGTCTTTACAATCCCCTTTACTTTGCAGCCCCCACCAGCCCCGAAAGCCATCGCTATCTGTGAAAGCTCCTTCAGGTCTATAATCTTCCAATGTGCTGAAACCTGCTCTCACCATTGCAACCCCCATTATTTCCCAACGTTGTTGAGTCTCTAAAGCCATCCCTATCAGCTTAATCTCCTCCACTGCATACAACACTCCCAATCTATGTAATCTCTTCAATTCCTTTAGTTCCTATATACCTATGTATTGGTGTGACTGTTTTGTGGCCATTGTATCCTCGTTTGTATCTTCAGAAGGCTCTGCTTGATGTAGCACATCCTATGCTCATAAGTGAATCTGGTCTCTCACAAGCCTTTCAATGACTCTCTCGTCCAGTCTCTACAAGCTTCCCTATCCCTGTCGTAACTTGCAGCATGCACAGCACTCACTCTCTCTGAAGTACATTCCAGAGCATAAAATCATCTCTCCTTTCAAGTTTATTCAGTCCACAATTTCCTCCCTATCCGTGCAACATTCTCCAGTCGATATCATCTTCCATGTGCTTGCAACATTCTCCAATCCATACCACCCTCCCTTTCCCTGTGATATTTTCCAGTTCATACCATCCTCCCTATCACTGTGATATTCTCAGATCCCACAACTGTTGCTAAATGTACCACATCCTGGAATCATGCGAATGTTTCTACACCCTGATCAGTATAGTCCATGTAACGATCCACAACCCTATACACGTCCCCATCTCTGGAATCTAATCAAAGACACTTTATCTCTCTAACTTCCTTCAAACAATAAAATGTTTTTTTTTCCTGTGAACGTTCGCTAGCAACTGTAGCTATGCTTAACCCTGCAACATTGTCGCACCCCCAAACATCTCTCCCAATCTGTGACCTCTAACCATCCCTCAAAGGCCCTCTCTCAGTTACACGCGCCATGCATTTGCAACAAGGCAGATGGAATGACAGCAGTAACTGAAGGGAACAGATATGATCGAACTGTTATTGTGGAGGTGTGGCTGCAGAATGACCATGGCTGGGCTGTAATTATTGAGGGATTGTAGGGATTTAGGCAGGATCAGTATAAAAACCAAACAAGGTCCCGTTTTGTTGTGAAGAAAGGATGCAGTCAGTGCATTAGTGAGACAGTCAATTTAATCTGGGAATTAAAATATAGAGTCATGTTGAAAGGACAGCTTCAAAATAGCAAGGGAAATCTGGAAGATCAAATCACAATCTATGGAATCAATGGTCATTGGTAAGTTGGATACAATATTTTCTTGGTGATAGTAGACAGAGGCATGTGGAGTGGTCAATTTCTGATTGGACATCTGTGGCCAATGATGTTTCACAAGGATCAGTGCTGCAATGTCTGTGTGTAATTTATATCTGTGATTCAGATGAAAAGTTCAGCAGTTTGATTGGTAATTTTGCAGACAACATTTGGAAAGGCATGTAATGATTAGGGGTAGTTAGGGGAATTGTGCATCGTGAGGAGGAGTGTTAAAGGTTGCAGCAGTATGTAGATCAGCTGGAACGTTGGGCAGAGATGTGGCAAATTGAATTTCATTGGGACAAGTGTGAAGTGATGCATTTATGAAGTCAAATGGAAGAGTGAATGACACCAATTGACTAATTGGAAACATTGATAAAACAGGCGACATTGGATGCAAATCCGTAGCTACCTGAAAATAACAACACAGTAGAATGTGGTTGTAAAGGAGGCGTATGGCATGCTTCCTATCATTGGACACAGTATTGACCAATATTAAGTATTGAGTACAGACATTTGCATGTCATGTTGTGACTGAATGAAACTTCATTTAGCCATGTTGTGTGTAGGTCTCATCGCCACACTATGGAAGGATGTGGAGGTTTTGGGGAGGTTGCAACAGAGGGTTGGCAGAATATTGCCTGGATGAGAATGTGTTTACTGTCAGGAGTTTAGACACAGTTGGATTGTCTTGCGAGAGTATCGGCGCCTGAGAGGTGACCTGGTATGGGTATATAGCATTGGGAGAGGCATGGATTGTGTGGATAGTTGGAGTCCTTCTTCCAATGTCGAAATCTCAAATACTAGGGCACCTCGTTTTAAGGTGAGAGTGAGAAGTTTTAAGTGAGATGAATGAGGCCAGTGTTCTTGACAGAGAGAGTGGAAGCTGCACAGGAGGTGGGAGAGGTGGCAACGAGAGCAAAGTTTTGAAGTGGCATTTAGACAGAAACATGAACAGGCAGAGAATAGAGGGATATGTGCAGGCAGATGGGATTAGTTTAGAATGGCATCATCGTCAGCATAGCCATGGTGGGCCGAAGGGCCTATTACTCTGCTGTACTGTTCAAGTATCTAACTTCATGGTAGCTACCCTGTCAAAACCCCTCAGAATCCTGGATGTTTCATTCAATTTATCTCCCATTCTTCAAAATCCCTATTAGGTTCAAGGTGAATCTACTCCACCTCTTCTCATTGGAAAATCCCGCCATCTCCAGGATCAGCCGAAAGAACTTTCCCTGGCCTGCCTCCAATACAAGAATATATTTTCTTAGGGCACACCTACTGTTCATTACAATCTAGGTGTGGTCTGACTTGTACCTTGCATCGTTTTAACTGGACCTCCCTATATGTAGACTCCATTCCCTCTGTAATAAATGCCAGCATTTGATCTGCCTTCTCTATTACCTGCTGATACTGTAAACTACCTTTTACAGAATGCTCCACAAGGATTCCCAAAATCCTTTGTGCAGTCAGTCTGAAACCAAACGGTGTTAGCCTGACAGTAAGTCGGGAACATGCTGGAATGTGTTATAAAGGATATGGCAAAAAATGATAACTGGATGCTTAGAAACAATGGGAGAGGCATGATTTTATAAAAGGGGAATATTTTTAAATTTGTTGCATTCTATATTTTGGTGTGACCATAAATGGCAGAATAGTTAAATCTGGGGGAGGCTAGAAGCGCTAGAGGGATATTTGAAATTTCAGAAGCATTTTGACAAGATTCAACAAGGGCTAAGAATTAGCTCGGGAGAGAATAAGGCCACTGAAAGGTCAATGAGGCTGTCTGTGTGGAATCACTGCTTATGGGTGAGATACTGAACAAATATTTTGCATTAGGATTTAATGCCAGTTCAAGAACAACAAGGCTGCTGGAGCAGACGGTCTCCCTGCTGAGATATTGAAATGCGGAGGCACAGAGCCTTTGCAGCTACTCCAGCTCCTGAGCCAACATAACTCTCCACTCCAGAGAGACGAGGCAGCACAGGCCAGGGATGGAGACTTGGATTTTCCAGATCTCTGTGGGACTCAGGGCCATGCTCCATGTGTAACCATCACTGCATCAGTCTAATTTCCCATTCTGTCTATTTCTCTGTCTCCAGTAGTTACTCGGGAAGTTCCTGACACAATAGACTTCCCAGCTGCTGGGTGTCTCATTGAAAATGGTTGGTCAGCCAGAGCAACAAAGGGCAGGGAGATCTGGAGCCTTCAATAAATCCTGCAGTGAGGTAAGGTCACTCACAGTACACAGCGCAGAGAGCAATGAGAGGGCTCCAAACATCGGAAAACAAGACATGACATAGTTACAGTGTTGGAGGGGGAGCACAGATCACACACACCCCAGGCTCAATCACCGCTCCTACATTAACTTACGTTGCACTGAGACAGCATCGGGAATTCAGAGTTATCAATCCAGGCCTGTGCTGTCTTAGTGAGCATTCGTACAACAGAGGGGAAAGCAGGCCTCCCACAAGAGGGTGGGAATGCTGCCTGAGATCTTTCTGTTCTGTGTTCCCTCTCCAACACTATCTATGGCATTAGATTAGGTTAGATTACTTACAGTGTGGAAACGGGCCCTTCGGCCCAACAACACCACACTAACCCACCGAAGTGCAACCCACCCGTACCCCTACACCTACCCCTTCACCTTACACTACGGGCAATTTAGCATGGCCAATTCACCTGACCTGCACATCTTTGGACTGTGGGAGGAAAGTGGATCAGCCAGAGGAAACCCACGCAGACACGGGGAGAATGTGCAAACTCCACACAGTCAGTCGCCTGAGGCATGTTTGATGGACCAATCTCTTCAATAATTTGTAACTCCTACATTAGTTCCCATCTCTGTAACCTCCTCCCTTCCCTATAGTCCCTTCCCATATTTGAAATGAGCTGCATTCCAGACTACCATTCCTATCGCTGTAACTTGCTTCAGTGTCGACAACATGCCTTACCTGGATAGTCTCCTCTTCCAGTAACTTGATACAGAGTCATGCAGCATGGAAACAGAACCTCAGTCCGACGAGTCCATGCTGACCAGGTTTCCCAAACTGAACGACACTCATTTGCCTGCGTCTGGCCCATATCCCTTCAAACCTTCTCCTTTCCATGTTCCTGCCCAAATGTCTTTTCCATGTTGTAATTGTTCTTGTTTCTCCCATGTGGCCCTGGCATTCCTTTCCATCTATGCACCTTCCTCTGTGGATAATGTTGCCCCTCAACTCCCTCTTTCCTCTCTCGCCTCACGTTTATGCCTCTAGTTTTGGACTCACCTACCCTTGGCTATTCACCTTCCTCATCAACCGCATGGTTTTATAAACCTTTATAACATCAACCCGTAGCCTCCTCTGCCCAAGGGAAATATTGAGGACAATGTTACAAAGGTCTCCAACTTATGTACTCAATGCTCAGATCCATAAAGGTAAGTGTGCCAAATGCCGCCTTCCCCACCCTGTCCATCTGTGATACCCCTTCCAAGGAATAGTGTAACTGCACCCCTTGGACTCTCTCTGTTCGACAACACTGCCCAGGGCTCTACCATTAACTGTAATCATTCTCCCTGGTTTGTCTTAACAAGATCCAACACCTGATTTTAAACTCTCCCTTTCATTCCTTGGTCTACTGGCCCAGTTGGTCAAGATCCCCTTTGGTAACTGTATTCGCCGCCCTCTATATAATTAATTGGATCATCTACAAACTTAGGAACAATGACTCTTATATTCTCAACCAAATTGTTTATTTAGATGATGCACATTAGTGGACCAAGCCCTGATCATTATAGCACCCCGCTGGTCACAGGCCTCCAGTCCTAACAACAACCCTCTCCCATCACCCCTGTCTCCTACTGTCAAGCCAATTTTGTGTACAGACGGCTAGCCCTCCCTGGTCCCATGTGATCTAACCTTACAAACCAGTATATCATGCTAAATCCTGTCAAAGGCCCTTTTGACGTTAGTGTAGACAATGTATGGTCACCACCTTAACAACAATCAAGTTCGTGAAACCTGACTTTGTCTGCACAAAGCCGTGCTGACTATCTTTCATCAATCCTTGCCTTTTTAAATGCATGTGACTCCTGTCTGGCAGAGTCACTCCACAACTTACCAACCACTGATATTGGGCTAAGTGGTCTTTAGTTCCATGGCTTTGCATCACAGACTTTCTTAAATAATGGAACAAAACTATATTCTTTTCATTGTCGTACAGCGTGGAAACTGACTCTTCAGTTGAAACAAACCATAATCTCAATGTAAACTTGTCCCAGCTGCCTGTTGCTGGCCCATATCCCTCCAAACCTTTCCTATTCAGGTACTTATCCAAATGTCTTTTAAACGTTGAAACTGTATCTACATCCACCCCTTCCTCAGGAAGATCATTCCACGCTCACACCACCCTCTGCATAACAATTTGCCTCTTACATCCTTTTGTTTTGAATATCTCTGTCCTCTAGCCTTAAAAATGTGTCCCCTCTTCTTGAGCCTCCCTCATTCTGGGCAAAGGCAAATGCCATTAACTCTATCTAGATCCCTCATCTTTTTCATAAACTTCCATAAGGTCATTTCTCATTCTCCAGGTTCCAGTGTAAAAAAGACTCAGCCTATCCAGCCATTTTTCCGAACTCAAGCCTTCCAGACCCAGCAACATCCTGGTAAATATCTTCTGAACCCCCTGCAGCTTAATAATATCCTCCACATAACTGGGCGATCAGAACTGGATGGAGTATTGCAGAACAGGCCTCACCAGTGTCTGTACAATCTCAACATGACGTCCCAAATCCTCCACTCAATGGACTGAGCAATAGTCAGGCATACCAAGCACCATCTATTCCAACCTGTGATGCAAACTTCAAGAATTATGTACTTAAACCCGGAGGTCCCTCTGCTCTAAAACACTAACCGAGGCCCTAACATTAATTGTATAAGCTCTACCCTTGTTTGTTTTACCAAATGCATTACCTCGCATTTATTCAGATTGAATTCCAACAGCAGTTTTTCAGCCCATTCACCCATTTCATCAAGATCCCTTTGTAATCTCAAAAAACCTCCTTCACTGTCCATGATTCCAACCTCCAGCCTTCCAGCCAATCACAATTGTACCAATACCTTTGCTCGGTTGTCAATGGTACCAATACCTTTGCTCGGGGCTCCATAATTTCTTCCCTAGCATTCCACAATGTCCTGTGATACACATAATCAGGTCCTGGGGCATTCCATACCTTTGTGTTTTAAAATCTTCAGCACCACCTCTTCTATAGTATGCACTCTTTTCAAGTCGTAGAGAAGAACAGCATGGAAACTCGTCTAGGCTGACCAGAAGACCTCAACAAATCCATCCCATTAATCAGCATTTGACCCATATACCGCTAAACTCTGACTATTCATATACCCATCCAGATACCTTTTAAACGTTGTCATAGTATCAGTCTCTGTTACATTCTCCCTCCGCTTGTTCCATACCCACATCACTGTATGCATGAAAAAGCTATCCCTTCGGTCCCTTTTAAACCTTTCTCCTCTAACCTCAAACCTATGCTCTCTAGTTTTCCCAACCCCGAGGAAAAGACCTTGAATCTTTACCCAATCCATGCCCCTCATGTTTATATAAACCTTTGTCAGGTCACCCCTCAGTCTCCGATGCTCCAGGGAAAATAAACCCAGCTTACTCAGCAACAACCCTGGCAACATCTTGTTAATCTTTTCTGAGCACTTTCCAGTTTCACAACATCATTCCTAGAGCAGGGAGACTGGAATTGCTGAATACTCCAATTGTGGTCTAACATATTACTCTTGTTCTCCGAGTTGCCTTGTCTTTGTCCACAGTAAGTTCTTGAGTGCAAAATGTGTTTAGGGTCTTAGCCATATTCTACAGTTCCACACATTGATAGCCTCATTGATCTTTTAGGGCCCCTATTTCGTCTCGAGTTACTCTTTTGCTCTTAATATATTTATACAATCACTTTTGGATTCTCCTTATCCTTCTCTGTCAAAGTTATTTCATGTCCCCTTTCTGCATTCCTGATTTCCACCCAAAGTATACTCTTACAGCCCCTGTTATCCTCAGGGATTCCCTTGATCCAGCTGGCTATACTTGACATGTTGCCCCCTTTTCCTTGACCAGACGCTCAATAGACAGCCAGTGTTTCCGAATGCTGTCAGCATTGAGCTGCACACAAACAGGAACATGCTGGCGCTGATCGCTCAATTTATCTCACTTTTAAAATATTCTCACTTGCGAGACTTCCCTTTCCCTGCAAATAGACTCCCCAATCACCTTTTGAAAGTTCCTTTCTGATACGACCAAAATTAGACTGGCCCCACTTTATAACTTGAACTTGTGGACCAGGCCTGTCCTTTTCCATTGCTGTTTTCAAAACTAATAGGACTGTGATCACTTTAGCAAAATGCGTTCCCACTAACACCTCAGTGCCTTTCCCTACCTTGTTTCCCAAGTGGAGGTCAGGTTTTACACCTATTTACATACTATTTGGGAGTTTTCTGGAACGCAATTACGAAATTTCGCTGTTCCTAACATTGAATAGTGGCAATGCCAATCTAGATTTGGAAAGTTAAAAAACCCCGACCATAACAGCCTTATTATTATGATTGATATTTGAGATCTCCCGACATATTTGTTCCTCAGTCTGCCATGGATTATGCAGGATCAGTACACTGGTATCAAAGTGATGACCCATTCTTATTTCACAGTTCCTCCAACGCAGTGGGCGATCCCACAGCAATGTCCTCTCTAAATATTGCTATGATGTTTCATGCATTCAAAACACACCACCACGCGTCCTTCCCCTCTCACCACCCCTGCTGCCCTTCGTGAACAAAGGACCCACATTAGCGATCCTCCAGTCATTTGATACTTCACCTGTGGCCAGCAATGTATTAAATATATCCACCAGGGCCCCAAATATCTCCTCCCTTACCTCCCATAGCAGCCTAGGATACATTTTATTGGGCACTGGGGGTTTTTCCAGCTTTATGCCTGTGAAAACATTTAATATCACCCCTTTATCGATCTTAATATGTTCTAGAGTCTCACCATCCCAACTGAAATCCCCGGCTACAAAGTCTTTCTCCTGTGTGAATACAGATGGGAAGTATTCATTGAAGACCTCACCTACGTCTTCTGGCTCCATGCACGGATTGTCCCTTTGGTTTCTATCAGGCCTCACTCTTTCCCCAGTAATCCTCTTATTCTATCTATACTGATAAAATACCTTGTGGATTTTCCTTTATAGTATCCGACAAGGAGATTTTATGGCCATTGTTTTCCCCTCATTTCTAAAGACCCCTTTTCAGTCCCTAAACTTTTGGATGGCTTCGCCTGGTTTTATTACACTGTATTTTCTTTATCAATCTCACGATATCGCTTGATCAGTATTCGCTGGACTTTCTGCCTTTACTATTCCCTCGTCAGGAACACACTGGCCCTGAATTCTCACTGTATCACTTTAACATACTCCCACTTTCCAAGTATAGACCCAACTGCAGATAGTCCTCCCAGTCTTTGTTTGTCAGATCCTCTCTATTGATCGTGATACTGATCGGAGACTCAGTTGTGAGGGGGATAGACAGGAGATTCTTTGGCTGCAGCAGAGATCCCAGGATGGTGTGCTGCCTTCCGGGTGCGAGGGTCAAGGATGTCTCTGTGCAGTTAATGAACATTCTGAAGGGGAGGGTTAGTAGCCATTGGTCATTGTGCACATCGGCCCACATGACAGTGGTAGACAATGGGATGGGGTCCTGTGAAATGAGTATCAGGAGGTAGGTGAGAGGTTTAAAAGGATAACCTCAAGGGAAGTTATCTACAGATTATTCCCAGTGCCACCTGCCCCGTTGAGGACTGAAATAGAAAGATAGGCTAGATGGAAGTGTGGCTGAGGAGCTCGGGGATGAGGTAATGTTTGGATCATTGAGATCTCTTCTGGGGTAGAGGTGACCTGTACAAGGGGGAACAGGTTTTACTTAAACCAGAGCGGCACCAGGAAAACTGCGAGGGAGATTTGTTAGTGTTACCTAGGAAGGGTTTAAACAAGGTTGGCAGGGACTCTGAGTAAGAGAGGTACCATCGGCCAGTCAGGAGAAAAATATGTTAGCCACCGAGAACAAGTTTCCTATTCTGGATATCCTGGGGCACAATCAAGGGAGGGAAAAGACTACTGGCTTAACGTGCATTTATTTCAACACACGAGGCCTGACTGGTAAGGCAGACGATCTCAGAGCATGGATTGGCTCTGGGGACTGGGATATTATAGCCATAACAGAAACATGTCTGAGAGAAAGGCAGGTCTGACAGAGTGAGTGAGATGGGAGAGTTGCACTTTTCATAAGGGAGGGCAGAACAACAGTGTTTAGAAGGGATACTCTTAAGGGATCATCAAATGAGGCCATATGGTTAGAAGTTTGAAAGAAGAAGGGGATGGACTCTGTTGGGACAGTGTTCTAGCCAGTGGATACTAGAGGAGCAGATGTGTAGAGAGAGTGCAGGTACCTATAGAAATAATAATGTAGTATTGGTTGGAGATGTTAACTTCCTCTGGATGGACTGGGCCGCTCACAGAGTAAAAGGCCTGTATGGAGTCAAATGTGTCCAAGAAATTTTCCTAAACCAAGATGTAACTCTAACATGGCCTATCTCTACTCAGGCGGGTGCAACACTGGACCTCACCTTAGAAAACGAGGTCTGGAAAGTGACTGAAGTGTCAGTCAGAGAGCACTTCGGGTCCAGTGACCACAACTTTCTTCGTTTTAACATAGTTATGGAAAAATATCAGACAGGTCAACAGACGAAACTGGAGCAGGGCCAGGTGGCCATTCGGCAGGATTGGGTGAATAAAAAATCACAGAACACCAGGTTACAGTCCAATAGGTTGATTTCAAAGCAGCAGCTTTCGAAGGGCAGGTGATAATCCTAAAAGGTGAAAGGCAGAAACTAAATGTTTTTGATATTACATTCCATGACACTGCTATCCTGCTGTTATAAATTCTATGCCTTTTGATTGTGCTCCACAACCACCTGATGAAGCAGTGCTTTGAAATCTAGTGTCTCTAAACAAACCTGTTGGACTGTACGCTGGTGTTGTGTGATTTTTAACATTGTCCACCCCAGTCCAACACCGGCTCCTCCACATCACAATTACCATTGACTGGGTGAGTCTGTTTGAAGGAAAAGGAATGACCGGCAAACGGGAGGGTTTTAAAAGTGTGATCTCAAGAATCCAGGGCCAGTATATCCCTGTTAGGGTGAAGGGAAAAGCTGGCAGGCTTCGGGATCCCTGTCTACTGAGGGTTATTGAGGCTCTGTTCAGGAAAAATAAAACAGCATACATTGGGTTTAATTTATCAATATCTTTTTCCAGTCTGAAAGACACGATTAATCTGTGGAGACCCTGCAATCCTTTCAGGTCCTTGCTGCAGTCAGGATCTGTAGAACTCACTCCAATGCCTGTTACTCTCCTGATCCAGTTCCGAAAAGACTCACTATCTGTGTAACATCCTCCCGTGGCTATCTCCCACCCTGTCAATGCAAGCTCCTCCAGTCTCTCCATCCATCTACTCATCTCCATAACCTTCTCCAGCTCTTACACCTCTATCTGTGTAAATGCCACCCTCCCCTACAAACCTTCCCACTTTGACTTAACTGCAGGAGGTTACTAATACTTCCGTATCTGTGAAAATGTCTCCAACCATCCCATCCTACCGACATCCTTGTGCCTGTAAACTGCTTCATCCCTCCCAACCTCCCCACCTCCATGACCTCCTGCAGGCCCTATAGCACTGTAACTTCTTGTGGCTTTATTGTCCTCCCTCCCTGTCATACTACCTCCCGTCCTCACACCCATCCCAGTCTGGATCGTCTGCTCCAGATCAGACCGTTGCTGTCTCTGTTACCCTCGACAATCCTAGCAACCCTTCCTATTTGTGTCTCTTTATTCAGATCCCATCTCTCCAGTTTTCTGAAGCCTCTTTGTGCCATTGTGAGTCTCCTCATTTACAACGTAGAACAGTACAGTACAGCACATGCCCTTCGGCCTTAATTTTGTGATGACATTTTATCCTGCCGACCCTGTATTTTACTATTATCCATTTGCCTATCTAAGAATTGCTTAAATGTCCCTAATGTATCGGACGCTGCTACCACTGTTGGCAGTGCTTTCCACTCAAAAGCGACACGATGTGTAAAGAACCCACCTCTGACACCGCCTATAAAACCTCGTCTGATCACCTTCAATTTATGCCACCTCGTCATTTCCAGTTTTGCCATGGGAAAAGTATCTGGTTATCCTCTCTATCTAAGCCTCTCATCATCTCGTTCACCTCTATCAAGTCACCTCTCCTCCTTTTTCATTCCAAGGAGAATAGCCCTAACTCCCTCAAACTTTCTACATAAGATCTCCCCTCCAGGCCAGGCAGTATCTGATAAATCTCCTCTGAACCTCTCTAAAGCTTCCACATCTTTCTGATAATGAGGTAACAAAAATTGAATGCAATATACCAAGTGTTATCTATCCAGGGCTCGATAATACTGCAGCATACCAACCTACAACCGCCCTCAGACTGAACTTCACCACACCCCATATACATCCCAAGCGTGAAACATAACGCCATCCATACACTGCCCCCAGCCTAACCCTCACCGCCGCCCAATACAGTCCCAAACTGACTGTCACTGCCGTCCACACGCCGACCCCAGTCTGACACTCATTGACGACTATACACCACCCCCAGGCTGATCCTCATCACCATCCAACACGGCCCCCAGCCTGACCCTCACCGCCGCCCACACACCGCCCCCAACCTAACACTCACCACAGTCCACACACCGCCCCCAGCCAGGCCCTCACCATCGCTCCCAGCTTGACCCACACCGCTAGCCACATACCTCCCCCAGCCTGGCCCTCACAGCCACCCACACACCGTCCGCACACCGCCCCCCGCCTCACCCTCACAGCTGTCCACACACAGCCCCCAGCCTGACCATCACTGCCGTCCATATGCCGCTCCCAGCCTGACCCTCACCGCCATTAACACACCACGCCCAGCCTCTCCCTCACTGATGTGCACTGGTGGTCCCCGGCCTGACCCTCACTGTTGTCCACGCACCGCGCCCAACCTGACCCTCACCAACGTGCATGCACCGCCCCCGGCCTGACCCTCACTGACGTCCACTTACCGTCCCCAGTCTGACCCTTACCGACGTTCACGCACCACCTCCAGCCTGACACACACCGCCATCCACACACCATCCCAGCCTGACCCTCACCACTGTCCTCACACCGTCACCAATCTGAGGCTCACTGCTGTCCACCCACCACCCCCAGCCTGTCTCTCACTGCGGTCCACACACCACCCTCAGCCTGAACCTCTCCGCACCCCACAGACCGACCCCAGCCTGAAACATAACGCGCTCCATACACTGGCCCTAGACTGACCCTCACTGCTGTCGAATAGCATCCCAACCTGACCCTCACCGCCAGCCACACACCGCACCCAGCCTGACGCTCACGACCACCCACACACTGCCCCCAAACTGACCCTCACCGCCGTACATACACCGCCCAACCTGGCTGTCACTGTTGTCCACACACTGCTCCCAGCCTGACATTCACCGTTGCCCATACAACGCACCCAGGCTGACCCTCACCGCCATCCAACACGGCCCCAGCCTGATCCTCAACGTCGTCTGCACACTGCCCCAGCCTGACCCTCACCGCCATCCACACACAGCCCAAACCCTGACCCTCACCGCCACTGACAAATTGCCCCCAACCTGATGCTTACCAACATCCACACACCGCACCCAGCCAGACCCTCTGCCCACCCACATACCGCCCAAGCCTTACCTTCACTGCCGTCCAGACACCACCCTCAGCATGAAACTCACCGCACCTCACATACCGTCCCCAGCCTAAAACTTAACGCTGCCCATACACCGCCCTCAGCCTGACACTCACCGCCGTCCAATACCGTCCCAAACTGAACCTCACTGCCATCCCCACACCACCCCCAGCCTGACACTCACCGCCATCCACACACCACCCTCAACGTGAACTATACCACCGTGCACACACCACCCCCAGCCTGACACCCAACACCATTCAACACCACACCCAGCCTGCCCCGCACGGCCATCCACACACTGCCGCCAGCCTGACTCGCAACACCATTCAACAACGCCCCCAGCCTCACACTCAATGCCGTCCACAAACCGCCACCTGCCTGACCCTCACGGCTGCCCACACACCGCCCCCAACCTGACCCTCACCACTATCCACAAACCGTCCCATCCTAAGCCTCACTGCTGTCCACACACCGCAATCAGCCTGACTCTCACCGCCATGCAACACCATCCACAGCCTGACCCTCACTGTCGTCCACACACTGTCCCCAGCCTGACACTCACCATAGTCCACACACCGCCCCCAACCTGACTCTCACCGCTACCCGCGCACCGCCCCCAACACGCCGCCTCCAGCCTGACACTCACCACCGTCCACACAGCGCCCACAGCTTGACCCTCACCGCACACCACATACCATCCCAGACTGAACCTCACCGCTGCCCATCACCGCCACCAGCCTGATTCTCAACAGTGTCTACACACCACCTCCAGCCTGAACTTCACTGCTGCCCACACACAGCCGCTAACCTGAAACCCACCGCCGTCCAGCACAGATCCAAGTCTGATCTTCACTGCCGTCCACATACTGGCCACAGCCTGAAACATAATGCCGTTCACAAACCACCCCCAACCTGGCACTCACCACCACCCATACACCACCCCGAGGCTGATCTTCACCGCCATCCAACACAGCCCGCTGCCTGATCCTCAACGTCATCTGCACATTGCCCCCAGCCTAACCCTCACCATCGTCCACAAACTTTCCGAAGCCTGACCCTCACCGCCACACACACACGGCCCTCATCCTGACACACACCACCGACCACACACTGCCCCCAGCCAGACACTCACCACCACCCCCAGCCTGACCCACACCACCAGCCACACACTTCCCCTAGGCTGCCACTCAATGCCATCCAACACCACCCCAGCCTGACCCTCACTGCCGCCCACACACCACCCCCACACTGACCCTTACCGCCGTCCACACACCATCCCGAGCCTGGCCCTCAGAGCCATTCACACATTGGCCACAGCTTGACGCTCAGCGCAGCCTACATACCGCCCCCAACCTGACCTTCACTGCCATCTAGACACCGCTCTCAGCACGAAACTCACCGCACCACACATACTGTCCCCAGCCTGAAACTTAACACCGCCCATACACCGCCCTCAGCCTGACCCTCACCGCCGTCCAATACCATCCCAACCGAACACTCACCACCATCCACACACCACCCACAACCTGACCCATACCATCATGCACACACCACCCCCAGCCTGACTCCAAATGCCATTCAACATCTCCCCCAGCCTGTCTCTCATAGCAGTCCACACACCACCCCGAATCTGACCCTCATCGCGATCCACACACCGCCCCAGCCTGACCCTCACTGCCGTCCACACACCACTCCCAGGCTGACCCTCACTGCCGTCCAACACCGTTCCCAGCCTGACATTCAGCGTTGTCAAACACCGTTCCCTTCCTGACCCTCACCGCCGTCCACACTCTGTCCGCAGCATGACCCTCACCGCCATTCACACAATGCCCCTAACATGACTCTCACCGCTGTCCAGCACCGTTCCATGCCTGAACCTCACCACCGTCCACACACCACTCCCAGCCTGACACTCACTGCTGAGTATGGCCCCAGCTTGACCCTCCCTGTTTTCCACAGACCACACCCAGCCTATCCGACACTGCCCCAGCCTGACCCTCACTGCTGTCCACAGACCACCCCCTGTCTGATCCTCACTACTGCCTACACACCGCCCCAAACCTGATCCCGCTGACGTGCAACACCGATCCCTACCTGACCCTCACCACTGCCCACAACCGGCCCCCAGCCTGACACGCACCACCGCCCACATTGTGCCCCCAGCCTGACCCTCACTGCCGCCCACACACCGCCCACAGCCTGACCCTCACTGCCACCCACATACCACCCCCAGCCTGACCCTCACTGCCATTCACAGAGCCCCTAGCATGAGCCTCAATGCCATGCACACACCGCCCCCATCATGACCCTCAATGCCATACACACACTGTCCCCAGCCTGACCCTTGCTGGTGACCACATACTGACCACAACCTGACCCTCACCACCGTCCACTCACCGCCCTCAGCCTGACCTTCACCGCACCCCACATACGGTCCCCAGCCTGAAACTGAACACCACCCACACACCGCCCTCAGACTGATTCTCGATGTCCCCCACTCCTCCATCACCCTGACCCTAACTGTCCCCGCACACCTCACGCAGCCTGACCCTCATTGTCCCCACACACCTCCCGCAGCCTGACCCTCACCATCCGCAAACACCGCCCCCAGCCTGACTCTCAACGCCATCCAACATAGACCCGTTAGCCAGAACTTCACTGCCGCCCACACACTGCCCCCTGCGTGATCCACACCACCGGCTGCACATTTTCCTCAGTCTGACACTCACCACCACCCACATACCGCCCCAGTCTGAACCTCACCACCGCTCACACACCGCCCACAGCCTGATACACACCGGCGGCCACACACCTCCCCCAGTCTGACAATCACTGCCGGCCACACACTGCCCCCAGCCTGACCCACACCACCACCCATACACCTCCCCCAGCCTGACCCTCACCGCTGTCCACACACCGCCCCCAGCCTGACCCTCACCGCCGTCCAACACCATCTCATGCCTGACCCTCACTGCCACCTACACACTGTCCCCAGCCAGACCCTCACCACCGCCCAACACCGCCCAGAGCCTGATTCTCACTGCCGTCCAACACTGCCCCCAGCCTGACCCACAGCGCCGTCCACATATTGCACCCAGCCTGACCCACACTGCCCCCAGCCTGACCCTCACCACCGTCCACACACTGTCCCCAGTCTGACCCTCACTGCCATCAAACACTGCCCCCCAGCCTGTCCCCTCACCGACCACACACTGCTCCCAGCCTGAACCTCATCGCTGTCCACACATCGCCCCAATCTGAGCCTCATGCCATCCACATAGCCCCAAGCCTAACCCTCACCGCTGCCCACACACCGCCCCCAGCCTGGCCCTCACTGATGACCACACACAGCACCAGCCAGACCCTCAGTGCCATCCACACTCCGCCCCCAGCCTGACCATCACCGCTGCCCACACTTCACCTAGCCTGACCCTCACTGCCATCAACACTCTGCCACCAGCCTGACCCTCACCACCGAGCACACATTCGCCCACAGCCTGACCCTCACCGCCGTCCACACACTGCCCCCAGCCTGACCCTCACTGCCATCCACATACTGCCACCAGCCTGATCCTCACCACCGTCCACACACCGCCCCAAGCCTGACCCTCACCGCCATCCACACACTGACCCCAGCCTGACCCTCACTGCAGCCTACACTCCACCCCCAGCCTGACCCTCACCGCTGTCTACGCACCGCCCCAAGAATGACCCTCACCGCCATCCACACTCTGCACCCAGCTTGATCATCACTGCCGTCCATACACCGCCCCCGGCCTGACCCTCACCCCCATCCACACACCCCCCCCCCAGACTGACCCTCACCATGATCCACACACCGTTCTCAGCCTGACCCTCACCGCCATGAACCCACCGCCCCATCCTGACCCTCACTGCCGTCCACACACTGACCCAGCCTGACCCTCACATCCGTCCACATACTGCCCCAACCTCACCTTCACCGTCTTCCACACACCCCTCCCAGCCTACCACTTTCAACACCGCTCCCCCCACCCACACCCTGTTGAGAAGCGTGCCCGCTCCTCCCACCGAACATGGCTCCCCGCTCCCCCAACCCCGTCCATCACTACCCCCTTCCCAACCCCATCCAACGCCACCCTCATCCCCAACCCCAACCCCATCCATCACCACCCCCTTCCCAAACCTGTACAACACCGCCCCACGCAACCCTGTCCAACACCACCCTCTCCCCAACCCTGTCCAACACCACCCCCATCACCGCCGTCCAACACCGACGCTCCCTGAACCCCGTCCATACCACCATGCACACACCACCCCCAGCCTGACTCCAAATGCCATTCAACAAATCCCCCAGCCTGTCTCTCATAGCAGTCCACACACCACCCCGAATCTGACCCTCATCGCGATCCACACACCGCCCCAGCCTGACCCTCACTGCCGTCCACACACCACTCCCAGGCTGACCCTCACTGCCGTCCAACACCGTCCCCAGCCTGACTTTCAGCGTTGTCAAACGCCGTTCCCTTCCTGACCCTCACCGCCGTCCACACTCTGTCCCCAGCATGACCCTCACCGCCATACACACAATGCCCCCAACCTGACTCTCACCGCTGTCCAGCACCGTTCCATGCCTGAACCTCACCACCGTCCACACACCACTCCTAGCCTGACACTCACTGCTGAGTATGGCCCCAGCTTGACCCTCACTGTTTTCCACACACCACACCCAGCCTATCCGACACTGCCCCAGCCTGACCCTCACTGCTGTCCACAGACCACCCCCTGTCTGATCCTCACTACTGCCTACACACCGCCCCAAACCTGATCCCGCTGACGTGCAACACCGACCCCTAGCTGACCCTCACCACTGCCCACAACCGGCCCCCAGCCTGACACACACCACCGCCCACATTGTGCCCCCAGCCTGTCCCTCACTGCCATTCACACAGCCCCTAGCATGAGCCTCAATGCCATGCACACACCGCCCCCATCATGACCCTCAATGCCATACACACACTGTCCCCAGCCTGACCCTTGCTGGTGACCACACACTGACCACAACCTGACCCTCACCACCGTCCACTCACCGCCCTCAGCCTGACCTTCACCCCACCCCACATACGGTCCACAGCCTGAAACTGAACACCACCCACACACCGCCCTCAGACTGATTCTCGATGTCCCCCACTCCTCCATCACCCTGACCCTAACTGTCCCCGCAAACCTCACGCAGCCTGAACCTCATTGTCCCCACACACCTCCCGCAGCCTGACCCTCACCATCCGCAAACACCGCCCCCAGCCTGACTCTCAACGCCATCCAACATAGACCCGTTAGCCAGAACTTCACTGCCGCCCACACACTGCCCCCTGCGTGATCCACACCACCGGCTGCACATTTTCCTCAGTCTGACACTCACCACCACCCACATACCGCCCCAGTCTGAACCTCACCACCGCTCACACACCGCCCACAGCCTGATACACACCGGCGGCCACACACCTCCCCCAGTCTGACAATCACTGCCGGCCATACACTGCCCCCAGCCTGACCCACACCACCACCCATACACCTCCCCCAGCCTGACCCTCACCGCTGTCCACACACCGCCCCAGCCTGACCCTCACCGCCGTCCAACACCATCTCATGCCTGACCCTCACTGCCACCTACACACTGTCCCCAGCCAGACCCTCACCACCGCCCAACACCGCCCCGAGCCTGATTCTCACTGCCGTCCAACACTGCCCCCAGCCTGACCCACAGCGCCGTCCACATATTGCACCCAGCCTGACCCACACTGCCCCCAGCCTGACCCTCACCACCGTCCACACACTGTCCCCAGTCTGACCCTCACTGCCATCAAACACTGCCCCCCAGCCTGTCCCCTCACCGACCACACACTGCTCCCAGCCTGAACCTCATCGCTGTCCACACATCGCCCCAATCTGAGCCTCATGCCATCCACATAGCCCCAAGCCTAACCCTCACCGCTGCCCACACACCGCCCCCAGCCTGGCCCTCACTGATGACCACACACAGCACCAGCCAGACCCTCAGTGCCATCCACACTCCGCCCCCAGCCTGACCATCACCGCTGCCCACACTTCACCTCGCCTGACCCTCACTGCCATCAAAACTCTGCCACCAGCCTGACCCTCACCACCGAGCACACATTCGCCCACAACCTGACCCTCACCGCCATTCACACATCGCCCCAAGCCTGACCCTCACCGCCGTCCACACACTGCCCCCAGCCTGACCCTCACTGCCATCCACATACTGCCACCAGCCTGATCCTCACCACCGTCCACACACCGCCCCAAGCCTGACCCTCACCGCCATCCACACACTGACCCCAGCCTGACCCTCACTGCAGCCTACACTCCACCCCCAGCCTGACCCTCACCGCTGTCTACGCACCGCCCCAAGAATGACCCTCACCGCCATCCACACTCTGCATCCAGCTTGATCATCACTGCCGTCCATACACCGCCCTCGGCCTGACCTTCACCCCCATCCACACCCCCCCCACCCAGACTGACCCTCACCATGATCCACACACCGTTCTCAGCCTGACCCTCACCGCCATGAACCCACCGCCCCATCCTGACCCTCACTGCCGTCCACACACTGACCCAGCCTGACCCTCACATCCGTCCACATACTGCCCCAACCTCACCTTCACCGTCTTCCACACACCCCTCCCAGCCTACCACTTTCAACACCGCTCCCCACACCCACACCCTGTTGACACGCGTGCCCGCTCCTCCCACCGAACATGGCTCCCCGCTCCCCCAACCCCGTCCATCACTGCCCCCTTCCCAACCCCATCCAACGCCACCCTCATCCCCAACCCCAACCCCATCCATCACCACCCCCTTCCCAACCCTGTACAACACCGCCCCACGCAACCCTGTCCAACACCACCCTCTCCCCAACCCTGTCCAACACCACCCCCATCACCGCCGTCCAACACCGACGCTCCCTGAACCCCGTCCAATACTGCCCCCTGCCCAACCCCGTCCAACACCGCCCCCTCCGCCAGCGCCGTCCAACACCGCCCCTCCCCAACCATGTCCAATACCGCCTCCTCCCCAACCCCGTCCAACAAAAGCCCCCTCCCAATCCCGTCCAACACAGCCCCCTCCCTAGCCCCGTCCATCACCGCCCCTCCAACCCAGCCTCCCCTCGCCTCCTCTCTCTCTCACGCCACTCTCTCTCTTGCCCCCTCTCTCTCTTGCCCCCTTTCTCTCTCACCCCCTCTCTGTCTCGCCCCCCCTCACTCCCTCTATCCCTCTACCCCTCACCCTCTCACTCCCCTCACTCTCTCGCCCCCCCCCATTCTGTCGGCTCCCCGCTCTCTTCGCCCCCTGCTCTCCACCTCCAGCCTGATCCTCACTTCCGCCCATACACCGCGCCCAGACTGACACTCACCACCGTCTATACACCCCCCAGACTGACCCTCCCCACGATCCACACACCGTTCCCAGCCTGATCCTCACCACCGTCCACCCACCACCCCCATCCTGACCCTCACTGCATCCACACACTGACCCAGCCTGACCCTCACAGCCGTCCACGCACTGCCCTCATCCACACCTTCATCACCTTCCACACACCCCTGCCAGCCTACCACATTCAACACCGCTCTCCACACCCACAGCCTGTTGACACCCGTGCCCGCCCCTTCCACCGAACATGGCTCCCCACTCCCCCAACCCAATCCAACACCGACCTCTCCCCCAACCCCGTCCATCACCGCCCCCTCCCCAACCCCATCCAACACCGCCTCCACCCCAACCCCATCCAACACCGCCCCCTCCCCAACCCGTCCAACACAGCCCCCTCCCCAGCCCCGTCCAACACCAACCCCCAACCCATCCTCCGATTGCCTCCTCTCCCTCTCGCCCCCTCTCTTTCTCTCCCCTCTCTCTCTCGCCCCCTCTCTGTCTCGTACCCTCTCTCTCTCTCGCACCCTCTCTCCCGCTATCCCTCACTCTCTCGCCCCCTCACTCTCTCACCTCCGCTCTCTCTTGCCTCCCCGCTCTCTCTCGCCCCCCTCACTTTCTGGCCCCACCGCTCTCTCTCGCCATCCCACTGTCTCGCCCTTCTGCTCTCTCTAGCCCTCCTGCTCTCTGTCGCCCTCCCGCTCTCTCTCGCCCCCCGCTCTCTTTCGCTGCCTTGTTCCCCCGCACTCTCTCACCCCCTCTCTCTCCCTCGTCACTCTCTCTCACCCCCCTCACCCTCTCTCTCGCCCACTCTCGCTCTGTCGCTCTCTTCCCACTTTCTCGCCCCTATGTATGTCTCTCTGGACACTGCCCCCCTTTTCAAACACTCTTTCACATCACTGTCGCCTCATCTCCCTCTCTCTCCACCCTCTCTCGTTCTCGCCCCCTGTCTTTCCCTCTCTTGCAGGCATCTTCCATCCTCTCTTGCTCCCTCTCTCGTTCTCTCTCTCGACCCCATCCCTCTCTCCTCTCTCTCTTTTGTTCAACTCCTCTCATTCTCTCGCTCAGCCTCTCTCTCTCTCGACTGCTCACCCTCTGTCTCTCTTTCTCTCTACTTGACTGTCTCTCTCACTTACTCCCTCTCTCACCTCCTCTCTCTCGCCCCACTCCTTCGCTCCCTTGCTCTCATCCTGTGTCGCTCCCGCTGCCCCCTTCGTCCCCACCTCTCTCTCTCGAGAACACTCTCACGCACCCTTTTCTACTTCTCACCCTTCTTCTCTCTTTCCATCTCTCCATCTCTCTCTCTTACTCGCACTGTCTCTCTCTCACACACGCGCTCTCTATCTATCTCTCTCTCTATCTTGCTCTCGCCGACTCTCTTCCCTCCCCTTATTCTCTCTCTCTTGTTTCTTTTCTCCGTCCCTCCCTCTCACTCTCTGTCTCTGTCTCTGTCTCTCTCTCTCTTTCTGTCTCGCCCTCTCTTGCCCCTGCGCTCTCGCTGTCACCCTCTCTCTCCCACGCCCTCTATCCTGCCCCCTTTCTCTCTCGCCTCCTCTCTATCAAATCCTTCTTCTCTCTCTCGTCTCTCTCAATATCAGTCTCTCTCTCTCACCCTCGTGCTCTTTCTCCGCCCATCACACTGTCTCAATCACCTTCACTCTCTTTCTTGCCCTCACTCTCTTTCTTGCCTTCGCTCTCTCTCTTCCCCCGCTTCCCACCTTTAGCTCTCTCATTCCCTTTCTCTCTCCTTCGCCCCCTCTGTTTCGACCCGTCTCTCTCACCCCCTCTATCTGTCTTTTGCCTCCCTCTCTCTCTCGAACCCTGTTTCTCTCTCTTGCTCCCTCTCCCTCTCGTCCTCCTCAATCTCTCTTGCTCATCTCTCTTTCTCACTCTCTTACCTCCTCCCTCTCCCGCTCCATCTTTCTCCGATCCCTCTCTCCTTCCCCCTCCTTCTCTCTCTCTTGCCCCCCTCTCTCTCCCTCCCTCTCTCTCATCTCGATATCTCTCTCGTCCCGTCTTTCTCTCTCTCTCACCTTATCATTCTCTCTCACACTCTAAGTCTCTTGCCAACTCTCTGTCCCCCTCACTCTCTCTCTCGCCCTTTCTCTTTCACTCGCCCTCTCACTCACTCTCTCACTCACTCCTTTGCCTCTTTCTTTCTTTCTTTCTTTGGTTCTTTCTTTCTTTCGTTCTTTCCTTCGCTGTTCCTTCCTTCCTTCCTTCCTTCCCTACTTCCCTTTTTATCGTCTTTTCTTTTTTGTTTTCTATTTTCTTTTCTCATTTTCTTTTCTTCTCTTCTCTTTTCTTTGCTCTGTCTCTCGCTCTTGCGCCCCTTTCTCTCGACTCTCTCTCTCTCTCTCGACCCTCTCTCTCAGGTATCCTCTATCTCTCTCTTGCCCCTTTATTCTCTCTTTCTCTTCCCTCCTCATTCTCTCTCACTCTTCCCTCTCTCCTCTTCTCTCTCTCTCTCCCTCGCCTCCCCATCAGTCTCGTCCCCTTTGTCTCTCCTTCTCCCTCTCTGTCTCGAAGACTTGCCCCATTTCTCTCTCGCCCCCTCCCTCGCACCTCTCTCAGTCTCACTTTCTGTCTCGTCTCTGTCTCTCATTATCTCCTCCCCGTCTGTATCTCTCTCCCTCGCACACCCTATATCTCTCCCTTGTTCCCCTCTCTCTCTCCGCTCCTTCTCTCTCTCCACCTTCTCTATCTCCTATTCTCTCCCTTTGTGTATCTCTCTCCCCACCTCCCTCCGTTTCTGTCTGATTGAATCTCTGTCCCTCCTCTCCCTCCCTCCCTCTCTGACACACGCCGTCTCCCTGATCCTTCCCTCTCACTCTGACCCAGAGACAGGTGGTGGGGTTGGGGGTGAGGCTGCGTATGGTGGGTGGGGGTGGGGGTGAGAGGATAGAGATGTGGGAGATAGTAGGAGGCGGGGAAATTGAGGTAGAGATGGAATTGCGGGGGGAGTGAGAGACAGCAGGATGAGGGGTAGAAGGAAGAGTGGAGGCAGGTGGAAAACGGGGGTTGGGGATGCGTGAGGTAGAGAGGGGGAGTGAAAGGGAGTGGTGGTGTGAAAGAGTGAGTGTGCAGAAAGAGAGAGAGGGGGGATCGAGGTGATGAAAAAGAGTAGGAGAGAGGAAATGGGGAGGCCAGGCTGCAGTGGGGAGACAGAGGGAGTTAAACTCAGCTCCTGCGTGCGGTGTCCTCCCATCCCCTGAGGACCAGGACTTGGGGTTGAGTCTGTTTGTCTCCAGCTCAGCTTCTCCAACACAACGACGCACAACATCGGTCACTCTGCTGCTCGGCACGCTTTAATCAACATTAGTTTTGTTTACAAATGGAAGTGATGGATACAGTCAGTGGGATGGTGCCTTTTGTGACTGGCCCCTGAGTTATGAGAAACATTGAAATGTTTCCTGTAGCCCGCCTGTGGGATAAGGATAGACAAACCAGCGCTACCCTCAGTCTGTTGCCATAGCGACAGGCTGCTCCATCGCTGAAACACTGAACTGAAATGAGAAAATCCCGGATGGTGTGATTAATGAGGGAATTTTATTGATGGATGGATTTGGGTGAAGGGATATTTCAGCACATTCTCCAGCTGCTGCCTGAACTTAGTGTGGGTCACGGCATAAATCGCGGTGTTTGTGCAGCAACTGAGGAGCTGCAGCATGAAGCCCAATTCCCGCACAAAGCCATCGAGTAACACAGGCGTATACACAACATACAACATCCGTCTCCATATAGAATACAGCATTAACGTTGACCATACCAGGATTAAATTGGCCGAGATCACAAATAGTAAAATGATGGATTTTTTTCGGTTTCTCATTTCTGTGTCAGACTGAGCGTCCCCATTGGTGTGAGCGCGGAGTCTCCTGCGGGCTCTGCTGGTCAATAAAATGTGTCTGACGGTGAGGACATTGAACAGCAGAATCAGGAGAAATGGGACACACGGGGTTAGACTGTGGTGGAGGAGCTTAATTGTGACCCAGACACTGGAGTAATAAACAGCGCCTGTTACATCACAAAACCAGGGGCGGTTCCACAGCCGATACCGAGCCGTGAGCATAAAATACCAGGAAATGTTCTTTAAACAGCTCAGCACAGTCACTGCTCCCAGAACCACAGCCGCCGTTTTCTCACTGCAATATTTACTTTTCAGCTTCTGGCAACAAATGGCCACAAACCGATCAAAGGTGAAAGTGACGGTGAACCAGACAGAGCAGTCAGTGGCTGCATAAAGCAGGACAGAGTGGATATTACACACAGGGACGGAGTCCCTCAGAAAGTAAAACTGTTTCCGATAAACAATGGGAATGTGTCTTAGGATCAGGTCGAAGATAATGACCAGGAGATCCGCCGCTGCCATGGTCCCCAGGTAACGTCTGACACATGGAGACAATCCACAATCTTTATAAAGCAGGACGTAGACGGTCACTACGTTAACTGTGAGGAAGGAAAACAAACCCATTATCCATCAGCCTGGAGGCAAAGGGACCCGTTTGATCGGGGACCCAGTGAGATTTTCAAATGTGTCCCTGTATTCAGGGATTTATTAAAATAATTGGAGCTGGAATAACAAATGGGAAGGTCTGAATTACTGACAAAAATGCAATATATACCACAAGAAACCCTCCCTCCCCAAACACACAGAGACACATCCATAAGGACAGATGGTTTCCAGAACATTCCCACACACTCGATCACTCGAGAGCAGACACAGGTCACTCCTTCCCAGTTCCTAATACGGAGGGTGGAAACATTGTTGTCCTGAAGAATTCTCTCCCAGTTTCCTGAAGACAAACAGAGTTTGGGAATCTCTGTATTTTGGTCTAAATTGTGGTCTTCACCCCTTTAACTGCCTGAGGGGACTTCGGAACAGTGTCTCCTTCTCCCTGGAACGGGATCTTTTCCGTCGGGATCTTATCGTTTGTTCAAGTCACTGACGTCCGGCCATTAACAAACAATGTCAGAGACAGAACGTTCCGGGCAATGCCAGTTATAGAATGTCGGGGACAGAACTTTCCGGGGAGGGTCAGTTATAGAATGTCAGGGACAGAACGTTACGGGGAATGGCAGTTATAGAATGTTTGGGACAGAACGCTCCGGGGAATGTCAGTTATAGAATGTCGGGGACAGAACTTTCCGGGGAGGGTCAGTTATAGAATGTCAGGGACAGAACGTTACGGGGAATGGCAGTTATAGAATGTTTGGGACAGAACGCTCCAGGGAATGTCAGTTATAGAATTTTGGGGACAGAACTTTCTGGGGAATGTCAGTTATAGAATGTCAGGGACAGAACGTTCCGAGGAATGGCAGTTATGAAATGTTGGGGACAGAATGGTCCGGGGAACTCCTTGACTTTTCCATGACCTTTCCCTCCTAATCACTCCACCCTCCTCTCTGACCTATCACCTCTCACCCACCCCTATCTACCGATCACATTCCCAGCTCCCCTCTCCCCAGCCTCGGCCCCAGCCCCAGCCCTAGCTCCTCCCATTTATCTCTCAGCCCCCATGGCCACAAGCCTCATTACTGATTACGGGATTATGGCCGAAACGTTCATTCCCTTGCTCCTCAGATGCTGCCTGACCTGCTGTGCTTTTCCAGCACCACCTTCCCAGTCAGGAAACAGTCTGACACAATCATACTCACGGGATCAGACCTGATGGGTCTTGTTTCATGAAGCCCCATCATCATCCCTGGGTATATCCTGTCCCACCAGCAGGACAGACTCACCAGCGGTGGGCACTCCCTGGAATGGAGTCAGGGTAGGCGAATCCCTGCAATTCCCCAACATTGATTCCAAAACCTGGGAAATCTCATGGTAACAGGTCACAGATGGCCAAGGAAATCGCCTGATGATGCACATCCCGGCCCCTCACCTGTCCACCTGTCCCTCTGGTGGTTGCTCAGGTCCCCTCGATGTTGAAACAAATCAGAGGAGGCACTGAGGGTGATAAGGGCACAGACCGTCCTCTGGGTGTGGGATTCAATGTCCATCACCAAGAGTGTCCCCACAGGCTCCCCACGGACTGAGAAGGGAGAGGCCTCACATACACAGCAGCCAGACTGGGAGAAGTGATGGGGGAACCAACAAGAGGGAAACATTCTCACCAAACCCCTTGTCCCAGGGAGATCTGTCCCTAACAGTACCTGTCGGAACAGCCAGCACACAGTACTCGTGGAGGTACAGTCTCAGCCTCATATTGAAGACCCCGCTCACTGTGTTATGTGGCACTCCCTCCTGTGTAGTAGGACATACTTATAAAGGACCAAGCACATGGAAGGTGGCCATTCATGAGGCACTGTGGGCTAGCAACAGCTGCAGCCTTCCCTCCATTGTAAAGTTCAGAAGTGGGTTGTTCACTGATGGTTCCAAAACGTGCTGCCCCATTCCCAACTACACCTGTACTGAAGCAGGCTATTCAGGCCATCAAAAGTTTCATCCATGACAACATCCACCTGGTCCGTTGATCGATTTATGTTGACGGGCTGGTCTGCCGAGCGCCTTCCTGTCTCTCGACCAGGAGAAGGCGTTCGACAGGGTCGATCACGAGTACCTGCTTGGGACTCTGTGGGCATTCATGTTCGGGACGCGGTTCGTCGCCCGGATCCGACTTTTGTACACCGCCGCAGAGTGTCTGGTTAAAGTTAATGGGTCCCTGACGGCCAGGTGTATTCCCTGTGCATGGTGTCTTTCCTGCGCCTCTTGCGGAGGAGGTTGTCTGGGCTGGTTCTGCTCGGTGCGGGCACGGGGGTGGTACTCTCTGCCTACGCCGACGACGTGCTCCTCACTTTCACCGACCCGGCTGACCTGGGGAGGATGCGCGAGTGCCAGGCCGTGTACTTGGCGGCTTCTTCCACCAGGATCAACTGGGCCAAATGTTCCGGACTACTGGTCGGTCCGTGGCGGGTGGACTCTCTGCCGGAGGAGTTACGGGGGTTCAGCTGGAGTACCACCTATCTCCTCTACCTGGGGGTCTCCCTCAGCCCGGCTGAGGAATCCTGGCCGGCCAACTGGCCGGAGCTGGAGGCCAAAGTCTCGCCTCGCCTAAGCCGCTGGACAGGACTGCTCCGAGTGCTATCTTACAGGAGTCGAGTGCTGTTCATAAACCAGCTGGTGGCCGCCATGCTGTGCTACCGGCTGGTCACTTTGGTCCCTCTTCCTGGCTTTGTCGCTGACATCCAGAGAACGTTGGTCGACTTCTTCTGGGACAAAAAGATGCACTGGGTCGCTGCGCAAGTTCTGAGTCTCCCTGTTGAGGACCGCGGTCAGTCGCTGGTGTGCGTCCGCACCCAGGTCGCGACGTTCCGCCTTCAGACCTTGCGGCGATACCTTTACGTCGAGCCTCCTCCTGGTGGTGCGCCCTGGCGACGTATTTTTTCTGCCAGTTGCGTAACCTCAACTACGACACGCAGCTCTTGTTCGTCGACCGTGACGGTTTGGAGGTCGCCCTCAAGACGCTGCCTGTCTTTTACCAGGACCTGATCACTGTCTGGAACATGGTCGAATCGCGTCGCGCCTACCCTCCGGCTGGAGTAGCGGCTGTCGTCAGGGAGCCGTTGCTCAGGAATCCACACCTCCGTACTCGCGGGTACGAGTGGCTGTCGGAGGGGAGGGCCGTGACGGCGAGGGCGACCAGGGTCGGGGACGTACTGGGTGCCGGGAGCCTGGGCTGGACGCTGCCGCAGGACATAGCTAACAGGGCAGCGGTAGACGTCTGGTACGTGGCCACCACCATCCGACGCCTTAAAACGGCGGTGCTCGGACCCGACGTAGTGCACCAGTTGGAGGACGCTCAGGTGTGCGGTGGGATCCCGTCCGCGCTCACCCCGGCCCGGACGGAATTTCACATTGGCCCCAAGGTCCCGTACTTCCCGCGGGAGCCTGTGCCCCACAACCTGAGCCGCCTCCGGAATTTTAATTTTGTGTCTTTTAAGGATATAAAAAGGAAGGCCCTGTATCGACTGCTGCTGCACACCGTCCACCTCTTCTCCCTCATCCACCGTCCGGACACGCCTTGGCGTGCCCATTTGCCACCGGGCGGTGGGGATCCCCAGTGGAGGGCTCTCTACGCGGGAGTCCTCCCCCTTTCTCTCGGGGATCTGGGGTGGAGGGTGCTGCACGCAGCAGTCCCCTGCAACCGCAGATTGCGGTGGTTCAAGGACTCCCAGCCCAACTGCTTGTTCTGTGGCGCTGTGGAGTCCGTGGACCATGTATATATTGGGTGTGGGCGTTTGCACTCCCTTTTTGATTTTCTCAAAAACCTTCTCCTCTGTTTCTGGCTGCACTTCAGCCCCACGCTCCTGATCTTCGGGCACCCGGTACGGAGGAGGGAGGGCAGGTCCGAGGACCTTCTCGTGGGTCTGCTCCTGGGCCTGGCCAAACTGGCCATCAACAGGTCCAGGCAGCGGGCCGTGGAGGGGATCGTTAGGGCCGACTGTCTGCCCCTCTTCCGGGGTTACGTTAGAGCCCGGGTGTCCTTGGAGAAGGAGCACGCGGTGTCCACCAACACCCTGGAGTCATTCAGGGAGAGGTGGGCGCCGCAGGGAGTGGAGTGTATTATTTCCCCGTCCAACTCTATTTTGATTTAGTCCCTACCCTCCCCTTCACTGTTTTGATCACACAGCATTGCCCTGTGGTTTGAAGGGCAGTGCTTGTCACTGGCCACTCGGGTGTTTTTCATATCTTCCTGGTGGTGGAAATTGAATAAAAATTTGTGCACTTTGTGTCTTTTACTGTGTCTCACATCTGCACACACACACACCATGGGAAGGAAAAAAAAGGGTGATTGTTAGCCTCCCCGTCACTGTTTTGCTCACACAGCATTGCCCTTTGATGTGAAGGGCAGTGCTTGTCACAAAAAAAAGAAAAAAAAATAAGAGGAGATTCCAACCCTATTTTGATTTAATCTCTGCCCTGCCCTTCACTGTTTGATCACGCAGTATTGCCCTTTGATGTGAAGGGCACTGCTTGTCACTGGACACTCGGGTGTTTTCCTATCTTCCTGGTAAAAAAGAAGAAGAAAAAAAAACAAATACTTTGGCCCCGCCCTTGGATTTGAAGTGCAGTGCTTGTCACTGGCCACTCGGGTGTTTTGCCTTTTGAGATTTGGACCATTTTGTGACTGACTGTGACTGTGCAAGGACTGTTCCTGTTGCTGATTGGGGCCTGCCTCACTGCTGCTGCCTGGAGCTTGCCTTGGGGCCCCTCCCCAGGACTTCCACCACTACTGTTCCTGCTGTTACCTGAGGAATGGCCTGCCTCTACTGCTGCTGCCGCCCGAGGCCTGACTCCGCCTTTGCTGCCTGGGACTCGCCTTGGGGCCCCTCCCCAGGACCTCCACCACCACTGCTGCTGCTGTTGCCTGAGGCCCACCTCCACCACTGCTGCCGTGGGCTCGGTTTTGGGGCAACCTGGGACTTTCCTTGGGGACCCTCCCCAACAGGCCTGCCCCTCACTGCTGTGACTGGAGGAACTGCCTGGGACTTGCCGGAGGCCTGCCTTCCACCACTGCTGTTGCCTGAGGCCTGCCTCTACATCTGCTGCCTGGGACTCAATTTTGGGGCTGCCTGGGACCTGTCTTGGGGACCCTCCCCAACAGGTCTGCCTCCACCACAGCTGCAACCGAGGGCCTACCTGGGACTCGCCTGAGGCCTGCCTCCACTGCTGTTGTCACCTGAGGCAGGTCTTCACTGTCGCTGCTTGGGACTCTCCCAGCAACTTCCACCACTGCTGCTGCCGGAGGCCCGACACCACCACCAGCAGCTGAGGATGGCGAGCCCGAAGGTCGCGGGGCCCAGCCGCACCTACGCCGGGGTAGCCGCTGCCTTAGGCTCGGCTGGCCCAGCCCCGGCTGCAAACCACACCCCCTTCAGGCACCTTACTAAACGCCTGGGGGTCAAGGCCTATCCCCACCCGAACATGAGCATCGAGGCCTGCAGCAAGGCCATGGCTAGCGTGGTCGGCCCACTGGCCATCGTCGCTGCGGCCCAAATGTACGGGAAGGCCGTATTTTTCCTGAGGACCGAGCAGGCGGTCCACCTGGCCGTGGAGAGGGGGCTCGCTGTGGGCGGGACACATTTGCCCGTCGACCCTCTGGAGGTTACGGCCCAGAGGGTCGTGATCTCCAACGTCCCGCCCTTCATTGCCAGCGAGCTCCTTCTCCCCCACTTCACCACCTTGGGGGAGATCCGGTCAGGGATCCAACTGCTCGTGCTCGGTCTCAAGGACCCCGCCCTCTGGCACATCTACTCCTTCCATCGCCAGGTGTTTATTTGCCTGGCCCGGGAGGAGGTCACGGAGGGCTCGTTTACCCTCCTCCACGAGGGCGTGGCCTACCGCGCCTTCTGGACGGCAGACGGAGTGCTGTGCCACCTGGGCCGCGAGGTGGGGCACATTAGAAAAAACTGCCCCACCCAGAAGGCCGCCCAGCCCTCGCCCACGGCTGCCGGTGGTGCCGCCGCGCCCACTCCCCCTCCCCCAAAGTCAACACCACAGGCCCCGGCACCAGAGCCTGAGCCGGAGGCATCCGATCCTCCAGCCTCCGGCAGGGAGGGGGGTGAGCGTCCAGCGGGCCGGAAGGCGCTCAGGAAGGCGCGACGCGTCAGGCCCGCCCATGGGGAGACCACCCTATCCCCATCCCCGACGCCCAGCCCACAACCTGCCCCGCCCCGGCACGTCAATGCCCTTGCGGCCGTGCCAGCGTCGCCCCGGCGCGGGAACCCTGACCCCCAAACCCCCGAACCCGTACGCGACCCTGACCCCACATCTACACCCCACCCCGATGGAGAAACCCCTGGGGCTGCGATGCCCGCCCCATGCACTGCAACACCTGGCCCGGGGGACCCTGAGCCCGAGCCCGAGCCCGAGCCCCGCCCCACCCAGCCACACCCTGGCACTAACCTCGGGGGGACCACCGCTGCCCGACCTCTCGCAGCGACCGTGTCTCCGGACCCCGGAGAGGGAACTGGGCCCCTGCCCCGCCCGCCATCACCTGATAAACCAGGGGCAGGGCAGGAAGTGACACGGCTGACCCTCCCCACCCTGGCCACGCCCCCTGCCTTCCCCCAGCCAATCGTATTCCGGGAAAGGCTGGGGGGAGGGGCCTCAGGCCCCATGACCACCAAGGCGGGCGGGGAGGAAAAGGCCCATACATCCCCCCCGTCTCTCTGGGGAAGAGGGGCTCGCCCTTGGAGGGGAGAGACAGTCCTGCAGCGCGCCGGCGGCGCTGCCCCTCTCCGGGGGACGGGCCTACAGTCCCCTCCGATGATCCCGCACCGCTGCCTGAAATGCCAAAACCCCCAGGGGCTACAGCATGGCTTCCTGCTGCCTCGACTCCACTGGCCCCTGGGGCGGCCTTCAACAACCACGAGGGCCGCGGTGCGGGTGACGACAAAGGACCCTTTACTGGGTCGCCGAGCGGCGGAGGGGAGGTAGGTGTTATCCCCGCTCCTCCCTCCCAGACTGTTTTTCCGGGGGCCTTGGCCCTGGGGGATGACCTTTTCCTGGGGGATGACCTTTTCCCCGAGGAGCCAGGCGTCCCGGTGTCGGGAGGAGAGCGGGGCCCCGAGCCTCCGCCGCCCGACGACCCGAACTCGGGGCGTTCCGGGACGGGGTGCGCCGAGGAAGGTACCGCCGGTGACCCTGGGGGTGGGGTCGCCGGGAGTTCGAGGCCTGTTGGCGGCGCCGGACCAGCCCCCATCCTCTCGGTGGGGGAGGGGTCGGCGACCGAGGGCGACCTCCCGGAGGAGGGTTCGGGGTCGGTGGTGGACACTGGGGACGACGCGGACTCTGTCTGCAGTGACGTTTTTGAGTCCCAGGTGCCCCCCGCCGATCTCTCCGTCATCCCCCTCGAGGAACTCCGGGAATCTGTCGAGGAAACTCGAGGTCGCCGGGATAGAGCCCAACTTGCGCTCGACCGCTGGAGATCTTTTGAAAAAGTTTATTGGTCGGCCCACGCTGCTCGCCAGGCAGCTGGGCTCAATTCCAATGAGCGAAAGCGAGTCAGGAACTTCCTGGGGGCACTCCTGGTGAGGGCGAGGGACACCTGTGCCCCTCCCTCGTCCTCCCAGTAATTTTATTTGTTTTTAACTGTACTGGTGGTGGTTGAACAACGCTACCGACATGGAGACGACTATAGCCAGCCTCAACATCAACGGCAGCAGGGAGTCACAGCGCAGATTCCAGACCCTCTCGGTCCTACGGGATGGGAGGTATGCGGTGTGCTTCCTGCAAGAAACCCACACTACCCCGGGAGACGAAGCCACCTGGCTCCTGGGGTGGCGAGGGGGGGTCTACATGAGTCACCTCACCCGCAGAACTGGCGGGGTGGCTATCCTGTTGGCCCCGCATTTTCAGCCGGAGATCTTGGGGGTCAGGGAGCCGGTGCCAGGCCGTTTGCTTCACCTGACGGTTCAGCTGGGGGGCGCGGTGCTTCACTTGGTGAACGTATACGCTCCCCTGGCCGGGCCGAGGCAAGCGAGCTTCTTCCAAGAACTGTCCGCTCATCTCGCTTCCATCGACGAGAACCAGTGCGTCGTCCTCGGGGGAGATTTTAACTGCGTCCTCGAGGGCAGGGACCACGGCGGTGGCCGCACTGGCTGTGCGTCGGGGAAGAGGTTGGGGGACTTGGTCAAGTCCTTCGACCTGGTGGACGTCTGGCGGAATCTCCATCCCGACTCCATCGCCTTCACCTTCGTGAGGACTGGGGTCGGAGAGTCCAGAATCGACCGCCTGTACGTTTCGCGGGCGTACGCCTCCTGTTTTCCGAAGGCCTCCACACGGCAGGTGTCGTGCACGGACCATCCCCTGGTGTGGGCGGAACTTCTTCCGTTCGGCGCCAGGCTCGGCTCCGCGTACTGGCACTTTTACAACCTGCTGCTAGAGGACGAGCGGTTCCGGGACTCGTTTCGTCGTTTCTGGGCCGGCTGGAGAAGGAAGTGGGGATGCTTCCCCTCCCTGAGGCTATGGTGGGATGTGGGCAAGGCTCACGTCCGCGTCTTCTGTCAGGAGTACGCGAGGGGGTCGACCAAGAGGCGGAAATCCAGGATCGTGGAGTTGGAGAGGGAGATGCTCGAACTGGAGTCACGCCTCGGTCAGCCCGACGCGGACCCGGCCCTGCGCGGGGTGTACGAAGAGAAGAAGGCCGCGCTCCGGGACCTGCAGCTCGTCGGGGCTCGGGGCGCGTACGTGAGGTCGCGGATCCAGCTCCTTGAGGACCTGGACCGTGGCTCCCCCTTCTTCTATTCGCTGGAAAAAAGGCGCGGCACCCGTCAGCAGCTCCTTGTGCTGCTGGCCGACGACGGGTCCCTCGTCTCGGATCCGGAGGGCGTCAGGGCCCACGTCCGAAACTATTACACGGCTCTGTTCTCTCCGGATCCGTCCAGCGAGGACGCTCGCAGAGTTCTGTGGGAGGACCTGCCGCAGCTCAGCCCGGAGGACGCCGGAAGGCTCGACGCTCCCGTCACTTTAGAGGAGCTGACCGGCGCCCTCGACCGGCTCTCGAGGAGCAAAACCCCGGGGCTGGACGGGCTGACTGTGGAGTTCTTCAAGGCATTCTGGGACGTCCTGGGGAACGACTACGCACAGGTCCTGGTGGAGTGTGTTAATGCCGGGCAGCTGCCCCTTTCTTGGCGCAGGGCGGTCATCGTCCTGCTGCCAAAGAAGGGGGACCTTCGTTCCTTAAAGAACTGGCGTCCGGTCTCCCTCATCAGCACGGATTACAAAATCTTCACCAGGGTGTTGTCTTCTTGCCTGGCTTCCGTGCTGGCCCACATGATCCACCCGGACCAGTCCTACACGGTCCCGGGCCGGAGGATACACGACAACGTCCACCTGGTCCGGGACCTGATCCATTTCTGTCGACGGGCTGGTCTGCCGAGCGCCTTCCTGTCTCTCGACCAGGAGAAGGCGTTCGACAGGGTCGATCACGAGTACCTGCTCTGGACTCTGCGGGCGTTCGGGTTCGGGACGCGGTTCGTCGCCCGGATCCGACTTTTGTACGCCGCCGCAGAGTGTCTGGTTAAAGTTAACGGGTCCCTGACGGCGCCCCTTCACTTCGGGAGAGGAGTGCGTCAAGGCTGCCCCCTGTCCGGCCAGCTGTATTCCCTGTGCGTGGAGCCTTTCCTGCGCCTCTTGTGGAGGAGGTTGTCGGGGCTGGTTCTGCGTGGCGCGGGCACGGGGGTGGTCCTCTCGGCCTACGCCGACGACGTGCTCCTCACTTTCGCTGACCTGGGGAGGATGCGCGAGTGCCAGGCCGTGTACTCGGCGGCGTCTTCCGCCAGGATCAACTGGGCCAAGTGTTCCGGACTACTGGTCGGTCCGTGGCGAGTGGACTTTCTGCCGGAGGAGTTACGGGGGTTCAGCTGGAGCACCACCCATCTCCTCTACCTGGGGGTCTACCTCAGCCCGGCTGAGGAATCCTGGCCGGCCAACTGGCAGGAGCTGGAGGCCAAAGTCTCGGCTCGGCTAGGCCGCTGGACAGGACTGCTCCGAGTGCTATCTTACAGGAGTCGAGTGCTGGTCATAAACCAGCTGGTGGCCGCCATGCTGTGGTACCGGCTGGTCACTTTGGTCCCTCCTCCTGGCTTTGTTGCTGACATCCAGAGAACGTTGGTCGAATTCTTCTGGGACAAAAAGATGCACTGGGTCGCCGCGCAGGTTCTGAGTCACCCTATTGAGGAGGGCGGTCAGTCGCTGGTGTGCGTCCGCACCCAGGTCGCGACGTTCCGCCTTCAGTCCTTGCGGCGATACCTTTACGTCGAGCCTCCTCCTAGGTGTTGCGCCCTGGCGATGTATTTTTTCCACCAGGTGCGTAACCTCAAGTACGACACGCAGCTCTTGTTCATCGACCATGTCGTTTTGGAGGTCGCCCTCAAGGTGCTGCCTGTCTTTTACCAGGACCTGATCACTGTCTGGAACATGGTCGAATCGCGTCGCGCTTACCCTCCGGCTGGAGTCCTCGGCTGTCGTCAGGGAGCCGTTGCTCAGGAATCTGCACCTCCGTACTCGCGGGTTCGAGTGGCTGTCGGAGGGGAGGGCCGTGGCGGCGAGGGCGACCAGGATCGGGGACGTGCTGGGTGCCGTGGGCCTGGACTGGACGCTGACGCAGGACATAGCTAGCAGGGCAGTGGTAGACATCCAAACGTGGCCCCCGCCATCCGACTCCTTAAAACGGCGGTGCTCGGACCCGACGTAGTGCACCAGTTGGAGGACGCTCAGGTGTGCGGTGGGATCCCGTCCGCGCTCACCCCGGTCCGGACGGAATTTCACATTGGCCCCAAGGTCCCGTACTTCCCGCGGGAGCCTGTGCCCCACAACCTGAGCCGCCTCCGGAATTTTCATTTTGTTTCTTTTAAGGATATTAAAAGGAAGGCCCTGTATCGACTGCTGCTGCACACCGTCCATCTCTTCTCCCTCATCCACCGTCCGGACACGCCTTGGCGTGCCCATTTGCCACCGGGCGGTGGGGATCCCCAGTGGAGGGCTTTCTACGCGGGAGTCCTCCCTCTTTCTCTCGGGGATCTGGGGTGGAGGGTGCTGCACGCAGCAGTCCCCCATAACCGCAGATCGCGGTGGTTCACGGACTCCCAGCCCGACAGCTTGTTCTGTGGCGCTGTGGAGTCCGTGGACCATGTATATATTGGGTGTGGGCGTTTGCACTCCCTTTTTGATTTTCTCGAAAACCTTCTCCTCTGTTTCTGGCTGCACTTCAGCCCCACGCTCCTGATCTTCGGGCACCCGGTACGGAGGAGGGAGGGCAGGTCCGAGGACCTCCTCGTGGGTCTGCTCCTGGGCCTGGCCAAACTGGCCATCAACAGGTCCAGGCAGCGGGCCGTGGAGGGGGTCGTTAGGGCCGACTGCCTGCCCCTCTTCCGGGGTTACGTTAGAGCCCGGGTGTCCTTGGAGAAGGAGCACACGGTGTCCACCAACACCCTGTAGTCGTTCAGGGAGAGGTGGGCGCCGCAGGGAGTGGAGTGTATTATTTCCCCGTCCAACTCTATTTTTATTTAGTCCCTTCCCTCCCCTTCACTGTTTTGCTCACACAGCATTGCCCTGTGGTTTGAAGGGCAGTGCTTGTCACTGGCCACTCGGGTGTTTTTCATATCTTCCTGGTGGTGGAAATTGAATAAAGATTCGTGCACTTCGTGTCTTTCACTGTGTTTCACACCTGCGCACACACACACACCATGGGTGGGGGTTAAATTTAAAAAAAAAAGAAAAAAAAAATATATAACCAGGAGATTCCGGGTAAAAAAAGATAAACAGGAGATTTGGCCCGGGTGTCCTTGGAGAAGGAGCACGCGGGTGTCCACTGACACCCTGGAGTTGTGACTGGCCACTTGTGTGTTTCCTTAAAATAAGTAAAGATTCGTGCACTTTGTGTCTTTTCACTGTGTGTCACACCTGCACACACACACACATAAAAAAAAGAAAAATAAATTATAACAATGATCACACAGCATTGCCCTTTGATGTGAAGGGCAGTGCTTGTCACTGGCCACTCGGGTGTTTTCCTGTTTTCCTGGTGTTGGCAATTGAATAAAGATTCGTGCACTTTGTGTCTTTCACCGTGTTTCACACCTGCACACACACACACACGCCATGGGTGCTGGGGAAAAATAAGCACTACCGCAGTTAGGCGGTAGTGTGGATGTTAAAAAAAACAAAGAAAAAAATGTAGCAGGAAAAAAAACGAAAAAAAATTATAACAAAACACCCTTACTGAATCCTACAGCAAGCCAAATTCAGGTACTTTCTCACTTTCACACAAAACAAAAAGCTTGAGAATCACCATTCCTCAGTGTTCTGCTTTCCTCTCAGCCATGCTACATTTTAAAAACAAATGCCCATTTTGTTTTAATTTCGAAGCACACCAAATGACTTGAGGAAACATCAGTGAATCTTGGTTATAGTCCAACAGGTTTAATTGGAAGCCCACTAGCTTTTGGAGAGACGCTCCTTCATCAGGTGATAGGGGAGGGCTCAATCGTAACACAGAATTTATAGCAAAAGTTTGCAGTGTGATGTAACTGAAATTATACATTGAGAAATTGATTGTCTGTTAAGCCTTTCATCTGTTAGAATACAGTGGTAGTTTCACTGCTTACATGTGTAAATCACAAAACCTTTTTTTTTAAGTTGCATTCTTGGGTTAGCTGTTAACAATAGTGATAGCTTGACTCTTTGTTGAAGGTGTTGGTCCCCTGTGTTCTCTGTCTTTGCCGTGGTGTTAAGATTGATTCTATTCTAAAAATTGAAATAATAGAGTTTTACATAAATTTGCGCAATTTTTGAGCAAGATACAATGTAGATCTGCCAGTACAAATTCACCCCACAAAATATGTGTGCATGTGGGTCTTTGTCTGTCTGTGTGTGTGTCAGTTTTGGGTGGAGGATGTGAGTGTGAGAAAGTCCGTGTGTGTGTGCTTGTGTGCAGTGAGTGCAGAGTGCCTTAAGCCTGTGAGGGGGTGCATGCATGAGTGTGGGAGTGTGTGTGTTAATAACGGTGTGTGTGGGTGTCTGTGTGCCCGTCTGTGTGTACTGTATCCATGTGTAAGTGAGAGTGTGTGTGTGTGTAGGAATATTTGTGTGCATGTGTAGTGCAATGGTGATCACCTGTAATGTGACATGAACACAAGGTCCCGGTTGAGGCCCTCCCTTTGGGCACCAAACTTAGCTGGCAGCCTCTGCTCCGCCACTTACCTCTGCTGCCTGTCCCGAAGTCCACCTCTCTCTCGCCCCTTCCCTTTCTCTCTCGCTCCCTTCCTCGCTCTCTCTCTCTCACCCCCACCCTCTCTCTGTCTCTCGCCCCCTCCATCTCTCTCTCTCTAGATCCCTCCCTACCTCTCTCTCTTGCCCACTCCCTCTCTCTCTCTCTCTCTCGGCCCCTTCCTCTCTCACACTCTCGCCCCCTCCATCTCTGTCTCGCCCCCTCACTCTCTTATTCGCCCACCTCCATCTCTCTCACCTCCCTCCCTCTCTCTCTCGCCCCACTCCCTCTCTCTTTCGCTCCTTCCCTCTCTCTCTCGCACACCTCACTCTCTCGCTCGACCCCTGCCTCTCTCACTCTCGCCCCCTCCCTCTCTCTTTCGACTCCCTTCTCTCTCGCCCCTTCCCTTTCTCTCTCTCGCCCCCTCCCTCTCTCTCTCGCAGCCCTCCCTCTCTCTCTCGACCCCTCCCCCTCTCTCTATCTCTCACTCGCCCCCTCCCTCTCTCTCTCGACCCATCTCTCTCTCTCGCCCCTTCGCTTTCTCTCTCTTGCCCCCACCCTCTCTCTCTTGCGCCCTCCCTCCCTCTTGTCCTCTCACTCTCTCTCTCTCGCCCCCTCCCTCTCTCTCTCGCCCCGACATCTCTTTCTCACCCCCCTCTCTCAACCCCGCTCCCTTTCTCTCTCGCACCCGTCCCTCTCTCTCTCCAGCACCTGTCTCTTTCTCTCTCTGGTCCCCTCCCACTCCCTCTCTCCCCTCCATCTCTCTCTCTCTCTCTCTCTCGGCCCCTCCCCCTCTCTCTCGCCCCCTCCATGTCTCTCGCACCGGGTTCTCCCTCTCTCACCCCCTCCCTCTCTCTCTTACCACCCTCCCACTCTCTCTCGCCGCCTGTCTCTTTCTCTCAACCCCTCCCTCTCTCTCTCTCGCTCACCCTTCTCTCTCTGTCCCCCTCTCTCTCTTGCCCCCTCTCATTCTCTCTTGCCCTCCCCACTCCATCTCGCCCTGCTCCATCCCTCTCTCGCCCCCTCCCTCTCTCTTTCGCCCCTAACTCTCTATCTCTCGCCCCCTCCCTCTCTCTCTCTCGCCCCCTCCCTCTCTCTCTCGCCCCTTCCCACTCTCTCGCACCCTCCCTCCCTCTCTCTCGCCCCTACCCTCTCTCTCGCCCGTCCCTCTCTCTCTCAACTCCTCCCCTATCTGTCTCACCCCCTCTCTCTCACTCTCCTCTCTCTCTAGCCCCCCTCGCTGTCTCTCTCACCCCTTCCCTTTCTCTCTCGCCCCCTCTCTCAATTTCCCCCTCCCTCTCTATATTGCCTCCTCCCTCTCTCTCTCGCCCCCTCCCCCTATCTCTCTCTCACCACGCTCTCTTTTGCTCCCTTCCTCTGTTTCTCGCCCCCTCCCTCTCTCTCTTGCCCCTCCCACTCTCTCTTGCCCCTCCATCTCTCTCTCTCGCCCCCTCACCCCTTCTCTCTCTCTCGCCCCAATCCATCTCTCTCTCGCCCCCTACCCTCTCTCTCGCCCCCTCACCCTCTCTCTCTCATCTCATCCCTCTCGCTCATCTCCTCCCTCTCTCTCTCACCCCTCCCTCTCTGTCCCCCTCCCTCTCTCTCGACCCCTCTCTCTCTTGCCCCTGCCCTCTATCTTTTGCCCCCTCCCTCTCTCTCGCGCCCCAACCCTCTCTCTCTCTCGCCCCCTCCCTCTCTCTCTCTCGCCCCCTCCCTCTCCCTCTCGCCCCCCACTCTCTCACCCACTCCCACCCTCTCTCTAGCCCCCTCCCTCTCTCTCACCTCTCCCTCTCGCTCTCTCACTCCTTCCCTCTCTCTCTCACCCCGTCCCCCTCTCTCTCTCGCCCCCCCTTCTCTCATCCACCTCTCTCATTCGCACCCCCTGTCTCTGTCGCCCTCCTCCCTGTCTCTCCAGCCCCTTCCCTTCTCTCTCTCGCGCCCTCTCTCTCTTGCCCCCTCCCTCCCTCTCTTGCCCCCTCCCACTCTCTCTCACCGCACTCCCTCTCTCTCTTGCCCCCTCCCTCTCTCTCTCGCCCCCTCCCACTCTGTCTCTCGCCCGCACATTCTGTTGCCCCCTCCCTCTCTCTTATGCTCCCTCTTTCTCTCTCTTTCCCCCTCCCTCTCTCTCGACCCCTCCCTTTCTCTCTCCCCCCTCTCTCTCTCGCCGCCCACCCTCACTTTCTCGCCCCCTCCCTCTCTTTCTCACTCCATCCCTCTCTCTTTCTCGCCCCATCCAACTCTCTCTCGCCCCATCCCTCTATCTCTCACACCCTCCCTCTCGCTCTCTCGCCCCCTCCCTCTCTCTCTTGCCCCCCTCTCATCCCTCCTCTCTCTCTCATTCCCACTCCCCCTCTCTCTCGCTCCCACCCTCTCTCTCTCGCCCCCTCCCTCTCTCTCTCGCCCCCTCCATCTCTCTCTTGTCCCCCTCTCACCCATACTCTCTCTCTCTCGCCCCCCTCCCTCCCTCTCTTGCCCCATACCTCTCTCGCTCGGTCCCTCCCTCTCGCTCTCTCGCCCCCTCCCTCTCTCTGTCACCCCCTCACCCCTCCTCTATCTCACCCCCACACCCCCTCTCTCTCTCGCCCCCCCACCCTTGCTCTCGCCACCCCTCTGTCTCTCTCTCTCCCCCCTGCCTCTCTCACTCTCGCTTCCCTTGGTCTCTCTCTCACCCCCTTTTTCTTTCTCTCACCCCTCCCTCTCTCTCTCTTCCCCTTTCTCTCTCTCACCCCCTCACTCTCTCTCTCGCTCCCCCTCTCTCTCTCGCCCCCCTTCTCTCTCTCACCCCTTCCTCTCTCTCCCTTGCCCCCTCGCTCTCTCCTATCTCCCACCTACCTCTCGCTCTCGTCCCCATCACTCTCTTCACCCCCTTCCTCTCTCTTTCTCTGTTGCCCCCTCCCTCTCCGTCTTGCCTCGCTCTCTCACTCTCTCGCTCTCAGCCCCTCCCCTATCTCTCTCTCGCCCCCCTCCCTCTCTCTCTCGCCACCTCCCTCTGTCTCTCTCGCCCTTTCCCTCTCTCTCTCGCCCCCACCCTCTCTCTTTCGCCCCCACCCTCCCTCTCTCTCTCGACCCCTCCCTCTGTTTCTCGCCCCCTCCCTCTGTCTCTCTTGCCCTCTCCCTCTCTCTCGCACCCCTTCCTTATCTCTCTCTCGCTCCTTCCATTTCCCTCTCGCCCCATCCCTCTCTCTATCTCGCCCCTATCCCTCTCTCTCGCCTCCTCCCTCACTCTCTCGCCGCCCTCCCTCTCTCCCTCGCCTGCTCCCCTCCCCCCCTCTCTCTCTCGCCCCCTCCCTCTTTCGCTCGCCCCCCTTCCTCTCTATCTCGCCCTCTCCTTCTCTCTCTCGGCTCCCTCTCCTATCTCGCCCCATCCCTCTGTCTCTCTTGCCCCCTCCCTCTCTTGACCCCCCTCTATCTCTCGCCCCCTCCCTTTCTCTTGCCCCATCCCGCTCTCTCTCTCGCCCCCACCCTCTCTCTTTCGCTCCCTCCCTCCCTCTCTCGCCCCCTCCATCTCTCTCTCACCTTCACTCTCTCTCGACCCCCTCTTTCTCTCACCGCACTCTCTCTCTCTCACCCCCTCCCACTCTCTCGCGTCCTCTTTCTCTTTGTCTCGCCCTCTCTCTCTCTCTCCCCCAACCCTCTCTCTCTTGCCCCCTCCCTCTCTCTCTTGCCCCTCCCTCTCTCTTTCTCGCCTCCTACCTCTCTCTCTCGCCATCTCCCTTTCTCTCTCTCGCCCCCTCCTTCTCTCTCACCCCTTCCTCTCTCTCGCCCCTTTTTGTACAACAATTTTGTACACTAAATTGGTTTTGCAAACACATCAACCTGTACCCAATATACCGGCCACTACAGCGGACAGCTGGAACTGACAACCGAAAGAGGCAGATACAGGCCACTATAAATGCCGGAGGAAACAGCACACAAGCGCTTCACAGGAGGCTCCCAAGCACTGAGGATGTCACCTGGACAGGGGACGAAACGTTTGCAAGACAAATTCCCAGCTCGGTGAACAGTACCACAACAATTGTACAAGACATTGGTTCGGTTGCATTTAGAATACTGTGTACAGTTCTGGTCACCACATTACCGAAAGGATGTGGACACTTGGGAGAGCGTGCAGAGAAGGTTTACAAGGATGTTGCCCGGTAAGGAAGGTGAAGAAAGGTTGAGTAGGTTCGGTTTATTTTCATTAGAATAAAGGAGATTGAGGGGGAACCTGATTGAGGTTTACAAAATCATGAAGGGTATCGACAGGATGGATAGAGACAAGCTTTTTCCCAGGGTTAAGGATTCAATAATGAGAGGTCCCGCTTTCAAGGTGAGAGGTCGAAAGTTTAAGGGGGATACACACAGCAAGTACTTCACACAGAGGGTGGTGGGCATTTGGAATGCGTTGCCAGCCGAGGTGGTAGAGGCAGGCACAGTAGATTCATTTAACATGCGTCTGCATAAATGCATGAGTCGGTGGGGAGTAGAGGGATACAGATGCTTCGGAATTGACCGACAGGTTTAGACATGGATGACAGGAACCATGGATGACAGGAGAAATTGTACTAGGTAAAAACAATGACTGCAGATGCTGGATTTGGATCGGCTCAGGCTTGGAGGGCCCAAGGGCCTGTTTCTCGACTGTAAATTTTCTTTGTTCTTTGTTCTATATCCTTTCCTAATGGATATTAGTGTGCCAATTGGATGTTTCCTACAATTATTGATAGTTTTACGGTCACCGTTACTGAGACTAGCTTTCAATTCCTGATTCTTTTTTTCAATAAATTGAATCTAGGTTCCACCAGCTGTCCTGGGAGATATGAAGTGTTCCTCTCTCGCCAATAATTAAACTGGACCACGGAGTTACAAATCTAATGACACTATCTTCCCTCAGTTATTATGAAACTGAGCACTTTTGATTGAGTTGTGTGACATTTGTTCTTCATTCATTTGCTCTGGGAATGTGAGCAAAACTGACCAGGCATATTTTTTCCCATACTGGACAACATAAAGAGTCAATCACATGGATATGCACGAGCCTAAACCAGAAATTCACTGAAGATCCTTAGACAGCACCTTCTAAACCCATCACCGATTCCATCTAGAAGGACAAGGGTAGCTGATATGTGGGAACACCATCACCTGCAAGCTCCCCAAAGCCTCATACCATCCTGGCTTGGAGATATATTGCTGTTCCTTCACTATCGCTGGGTAAAAATCCTGGAATTCCTTCCTGAATGCTATTGTGGGTCAGCCAATGAACTGCAGTGGTTCCAGAATGCAGCCACCTTCTTAAGATCAACTCTGGGATGGGAAATAAATGGTCACACAGGTCACGTCCCTGGATACTTAAAATAAAAAGTGAATGCCAGCATCTAGATTTGGAAAGGTATTCTTGGGTTTTGTTCGGATGTTGCATACGTTGCCTGCTTCCTGATGGAAACTTTAAGATACTCGCTGGGGTGATATTTAAGTGTAGTGGACCTATGTTAGGGCCATAATTTAAACCTCTTCCAAGTGGAGCACTCAGAGAATAGACAATGTATGGGGCTGGTGGGGTAAGGAGGCATGATGTATGCCAATTTGCCCAAGGGTCCGATGACACGAGTTGGACCGAAGGGTCTGTTTACGTGCTGTACATCTCTATGACTCTATGACTTTATAACAATGACTGGAATGTTTTAACATTAAGGGTTAGTTACATAGCCCTTTGCAAAAGTAAGTGCTTTATTCCTGTCGCTTTACCGGGCTGTTCATTTAAAAAATGGCAGAGAAAGTAAATACATGTATGAGGTGGTGCTTCTGTCTTTCTATTGCAACATGGAGTTTCAGCAGAAACTGACAAATGCTCTTGTGATTGTAGAAGCTGTTCGGGACCTTGTTTAATGCTGGGACTTCATACATATATGAGATGGTAAGGATTTAGCCCTTCTCAGTTTAACCTGCAATTTATAGAATACAACAATCAGTTTGTTTAGATAGCAGACTCACAAAATTATAGATTTAAACAAACTCTCTGGTAGAGCACAGCATTAAATCAGTTTGGCTTTCTTTGTTTAAGGTCAAATTGATTATCAGAATAATCAATTATCCGAATAAAATACTCCCCACACAACACATTCAGATAATCAAGGTTCCTCTGTACTCTCTGGTGTTTAGAAGATTGAGGGGAGATAAAATTGAGGTATAGAAGATGCTAAAGGGGATTGACAAAGTAGATATAGAGAGGATGTTTCCACATGTGGAGCAATCTGGAATAAGAGGTCGTAGGTTTAGGATAAGGGGTAGCTAATTTAAATGAGAGATGATGAGAGCTCTCAAAGAGTCGCATATCTATGGAATTCACGCCCTCAGAGTGCAGTGGATGCTGGTATCCTTAATAACTTTATGAAGAAGGCATTGGACAGTTTTTTTTTTAAATTAGTAACGGGTTAAAAGGTTATAGAGAGCAGGCAGGAAATTGAGTTGTGGCCGAGGTGAGATCAGCCATGATCGCATTGAATGGTGGATCAAGACTCGACGACCTGCATGCCTTAGTCCTACTCCTAGCTCTTACACACTGTAAATTATTTGTAGAGTAGCATTGTTATGTAGGGAGAAATTAGTCATTCTTTCTGTCTATTACTTCCCCGGTGTGAAAGGTTAATCTTCTTTTGTACTGTGGGTTGATAGAGGAATCTTGGCCCAGTTTTCTGAAAAAAGACATTCATTCATGGGATGAGGACATCGCTGTTTGGATCAGCATTTATTGCCCATCCCCAGAAGGCAGTTAAAAATCAACCACATTGCTGTGAGTCTGGAGTCACATGTAGGCCAGACCAGGTAAGGACGGCAGTTTCCTTTCCTGAATTCATGGTCATCATTAGACTCTTAATTAGACTTTTTTTTAACCTGAATTCAAATTCCACTAGTTGCCATGGTGGGATTTGAAGCCAGGTCCCCATAACATTATCTGTGTGGCTGGATTAATTGTCTAGCGATAATAGCTTTAGGCCTTTGCCTCCCACCACCATTTTCATTCATGTGATGTGGGTGTCTCTGGCTGGGCCAGCATTTATTGCCCATCCCTAATTGCCCCCTGGGAAGGTGCGGGTCGAGCAGCCTTCTTGAACCACTGCAGTCCTTGTGAGAGCTGATACACTCACCGTTCAATGCCATCTTCTCAAGGGTAACCATGGATGGGAATAAGTGCTGACCCAGCCAGTGATACCCACATCCCATGAGTGATTAAAATAAATATCATGTTCGAGAGGGAGATCCAGAATATTGGCCCAGGAATGATAAAAGAACATTAAAATATGCTACAAGTCAGGATAGGTTGTGGCTTGGGAAAGGCACTTAGCCTAAATTGTTCCCATGCATCTTTTTCCCCTTGTCCTTCTGGGTAGTAATGGTCTTGGAAGGTGCTGTCAACGGTGATCTGGGAGTCTGCCCAATCAACTTTGAACAGAGCCTGATGGTCACAATGAACTGCAGCTTCTTCAGCAGTGCAAAGATAAGCAGCTTAAAACCAATAGTTTATTTTACACATTGCCTCAATCAGCTTGTCCGTTGAAGACAATATAAAGGAAACTTGATGAAAAGTTGATGGCAGTGGTCACGATTGGTGTTGGATTTGTCATCACTCACCCCATTATCTCTTCATCAAACTGTAGAAGGATGTATAGAATGAAATACTTCAGAGAATCCTTACAGTGTGGAAGCAGATCATTCAGCCCATCGAGTCCACTCCGAAGGGCATCCTACCAGACCCACCCCCATCCACGTACTTTGAATGAAAACATATGCCTCCTTCCATTTCTCAGCAGTATTTAAGAAGGTAACCATGGATTACTCCACTTTGACACGATTGTCCATGACAGAACAATTTCGCCAGTGCTTTTAAATGTTCGCATGGGAGCAGAGGCTCCAACCGTCTAGCTTCCTAGCTCTGAGCAAATGTGACACGTCCCATCGTGAATTCTGTCCCACTTTGCTGACCTGTCACTCAGAGGTTAGACTTTGCAATCTAAAGGGATATCAAAAAGGAAGGAAAATATATCTACATAGTTCAAACCTTTACACGTTTATTTCTCTTCTGCATGTTACATCCAAGTGTAGCCCAGCATTATTCATTTCTTCCTATAAAAAATGAATGTTAAATCAATGGATTCAGTCAAAGGCTTTTCAGGAAGGTCAAACAATTCCATGCTAAGAATTCATCACAGTTTGTTTCTTTGTGTCTCACAGTCCTTTGGATACGAGATGAGTGGTGAGGAATTGCTCTGGCTGTTTTTGTGGATAATCAGAATCATGGCCTTAGAAATTAGACCATTTTGCAGCAGAAATCTATCCATTATGACTGAGGTTTTGCTTGCGCACAAGTTACAGCAGATTTGGGATACACTGCATATTGATAAAGGCAAAACAAAAGACATCACAGATGATGGATGAGTTAGGCTTTTATCACACACACTAAAGACATAAGACAGGAATGACCTGTATGACCATCAAGCCTTCTGTACCATTCAATACGATCATGACTAATTTTAGCCTTTCCCTCTGTTTTCCACACCCTTTGATGCAAAAGATGACATAACTTTCTTTGGCTCAGTCTTAAATGTGTTCACAACGGAGTATCTGCCATCTTCTGGGGTAGGAAATTCTGGGACTTTGCACCTTTTCATGTGAAGAAACGCTCCTCATCTCAATCACAAATGGTTGGCCCCTTACCTTATGCTGTAGCCCAGCGTTCTACTTTCCCCAAACAGCAGGAACAATCGCGGAGAAAGTGAGAAGTGCAGATGCTGGAGATTACAGTCGAGAGTGTGATGCTGGAAAAGCATGGCAGCTCAGGCAATATCCGAGGAGCAAGAGAATCAATGTTTCGGGCACAAGCCCGTCATCAGGAAGTCAAGCTCTGCTGAAGAGCTTATGCCCGAAACGTCGATTCTCCTGCTCCTCAGATGCTGCCTGACCTGCTGTTTTTCATGGCACCACACTCTCGAGCTAGAATAATCTGTCAGTGCAAGCCCCTTCTGAACCTTGCTCATTTTAATAAGATCACTTCTCACGCTTTTCAATGCCAGTGAATATCAATTGAAATTTTAGACCTCTCTTCATTGTCCAAGGATCAATTTAGTGAATCTTCATTGCACCACCTCCAATGCAGAGCCACTTCCAGGGAAGACAAATCCTCTCTCAGATGTGATGAGCATAAGAAAGTGTATAGATGTTCCCAGTAAAACTCTGTCCAATTGGAACAGGACCTGTTCACCCCAGCACTCCAAACACCTTGCAATGAATGTGAAAATGTCATTTGTCTCCTCAGTTGCTTGCTATCTTTCTGCAACCAATTCTCTCTGCTTCTCAGAAATCTGTAGTCTCTCACATTTGCCTTTTACACTGGGTCTCTACACTATCTATTCTCCTTAGTCATCCTTCACACCTATAAAAGGACACTTTTACCAACTCATTTCAGTTCTGATGAAAAGTCATTCAGTATGGATATAGACTCTTCAGTCCAATAAGTCTGTATAGACCATAAATCCTAACTAAACTAGTCCCACCTGCCAGCACTTGGCTCATATCCCTCCAAACCTTTCCTATTCATGAACTTATTCAATTGTCTTTTAAACGTTGTAGTGACACTACATCCACCACTTCCTCTGGAAACCAATCCACACATGAACTACTTTGTTTAAAAAATTGCACCTCACATCCATTTTTAAATATTTCTCCTCTTACCTTAAAAATATGCCACCGAGTGGTATCGGACTCGAAACATAAACTGTTTCTCTCTCCACAGATGCTACCAGAACTACTGAGTTTCTCCAGCACTTTCTGTGCTGGTTACCCAGAGAACATATTCGGTTACGACCTAAAGCAACCTGTCTAGTACCAGTCTCTTATTTGTAGAACATGTTATAAATATTCCTTTATGATGTGGTGTGATGTGCCATTTGTACGATGTGATTTGAACACCTATTTCCAGGCTGGCACTTGAAGTCCATTAAGAGGTTTGCAGGTCATAGAGACTACAACATAGAAACAGGCCCCTTGGTCCAACCTGTCCATGCTGACTAGATATCCTTAACTAATCTACTCCCATTTTCCAGCACTTGGCTCATATTCCTCGAAACCCTTACTGTTCACATTCCCTTCCTATACAGATACCTTGTACAAATTTGTGGCTAGACCAGCTCCCACCACCCTCTGCAAAATAAAGTTGCCCCTTAGGTCCTTTTTAAATATTTCTCCTCTCATCGTTAACCTATGCCCTCTAGTTCTGGACTCCTCCACCCCTGGGAAAAATACATGTCTATTCACCCTATCTTGGAAGCTGTAGATTTCAGAGAACTATCAATAAAATGGACACATGCATCCGCCTATGACTAATGGAGTCCATTTTGGAAGCATTTTAGGAAGGCTGATGGAACAAAAAAATTCTCAACAAGTGGTGGATAATGCGAGGGGCTGGGAAATCAGAGACATCTTGATGTACACATCCTTAGATTCCTGACAGTGGCTCGACAAATAGACAAGGAGGATAAAAGGTGTTAGGGATTCTTACCTGTATCAGCAAAGGAATGAAATATAAGAAGTGGGAGATGATGTTGTAACTACGTAACCAGAAACAGAAAGTATGTGCGGTTCTGGCTCCTGCTCTATGGGAAAGACATGATTGCTGAGAGGTTATAGACATGATTTGTGTAAATGTTGCCAGGATTGGGACATATAGTTATGAAGAAAGATTGAATAGTCTAGCACTGTATTCTTCGGAATTGAAAAGGCTGGGAGGAGAATCATTACATCCCTACAGTGTGGAAGCAGACCATTCAGCCCATTGATTCCACATCAACCCTCCAAAGAGCATCCGCCCCCAGGCCACCACCCTACCCCTGCATTTCCCACGGCCAATCTACCTACATGGCACATCTTTGGACAGTGGGAGGAAACCACAGCATCAGGAGGAAACCCATGTAGACGCTGGGAGAACATGCAAACTCCTCACAGTCACCCAGGGATGGAATTGAACCTGGGTCCCTGGTCTTGTGAGGCAGCAGTGATAACCACTGAGAAACCATGCGACCTTATGGAGGCACATGAAATTAAGAATGGCTTTCATAAAATAGATACCATGCCCTTTGGTTTCAGAGTTTATAATAAGAGGGAACAGCTTTAAGAGATAAGAGGAGAGAGAGAAAATGTCTTTGCTCAGAGTGGGGATCCAGCCAGGCTGAAACCCTCAGATGATGTAAAGGGTACCTGGACTTTGGACTTCAAGTATTCTATAACCTGCAAGGTTATAGACCATGAGTGGAAAGTAGGATTAGGCTGGATGATTCCTTGTCGATAATAAGACCATAAGACATGGGAGCAGAAATTGCCAGCAGTATTGCTAGCATGAACACCTGGGTCGAATGGCCTCCTTCTGCACTGGGAATTTCGTGAACTTGTGTGGATGTATGGAAGGGTCGGCCAGGGAAGCTTTATATCTCCCTAGCCAATGCCCAGGTCAAGGGAGAACAGATTACTGTTGGCCTATTACTAAGGATGAGACAGATGGCAGATTAACCTTCTGACAAATTATTAAAATTCTGGAAGGTTGATTCAGGTAGCTATGACGACGGAGCGGAGGAGAAAATTAGTCCAGGTCACCATAGCAACATCAATTATGCATGAGAGACAACTGAACAACGTGAATGCGTCAGTGGCCTGCACTATTGCACAATTACGAAACATAAAAAATCTAACACACGGAAGGGAAAAACAACACAATAATTTAGACGGATGCTATCTTCATGAGATATGTCTGGCAAAGATCTTTCTTTTTGTTTGAAACTCACTGTGAGATGATATAACACCAGTCGAACTATCTTACTGACTGTGTGACACAGAAATATATTTGAACTTTATACACAGAAACAACATTTATGCGGCACCTGTCAAAGGTAGCAAAAGTTTTCGGGGTGTTTCATTATTGAGCCGTATGTGACAAGGAGCTAGGAAAACAGACCTTAGGGCAAGTGACAGGTTAACGAGGTAGGTTCCAAGGGGACTTTTGAAGGAAAAGAGACAGTGTTAGAAGAGACAGAGAGGATTAACCAGGAAATTTCAACTGAAAACATGGCTGACAAGAATGGAGAAGGGACCAGAGAGTGGTGGAGTGCACAGCAGGTGTTAAAGAATTGGGGGAGGTCCGTGAACGATGCAAATACAAGAATGGGAAATTTAAAACAATGATGTCGCTCGACCCGGTTTCAACGAACAGATGTGTGGTGGATAATCAGGACCTGCTAGGTGTTTGGACACAGACAATGTTAGGATGAGTTCTAGTTAGTGGAAGTTGGAGACTGGCTAGAAGTGAATTGAGAAAGGGAAAATCCGGAGGTTTGCAGAGGTGTAGGTGAGAGTTGCACCATGAGAGGTGGAGCGATGGGATGGTAGGGGTGAGGGGAACGAACTGATCTTGATGATGGAACTTAACACAGGATCAGAACGATGCCATTATTACAATCAGCCTGGTCCAGCCTCAGACAGGGATAATTAGTTCCCATGAGTTCATGTTGTTGAACCTTACTCCCTTCTGCAACATGCACTCATCTGGCCTCTCATTCAAATGTTCTATTATCTAGCTGACCCACTTGAAGTGGAAGCAAGTTCCATTCCCTAACCACCACTGTGTTAAAGTGATTTGTTATGGTCAGTGAAGTTCGACAGGGACTGTTGGAAAAGATCTTTCTGCCCATCTGCAATGCTGGTGGTTTGCAACACAAACCCAATCCCACCGCAGTGCCGCACCTTCCTTTGTTGTTTTGTGGGGATGTGGTATTTCTGGTAAGGCCAGCATTGTTGCCCATATCTCACTAATCCAGAATCTGGTTTCCAGCATCTGCAGTCATTGTTTTTAATATATGTCAACGGAATTGAGTGGCTTGCTGGGGAATTACAGAGGGCAGTTCGGAATCAACCACATTGCTGAGAGTCTGGATTCACACGTATGACCAAACCTGGCCAGCCTACACATGACAGACTACCTTCCCAAAGGAGCATTAATGAATGAGATGGGTTTTTACAATAATCGATGATGACAACATGATCTCAATGCCTGAGACTGACTTTAAATTCAAGACTTAGCAATTGAACTTAAATTCCACCTTTTTACTACAGCAAGATTTGAAACTTCAAAACATAATCCAGAGGCTCTGGTTAGAGTCCAGTAACATTGCAAGTTCACCAGCTATCTATTTCAAGAACATCTTGGGTCTTTACCTGAACAACTCCCTGTTACAAAGCAATTTCCTTCTCCACAACCTGATCCTCTCCCATTTCTCCTGACCTCTCTCCTGACAATGTAAGCTGATGACCCATTGTCACAGACTCACCAACCAGAGAAAATCTGTGCTGTAGAAACCTTTCAGAATTTACAAACACCTTAGCGTCTATAATAACAGCATAATTCACCCCAGCAATTCAAGTCTTTGGCCTTGATTACAGGTACCTATAGCTAACACTGCAACAACTTGTTGCATTAGTATAGTGTAATGTAGAATGGTGCACTTGTGTGCTTCAAGTGATATGGTGAAAATGATGACCATGTCAGAAAAGGCAAGATTAGGGTTAGAATGTCGAACGATTTGTAGACATGTTTGTGGAAGGTGGTGGGCTGATAGTAATATCATGGGATTAGCAATCCATAACCCCAGGCCAATATTCCTGGATTATGCTTCAAATGGTGACATTTAAATTCTGGAAAAGGTACCCCCATGGTGACTATATAGCCATGGTTGTAAAACCCGGCCTGGTTGACTAATGACATGAGTGTTAGACTAGATTGGGCAAGGTCAAGTAATCACACAACACTAGGCTATATTCCAATGAGGTTATTTGAAATCAGGAGCTTTTGGGGGGCTGCTCCTTCATCAGGTGTTGGTGAGCAAGGAAGACCTTAGACACAGAATTTAAGGAAAAGATCAAAGGGTCATACAACTCATGCGAATGATTTGAACACACTTAAATCTTTAAACTGTTATAGGGGAAGAGCAGGTTTCGATTGATTAATATGCAAATCCCAGAATGTCTTTCAAATCACTGCCCTGAGATTACTTAAAGTGTTATCAGTCTAATGGAGGTGACACCTAATGTTCTTTAGGGAAGTAAATCTATTATCCTGGCCGATGTGCGACTTCAGACCCACCGCATCATGAATATAGAATAGCACAGCACATTTACAGTGCCTTTGATCTGACATGTCTGTGCTGACAATGATGCCGACATGTCTATACTAAGCCTAACTGGCTGCACTTGGCATGTATCCCCCTATTCCCTGTCTGTATAAATGCCTCTTAAACATCACCAGGCAATGTGTAAAAACATACCTTGCACATCCCCCTTAAAACTTCTGCCCTCACTTTAAGACCATGAGATAGAGGAACAGAATTAGGCAATTCAGCCCATTGAGTCATTGCTGATATGTTTCTCAACGTCATTCTCCTGCCTTCTCCTCATGGCCCTTGATCCCCTTAGCAATCAAGAACCTACCTATTTTTGTTTTAAATACACTTAATGACTTGGCCTCCATAGCCTTCTGTGCCAGTGAGTTCCACAGGTTCACCACCCTTTAGCTCAAGAAAGTCCTTCACGTCTCAGCTCTAAAGAGTCATCCTTTAGGGAAGAAAATCTATTATCCTGGCCAATGTGCGGCTTCACACCTACCGCAACATAAACATAGAACATCAGAGACCTTCCAGTCAGAGGTTGTGCCCTCAGGTCCCAGTCTCAACTATGTGTAGAGACATTTTCGCCACCGCCACTCTATCCAGGTCTCTCAATATTCATTAAGTTTTAATCAGATACCCACCTTATCTTTCAAAACTCCAAGTACAGACCCAGAGTCTTCAATCCTCCTCATATGACAAGCCTTTCATCATTCTTGTCAACCTGCCCCAGACCCCACTCCAAAGCCAGCACATCCGTCCTTAGATAATGGAACCAAAACTGCTCATGATATTCCAAATGCGGTTTTGAAGTAATTCCACAGAGATCGGTATCCCATCACCAAAACACCCTTTATTCACCCTTTATTTCCATGTGGAGATTCCTTGGCACAGACCTAGCTCACTCAGAGCCAGCTGAGAGAGTGAACCGGATCTCTGACAGTCCTGTTCTTATCTGTCAGCCAGGGCTCCCTGATTCGAACAGTTTAACAGCCCAAACAGGGAACAGATCTTATAGAAGTATATAAAATCTGATGGGTATGGATAGGGTGAAGAGACAAAGTCTTTTCCCTGGGCAAGTCCAGAACCAGAGGGCATAGGTTAAAGTTTAAATGGGAATGGTTTAAAAGGGATCTAAGGGGCAATTTCTTCACATACTTGGTGGTGTGCGTATAGAATGAGCTGTCAGAGAAGGTGGTGGAGGCTAGCACAATTACAACATTTAAAAGGCATTTGAATGGGCATGTGAAAACGAGGGGTTTGAGGGATATAAGCCAAATGCTGGTAAATTTCTAAACTGGAGGAAGGCTAATTTTGATGGTATTAGGCAAGACCTTTCAAAAGCTAATTGGGAACAGGTGTTTGCAGGGAAAGGGATGACTGGAAAATGGGAAGCCTTCAGAAGTGAGATAACAAGGATCCAGTGAGAGTATATTCCTGTTAGGGTGAAAGGAAAAGCTAGTAAGTGTAGAGAATGCCAGATGACTAGAGGAATTGAGAGTTTGGAAAAGAAAAAGAAGGAAACAAATGTCAGGTATAGACAGGATAGATCGAGTGAAGCCTTGGAAGAGTATAAAGGCTGCTTTGTGTGGAGCCATAGGACATGGGGGAGATGCTAAACGAGCATTTTGCATCAGTGGCGAAGGACATTGAAAATACAGAATGTAGGAAAATCGATGGTGACAGCTTGGAAAATGTCCATATTGCAGAGGAGGAAATGCTGGATGTTGGATATATCCCCGGACCTGATCGAGTGTACGTGGCAACTCTGTGGGAAGCTAGCGAGGTGATTGTTGGGCCCCTTGCTGAAGTATTTGTATAATTGATAGTCACAAGTGAGGTGTTGGAAGACTGGAGGTTGGCTAATGTGGTGTCACTATTTAAAAAAGGTGGTAAGGACAATCCAGGGAACTATACACAGGTGAGCCTGACATCAGTGGTGGGCAAGTTGTTGGAGAGAATCCTGAGGGACAGGATGTACATATATTTGGAAAAGCAAGGACTGATCAGGGATAGTCAACATGGCTTTGTATATGGGAAATCATGTCTCACAACCTTGATTGATTTTTTTGAAGAAGTAACAAAGAAGATTGATGAGGGCAGAGCGGTAGATGTGATCCATATAGAACTCAGAAAGGCATTCGACAAGGTTCCCCATTGGAGACTGGTCATCAAGATTAGATCTCATGGAATACAGGGTTAACTAGACATTTGGATACAGGACTAGTTCAAAAGTAGAAGACGGAGGGTGGTGGTGGAAGGTTGTTTTTCAGACTGGAGGCCTGTGATGGGTGGAGTGCCACAAGGATCGGTGCTGCTTCCACTACTTTTCATCATTTATATAAGTGATTTGGATGTGAACATAAAAGGCATAATTCGCAAATATGCAGTTGAAACCACAATTAGAAGGGTAGTGGACAGTCAAGAAAGTTATCTCAGGTTACAATGGGATCTTGATCAGATGGCTGAGGAGTGGCAGATGGAGTTTTATTTAGATAAATGTGCGGTGCTGCATTTTGGGAAAACAAATCTTTGCAGGACTTATACACTTAATGGTAAAGTCGTAGGGAATGTTGCTGAACAGAGAGACCTTGGAGCGCAGGTTCATAGCTCCTTGAAAGTGGAGGTGCAGGATCATAAATAAGGCATTTGGTATGCTTTCCTGCATTGGTCAGAGTATTGAGTACAGGGGTTGCGAGGTCATGTTGCGGCTGTACAGGACATTGGTTAGGCCACTTTTAGAATATTGTGTGAAATTCTGGTCGCCTTCCTATCGGAAAGATGTTGTGAAACTTGAAAGGGTTCAGAAAAGATATACAAGGATGATGACAGAATTGGAAGATTTGAGCTCGAGGGGGAGGTTGAATGGGCTGGGGCTGTTTTCCCTGGAATGTCGGAGGTTGAGGGGTGACCTTATAGATGTTTATAAAATTATAAGGGGCATGGATAGGATAAACAGACAAAGTCTTTTCCCTGGGGTGGGGGAGTCCAGATCTAGAGGGTATAGGTTTAGGGTGAGAATGGAAAAATATAAAAGAGACCTAAGGGGCAACATTTTCACACAGAGGGTGATATGTGTACGGAATGAGCTGCCAGAGGATGTGGTGTAGGCTGGTACAATTGCAGCATTTAAGAGGCATTTGGATGGGTATATGAATAGGAAGGGTTTGGAGGGATATGGGTCGGGTGCTGGCAGGTGGGACGAGATTGGGTTGGGATATCTGGGCAGCATGAATGAGTTTCCGTGCTGTACATCTCTATGGCTCTATGACTGTAAAGGGGACTAGATTAATTGGTTAACATGGACAAGTTGGACTGAAGAGCTGAAAATGTGTTGCTGGAAAAGTGCAGCAGGTCAGGCAGCATCCAAGGAGCAGGAGAATCGATGTTTCGGGCATGAGCCCTTCTTCAGGAATGATGAAACTAGAGAAATCTGGGATCATCACAACCAACCCAACCACCCCGTAGCTCAACACTTCAACTCCCCCTCCCAATCCACCAAGGACGTGCAGGTCCCTGGACTCCTCCATCGCCAGACCATAGCAACATGACGACTGGAGGAAGAGCGCCTCATCTTCCACCTAGGAACCCTCCAACTACAAGGGATGAACTCAGATTTCTCCAGTTTCCAAATTTCCCCTCCCCCCACCTTTTTGTACACCTTCCTCTCTCTCTCTCTCACCCGTTCCTCTCTCTCTCGCCTCCCTCCCTCTCTCTTTCTCTCTCACCCCTCCCCCTCTCTCTCTCGCCCCTCTCCCTCTGTCTCTCTTGCCCCCTCCCACTCTCTCACTCCCTTCCCTCTCTCATTCGCCCGCCCCCTCCCTCTCACTCTCGCCCCCTCCCTACCTCTCTCTCGCCCCATCCATCTCTCTCATGCCCCCTCCCTCTCTCTCTCGCCCGCCCACCTCCATCTCTCGACCACTCCCTCTCCCTCTCGCACACTCCCTCTCTCTTTCGTCCCCTCCCTCTCTCTCTCGCGCCCTCCCTCTCGCTCTCTCTCTCTCATCCCCTCCCTCTCTCTTGCCCCCCTCCCTCTCTGTCTCGCCCGCTCCCTTTCTCTCTCGCCCCATCCCGCTCTTTCTCGCCCGCCCCCTCCCTCTCACTCGCTACCTACCTCTCTATTTCGCCCCTCCCTCTCTCTCTGACCCCCTCCCTCTCCCACTTGCCCCTTCCATCTCTCTCTTGCCCCTCCCTCTCTCTCTCGCGCCCCTCCATCTCTCTCGCCCCCCATCACTCGCAACCTCGCCCTCGCGCTCTCTCACCACCTCCCTCTCACTCTCGCCCTCTCTCCCTCTCTCTCCCACCCATCTCTCTCGCCCCTTCCCTTTCTCTCTCTTGCCCCCTCCCTCTCTCACTTGCCCCCTCCCTCTGTCTCTCGCCATCTCCCTCTCTCTCTTGCCATCTCCCTCTCTCTGCCGCCCCCTCCCTCTCTCTCTCACCCCTCCCTCTCACTCGCCCCCACCCTCTCTTTCACGACCCCTCCCTCTCTCTATTGCCCCCTCCCTCTCTCTCTTCCTCCCTCTCACCCCGCCTCTCTCTCTCGCCCCGTCCCTCTCTCGCCCCACTCCTCCTCTAACTCGCCCCCACACGCTCTCTCTCTCTTGCACCCACCCGTGCTCTCTCGCCCCCCTCCCTCTCTCTCTCCCCAGCCTCTCTCACTATAGCTCCCCTCGCTCTCTCTCTCGCCGCCTTTCTCTTTCTCTCACCCCTCCCTGTCTCTCTCCCTCCTCCCTCTCTCTCTCTCGCCCCCTCCCTCTCTCTTGCCCCATCCCTCTCTCGCTCGCTCCCTCCCTCTCGCTCTCACGCCCTCTCCCTCTCTCTGTCACCCCCCTCACCCCTCCTCTATCCCGCCCCCACACCATCTCTCTTTCTCGCCCCCACCCTTGCTCACTCGCCCCCCTCCCTCTCTCTCTCCCCAGCCTCTCACACTCTCGCTCCCCTCGCTCCCTCTCCCCCCCCTTTCTCTTTCTCTCACCCCTCCCTCTCTCTCTCCCTCCTCCCTCTCTCTCTCGTCCCGTCCCTCTCTCTCGACCCCCTCACATTCTCCTACCTCTCTCTCTCTCTTGCACCCTTCTCTCTCACCTCCACTGTCTCTCTCCACCCCCTCTTTCTCTCGCAGCCCTCTCTCTCTCTCGCCGCATTCCCTCTCTCACCCACCTCCCGCTCTCTCGCCTCCCTCACCCCCTCCCTCTCTCTCTCTCGCGCCCTCCCTCTGTCTCTCTTGCCCCATATCTCTTTCGCCCCCTCCATCGTTCTCTCTCTCGCCACCCTCCGTCTCTCTCGTCCCCACTCTCACCACCCACCCTCTCTCTCTCTCGCACCCCTCCCTCTCTCTCACCTCCACTCTCTCTCTCTCGACCCACTCTTTCACTCGCTGCACTGTCTCTCTCTCTCTCGCCCAACTCCCTCTCTCTCTCACCCCTTCCCATTCGCTCTCGCCGTCTTTCTCTTTCTCTCAACCTCTCTCTCTCTCTTGCCCCCTCCCACTCTCTCTCGCCCCTTTCTCTTTCTCTCATCCCCTCCCTCTCTCTCTCGCTAGCCCCCTCTCTCTGTTGCCCCTCCCTCTCTCTCTTGCCCCTCCCTCTCTCGCTTGCCCCCTCCCTCTCTCTCTCGTCCCCTCCCTCTCCCTCTCTCGCCCCCACCTTCTCTCTCTCGCCCCCACCCTATCTCTCGACTCCCTCCCCTATCTCGCCCCCTCCGTCTGTCTCTCTTGCCCCGTCCCTTTCTCGACTCCTCCCTCTCTCTATTGCCCAATCCCTCTCACTCGCCCCCTCCCTCTCTCTCACCCCATCCCGCTCTCACTCTCTCGCCCACAACCTCTCTCTTTCACACCCTCCATCCCTCTCTCTCTCGCCCCCCTCCCTACCTCTCGACCCCCCAACCCCTCCCCCTCTCTCTCTTGCACCCCTCCCACTCTCTCTCACCTCCACTCTCTCTCTCGACCCGCTCTTTCTCTCGCCGCTCTCTCACTCTCTCTCACCCCCCATCCACTCTCTCGCGTCCTCATTCTCTTTCTCTCAACACCTCCCTCTGTCTCTTGCCCCAGCCCTCTCTCTCTCGCCCCTCCCACTCTCTCTCGCCCCTTTCTCTTTCTCTCATCCCCTCCCGCTCTCTCTCTCGCTCGCCCCTCTCTCTCTGTTCCCCCTCTCTTGCCCCCTCCCTCTCTCTCTTGCTCCTCCCTCTCTCTCACCCTCCTCCCTCTCTCTCTCTCGCCCCCTCCCACTCTCTCTCGCCCCTTTCTCTTTCTCTCATCCCCTCCCTCTCTCTCTCTCGCTCGCCCCTCTCTCTGTCCTCCCTCTCTCTCTTGCCCCTCCCTCTCTCTCTCGCCCCCTCCCCTTCTCGCCATCTCACTCTTTCTCTCATGACCCCTCCCTCCCTCTCTCTCGCCCCATCCCTCCCTCTCTTGCCCCTTCCCTCTCTTTCTCATTCCACTCCCTCTCTCTCGCCCGCTTCCTCTCTCTCTCTCGCCCGTTCCTCTCTCTCTCGCCTCCCTCTCTCTTTCTCTCTCACCCACTCACCTCTCTCTCTTTCGCCCTTCTCCCTCTGTCCCTCTTGCACCCCCCTCTCTAACACTCCCTTCCCTCTCTCGCTCGCCCACCCCCTCCATCTCACTCTCGCCGCCCTCCCTACCTCTCACTTGCCCCCTCCATCTGTCTCACGCCCCCACTCTCTCTCTCTCGCCCGCACACCTCCCTCTCTCGACCCGTCCCTCTCCCTCTCACATCCTCCCTCTCTCTTTCGCCCCCTCTCTCTCTCGCGCCCCCACCCTCTCGCTCTCTCACCATCTCCTTCTCGCTCTCGCCCCTTCTCCCCCTCTCTCTCGCGCCCATCTCTCTCACACCTTCCCTTTCTCTCTCTTTCCCCTCCCTCTCTCTCTTGCCCCCTCCCTCTATCGCTCGCCCCTCTCCCCCTCTCACTCGCCCCCTCCCTCTCTCTCTCGACTCCCTCTCCTATCTCGCCCCCTCCCTCCGTCTCTCTTGTCCCCTCCCTCTATCGACCCATCCCTCTCTCTCTCTCGCCCCCTCTGTCTCTCTCGCCCCATTCCGCGCTCTCTTTCTCGCCCCCACCCTCTCTCTATCGCCGCCTCCCTCCCTCTCTCTCTCGCCCCCCTCACTCTCTCTCTCACTTCCACTTTCTCTTCGACCCCCTCTTTCTCTCGCCGCACTCTCTCTCTCACCCCCCTCCCACTCCCTCGCGTCCTCTTTCTCTTTCTCTCAACCCCTCCCTCTCTCTCTTGCCCCCTCCCTGTCTCTCTCGCCCCCCTCCCGACCTCTCGCCCCCACACACCCTCCCCCCCTCTCTCTCTCTCACCTCCCTCCCACTCTCTCACGTCCTTTTTCTCTTTCTCTCAACCACTCCCTCTTCTCTTGCCCCCTCCCTCTCTCTCTTGCCCCGTCCTTCTCTCTCTCTCGCCCCCTCCCACTCTCTCTCGCCCCTTTCTCTTTCTCTCATCCCCTCCCTCTCTCCCTGTCGCTCCTCCCTCTCTCTCGCCCCCTCCCTCTCTCGCTTGCCCCCTCCTTCTCTCTCTCGCCCCCACCCTCTCTCTCGACTCCCTCCCCTATGTCGCCCCCTCCATCTGTCTCTCTTGCCCCCTACCTCTCTCGACCCCTCCCTCTCTCTCTCGCCCCTCCCTCTCTCTCACCCCATCCCGCTCTCGCTCGCCCACCCACTTCCTGTCACTCTCGCCACCCTCCCTACCTCTCCCTCGCACCCTCCACATCTCTCACGCCCCCTCCCTCTCTCTCTTGGCCGCACACCTCCCTCTCTCGATCCCCCCTCTCCCTGTCGCACCCTCCCTCTCTCTTTCGCCCCTCTCTCTCTCTCTCCCCTCCTTCTCGCTCTCTCTCTCACCCCCTCCCCCCTCTTGCCCCCGCCCTCTCTCTACCCCTCCCTCTCTCCCTCAGCTCCCCACTCTCTCACCCCATCCCACTCTCACTCTCTCGCCCACAACCTCTCTCTTTCACTCCCTCACTCCCTCTCTCTAGCGCCCCCTCCCTACTCTCGACCCTCCACCCCCTCCCCTCTCTCTCTCTTGCACCCCGCCCTCTTTCTCTCACCTGCACTCTCTCTCTCGAACTGCTCTTTCTCTCGCCGCCCTCTCACTCTCTCTCATCCCCCACCCACTCTCTTGCGTCCTCTTTCTCTTTCTCTCAACCTCTCCCTCTGTCTCTCGCCCCATCCCTCTCTCTCTCGCCCCTCCCACTCTCGCTCGCCCCTTTCTCTTTCTCTCATCCCCTCCCACTCTCTCTCTCCCTCACCCCTCTCTCTCTGTCCCGCCCTCTCGCTTGCCCCCTCCCTCTCTCTCTTGCCCCCTCCCTCTCTCTCGGCCCCTATAACTCTCTCGCCATCTCCCTGTCTCTGTCTCGCCCCCTCCCTCTCTCTCTCACCCCTCCCTCTCTCTTGACCCCTCCCTCCCTCTCTCACGCCCCGTCCTTCCCTCTCTTGCCCTCTCTCTCTCTCTCGCCACCTTCCTCTGTCTCTCTCATCCGTTCCTCTCTCTCTCGTCTCCCTCCCTCTCTCTTTCTCTCTCATCCCCTCCACTCTCTCTCTCACCTCTCTCCCTCCGTTTCTCTTGCCCCCTCCCTCTCTCTTACTCCCTTCTCTCTCTCGCTCGCCCGCCACCTCCCTGTCACTCTCGCCGCCCTCCCTACCTCTCCCTCGCCCCCTCCACATCTCTCACGTCCCCTCCCTCTCTCTCGTGGCCGCGCGCCTCCTTCTCTCAATCCCCCCTCTCCCTCTCGCACCCTCCCTCTCTCTTTCGCCACCTCCCTCTCTCTCTCTCCCCCTCCCTCTCACTCTCTCTTCCCCCTCCCCTTCTCTTGCCCCTGCCTCCCTCTCTCTCTCGCCCCCTCCTTCTCTCTCTCGCCCCATCCCGCTCTCTCTTTCCCCCTTCCTCACTCTCTTGCTCCCTCCCTCTCACACCTGCCCCTCCCTCTCTCTTTCACCCCCTCCCTCTCTCTTTCGCAGACTCCTTCTCTCTCTCACCCCCTTCCTCTCGCTCTCTCTCTCATCCCCTCCCTCTCTCTTGCTCCACTCCTTCCCTCTCTCTCACGGCCTCCCTCTCTCTCTCTCGCCCCATCCCGTGCTCTCTCGCCCGCTCCCCTCCCCTTTCTCTCTTTCCCCCTCCCTCCCTCTCTCTCCACACTCCCTGCCTCTCTTGCCCCTCCCTCTCTCTTGCCCACCACCCTCTCGCTCTCGACCCCTCCCTCCCTTTCGCCCCCTTCCTCTCTCTCTCGCCCGTTCCTCTCTCTCGTTTCCCTCCCTCTCTCTCTCTCTCATCCCCCTCCCCTCTGTCTCGCCCCTCTCCCTCTCACTCTCACCCCTTCCCCCTCTCTCTCGCCCCCTCCCTCTCTCTCTCACCCCTTCCCCCTCTCTCTCGCACTCTTCCCTCTGTCTCTCTTGCCCCCTCTGTCTCTCTCACCCCCTCCCTCTCTCACTCGCCCGCACCCCTCTCACTCTTGCCCCTCCACCTCTCTCTCGACCCTCCATCTCTCTCATGCTCCCTCCCTCTCTCTTCCGACCGCACACCTCTCTCGCTCACCCCTCCCTCTCTCTATCGCCCCATCACGCTCTCTCTTGCCACCTCCCACTCTCTTTTCCCCCTCCCTCGCTCTCTCACCCAGCTACCTCTCTCTCTTGCCCCTCCCTCTCTCTCTTGCCCCCTCCCACTCTCTCTTCCCCCTCTCTCCCTCACCCAGCTACTTCTCTCTCTCGCCCCCTTTCTCTCTCTCTCGCGCTCTCGCCCCACCACCCATCCTCTCTCTCGCCCTATCCTTCTCCCTCTCGCCCCATCCCTCTCCCTCTAGCTCCCTTCTTAACTCCACTCTCCCTTTCTCTCGACACCCACTTTCTCTCGCCGCCCCCCTCTCTCTCTCTCTCGCACCCCTCCCCTCTATCTCTCCCACCCTCACTCTCTCACCCCTCCCTCTCTCAATTGCCCCCCTCCCTCCCTCTCTCGCCCCATCCCTCTCCCTCGTTAGCTTCCCTCACTCTCATCCCCTCCATCTCTCTCGCACCACTCCCTCTTTCTCTCGCCCCCTCCCTCTCTCTCTCTCACCCATCCATCTCTCTCACCCCCTCAGTCTCGACTCCCTCTTTCTCTCGCCCCCTCCCTTTCTCTGTCGCACCTCTCCGTCTCTCTCTCTCTTGCAACCCATCCTCTCTCTCACCCCCTCCCTCTCTCTCTCTCGCACTCTCCCTCTCTCTCTCTCGCCCTCGTCCCTCTCCCTCTCGCCCCCTCCCACTCTCCATCGCCCCTTTCTCTTTCTCTCAACCCCTCCCTCTCTCTCTCTCTCTCTCTTCCCCTCCCTCTCTCGCTGACCCCGCTCTCTCTGTCACCCTCCCTCTTTCTCTTGCTCGCTCTCTCTCTCGCCCCCTGCCTCTCTCCCTTGCCCCATCCCTCTCTCTTGCCCCCTTTCTCTCTGTCTCGCACCCTCCCCTCACACTCGCCCGCCCCCACCCTCTCTCTCTCGCCCCCTACCTCTCTCTAGCCCCATTCATCTCCCTCACGCCCCACTCTCTTGCCCACACACCTCCCTCTCTTGACCCCTCCCTCTCTCTCTCATGCCCTCCCTCTCACACTCGCCCGCCCCCACCCTCTCTCTCTCGCCCCATACCTCTCTCTAGCCCCATTCATCTCTCTCACGCCCCCCTCTCTTGCCCACACCCTCTCTCTCTCGATCCCCTTCCTCTCTCTCTTCCCCTCCCTCTCTCTTGCCCCCTCCCTCTCTCTCTCGCCCCGTCCCTCTCTCTCTCACGCGCTCCCTCTTTCTCTCGCCCCACGCCCTCCCTCTCTCTCGCCCCGCCCTCCCTCCCTCTCTTGCCTCTCCCTCTCTCTCACCCTCCTGTCTCTCTCATCCCCTCCCTATCTCTCTTGCCACTTCCCTGTCACTCTCTAGCCCCCTCTCTCTTGCCCCTCCCTCTCTCTCTTGCCCCCTCCCTCTCTCTCTCTCGCCCCCTCCCTCTATCTCTCGCACCTCCCCTCTCATACCCCTCCCCCTCTCTCTCTCTCTCTCGCACCCCTCCGTCTCCCTCTCTCTCTCGCCTCCACTTTCTCTCTAAAACCACTCCTTCGCTTGCCGCCCTCCCTCTCTCTCTCTCGCTCGCCCCCTCCCACTCTCTCTCTCCCACCCTCTCTCTCTCCCACCTCTTTCTCTGTACCACCCCTCTCTCTCTTGCCCCCTCCCTCTCTCTCGCTCCATCCCTCTCTCTCTCGCTCCAATCCCTCTCTCTCTAGCCCCCTCCCTTTCTCTCTCGCCCCTTCCCTCTCTCTCTTGCACCTGCCCCTCTCTCTTGCTCTTGCCCCCGTCCCGGTCTCTCTCACCCCTCTGTCTCCCTCTCTCGACCCTCCCTCTAGTTCTCTCGCCCCCTACCTCTCTGTCTCGCCCCATTCTCTCTCTCTCTCGCCCCCACCCTCTCTCTCGCCCCCTCCCTCTTTCTCTTGCCCCTCACTCTCTCTTGCCCCCTCCCTCTCTCTCTCGTCCCCTCCCTCTCTCTCTCGCCCCGTCCCACTCTCTCTCACGCCCTCCCTCTTTCTCTTGCCCCACTCCCTCCCTCTCTCTCACCCCGCCCTCCCGCCCTCTCTCGCCCCTCCCTCTCTCTCTCTCGCCCCCTTTCTCTTTCTCTGAACCCATCTCTCTCTCTCATGCCCTCCCTCTCTCTCTCACTCTCCCCCTCTCTCTGTACCCCCCTCTCTCTCTTGCCCCCTCCCTCTCTCTCTCGCCACCCCTTCTCTCTCTCTCGACCTCTCTCTCTCGCCCCCTCCTTCTCTCTCTCTCGCCCCTCCCTCTCTCTCTCGCCCCTCCTCTCTCTCTCTCAGCACCCTCTCTCTCACCCTCCTGTCTCTCTCGCCCCCTCCCTATCTCGCTCGCCCCCCTCCCTGTCTCTCTTGCCACTTCCCTTTCTCTCTCTAGCCCCCCTCTCTCTTGCCCCTCCCTCTCTCCCTTGCCCCTCCCTCGCTCCCTTGCCCCTTCCCTCTCTCTCTCGCCCCCCTCCCTCTATCTCTCGTACCTCCCCTCTCATACCCCTCCCCCTCTCTCTCTCGCACCCCTCCGTCTCCCTCTCTCTCTCACCTCCACTTTCTCTCTCGAACCACTACTTCTCTTGCCGTCCTCCCTGTCTCTCTCTCGCTCGCCCCCTCCCACTCTCTCTCTCCCACCCTCTCTCTCCCACCTCTCTCTCTGTACCACCCCTCTCTCTCTTGCCCCCTCCCTCTCTCTCGCCCCATCCCTCTCACTCTCGCTTCAATCCCTCTCTCTCTAGCCCCCTCCGTTTCTCTCTCGCCCCTTCCCTCTCTCTCTCGCACCTGTCCCTCTCTCTCTCTCTCTCTTGCACCTGTCCCTCTCTCTCGCTCTTGCCCCCCTCCCGGTCTCTCTCACCCCTCTGTCTCCCTCTCTCGACCCGCCCTCTAGTTCTCTCGCCCCCTACCACTCTCCCTCTCCCTCTCTCTCTCTCGCCCCCCCGCGCTCTCTCCCTCTCTCACCCCCCTGTCTCCTGCCCCCTCCCTCTCTCTCTCGCCACCTCCCTCTCTCTCTTGCCCCACTCCCTCTCTCTCTCGCCCCTTCTCTCACTCGCGCCCCCTCCCTCTCTCTCTCTCGCCCCTCCCTCTCTCTTTCGACCACTCTCTCTTGCCCCCTCCCTCTCTCTCTTGCACCCCCTCTCTCTCTTGCCCCCTGCCTATCTCTCTCACCCACCTCCCTCTCGCTCTTGTCCCCTCCCTCTCTCTCACCCAATTCCTGTCTCTCTCGGCCCCTCCCTAACTGTCTCGCTTCCCTCCGTCTCTCTCTCTCACACCCCTCCCCTCTCTCCCTCGCTCCCCTCCGCTCTCTCTCGCCCGCCGCCCTCTCTCTCTCTCGCACCCCTCCCCTCTATCTCTCCCACCCTCACTCTCTCACCCCTCCCTCTCTCAATTGCCCCCTCCCTCTCTCTCTCGCACCATCCCTCTCCCTCGTTTCCTTCCCTCACTCTCATCCCCTCCATCTCTCTCGCACCGCTCCCTCTTTCTCTCGCCCCCTCCCTCTCTCTCTCACCCATCCATCTCTCTCACCCCCTCAGTCTCGACTCACTCTTTCTCTCGCCCCCTCCCTTTCTCTGTCGCACCTCACCGTCTCTCTCTCTCTCTTGCAACCCATCCTCTCTCTCACCCCCTCCCTCTCTCTCTCTCGCACTCTCCCTCTCTCTCTCGCCCCCTCCCTCTCTCACGCCACCCTCCCGCTCTCTCACCCCTCCCACTCTCTCTTGCCCCCTTTCTCTTTCTCTCAACCCCTCCCCTCTCTCTTAGCCCTTCCCTCTCTCTCTCTCGCCCTCGTCCCTCTCCCTCTCCCCCCTCCCACTCTCCCTCGCCCCTTTCTCTTTCTCTCAACCCCTCCCTCTCTCTCTCATCCCCTCCCTCTCTCGCTGACCCTTTTCTCTCTGTCCCCCTCCCTCTTTCCCTTGCCCCATCCCTCTCTCTTGCCCCCTTTCTCTCTCTCGCACCCTCCCACTCTCACTCGCACGCCCCCACCCTCTCTCTCTCTCCCCCACCTCTCTCTAGCCCCCTTCATCTCTCTCACGCCCCACTCTCTCTCACCCACACATCTTCCTCTCTCGACCCCTCCCTCTCTCTCACGCCCATCTCTCTCGCCCCTTCCCTTTCTCTCTCTTGCCTCCCCTCTCTCTCTTGCCTCCTCCCTCTCTCTCGCCCCCTACCTCTCTCTCTCGCCCCCTCCCTTTCTCTTGCCCCCTCCCTCACTCTCTTGCCCCTTCCCTCTCTCCCTCGCATCCGTCTCTCTCTCTCACGCCCTCCCTCTCTCGCCCCACTCACTGTCTCTCTCGCCCCCTCCCTCTCTATCTCGCCCCACACTCCTTCACTCTCTCACCCCTCCCTCTCTCTTTCGCCCCTTTCTCTTTCTCTCAACCCCTCTCCCTCTCATGCCCTCCCTCTCTCTCTCACTCGCCCCTTCTCTCTGTACCCGCCTCTCTCTTACCCCCTCCCTCTCTCTCTCGCCACCCTCTCTCTCACCCTCCTCTCTCTCTCGCCCCCTCCTTATCTCTCTCGCCCCCCCTCCCTGTCTCTCTTGCCACTTCCCTTTCTCCCTCTCGCCCTCCTCTCCCTTGCCCTTCCCAATCTCTCTTGCCCCCTCTCTCTCTCTCGCCCCCTTCCTCTCTCGCACCTCCCCTCTCACACCCCTCCCTCTCTCTCTCTCTCTCTCTCTCTCGCACCCCTATGTCTCCCTCTCTCTCTCACCTCCACTTTCTCTCTTGACCCTCTCTTTCTCTTGCCGCCCTCCATCTCTCTCTCTCTCTCTCGCTCGCCCCTCCTCTCTCCAACCCCCCTCTCTCTCCCACCCCTCTCACTGTCCCACCCCACTCTCTTGCCCCCTCCCTCTCTCGCTCGCCTAATCCCTCTCTATCTCGCTCCCTTCCCTCTATATCTACCCCCCTCCCTTTCTCTCTCGTCCCCTCCCTCTCTCTCGCACCTATCCCTCTCTCTCTCGCGCGCCTGTCCCTCTCTTTCTCGTTCACCCCTCCCTCTCTCTCTCCTACTCCATCTCTCTCTCACGACCCTCCCTCTAGCTCTCTCGCCCCGTCCGTCTCTCTCTCGCCTTCTCTCTCTCTCGCCCCCCTCTCTGTCTCCCCGCGCATTGTCTCTCTCTCTCTCGCCCCCCCCCTCTCGCCCCCTACATCTCTCTCTCGCCCACCTCCCTCTCTGTCTCTCCCCTCCTCCCTCTCTCTCTAGCCCCACTCACTCTCTCTCTAGCCTCTTCTCTCATTCGCGCCCCCCTCCCTCTCGCTCTCTCGCCCCCCTCTCTCTCTCTCACACACACACCTCCTCCCACTCTCTCTCGCCACCTATCTCTTTGTCTCAACCCCTCCCTCACTGTCTTTCTCATGCCCTCCCTCTCTCTCTTGCCAACTCCCTCCCTCTCTCGACCCCTCCTACTCTCTCTTGCCCCTTTCTCTTTCTCTCAACCCCTCCCTCTATCTCATGCCCTCCTTCTCTCTCGCTCGCCCCCTCTCTCTGTACACACCTCTCTCTTACCCCCTCCCTCTCTCACTTGCCCCCTCCCTCACTCTCTCGCCTCCCCCCTCTCACCCATTCCCTCTCTCTGTCGCCCCCTCCTTCTCTCTCTCACCCACTCCCTCTCTCTCTTGCCCCCTCCCCCTCTCTCTCTCGCCACCATCTCTCTCACCCTCCTCTCTTTCTCGCCCCCTCCATATCTCTCTCGTCCCCCTCCCTGTCGCTCATGCCACTTCCCTTTCTCTCTCTCGCCCCCTTCTCTCTTGCCCCTCCCACTCTCTCTTGCCCCTCCCTCTCTCTCTCGCCCCCCTCTTTCTCGCACCTCCCCTCTCACACCCCTCCCTCTCTCACTCGCACGATCCCCTCTCTTTCTTGCGGCCCTCCCTCTCTCTCCCTCTCTCTATCGCCCCCATTATCTCTCTCTCCCCCCTCTCTCTCACCCGTCCCTCACTCTCTTGACCCCCACCCTCCCTCTCTCTGACCCAATCCCTCTCTCACTTGCTACCTTCCCTCTCTCTCTCTCGCCCCTACACCCTCCTGTCTCTCTCGCCCCCTCCCTGTCTCTGTCACCCCCTCCCTGTCTCTGTCGCCATCCTCCCTGTCTCTCTCACCCCCCTCCCTCTCTCTCTCGCCTCTCTCCCCCTCTCTCTAGCTCTTCCCTTTCTCTCTCGCCCATTCCCTTTCCCTCTCTCGCCTCCGCCCTCTCTCTCTCTCTCTCGCTACCCTCCCTCTCTCTGCCCCCTTCTCACACCCCTCGTCTCTCACTCGCTCCCCTCCCTTTCTCTCTCTCGACCCCCCGTCGCTTTCTCGCACACCTCCCTCCCTCTCTCTCCTCCACTCTCTCTCGTCCCCCTCTCTCTCTTGCGGCCCTCCCTCTCTCGCCCTCTCTCTCGCCCCCTTTATCTCTCTCTCCCCCTCTGTCTCTCTAAGCCCTCCTCTTTCTCTCGCCCCCCTCCCTCTCTCTCTCTCTCCTTCCTGTCTCTCTCGCCACCCTCCCTCTCTTGCCCCCTCCCTCTCTCTCTCGCCCCATCCCTCTCTCTCTCGCTCCCTTCCCTCTCTCTAGCCCCTCCCTATCTCTCTCGCCCCCCCTCCCTCTCTCTCTCTCCCGTCCCTGTCTCTCTCATCCCCGACATCTCTCTCTTACCACCGTCGGTCTCGACCCCCTCTTTCTCTCGCCCCCTCCTTTCTCTCTCGCACCTGTCCCTCTCGCTCTCTCTCGCCTCCCTTCCTCTCACTCTCTCACCCACTCCCTCTCTCTCTCTCACCCCCTCTCCCTCTCTCACACACCCTCCCCCTCTCTCTCGCACCCTCACTCTCGCTCTCGCCCCCTCCCTCTCTCTCTCGCCCCCCCCTCTCGCGCTCGCGCCCCCTCTCTCATTCTCTCTTGCCCCCTCCCTCCCTCTCTCGCCCATCTCTCTCTCACTCGCCCCCCCTCTCCCTCTCGCCCCGTCTCTCACCCCTCCTCTCTCACACACCCCCAACTCTCTCTCTCACCACCTCTCTCACTCCTCCCCTCTCTGTCGCGCTCGTCTCCCTCTCTCTCTGTCGCCCGCCCCCCTCCAACTCTCGCCCCTCCATCTCTCACTCGCCCCCTCCCTCCCTCTCTCTCTTGCCCCACTCATTCTCTCTCTCTCTCGCCCCCTCTTTGTCTCTCATGCCCTCTCTCTCTCGCCCCTTCTCTCTCTCTCGCCCTCCTCCCTCTCTATGTCTCACCCCTCTTCCACTCTCTCTCGCCCCCTTTCTCTTTCTATCAACACTCTCTCTCTCATCCCCTCCCTCTCTCTCGCTCGCATCACTCTCTTTGTCCCCTCTCCCTCCTTTTCTCGCCCCTCCCTCTCTCTCACCCCCTCCCTCTCTCTCTCACTCCCCTCCCTCCCACTCGCCCCCCTCTCTCTCGCTCGACCCCGCCAACCCTCTCTCTCGCCCCCTCCCTCCCTCTCTCTCACCCCCTCCCACTCTCTCTCGACCCCTCACTCTCTCTCTCTCGCCCCCCTCTCACCCTCCTCTCTCTTTCACCCCCTCCCTGTCTCTCTCACCCCCACTCTCTCGCATCCCTCCCCCTCTCTCTCGCCCCTTCCCTTTCTCTCTCGCCCCTCCCCTTTGTCTCTCTCGCCCCCTCCCTCCCTCTCTCTCTGACCCTTCTCTTGCCCCTCCTCTCTATCGCTCCCCTCCCTTTCTCTCTCTCGACCCCATCCCTCGCTCTCTCGCACTCCTCCCTCCCTCTCTCTCCTCCACTCTCACTCGACCCCCTCTCTCACGTGCGGCCCTCCCTCTCTCGCCCTCTCTCTCGTCCCTTTATCTCTCTCTCCCCCCTCTCTCTCATCCCCCCCACCCTCCTCTCTCTCTCGCCCCCTCCCTGTCTCTGTGACCCCCCTCCCTGTCTCTGTCGCCACCCTCCCTCTCTTTCGCCACCCTCCCTGTCTCTCTCGCCCCCCTCCCTCTCTCTCTCGCCTCCGTCCCCTCTCTCTCGCCCTTCCCTTTCTCATTCGCCCCTTCCCCTTCTCTCTCTCGCCCCCTCCCTCTCTCTCTCTCTCGCCCCCTCCCTCTATCGCTGCTCCCTTCCACCACCCCTCGTCTCTCACTGGCTCCCCTCCCTTTCTCTCTCTCGACCCCCTCCCTCTCTCTCTCGCACACCTCCCTCCCTCTCACTCCTCCCCTCTCTTTCGCGCACCCCTCCGTCTCTCTCTGTTGTTCCCCCCACCTCTCGCCCCTCTCCTCTCTCTCTCTCGCCCCCTCCCCTCTCTCTCGCTGCCTCCCCTCTCTCCCTCGCCTGCCCCCTCAATCCCTCTCTCTCTCGACCCCTCCCTCTCTCTCTAGCCCCCTCCCTCTCTCTCTCGCCGCCCTCCCTCTCTCCCTCGCCCGCCCCCTCCTCTCTCTCCTCCGCTCCCTCTCTCTCTCTCTCGCCCCTCTCACTGTCTCTCGCTTTCCCTCTCTCTCACCCGTCCTTCTCTCTCTCTCTCGCACACATCCCTCTCTCTCTCTCACCTCCACACTCTCTCTCGCGGCCCTCCCACTCTCTCCATCTCTCTCTTCCCTCCCTTTATCTCTCTCTCCCCTCTCTCTCTCACCCTTCCCTCCCTCTCTCTCTCACCCGATTCCTGTCTCCCTTGCTCCATTACCTCTCTCTCTCACCCCTCCCTCTCTCTCTTTCCTCCACCCTCCCTCTGTCTCTCACCTGATCCCTCTCTCTCTTGCTCCCTTCCCACTCTCTCTCTAGCCCCTTCCTCTCTCTCTCTCGCCCCTCCCTCTCTGTCTAGCCCCCTCTCTATCTTGTCCCCCTCCCTCCCTCTCTCTCGCCCACCTCTCTCTCTCACGCCCCCCTCCCTCTCACTCTCGTCGCTTCCCTCTCTCTCTCGCCCCTCCCTCTCTCTCTCGCCCCCTCCCTCTCTCACTCACTTCCTCAGTCTCGAACCCCTCTCCCTCTCTCGCACCTGTCCCTCTCTCTATCGTGCCCTCCTTCTCTCTCTCTCATCCCCTCACTCGCTCTCTCTCGCCCCCTCCCTCTTGCTCTCTCGCCCCCTCCCTCTCTTTCTCGCCCTCTCTCTCATCCCCTCTCTCTTGCCCCACTCCCCCTCTCTCTTCTCGCCCCCGCTCTATCTCGCCCCTTCACTCACTCTCGCACCCGTCCCTCTCTCTCTCTTGTCCCCTCCCTCTCTCTCTCACCCCTCTCCCACTCTCTCTCGCCCCCTTTCTCTTTCTCTCAACCCTCTCTCGCTCATCCCCTCCCTCTCCCTCGCTCGCTTCTGTCTCTGTCCCCCTCCCTCTTTTTCCCGCCCTTCCCTCTCTCTCAACCCCTTCCTTTCTCTATCCCCCTCCCTCTCTTTCGCTCCCCTCTCTCTCGCTCGACCCCCCTCTCTCTCTCGCCCCCTCTCTGTCTCTCTCGCCCCCTCCCTCTCTCTCTGCCCCCTCTCTCACCACTCCTCTCTCTCTCGCTGCCCTCCCTTTCTCTCTCTCGACCCCCTCCCTCGCTCTCTCGCACACCTCCCTCCCTCTCTCTCCTCCTCTCTCTCTCTCGACCCCCTCTCTCTCTTGCGTCCCTCCCTCTCTCGCCCTCTCTCTCTCGCCCCCTTTATCTCTCTCTCCCCCCTCACTCTCTCTCACTCCTCCCTCTCTCTCTTGCCCGCCTCGCTATCTCTTTCGCCCACTTCCTCTCTCTCTCCCCCCTCCCTGTCTCTCTCACCCCCGACATCTCTCTCTCACACTTATCGGTTTCGACCCCTCTTTCTATCTCCCCCTCCGTTTCTCTCTCACAACTATCCCTCTCTCTCTCGCCTCCCTTCCTCTCACTCTCTCACCTCCTCCCTCTCTCTCTCTCACCCCCTCTCGCTCTCTCTCACCCCTCTCTCTCTCACATCCTCCCGCTCTCTCTCGCACCCTCACTCTGCTCTCGCCCCTCCCTCTTTCTCTCATCCCCTCCCTCTCTCTCTCGCCCCTCTCTCTCTCTTCTCTCCCCCTCCCTCTCGCTCTCTCGCCAATTCCCTCATTCTCTCTCGCCCCCTCCCTCTCTCTCTCACCCCCTCCATTTCTCTCTCACTTCCTCAGTCTCGAACCCCTCTCCCTCTCTCGCACCTGTCCCTCTCTCTCTCGTGCCCTCCTTCGCTCTCTCTCATCCCCTCACTCGCTCTCTCTCGCCCCCTCCCTCTTGCTCTCTCGCCCCCTCCCTCTCTTTCTCGCCCTCTCTCTCTCATCCCCTCTCTCTTGCCCCACTCCCCCTCTCTCTCTCTCGCCCCCTCTCTATCTCGCCCCTTCTCTCATTCTCGCACCCGTCCCTCTCTCTCTCTTGTCCCCCTCCCTCTCTCTCTCACCCCTCTCCCACTCTCTCTCGCCCCCTTTCTCTTTCTCTCAACCCTCTCACGCTCATCCCCTCCCTCTCCCTCGCTCGCTTCTGTCTCTGTCCCCGTCCCTCTTTTTCCCGGCCCTCCCTCTCTCTCACCCCCTCCCTTTCTCTATCCCCCTCCCTCTCTTTCGCTCCCCTCTCTCTCGCTCGACCCCTCTCTCTCTCTCTCGCCCCCTCCCTCTATCGCTGCTCCCTTCCACCACCCCTCGTCTCTCACTGGCTCCCCTCCCTTTCTCTCTCTCGACCCCCTCCCTCTCTCTCTCGCACACCTCCCTCCCTCTCACTCCTCCCCTCTCTTTCGCGCTCCCCTCCGTCTCTCTCTGTCGTTCCCCCCCCTCTCGCCCCTCTCCTCTCTCTCTCTCGCCCCCTCCCCTCTCTCTCGCTGCCTTCCCTCTCTCCCTCGCCTGCCCCCTCAATCCCTCTCTCTCTCGACCCCTCCCTCTCTCTCTAGCCCCCTCCCTCTCTCTCTCGCCGCCCTCCCTCTCTCCCTCGCCCGCCCACTCCTCTCTCTCCTCCGCTCCCTCTCTCTCTCTCTCGCCCCTCTCACTGTCTCTCGCTTTCCCTCTCTCTCACCCGTCCTTCTCTCTCTCTCTCGCACACATCCCTCTCTCTCTCTCACCTCCACACTCTCTCTCACAGCCCTCCCACTCTCTCCATCTCTCTCTTCCCTCCCTTTATCTCTCTCTCCCCTCTCTCTCTCACCCTTCCCTCCCTCTCTCTCTTACCCGATCCCTGTCTCCCTTGCTCCATTACCTCTCTCTCACCCCTCCCTCTCTCTCTTTCCTCCACCCTCCCTCTGTCTCTCACCTGATCCCTCTCTCTCTTGCTCCCTTCCCTCTCTCTCTCTAGCCCCTTCCTCTCTCTCTCTCGCCCCTCCCTCTCTGTCTCGCCCCCTCTCTGTCTTGTCCCCCTCCCTCCCTCTCTCTCGCCCACCTCTCTCTCTCACGCCCCCCTCCCTCTCACTCTCGTCCCTTCCCTCTCTCTCTCGCCCCTCCCTCTCTGTCTCGCCCCCTCTCTGTCTTGTCCCCCTCCCTCCCTCTCTCTCGCCCACCTCTCTCTCTCACGCCCCCCTCCCTCTCACTCTCGTCCCTTCCCTCTCTCTCTCGCCCCTCCCTCTCTCTCTCTCGCCCCCTCCCTCTTGCTCTCTCGCCCCCTCCCTCTCTTTCTCGCCCTCTCTCTCTCATCCCCTCTCTCTTGCCCCACTCCCCCTCTCTCTCTCTCGCCCCCTCTCTATCTCGCCCCTTCTCTCATTCTCGCACCCGTCCCTCTCTCTCTCTTGTCCCCCTCCCTCTCTCTCTCTCACCCCTCTCCCACTCTCTCTCGCCCCCTTTCTCTTTCTCTCAACCCTCTCTCGGTCATCCCCTCCCTCTCCCTCGCTCGCTTCTGTCTCTGTCCCCGTCCCTCTTTTTCCCGGCCCTCCCTCTCTCTCACCCCCTCCCTTTCTCTATCCCCCCCCTCTCTTTCGCTCCCCTCTCGCTCGCTCGACCTCCCTCTCTCTCTCTCGCCCCCTCTCTGTCTCTCTCGCCCCCTCCCTCTCTCTCTGCCCCCTCTCTCACACCTCCTCTCTCTCTCGCTGCCCTCCCTTTCTCTCTCTCGACCCCCTCCCTCGCTCTCTCGCACACCTCCCTCCCTCTCTCTCCTCCTCTCTCTCTCTCGACCCCCTCTCTCTCTTGCGGCCCTCCCTCTCTCGCCCCCTTTATCTCTCTCTCCCCCCTCACTCTCTCTCACTCCTCCCTCTCTCTCTTGCCCGCCTCGCTATCTCTTTCGCCCACTTCCTCTCTCTCCCCCCTCCCTGTCTCTCTCACCCCCGACATCTCTCTCTCACACTTATCGGTCTCGACCCCTCTTTCTATCGCCCCCTCCGTTTCTCTCTCACAACTATCCCTCTCTCTCTCTCTCGCCTCCCTTCCTCTCACTCTCTCACCTCCTCCCTCTCTCTCTCTCCCCCCTCCCTATCTCTCTCACCCCCGACATCTCTCTCTCACACTTATCGGTCTTGACCCCTCTTTCTATCGCCCCTCCGTTTCTCTCTCCTAACTATCCCTCTCTCTCTCTCTCGCCTCCCTTCCTCTCACTCTCTCACCTCCTCCCTCTCTCTCTCTCCCCCCTCCCTTTCTCTCTCACCCCCGACATCTCTCTCTCACACTTATCGGTCTCGACCCCTCTTTCTATCGCCCCCTCCGTTTCTCTCTCACAACTATCCCTCTCTCTCTCTCTCGCCTCCCTTCCTCTCACTCTCTCACCTCCTCCCTCTCTCTCTCTCACCCCCTCCCTCTCTCTCTCACCCCTCTCTCTCTCACATCCTCCCGCTCTCTCTCGCACCCTCACTCTGCTCTCGCCCCTCCCTCTTTCTCTCATCCCCTCCCTCTCTCTCTCGCCCCTCTCTCTCTCTTCTCTCCCCCTCCCTCTCGCTCTCTCGCCCATTCCCTCATTCTCTCTCGCCCCCTCCCTCTCTCTCTCACCCCCTCCATTTCTCTCTCACTTCCTCAGTCTCGAACCCCTCTCCCTCTCTCGCACCTGTCCCTCTCTTTCTTGTGCCCTCCTTCGCTCTCTCTCATCCCCTCACTCGCTCTCTCTCGCCCCCTCCCTCTTGCTCTCTCGCCCCCTCCCTCTCTTTCTCGCCCTCTCTCTCTCATCCCCTCTCTCTTGCCCCACTCCCCCTCTCTCTCTCTCGCCCCCTCTCTATCTCGCCCCTTCTCTCATTCTCGCACCCGTCCCTCTCTCTCTCTTGTCCCCCTCCCTCTCTCTCTCACCCCTCTCCCACTCTCTCTCGCCCCCATTCTCTTTCTCTCAACCCTCTCTCGGTCATCCCCTCCCTCTCCCTCGCTCGCTTCTGTCTCTGTCCCCGTCCCTCTTTTTCCCGCCCCTCCCTCTCTCTCACCCCCTCCCTTTCTCTATCCCCCTCCCTCTCTTTCGCTCCCCTCTCTCTCGCTCGATCCCCCTCTCTCTCTCTCGCCCCCTCTCTGTCTCTCTCGCCCCCTCCCTCTCTCTATGCCCCCTCTCTCACCCCTCCTCTCTCTCTCGCTGACCTCCCTTTCTCTCTCTCGACCCCCTCCCTCGCTCTCTCGCACACCTCCCTCCCTCTCTCTCCTCCTCTCTCTCTCTCGACCCCCTCTCTCTCTTGCGGCCCTCCCTCTCTCGCCCTCTCTCTGTCGCCCCCTTTATCTCTCTCTCCCCCCTCACTCTCTCTCACTCCTCCCTCTCTCTCTTGCCCGCCTCGCTATCTCTTTCGCCCACTTCCTCTCTCTCTCCCCCCTCCCTGTCTCTCTCACCCCCGACATCTCTCTCTCACACTTATCGGTCTCGACCCCTCTTTCTATCTCCCCCTCCGTTTCTCTCTCACAACTATCCCTCTCTCTCTCTCTCGCCTCCATTCCTCTCACTCTCTCACCTCCTCCCTCTCTCTCTCTCACCCCCTCCATCTCTCTCTCACCCCTCTCTCTCTCTCACACCCTCCCGCTCTCTCTCGCACCCTCACTCTGCTCTCGCCCCTCCCTCTTTCTCTCATCCCCTCCCTCTCTCTCTCGCACCTCTCTCTCTCTTCTCTCACCCTCCCTCTCGCTCTCTCGCCCATTCCCTCATTCTCTCTCGGCCCATCCCTCTCTCTCTCTGCTCCTTCCCTCTCTCTCATGCCCGCCCCCTTCACTCACTCGCCCCTCCCTCTCTCACTCGCCCCCTCACTCTCTCTCTCGCCCCCGTCTCTCACCCGTCCTCTCTCTCTCGCACCCAACACTCTCACCCCCCTCTCCTCTCTCTTGCGCTCCCCTCCCTCTCTTTCTGTCGCCCCCTCCCTCTCTCTCGCCCCCTCCCTCTCTCTCTCTTGCCGCACTCCCTCTCTCCCTCTCCCGCCCCCACCCTCCCTCTCTCTCTCCTCCCCTCCCTCTCTCTCTAGCCCCATTCACTCTCTCTTGCTTTCCCTCTCTCTCACCTCCTCTCTGTCTCTCCGTCTCTCTCGCACACCTCCCTCTCTCTCTTACCTCCACTCTCTCTCTCGACCCCCTCTCTCTCTCGCGGCCCTCCCTCACTCTCCCTCTCTCTCTTGTCCCCCTTTTTTCTCTCTCCCCTCTCTCTCTCACCCCTCCCTCTCTATCTTGCCCCTCCCTCTCTCTCGCACTTGACCCCACTCTCTCTTGCTCCCGTCCCTCTCTCTCTAGCCCCCTCCCTCTCTCTCTCTCTCGCCCTCATCCCTCTCTCTCTCACCCCCTCAGTCTCGAACCACCCTCTCTCTCTCGCACCTGTCCCTCTCTCTCTCTCGCCCCCTCCCTCTCTCTCTCTCATCCCCTTCCTCTCTCTCTCTCACCCCCTCCCTCTTGCTCTCTCGCCCCCTCCCTCTCTTTCTCACCCTCTCTCTCTCGCCCCTCCATGTCTGTCTCTCGACCCATCTCTCTCTCGCCCCTTCTCTCACTCTCACCCCCTCCCTCTCTCTCTCGCCCCTCCCTGTCTGTCTCTCGACCCCTCTCTCTCTCGCCCCTTCTCTCCCTCTCGCCCCCTCCCTCTCTCTCTCTCTCGCCCCTCCCTCTCGCTCTCACCCCTCTTCCACTCTCTCTCGCCCCTTTCTCTTTCTCTCAGTCCTGTCTCTCTCATCCCCTCCTTCTCTCTCGCTCGCATCTCTATGTCTCTGGCCCCCTCCCTCTTTTTCTCACCCCTCCCTCTCTCTTGCCCCCTCCCTCTCTCTCTCGACCCTCCCTCGCCCTCTCTCGCCCCCTCCCTCTCGCTCTCTCACCAAATCCCTCTCGCTCTCTCGCCTCCTCCCTCTGTCTCTCGCCCCTCCACCCTCCTCTCTCTCACGCCCCCCTCCCTGTCTCTGTCGCCCCCCTCCCTGTCTCTGTCACCATCCTCCTTCTCTCTCTCGCCACCCTCCCTGTCTCTCTCGCCCCCTCCCTCTCTCTTTCGCCCCCTCCCTCTCTCTCTCTCTCCCCCGCCTCTTTCTCTTGCCCCCCTCTCTCTCTCGCATCCTCTCTCTCTCTCATTCGCCCCCTCCCTCTCCCTCCCCCCTCTCTCTCTCTCACAACCTCCCTCTCTCGCTCGCCACTCCCTCCCTCTCTCGCCCTCTCACACACCCCTCTCTGCTTTGTGCACTTCCTCTCTCTCTATCGCCCTTGCTCTCTCTTATCCAGTCTCTCTCTATCTCTCCCTCACTCTCTCACCTCCCTCTCTCTACCCTCTCTCTCTTCGCACCTCTTTCTCTCTCTCTTCCCTCGTCTATCTCTCTCTAGCCATCTTGCTCTCTCTTGCCCCCATCTCCCAACCCCTGTCTCTCTCTCGCTCTCTCATTCTCTCTCCCTGTCCTGTCTTTTTCTCTCTCTCTCGTCTCCCCTATCTCTCTTGCCCCCTTTCTCATTCTCGTCGCCCCTCTCTCTCTCTGTGTCCTTCTCATCGCGACTCTCTCAGTGTCACTCTCTCTCTCGCCCCTCTCTCTCATAATCTCATCCCGTGTCTCTCTCAATCTCTCCCTCACCCTAACTCTCTCTCTCCCCCTTCTTCCTCTCCACCTCCCTCAGTGTCTTTTTCTTCCCACAACACTCTCTTTTCCTCTGAATGAATCTTTCTCCCTCCTGTCCCTCCCTCCCTGTCTCTCTCTCGGACATTCTCTGCCTCCCTGGACCTTCCCTCTCCCTCTGAGCCAGAGACTGGGGGTGTTTGGGAGTGAGTCTGCGTGTGGGGGTGAGATGTGGGAGGTGGGGAAAATGGGTTAGAGATGGAATTGTGGGAGGGTGACAGAGACGGCATGAGAGAGAGAGGGGAGGTAGGTGGAGAAATCGTGGTTGGGGGTGTGTGTGAGAGAGAGAGGGGCGTGAGGGAGAGGGTTGAGAAAGAGAGTGTGTGCTGAAACAGAGAGAGAGAGAGAGAGAGAATTGAGGAGAAAGAGTAGGGGAGAGTTAATGGGGAGGCCAGGTTGGAGTGGGGGGACAGAGGGAGTTAAACCGTGCTCCTGAGCTCAGGGTGCGGTGCCCTCCCTTTCCCTGAGGACCAGGACTTGGGGCTGAGTCTGTCTCTCTCCAGCCCAGCTTCTCCAACACAAAGACACACAACAACATCGGTCACTCTGCTGCTCGGCACGCTTTATTCAACATTTTTATTGTTTACAAATGGAAGTCATGGATACAATCAGTGGGATGGTGCCTTTTCTCACTGGCCCCTGAGTTATGAGAAACATTGAAATGTTTCCCTGTAACCCCCCTGTGGGATAAGGAGGGACAAACCAGCGCTCTCCTCAGTCTGTTACCATAGCGACAGGCTGCTCCATCGCTGAAACACTGAACTGAAATGAGAAAATCCCGGATGGTGTGATTAATGAGGGAATTTGATGGATGGATGGATTTGGGTGAAGGGATATTTCAGCACATTCTTCAGCTCCTGCCTGAACTTAGTCTGGATCACGGCATAAATTGTGGTGTTTGTGCAGCAACTGAGGAGCTGCAGCATGAAGCCCAATGGCCCCACAACGGGATGGAGACTCAATGAGTGATACCCAATATCCCACATCCGCACCCATATAGAACACAGCATGAACATTGACCATAACAGGATGAAATTGGCCGAGATCACAAACAGTAAAATGATTGATTTTTTTCGGTTTCTAATTTCAGTGTCAGACTGAGTGTCCCCATTGGTGTGAGCGCGGAGTCTCCTGCGGGCTCTGCTGGTCACTAAAATGTGTCTGACGGTGAGAACATTGAGCAGCAGAATCAGGAGAAATGGGACACACGGGGTTAGAATGTGGTGGAGGAACTCGATTGAGACCCAGACTTTGGAGTATGCAACAGCGTCTGTTACCTCACAAAACCAGGGGCCGTTCGCCAGCCAATACTGAGCCTTGAGCATAAAATACCAGGAAATGTTCTTTAAAAAGCTCAGCACAATCACTGCTCCCAGAAGCACAGCCGCTGTTTTCTCACTGCAATATTTACGTTTCAGCTTCTGGCAACAAATGGCCACAAACCGATCAATGGTGAAAGTGACGGTGAACCAGACAGAGCAGTCAGTGGCTGCATAAAGCAGGACGGCGTGGATATTACACACGGGGACGGAGTGCCTCAGGAAATAAAACTGTTCCCGATAAACAATAGGAATGTGTCTCAGGATCAGGTCGAGGATAATGACCAGGAGATCCGCCGCTGCCATGGCCCCCAGGTAACGTCTGACACATGGAGACAATCCACAATCTTTATAAATCAGGACGTAGATGGTCACTACGTTAACTGTGAGGAAGGAAAACAAACTCATTATCCATCAGCCTGGAGGCAAAGGGACCCGTTTGATAGGGGACCCAGTGAGATTTTCAAATGTGTCCCTGTATTCAGGGATTTATTAAAATAATTGGAACTGGAATAACAAATGGGAAGGTCGGAATTACTGACAAAAATGTGACATAAACCACAAGAAACCCTCCCTCCCCAAACACACAGAGACACATCCATAAGGACAGATGGTTTCTAGAACATTCCCACACACTCGATCACTCGAGAGCAGACACAGGTCACTCCTTCCCAGTTCCTAATACGGAGGGTGGGAACGTTACTGTCCTGACGGATTCTATCCCAGTTTCCTGAAGACAAGCGGAGTTTGGGAATTCCTGTATTTTGGTCTAATTTGTGGTCGATGTTGTTTCGTGAAGAAATGTAAATGCAGGGAAAACATATTTATCCATTTAACTGCCTGATTGGCCTTCGGAACAGTGTCTCCTTCTCCCTGAAACGGGCTCTCTTCCCTCGGCATCTTATCGTTTGTTCAATTCACTGACGTCTGGCAGTTCACAAACAATGTCAGGGACAGAACTTTCCGGGGAATGTCAGTTATAGAATGTTAGGGACAGAACGTTCCGGGGAATGTCAGTTATAGAATGTCGGGGACAGAACATTCCGGGGAATATCAGTTATAGAATGTCGGGGACAGAACGTTCCGGGGAATGTCAGTTATAGAATGTTGGGAACAGAACATTCCGGGGAACCCCTTGACCTGTCCATGACATTTCCCCCATTACCCTCCCCACCAAAATGATGTACTGTGCTTGGGCACACTGTAACATTAATTGGGTGAGAGACGGAGGGTCCAATCACAGGAATGGGATCCCCCGATCAGCTGAAATGGTGAGATATACCACATTCTCAATCCACCTCACGGAACCAGCCTAGACACCATAAACCCAGTGGAGATATCTGTTCACCGTGGAACACTGTGTACTCCAGGCTAATGTACTGCTCAGTACAACCGAGCAATCTGTCCAGATTCATCCGTTGCACTGGTCAATACAATCCAGCGATCTGTCCAGAGTGGAACACTGTGCAGACCACAGCAGTGCATTGATCTATAAACCCAAAACATATATCTGCCCAGCACCAAGAGCTGTGCAGACCACAGCATTGCATTGATCTATAAACCCGGACTAGATATCTCTACAGCACTGGGAGTTATGCAGACCACAGCAGGGCACTAATTTGTGAACCTGAAACAAATATCCATCCAGCATGGGGAGCTGCACCGACCACATCATTGCAGTATCTATAAACCTAAACCCGAATGACTGACCAGCACAGCGATCTGTGCAGTGATCACCCGTGAATAAATTTGAAAACCAAGAGCAGTTACCCTCCTGGTAAGTACGATTGTTTAAAGCACCCCGGTGCATTGATCTGTCACCCAGGAGCAGTCACCTTCCTTGCATGTAGGTCTGTGTGCCTCCCCCAACCCAGTGCATTGATCTGTAACCCAGGAGCGGTTACCCTCCCAGCATGTATGACTATGTACCCAGGCCCAGTGCATTGATCTGTAACCCAGGAGCAGTTACCCTCCCAACATGTGGGACTGTGTACACCACCCCAGTGTATTGATCTGTAACCCAGGAGCAGTTACCCTCCCAACACGTAGGACTGTGTACCCCACCCCAATGCATTGATCTGTAACACAGGAGCAGTTACCATCCCAGCATGTAGGACTGTGTACCCCACCCCAATGCATTGATCTGTAAACCGGGAGCAGTTACCCTCCCAGCATGTAGGACTGTGTACACCACCCCAGTGCATTGCTCAGGAACACTGTGTTCGATCCCTGCCCAGCGTGGGGAGAGTGGCAGCCCATGCTGGAAGTGATAAGTTATGCAACTCCCACCCATTTACAGCTCCATGTCTCCATTGTGCCATTACAACATCACTGCCAGAGAGAGATGGCGGGGGAATCAGTTTAAATACCACCACATGGGAGGGGTTTGGGAAATAGACAGAGAGGGGGAGACTGAGAGACAGTGTCATTGAAGAATGTGTGCCCAGGTTGCAGAATGCTGAAATGTAGACACTTCGATAACATCCTGTAACATGAGCCTATCTTCCCAGGAAAGATGGGAAAAAGTGATCTTGGTGTGAGGTCAGATGATGGAGAGAGGTTACAAGCACCTGTGATACGAGAGGATGGCAGACCCAGACACAGTATATTGCTATCGAGCTGGAGTCAGATAATAAGCAGTTAAGAGAAAGAGGGTCCCAGAGTTGTGCAGATTCGATGTCAAATGTTCACTTTCAGAGTGAAAAAAGTAAATTGATGTTTTTTTATTTAAACAGTCGAAATTGGCAGATCTGTCACTCATATTTTAACAGATTACGAGGCGAATTGAGCATTTCTTTATGTTTCATTTAAGTAACCAGATGAGCTTCACGCCGCGCCCTGACAATTCCCGTGTGCGTATCTGTGTATCTCTGTGTGGGGCAGGTCTGGCAGTCTCTGTGGTGTTTAAAGTGATGCAATGCCACCCTCTTCTGGCCTCCACACGCTACTGCACAGGCATTAGCAGAGGATGAAAACCAATAGGGATTCATTCAGAGATGGCGAGGGAGAGGGCAGCTGCTCACAGCACCATCCAAACTGATGTCTTATCCATGGACTGATCTAAATGTCCTTTAAACGTTGTAACATTCCCTGCTTTCACCACTTGCTCTGGAAGTTCATTCCACACACAAGCCATCTTCTGACTAACATAATTACCTCTCATGACTTTCATAAAACTTTTTCCCTTGCACCTTAAAAATCCCTCAGTTTTGAATCTTCAACTCTAGAGAAAAGACATCAGCCCTTCAGCTTCTCTGTAACACTCATTATTTTATAAACCTCTGTAAAGCTACTGCTTAATTTCATATTCTTCAGTGAAAAAAGTCGCAGCTGATCCAGCGTCTTCTTATAGCTCCCTCCCTCTTTTCCCAGCAACATCCAGGTTAATCTCTTCTCAATCTTCTCCAGCTTAATAATATCAACGTCAGTAATATCAAAGTGAAGAGTCAAGGTATTTTCTAAGGGTACGGGGAGTCCAAAACTAGAAGACATATGCTTAAGGTGAGAGGGGAAACATTTACAAGTGACCTAAGGGGCAGCTTTTTCACCCAGAGGGTGGTGTGCCTATGGAATGAGCGGGCAGGATGACCAGACTGGACACAGTATTCCAGAAGAGGTCTCACCAATGTCCTGTATAACCACAACATGACATCCCAATTCCGAAACTCAAAGGTATGTCCTATGAAGACAAGTGTGTTAAACACCTTCTTAACCACACTATCTATATGAGATGCAAATTTTAAAGAATTAAACCTGACGGCCTAGGTCTCTGTCCTACAACACTGCCAAAGGCTCTACTTTTAATTGTATAGGTCCTGCTGTTGTTTGATTTACCAAACCCAATACCTCGCATTAATCCAAACTAAACTCCATCAGCCAACCGTCAGCCCAGTGAGTGATGTTACTGTCACTTCACCCTCCCCCTTCAATTTTAATACGCCCATTCGTCTCCAGGATGCCTACACACTCCGGCCTTGATTTTCACAAAGAACCTGAGCTTGGGTTGCCTTGTGTGGTTAGCGGGAGGAGGGGGACAGATTGCAGACACAATCAGTGGGGACGAGACGCTGGACAGTAATCAGCGTCCTGGTGTCATTTCATGGTTTTAGGAAAAGGGTAGTAGCACATGAGAGTTGGGTAAGAGTGATCGGTGTTTTGGGGTCAGAAATTAAGCTCTTCCTTCGTCTCTGGTGTTCAGTAATAAATATCTATTTGAGACCCTTCATTGGGCAGAGTGTGTCTGCAGGATTTCTTTCCCTAATATTGTAGACTACAGATAATAGCACTTAAAAGATGTTTATAGTTAATTTCGATGGCACAGCACGTACATCTCAATATCCTACAGTTGGGACAAATATATTGCATTTGTTTAACAATACAAAGTGTTTTGTGTAGTTCAGTAATGGTAACCTGATTATAATAAATCCACACTGAGCTGAAAGTGGGCACTAAAATATGACCCAAAATCTCGGTATGGTAATGTGGTGGGTAGTGTCCCTGCCTCTGAGCCAGTGCTCTGGATTTGATTCCAATTCCTGAACTTGTGTGGTAGTGTTCCTAGCTCTGTGCTAGAAGGCCTGCATTCAAGTCCTGCCTGTTGCAGAGGTATGTCACAGCATGTCAGAACAGGCTGATGAACAAACACACAGGAGAATACTGTTACAGCTTTATGGGTATTGCTGAGTGATGCTAGTATCCCTAAATCCGGGCACAAAGGTCCAGGCGTAAAGCCCACAGAAGTGTCTCAGGATACATCTGAACAAACTAATGTGGATTTAGAATTGTGACTTGATTGAGAACGAAAAGGTGTCAGTATTGTATTTCAGAATTTAGGCCCAGGATGAGTGAAAGTACAGCCATTCGTGTTGATTGGAGTCACATTTCGCAGCAGTAAAGGTTTATATAATCAGAATGGTCATGGATAGCGTGAGTAGTCAGGGGTTTTTCCCCAGGTTAGGGGCGTCCAAAACTAGAGTGCATTGGTGGAAAGTGACAGGGGAAAGGTTTTGAGGAGGCCTAAATGGCACCATTTCACATGGGTGGTGTGCGAATGGAATGAGCTGCCAGAAGAAGTGGTGGTGGCTGGTACAACAACAGCATCTGGGTACTCAGAGACCTGGCAAGCTTTTCCAGCAATTTCTGTATTTCTTTAAAAAGATGCATTCAGTTTAACACAGGTATTCTGAATAAATCAAACATTTTTATTTTTTAATGACGCAGGGACATAGAAACATATCTTCAAATTGACCGAGAACATTTTCTGTGGAGGGTATGGCTCTGTGTATGACAGCAGCAATGATGCACCTCCATGGAGCAGGGAATGTGATGGAGACATAGTTTGGACATACAAGGAGACCTCACATAGTCCAGTTTGGGAGAGGGTGACATTACTGCGTGATTGAACTCAGAGAGGGAGAAAATATAATCTGCCTGAGAAGGAATGGCCTATTGCACTCTCTCTCCTTCATTGTTCCTCATCACAGCAATGTGTGCGAGCTAAAAAAAAACCTCCACAGTTATCGTTACCTTTCTTATTTTTATGGAATCCCTGCAGTGTTGAAACAGGCCCTTCGACCCAACAAGTCCATACCAACCTTCCCAAACCATTTATCTATATTTACCCCTGACTATTGCACATAACCTGGAAATCCCTGAACACTACGGACAATTTAGCATGACCAATCCACCGAACCTACACAGTCTGTGGTAGGAAACTGAATCACCCATGAGAAGCTCACACAGGAAAGTGGAGAATGTGCCAACTCCACACAGACAGTCACCAAGCCTGCAATCGACGACAAGTCCCTGGTTCTTTGAGGCAGCACTACGAACCACCATGCTACCCTTTGGATGATCCCTAACTCGAATTCACTGGAAACTACTCACTGCCTAAAGCAAAGGGAATTCAGCCAAATCCAAATTCTCCCAGGATGAAATCCCATTGCAACAGCTGTGTGAGTACAATATCTTCAGAAGCAGAATAGCGTTTTGGAAAATCTCACAATTTTTCCTTTGTCATGGGTTCCAATAATATTTGGACCAAGTGCTTTCAACCTAAAATTGCAGAGATTTTGTGTGTGTGTGTGTGTGTGTGTGTGTGTGTGTGTGTGTGTGTGTGTGTGTGTGTGTGTGTGTGTGTGTGTGTGTGCATTTTTAGAAAGGGAAATATTGATTATATAATCGCAATACCCAAACAGTTTGCCATTCATCTGTCCAGCATATTCTGGATCATAAACATGTTGTTTTAATGTTGTTTTAGCAGATTAAAGAAACTAGCCTGACTTGTTCCTAAAACTGATCCTGACCCAGTCTGCGAGCGATATGATCGGCCATATCACCAACCTGGTGACATTTAACATTTTTTGTGAGCAGTGGAGGAGTGGGACTAGAAAAGGAAACAGTGACCCCAAAAAGCCGGGGAGCTATAGACCGATGAGCCTGATGTCAGTGGTGGGTAAGTTGTTGGAGGGGATTCTGAGGGACACGATTTACATACATTTGGGAAGGCAAGGACTGATCGGAGTAGACAATGTAGCGTTCTGCATAGGAAATCATGTCTCATTAATTTGGGTGAGTTTTTTGAAGAGGTGACAAAGAATATTGATGAAGGCAGTTTGGTAGACATTGTCTATATGGACTTCAGCAAGGTGTTCTTTTAAAGAACAAAGAGCAAAGAAAATTTACAGCCCAGTAACAGGCCCTTCGCCCTCCAAGCCTGAACAGACCCAAATGTACTGTCTAAATCTGTCGGTCAATTCCTAAGCATCTGTCTTCCTCTGCTCCCCACCTACTCATTCATCTGTCCAGGCGCATCTTAAATGAGTCCAACGTGCCTCTACCACCTCTACTACGCGTTCCAAATGCCCACCACCCTCTGGGTGAAGTACTTATAGCGTTTATCCCCCTTAAACTTTCCACCTCTCACTTTGATAGCACGACCTCTCGTTATTGAATCCTTCAACCTGGGAAAAAGCTTGTCTCTATCCACCCTGCCTATACCCTTCATGATTTTCAAACCTTAATCAGGTCACCCCTCAATCTCCTTTTATCTAGTGAAAATAAATCTAACCTACTCAGCCTATCTTCATAGCTAGTATTTCATACGGATTGGTAGACAGATTAGTCGGTTTCAGTCACATAAGATACAGAAGAAGCTATTCACAATTGGCTTGAAGTAAGAGGGATATTTTTCAGACTGGAGGCTTGTGAGCAGCAGTGTGCTGTAAGAATCAGTACTGAGTTCACTGCATTTCATCATTTATGTAAAGGATTTAGATGTGACTATAGGGGTAATATTTAGTAAGTATACAGATGACATCAGAAAGTTGGTGTCGTAGATTATCTCAGAGTACAACAAGACCGCAATTAGATGGGACAAAGAGGCAAGGAGTAGCAGATGAAGTTTAATTTAGATAAATATGAAATTTTGTATTTTGGGAAGACAAATCAGGGCAGACATTATACAATTCATGATCAGGTCCTGGGGCATGTGCTGAAACAAAGGGGCATAGGGCTGCAGATGCATTCTTCCTTGAAAGTGGAGTCGCAGGTAGACAGTGTGGTGCAGAACACATTTGGCACATTTGCCTTAATCAGTCAGAGCATTGAATATAGCAGTTGTGGTGGTATGTTGTATATGTACAGGACGTTGGTGAGGCCACTTTAAGAATACTGAGTATAACTCAGTTTTTTGCAGAAATGACTTACACGGATATTCCAGGACTGGAAGTTCGAGCTGTGGGGAGAGGTTGATTAGGTTGAGGTGTTTCCCCTTGGAGTGTCAGAGGCTGAAGGGTGACATTATGGAAGTTTATAAACCATCATGGGCATGGATATTCTGAAGAGCCACGTTCTGCTCTCCAGGATAGGGGAGTCCAGAACAAGAGGGCATAGGCTGAAGGCGAGGGGGATTGATTTAGAAGTGACCTGAAGGTAAATGTTTCACACAGAGAGTGGTGTGTGTACAGAAAGTGCTGTCAGAGGAAGTGCTGAAGGCGGTTACAATCGCACATTTTAAAAGTATCTGAAAGAGGAGGGATATTGGCCAACTGCTGGCAAATGGGACTGGATCAGATTTGATATGTAATCGGAGTGAATAGATTGGACTAACGGGTCTGCTTTCGTTCTGCATGACTCTCTGATTCTATAAGAGGGATGATGACAAATTCTGTAATGTCCTTTCAAGTCGGACTTCTCTTCTCTGGAAGTTTATCGTGCCTCTATGTTTACATTGATTGAAAGCTGCATTAGTTAAATATTTGACAAAGTAGTGAGTCACGGATAATGGGATACAGACAGGAAAATGGGGCTGAGATCCCAACCTGATCAGCCAGAATCTTACTGCCAGGTGGAGAAGGCTCAAAGTATCTAATGACCCACTCCTGCTCCTCAGTCCAATGTTACTGTGTTCCATTCAGCCCCTCATACCAGCTAGACAGGAACAGTTGGAGGCCACTTCCTCCTATAACCTGGTGCACAGAAACAGAGGAGACCATTCAGTCCCTCAAGACTGTCCCACACGGTTTGAGTTTGGGAAATGTAATTGGAAAATCCAGGCTGGGTATGAAAGAAGCCCCTCATCTCTCTTTCGAAAGCTTCCCCTATCTGCAGCTTGTGCTCCATTTGTTGGTCATGTTGTAGACCCAGATTCACTGTGAATATAGCCCACATACCTCACCCAGAGATGGCTCACAAAATCATCTGGTCTCCCTGACTGCAATATGCAATAACATAACATTCATAAAAATAACACCCACTAACTTTCCAATAACAGAATGTGAGAACATCTGAAACAGGGGCATGTCGTTCACTCCCCAAACCTGCCTTGCCCTTCACAAAGATCATGGCTGATCTGCTCCTGGCCTGAAATCCTCTTTCATACCCAATTCTTCATAGCCCTCAACTCTCTGACAGATCAATATCCATCTATTTCCTCTTCAAATACTTTCAGTCATCTAGCTTCCCGAACACTCTTGAGAAGAGAAATCCTGACATTCAATACCACCTGTAGGAACAAAACACTTGCTGCTCCTATATCGTGGCTTATTGATGCGAACAAAAGAGGTTAAGACAAGGGTTCAGGTAAAAATGACTGGCCCTGATATCAAGGCAATGGTTGACTTCTGTTGACATCAAGGAGCTGGACTTAATGGGAATCAGAGTAAACTCTCCTGTGTTTGGAGTCGAACATGGCACAAAGGAAGATGTTCATCATCTCAGTCCTGGGTCACCTCAGTGGGAGTTCCTCAGAGTAGCCTCCTCTTCACAAACATCTTTAGCTGCTTCATCAATGTCTCCCAATCCTCACACTCCCTACCATAAGAACAGAAGTGGGGATAGTCGCTGAAGATTCCACAATTTTCACAACGTTTTGTCAGCTCCTGAACTGGTCTGTGTCCATGTGCAGCAAGACCCGGGCTCCATTCAGGCTTATGCTGTTAAAGTATCAGTAACATTCATGTAACAGCACTGCCTGACACTGCACATTGCCACAGTAAAATAAGAGTTCATTCAGCACCTAACGCTTGTTTCACGGGAATATGAGCAGAAGTCTAGTGTGATGGACCACACCTGAGCCCCTTGAAAATATTTGACGGCAATAGCCTACACATTTATGTATACTTATTTTAAAGGAGATGTAAAGTTACTGTTCCAGATGCAATGTGACTTGTGATAGTAAGTAAAACACCATTTATTTCAACACAAAAGAAGAAATAACACCACAGAAAGAGGAACTTAGAATAACGTAATTCTATTAGAATAGTAGATCTCGGAACTATTGCTAATTAACTGTTCCAATATAGGGAAATCCCATAAACACAGCACCTGGCAAAAAGAAATATTCAGACACAGAATGTCACAAATATTTCTCCAATCCAGGAATTAAAAACAACATCAAGGGAAAATTCAGAGAGAGTAGCAACCAGGAGACATCCACTGAAGCTTCCAACTCTGTGGAGAACCCAATAGTTTCTGATGTTACTGAGAAACCAAAACCCAGTGATCCTAATATGTGAGAGGTGGCCACACCCATTCAGGCTGCATTAACATTAACCAAAGGCCTCCCTAGCCGTTTACTCAAGTGGTCTTAGCTATCCAGCTTGGTACCGATCGTTCAATCGCTCTCATAAAAGAAACCAGGACAACATAACCTCTGAAAGCTGCTGGACCATCACACTTGTCAGTACATCGAGCTGTCAAAACAGGAACCAAGGGCAACCCAGTCAGGCCCTTGGCCCTGTCCAATTGGACGAGGAAGAAACCAGTCAGTCCCTTGAGTCACTTACACAGGAACAGTAGGAGGCCATTCCCACCTTAATGCACTTTCGAGGGGGCAGAATGAGGAAATTGATGCCGATTCCTGATGAATGCCTCATGCCCAATACGTCGATTCTCCTGCTTCAAGGATACTGCAAGACCTGCTCCGCTTTTCCAGCAATTGATTCTCTACTCTGATCTCGACCATGGGCAGTCTTAAGTGTCTCCTAACTGATACTCTAACATGATGAACAAGTGGGGCAGAGGCTGCACAGACAGACTGCTCCACGTTGTTCCTCGTGGCTACGTTGCTCAAGAGACACATTTGGTACTTTAACGTGGTTTTCTAGTGGTGAGCAGGGAAGCCATATGTCTTGTGTGAATTCTCAAGAAGGCACCTTCCATCTCCGAGAAGACAGCCTGGTGTCTCTCTGTAGGGTGGAAGCTGATGTTTCAGATGGAATGCATTGTGTCTGCTGTTGGGGATTGTGAATAACCTGACGTTCAGTACAGGGTTCATCGCCAACTGCACAATAATATGGGGAGAGTTAATCTATGCATATAAACTATTAAGAAAGTCAGGTTAGACTGATGAATGGACACTCTAACTTCAAATAATGGTGATCTTGTTCATGTTGGCCTTGTCTAGTGCATGTCCTGTTCAGTGTAACCTCTATGCCTTACTCTGTCCAAGTTTATTTCCACCCTATGATCTGTCTGGCCATGCTCACTATGATCTGCCTCCACTGCTCATTCACAAAGTGTTCCCCTGTACTGAGATACACGTGACAATAAATCAAACCAATTAATCCTGGGTAAAGTATGGAATTTCTCTCCCTGTCAATGTCTCTTTTGGAAATAAGTGATCGCTGCCACTCCTCGTGTTTCAGCATCACCATTTCCTCGTCTCTCACAGCTCTACAGATTAAACACTCATCTTATTCACTCTATCCTCATGTTACCATCACCAGTGTCTGTGGTAAGGAGATCATTCCTTACAAAGGTGATCAAATCTGTACAGAGCGCCCCAAATGAACTGTCAGCAAGGCTTTACAACAGCAGGAAGATGACTTTACTTATGTACTCGAATCATCTTACAATGAAGGACAGCATACCATTGACTGCACCCATTACTTACACAGGGTTTGATTCGGAGCAGTCAGCATAGACTTGTGAGTGGGAGATCATGCTCCCAAATCTCTTAGAGTCCTTTGGTGAAGTGACCAAGAATGTTGATGAGGGCAGAGCGGTAAACGTAGTCTCTATGGATTTCAGTAAGGCCTTTGACAAGTTTCCACATGGCAAGCTGATCTGGAAGGTTCCATCAAGTAGAATACTGGGGGAACTGGCCAATAGAATACACAGTTGGCTTGTTGAAAGGAAGCAGAGGGTTTAGTGGAAGGAGACTTGTTAGACTGGAGGCTGGTTCCATTGCTGTTTGTTATCCATGAGAATGCACAAGGTATGATTAGTAAATTTGCAGATGACACTAAAATAATTGGGAGCATGATCAGTGAGGAAGTTTATTTGAAATTGCAGCAGGACCTTCATCAGGTGGGCAAGTGGGCTGAGAAATGTCAAATGGAATTTAATATAGATGTGTGAGGTCTTGCATTTTGGAATCTCAAATCAAGGTAGGAGTTTCATGGTGGATGGGCGGGCCTTTACGGGTGTAGTGGGCAGAGAGACCTTGGAATTCAAGTGCACGGTTCCCTGAGAGTGGAGTCACTGGTAGGCAGGGCAGTGAAGAAGGCTTTTGGCACACTGGCCTTCATCAGGCAGGTCATTGAGTGATGAGGTTGGGAATTTATGCTGCCGTTACACAGGACTTTGGTAAGGACGCACTTGGAGTATTGTGTTCGGTTTTGTCAACTTGTTATACGGACGATATAATGAAATTAGAAAGAGTGCAGAAGAAATTTACAAGGACATTGCCAGGACCCAATGGTCTGAGTTATAGGGAGAGGTTGGACAAGCGTGGACCTTTTCTTTAGAGTGTAGGAGACTGAGGGGGGACGTTATAGAGCTGTATAATATCATGAGGGATATGGATAGGGTGAATGCTCTCAGTCTTTTCCAAAGTTTAGGGAATCGAGGACGAGAGGGGATCAGTTTAAGGTTAAAGGGGAAGGAATAAAAGGAAACCTGAGGGAACACTTATTTACATAAATGGCTGGTACGTGGATGAGCTGCCAGAAGATGTGGCTGAGGGGGGTGTATTAACAACATTTCAAAAGCATTTGGATAAATATGTGGATAGGAAAGGACTAGAAGGATATGGGCCAACTGCAGGGAAATGGGGTTAGTGTGAATGGAACTTTACAAGGTAGAGTCGAACCCCTTTGTTAATTTAAACCAAACACACAGAAAAGCTCGCCTCACATCCTAATCTGTTAACATATGAGTGACACAGATCTCCTACATTCCACTATTTAAACAAAAATTATCAAGTTAGTTTCTTAACTTTAATAGCGAACACTAAACAAAAACTATTCACAAATACAAGCCCCACTTTTCTTAGCTACTTACTATCTGACTCCAACTCTGTAAAACATATGCTGTTCCAACAAACCACATATTAAACGTTACAATATCAAGACCACACAGTTTCTATCTTCCCCACTGTGTTCACTCTTTCTGCAGTTACTCTGCTGTTGGATGGCAGCGGCTCTCCCTCTATTTTCAAAATGCTAGGTTTATTAACTTCCCATGATACAATAATTCTCATAATTTGGTTGATTTCCAGGTGTACGAACAATAATATTGAAATTCCATTGGGGTCGGGTATTCTAAGCATTATTTAAACTCTTTGATTGCATTTGAATTGCTGTCAAAACAGCAACCAAAACTCAGGCCTCCATTTCCCAGCTAATTGTTACATTTGGAACAGTCTGACCTTTAGCTGGCATCTGTGGCTGTACTTTCGATTCAGCAAAGCCCGTCCTATCTTGAAGTGAACAGACATTGATTAGATTCCAGGCAGTAACACACCCCGGGCTATCTGTTATTCTGTATACTAACCTCCTTGAACCCCTCGATTAGATTCCAGGCCGTAACTCACAATGGGCTATCTGTTTTTCTGTAGATAACCCATCCTGAACACCTCGATTCGATTCCAGGACGTAACTCACTCTCGGCTACCTGTTATTCTGTATATAACCCAGCCTGAAAACCTCGATTCGATTCCAGGCTGTAACTCACTCCGGGGTATCCGTTATTCTGCATATAAACCACCCTGAACACCTCAATTCGATTCCGGGTAGTAACACACCCCAGAATATCTGTTATTCAGTACATAAACCACCCTGAACCCCTCGATTAGATAGCAGGTTGTAACTCACTCCAGGATGTCTGCTGTTCTGTATATAAACCACACTGAACCCCTCGATTCGATTCCAGGCTGTACCTCACTCCGGGCTATCTGTTATTCTGTATTTAAACCACCCTGAACCCCGCGATTAGATTCCAGGCAGTAACTTCCTGTCAGGGTTGAAAGGGAAGGCTGGTAGTTTTAGAGAATGCTGGCTGACTAAAGAAACTGAGGGTTTCGTTCAGAAAAAGAAGGAAGCATATGTCAGGTATAGACAGGATAGATCGAGTGAATCCTTAGAAGACAATAAAGGAAGTTGGAGTATACCTCAGAGGGAAATCAGGAAGAGAAAACGCGGACATGAGATAGCTTTGGCAAATAGAATTAAGGAGAATCCAAAGTGCTTTTACAAATATATTAACACAAAGGGTAACTAAGGAGAGAATAGGGTCCCTCAAAGATCAGCAAGGCGGCCTTTGTGTGGAGGCACAGAAAATGGGGGAGATATTAAATGAATATTTTGCATCAGTATTTACTGTGGAAAAGGATATGGAAGATATAGACTGCAGGGAAATCGATGGTGACATCTTGGAAAATGTTGCAGATAAACAGAGGAGGAAGTGCTGGATGTCTTGAAATGGTTAAAGGTGGATAAATCCCCAGGACCTGTTCAGGTGGACCCGAGAACTCTGTGGGAAGCTAGAGAAGTGATTGCTGGGCCTCATGCTCAGATGTTTGTATCATCGATAGTCACAGGTGAGATGCTGGAAGACTGGTGGTTGGCAAATGTGGTGCTAATGTTTAAGAAGGGCGGTAAAGACAAGACAGGGAACTATACACCGGTGAGCCTGACCTCGGCGGTGGGCAAGTTGTTGGAGGGAATCCTGAGGGAGAGGATGTACATGAAGTTGGAAAGGCAAGGACTGATTCGGGACAGTCAACATGGCTTTGTGCGTAGGAAATCATGTCTCACAAACTTGATTGAGTCTTTTAAAGAAGTAACAAAGAAGATTGATGAGGGCAGAACAGTAGATGTGATCCATATGAACTTCAGGAAGACGTTCGACAAGGTTCCCCATGGGAGACTGATTAGCAGGATAGACCTTATGGAATACAGGGAGAAGCAGCCATTTAGATACATAACTGGTTCAAAGGTAGAAGACAGAGGGAGGTGGTGGACGGTTGTTTTTCAGACTGGAGGCCTGTGACCAGTGGAGTGCCACAAGGATCAGTGTTGGGCCCTCTACTTTTTGTCATTTATATAAATGATTCGGATGCGAGCATATGAGGTACAGTTAGTAAGTTTGCAGATGACACCAAAATTGCAGGTGTAGTGGACAGCGAAGAGGGTTTCCTCAGATTACAACAGGATCTGGACCAGATGGGCCAATGGGCTGAGAAGTGACAGATGGAGTTTAATTCAGATAAATGAGAGGTGCTGCATTTTGGAAAAGCAAATCTTAGGAGGACTTCTGCATTTAATGATAAGGTCCTAGGGTGTGTTGCTGAACAAAGAGACCTTGGAGCGCAGGTTCATAGTTCCTTAAATGTGAGTCACGGGTAGACAGGAGAGTGAAGAAGGCGTTTGGTATGCTTTCTTTTATTGGTCAGAGTACCGAGTACAGGAGTTGGGAGGTCATGTTGCGGCTATACAGGACATTGGTTAGGTCATTCTTGGAATATTGCCTTCAATTCCCGTCTCCTTCCTATCGGAAAGATGTTGTGAAACTTGAAAGGGTTCAGAAAAGATTTACAAGGATGTTGCCAGGGTTGGTGGATTTGAGCTACAATGAGAGGTTGGGGCTGTTTTCCCTGGAGTGTCGGTGGTTGAGGGGTGAACTTTTCAAGGTTTAGCCGGGGATAAGGGAGTCCAGTTTGGGCATAAGTTTATTTTGAGAGGGGAAAGATATGAAAGAGACCTAAGGGACAACTTTTTCACGCAGAAGGAATGTTTGGAGTGAGCTGCCAGAAGAAGTGGTGGAGGCTGGTAAAATTGCAACATTTAAGAGGAATTTGGATGAGTATATGAATAGGAAGGGTTTGGAGGGACATGGGCCATGTGCTGGCAGGTGGAATGAGATTGAGTTGGGATCTCTGGTCGGCATTGACAGGTTGGACCGAAGGGTCTGTTTCCATGTTGTACATCTCAATGATTCTATGACTATAACTCACTCCGGTCTACCTGTTATTCTGCATTTAAACCACCCTGAAATCCTCGATTAGATTCCAGACTGTAACTCACTCCGGGGTATCTGTTATTGTACACATAATCGTCCCGAATCCCTTTGATAAAATTCCAATCTGTAACTGACTTCCAATTTTAATGGACTCTGTACATTAGCCACCTCAATCGTTTGATTAGATTCCAGTCTGTATCACCCTCCTGGGTATCTGTTAGTCTGTATATTAACCATCCAATCCATACCCTGTTAAAATTGTTCATGGTATTCAGGGAAGTGTAGGTGAGGTGCATTAGTCAGGCGTAAATGTGGGGAAAAGGGTCTGGATGGGTTATTCTTCTGAGGGTCAGTATGGTCTTGTTGGGCTGAAGGGCTTGTTTACCCACTGTCGGGATTATATGAATCACCCCGAACCATCTTGATTAGATTCCAACGTGTAACTCACTTCCATGTATGTGTGACTGGCATGTTTCCAAAACACCCCAAAACCTTCAATTCTATTCCACTTCGAAAACACGAGGTGCTGCATTTTGGGAAAACAAATTTGAGCAGGACTTATACCTTAATGGTCAGGTGGGAGAGAGAGTTGCTGAACAACGAGACTTTTAAGTGCAGGTTCGTAGCTCCGTGATAGTAGAGTGGCAGGTGGATAAGATAATGAAGGCAGCGTTTGGTATGCTTTCCTTTATTGGTCAGAGTTTTGACTATAGGCATTGAGAGGTCATGTTGTGGCTGGACTGGACATGGGTTAGGCCATTGTTGGAATATGGCATGCAATTCTGGTCTCCTTCCTATCAGAAGGATGTTGTGAAACTTGGAAGGGTTCAGAAAAGATTTACAAGGAGGATGCCAGTTTTAGAGGAGTTGAGCTACAGGGAGAGGCTGAATAGGCTGGGGTTATTTTTCCTGGAGCATCAGAGGTTGAGGGGTGACCTTATCGAGGTTTATAAAATCATGACGGGCATGGATAGGATAAATAGACAAAGTCCTTTCCTTGTGGTGGGGGGGGGGGAGTCCAGAACTAGAAGGCATAGGTTTAGTGTGAGAGGTAATGTGAGAGAGACCTAAGGGACAACTTGTTCACTCAGAGTGTGGTACATGATGGAATGAACTGTCAGAGGAAGTGGTGGAGATTGGCACAATTGCAACATTTAAAATGCAGCTCAGTGGGTATATGAATGGGAAGGTTTGGAGGGAGCTGGGCCAAGTGCTTGAAAAAGAGACTAGAGTAGGTTAGGATATCTGGTCGGCATTTATGGGTTGGACCAAAGGGTCTGTTTCCATGCTGTACATCTCTATGACTGTGTGACTCCGCGATTTTGTGACTCACTACTTGTTATCTGTTATTCTGTACGTAAACCACCTCAACCCTCTCAATTAGATTCCACTCTGTCCCTCACTCCTGGTTATCTCTTATGCTGTATGTAAACGCTAAACCCCTCAATTAGATTCCCGTCTGGAACTCACTCCTGTGTATCTGTTATCGGATCTGTGAAGTGATCCTTGTTGAATGTTACACTGAAGACAAGATAAAGTAAATGGTCAAATGTTACATTGGGAGCAGGAACACAGAAAGCTGCTGGTTCATTTCTGTTCTGTTACATATCTCCAAGTTTCAGATTGGTGCTGAATTTCTGTCACAATGGAAAAACGTCTCAACAGCTGTTTACTGTCCTGCATGCATGCATCATCATAAAATGAATTCCCTTGCAATATAGGAAATGGAGACAGCTCCTGGAAGTTGTCTGTATATCTGTGTGTGTGATTCTGTGTGTCTGTGTAGGTCTGTTTGTGTGTGATTCTGTGTGCGTGTTCAATGTTTTATATATTTTAGAACTGTATTGATGTTGCCAGTCTCTCTTGCTTTTCCTTATTTATAAACTTAATGTCGTCGTTTTGCTGATATAAAATGGTGGTTGGGGACAAATCTAAAATGTCTGCCTGACTGATTAATGTCAGGAATACTTGCAGCAACGGAGAGGGGGGCAATGTGTCAAAAGCCATTTCCATTCATTGATGCTAGCAGAGATAGGAAATGGAGACAGCTCTTTGAAGGTGATTAAAATGCAAATCCCAGAACCTGTTTACAGTGAATGTGGAGAGACAATGTGACATTCCAGTAAGGTCTGCCTTACTTTCCAAGCTCCTAATATATTAGAGAAACATAATATACAAAACCTGAAAGAACTCAGCCACTGAATCGTAGATTTGCAGCTTTGGATCAGAAACCTGCCTGGCTAGGCCTCATCCCAAACTGAAGTGTTTTTCAAATCCTACACTGACCTTCTGTGGGTTCAAATTGTGTGTTGTCTACAAATAAAAGAAAATATTGCACCTGCAATTGAACAAAACTCTTTCTGGAACTTTGTGCATCTGTTATTTTAAATATCTTTCAACATGATTGATGATAAATGAGACAGTGAGAGATAGGCAGCGCTGTAACCAGAATGGCAGTGCAGTATAAAAGGTATATTAATATCTTCAGAGAAAGGGGCGAAAAAGAGGAGGATAGTCCTCAAGCTAGGAAAGTTGGGAGTCAGTAAAGTTGTGTAGTTTGTGACTGCATTATGATTATGTGAGTCAGGATTTGAAACCACTTGGCCAATAGTATACTTTGTGACTCACTCCCAGTTACAAGTTATTTCACATAAAAAATGTTAACATATGCCTCGATTAGATTCCAGGCTGTAACTCATTCCGGGCTATCTGTTATTCTGTATATAAATGACCCTAAACTCCTCGATTAGATTCCAGTCTGTAACTAACTCTGGGCTATTTGTTATTCTGTATCTAAAACTCCCTGAAACACTCGATTAGATTCCAGGCTGTAACTAACTCCAGGGTATCCGTTATTCTGTACATAAACCATCCTAAATCCCTCGATTAGTTTCCAATCTGTAACACACTCCAGGCTATCTGTTATTCTGTATATAAACCACCATGAACTCCTCGATTAGATTCCAGACTGTAACTCACTCCATGGCATCTGTTATTCTGTACATAAACCAGACTGAACCCCTCGATTAGGTTCCAACCTGCAACACATTCCAGGCTATCTGTTATTCTGTAAGTTAACCATCCTGAACCCCTCGATTAGATTCCAGGCTGTAACTCACTCTGGGCTATCTGTTATTCTGTATATAAACAACTCTGAACCCCTCGATTGGATTCCAGGCTGTAACTCACTCTGGGCTATTTGTTATTCTGTATATAAACCACCCTAAACCCTGCAATTAGATTCCAGGCTGTAACTCACTGTGGGCTACCTGTCATTCTGTATATAAACCATCCTGAAACCCTCGATTAGGTTCTAGGCTGTCACTCACTCCGGAGTATCTGTTATTCGTATATAAACCACCCTGAACCCCTTGATTAGATTCCAGATTGTAACTCACTCCGGGGTATCTGGTATTCTGTATATTAACCACCCGAACCCCTCGATTAGACTCCCGTCTGTAACTCACTCTGGGCTATCTATTATTTTGTATATTAACCACCCTGAACCCAATGATTTGATATCACTTCCTGACATGGTAAGCTCATGTTCCCAACACAATCTAATCTCAATAATGATCAATGTATCACTGGTTCTCCTATCTGCTGGCACTACCATCATGTTAACCTTCTGATGCTTTCGTACATAATTACCTGTAGCAGTGAGTCGCAGGTAGACAGAGTGGTGCTGAACACATTTGGCACATTTGCCTGAATCAGTCAGAGCATTGAGTATAGGAGTTGTGGTGGTATGGTGCATCTGTACAGGATGTTGGTGAGGCCACTTTAAGAATACTGAGTACAACTCGGTTTTCTGCAGAGATGACTTACACGGATGTTCCAGGACTGGAGGTTTGAGCTTTGGGGAGAGGCTGATTACATTGAGGCTTTTACCCCTGGAGTGTGAGAGGTTGAGAGACAACATTATAGAGGTTTATAAAATCATCAGCGGCATGGATATTCTGAACAGCCATGTTCTGCTCACAAGGACAGGGGAGTCCAGAACAAGACAGCATATGTTAAAGGGGAGAGGGCGAATGATTTAGAAGGGACCTAAAGGTAAATATTCCACACAGAGAGTGGTGTGTGTACAGAAAGTGCAGTCAGAGGAAGTGGTCAAGGCGAGTACAACCATAGGAGGAATATTGGCCAAATGTTGGCAAATGGGACTAAATCAGATTTGATATCTGATCGAGTGAACAGATTGGACTAACGGGTCTGTTTCCATTCTGCATGACTCTCTGATTCTATAAGAGGGATGACGAATAATTCTGAAAGTACCTTTCAAGTCGAAATTCTCTTCAGTGGAAGGTTATCGTGTCTCTATGTTCACATTGATTGAAAGCTGCGTTAGTTAAATATTTGACAAAGAATTGAGTCATGCACAATGGGACGCAGACAGGAAAGTGGGGCTGAGACCACAACCTGATCAGCTACGAATTTAGTGCCTGGTGGAGAAGTCTCAAAGTATCTAATGACCCACTCCTTCTCTTCAGTCTCATGTTCCTGTGTTCCATTCAGCCCCTCAAACCTGCTAGACAGGTGAAGTGGGAGGCTACCTACTCCAAACACTTGTTGCACAGAAACACAGGAGCCCATTCAGCCCCTCAGTATTGTCCCACACGGTTTGAAGTGAATTGGGAAATATAATTGGAAAATTCAGGCTGGGTACGAAAGAGGCCCCTCATCTGTCTTCACAGAGCTTCCCCTCTCTGCAACTTGTGCTTCATTTGTTGGTCATGTTGTAAACCCAGATTCAGTGTGAATACAGCCCCCATACCTCACTCAGGGATGGCTCACAATATCCTCTGGTTTCTTTTTCTGCAACATTCAATAACAGAACATTCTTGAAAATAACACCCACTAACTTTCCAATAACAGAATGAGAGAACATCAGAAACAGGGGCATGTTGTTCACTCCCCAAGCCGGCCTTGCACCTTTTTTAAGATCATGACTGGACTGCTCTTCATCTCAAATCCTCTTTCATATCCAATTCTTCATAGCCCTCAACTCTCTGACAGGTCAATTTCCATCTACCTCCTCTTCAAATACTTTCAGTAATCGAGCTCCCCGAACACCCTTGAGGAGAGAAATCCTGACATTCAATACTACCTATTTGAAGAAAACACCTGCTGCCCCTATATAATGGCCTACTGATGCGAACAAAAGGTGTTATCACAAGGGTTCAGATAAAAATGACTGGTCCCGATATCAAGGCAGTGGTTGACTTCTGTTGACATAAAGGAGCTTAACAAAACTGATCTTAATGGGAATCAGAGTAAACTCTCCAGTGTTTGGAGTCAAACATGGCACAAAGGAAGATGTTCATCATCTCAGTCCTGGGTCCCCTCTGTGTGAGATCCTCAGGGTAGCTTCGGCTTCACAAAAATCTTTAGTTGCTTCATCAATGTCTCCCCACCATAAGGTCAGAAGTGGGGATGATCGCTCAAGATTCCACAATGTTCAGACATTTTGTCCCCCGTCAGCTCCTGAACTGGTCTGTGTCCATGTGCAGCAAGACCCAGACTCAATTGAGACTTGTGCTGTTAAAGTGTCCGTAACATTCGTGAAACAGCACTGTCTGACACTGCACATTGCCACTGGAAAACAAGAGTTCATTCAGCACCTCACTCTAATTTCACAGGAATATGAGGAAGTCGTTCAGCCCATTGACACTATTAGAGAAGAACAGTGACAGCCCATTCAGTGCCTCCAGCCTATTACTCAGGAAGAGAGGGAGTCTAGTGTGATGGGCCACACCAGAGCCCCTCGAAAATATTTGAAGGCAGTATCGCAGATTCTAATTTTTTCTTATTTTAAAGGAAATGTAAAGTGTCTGTTCTAGATGCAATGTGACTGGTCAAACTAATCGGTGTGAATCAAAACACCATCTACGTAAACACGAAAGAGTAAACGAAACCAATACAAGAGGAATTTAGAATAACGCAATTCTATTGGACAAGTTAACAGAATAATAGACCTAGGAACTACGACTAATGAACTGTTCCAATATTGGAAAATCCCATAAACACAGCACCAGGCAAAAAGAAATATATAGAAACAGGTTGTCACAAACATTCCTCCAATCCAGGAATTAAAAACAGCTTCAAGCGAAATTTCAGAGAGGGGAGCAACCAGGAGACATCCACTGAAGCTTCCAATTCTGAGGAGACACCAATAGTTTCTAATGTTGCCGAGAAACCAAATCCCAGTCATCCTAATCTGTGAGAGCTGGCCACACCCATTCAGCCTGCATTAAAATAAACAGAAGGCCTCCCTAGCTGTTACTCAAGTGATCTTAACGAGCCAATTTGGTAACGATCGTTCAATCTCTCTCATAAAAGAAACCAGGACAAAATATCCTCTTAAAGCTGCAGCATTGTCACACTAGTCAGTACAATGAGCTGTCAAACAGGAACCAGGGGTAACCAGTCAGGCCCTTGGCCCTGTCCAATCGGACGAGGTTGAAGCCAATCACTCCGTTGAGTCACTTACACAGGAACAGCAGGAGGCCATTCCCACCTCAATGCCCTTATACGGGGGCAGAATGAGGTAATTTTTGTTGATTCGTGATGAATGTCTTATGCCCAAAAAGTCGATTCTCCTGGTCCTCGGATGCTGCCTGACCCGCTGTGCTTTTCCAGCAATTGATTCTCTAATCTGATCTCCACCATCGGCAGTCTTAAGTGTCTCCTAATTGATGCTCTAACATGATGAACAAGTGGGGCAGAGGCTGCACAGACAGACTGCTCCACGTTGTTCCTCGTGGCTCCGTTGCTCATGAGACACATGTGGGACTTTAACGTGGTTTTCTAGTGGTGAGCAGGGAAGCCATATGTCTTGCGTGAAGTCTCAAGAAGGCACCTTCCATCTCCGAGAAGACAGCCTGGTGTTCTCTATGTAGGGTGGAAGCTGGTGAGAATAGCTACCCGTTTCAGATGGAAGGTATTGTGGCTGCTGTTGGGGATGAGTAGCAACCTGACGTTCAGTACAGTGTACACTCGCCGACTGCACAATAACATGGGGATAGTTAATTTAGGCATATAAACTCTTTGGAAGGCCACGTTAGACTGATAAATGGACTCTCTAAGTTCAAATAATGGTGATCTTGTTTATGTTGGCCGTGTCTAGTGCATGTGCTGTTCAGAGTAACTTGTATGCCTTACTCTGTCCAAGTCTATTTCCACCCTATGATCTGTCTGGCCATGCTTACTATGATCTTCCTTCATTGTTCATTCAGAAAGTGTTTCCCTGCACTGAGATACACGTGACAATAAATCAAACTAATCAATCCTGGGTAAAGTATGGAATTTCTCTCCCTGTCAATATCTGTTTTAGAAATAAGAGATCGCTGCCACTCCTCTTGTTTCAGCATCACAATTTCTTCGTCTCTCACAGCTCTACAGATTAAACACTCAGCTTATTCACTCAATCCTCATGTTACCATCACCGGGGTCTGTTGTGAGGGAATCATTCCTTACAAAGGTGATCAAATCTGTACAGAGTGCCCCAAATGCCCTTTCCGCAAGGCTCTACAACAGCCAGAAGATGGCTTTTGTTATGTACTCGAATCATCTTACAATGAAGGACAGCATACCATTGACTGATTCGGAGCAGTCAGCAGAGACTCGAGAGTGGGAGATCATGCTTCCCAAATTTCTTAGAGTCCTTTGATAAAGTTACCAGGGCAGAGGTTTGATGAGGGCAGAGTGATAGACGTAGAATCTATGGATTTCAGTAAGGCCTTTGATAAGGGTCCACATAGCAGGCTGCTCAGGAAGGTTTCATCTCGTCGAATGCGGGGGGAACTGGCCAATTGGATACACAGTTGGCTTGATGGTAGGAAGCAGAGGATTGAGTGGAAGATTGTTTGTCAGACCGGAGGCTTGGTCCATTGCTGTTTGTTACCTATGATTTGGTTGAGAATGTACAAGCTATGATTAGTAGGTTTGCAGATGATACTAAAGTAATTGGGAGCATGATCAGTGAGGAAGTTTATCAGAAATTGCATCAGGACCTTAATCAGGTGGGAAATGGGCCGAGAAATGGCAAATGGAATTTAACGTAGAAGCGTGAGGTCTTGCATTTTCGAAACTCAACTCAAGGTAGGAGTTTCATGGTGAATGGGAGGGTCTTAAGGGAAGCAGTGGGCAGAGGGACCTTGGTGTTCGGGTGCACGGTTCTCTGAGCGTGGAGTCACAGATAGACAGGGCAGTGAAGAAGGCTTTTGGCACATTGGCCTTAATCAGGCAGGATATTGAGTATAGAAGTTGAGAATTTATGTTGCAGTTACACATGACTTTAGTAAGGCTGCACTTGGAGTATTCTGTTCAGTTTTGTCACCTTGTTTGGGGAGGATGTTATTAAATTAGAAACATTGCAGAAGGAATTTTCAAAGACGTTGCCAGGACCCAATGGTCTGAGTTATAGGGAGAGTTAGGACAAGCTAGGACGTTTTCTTTAGCGTGTAGGAGACTGAGGGAGTCCTTATAGAGCTGTATAAAATCACGAGAGGTATGGATAGGGTTAATGCTCTCATGCTTTTTCCAAGATGTAAAGAATCGAGGATTAGAGGGGATCAGTTTAAGGTTAAAGGGGAAGGAATAAAAGGGAACCTGAGGGGCCACTTCTTCATGCAGAGCGTTGGTACGTGGATGAGTTGCCAGCAGATGTGGTTGAGGGGGTACATTCACAACATTTCAAAAACATTTGGATAAATATGTCGATAGGAAAGGACTGGAAGCATATGGGCCAACTGCAGAGAAATGGGGGTAGCATGGATCGACATTTACAAGGTGCACTCGAACCCCTCTGTTAATAAAACCCAAACACCCAGAAAAGCTCGCCTCGCCTTGTAATCTGTTAAAATATGAGCGACAGATCTCCTACATTCCACTATTTAAACAAAAGATTATCAAGTCAGTTTCTTAACTTTAATCGTGAACAATAAACAACAACTATTCACAAATACAAGCCCCTCTTTTCTTAGCTATTTCTGTCTGACTCCAACTCTGTAAAAATATGCTGTTCCAACATCCCTCATATGAAAAATTAAAATCTCAAGACCATACAGTCTCTGTCTTCCCCCCTGTGATCACTCTTTGAGCTGCTGATCTCCCTGGGTCATCTTTATTAATTGCAAGTAGGTTTACATGAACATGTATCTTTGATAGAGAGTGTTTGAGATGGTCAGTTAGCACTTCTGCTCTACAGCAGTTGCTCTACTGTTGGATGGCAGCAGCTCTCCCTCCAGTGTTCAAAATGCTGGGTTTATATACTCCCCATGATATAATAATTGTGATAATGTGATTACTGTCCAGGTGTCCAAACAATAATATTCAAATTCGGTTGGTTTCTGGTATCCTGAGCGTTATTTAAACTCATTGGTTGCATTTGAATGGAAGTCAAAACAGCAACCAAAACTCAGGTATCCATTTCTCAGCGAATGGTGATATGTGGAACAGTGTGACCTTTAGCTGGCATCTGCGACTTTATTTTCTATTCAACAAACCCCGTTCTGTCTTAAAGTGCTCATACATGTTTTTGTCTTCATAACATCTTCCTGCTTCAGAAAATAAAATGAACCAGCAGAATGAAAAGATGTCTACATTTTTTTTCCTCTAATTCTTAATCGCAATTATATGAAATACAGAAGTATTAATCTCAGTTATATCATCCATATTAATTCTGCACACCAATACAACACTGGAATAAGTCAAATCTTATCTACACTGCTTTCCTGTAAATCCGCGAAAACCCATCTGCTATCACATTGTAGGAGCCACAGCCTGTACATTTTGTGAGTTTAAAGTCGGTAAGGTAAGACTCCCATGAAATAGTCTCAGATTATGGTCTTTAAATATTCCAAAAAATGTGAGAGATTTGTCATTGTCCACAACCATCTCCGACAATTTGTTTGTCATATACAGATTAAAATATTGTCATTCTTGTTCAATAATGGAGATTTTGTATTTTTTTCTGGTGGATATTGAGTTTTTTCGGCAAGTATCCGATTAGCCATTCAATTCCATCATCCTCTTTCTGTATCAATACATCTCCGACCGCTATATCCAGAACATCAAAGACAATTTTGAAAGGGTTTCAGAATATTTGGTGTAGCTAAAGCTGGTGTGGTGATTAATCCTGCTGTAAAATTCTCAAATGCCTCCTGGCATTGTTCTGTCCACCACAATTCTGTTTCCTTCTTTAATAAATCCATCAGTGGTGCCAATACGCTGCTGAAGTTTGCAACAAACTTCTGATATAATCCACTCCATTCCAAAAATCGAAGCACCTCTTTCTTCGAGAATGGTCGTGGAAATTCCTCAAATCCCTTCGTTTTTATGTTCCATGGGGTCAACCTTCCATGTCCAATGTCCCATGATCGTCACCTCTGCCTTTAAGAATTCTGTTTTCTTCAAGTTTATTACCAAGTTTGCTTCTTGTAATCGTTCAACATGCTCTGCCAACTCTAACATGTGAGCTTTCAATCACTTGCTAAAGATCACTACATCATTTAGATAAGCTGCACAATTTGTTCATATGGCCACAAATCTGTTTCTGAGTCTTAAATGTGGCTGGTGCATTATTCATCCATATGAAATACTCGATAAAGATTTTTTTTATCATCTCTGCTATCTTTACTAGCTGGTTTAAGTGACTCCACATTTTTTTTTAATTTGAAAGGGACCACTAAACCTGGCTTTGAAGAGATTTCTTACCACTGGTGGCAATACTAATACGTCATCCCCAAGGGAAATCTTCAAAGTTTCAGTGTTTTTATCTGCCACCTTCTTCAATCTATGCTGTTCTCTTCAGATACTGTTTAGCAAACTCCCCTACTCCATCTACTCTCTCCTTCACCTCATACACATAATACAAGTGTGAGATTTCCGACTTCGGTCCTGTCAATTTATATTTAATTAATTTCAAAGGATCTCTCACTTCATGTACGAATATTAACTCACAGGAAGTAAATTGAGTAGATTTATTTTGGGCATCTCTAATGGCAAACAATTTAATGGGGCACTTTTATTCCAATCATTTGGCCAACCCTGAGGTTATGCTGTTAACATCGTGTTCAGCATCTGATGCTAACTTTCCAAGGCGCCCTCGGATTCAGGATGGGACGCCCTTGATTTGAAGTGCTGCATGCCTAAGCCAGCCATGACTTCTTTAAACAGCTTAGCGTTAAAGTGAGAACCTTGGTCTGACTGAATCTCTCTGGGCAGTCCACAGCGAGTAAAGAAAGTTAACAACCCCTCCCTTTTTGCCTTGACACTCCAAGAATGGAATTGCCTCTGGAAATCTGGTAGACACATCCATTATGGTCAGCAAGTATTGGTTTCCACTTTTACTTTAGAAAGGGGAACAACAAAAAAAATCATAACCCACGTGCAAGGTTCTTCGAATGCAGGCATTGGCAAAAAAGGTGCTGGTTTTATTACTGCCTGTTACTTGCCGACCGTTTGGGATGTATTTCACGTATAACAAAAATTAACCATGTACTTGTTCATTCCAGGCCACTAGAAATGCTTCTGTACCTTAGCCTGAGACTTCTGTACACCTAAGTGACCGCCTGCAGTTAGTGTATGAGCGACCTGTAACACTGTACGTTATTGCTAACACAATCTGGTGCACTTCGGCCCATTTCCCTTCTGCAGTATCCTAGCGGGGTCTCCATTTTAATTTTATCATTCTATCTTTAAGTTAATAACGTTCAACAATATATTCTGATTCCTTTTCTCCGTGTGTGCATGTGTATGTGTGTGTATATATCTGTTGTAAGTACATGAGCCTTTCTGGACGAAACACCCCTGCCTGATCCTCCGCTTGTTCAGGTTTTTTTCTGCACCGTTACATCAAACAGGGGGTCAGTTCACTGAGCATCAATTCGTTTATCTTTTTCGATCGTTTTTCCTTCCTGCTGTAACTTATGACAGTGGGATCTTGTTACTACACAGTCTGGAAAAAATCCTGGGTAATTTTCTTTTAATTCACCGATTCCCTCGTCTTCCATTGGCTTTTCCACCACAAGGGGTGCCTCTCCCACCTCGCCTCCTGCTAAATCGTTCCCAAGAACAAACTGTATTCCTGGAACTGACACTCTGTTACCCACTGTCACCGTTACTTCCCCAATCTTGATTTGGCATTCCAACCTGATGTTACACAAGGGAATGCTTAATTTCTGTCCCCATTCTACAAATTATCACGCTCTTGATTAACATTCCAGAAAGAGTGAAAAAAACTTTCATCTCTTACTTTTCGAGGGTGAGAGAAAGTGAGGGCTGCAGATGCTGGAGATGAGAGTTGAAAAGTTTGGGCTGGAAAAGCACAGCACGACGGCAGCATCCGAGGACCAGGAGTGTTGACGTTGCAGGCGTAAATCCTTCATCAAGAAAGGTGGGGGGGGGGTAAGGGAGCGGGAAGGAGGTTGAGAAATAAATGGGAGGGTGGGGGTGGAGCTGGGTGGAAGGGAGCTTGGAAAGCGATAGATAGATGCAGGTAGGGTGTGATGGTGATTGGTCGGAGAGGAGGGTGATAGGACACCTATCGGTGGTAGGACATCTGGAACCTTCAAACTGTACAGCATCAACGTTGACTTCGTCAAATTCCAAATCTCCCCTCCACCAACCTCTCCCAGATCCAACCGTTCAACCTCGCACTGCCCTCATGAACTGCCCTAACTAACCATCTTCCTTTCCACCTATTGACTCCACCCTACCCTCCGACATATCACTATTACTCCCACCTCCAACTTCTTATTGCCTTCCCAGTGACCCTCCCACCAGCCCAACTACTACCCTCGTATTTCTCCTTCAGCCCCCTTGTCCCCCCACCACGTTCCTGACGATGGGTTTCTGCCTGATATTCAATTGTCCTGCTGTTTGGATGCTGCCTGATCTGTTGTACTTTTCAGGCGCCTCACTTCTCAACCATGAGAGACTGATCAGATCCCGTATCTCACAAAATTATAATTTCTTGTCCTTCTCATCCTGTTCTTTCTGAGTAAACTTTATCTACAGAGGTGAATTCTTTGGAGACATCAGGCACTGCCTCCATACCCAGCCCTTGCCTCGGCTGTGCAATTTCCTGCAGCTCCTCGGCTCCACTTTGAGTGTCCTTTACCAGTTTCACTAATGCCGCTGGGCTTAGCCTCTTCTACCGCATCATTCCCCAAAGTGTCTTCCTTTAACGACCAGCACAGTGTGTCCCAGCTTACTGCAGTGAAAACAACTTTTCCCTGTGCCCTTCCTAAACCATGGGAACTGTAATATTATGCGATCCACTCCCTTATAATGAGAACATCTGAGGGCTTTCACCACCTTTCAACCCCCTTGGGCTTCTTTTTTCACCTTTGGTAAACTATTGTGAGCTACTATTCGCTTTGTAATGTGTGATCGTCCCTTCTCCCAATTTCTATCCCTCACAGGATGAAAATCCTGCCAGAAGCTAAATATCATTTCATGCCCAAATGCATATTTACCCGCCATTTCTGCTGCGCTTCTCGCTTCTTGAACTTTCTGTGCATTCACATGAATTTTTACCATCTCTGGAAGCGAGTCTTTTAACTTCTCCAGCAGATTAATCTCCCTTCAAGCCTCACAGGTCTATCCATTTTTAAGGCCAGCACCCACCTGTCAAAATAACTGTGGTTAATTCTTTCAAACTCAATATAAGTCTGACCTGGTTCCGCCTCTATTTTTGTGAACCTTGTCTATATGCTTCTAGTACCAATTCATAACCAATCAGAATAGCCAATTTGGCATCTTGATATTCTCTTGACCCCTCATCTGACAGTGCTGCACATAGTTCACCAGCTGTGCCCACCAGCTTAGTCTGAACTAGCATTACCCACAAGTTCACTGGACACGTCATCTGACTAGCCATTTTTTCAATTGAAATAAAAAAAAGGTTTTGACGTTTTTTCTCACCGAAATATGGCAAGGTATTAACATAGTTGTATACATCCCTCCGTGCTCCCTTCATCTCCATCCTGTTTCCGTCCCTTTATTATCTTCTAACTCCAGGTTCCGCATTTGCAGTTTTTTATCCTAACTTTACTGCAGTTCCCTATTTCTCTGATACATCAAAATAATTGACAAACTCCATTACAATTTCAGCTTACCTTTTCTCCCTGGTTAAAACCAATTCCAACCTATTTGCTAATCCTAAAAAATGTCCTCCTCCTGTCTTTCTAAACTTCCTTGGATAATTTGGGAATCTCTTTAGTAATGTTAAAAGCCATTTCCCTCACTTTTAATTTAACCGACCACAAGTAAGAAAATTAAACGAATTTTCCCACCGGTTTTATTTGAAGATCTAGGTCACTAATTGCAATGAATTGGAATTTGTTGGGACATTTTGTACCCCAAACTGTTCAAATATGCCCATATCCCTCATGGCAAGGCCGCAAACTGTTATGACATCAATGTCGAATCCCTCCGTTAATTAAAACCACACACACAGAAAAGCTATCCTGGCATCATAATCTGTTAAAACGTGAGCGACAGACAACTGCTAAATTTCACTAATAAATAAAAGATAACAATTTATATGTGTGTAAGTTAGCTCGCTGAGCTTGAGGGTTTGTTTTCAGAAGTTTCGTCACCATGACTAGCTAACATCATCAGTAAGAGTATCTGCTGAAGTGCTGGTGGTATGTTCCGCCTCTCTATTTAGAGGTCTTGGTTTCTTAAAGTGGGTGATGTCATTTCCGGTTATTTTAACAAGAGAATGTAGACAGTATATAAATTGATGCGTTTATTGATGGACTTCTGGTGAGAATGCCATTCCTCTAAGAAGAACCTTGCGTGCCTTAGCATGTGTGTGTGCTTTGTCCCAGTCAAAGTGGTGCCCTTCTTTGTCTGTATGTATGGAACATAGTGATAGTGCGTCATGTCTTTCGGTGGCCAGTAGGTGTTCATGTATCCTCGTAACATGACAACAGAACTATTTCAATGGTGGCAAAGTAATTTTATATACACTGTTTAATGAATGTGTGTGTGTAGATAAGTAAAATTTTTTACATGTGCACAACACATTGTAAATGAACAACAGAGACACAGTTAACGAAAAATTATGCATATGATGTATAAAATTGATAAAACATTAAAACATGATTTGATCCTCTCAACCTCCCCTCCTTTTCTGTAATTATCTACTCTAATCTCTCATTCTTACCAGGATGTGTGCTCTAAATTCTTGATTCTAATGCCCCAACTTATTTCAGTTAATCCCCTTTCGACGTGAAATTAAATATATTGGCCTGCTGGGTTATTTCCAAAGCTTGTGTCTGTCACATTATTGGAGATAAATTACCTGGCATTAGACCCAGCAGTTGAACGTATTACTCTGTTGTACATGGATTGTACAAAGAACCACAGCACACAGGCATTGCCAAAATATTGGGAGATGTTCACCTTCTTCTTTCGATGATCTAGTTTTCTCATTTTGCACATTTCCTCATCTATATCCTCTCTCTTTCTCTCTTTGTTGCTAGTTAAGAAATCTACACATTATTCTTCGCTTCCCTTCTCTCAAAACTCCTTTCACTTTATATCTATTGCTCTCTTCTCGATGTAATATGATTATAATTGAGCAAGATAACTACAAATACATGCGGGAGGAGCTGACCAGTGTTAATCGGAAGGGGAGCCAAGCAAGGAGACCATGGAGCAGCAAAGGCATGGATATCTGTGGATATTTCGGAGGATATCAGAAATGTATCACAAAGAAGATGAAATATACTCATGGGAGGACAAGGCAGTCATGAGCGATAAGGCATCAAATCAAAAGAGGAAACATACAATGTGGTGAAGATGATTAGGAATCCAGAGAATTCATTGGTTCTGAAACTACATAAGGCTGGCATCACTGACACTACAGAGCTCTTAATCATGGTCAGGGAGAGAAACGGAGGGAAACAACTTCACTTTAAACATAGAAGATTGCATTTCTCAAGGAAGAAAATGATTCAGATGAACTAAAAATTTGAATTAACATCTGTTAATTGGTTTTGCAGAACGTATCGAATTAGAAGTATGACCCAGGGAGAGACCCTCAGCAGAATGAGAATATGAAAATAGAAAATAGAAGAGTTACCACATCAGAAACCAGAGTCGGTCACTAAGTACAGGCCGGATGAGTGAATGGGTCTCAGTGAGAATTGGGGGACACACAGCAGAATTGCATTGCAGATAATGCAGCTCAAAACTGCGTATTCATGTAGTGCTGTAGACTACAGCAGCAGGTGAAGCAGAACAGCATTCAACCACAACCTATATCAATCGCTTTTGCACCCCCTCCAGTACCATCTCGTCCTTGCTGTAATGTGTTTCCCATAATTGCACACAGTTCTCCATCTTGGACTAACAAAAGCCGTGTACAGCTCGTATTATCTCCGCCTCGATTAATAATTGCTACACCCAAGGTCCACTTCTTAACTAACGTATTACCTTGTCCAGTCACATTCAGGGATGTGTAGAGAAGCACCCGCTGATCTTCCTAGTGTGTTGCCATTCATTGAGTCCTCCCCTGTCTGGTTCCTCCTTCCAAAGTACATCACATTAATCAGGTTTACATTCCATCTGCCATTGATCTGCCCATCAGACCAATTCATGTGTATCTTTCTGTAACATAAGACCTTCCACCTCACTACGAACCAACCAGGCAAATACAAAGTTACTTATCACAACCCCCACCCCCTTTACCCACCTCCCTCCATTGACATCTGTACCATTTTTGAATGCCACAAACAATAAGGGATACAGCACTGATCCCTGTGATACAATTGGGGGCACTGGTCTCCAGACACACAAACAGCTTTCTCCCACCACCCTCTGTCTCCTTCCACTAAGTCACTTTTCATTGTAACTTGAATCCATGAGCTTTTACTTTATTTTTCACTTTCTAATGTGAAGCTTTGCCAAAGGTTTTGCGGCAAAACTAATTAAGCGACCTCCTCAAACTAATTCAAATTCTTTAGGTCTGACTTCCCTCTGATAAAGTCATGATGATTATCCCTGATCAATCCTTGCCATTCTGATTGGGTTTCAATTTTGTCTTTCCCTACTTTCTCCAGTAGTTTCCCTAACAGTGATCTAATACTTGTTTGTCTACAGTTCCATGGTCTATCTCTCCCATCCTTACTGTGAAGTGGAATCACATTAGCTGTTCTCCAGTGCTTTGGCACCTCCCCTTTGTCGGATTCTAATTAAGTTTGTCTGTCAGGGTGTTTCCTCCCTTGATTCCAACAGCAGCCTGTGATACAACTCATTCAGACCTGGCATTCAGTCCAATTTTCTACCAACCAAATCATGAAATTCCTGCTCGCATTTTACATCAATCTACTCAAGAGCTTCCCCATCCATCTTCTCGAATGCTGTTCTTGCATCCTCCTTCTCCCAAGTAAAACAGACGTGAAACCTCATGTCACAATCTCTCAATGTTCTCCAGCTTCACACACAGATTGCTCCCTTTGTTTCTGATGGACATTTACTATTCACTGATTATTCTGTTCTACTTGTTGTCCGTGTAGAATAGCATGGGATTCTCCCTAATCGCGCCTGTGTGCACTTCTCCATGCCCCTCTGTTAATCAGTCCCCTCGATGTTTCAAAGTTTTTAAGATTCACTATGATCACATCTCATTATTTGAAATTCGAGATTACAGGCTGAGTTTCCCAATCAGACAATCTTGCCATTTTAGGGATTAATCTGGGGAATGCCTTTTGCAGTTCCTCTGTATTCACTATATTCTTTCTTAGATGGGGACTTCAAAACAGTATACACTACTATAACGTTTTTTTCTCAGCAACACGCTATGAAATGGGTGCACGACATCTTCTATATTCCAATTACATTCACATGAATGTAAATCTAATTTTTACTTTCCCATTTGTATGTGTTCTTCCCAATAACTTTTGCTTTAACTTTTCTTATGATATAAATGTTTGGGTCCTTAAAATAAACCCTCCTGAATATCCAACTTTACGTTATCCATTGGTTCCTCGTTACTGAAATCTACAAGCAACATCTTCAAAACATTCCCAAAAAAATGTTTGCCACGTATGGTTTTCCTTTCATCGATTCATCATCATATTCCCCAGTTTTGCCATTACCTTCTATATATCTAATAGCATGTTCTTTGTAATAGAGTCCAACAGACACCCGACTGCAGATGACAAATTACCTGGTCTGCAGTTCACCACTCTCCATCTTCATCTTTTTTTAAATCTGGAGGATAATATTTATAGCCGTCCCTTATCCGATTGGTTACCTGCCTTTCAGGAATGTATTGGAACATTCGTAATGCAATCAATATGACTCGCTGCTTCCACTGTAATTTTTGTATGAAGTAAATCTGATCTGTTCGATTTATCAACACTCAGTCCAGCTGTCTTTTCAAATGCTACCTCATCACTGATATGAATGGTTTTAGACGCTACTTACACAAGTCCCATGTTCACTTGGTATTTCTAGGAGAATTTCTGGACGTAAAGAAACTGTTTCTTTTCCCTGTAATGTCTCTGTTCCTTACTATAAATTACACTGTCCACACACTCACTGTTCCACGTCTGACCTTTGTTTTTATTTTTGTTTCATACATTAATAGAAGCTTTTTATCATTTTTGTGTTGTTTTTTTGTTTGCCTGCTTTTTTTCTCTTTATGATTTTTTCTCAGTACTTTTGTCCTACTTTGCTGGGTCCTACATTACTCTGAATCCACTGGCTTACTTCGATAGCTGTCGTTTTTCTCAGCTGCTTCTTTTGATCTAATAGGTAGATGAGGGGTGTGTGTGAATGTGATGGGTCGCAGAGGAGGGTGGAATGGATAGGTGGGAAGGAAGATGGACACAAAGGAACATTCAAGAGGACAGCGCCAAGTTGGAAGATTGGATTGGTTTGAGGTGGGAGGAGGGGAAATGGGGAAACTGGTGAAATCCACATTGATCCCGTGTTGGAGGGTCCCATGGCGGACGATGAGGCGTACTTCATCCATTACTCAGGTGGTTAGGGTTTGGTGATCGAGGAGGCCCAGGACGTGCATGTCCTTGGTGGAGTGGGAGGGGGAGTTAAAGTGTTCAGCCACAAGGCGGTGAAGTTGGCCAGTGTGGTTGTACCAGAAATGGTCTCTGAAACGATCACAAGTTGACGTTCTGTCTTGCCAATGTAGAGAAGATAATTTCGGGTTTAATGGGTGCAGTACATGAGGCATTCTGTCTCCCTTCATCACGTATCACTTTCAACCCGCCACACCTCCTTCACATTTATCTCTCAGCCCCCTTGGCACACAAGCCTCTTTCCTGATGAAGGGCTTATGCCTGATACGTCGATTCTCATGCTACTAATATGCTGGCTGACGGGCTGTGCTATTCTAACACGACATTCTTCGACTGTGATCTCCAGCATCTGCAGTCTCTGCTTTTTCCTCATACCTTCATGGCTTGCCTGATTCAGCTTTATAACGGTTACTTCAAATTAGACAACAACTGTCGTGTCTTCCAACATCAGAAACCAATAGAGGCAGCACCGTGGTTCATTGTCGCGCACTGCTGCCTCCAAACAACAGGGACCCCTATCTGATTCCAGACTCGGGCGACTGTCTATGTGGAGTTTTCTCATTCTCCCCGCGTCTGCGTGGGTTTCCTCCGCATGCTCCGGTTTCCTTCCATAGTCCAAAGCTGTACAGGTCAAGTGAATTGTCCAGATGAAACTGCCCATGGTGGTCGGTGCATTAATCGGAGGGAAAGTGGTCTGGGTGGGTTACTCTTTGGAGGACAAAATGTGGACATTTTGGCCCGAAGGGCCTGTTTCCATTCTGTAGGGAATCTAATTTCAAATTAAAGGTTTAGGTCACTGATTCCAAAAGGTCATTTGCAGCAAAGTTTTCAATTAGCTCTCCTGATCAACCAACACCAATTCCTAAATAACCTGATCTCGACCTCGGTGCAAAGTTAATGCAAGCCATCTCACACATGCTCATGAAATCCATTTTCCCAGCATTCGCATTCAGTTGGGTTAACACAGTTTAGATATAATCTAAACAGTATGTTATTACTGCAGTACCCACAAATGTGCATAACTCATTTCCTGTTTTATAACATGCCCAGCATTTGTGTTGCAGCTTTCACTTTGATATATAACTCCCATCAATGCTTGCTTCTCATTGCTGTTTCTGAGCTCCACCTGACATGATTCAGTGAAATCTCAGCTAAATTGGTCCTGGGGAGATTAATGGTAGAAGTCATCACGCCACATTATTTATGCTCTTCTCAAGATTTATTATGAGAATTTCTGCAGATCTCCCGTTGTACTGGTGGAGTAGAGAAGGACAATGATATTTCAACTATGCTGTATATTCCTCCAGACAGCTGAAACTACTCTAACCTGGGTGGGGACCTTACAGCAGGCTGGTAAAGATTTGCTGCTTCTGTACAGGGTCTTAGTGGGATCACATCTGGAGTAGTGTGTACATATTTAATCTCCTCACTGAAGAAAGTATATTGTTACATTGGAAGCAGTTCTGAGATGGTTCCCTCAACTGATTCTCGGAATGAGGCTGTTAGTTTACAATGAAAGGATGGACAAGTTGATCTAATACACATTGGACTTTAGAAGAATGAGAGGTGGTCTTATTTCAACATAGATGACCAGAAGGAGTCAGCAACAGAAGCCAATTGCACACATCATGGAGAAACCCATGCCATTCTCCAGCCTGTTACACAGTAAAAACAGAACGATATTCAAGCCTCGCTACACCAGAAGAGGACGTGGTTATTCTGCCCCTGGAGCCTGATATGCTGTTACAGGAAGAGGCCAATCAGCCCCTCGGCCTATAACACTGGACCCAGAGTAGGTGATAACGGACCAGTATCCTATTACACAGCAACAGGATCAGTCCATTCAGCCTCCTCAGTCTGTTACACAGGAACTGTAAGAGACCACACAGTGACTGGAGATTATTACACTGGGATAACAGGAGGCCATTCAGCCCCACTGAGCCTATTGCAAGTGAAGTGGATAAGGATACAAACTTTCTGAGACTTTTTTTATGAAAAGGGAGGAGGTAATTCAGACACGTGTCTGTTGTAAGGGAACAGGAGAAGACCAATCACTCCGTCGTTCCCATCTCAGGGATGCATGAGGAGACCGTTCAGTATCTTCAGTCTGTTATAGGGGAATATGAAAAGATACATGAGCCCCTCGAGCCGTTATACAGCAACAGGAAGATTCCATAATCCCCCAACCCTCTAACACATCAACAGGAGGAGGTCATTCTGGTCTTGGAGACGACAACATGGGAACACCAGAAAGACGTCAGCCCATCGAGTTTGTACATCAGCAGGATGATGAGTCAATTCAGCCACACATGGCACTTACACAGCAATTGTAGCAGATCTTAAAAACGTTTGCCCATTAAACAGGAATTCAAAGAAAACGTAAAGGCTATCGAAAGGGGAGAACTTATAAAAAATGGTATGCATTAGGGAGTAGAGCTTAACGATAAACTATAGTAATTTAAGGCAAATTGTGAGAATGCATTGTTCAGGACATTTGCAAAGTTACACCACACTCCGTCAGAGTCAACATGGTTTTACGAAGGCTAAACCATGTTGAATTATTTGCTTCTTACGTGCAGTTCTCCAATCCAGAAAGACACAATATTAGAAGAGATCACAGAGAAAAGAGCAGCTGGGGGTCATGTATTGAAACTTCCAACAATTCTGGGAGACCAAGAAGCCGCTGAATGCTGCATCTAAAAACAAAGGAGTCGACCTGGTCTGGGAGAGCTGGCCGCTGCCCTTCCATTGTTCCCGCTGTTTTAATAAATAAGGCCTCCTCAGATATTTACTTCAGTCGTTTTCAGATGGTAGCTCGGTACCTCTGCCTTTCAGATCTGTCTTCAAATACGTTAAAGAGAAAATGAGCTTTTTAAAGTGACAGTATCGTCAATCCTCCCACTTTGAAAAAAGTGAACCACCAAGATATAACTGTAGCTTTATGTTAAACCCCTTATTCTTACTCTGTTAGTAGACTACAATACATATATATGATATTGACACTAAGCATGCAAACATTCACAACTCCATTCTATTTCAGTCAGTTTACTCCTGCCACAGAATGCCTCTGTCTTTCTTCATCCAAGTCTCGACAACTTGGCAGCAAGTACAGTTTCTCTTCCTATCACTTGGATAACTTTCAAATTGAATGACAATAATAGTAACCTTTATCTGAACAGACTGGAAATATTCTCGCTAAATTTGTCCAAAAACGTGGATGTTATGATTTTGCTCAGGCATGTTATTGGCAATGTAAATAATGAAAAGTTGCAACGCCAACACCAAGCTCAAGACCAACTTCCCAATTGAGAAGTGTCTTTGTTGATGGTTTCAGCGGGCACTCCAACCGAACGTTACTTAATGGAGCACTTCGCATCTCTCTCATAGTCCTTCTGAATGGCATATCCCCTTATGTCTCAGCATAAAAGAATTACATGCTTCTGCACCTCTTAATGCTGTAACCTCTTTACCTGCTAGTCCTGTCCCACGCCAGTAAAGCTTCCTCTCACAGGCATATGGTTTAAAAAGATCACGCACATTCTTCTTAATCCCTCACAGATTGCAAACTTTGATTTATGGACCAACAGATAATCATCAGCCATTCCCGCTTCTAGTCGTGCCATTTTAACTCTCTGTTCTTTCACACGAGTCCTCACGACTGCAGGAAGTGAATTTTTGAACTTCTCCCAAGTAAGAATCTCTTTAAGAGTGTCATAGATTTGCTCTCCTTTTAATGTCCTTATGCACCTTTTAAAATTACTTTGTTTGATTTTTTCAAACTCCATGTACGTTTAACCAGAGATGCTATTTTAGATTCCTGAAACACTGTCTGTAGGCTTCTGGCACAAGCTCATATGCACTTCAGATGGCTTTCTTCACCTTCTCATACCCTCCGCCCGTACGATCAGGATCCTGGAATACCCGCTTAATGACATTGTGGGTCAATCCACAGCAAGAAGACTGCAGCGATTCAAGAAGGCAGCTCACCACCACCTTCTCAAGGACAAATAGGAATGGGCTATTAATGCTGGTCAGCCAGCCATGCCCAAGTCCCAGAAATGAATTTAAAAAAAAAGATATTGGCCAGGATTGGGATTGAGTCCCATGAAGGAAACGGAATTTTGTAAATTTAATAGAGGGCAATGACCTCCACGCTCCCAATATTTAAATAACAAGGGCAGTGAGACGATGGTTCACATCTGAAAGTGAGTAGGTCAACATAGAGACCCATGAGTAACACTGCTAGAATCAAGGAGGGAGCCAGTAATTGAACAAGTTCCCAAATGCAGTTCGTAGTGGTATGCAGAGTGAATATCTGGATTCAGAGATTCAACATGAAGAATTATAGTGGCAAGAAATGAAGACTAGATGAGAGAACAGAAATGCAGTCATAACTGATTTATAGAAAAAAAACATACCTGGATGGTGAGACTTACCAGCAACACCAACGATAGATAAAAGAGGATAATAAAAACATTGAATAATCCGAAGGACATAATAGATCCGCAATGATAATGACAACCAATGATAATATGTAGAAAGAAACCAAACATAAAAAGATAAACCCCTGTCCATTGTTGGAACATTCCAGTCTAATGTTCTCAGATCCTGATTCATTGTTGGAACACTCTCGTCTCATGTTCTCAGATTCTGATCCCTTGTTGGAACATCCCAGTCGAATGTTCTCAGATTCCGTTCCATTGTTGGAACATTCCAGTCCAATGTTCTCAGATTCTGTTCTATTGTTGAAACATTCCAGTCTAATGTTCTTGGATTATGATCTCTCCTCCCCTTCTCCATCTTGAGCTGCTGACCTCTGTTAGGGCTGTCAATGATGCTCCACCTCATACTTTGGGATAATACATTGAACGGTGTCCATTTATCATTAAAAGATGACAACTCTCCACTGGGATAATTAATTCCATGGAGACTGACATTAATTACAGAAACCGAACAGACAGGCTCAGTTAACCACTTCCCTACATAACATTTCATGTCATAATAAAATGCAAAATTTACTCAGTCTCAATGGAATGGATGACGGTGACTGACAGACGGACTTTACATTTTTCCTTTTTATTAACTTTTTTCCATGTAAGTTGGAGTATTGCCGGAGCACCGCAGGGCTGTATATGCCCCACTCTGTTTATAAAGGAGACAGTGATAAAATAACAGACCAGTTGCAAAAAATGTCTGGTGGGGGAATTTTGTGGACACATTAACTCAAGGGAGAAAGTTGATCATCAAGGGATGGGAGGGGGAGTTAAAGTGTTCAGCCACGGGCTGGTGGGGTTGGTTGGTGCGGGTGTTTCAGAGATGTTCTCTGAAGTGTTCCGTACATTGGCGTCCGGTATCCCCAATGTGAAGCAGACATCAGGAGCAACGGATTCTGTCGGCAACGCCTATGGACTTGCAGGTAAAACTCCAAAGAATGTGGAAGTACACTTTGGGATCGCGGACGGTGATGAAGGGGGAGGTGCGGGTCCAGTTTTTCCAATTTTTGTGATGGCAGGGGAAGGTGGCAGGAGTGGAGGGTGGATTGGTGGTTGGCAGGGACCTGACAAAGGAGACACGCTGCGAATGTTCTTTATGGAACGCAGATCGGGGTGTGGAGGGAAATATATCTCTGGTGGTGGGGTCTGTATGTAGGTGGCGCAAATGGGGGAGGATAATGCATTATATCTGGAGATTGGTGGGGCGGAAGGTGAGGAACAGGGTGTCCTTTCCCTGTTGCATTGCGAGGGGTGGGATGCGAAGGCGGACGAGCGGGAAGTGGATGAGATGCTCTGGATGGCATTATCGACCATATTGGAGGGGAAATTGCTGTCTTGAAGAAGGAGGCCATCTGGGGTTTACACTGGATTCAGAGTGTGCTGCTGGAAAAGCACAGCAGTATCGGCAGCATCCAATGACCAGCAAAACTCGACGTTTTGGGCAAAAACCCTTCATAAGAATTTGGACAGTTTCTCGCAAAATTGATTCTCCTCCTCCTTGGATGCTGCCTGACCTGCTGTGCTTTTCCAGCACCACACTGTTGACTGTAATCTCCCGCATCTGCAATACTCATTTTCGCCTACACGCTAGGTTCTGCCACTTCTGTAATACTGCCTTTAATTCTGTTCTCACTGCTATAGAAAAGATGTTGTTAAACTTGAAAACGTGCAGAAAAGATTTCCGAGTATATTGACAGTGTTGGGTAGGTTGGTGGTGGCGAGTGATGTTGAGCTATACGGAGATTATGAAAGGGTTGGGGCTATGTTCCCTGAAGAGTTGTTTCTGAGAAGTCACCTTACTGAGGTTCATCGCAGTGAATCCCGATGTTCCAGGGAGAGCAATGCCAAAGGTCAGGGAAATAGATAGGACAGTTATTTACATTAAAACTGGATAATTACTCATCGACAACATGTTGGCAAACGCTGAAAGTAGACTGAAGAATGGCACTGGCTGGACGAATCATAATTTGGAGGGTCCAATCAAATGAATGAGAACAAAAATAAAGCCATTGCCATATCAATTGAAATGATCAATTATATCACATTCTCAATCCACCTTACAGAATCAGACTAGACACCATAAACCCAGAGGAGATATGTTTTCAACATGGAACACTGCGCAGACTAGGCTAGTGTACTGCTGAACACCACGCTGCAATCATCCACAGTGGAATACTGTGCAGACCTCAGCAGTGCATTGATCTATAACCCAGATGAGACATGTGTTCAGCAGGGAGCACTGTGCAGAGCGGACTGGTGTTCTGTACAACACAACCCACAATCTACCCAGAGAGGAAAGGTATGCAGACCACAGCAGTGCATTGATCTATAAACCCAGATGAGATATGTGACCGGGTGTGGATCTGTGTCCATCATCCCAGTGCATTGTCCAGTAACATTGTGTGAGCTCAATGCCCAGCGTAGGAAAACTTACAGCCCATGCTGGAAGTGAAAGGATATGCAGCTACCATCCATTTACAGCTCCAAATCTGCATTGTGTCATGACACGGGTGCTGTCGGTGTGAACATCACTGCCAGGGAGAGATGGCAGGGGAATCAGTTTGAGTATCATCAAATGGGAGGAGTTTGGGGAATAGACAGAGTGGGGGAGACTGAGAAACAATGTCATGGAAGGTGTTGCTCCCAGGTTCCAAAATGCTGAAATGAAGACATTTCAACAATATCCTGCAACATGCACCAGTGTTTCCAGGAATGATGGGTGAACAGGGTGTTGGTGTGAGTTCAGATGATGGAGAGTATTAGATGAGCATTTGTTCTGCAGCTTTCTAACTGGGAGTAGGGTCAGCAGAGTCTTCGACTCATTAGGTTGAATCGAACAATAACTTGTCTCAGTAAAATTTTAATTGAGTGCGACGGAAGGATTGTCTGTGTGAGACTGAGCTAGTTTCCTGGTGCTATCTTATCGAACTCATCTCATTAACTACCCACCCCATTCCATAGTGTCCCTCTCATTTAATGCCAGCCCGATTCTCCAAACTATCATGGCTGGAGGTATTGACGAACGCCCACCCAACCCAAGACATTCTGTGATCCCTGACACTGGTGCCATCTTTAAAATCGAATGGCCACACGGTTGAGCTTTCTCTGTTTGGAGCTGCCTTACACAATTTACCCAGAGCATGGCAGAGAAGAAGCAATTACACCACGGTTTGTCAGCAGAGACATGGGGATTCTGGTGAATGAGTTAATACAGAGGAGGACCATTCTCTTCCCAGAGTCGGCCACAATACCAGACCCATCGAGCATGGTCTGAGCTCAGCATTCCGCTCAGTGCAGTATCTGCTGTCTAAAGAAATTTCTAGCAATACAGGACAAGCAATAACAACCATCCCCACTCTGTCAGGGTAAGGCTCACCATATTCTTCCTGCTCCCTCGCACTCACTGCGTATCTGTTATAGCATCTACCCCCAAAAACGGCTCATGCTCCACCATTCTCATTACTACTGAGAACAACTCCGCCCCACACCCTTTCTCTCTCTCTCAATGAGTCATAGACCCATAGAGATGCACAGCATTGAAACAGAACCTTCGGTCCAAGCTGTCCATGCCTACCACATATCCCAAGCCAATCTATTCCCACCTGTCAGCACCCGGCCCATATCCCTCCAAACCCTTCCTGTTCATCTACCCATCCAAATGCCTGTTAAATGTTACAATTGTACCAGACTCCACCACTTCCTCTGGCAGCACACTCCATACACGTACCACCTTCTGCTTGACATGTTGCCCCTTGGGTCTCTTTTATATCTTTCCCCTCTTAACCTAAATCTATGCCGTATCGTTCTTGACTCCCCGACCACAGGGAAAAGACTTTTCCTATTTATCCTATCCATGCCCCTCATAATTTTGTAAACCTCTATAAGGCCACCCCTCAGCCTCCGACATTCCAGTGAAAACAGCCCCAGCCTGTTCAGCCTCTCCCTGTAGGACAAATTCTCCAACCCTGGCAACATCCGTGTAAATCTTTTCTGAACCCTTTCAAGTTTCACGACATCTTTCCGATAGGAAGGAGACCAGAATTGCACACGATATTCCAACAGTGGTCTAACCAATGTCCAGTACAGCCGCAACATGACCTCCCAACTCCAGTACTCAATACTCTAGCCAATAAAGGAAAGCATACAAAACGCCGTCTTCACTATTCTATCTACCTGCGACTCCACTTTCAAGGAGTTATGAACCTGCACTCCAAGATCTCTTTGTTCAGCAACACTCCCTAGGACCTTACCATTAAGTGTATAAGTCCTGCTAAGATTTGCTTTCCCAAAATGCAGCGCCTCGCATTTATCTGAATTAAACTCCATCTGCCACTTCTCAGCCAATTGACCCGTCTTGTTCAAATCCTGCTGGAATCTGAGCTAATCCTCTTCGATGTCCAATAAATCTCCACATTTTGTGTCATCCGCAAACTTGCTAACTGTACCTCTTATGCTCGCATCCAAATCATTTATGTAAATGACAAAAGGTAGAGGGCTCAGCACCGATCATTGTGGCACTCCACTGGTCACAGGCCTCCAATCTGAAAAACAACCCTCCACCACCACCCTCTGTCTTCCAACTTTGAGCCAGTACTGTATCTAAATGGCTAGTTCTCATTGTATTCCATGAGATCTAAACTTGCTAATCAGTCTCCCATGGAGAACCTTGTCGGACGCCTTACTGAAGTTCATATAGGTCACATCTACTGCTCTGCCCTCATCAATCCTCTGTTACTTCTTCAAAAATACTCAATCAAGTTTGTGAGACATGATTTCCCACGCACAAAGCCATGTTGACTATCCCTAATCAGTCCTTGCGTTTCCAAATATATGCACATCCTGTCCCTCAGGATTCCCTCCGACAACTTGCCAACAACTCCTGTCAGGCTCACCAGTCTACGGTTTTCTGGCTTGTCTTTATCATCCTTCTTTAACAGTGGCACTACCAGTCTTCTTGCATCTCACCTGTGACTATCGATGATACAAGTACCTCAGCAAGATGCCCAGCAATCAATTCTCTGGCTTCCCACAGAGTTCTCGGGCAAGCCTGAGCACGTCCTGGGGATTTTTCCATCTTTACCCGTTTCAAGACATCCAGCACTTAATCCTCTGTGATATAGACATTTTGCAAGATGCCACCACCTATTTTCCTACTGTCTATATCTTCCATATCCTTTTCCACAGTAAATACTGATGCAAAATATTTATTAAGTGTCTCCCCCATTTTCTGTGGCTCCACACGAAGGCCGCCTTGCTGATCGTTGAGGGGCCCGATTCTCTCCCTAGTTACCATTTGACCTTAATATATTTGTAAAAACCCTTTGCATTCTCCTTAATTCTACTTGGCAAAACTATCCTATGTCCACTTTTTGCCCTCCTGACTTCCCTCTTAAGTAGACTCCTACTTCCTCTATACTCTACTGAAGATTCACTTGATCTATCCTGTCTATAGCTGACATATGGTTCCTTCTTCTTCTTAACCAAACTCTCAATTTCTTTAGTTATCCAGCATTCCCTACACCTACTCGGCTTTCCTTTTCCCCTGACAGGAATATACTTTTGCTGCATTCTTAATATCTCATTTCTGAAGCCTTCCCATTTTCCACCCGTCACTTTTCCTGCAAACACCTGCCTCCAATTAGCATTCGAAAGTTCTTGCCTAATACCGTCAAAATTGGCCTTTCTCCAATTGAGAACGTCAAATTTTAAATCAGGTCTATCCTTTTCCATCACTTTTTTAAAACGAATATAATTATGGTCGCTCTATCTCTCTGTCTGTCTGTCTGTCTGTCTCCCTCTCTCCCTCTCTCTCGTTCTACTTTACTCCCAACACTAATAACATTGCATGGATATAACATTGTGGACTGACTCCCTCCGGACACCACACCGTATCCCCCATCGTCACCTAGACCAAGATTAACAGCAGGATCACCCTCCCTCCCTTATTCCCTTTCTCCCATTCCAGGAGAAACAGACTGGAATAGGACAGAAAGGGCTAAGCCGGGTGGTGGAGTGCCCGATATCGGTTCCCTCACACCTCCTCCCCATCTGGATAGGACCCTGGTAAGAGCCTGAGAGGACTGGGACATCTCATGTGGAGATTCTGAAATATCCACGTCCCACCGACCGAGTAAGGTGCAATGTACAGAGAAAGTTATTTCTCACTTTAAACCCATTGGCAGCTCCGACTCCCCTCGGCACAACTTAGAAGCCGTGGCCACGAAGCGATCTCCCTTTTGTATCGAGCTGTTACAAATGGAATCCCCATGGTCTCGGTGGGCAGGAGGGTGGGATCACAACACATCGTCAGGATTCCTGAAGAAGGGCTTATGCCCGAAACATCGATTCTCATTCTCCTTTGATGCTGCCTGACCTGCTGCGCTTTCGCAGCAACACATACGTAAGCTCTGATCCCCAGCATCTGCAGTCCACACTTTCTCACAAGACATCGTCTCCACTACCTCCCAGGAAGGGAGCACGGAAGCTCCCTCCTACACCTCCTCTTGTAAACAGCTCAGATACTGAAAGTGATCTGCAATAGTACTGCTCTCCCCACTTCTCCTGACATTGTCAATAATCTGTGCTTATATAAACCCAGCGCTCTCTCCTCCTACACCCCCTTTACAATAGTACAGAATGTTTTATATTGACCTTCAGAGTTATTCCTACCAAGGTGCATCTCCTCACACTGCTCTGCATTGAGCCTGATCTGCCATAAACCTGAAAACTACACCAATGTGTCACTGTCCTTTTGGAGTCCCACAGTGTGCTCCACACGCTTTATAATACTTCCAGTTTTGGTATCTGCAAATTGAAATTGAAATTGTCCTACAGTCACACTCCACACAGAAATACTGACTCACTCACAATTCTGAGCAATTGCAATTTAACACACTCCCTGAGAACAGATTTAAATACTGACGCACATCAGACAGAATGATCGAATTACTGACAAGATTACCATGGAGCAAGAGAAAAACGGTTAGACATTCCATGTCTATTTTTGTTTCTGTGTGTTAGTGTTTGTCTATAAGCCTCTGTCTTGGTGTGTGTCTATCTGTGTGTGTCAATGTGGAGCGAGTCTGGCAGTATCAATGGTGTTTAAAGTGATGTAATATCCCCCTGACACGAGATCCAAGGAAGGGTCCTTTCGTTTCTGTCCACAGATGCTGTCAGAACTGTTGAGTTTTCTGTTGCTGTCAGTGTCTGCTGGCCTCCCCATATCACTGTACATTAGGGGTATAGGGTAAAAATCCTCATGAATTCAGTTTGTGAGGGACAGAGGGAGGGCAGCAGCTCACAGCACCATCAACACACACACACAGGCACACGCACACAAACACACACAAAGACCCACACATATACACAGACACACACACACACACACATAAACACACAGACACACACAGACACAGACACACACACATAGACACACAGGCACAGGCACACAAACAGATAAACTCACAGACACAGACACACGCGCGCACCCACAGACACACACACATAAATACACAGACACACACCCACAGACACGCACACACACAAATACGCACACGCACTCACAGAAACAGGCACACACAGACGCAGACACACACGCAACCACACACAGAATCAGACATAGACCCACACTCACGGGAACAGACACACAGACGCAGACACACACAATGAAAACAAACACAGATAAATGTACAGATGCACACACATACGCACATACAACTGCACACACACACACACACGTACTTACAGAAACGCTACACCCACACATGTACATAGACACACACCCACACACACACAAACACAGAGGCAGAGAGACACACAGACGCACGGACACAGAGACGCACACACACCGACTGACACTCACGTGCCTGTGCGCACATGCACACAGACACATACAGCCACAGATTTCACCAGTTTCCTCATTTCCCCTCCCCCACTTATTCCAGATCCAACTCTCCAACTAGGCACCTCCTTCTTGAACTTTACTACCTGTTCATCTTCTTTCTCACCTATCCACTCCACCCTCCATTCCGACCTATCACCTTAACCCCACCTTCATTTAACAGTCCCCTTCCCAGCTACCTTCCTACCTACCCCGACCCAGCACCACTCCCTCACATTTATCCCTTGGCGCACAAGCCTCATTCCGAATGAAGGGATTATGCTACATATTTAGACTCTCCTTCTCCGTGGATGCTGCTTGAACGTTTGTGTTTTTTAAGCACCATACTCTTTCAACACAGGCACATTCACACACACACACACACACAGAAACACACACACAGACAGACAGACACACATACCGACACATGCACATACACACAGACAGCCACACTTCCCACCCACGCAGGCATCCACACTCCCCCCCCCACACACACAGACACCCACACTCCCCCCACACGCACACATACACTCTCACACGTACAGGCATACACACACAGACTCACACAATCACACACAAACAGATAGATGCTTACAGCCACCCCTACACAGACAACCACATTCGCCACACACATGCACACGCATGCACACACAGAGATGTATCCAGACACACAGGCACGCACTCACACAGACAAGGACACACACTAACACACACAGACACTCTCAGACACACAGAGACTTGCAAACACACACAGAAGCACATACATACACATAGCTGTACACACACAGACATACAGACACCTAGACACACACATTGACACACCCACACACACATACACGTGCACACACACATCCTGTAAAATGCAATGTTTAGTGACTTAACCTGACAAATAATCTTACATGTAAGAAAGGATTGAAAAGTCCTAAAACACACCAGCAGAGAATGGCATTGTATCACTTTCAGCCAAAGGGGGAGAGGGAGATCAGGAGGGGAGGCTTTGAACCCCATTCATTGATTCACCCCAAAGCAAAAGAGTTCCCATTGCACATAGATGGAGATATAAACATGCATACACACACTAATGCAGAAGACATAGAGAGATAGTTACACATAGATACACATATAAACACAGACAAATCGACAAGCGCAGACAGAATTATGCAGATACAAACTTGGACATACGAAGACACATGGAACCAGAGAGTTATACAGGGGGTTTGAAAACAGATCTATCAGCCCATACACTCAATGCTAACCATAATTTCAAACGTTCCTGCGCTTGAACCATAATTTTCCAAACGTTTTCTTATTCTTGTACTTAATAAAATGTCTTTGAAACATTGTAACTACCCACATGTATCACTTCTGTGGACGTTCATGCCATACACGAACCAGACGATGTGTAATAAAAATGCACTTCATAGGTCCTGATCAGGTGTGCACAAATACTCTGTGGGAAGCTCGAGAAGTGATTAATAGAAATCTTGATAAGATGTTCTTATCATCAATAGGTGAGCTGCTGGAAGACATGAGGCTGACTAACGTGGTGCCTTTATTTTAAAAACTGGCAAGGCAAAGCTAGGGAACAATGGAGCAGTGAGCCTGATATCGGTGGTGGGCAAGTTGTTGGAGAGAATCCTAACAACAGGATTTACATGCATTTGGAAAGGCAAGGACTGATAAAGGGAAGTCAACATGGCTTTGTGCGTGGGAGATCATGTCTGACGACCTGGATTACTTTTTCTTGAAGAAGTAACAAAAAAGCATATGAATATATATGCTTGCACGAGGCATTAGAGATAAGATGGATGAGCTTGAGGCTCATTTAGAAATTGGCAGCTACGATATTGTGGGGATAACGGAGATGTGGCTTCAAGAGGACAGGGCCAGGGAAACGAATATTAAAGGCTATACGTGCTAGCGTAAGGAGAGACTGACTGGCAGAAGGGGTGGTGTGACCCTGTTGGTGAGGACTGATATTCAGTACCTTGCGCGGGAGGAACTATAATCAGGGGATGAAGAGTCAGTATGGATAGAGCTGAGAAATCCTAAGGGTAGAATCACCCGCATGGGAGTTAATACAAGGCTCTAAACAGTAGTCTGGATGTAGAGTCTAAGTTGAACAAGGAGCTGAAATCTGCCTGTTGCAAAGATATTACTGCAGTTGTTAAGGGGGATTTCAACATACAGATAGTCTGGGAGAATCAGGATGGTAAAGGACATCATGAAAGGGAGTTTGTGGAGTGCCTCTGAGAAGGATTCTTAGGACAGCTTGTGCTGGGGCCTACCAGGGAGGAGGCAATTCTGGATCTGGTGTTGTGCAATGATCCAGATTTGATCAGGGACCTCGAAGTAAAGGAGCCATTAGGAGGTAGTGACTATAATACAATAAGCTTTAATCTGAAAATTTGAAAGGGAGAGGGTAATATCGGTAGTGGCAATATTTCAGTTGAATAAAAGGAAGTATGGAACTAGGAGGGAGGAGCTGGCCAAAGTTCAATGATGCAATACCGTAGCAGGGGTGGCAGTGGAGGAACAATGGCAGATATTTCTATGTAAAATGAAGAAGATGCAGGATCAGTTCATTCCAAAAAGGAAGAAAGATCCTAAGAGGAGGCAGAGGTGGCCGTGGCTGACGAGGCAAGTTAACAAACATATAAAATCAAAAGAGAAAATGTATAACACAGCAATATTGAGTGGGAAAACGGAGGACTGGGAAGATTTTAAAGAACAGCATGGATTACTAAGAAGGAAATACGCAAAAGAAAAAAATGAAGTACGAAGGTAAACTGGCCAAAAATATAAAGGAGGAGGGAAAAAGCGTTTTTAGGTATGTGAAAGTAGAATAAATGGTTAAGACTAAAATTGGGCCCTTGAAGACATAAACGGGTGAACATATTACGGGGCACAAATAAGTGGCAGAAGAGTTGAATTCGTACATTAGATCTGTGTTCACTGTGGAAGACACAGGCAATCTCCCTGAGGAAATAGTGACTGAAGGACCTGAACTGAAGGGAATTTATATTTGCCAGGAATTGGTGTTGGGGAGATGGTTAGGTCTGAAGGCTGATAAGTCCCCGGGACCTGACGGCCTACATCCCAGGGTACTGAAGAAGTCTCTAGAAATTGTGGCTGCATTGGTGGCCATTTCCAATGTTCTATAGATTCAGGATCAGTCCCTGCGGATTGGAGGGTGGCTAATATTGTCCCACTTTTTACGAAAGTAGGGAGAGATAAAGCAGGGAATTATAGACCAGTTAGTCTGACCTCATTGGTGGGAAAGATGCTGGAGTCAAGTATAAAGAATGAAATTGCGATATATCTGGATAGTAGTAACAAGATAGGTCAGAGTCAGCATGGGTTTATGAAGGGGAAACCGTGCTTGACTAATCTTCTGGAAGTTTTGTGTATGCAACTCTGAAGATGGACAAGGAAGGTCCAGTGGATGTAGTGTACCTAGACCTTCAGAAAATCGTTGATAAAGTCCCACATCGGAGGTTACTGAGCAAAATTAGGGCGCATGGTACTGGAGGCAAAATACTGACTTGGATTGAAAATTGGTTGGCTAACAGGAAACAATGTGTCGTGATAAATGGCTCCATTTTGGAATGGCAGGCGGTGACCAGTGGGGTACCGCAGGGATCAGTGCTGGGGCCGCAGCTTTTTCCAATGTCTATTAATGATATAGATGATGGTATTAAAAGTAATATAGGCAAATTTGCTGATGACACAAAGCTGGGTGGCAGGGCGAAATGTGAAGAGGATGTTAGGAGATTACAGGGTGACCTGGACAGGCTAGGTGAGTGAACAGATGCATGGCAGATGCAGTTTAATGTGGATAAATGTGTGGTTATCCACTTTGGTGGCAAGAACAGTAAGGCAGATTACGACCTAAATGGAGTCAAGTTAGGTAAAGGGGCAATACAACGATATCTAGGCAATATTGTACATCAGTCAATGAAAGTAAGCATGCAGGTACAGCAGGCATTTTCGAAAGGATAATCAAGGCTTGGCTTATACAGTTAACGTTAATTCCGTGAGGAGTGTTTCTAAACAAAGAGACCTTGTAGTGCAGGTTCATCGTACTTTGAAAGCAGAGTCGCAGGTATACAGGATAGTGAAGAAGGTGATTGATATGCTTGTCGCTGTTGGACAGTGCATTGAATGTAGGAGTTGGAAGGTCATACTGCGGCTGTACAGGACATTGCTGAGGCCACTATTGCATACTTCGTGCAATTACGGTCTCACTCTTAGTGGAAGGATGTGTGAAACCTGAAAGAATTCAGAAAAGATTCACACAGATATTGCCAGGGTTGGATGTTTTGAGATTTATTGAGAGGCTGAATATGTCGGGGTTATTTTCCCTGGAGCATCAGCGGTTGAGAGGTGATCATAGAGGTTCATATATTCACAAGTGGAATGGATAGTGTCAATAGCCAAAGTATTTTTCCCAGGGAAGCACATTCCAAAGCTAGAGGACATAGATTGAAGGTTAGAGTGGAAAGACTTATAAGGGAGGGTGCTTTATATGTAACGAGCTCTAAGAGGAAGTTGTGGGGTGGGGGGGGAACAAGTACAACATTTAAAAGGCATCTGGATGGGCACATGAATAGGAAATGGTTCCGGGGATATGGGCCAAATGCGGGCAAATGGACACACTTTAAGTAGGACACATGCTCAGTAGGTACGAGTCGGATAGAAGGGTCTGTTTCCATACTGGAAAGCTCTATGAAACTATGTCTTCTGTAAACCTTTCTCCTGTCATCTTAAAATTACCCATAGTCTTGAAACCCACCACCCTAAGGAAAGGACACCTGCCATTCAACACTATCTATACCCGTCATTGTTTTATAAACCTCTATAAGGTTGACAAGGTCTCAACCTCCTATACTGCAGTGGAAAAGGTCCATTCCATCGAGTCTGTCCTTATAAATTAAACACTCCATTCCCAGCAAAAACCTGGTAAATCTTTTCTGAACCATCTCCAGTTTAATGATATCCTCAATGCGACTGAGTGACCTGAACTGCGCACAGCACTCCAGTCAAGACCTCATGAATGTCCAGCACAACCCGAAGATAATGTTCCAGCTCCTGTACTCAACGTTCTGAGCAATGAAGGCATCAAGCCTTCATACCCACCCTGCCGACACCTGATGCAAACTTCAAAGAAATATACCAGAACGCTAGATCCCTCTACTCTCCAATGCTACCAATGACCTGACATTTAGTTGTGTATATCCTTTCCCTGTTTGTTTTATCATATTGTGATACCTTGCATTTATCGAAGTTCAACTCCACCTGCCACTCTTCAGCTCAGTGAGTTACAGCACTGGGGAAGAAAGACTGCAATGTAATCTGCTGCCTTAAATCATTTCGTGGTTTTAAGAAGAGGACAATCACACGTTACAGGCGGGAAAGAGTGATTGGTGTTTTGATCCAGAAAGTATGTGCTTTCTTCGTCTCTGGTGTTCAGTGGTAAGTATCTATTCCAGATCCTTTATGGTATAGACTGTGTCTGCAGGATGTCTTTCACTCATATTGCAGATGTCATATAATAGCCACTTAAGGTGGAACCAAAAGCCAAATAATTAAAGATCTTCATAGTTTATCACGAAGGCAGAGCACATGAACTCAATATCGTATATTTGAGGTGAGTAACTTTCATCTGTTGAAAAATGTAATTCTTTTAACTGTGTAATTCAGTAAAGTGAACCAAATTTTAATTAATCCACACCGATCTGAAACCCTATGCCTCTGAGTTGGTGCTCTGGGTTATATTGCAATAACTGAACTTGCGTGGTAATGTATTTTCCTCTGGACCAGACGGTCTGGATTCAAGTCCTGTCTGTCACGGAGGTATGTCACAGTATTTCAAAACGGGCTGATGAATAAACACAGAGGTGAATACTGTTGCAGCTTAAGGGACTATTGCCAAGTGGTGGTAGTTTCCCTACCTCTGAGCCCAAAAGTGTAGATTCAAATCCCACAGAAGTGTTTTATAATAGACAATAGACAATAGACAATTGGTGCAGGTGTAGTACATTCAACCCTTCGATCCTGCACCGCCATTCAATATGATCATGGCTGATCATTCCTAATCAGTCTCCTTTTCCTGCCTTTTCTCCATACCCCTTGATTCCACTATCTTTGAGAGCTCTATCCAACTCTTTCTTAAATGAATCCAGAGACTGGGCCTCCACTCCCCTCTGGGGCAGAGCATTCCACACAACCACCACTGTCTGGGTGAAGAAGTTTCTCCTCATCTCTGTCCTAAATGGTCTACCACGTATTTTTAAGCTGTGTCCTCTGGTTCGGCACTTACCCATCAGCGGAAACATGTTTCCTGCTGCCAGAGTGTCCAATACATTCATGATCTTATATGTCTCAATCAGATCCCCTCTCAGTTTTCTAAACTCAAGGGTATACAAGCCCAGTCGCTTCAGTCTTTCAATGTAAGTTAATCCCGCCATTCCAGGAATTGACCTCGTGAACCTACGCTGCATTCCCTCAATAGCCAGAATATCTTTCCTCAAATTTGGAGACCAAAACTGCACACAGTACTCCAGGTGTGGTCTCACCAGGGCCCTGTACATCTGAAGAAGCACCTCTTTTCTTCTATACTCAATTCCTCTTGTTATGAAGGCCAGCATGCTATTAGCCTTCTTCACGACCTGCTGTACCTGCATGCTTGCCTTCATTGACTGGTGTTCAAGAGCACCCAGACCTCTCTGTACTGCCCCTTTACCTCAATTGATTCCATTGAGGTAGTAATCTGCCTTCCTGTCCTTTCCACCAAAGTGGAAAACCATACATTTATCCACATTAAACTGCATCTGCCATGCATCTGCCCACTCACCTAACTTGTCCAGGTCACCCTGTAATCTCCTAACATCCTCTTCACATTTCACACTGCCACCCAGCTTTGTATCATCAGCAAATTTGCTAATGTTATTGTTGATACCATCTTCTATACCATTAACATATATTGTGAAAAGCTGCGTTCCCAGCACGGATCGCCGCGGTTCCCCACTGGTCACTGCCTGCCATTCCAAAATGGAGCCGACTATCACTACACTTTGTTTCCTATAACCCAACCAATTTTGAATCCACTCTAGTACTTTGCCCCCAATACCATGCACCCTAATTTTACTCACTAACCTCCTGTGTGGGAATTTATCAAAAGCTTTCTGAAAGACAAGGTACACTACATCTACGGGATCTCCCTCGTTCATCTTCAGAGTTACATCCTCGAAAAAAATTTAAAAAGATTAGTCAAGCATGATTTCCCCTTCAAAACTCCATGCAGACTCTGTCCTACCCTGTTACTACTATCCAAATGTGCCGTAATTTCATCCTTAATAAGAGACTCCAGCATCTTTCCCACCACGGAGGTCAGACTAACTGGTCTATAATTTCCTGCTTTCTCTCTCCCACCTTTCTTCAAAATTGGTATAACATTAGCCACCCTCCAATCCTCAGGAGCCGACCCCAAATCTATCGAACTCTGGAAAATAATCACCAACGCATCCACGAATTCCCGAGCCACCTCCTTCAGTACCTTGGGATGTGGACCATCAGGCCCCGGAGACTTATCAACCTTCAGACCTAACAGTCTCTCCAACACCAAATCCTGGCAAATATAAATTCCCGGAAATTCAGGTCCTTCAGCCACTGTTACCTCAGGGAGATTGCTTGTGTCTTCCCCAGTGAACACAGATCTGAAGTACCCATTTAATTCTTCTGCCATTTCTTTGTTCCCCGTAATATATTCCCCTGTTTCTGTCTTCAAGGGCCCAATTTTAACCCTAAACATTTTTTTGCCTTGCACATACCTAAAAAAGCTTTTACTATCCTCCTTTATATTATTGGCCAGTTTACCTTCGTACCCCATTTTTCCTCTGCGTATTTCCTTCTTAGTAATCCTCTCATGCTCTTTAAAAGTTTCCCAGTCCTCAGTTTTCCCACTTATCTTTGCTGTGTTATACTTTTCTCTTTTAACTTTATATGTTTCTTAACTTCCCTTGTCAGCCACGGCCGCTCATGCCTCCTCCTGGGATCTTGCTTCCTTGCAGTAATCAACTGATCCTGCAACTTCTGCAGTATACACAGAAATATCCGCCATTGTTCCTCTACGGTCATCCCTGCTTAGATATTGCACCATTGAACTTTGGCCAGCTCCTCCCTCATTGCTCCATTGTTGCCTTTATTCAACAGAAGTACTGTAACTTCCGGCTGTATCCTCTCCCTCTCAAATTGCAGATTGAAGCTTAATATATTGTGATCACTACTTCCCAATGGCTCCTTCACTTCGAGGTCTCTGACCAATTCTGGTCCGTTACACAATACCAGATCCAGAATTGCCTTCTCCCTGGTCGGCTCCAGCACCAGCTGCTCTAAGAATCCATCTCTGAGGCACTCCATAAAGTCTCTTTCTTGAGGTCCAATACCATCCTGATTCTCCCAGTCTGCCTGCATGTTAAAATCCCCCATAACAACTGTAGTAACATCTTTGCAACAGGCCAATTTCAGCTCTTGATTCAACTTACATCCGACATCCAGACTACTGTTTGGGGACCTGTGGATGACTCCCTAGATGGTCTTTTTACCCTTAGTATTTCGCAGCTCTATCCACACTCACTCTACATTCACTGACTCTAGGTCCCCCCGCGCAAGGGACTGAATATCCTCCCTTAACAACAAGTCTACCCCACCCCCTCTGCCCGTCAGTCTGTCCTTACGATAGCACGTGTCGCCTTGAATATTCATTTCCCAGGCCCTGTCCACTTGAAGCCACGTCTCAGTTATCCCCACAATATCGTATCTGCCAATTTCCAAAAGAGCCTCAAGCTCATCCATCTTTTGTCTAATGCTTCGTGCATTCATGTTTAGTATTTTTAATTTGTTGCTACTCTCACCCTTCCATCAACCCCTATTTCACTCAACCTTACAGCATGATCCCTTTCCAAGTTTTCTGCTTCATTGATACAGTTATCTTTCTTGACTTCTCTTGTTCTAACTTTCCCTTCAATTTCCTTTTTAAACATTCAGGTTGTCCCCTCCCCCCGCTACTTAGTTTAAATGTAGCGGTGTTGCATTAAAAAAAAACTGCCTGCCAGAATGCTGGTCCCTAACCTATTAAGGTGCAGAATTTGTAGAATTTATGCTTGCCACAAAATATACCCCAGTGATCCAAGATCCAAGATAAATCCTTGCTTCCTGCACCAGTTCCCCAACCACACTTTCAAGTCATTATCTCCCTGTTTCTGGCCACACCAGCCCGGGGAACTGGAAGCAAACCGGAGATAACCACCTTGGACGTCCTGATTTTCAGCCTTCCTCCTAGTTCTCCGAAGTCCCGCTGTAGTATGTTTGTCCTCTTCTTCCCGACATCATTTGTGCCGACATGTACCACCACCTCTGGCTCTTCACCCTCTTCCTTGAGGATTTCCTGCACTCTGTCCGTGATGTCTTTCACCGTGGCACCAGGAAGGGGACACACCATCCTTAAATCCTGTCTGCTGCCACAAAATCCCCGGTCAGTTCCTTTCATAATGTGGCTGAACAAGTTAATTAAATGATTTTAGAGTTGTGATGTGTGGGAGAAGGAAGAGGTGTCAGTATTGAATTTCAGAACTTAGGCCCAGCTTGACAGAAAACACAGCCACTCTTGTTTATTGGATTCACATTTGCACATTCCAGAGATTTATAAAATCATGAAGACCATGGATAGCGTGAATAGTCAGGGTCTTTACCGGAATGCAGGGAAGTCCAAACCTAGAAGACATAGATTTAAGGTGAGATGGACAATATTTAAAAGGAACCAAAGAGGGCTATTTTCACACAGAGGGTGGTGCGTGTATGCAATGAACTTCCATACGTAGTGCTGGAAGCTGTTATAATTGCAACATTTAAAAGGCATCTAGATTGGGACATGAATTGGAAAGGGTTAAATGGATATGGAACAAATGGTGGAAAATGAAACTAAGTTAATTTAAGACATCTAGTTGTCACGAGTGAGTTGGACAAAAAGGATCTGTTTCTATGCTGTGCAACTCTTGCAATCATCGATCCAATTTGTACAGATCTCTTCATAATCGTATGTAACCTTCATCACCTTCCACTATATAACTAATCTTGGTGTCAGCCATACACTTGCTTACCATGCCTTCTATAATTCTCATCTAAATCATTGCTATAAATGGCAGCCAAAATTGGATCCTGCACCAATCCCTGTGGAACTCCGCTGGTCACTGGCCTCCAGTCCCAAAGACAACCCTCCTCCACCACCCTTTGCCTCCTGCCAATAACCCAAAACACACACACACACACATATGCACACGCATACATACAGAGACACAGACACAGTTCTGTGTTTAAGAAATGGATAGATATATTCTGATTGATAGGTGGAGCAAGGGTTATAGTGAAAATGTGGGAGAATATTGTTGAGACACATGTCAGCCATGATCGAACAGCAGATCAGGCTCTAACACTATAATTCTGCACCAATGTCATATGCTCTATGGTTTACCTTGTCTGAAATGTCGACCCAAAAGAGCATTGGAGGCCGAATTTGATAAAAACTTTACTGAATAGAATAAATAGGAATGTGGGATAGGTTTGAGGGGCTGAATGGTCTATGTATTTCCTATTCGTTGTGCCTTCATTTTTAAAAAAGAGAAGCTGACTGAGAGGTTCATACACTTTTAAATTTAGATGTTCTACCATTTAATATTGAGGTAAGGATGTTCCTATCACCTTGGGGAAGAGCTGTCTGTGGTATTCACAAACCCAGGGAAGAGTGAGGACTGGGCCATAGTGTCATAGAGACATTGAGATGTACAGCACGGAAACAGACCCTTCAGTCCATCTCATCCATGCCGACCAGATATCCCAACCCAATCTATCCCCACCTGCCAGCACCTGGCTTATATCCCTCCAAACCCCTACTATTCATATAGCCATTCAGATGCCTTTTAAATCTTGTGATTGAACTCCATCACTTCCTCTGGCAGCTCAATTCGTACAAGTGCCGCTCTCTGTTTGGAAAAAGTTGCCGTTTAGGTCTCTTGACCATCTTTTTCCTCTCAACGTATACCTATGCCCTCCTGTACTGGACTCCCCCACCAAGGGAAAAGACTTTGTCTATTTACCCTATCCATGCACCTCATGATTTTGTAAACCTCCATAATGTCACCCCTCAGCCTCCGATGCTCCATGGAAAACAGTCCTAGCGTATTTAACCTCTCCATATAACTGTAATCCTCCAACCGTGGCAACATCCTTGTAAATCTTTTCCGAACCCTTTCAAGTTTCAAAACATCATTTTCGATAGGAAGTAGGCACGATTGAACGCAATATTCCAACAATGGCCTAACCAATGTCCTGTTCAGCTTCAACATGACCTCCCAACTCCTGGACTCAATACTCTGACAAATAAGGGAAAGCATACCAAATGCCTTCTTCACTATCTTAGCTACCTGCGACTCCACTTTCAAGGAGCTATTAACCTGCACTCCAATGCCACTTTGTTCAGCAACACTCCCGAGGACCTTACCAATAAGTGTATAAGTCCTGCCAAGATTTGCTTACCCAAAATGCAGCACCCCACATTAATCCAAATAAAACTCAATCTTCCACTTCTCAGATCATTGGCCGAACTGATCAAGATCTCATTGTTATGTGAGATAACCTTCTTCGTTGTCCACTACATCTCCAATTTTGATGTCATCTGCAAACTTACGAACTATACGTCTTATTCTCACATCCAAATCAGTTATGTAAATGACGAAAAGTAGTGGGGGGGGGGGGCGTCATTGAAGTTATTAAAGGCTCACCTTGACTGACCTTTGTTGGACAGGGGAGTCAGTGTTTATTGGGAATAGATAGGAAAGGGGTTTTCAGTCGCAAACAGACCAGTCATGATCTGTATAAAATAAGCAGCTGTCTGGAGCTCCTATCCCATGTTATTCTCTCACTGCACCCGTTGAGGCTGTAACAGAGAGGAAGACCTCATTCAGCCAGTCAGTATCTCTGCAATGGGTAGGAGATAGACGGGAATTGAATGAAGGATTTAGTCACAGTGCTATATATACATCCAACCCATTCTTGCGAACCAGATGCCTTCATTTGCCATCATTTCGCCCATATCCCTCTGAATCATTCGTTTCCATAAACATTTACACTGTGTGAACAGGTTGCCCCTTAGATCCCTTATATGTCTTGCTCCTCTCACCTTAAACTATGCCATGTAGTTCTGGACTCCTATACCCAAGGAAAAAGACCTTGCTTGTTTGCCCGATCAACGCCCCTCGTGATTTTATAAACCTCTGTAAGGACACCTCTCAAAGAGCATAGCTTATTTTAATGTGTAGTGACTGCGGCAATTATTCAACACAGCAGCAACAACCACCAATGAAATTAATGATGAGGATTATTGGTTGTGTTGTGAAGGGGACACATATTAATCAAGCTATAGGAAAACTCCCCCCATTCTCAGTGTCTAAGTGTCAGAATTGAGCACATTACTGATATTCTAGAATTACTCTATTGCTTCATCAGAAAGACAGAATGTTTGACCGAATAGCGAACCCCCAAATGTTACTCTATATTCTGTGCTCATCGTTTAAACTCTCACGGATCAGGAACATTTATAGTACGAACTCTACCTGATTATCTGACAACAAATGGCCGGAAGGAGGATCAATGAGATCAGAAACAATCGACACAGCATAGTAGGAGGCCATGCAACATTTCTAGGCTGTTACACAGGGACAGGAATTCCTGGCCAGCTACCAGAAAATAGAGAATAGAGATTCAAAGTTTGGGAGAAGATTTGTAGCTCTGGTGCTTGTTGTTGTGGTTCTGATCGCCGAGCTGAGAATTTGTCTTGCAAACGTTTCGTCCCCTGTCTAGGTGACATCCTCAGAAAAAACAACAGAAATAGAGAACACACACCAGATCATCAACGCCACACTCACAGGAATCCGATTCACTAGAGAGGAAGAAAAGGACAACCAACTCCCATTCCTAGACGTGATGGTACAGAGAACACCTAATGGAGAATTCACCACAAAGGGATACAGGAAAGCCACAAACACAGAACAAGTCCTCAACTATGAAAGCAACCACCCCAATACACACAAACGAAGTTGCATCAGGACACTATTCAAAAGGGCCACAACACACTGCAGCACACCAGAACTCCAAAAAGAGGAAGAGGAACACCTCTACAAAGTATTCGCCAAAAACGGATACCCTCGCAATTTCTTCAACAGATGCCTAAGGGAGAGACAACGGAACGAGGACATGCCGCAACCCAAAGGACTAGCCACACTACCAGACATCAGGAGCATTTCTGAACTGACAGCCAGACTACTGCGACCACTAGGACTCATAACAGCACACAAACCAATAGCCACGCTCAGACAACAACTCACGAGAACGAAGGATCCGATACCCAACATGAGCAAAACTAATGTAGTGTACAAAATCCCATGCAAGGACTGCACAAAACACTACATCGGACAAACAGGAAGACAATTAACGATCCGTATACACGAACACCAACGAGCCACGAAACGACACGACCAGCTATACTTAGTAGCCACACACACAGAAGACAAGCAACATGAATTCGACTGGGACAACACTACCATCAAAGGGCAAGCCAAACAGAGAACAGCCAGGGAATTCCAAGAGGCATGGCACTCATCCACAGACTCTATCAACAAACACATCGACCAGGACCCAATATACCAGCCACTACAGAGGACAGCTGGAACTGACAACCGGAAGCGGCAGAGACAGGCCACTATACATGGCGGAGGAAACAGCACAGAAGCGCTTCACAGGAGGCTCCCAAGGACTGAGGATGTCACCTCGACAGGGGGCGAAACGTTTGCAAGACAAATTCCCAGCTTGGCGAATAGAACCACAACAGAGAATAGAGATAATTACTTATTATCAGGTTGGAAAGCTGTCACTCGTAAAATTCCTCGGGGATCAGCGGGAGTTTATCAATGGTTAAAAATCTAGAATAATGATTTGAATGATGGGAGTGAAAGGATTGGAGCTCAATTTGCCCACACACTAGGATCGTGATTTAATAGGATGTCAAGTGGAGACGCAGTGTCTGCAATGGGATACAGACAGGGGAGGGTCGTGAGCAAACCCTCAGCAAAAAAAAATATGTGAAATGTGAGGGAAGGGACGTTTGTGTTATGCACGAAGCATGAAACAACAGTAAATTCTGTAACTGGAGGCAGAATGCAGAACTCGGTGGTCCAGGGATTTGCATGTCCTGGTACATAAATCAAAACAAGTTAGTCTGTAGATGCAGCACGTGATTTGGAAAATAAATGAAGTGATACCTTTTTCTTGACAAAGAGTATTGGGTCTGATCTTAAGGAAGTTTTACTGCATCTGTACAGGCCGTTGCTGAGACAGCATCTGATGTACTGTGTGTGGTTGTAATTCCACTGAAGTGAAAACAAATAGCTTTTGAAATGTTTCACAGATGTTTCTCTTTAATCGTTCTTGCAATGAAGGCATTATGTTGTGAACGATTCGGAGTTTAAGCCTAAGAATGAGGAATCTTCTTACTGACAATTTAAGATTTTCAACTGGTGAATACCTGATGGATATTTAACCTTCTATGGGAGAATAAGACTGGGGAGCTAATTTAAAAATAAAATGCATTCAGTGAAATGCAGATATTGTGAAGATATTACAAGTTGTATTATAAACGTATACGGGAACATATAAACACATCTTCAAATCTAGTGGCGCTATTTGTTCTGAAATAAATGGCTGGATGTCCAACAGCAACAGTGATGTACCTACATAGAGCAGGGAATGCGATGGAGTCATACAGTATAGGTACTGTTCAAATAGACTTCATTTGGTCCAGTTTGGAGCCGGATAACGTCACTGTGTGATTCAGCTCAGGGAGGGAGAAAATGCATCATTCATGAGAAGGAACATCCTGTTGCTCCCTCTCTCTCTCTATGTTCCTCTTCCCAGCAATGTGTGTGAGCTGAAACCTCCTCAGTCATCTTTACCACTCATGGAGGATTCCTGTCAAGGATTCACTGAAATCGCCCCACTGCCCGAAGTAAAGGGAAGTCAGCTAAATCCATCTGTAACAGGAAGTAATCCCATTGCCAGTAGCTTGTAAGAGCAGAATAGATATATAAACTGAAATATATTTGGAACAATCACTCATGTTTCCTTTCGTCATGAGTTCAATTAATATTTGGGCACAGTTCTTTCAAGTTAACGTTCTGCAGAGATTATATTTTAAGTTTCTCATCAAACCTGTCCTTGTGTTAGTATTTTTAGAGAGATTTTCTATATTCAAACTGTTTGCCATTCATCTTTCCGTCGTGTTTGAGTTACTTTGTTTCGGTCATAAACTTGTTAATTTTAGCAGACTAAAGAATCCTGCCTGACTTATCCCTAACTCTCACACTTTCTGAGACCAATGTTGTTGGTCATATTACCAAATTGTCAAATTAACATTTGCAGTCAGCAGCGGAGGTGTGGACGAGGAAGGGGTATAATTTACTGAACTATTGATCAGTGAACCTGACTTCATTGATGTCCACATTGTTGGAGAGCATTAAGAGGGTCTGGATGTACATGTAGTTGCAGATGTAACACCTGATGAAGGATAGACAACATGGCTTTGTGCTTGGGAAATAATTTCTAACAAAGTTGATTGCATTTTGTGAAGAAGTGACAAAGAAGATTGGTGATTGCAGTGTGGTAGACGCTGTCCATGAACACTTCAGCAAGCCATTCGACAGGATTCCGCATGGCAGACATGTTAGTATGGTTAGGTCATAAATAGATCCAAGATAAGCTAGCCAAATGACTACAAAATTAGAGTGAAGCTTGGAGACAGAGGGTGATAGAAGACTGCTTTTCAGACAGGAGACATATGACCAGTGATGTGCCACAAGGAGCAGTGCTGAATCCACTGCTTTTCATTATTTATATAAATGATTTGAATGTGAATACTCGTCTGCTTATTACGTTTACAGATTACATTAACATTAGAGATGCAGTGGTCAGCAATGTTTATGTCAGAGTGCAATGGACCTCGATCAGATGACCCAGTGGACCAAGGAGTGACTGATGGAGTTAAATTTAGATAAATGTGAATTGTTGCATTTTGGTAAGGTAAAATAGGGCAGGACATATACAATTAATGGTTAGATCCTGAGGAATGTTGTTGAACACAAGTGTGCAGGCTCATAGATCCTTGGAAGTGGAGTCACAGGTCGACAGGGTGGTGAGGAAAGGGTTTGGTATGCTTGGCTTTATTGATCGCTTCATTGAGTATGTGAGTTGAGAGATCATGTTGCGACTGGGCAGGATGTTGGTGAGGCCAGATTTAGAATACTGTGTTTAATTCAGTTCGCTCTGCTACAGGTATGATGCTGTCAAACTTGAGAGGGTGCAAAAGGTTTTGCAAGGATATTGCCGGACATGGAGTGATGAGCTACAGGAAGAGGCTGGACAGACTGGGGCCTGTTTACTCTGGAACATCGGAGGCTCAGACGTGACATTATAGAGGTTTATAAAATCATGAGGAACATGAATAATCTGGATAGCAAAGGTTTTTTTTTCCAGGATAGGGAGTTCAAAACTATCGGACAATAGCTAAAGCTGACAGGAGAAAGATAGTAAAGGGACAATATTTTCATGGAGATTGTGTGTGTGTATGGAATGAGCTCTCAAAGAATGTGATGGAGGCTGGTACAGTTACAACACTTAATACAACACTTACAACACTGGATACGCATATTAATAGGAAGAATATAGAGGAATGTAGGCCTAATGCTGGCAAATGGGACGAGATCAGACTGGGGTGTCTGGGTTATGTGGACAGTTTTCCGTACTGTATGAGAGATGAAGAGAAATTCTAAAATGACCATTTGAGTGGGAAGTCTCTTCTCCAGAGGTATGTGGTGCCTCTTTGCTGACACTTATCCAATGCTAAGTTAGTTAAATATTTGACAGAGAAGTGAGTCACAGATGATGGGATACAGAAGGGAAGGTGGGGTTGAGAACATAACCTGATCAGCCACAATCTTAGACCCTGGTGGAGAAGGTTAATCTAGATCTATACCAGCTCCTGTTCTGATGTTCCATTCAGACCCTCCAACCTGCTCGACAGGAACAGTTGGAGGCCACTTACTGCTATAGCTCCCCAGAATCTCTGGAATAGAGATTTCCTGACATTCGCTACCCTGTATTTGAAGAAATCACTGCCTGCTCCTACACCATGACCTATCAATATGAGCGATAGAATACCAAAGAGTGACTGGCCCTAATACCAAGGCAGTATTTAATTGAAGATGATATCAAGGAGCCGGAGTAAAATTGCACTTCATCAGAATCAATTGCAAACTCTCCAGTGTTTGGAGTCATTCACAGCACAATGGAACATGTTTATCATCTCAGCCATGGAACATCTCTGCAGGAAATCCCCAGGGTAGCTCCCTCAGCCCAGGCAAACCCAGTTTGTCAGCAAGGATTCCCTGCAGTGAGGAAGCATCCCATTGAGACCACATCAATCAGAGGTGGGCATATTTACTGTATGTTACACGATATTCAGAAAGCTTCGTCATCCCTGACCTCCTGACGCAGTGTGTGTCCATGTGCAGCAAGACTGAGACAATGTTCAAGCATGTGATGTTAAACTGTCGGCAGCATTCATGAAATAGCGCTGCACGATTCCACAGTAAATGGAGGAGTTCACTCAGTAACTCAATCTGGCTTCACGGGAATATGGGAATGTCATTTAGCCAATCAAAACTACTGGACAAGAAGAGGGACAGCCCATTCAGTCCCTTCTGCCTTTACACAGGAAGACAGGGAGTCTGCTCACTCCCACACATGACTTACAGGGGTTAGAAAGTGACCATTTCACAACTGGAGTCACTTACAAAGGAACAGGAAGAGGTCATTCAGCTCCTCATGACACGAACACAGGAACAGGAAGGTGTCAGAGATGCTCCAACATAACAAACAAATGGAGCAGGGGCTGCACAGATGGACTGTTCCATGGTATTCTTCGTGGCTTCATTACTCATAGAACATCTGTGTTATGTTAGCATGGTTTTCTGGCAGTGGGACTGAAACGATCTTTAAACCAGTTTCAAAGGCATCTTCCATGGCTGAGAGAGCAGACCTGCATCCTATCTGAAAGTTAGAAGTGTTGGAGCTTAGCGAAGTGTTTCAGAATGAACATATTGTGGCTGCTGACAGGATTGTGAACAATACAACGTTGAGTGGAGGATCGCACACTAACTGTGTGTTCAGTTACTGTGTTCAGAGTTCATTCAGAGCCTGTACTTCTCTGTTAATAGAAATGAGGTCTCTGTGCAGGCACGTAAACTATTGGGAATCGAGCATCCTATGGAAAGTATGGAATTTCCCAACTTATCAATGGCTGTTTGGGGCATAATCAGTGTCCGTCCATAACCATCAAGTTTCAACTTCGTATTCTCTCACAGTGCTACAGCTTAAACACATACTTACTGCACTCTCTCCTGATCGTCCCTTCATGCCAGGGTTCAATGTGGTGGAACTCCTTTGCACTGGCACTGTGACGTGGTGATAATTATTTATAAAACAGACTCAGTCTGTACACAATACCCAAAATACTCTTTCAACAAAGCACAACCATTGAGTAAGATATATTTACTGTGGTACTTCAAGTATTTTGCATGAAAGACCAGCCATCATTTTCAGTTAAAATTACTTCTGTCCCATCAGGATTCTGTTAGTCACTTATATCCAAGGACATCCAAGTCCTTTTGAACAACAGCACATCCCAACATCTCACCATTTGATAAACTTAAATGAGAATCATTACATTTGTTGTTCCCATCTCAATCATGTTGAAGAGGGTGAAGACATGACTGCCAAGCTGGTTCAGTGTGCTACGTGGTTGATTTGGGAGGTTAACGTCTCTGGTGTCTCTGGCTTGTATAAGTGTGGAAAGTGTGTGCACGTTAAGCTACTGACAGAGCATAATGCAGCACTGATGAAAGAACTCGAGGACCTCAGGGTCATCCGAGAGAACGAGATTTTTCTGGACAAGACCTTCAGCGAGGTTATTACACCGACCATACCAGAAGAGAGCAGACGATGAGGAAGGCAGAGAGGAGACAGGTGCAAGAGACCCCGGGGGAAGTACCTGTCAGGAACAAGTTGAACCGTTTGGAAACAGTAGAGACAGATGACACTGCCAGTCCGCGAGGCGGCAAGGTCTGTCAATCAAAAGTTGGCGTGGAGGCAGAGAGGAAGAATCGGACATCGCACAGAGCCGTGGTAATAGGGGACTCCATAGTGAGAGGAACTAACCGGGGTTTTGTGGCAGCAAACGGGACTTAAGGATGGTGTGTTGTCTCCCTGGTGCCAGGGTTAAAGACATCACAGACAGAGTGCAGGTGGTGGTGGTATATGTTGACACAAATGATGTCGGGAAGAAGAGGAGGAACATACTACAGCGGTACTTTGGAGAACTAGGAAGAAGACTGAAAAGCAAGACGTCCAGGGTGGTTATCTCCGGTTTGCTTCCAGTTCCTCGGGCTGGTCAGGCCAGAAACAGGGAGATAATGAGCTTCAACGTGTGGCTTGGCAACTAGTGCAGGAAGCAAGGATCTCAATTCTTGGATCACTGGGGTATATTTTGTATTAAGAATAAATTACATAAGAGAGAGATGGTTTGCGCCTTCATAGGTTGGGGAACAGCATTCTGGCAGGCAGGTTTGCTGCTGCAACACAGCTGCGTTTAAACTAAGTTGGAGGGAGGGGGGGACGACAAACTGGAAGTTTAAGAAGGAAATTGAAGAGAAAGTTAGAGCAAGGGAAGTCAAGAAAGACAACTGTATCATTGAAGCAGAAAACTCAAACAGGGATCATGCTGTAAGGTTGAGTGAAATAAGAGTTGATGGGAAGGGTGAGGGCAGTAACAAATTTAAAATACTATTTTTGAATGAACGAAGCATTAGAAATAAGATGGATGAACTTCAGGCTCTTTTGGAAATTGGCAGATACGATATTATGGGGATAACTGAGACATGGCTTCAAGTGGACAGGGCCTGGGAAATGAATATTCAAGGCTATATGTGCTACCGTAAGGACAGACCAACCGGCAGAGGGGGTGGGGTGGTCATACTGGTAAGGGATGATATTCAGTCCATTGCACAGGGGAACCTAGGATCGGAGGATGTAGAATTAGCAAGAATAGAGCTGAGAAATTCTACGGGTAGAAACACCCGCATGTGAGTTATCTACAGGCCCCCAAACAGTAGTCTGGATGTCGGACGTAAGTTGAATCAGGAGCTGAAATTGGCCTGTCGCAAAGATATTATTACAGTTGTTATAGGGGATTTCAACATGCAGGTAGACTGGGAGAATCAGGATGGTATTGGACCTCAAGAAAGAGACTATGAGGAGTGCCTCCGAGATGGATTCTTAGAACAGCTGGTGCTGGAGCCTACAAGGGAGAAGGCAATCCTGGATCTGGTATTGTGCAACGAACCAGAATTAATCAGGGACGTTGAAGTGAAGGAGCCATTGCAAAGTAGTGACCATAATACAATAAGCTTCAAACTGCAATTTGAGAGGGAGAGGGTACAATCGGAAGTAACAATATTTCAGGTGAATCAAGGAAACTATGGAGGTTATGAGGGAGGTGCTGGCCAACGTTCAATGGTGCAATACATCAGCAGGGATGACAGTGGAAGAACAATGGCAGATCTGTCTCTGTATAATGCAGAAGATTCAGGATCAGTTCGTTCCAAAAAGAAAGAAAGATCCTAAGAGGAGGCAGGGGTGGCCGTGGCTCACCAGGGAAGTTAAGAAAAATATAAAGATAAAAGAGATAAAAGTATAACATAGCAAAGATTAGTGGAGATACGGAGGACTGGGAAGCTTTTAAAGAACAACAGAGGATTCCTAAGAAGGAAATATGCAGAGAAAAAAAAATGAGGTACGAAAGTAAACTGGCCAATAATATAAAAGAGGATAGTGAAAGCTTTTTTTTTAGGTATGTGAAATGCAAAAAAAAAAATTGGTTAAGACTAAAATTGGGCCCAAGAAGACAGAAACAGGGGAATATATTACAGCGAACAAAGAACTGGCAGAAGAATTGAATTCGTTCTTCAGATCTGTGTTCACTGCGGAAGACACAAGCATTCTCCCAGAGGTAACAGTGACTGAAGGACCTGAACTTAAGGCAATTTATATTTGCCAGGAATTGTTGTTGGAGAGACTACTAGGTCTGAAGGTTGATAAGTCTCCGGGGCCTGATAGTCTTCATCCCAGGGTCATGAAGGAGGTGGCTCGCGAAATCGTGGTTGAATTGGTGATTATTTTCCAGAAATCGAAACATTCAGGATCAGTTCCTGAGGATTGGAGGGTGGATAATGTTATAGCACTTTTTAAGAGAGGTGGGAGAGAGAAAGCAGGAAATTATAGACCAGTTAGTCTGACCACACTTGTGGGAAAGATGCTGGAGTCTATTATAAAGGATGAAATGACGACACATCTCGATAGTTGTAACAGGATAAGTCAGAGTCAGCATGTATTTATGAAGGGAAAATTATGCTGACTTATCTTTTGGATTTTTTTGAGGATGCAACTCTGAAGATGGACGAGGGAGATCCAGTGGATGTAGTGCACCAGGACTTTCAGAAAGCTTTTGATAAAGACCCATATAGGAGGTTAGTGAGCAAAATTAGGGCGGATGGTATTAGGGGCAAAGTACTAACTTGGATTAAAAGTTGGTTGGCTGACAAGAAATAAAGGGTAATGATAAATGGCTCCATTTCAGAATGGCAGGCAGTGACCATTAGGGTACCGCAGGGATCAGTGCTGGGACCGCAGTTGTTTACAATACATATTGATGATATAGAAGATGGCATTAGTAATAACATTAGCAATTTTGCTGCTGACACGAAGCTGGGTGGCAGGGTGAAATGTGAGAAGGATGTTTGGAGATTACAGGGTGACCTGACAGGTTAGGTGTGTGGTCAGATTCATGACAGATGCAGTTTAATGTGGATAAATGTATGATTCTCCTCTTTGGTGGCAAGAACAGGAAGGCAGATTATTACCTAAGTCGAATCATGTTAGATAAAGGGGCAGTAAAAAGAGATCTGGGTGTTCTTGTACACCAGTCAATGAAGATAAGCGTGCAGGTACAGCAGGTAGTGAAGAAGGCTAATAGCATGCTGGACTTCATAACAAGAGGGATTGAGTATGGAAGCAAAGAAGTTCTTCTGCGGCTGGACAGGGCCTTGGTGAGACCACACTTGGAATATTGTGTGCAGTTCTGGTCTCCAAATTGGAGGAAAGGCATTCTGGCTATTGACGGAGTGCAGTGTAGGTTCACGAGGCTAATTCCTGGAATGGCGGGACTTCCTTACGCTGAAAGACTGGAGTGGCTGGTCTTGTATTCCCTTGAGTTTAGAAGACTGAGAGTGGATCTGATTGAGACAGAAAAGGTTATTTAACCATTCGACACTCTGAAGGCAGGAAACATATTTCCGCTGATGGGAGAGTGCTGAACCAGAGGACACCGCTTAAAAATACGTGGTAAACCATTTGGGACAGAGGTGAGAAGAAACGTGTTCACCCAGAGAGTGGTGGCTGTGTGGAATGCTCTGCCCCAGAGGGCAGTGGAGGCCCAGTCTCAGGGTTCATTTAAGAAAGAGTTGGATAGAGCTCTCAAGGATAGTGGAATAAAGGGTTATGGAGATAAGGCAGGAACAGGATACGGATTAAGGATGAAGAGCCATGATCATATTGAATGGTGGTGCTGGCTCGAAGGGGAGAATGGCCTACTCCTGCACCTATTGTCTATTGTCTATTGTCTATTATCTATATCTTGCGAATAGTTACTGCCCAAGCACTGATCCTTCTGATACCCCACAAGCCTTCCACCCAGAGAAAAACACTACTCTCTTCATTTTGTACATTATCCAATTTTTTAACCATTCTGTGTGTTCCACCCCTATCTACCCATTGACTCTAACATTCCCCACTCACCAGTATTCAACCATATCAAACATTAATTCTGAAAATTTAAGAACTCCACGCCGAATGGTTGCCAGTTGTCGATGTCAGACGAACAATCTCCACAACTACAGCAGGTTTATCAAAGATCATTTCCCTCTCCTGTATCTAGGCCGAATGTAAACATATCATTACAGTAGGAGGGGAAACAGATCAGTGACCACCTCATTTTTGAAAGAAGCTATTTTACACTTGGAATGGGCCCAGCTTACACAAGTGTTCCTGGAAATCCCTGGGATGATCATGCAGTGCCCTGCACCTCCCTGTTTACGGAGCTTCCCTTCTATGTAGCCACGACTCCATGTGTTTACCACGGACCCAGAACACTCTGTAAATGCAGTGTTCAGATCTCGTCCAGAGTGGAGTCACAACACCATTGGTCTCTCTGAATGAACGCGGCAGCTGATATGACAAACCCGAGAAAAGCGTCTACAGGACATCCCTTTATTCTGTAATGACAGGAGAAGTCAAATTCCCACACACACACGGTGCACCCATTCAGTTTTTGAAAATGTTTCTGTTTTTAGCAGAAAAAAACAGTTACATCTCTGCACAGAACTACAGTTACAGTTCCCTTCTTCAAAAATATCAGTTGACAATGGAACATTCCTTTTCTTTGTATCTGAGCAACTATAAGAGCACCACCAGCATTGCCTATGGAGTTGATCATCACACTCAGAGGAGAAAGACAGAGGGAATATAACTCAATGTAAACAGGGACACATCTAAATTGGCATGATATTCAGGAATATGGGAAAAGGGAAAATTTTAGAAAAAGCTCCCATTTTAGTTTCCTTCTGATTCATTATCAGCAGTCTTTGTGTTTGCTTTTCATTTCTCCCACTCTCTCTCTCTTTCTCACTGGACACTTCTACATCTATTAAACTAACTTCCCCTCACACATCCGACCATCCCTGATATAAATAATATTATTTCCCAGTTGCTTTCAGTTGTGTTATTGGGTCACTAGATTCGAAACTTTATCTGTTTACCTCTTGACAGCGGCTGCCAAACTTGCTGAGATTCTCCAACATTTTCAGACGCTGGAGAATTTTATTTCGAATCTCCATCATCCACAGTTCCTTGGTTTATTTCATCTTTAATGCTGTCATTTCACAAGATGTCTGGTAAGGACAGCATTTGTTATCCATCACTAATTGCCATTGACTGAGAGACCATTTGTCAAGACAATATGGAGCCAATCTTTTTTGTCAGACTTAGTTTCTTTATGAAAAGCTATCAGTGAAATAATAAAAGAAATCCTAATCTTTTATGGTTGTCGTTTGTAAAATGAGATTTCATTCCAATTGTTGCCATTCGATTTTAACTTCTGTCATCAGCTGTGGAAGAATTTGAAAAAAATGCATTTAAAGTCATAACTTGTGCCTTTGAATTACAGGCTAGTGACATTATTACTCTAATATGAGGTCCCTTTTATGAAATAGGTGGAGTGACAAGAACAAGTTTGTGGTCAAAATATTTGAAACTGCAAGAGTGGTAAGAAAAGAAGTGGAGCCATGAAATCAGAAGTTAACAAGGCGGCAGATGATGGCTAATTCAGCAACAGCATTGAGGCAGAGGTGGAGACTGGGGATACTAACGAGGTGGGTGTAGGCAGGTTTGATGGCAGAGAGAATATAGAGACTTCAAATCAGGGCAAACAGAAGTCTCAAGGGTCGGAACAGTCTCGTTCCTTCTTCGATGTTTATGTGTGAGGAGTCTGAAATTGATGGAAATGAAGTGGAGTTTATGACTGAAACTGAAGGGACCAGATTATGTATTTGTTAAATATAAAAAGCAGAACGAGCAATAACCTTCACCATCGTTTTTCGAATTGACAGAGATAGGCTTACCAGGAACACCAACAATAGCGAGAATGGGATAGTAACCTGCCTGAATAATCATCAATATGGATCGTATCCGCAACTCTAACCGTGGCCAATCCCGAGAAATGTAGTAAAGACCATCAGATAAACTCCTGTCTATTGTTGTAACATTCCAGTCCAATGTTCTCAGATTCTGAGCCATTGTTGGACCATTCCAGTCTGTTGTTCTAAGATTCTCTTCCTCTCCCTCTCTCTGTAGCTGCTGAGCCCAGTCGTCTTGAGGATGACGTTGCCGCTGATACTATGGCATAACAGGTTGAATGAAGCCCCTTACTGTTCGAAGAGGGAAACCCTCTAATGACATAGTTAGGATCCATGGAGACTGACATCAATCATAGTCACAAATATCTCCAGTAAACCCTTTAAACTGCAACCCTCATATGTCACCACAATACTTGGTCTGGTTCTGATGCTGACATCGCTGACTATTGGGCTAATAGTACATCTCCAATTGTAAAGTTAGAGATGAGGCAGGGTGATGATGCTTTCTATTCACTAGCTCAATGATCCTACTATGTTTTGGCAGGCTGGGAATTGTTGGGCTCCGAAGGTCGTCTGTGTCTGATCACCATGCCTGCTGCATACTTTCGTTTTATTTATTTATATTTAACTTTGACATTGATCTTATCATAATTTAATGGCTTAGGTGAGGTTAGGCATTTTTGAGAGCCGCCTACAGTGGCATAGAAGGTTTAGATACAGTCCATTCCTTGTGGTACTTGCAGCTGTGGCCAGGTCCTGTGGAGTGATGTTCAAACTCTCACGGAACCAGAATTCTTAGTTTTACCTTTCACCAGTTATTTCTGGGGTCTCAGCAGGTTTGGAAGGGAGGAAATATTTCCTGGCTGCTACACACTCACTCTGAGATTTCTCTCATAATTGGCTTTTGATGTTCTTTCCTCCTGGATTAGAGAACTGCATGTGAGACGATCTGTTTCCTGAATTTGTTTTTTGACAAGTGTATGTTTATGGGATGTTACTAGATTGGAGCAGTTACTGTAGAGTAGTTAAATAACCTATAATTTTTTTAGGTTTTCCAGTCGAGTTACATTTTTCCAAGTTCCTCTTGTTGATATTGTATTCTGTCTACAGTGTTTGAATAGATTGTGTTTTGCTCAAAGTCAAATATTTTGACCAAACGAGTTCTATCTCAAATAGAGCACCTCACATTTACCTTTAAAATAAGAAAGCGTTCGGGTCGAGACTACCTTCGTCATGTATTGTGAGGGGCTGTCTGCTTGGGTCCATAACAAAAAGGAAAGATTTTGACGATTTAATTGGTGAATTAATTAATGGACAACATGTTGCAGAAATACGCGGTTTGACAGCGGATTGCACTGAGGTGGAGGAGTGATAGCTCTATCAGGAATTACATTGTATACACAATCCAGCTCATCGATCCAGCTCAGACACCTGTAAGCCCAGATGAGATATCTGCTCAGCATGGTGCACTGTGCAGACCAGGCTCAGTACAACGCAGCAATCTGTCCAGGATGGAGCACTGTGCAGACAGGCTCAGTATAACCCAGCAATCCAGAGAATAAGTGAGGACTGCAGATGTTGGAGTTCAGAGCTTAAAAATGCGTTGCTGGAAAAGCGCAGCAGATCAGGCAGCATCAAATGAGCAGGAGAATTGACGTTTCGGGCATAAGCCCTTCTTCAGGCTCAGTACAATCCAGCAATCTGTCCAGGATGGAATACTCTGCCGACTAGGCTCAGTACAATTCAGCAATCGATCCGGGGGGAGCACTCTGCAGGTCTCACTGGTCCACTCGCTATCTGTCCAACATAGGAAGCAGTGCAGATCGCATCGGTGCATTGATTCAGAAACCTGGACGAAACGTTCTGTCCAGAATGGGGTGATATGCATCCCATACCAATATATTGCTCTATAAACGGGAACAAAGAACCTGTTCAGTATGGGGAGCTGTGCAGTGAAGAGCAGTGAATAGATCTGTAAACCTGAGCAGTTACCCTCCCAGCATGTAGAGCTGTGGACACCGCTCCAGTACATTGCTCAGTAACACTGTGTTAGATCCCTGCCCAGTGTGGGGAAACTTGCAGCCCATGCAGGAATTGACAGAATGTGAAGCTCCCATCCATTTCCAACTCCATATCTCCATTGTACCCTGACAAGAGGGTGCTGTGGGTGTGAAAACCACTGCCAGAGTGAGATGGTGAGGGAATCAGTTTAAATTCCAACAAACAAAAGGATGTTGAGGGAAAACGAGAAAGGAAGGTTAGAGACAATTTCATGGAAGATCACAGTTTTCAGAATGCAAAAATGAAGATATTTCGACAGAGTCCTGCAACGTGAGGCAGTATTCCCAGAAATGATGGGTGAATGAATATTGGTGTGAGTTAAGATGATGGATTTTTGGATGAACATTTCTTCTGCAACTTTGTAACTGTGAGTGGACACAGCAGAGTCTATCACTCGTTGGGCTGCATGTAACAACAATTTATATCAATGACATTTCTATTGAATGTGACAGAGGGATTGCCTGCACGAGATCGAGCTCGTTTCCTGGTGCTATCTTAACTCACCTCATTACCTACCCATCCGACCCCATGGTGTCCCTCTCATTCAATACCAGCTCGATTCTCCCACCCATCATAGCTGGAGGTACTAACCATCGCCTGGATATCCCTGGTTATACCGTGATCCAATGGCCCTGGTGCCACCTTTAAAAGGCCAAATGGGCACACTTTTGAGCTTTTTCAGTTCGGAGCTGCCCTGCACAGTTGAACCCCAGCATGGCAAATAAGAGGCGAATACACCACGATTTGTCGACCGGGATATGTGGATGGGCTAGTAGAGATGGGGACCATTTTCAGAGGTGGCCACACTACCAGTCCCACCGAACATGGTCTGAGCTCACCAACCTGCTCAGTACAGTATTTGCAGTCTGAAGAAATGTTCAGCAATGCAGGACAAGCATCAATAACCTTCCCCGCTCTGTCTGGAAAAGGGTCACTGTATTCTCTCTGCTCCCTCACATTCACTGTATATCTGTTATTATACCCACCCCAAAACAAGGCCAATGATGTACCACTCTCAATGCGGCATACCGCACCTTACCCATCTCTCTCTCTCTCTCTCCTCTCTCTCTCTCTCTCTTTCTATCTTGCCTTTGCAATACCCCCTCATTGCAATAGAATGTTTGTGGGAATGTCGATGATGGAATGTTCCAGCTAATCTTTCAAATAATTCCCATTTTCAGGAAAATGTCAATGCCCAAGGAATAGCGATGCATGTTTTTTAATGCACTGACAATTAAAATCCACCATGAGGCCATTCAGCCCCTCACACGTGCTCTGTCATATAATGCAATTGCAGCTGGTCTGTTGATTCTCTCAGCACGATGTTACAGGAACTTTCAGTCATTCAACTCCCTGAGTTTCTGTCACTGAGCGGATGACACTCAGGCACATTTACCCTGGTTTTCTTCACGTGCCTGCTCGAGGACATTTCCCAAAAAGCCGGACACCATTCACAATATATTCCTTCAGCTTTATACTTTTATGTAATGATAAGCATATTGTACACAGAACAATAAAAAATATACACTTATTTTATGGTTATAGATATTCAAATGCAATTAATAATTCTTGTTATTTCACTTGTCTCATCTTATTGTTTTCAGCCGAAGACAGCTTCAAACCACTTGGCTTGTTATAAAATATAATTTCTAGCAGAGAACGTTTTCATCCTTAGCCGTTATCTTGACTGTTATCTGAATTGCACCTTTATCTTGTTATGAAAGTTTCTCTTTTCCTTTGTCTGTGACTGTTTCTGTCTGGAACAGTTATACTGTCTCCCACTCAGTTGGCTGGACGGCTGGTTTACGATGCAGAGGGTGGCCAACAGTACAGTTTCAGTTCCTCACACTGACAGAGATTACCATGAAGGGGACACTCTCTCAACCTCACCCCATCTCCTGACGTGTGGTGACCCTCAGGACAAACCACCACGAGTGGTCTCTCTCTAATAACAGAGCAGCCCCATGGTCCTTTGATACTGTATTATATCATTGTTGTATTTTAAAATTTTATCTATTTTATCATTTCGTTTCACTTTATATTCCTGGATGCTCTGAAACAGTGTCATTTGCACCACTGTCAGAAGTTCCCACACACTGCACATTCCTTCCCATTCCTCAATAATCCTTGACTTTGTTGTTATTTGTGAACCTTCTTCTGCGCCTCCAAAATATTGAATATCTCTGCCCCCAATGCTTGGCAAGGAAGAGTGTCACAAAGACTCACAACACTGAGAAACCAAACAATTAATTCATCTGTGTGTAAGATGTTTTTGTCTCCTTACCTCAGGAATGATATAATTCTATTGGAAGCAGATGAGAGATGTTTCACCTCACGTATTCCAGGGATGAAGGGCTAATATTATGGAGGCTTTAACAGGTTAGACATGGAATGAGAGCTGATCTTATTGAAACATACAAAACCTTGAGGAGAGTGGATCAGGTAGATACCCACTGTGTGTTTGTATAGCGCAAACTTGTTATCATTGTCATACAACCTCTACAGTGAGGAAGCAGGACATTCTGCCCATTTAATCCACACCTACCCACTGAACAGCTTCCAACCCAGACCTGCCCACCCATGTAACCCTATATTTCCCATTACTAACCCACCTAACCTACACATCTCTAGGCACTATAGCATGGCCAAACAACTCTAACCTGCACATTTTGGACTCTGAGACGAAACTGGACCATTGGGAGGAAACCCACACAGACACAGGGAGAATGTTCAAACTCCACATAAAGGGCTGCCCAGGGTTGGAATTGAACCCAACTCCTGCGTGTTATGAGGCAGCAGTGCTAACCATAGATTCACCATGCTCTTCTGTTAGTTATATTAGTTACATATGTCTATATAATATTATATCGTAGATGGCATCGTCTGATTATCCATAGACAGGTGATTCAGGGATAATGATCCATGGAGAGAAAAGTGCAGCTGGAACAACAATGAGGTGAGCCACGAGCATATGTACTGGTAGAGTAGTGGCAAAGGGCCGAATGGCTCACTCGTGTCTCTCAGCCCTGTGTTCTGACGTTCTCTTCAGCCCTTTGGACCTGCTACAAAGGAGCAGATGGACACCACTCCAATGGTTAGATGTAGTTTCGGAAATATACTTGGAAAAACCAGACTGGGTCAGGATTTGACCCCTACCCCCAATCCTTGCTTGCAGGCTTCCCCTCTCTGTAACTTCTGCTCCAGAATGGAGTCATGTTACAGACCCAGATTCGCTGTGAATACAGCCCCCATACCCGACCCAGGGTTAACTCAAACAAATCCTCTGCTTGCACCGAATGCAACATTGTACATAACGACTTCCAGGAAAATCACCAGTTACTTTCCAAAAGCATAACATGTGGAATTAATAAATAGGAAGAGAAGTAGGCTATTCAGCCCTGTGATTTAATAAAAACATGGCTGACCTACTCCACGGCTCAACTCCACTTTCTTGCCGATTCCTTGTATCCCTCCATACCTCTCTGGGTTAGGGAATTCCAGACATTCATTACCTTCTGAGAAAAATACATCACTCTGCATCTCAGATTGGCATTGATGTTCTCCATATTCGGTATTTATGTCCTCGAGTTCGAGACTCCCCTCAGGAGAGGAAACAACTTCTCAACATTTATATCCTCAAGCCCCTTCTGTGTCTTGTATTTTTCAGCAGTATCACTCCTCATTCATTTAAACGCCAATGGATAACCGCCTCACCATTTTAGAGGATCTCAATAATTCAAACTTTTCATTCTAGTAAGCCTCCTAATGTTCCAACCGAGTTACTTGATGCATCAGCAATCCAATCTCTTTGTACTGCTCCTTTACTGGAAGTTCTCTCGTTTAAATAAGAGCCTGCCTTTTGGTTCTCAGTGTCATTCACATACTCGTATGTATATTGCACTCAGCTTCCGCCATCAGGCTATCAGATTAGATTGTATCTAACTGATGCTAACGGACTCATAGCTGTGGTACACCAGCAGATATACCTTTATCATGAAGATCCATTAATCCTGACTCTCCGGTTTCTATGTGTTAACCAATGATCATCCCATGTTAATACATTATCCGTCATCCTACGAGGTTCTGTCTTGAGGAAGAACTTTTATTTTCTAATACCTTGTGGAAAACCTCTGGTAAGCCTGGTGTCTACTAGATTCCCTTTATCAAGTCCGCTTGTTACATTCTCAGGCATCTCCAGAAATACTTTGCATGATTTTACAGGGCAAAATATCATTTCCCTTTCACAAATCTACACTGGCTCTGTGAGAAGCTTTTCTAAATGTCCATGCTTGTCAGGTTATCCAAATTAAACTACTCCCATCTGCTTTCATTTGGTCCATATGCCTCTAAATGTTTCCAATTCATATGCTTGTCGAAATGAGTTTTAAATGTTTTAGCTGTACATGCATCTTTCACTCTTCCTCTGGCAGCTCATTCCATACCTACGACACCCTCTGTGTAAAAACGTTGCCCCTGCGTCCCTTGTAAATTTTCCCTCTTTCACCTTAAACCTATGCCTTCTAGGGCTGAACTCCCCCATCCCGTGGAAAATACCTTGGCTATTCAAACTATCCATACCCCTCATGATTTTATAAACTTCTATAATGTCACCTCTCAACCTTGGACACTCCATCCAATACTAACTTCAAGAACATGTATTTAACAATCACTGCAAATTTGAAGCAATATTAAAATGACAGGTGAACAATACCCAGACCAAACTTCATACTGCTATTTACATTTCTCCATATTACAATACTCAGGCAGCATGAAACTCTTACCCGTGCCAATAAGGAGTCAAGCATCTGAATTCCTTTATCGAAAGGGGGTGATGATTTCGATAGTGAAAACGTATTTGTGGCCAGATCTTTGTAAAACCACATGGTCAACATTCTCCCTCCTCGACTCCCTACGACCTTGTGCGGTTGTGTCTTCTTTATCTTGTACTCAGTAGAGAGATCCCCTTTCCCCCATTCACATCTTAATTTAAACCCGTTTTCCATCAGTGAATCGTTCACCACTGCCAAAAGCCCATTTATTTTTGCCACACCCTCTTTCCACAGTCATCCATCCCCCACCTCTGGCAAGGGATTAGTAAGCCCAGTTCCAATCGTTTTAAGTTCTGAAGAAGTGCCACATTAGACTTGAAACGCTAACTCTGTTTCTCTGTCTCTGCAGATGCTGCCAGACCTGCTGGGTTACTCCAGAAATGAATAGGTGCAGCACAAACTTTCAATTAAACAAATAACTATGGACAATGGTAATAAAAAACAAACAAATGCTGGAGAAACTGGGAGCTTTGTAGAGGCTCACTGGACTGAAAGTGTAACTCTGCATTCACTCCAGTAGATGCTGCAACAAATTCAGCAATTTCTGTTTTCGAACAATTTCCAAAGAAGTATGGGAAAGATGCTCAAACATCCAATCCAACCTCGATCACCGCACATTGGGAGCTGAATGAACACGTATGGTGACAAGTTCCTTGACTCTGAAACTGCATAAGGCTGGCATCCCTGACACTACAGCACGTTTAATCATGGTCAGGGAGAAAAACAGAAGGAAACACATTCACTTCATACACAGAAGATGGAATTACGGAAAGGAAAAGATACAGACTAATAACTTAAATAGATTGAGTTAAAGTAACAAATTGGAGGCGTGAAAACAATGAGAGACTTTCAGTAGCATGAGAATATGAAAATAGATGTATTACCGTATTAGAAACCAGGTTAGGTCACTGAATACTGTGCTGAGGGTGGATGGGTCTCATTGTGAACTGGGAGACAGTCAGTAGAGTTAAATTGTAGACTTTGCAGCTAAAACTGGGTTATCATCTGATGTTGTAGACCACAGCGGCAGCAGAAACAGAAAGGTATTCAAGGACAATTTTACTCAGGAAAATCCATCAGTCTACAATTACCATCAAGCCGATCCATCGTTCAGTGACGAGTGTGGGTGAACATGCCAAGGTCGGAATCACGTGCACCTAATCCTGATGACAACACAAAAAAGCGACCACACTTCACTGGTTACATTCTAAACAGCAGAACCAAAGTCTGATGGAGATGGGGAAAATGATCCCAAGACTAACAGATCAGATCTACGCTCTGTTATCCTCACACATCCAAGCATAAATGTCGATGGGCTATTAAACAATGTACTGGAGGAGATGACTCCACAAATATCCTTATCTTAAATATCGGAACAGTTCTGTATGTCAGTGGAAAAAGTCAAGTATATGGTGCCTGCACTACCCTCAGCCAGAAGTGTTGAGTTGATAATCCACCTCACCCTCATCATGATGCCCACAGAATCACAGATGCCAATCTTCAATCAATTTGTTTTGCTGTACGTGATTTGAAGAAACAGCTGAACACAATAGTTACGACAAAGGCAATGGGCCCTGACACCATTCCTGCAATATTACTGAAGACTTGTGCTGCACAACAAGCCGTGTCCCTAGGGAAGCTGTTTCATTCCAGCTCCAACTTTGATATCTCCCTGGCAATGCGGAAAATTACTCAACTATGTCCAATTGCCGAAGAGGGAAATAACTGCATTCTGAACATTTACCATTCCTTCAGTCACATCACGACAGTCAAATTGATGGGAATTCTTTTTTGACAGAGCTGTCAAGCAGCACAGAAACAACCTGCTCAGTGTGGTGTCTGATAAGTCCCCATGTGGAGATGGTGCTGTTGTGGAAATATCACTGGATTACTAATCCAATCCAGGACAATTCTCTGTCAACTGGTGGAATTTAAAAACAATTAATAAAATATCGAGACCTAAAATGTGGTGTCAGCAATTGTGATGTAGTGTCCACTGTTGGTTGTAAACATCAATCTCCTTCCCCACTGTACGTTTAGGAAGTGAATCTCCCGTGCTTTCCTGCTCTGACCTAAGAGTGACTCCAGACACACAGACATGTGATAAACTCTTCAATGTCTCTGAAACGGCCAAGCAAGGCACTCATTTGTGTCAATCTGCTCCAGAGTCTTCAAGGATAAAACCAGTCAGAACACCAGGCCCCAGCCTAATTATTGGATAACGGAATAGGAAACACAGTCCTGTTGACTCTGCAGAGGCCTCCTTCATAACATCTGAGAGCTTATGATGACATTTACAGAGCTTTCCCACAGATTGTTCAGAAACATCAGGAAAGGAATAGACTATTTGACACATTGAACTTTCCCCATGCTAGTTCATGGCCGAACATCTCCTCAATGCAGTTGTCCCCATACAATGTTCATATCCCATAATATGTTTAAACATTGTGAAATATAAAATGAGAACTGCTGTCGTCCCTTCAGCCAATCAATGCTCCTCCATTCAATATACAGGCAGTTCTCAGATAACGCGTGTTGATTAAATACAATTTGGCTGCAATGTGATTCATGAACCTTTTTCCATAAAGTGAACTCCCGTTCACTGTGACGCAATTCCTTGCCGGGTACCAACTGAACAGCAAAACCCAGCCTCAGAATTCACTGTCTGCAAAATGTCCAATCAATGTGTTCAACTAAGACAGGAATGAAATCCGCTCTGGAAGCCTTGAAACTGAGCCTGTAACGGGGAATTGTAGTCTACATTTAGAAAGAACTTTATTTCAAACTGTGGGAGACTCTTGAGGAGAACTGGAATATCCCCATCGGCATTACGTGTTCAGTCAGCCCCACGCACTTTCTGGTGAAGGGTGTGGTGAAAGGTACACTGCTGTAGTCAGTGACTGTAGTTTGAAAGTGTTACATTTACAGGACAGTTTCACTACAATATGTGATTTAAAGATGTATTTAAACTATGTTAATCTGTGCGTTAGACAAAATTAAATTTTTGGTTTTACTGATATTTTTTGGGGTTCGTCCGTTACCCTCTTTTCCCCATGGACTCAATTATTAATATTGCACGATTTTCTACAACACAGTGTTGTACAGGAACACGGCTACGACGTTATTGGAGAAAAACCTGGACTGATAGCTAATCTTCTATCATCACACCATACTCCTGCTCTCTCCCTATCCCTTTAATTTCCAGAAATCCTTATTTATATTCAGCACTTTGGTTTCCACAGCCTGTTCTGGGAGAGAGTACCCCTGGTCGCCAGTCTCAGAGTGCAGACATTTATTCTCATCTCAATGCAAAGTGGCCTGTCTGTACTTAATCCTGTACCTAATACTGTTCAGATTCCGGAAGAAGGGCTCATGCCTGAAACGTCGATTCTCCTGCTCCTTGGATGCTGTCTGACCTGCTGCGCTTTTCCAACAACACATTTCCAGCCCTAATTCTGTGGCCCCTTGTTTTAGACTTCAAAGCCAGGGAATTACCATCCCTGCTTTCAATCTGTCTCGCCCTGTCAGAGTTTTATATATTTCACTGTGATCATCACTCATTTTCCTAAACTGCATGGAATACAAGCCCAGTCGCGCCCACAACAAGCCTGTCACCGGAAAGATCAGTCTGGTCATCCTTCACTGCTCTCCCTCAATGTCAGGTTTGTCCTTTATTGGGTAAGGAGACCAAAACTGCACACAATAATGTACAATGTTCAAGATGGTGTCTCACCAAGGCCCTGTACAGCTGCAGTAAGACATTCTTACTCCTGTACTCAATTCCCCTGAAATGAAGGTGAACACGCCATTTACCTTCCTACCTGCATACTGCTCCTGCGATATTGCTTTAAGTGACTGGTGTACAGGGAGATCTAGATTCCTTTCAATGTTACAGTTCCCCACTTGCTGGGTCTATATACACTAGTCAGCGTGCCAATGCCATTCCCAGTATTGAGTTCTGACTTCAGAACTCACTGTCCTACACGTATTCAGAGGGCTGTGCAGAAATAAACGAAAATGCAGCTTAAATTCCTTTATGGAGCAACATATTTCAACCACTCCCTTTTTAAACGAGAGGCTGCCATTCTATTGTTCCCATCAAAGTACACAACAGCTCATCTCTCCCATTGCTCTCCATCTGCCACGTATTTTCCCAGTAATTTCACTTGTTACAGTCACTTTGGAGTTTTCTTTACATCCTCCTCACCCATTTACAAGCTGACATCGCTTAGTGCTGTCAGCAGACTTGGGAATATTGCATTTGAGCCCCTCAACCAAATATATGATGTGTATTTGGAAAAGCTAGGGCCCAAGCCACGATCCTTGCTATATCCACCTAGCCTTCCATTTAAAAAAACATTGTTTTATTCCTACTCAGTGTTTCCTGCCAGCTCTCCAATTCTAAAATCGTGACCAGAAAATAGCCCCAGTCCCACAGGGTTCGAATTCGCAAAGTAGTCTTGGGGCTTTATCAAAACTCTTTCTGAGATTCCCTTCGTATTGCATTGACAGCTTCTCCATAAGTTTGCTAAAACAACTTTCTCAAATATGAAAACCCATTTCATGAATCACTGTTGACTTTGTCTCTGCCCGTTAATTTCCGTCCAATACTTTCTCAAAACTGTTTAGTTGCGAATTTCATTCTATTCCCTTCTTCTCACCACACAAAAGTTCCCTAGTATTGCTAGGAAGTTTTCTTTTTTGTTTTGCTTTCTTCTGTGAAGGCATAACTGAAGTATTTGCTCCATAGTTCTGCATTTCCCTGACCTCAATTATCTGGTATCAGACTGGAAGGATGCTGCACTTGTTTTCTCTTAATTTTTTCATTAGCATATTTTCAGAAAATATTACAAGTTCTCTCTTATAGGCTTTGTTAAGATATTCTTCAGAAACCCATCAATTTCGAGCTTAAGCTACTCACTAATTGACCTTCCATAGCCATGCAATCACAGAAGCAAAGACTCTGTACTATCAGAAATGCAGCACGGTCTACATTCGTCCCACTTTCCGACACAAGACGCGTAGCTGCGAATCTTATAGCATTTCAAATGCACAACCGTGTATTTTTGAATGGTTTTGAGGTTGCCATGACAACTCCCCTCTCAAGAAGTGCATTCCAGACCCCAACACCCTCTGGGTGAATAAGTATCCTGAAATCTTCACTAAACCGCAAACCCTTCACTATAAAAGTGTGGCCTTTTGACTAAAAGGAACAGCTGTTGTCTATCCAGACTGTTCACATCCGTCGTAATCTTCTCCTTCTGATTCACGTCCTCCTTAGCCTTCTCTTCTCCAAACTAAACAACCCGAGCGTATCCAGCCTCTCTCCATAGCTAATATGCTCCATCCCAGGGAACATCCTGTTGAATCTCCTCTGCACCCGTTCCAGTGGAATCACATCCTTCCTGTAATGAGGTTCCCAGAAGTACACACAGTATTCCATTTTACCCTCACCAAAGTTATGCATAGATCTTAAAATCTATACCTCGATGAATAAAGGCTTTGTTTACAGTCCCCTCTGCTTTCTCAAATTGTGTATTAACTTATTCAGTCACATTCAGGGATATGTGGAGAAGCACCCTCTGAGCTTCCCAGTGTGCTGCCATTCATTGAGTACTCCCCTGTCTGATTCCTTCTTCCAAAGTGCATCACCAAATTTTTATCAGGGTTACATTTCATCTGACATTGACCTGACCATCTGACCATTCCATCTGTATCTTCCTGTAACACAAGGCCTTCTTCCTCCCTGCCAAACACCGGCCAATCTCTGTATCAAACACAAACTTACTTATCAAACCCCCGACCCCACCCTTCGTCCATATTCACAGCTGCATCATTTATGAATACCACAAATAATAAAGTTGAAAATCACACAACATCAGCTTAAAGTCTAACAGGTTAATTCAGAGGCACGAGCTTTGGAAGCGCTGCTTCTTCATCAGGTGGTTGTGCGCTTTGATGAAGAAGCAGCACTTCAAAAGCTAGTGCTGCCAAATAAACCTGTTGGACTATAACCTGGTGCTATGCAATTTGTACCTTTGTCAAACCTGGTCCAACACTGGCACTTCCGATTCACAAATAATAAGGAATACAGCACTGATCCCCGTGCTGCACCATTGGACACTGGTCTCCAGTCACACAAACAGCCTTCTACCGCCAACCTCTGTCTCCTACCACTAAAGTTGATTTGGTTGCAACTTGGCAAGTCATAATGAGTCCTACCTGTTCCCTGGTTATTCTGTTCCACTTGACACACTTGTAGATTATCTGGGGATTCTCCTTAATCTTACCCTGCCAGCAGATTTTCATGCCCCTGCGTTAGGCAGTCCCCTCCAAGTGAGGTATTTCCTCCTTATTGCAGTCTTAAATGGTCTATACATTATCCTGCCATTATTTGCCCTGAATGTGAATTAGACAGCCAGAGAAACATCTTGTTAATTTCCAACTTGTGATATGTTTTGTGAATTTTCTAACTTTCACTGTGACTCACCTCTCATTCATTGAAACTCATGAGAACACGGGCCGAGTTTTCTCATCAGGCAACCTCACCATCTGAGGGATTAATCTGGAGAATGTCCATTGAACTTCCTCTGTGGTCAATATATTCTTTCTCAGATTTGGTCACCAAAACTGTACTCAATATTCCAGGTACAGTACTCACCAACACGCTGTGAAACTGGTTCATCATGTCTTTACATCTATATTCTGACTCCCTTAAAGGAAGGCAATCCAAACTTTAACTTACCACTTTCATATATTCCTCCAAATACCCTTCACATTCATTGCATTTACGAACTCACCGTGTGAGTTCCTATAGAAAGCCTTGTGATGATCTAAAATATACCAATTCTACTGGTACCCCATTATCTATGCTGTAAGATTCAACTTCAATCAATTCCAAAATTTGTCAAGTGTGATTTCCCTTTCAGAAATGTATACTGATTCTCTCCAATGTTGCTGCTAATTTCGATATACCCAATATCACATCCTGTCTCAGAGATTCCAACAGTTTCCCGACAAATGTCAGGTTATTTGTTCTGCAGTTCTCCACACTATCTCCTCTTCCCTTTGTAGATGCTTGGATCCATACCCTTTATCTATCGTACTTGGATCAAGTTTACTAATATCCATTTATCTACAACAGTTTCCAGACTCTGCAGAATGTACAGGAAAATAGAACACAGTCATCGACAGCGCAATTAATACTTCTATCAGTGATTTATTTCTGAAGATTTTGGTATGAAGTACATCTGGTTTGTCAAGTTGAACAATGCTCAATTCGGCTGCATGTTCAATGCTGCCTTGTTCCTGATATAAATTGACTTTGTGTCTTCAGTTCCAAAAGTCATAATTGTTCAGTTCGTATTTCTGGGCGATTTTCTGGATCTTCATCCATTAAGACAGATGCAAACTAACTGGTCATTGGCTTGGCCATTTCCCTGTTATCCACAATAAACTCGTCTCTCCCGATTGTAAATTTCCACATTTATCTATGCTTTTTTTTCCTTTGAAATAAAAACTATAGATTTTTTCAGTTTCTGTGTTCCTGTTTGTTAGCATGCATGTTCGCTTTTTGATTTCCTTATCAGTTTCATGACCCTCCTTTCCTGGATGATAATTTTCTGAGAATTCTCATGATTCCATAATGTCTAGAATTCTTCTGAAGTCACTTCCTTTGCTTAATTTAATCTTTAATTTGTTATGTTAATTATCGTTAAGTCACTTTCTAACTCTTTGGTGTTTTTACCTGAAATAAATCAACATATTTTTCAGACTTGGCTGTATTTCTGTTAATCTCCTGATCCTGACCAGGTATATTCAGAACACTGCAGGAGGACAGAGAAGAGATAGCGGGAGCGCTGGTTGATACTTTTGTATCATCGGTAGCCAACGGGTGAGGTCCCGGGTGAATGGAGGGTCGTGAATGCTGTGCCCTTATTCAAGAAGGGCAATTAAGAAAAACCTGGGAACTATAGACCAGTAAACCTAAAAAAAAATGTAGCAGATAAGTTATTTGAGAAGATTCTGAGAGAGAAGGTATACATGCATTTCGAAAAGCAAAGTGTGATTATGAGCAGTCAGCACGGATTTATGCATGGGGGAATCATGGCTCACAAATTTGTTTGCGTGTTTTGATGAAGTGACAAGGGCATGGTGGTATATGTAGACAAAATAGATTTCAGTAAGTTCTTCAGTGAGGTTCCACATGGTATGCTGCTCTGGAAGTTTAGATCACATGGAATTGAGGGGGAACTGGTAAATCAGATCCATAATTTGCTTGATGGTAGGAAACAAAGGGTAATATTTGAAGGATGCTCGTCGGACTGGAGGCCTGTGACAAGTGGAATGCCTCAGGAGTCGGTTCTGGGAATAATTACTGTTTGTTTTATACATCCATATAATACATATATATTTACATATTACACATATCTATGATTTTGATGAGAATGTACAGGCATGAGTTGTAAGTTTCAAGGCGAAACTAAAATAGGATGTACCATGGACAGTGAGCAAGATTATCAGAAATTTCAGAAATTACAGCAGTGCCTTGATCAGGTGAGGAAGTGGGCCGAGAAATGGCAAATGGAGTTTAATACAGATAAGTGTAAGTTCTTGCATTTTAGAAAGTTAAATCAAGGTAAGAGTTTCATGGTTAATGGCAGGGCCTTAAGGAGTGTAGTGGAACAAAGTGACCTTGGCGTTCAGGTGCAGGTTTCTCTGAAAGTGGTGTCACAGGTAGATAGGGCAGTGAAAAGGGCATTTGGCAAACTGGCCTTCATTAGACAGAGCAATGAGTAGTGAAATTAGGGAGTTATGTCGCAGTTATACAGGATGCTGGTGAAGCCATACTGGTAGAGTTATGTTCAGTTTTGTTCACATTGCTATAGGAAGGATGTTATTAAATTGGAAAAAGTGCAGAAGAAATTTACAAGGATGTTGCCAAGGTCTCAATGTGTGAGTTATAGGGAGAGGATGGACAAGCTAGGACTTTTTATTTTAGAGTGTATGAGACTGAGGGGGAATCTGATAGTAGTGTATAAGATCATGGGAGGCAAGCACAGAATGAATGCACTCAGTCTTTTCTTTCCCAGGATTGGGCAATCACGGACTTGAGGCCATCAATTTAAGGTCAGATGGAAAAGAGTAAAATGGAACCTGAGGCGCAATTTCGTTAACCCACGGAGTGGTATGCATATGGAATGAGCTGCCAGCAGAAGTGGCTGAGTTAGGTACATTCACAAAATTAAAAATGCATTTGGACAAAAACGTGGATAGAAAAGAATTAGAAGGATATGGGGCAAGCAAGGGCAGGGAAATGGGGTTAGTGTGAATGGACATTTTGTACATAATGGACCAGTATGGGCCGAAGGGCCTGTCTCCCTTCTGTAGGACACCATGAAGCTCACAATCATTGCTTCTTCCACTGAATGTTATATTGTACTTCCCCAATTCACTGGAGCAAACTTGACCCTCTAGCCTCTGGGCTTCCATGATGTTTGACCAGAATGTTCGAAATTCTATATGGTATGCAGACGCTGTGTAAAATGCAGCATATTCATGTCACTATTCCTCAAACTTGCTTCAGAGCAAGGTTATGAATTAGTCGTCCTGTCCAGGCAACACCACATCCGAAATAAGCTGCTCTCTAGTTTGGTTCACAACATACTCTTCAACTACCTGATAGACACTTATGGCTTTTTTCTCACAACACTAGCAGTCACTTAGTTAACGCAGTTTCGATGCAACTTGACACAATCCCGTATTACTGCAGCACCCATGATTATTTGTTATTCATTCAGAGGATGAGGGTGTCGCTTGATAACCAGCATTTATTTCCCATGCCAGAGGGCAGTTAAGCGTCAACAGCGTAGCCTGGAGTCATATGCAGGCCAGACTTGGTAAGAACAGCAGTTTCCTTCCCTGAAGACCATCAGTGAAACAGATAGGTTTTTCCAACAATCGACAATGGATTCCTGGTCATTATAGACCTTGATTCCAGATACTTATTGAATTCAAATTCCACCATCTGCCATGGCAGGATTTGAATCCTGGTCCCCAGAACATTACCTGGGTCTCTGGGTTAAGAGCTCAGGGATAATATCATTAGATCATTGTATCCCCTTGCATGTACTTGTACAGCTAATTTTGAGAACAAATCATGCGAAATATTTGCGTGACAGTTTTGGTTTCGATATATAACATACCAATGTGTGCTTCTCCTTGCTATTTGTAAGATTCACTCAAACTGATACTGTGGGATTGAGGGACAGGGTCTGTGGCGTTATTATTAATAGACTTGGACAAGACGTTCAGGGAGGCTCACTTCAACGCTGAGGTGATCTGAAGAATTGGTCAGCAGTACAGGACAAGCATCAATATTCCTCCCCCACCCCAACTTTGCCAGGACAAGTGTCACTGTATTTTGTCTACTCCCTCACATTCATTGTACATCTGTTATATTACCAACCCCCGAACAAGGCTCACACTCTATCTCCAAATAAGGCTCAAGCACAACCACACTCACTGCTGAATTCAGCACCTTCCCTCCCCCACTTTTTCTGTCACTGACACAATAGCCCCGCACACTACAAAAACTGCATGAATGCAACACTATAGACAGACTCCCTCCGGACACCTCACCCTTCCCCCTTCACCTTTCCCAGCATTCATAGCAGGGACACCCACTCCCACCCTCACTCCATCCCTTCTCTTCTCCCATTCCAGGAGAAACAGCCTGGAGTAGGACACAAAGGGACAAGCCGGGTGTAGCAGTGCCCGATATTTATTTCCTTACCCCCTACCCCGACATGTGGGGAGGATGCTGGAAAGAGCTGGAGGACCAGGAGACCTTGTGTGAAGATTCTGAATCATCCACATCGCACCAACCGAGTAAGGAGCAGTGTCCAGTAAAGAACAATTCTCAATTTAAACCCATTGTCAGTTCCAATCTCATCTCACTAACAAAAGAAAAAATTCCCCATTGCACAGAGATGTAGGCATTGAATTACACAGAAGTATTGGTAAATACCCCAATATACTAACATGCACAATGCATACAAAGGGATAGGCATGCACACACATAGAAGCACACAAAGACATATGCAGTGACACACAAATAGACACAAATACAGATAGAAACACACAGACTGATACACAGAAAGACAGACAGACGTAGTCACACAAATGCAAAGATAACAAGAACATGGACACACACACATATACCTATTCACAGCGACACATACACTAATGTCATTAAGACACAAATAAATACGTTTTTGATTTATAAGGGGACAAAGAATTCTAGGAAGAAGGTAGGAGAACAATGTTGAGGAACACATAAGAAAGTATCGAACGTCATATCAGTCTTGATGGGCCGAATTGCCTAATTCTGCTCCTTTTTTAATGGCCGTGTGGTGTTATGCTGTCACATATTCTCTTTCTGAAACAGCAGCAGAGGCTGGGTTTGATACATATTTGTTTGGAAAGAGTCAGTGGTAATGTGGGACAGAGTTTGAGGGCAGAATCGTTTATGTCCATTCCTAGTTATTGTATCCTTATATCTAAAAAGGGGTAGTGATTTGATGTGAGGTTAACACAGTTTAAAATAACGGGTCCGACAATGAAATGAGGATGTCCCCTTTTCCTTTAGTGTTGTGCTGGCTGTGGTGTCCTCATCCTCAGGGAGCAGCGAAGACTCGGTTATTGAAGATATTCAAGGCTGAGCTCGACTGATCTTTGCTGGACAGGAGAGCCAATGTTTATTGGGAACAGACAGGAGACGGATGGACAGACATATTCGGAGCAGCCATGAACATTCTGAATGGTGCAGCCGAATGGCCAACTTCTGCCCCTACCCCATGTTGTGTTCCCTCAATCCACGCCTCGAGGCTGTTACAGAGATATACTGCTGCCCCTATCCCACGTGTTGTTCCCTCAATCCACCTCGAGGATGTTACAGAGATATACTGCTGTCCCTAACCCAGGTTGTGTTCGTTCAATCCACCCTCGATGCTGTTACAGGTTAGAGGACCATCCCATTAAGCCAGACTGGATCGTTACAATGAGACGGGAGGAGACCATTCTATCCCTCGAAAGAGTTACACAGGTACATAGAATGAAATAATTCAGCTCGTTGAGTACATTACACAGCTAAGGAGGAGGCCATTCAACCTGCCTGAACTGCTGCACAGGAACTGGGATGCTGTCGCTAACAGGAAATAGACAGCAGAGATAAATTAATATTTTTACAAAAATGAAAATAGTTTTGCCTCAGAGATCGCCGTGGGGTCATCAGTGATCAATAATCTATGTCAAGTATCTGGATGAAGGGACTGAATTGATCAAAACTTAATTATCTTGTACACCAAGGTGATCATTCAATATTTCTTCAAATGGAGGTAGTGAATCTGCATTGTGATATAAACAGGGAAGGTTAGTGAGCATACCTTCAGCAGAAATAATATAACGTGAATTGTCTATTGTGGTAGGGAGGATAGAACAGCAGGGAACAACTTAAATGGAGGGAGATCGCAGAACTCTGTGATGCAGATGTTTTTCATATTCCTGGTACGTGAATCATATGAAGTATGTCACATGAAGATGTCGCAAGTGATTTGGAAGGTAAGTGGAATGATGCTGTTTGAGGCAACGAGTATTGGGTTCAATCAGGAATAATTTACTGCATCTGTACCGACATTGCAGAGACCACATCAGATACACCGGGTTCAGTTTTGATCCTCTAAACTGAAAAAAAAAACTGGATATAATTCCTTTCGAAGATATTCAAAGATGCTTCCTTTTACTCATTCCTGATATGTAGTTCCTTTGTTATCGGAGTTATCTGTTTCGTCCTTAGATAAGAAATCTTACTGAACCATGATTTTCAGAAAAGTGTATCAGCTGGATACATATTTTATTTTGTTAAGGCGACTAAAGCTACAGAATAGTTTTTATGAATGAGATGTATTGATGTTAACACAAATATTATGAAGTTATCAAACCATTTAAAAAAAATAACGCAGACACATATACACAAGTCATCAAATTATGAAGCGAACACTTTTGGTTTTTGCTAATGAAAGGCACTGTGCACAACAACAGCAATGATACACCTGCATATAGTTCATTATCATCCATTCCAGAGAATGGTCATGGAGATCGCACATGGTCCAGTTTGGTGTTTAGTTGACATTATTGTATTTTTCCACACAGAGGGAGAAAAATATTACTTGCCTCAGAAGCTGCAGCCAATTGGTCTCTCTCTCTTACTTTGTTTTGCTTGAACTCAAGGTGTAAGAGTAGAAAATCCCTGAGTCATCTTTACCACTCATGGAGGATTGCTGGAGTGGGACCATTCGGCGCAGCCATTTTGGTGCGAGCGATTTGGCGCGTTCTGTTTAGCACAGCCCATTTTGCCGCAGACCCATTTAGGAGCAGAACTATTTCGGCGCAGCTCATCTTTATTTCTTTTCAGCCTTAGTTAAAAGCATAAATGAAAGCATTAAAATAAGAAACGTTTATTCTCTTGAATAAAATTGTTAAAAAGAAAAAAAGTAAGTTCATTACGAAAAATCTAAAATATGATATTCATTCAAAATTATTGCTAATCCCTCGTAAATGCCAGACGTCATTTCTCTCACTAAATCTTCTTACGAGTGTTTGTATTCTAGCATCTGCTTCTTTAATTTCAATGGAATATCGTGCCCTGCTATTAAATGCTCATCGTAAATGTCCATTCCCTTCTGAACGTGTCGTAAACTGTCAATAATTTTTCAAATAACTGGATGTTCCACTCCAAGTTCGCATTGTCATCTCCTGTCGGCAGCTTCTGTATGATTGTTTTTTCCTGTCCTCATTGTTTAAAGTTTTTTCATATAAATTCCACATTCCAACTGGAAAAAGCGGTGGACACCGACCATTTCCTCTGCGTAATCTTCTACCCACATAGTTATCATCGAACCAGTCCAGTAGCGGTTGCTGTTCATCTGGAAGCGCATCAGACAAATGTTCAATAGCTTCATGAATGTTTTCAATCGGAATAAATAAAAGACCAATTATCATTTTAGCTCTGAAAGAAAACTCTATACTTACTCAAGTGTCTTTTTAACATTTTTACTAAAGGGAATAAACATTATTTTAATTTTTATTGCTTTGATTAATGCTTTTATCGAAGCCCGAAAAGGAATAAACATGAGCTGCGCTGAAATAGTTCTGCACCTAAATGGGTCTGCGGCAAACTGGGCTGCACCAAACAGGCCGCACCAAACAGAATGAAGTATTCAGTAAATTACACAGCACAGGGGACGCCATATCACCATCCCAGGCTGTTATGCAGAAGCAGAGACGCCCTGGGTAGCTGTCAGGAAATACAGAGTAGAGATCATTACTCATTTTGTGTTTGGAAAGTTGTAACGAGTGGAGTTCTTCAGCGATATGTGTGAGGTCATCAACAAATTACAATCTATTCTAATGAACCGGATGAAGGAGATGGAGCTCAGTTGCTCATACACCAGGATAGTAATTCAACAAGATGTCAAATGGAGACAGAGCATCTGCAATGGGATACAGACAGGGGGAGGGCAGAGCGTCTGCAATGTGATACAGACAGGGGGAGGGCAGAGCGTCTGCAAATAGGATACAGACGGGTTAGGGCAGAGTGTCTTAAATGGCATGCAGACGGGGAGGACAGATCATCTGCAATGAGATACAGACAGGGGTAGGGCAGAGGGTCGGAATTGGGATACAGACGGCGGAGGGCATTACGTCTCCAATGGGATACAGACAGAAGTAGGGCAGAGAGTCTGCAATGGGATAGAGATAGTGGGAGTGCAGAGCGTCTTCAATGGGACACAGACTCGGGGAGGGAACAGCATCAAGCAATGGCATACAGACAGAGGATGGCTGTGAGCAAAGCTTCTTCAGAAACAAACAGTACAATATATATGTGATGGAAATCTTCTGTTTTGGGGAAAAGATAAAACGTCAGAAAGTTATTGAAATGCAAAGAGAATGCACAGCTCAGTGGTACAGAGGGATTTGTACCCTCGTACATGAATCACAAAGAAATTACCCTGAAGATGTTGCGAGTGATTTAGAAGGTAAATGTAATGATTCTGTTTCTTGCAAGGGGTGTTGAGTATGATCTTAGCGATGTTTTCTGCATCAGTACAGGGCATTGCTGAGATTGCATCTCTTGTATTATGTGTTGTTCCAACTGCCTAGACTGAAAAAAAAACAACATTGCTTTCGAGACGTTTCAAAAATGTTTCTCTTTACTCATTCGATGGATGAAGGCATTACGTTATGAAGAATTAACAGTTCAGCCTGAGAATGAGGGATTTTCTTTGACTATATAAGATCTTGAGAAGAGAGTAGTTGGTGAATACCGGATGGACATTTTTTCTTGTGTGGGAGAATAAAACTGGGAAAATACTTTAAGAATAAGTTAGTATCAAAGGAAAGGCTATTGGACTGAAAAATTGAACTCTGAATTCTCTTCCTACATGTGGCCAGACAGTCAGAGTTTTTCGAGCAATTACTGTATGTGTTTAAGTATATTCATTTTAACACAGATATTGTGAAGACATGAAACGCTTATTTTTACATTGTGCAATAATATATTAACACACCTCCAACAAGTAAAAACATTTATTGTTAATGAATTGATTCTGCAGTAATGCACTGACCTGGAGTCGAGAATGCGATGGAGCCATATAGTTAGGACAATGTTCAAGGAGAGCTCACATGATCCAGTGTGCGATTGATAATGTAACTGATTTAACTTTCAAATGGAAAATGTAGCCTATCTGTGGAGGAATAGTCCTTTCTGTTTCCCAATCGCTCATCACAGCAATGTGTGGGAGTGAAACAAATGCCCAGTCGTCTTTCCCACTAATGGAGGAATCCTGATGAGGATTCATTACAATCTCCCCATTGCCTGAAGCAAAGCAATTCAGCCAAATCGATAGTTTCAGGAAGAAATCCCATTGTCAGAAGGTTGTGCAAGCAGAATACCTACAGAGGTAATTATTCAGACTCGATAGCGGGGGGAAAGGGGGGGGGGGGAACAGGCCGGAGATTCTGTGGCTGCAAATGGGAATCCTGAATGGTGTATAGCCTCCCACATGCCAGGGTCCAGGATGTCTCAAAATGGCAGCAGAACGTTCTCACCGAGGGTTGGGTGGGTGGTGAAGCAGTCAGAGATCATAGTGCACATTGGTACAAATGACACAGGTAGAAATAGTGATGACATCCTGCAGAGTGATTGTAGAGAGCTAGGGGAAAGGATAAGAGACAGGACGACGACATTGGTAATATCCAGTTTACTACCAGTGCTCCGTGCTAGTCAGGGTAAGAACGGGAGGATGTGGCTAAAGAATTGATCAAGGGGAAGAGATTTTTGGATCAATGGGATCTTTTGTGGGGCAGAGGTGACGCGTTCAGGAAGGACGGGTTGTACCTGAACTGCAAAGGGAACCAATATCCTTACAGACAGGTTTGCGAGTGCTGCAAGGGAGGGTTTCAACTAGATTGGCTGGGGTTGGGGAAGGGTGGGATCCTCAACAGCAGGGAGGCAAGTGTGAGGCTGGAAGGAGATACAGTAAAGTGAAGGGACAGGTTAGGCTACAACACGACAGGCCGCGAGGAATGCCTGTTGGATCGAATTGCATCTGTTTCAATGAAAGATGGCTGACAGGTAAGGCCGATGAACTCGGGACGTAGATAGGTACTTGTAATTGGGATATTATAGCCATTACATACACATGGCGAAGCGAGGGACAGCAGTGGCAGCTTAATGTACCAAGGTACATGTGATTTCTGCGAGACAGAGATGGTGGAAGGAGGGGATGGGGAGTTTTGATCAAGGCGAGTATCACAGCAGTAATCAGAGATAAAATAACAGATGGATCATCCTGTGAGGACTTGTCTGGGGAGCTAAGAAATAAGAAGAGAATGGTAATGGTGTCTGGATTGTACTATAGGCCCCAAAATAGTAATCGAGGAATTAGCAGAACAAAAATATTAGACAGATTGGGGAGACTTGCAGGGCAAATAGGATTGCATTAGTTGGAGATTTTAATTTTCCTGACATAGACTGCGAATGACATAGTATTAAGGATTGAGATGGGGTGTATCTATTAAGTGTGTTCAGAAAGGCTTCCTCAAGCAGTATGTAGAGTGTGCAACTCGGGAAGGGACGAGACTTGACCTGATCTAAGATCTAGGGGAGGACAGGTGACTGAGGTGACAGTGGGTGAGCACTATGGGACCAGAGACCATCGTTCTATAAATGGTTTAAATAGTTATGTAGAAGGGCAAAACAGGTCCACATGTTCAAGTTCAAAATTGGGGCAAGGCGAATTTTGATGGAATTAGACAGGAGCTTGTAGGGGTTGGTTGGAGGAGTTTATTTGCAGGCGAAGGAACCTCCTGCAAGTGGGAGGCATTTAAAAGTGAAATACCTCGAGTTCAAGGTCATTATGTTCCTGTGAGGGTAAAAGGCAAGGTTGGTAGGAAGAGGGGACCCTGGATGTCAGGAGATATTGAGGCTTTGACCAGCAAAAGAGGAGGCGTGGCTCATGTCCATGTAACTGGGATCAAGGGAATCCCTGGCGGAGTACAGGGGATACAGGAGTTTACTGAAGAAGGAAATCAGGACGGCAAAAATGGGGCACAAGATAGACTTGGCTGCGAAGATTTAGCTGAATCCAAAGAGGTTCTTTAAGAATATTAAAGTAAAAAGAATAACTTAATGAAAATATGACCCCTCAATGTCCAAAGTGGACATGCATGTCTAGAACTGTAGGAGATTTGCGAGATGCTCAATGAATATTTCTCTTCTGTCGTTACCGTGGAGAAATGCATGAAGACTTGGGTGATTAACAAAGGTTGTGGTGTTATCTTGGAGTTAGTCAATATCACAATAGAGGATGTATTGAATGCATTAGAATATATGAAGGTGGATAAATCTCCTGGTCCTAAACAGATGCATCCAAGAATACTGCAAGAGGCTACAGAAGAAACTACAGGGACCCTGCTTGATATTTTTGCAAAATCGTTAGCCACAGGTTAGGTTCCAGAAGATTGGAGGGTAGCAAATATTGTGCCATTGTTCACGATGGGAAGCAAAGAAAAATCTGGGATCGAAAGACCGGGATGCCTAACATCTGTGGTAAGTATGTTACTTGAGAAGACTCTGATGGATGAGATATACATGTATTTAGAAAGAAAATGTTTGTTTAGAAATAGTTTTTTTTGACAGCTTCTCTACAGTATGGAAACAGGCCATTTGGCCCAACAAGACCACACCGACCCTCCAAACAGCAACCCACCCAGTCAATCCCCTACCCTATATTTACCCCTGACGAAAGTACATAACACTATGGGTAACTTAGCATGGCAAATTCACCAGACCTATACATCTTTGGCTTGTGGAAGGAAAATGGAGCACGCAGAGGAAACATACACAGACACAGTCAGAATGTGCAAACTCCACACGGAGAGTCACCCGAATCTGAAATCAAACCTGGATCCATGGCACAATGATGCAGCAGTACTAGCCACTGAACCACATGCCACCCTTGCTTTTTACAACAAGTTCAATGACACAGGTACAAAATCTATTCTGTGCTTCACCCATGAGGTATGTTCCAATATCACATACCATAGATAATTTATTCTCCATTGAAAGTATCATCTTCTTATTATTTATTAGTTTGTTAATATTAATTTTAATAATTATTATTAATAGTTGTTTTTAGACTAGAAAAATGGCATGGGTTTATGAGTGGGAGCTCATGCCTCTCAAATGTGTTTGAGTTCATTGATGAAGTGACCAGGAATGTTGATGAGGGCAGGGCGGTAGTCTTCACGGAAGCCTTTGACCAGGTTACCATTGATAACCATTGGTCTGGCCGTTTAGGGTCGCATGGAATCCAGAGGGAGCCGCTGGCAAATTGGACACACAATTGGCTTCATGGTAGTATGCAGATGGTAATAGTGGAAGAATGCTCTTGGACCAGAGGCCTGTGACACATGAAGTGCCTCAGGGGTCGCTGCTGGGCCCATTAGTATTTGTTATCTGTGTCAATGATATTCTTCAGAATGTACAAGGCATGGTTAGGAAACTTGAAGATGACACTGAAATAGGTGGTATTGTGGACAATGAGGAAGTATATCAGAAATTGCAGCAGGACATTGATCAAACTGGCGATGTGGGCCGAGGAATATTTTGGCAACGTTAGTTCAAGATAGGAGTTTCCTAGTGATTGGTAGGACCTTAAGGAGTGTAGTTGAGCGGAGAGACCATGGAGTTTAGGTGCACCGTTCTCTGAAAGTGAGGTCATAGTTCGACATGTTCGTGAAGAAGGCCTTTGCCGCACGAACAAGCATCGGTCAGGACATGGAGGAAAGCAGTTGGGAAGTTATGTTGCAGTTATACAGGATGTTGGTGAGGCTGCACTTGGAGTGCTGTGTTCAGTTTTAGTCACATTGCGATCAGGAGGATGTTTTTAATTTGGAATGTGTACAGATGGAATTTATAAAATATTGCCAGGTCTCAACAGTATGAATTATAGGGAGAGGTTGGACAAGCGAGGACATTTTCCTTTAGAGAATAGGAGACTGAGAGGGATCTTATAAAATGTTACGTGGATAGCGTGAATGGATCCAGCCTTTTTTTCCTAGAGTTGGGGAATCGAGGAGGAGAGGGCATCAGTTTAATGTGAGAGGGGAATGAATAAAAGGGAAATTGATGGAAACAGTTTTACACAGAGAGTAGTTTACAAAGGGAATGAGCTGCCAACGGAACTGGTTGAAGCATTTATATTAACGATATTTAACGGGCATTTGGGCAAAGGACATGGACAGGAAAGGACGAGAATGCTATGAGCCAAGTGCTGAGAATTGCATTTAGTGTGGTTGGATATTTGGGTCAGCATGGACGAGTTTGGGCCAAAGGGCCTCTCTTCCTCTCTCCATACTGTAGGACTTGATGTCTCTACAAATAGAACAGCATTTGGGTCAAACTCTCATTTTTCCTTTGGTCATGAGTTAGAATCATAATTGGACAATGATCTTTCAATTTAACTTTGCAGATATTTTGCTTTTCAGTTTGTTATCGACAATACACGTGTGTTTGTGCATGCGTGCGTGTGTGTCTGTGTGTGTGTCTGTGTGTGTGTGTGTGTGTTTCTCAGTTTTTTTCAAAGGGAAATATCTTTGTACATATTTGCTATATCTTCTCATCATTCCTCTTTCCATCATCGTTTGAGCAACTTTGTTTTGGTCATAAATGTGTTTTTTTTTAGCAGATTAAATAAATCGGCCTGACTTGTTCCTAACACTGACCCTGACACACTCTGAGAACTATATCATTGGCATATCACCAACCTAGTTAGAATTATTTTCTTGGCCAGTAGAGGAGTGGAGCTGGAAAAGGGAGCAGTAAGCCAAAAGTACAGAGGGAACTATCAACTCAATTAGCCAACGTCAGTGTCAAGGAGTTCGTTGGAGGAGATTTTGAGGAATAGGATTAACATCTATTTAGAAATACAACTACTGATTAGGGATAGTCAATATGGATTTGTGTGATGGAAATCATGACTAATTAATGTGATTAAGTATTATGAAGAGGTGACAAAGAAGATTGAAGAAGACACTGTGGTATACATTGTTTACACAGACTTCAGCAACGCATTGAATAAGGTTCCCCATCGTAGACAGATTACTAAAATTAGGTTATATGTAATCTAGGTAAAACTAACCAATTGGATACAAACTTGGATTGAAGGTAATGGATTGTTTTCCAGACTGAAGACCTGTGACCAACGGTGTGCTGAAAAAAAATCAGTGCTGAGCTCACTGCTTTTCATCACGGATATAAACAACTTCAATGTGATTATCGGAGGCATGGTCAGTAAGTTTACAGATAACATCACCAACGCGGAGTTGGGGACAGTAAAGAAGATTATCTCAGAATATAACGGGATCCTTGACCATCAATGAGCCAAGGACTGGCAGATGGAGTTTAATTATATATAAAGCGGGGCAGTACCGTGGGGAATGTTGCTGAACAAAGAGACCTACGGTTGAAAATTCATAGCTCCTTGAAAGTGGAGTTTAGGTCGGTAGAGTAGTGAGCAACGTGGTTGGCATGTTTGCCTTAATGGGTCAGACATTGAGTATAGGAGTAGGGGGTAGCGTGTTGCGCTTGTACGGGACGTAGGTGGGACACTTTAAGAATACTACGTACATGTCAGTTGACTCAGCTAAAGGGTGGATGTTGTTAAGCTTGAAAGGCTTCAGAAAAGATTTACAAGAATTTCTGGAACCTGAGAGTTTGAGCTACAAGGAGATGATGAACAGGTTGAAGCTTTCCCCCCTGGCCTGTCAGAGGCCGAATAGTGACATGACAGAGGTTTAAAAAGTACTGAGGGGCATGGATAGTCTGAAAGGGCAAGATATTTTTCCCAGTGTCGGGGCGTCCAGAGCTAGTCGGCATAGGGTGAAGGTGACAGGGCAAAGGCTTGGAAGGCACCTGAGGGGAAACTTTTCATACAGAGACTGGTGGGTGTACTGTCAGAGGAAGTGGTGAAAGCGAGAACAATTGCATGTTTAAAATGTATCTGGATAGATAAATAAATAGGAATGGTTCAGAGGGGTTTGGGCCAAATGCTGTCAAGTGCGAAGAGATCTTATTAAGATGCCAGATTGGCGTGGACAATTTGGACAAAAGGATCTGTTTCCACTCTGTATGACTCTCTTATTCTCACAGCGGGATGAGGAAAATTTCTAAAAGGGCTATTCGAATGGGAATTCTCTTCCCCAGACGTTTGTGGTGCTTCTCTGATTACAAGTGTTCATAGCTGAGTTAGTTAAAGATTTTACAGAGAATTGACTCACGGATAATGGGACACAGGCAGGAAAATGAGGCTCAGACCACAATCTGATCAGGCACAATCTTAATGTCTGGTGGAGAAGGCTCAATTCTCTAAAGACCCACTCTTGCTCCTCAGTTCCAAATTTCTGTGTTCCATTCAACCACTCAAACCTGCTGGACAGGAGCAGTTGGAGACCACTTACTGTTATAGCATGGTGCACAGAAACAGAGGAGACCATTTCCTCCCTCAAGACTGTCCCACAGGGTTTGGGAGATTTGGAAAATGCAATTGGAAGACCCAGGCTGGATATGACAGAGGTCGCTCATCTGTCTTTACAAAGCTTCCCCTCTCTGTAAATTGTGCTTCGTTTGTTGATCATGCTGTAGACCCAGATTCACTGTGAATACAGCCCCCAAATCTCACCCAGCGATGGCTCACCAAATCAGCTGTTCTCCCTGATTCCAACATTCAATAAGAGAACTTCCAGGAAAATAATACCTACTAACTTTCCAATAACAGAATTGGAGAACATCAGAAACAGGGGCAGGTCATTCACATCCCAAGCCTGCATTGCCCTTCACGAAGATCCAAGTCTCAAATCTTCCTTAATGTCCAATTCTTCTTGAGCACTTCCATAGAACACAGAACAAAGAAGAGTACTGATATGGACATGCCGGTGTTGGACTGGGGTGGACAAAGTTAAAAATCACACAACATCAGGTGAGAGTCCTACAGGTTTAATTGGAAGCACACTAACTTTCGGAGCGTCGCTCCTTCATCAGATGATAGTGGAGGGCTCAATCTTAACACAGAATTTATAGTACAAATTTACAGTTTGATTTAACTGAAATTATACATTGAAACATTGGTTGTCTGTTAAGCCTTTCATCTGTTAGAATACCATGATAGTTTCACTTCTATCATATGTAAATCACAAAACTTTAAAAAATAAATTTTCATTCTTAGGTTAGTTGTTAATAATGGTGATAGCTAGGCAATATGTTGAAGGTGGTGCTCCCCTGTGTTCTCTGTCTATGACATCATGTTTAAATTGATTCTAATCTTAAAAGTGAGATAAACGAGTTTTACATGAATTCATGCAGTTTTTGAGCTCAGAGTTCTACATGAATGGATGCATTTAGGACCTTCAGCCCTCGATATTGTGCCGGTTATCCTCCTCTAAGATCAGACTAACCTGATGCTTCCATTCACTTTGTTCCATGTGCCTATCAAAGGGTCTCTCATCTTTCCCTCACGTATTTGACTCTGCTACCACCGCTGGCAGTGCATTCGACACACCTACCACTCTCTATGTAAAGAATATTCCACTGATATCTCCCCTAAACCTCGCTCGAATTACGTTAAAATTATGCCACCTCGTGACAGACATTTCTGGGAAAATGTTTCTGGCTAGTTACTCTCTCTATGCTTCTCATCATCTTGTACACCTCTATCAAGTCACCTCTCATCTATTTTTCCTCCAGTGAGAAATGTTCTCGCTCCCTCATGGTTTCTTTATTAGACCTGCCCTCCAGTCCAGGCAGCATTCTGGTAAATCTCCTCTTTACCCTCTCTAAAGCTTTCTTATCTTCCTATAATGAGGAGACCAGAACTGAACACAATATTCCCTGTGCGGTCTGAGCAGGGCTCTAACGAGCTGCAGCATAACCTCGTGACTCTTAAAATCAATTCCCCTGCAACTGACAGCCAAAGCACCATACACCTTCTTAACAACCCGATCAACTTGGGTAGCAACTTTGAGGGATCTGTGGACATGCACCTCAAGATCCCTCTCTGACTCCACACTGCCAAGAATCCTGCCTTTAACCATGTATTCTACGTTCACATTCGAGCTTGCAAGGTGAATCACTTCAGTTTGAAATCCATCTGCCACTTCTCAGCCCAGCTCTGCATCCTGTCAATGTCCCGTTGCAACCTACAATAGCCCTCTACATTATGTACCACTCCAACCACCTTTTTGTAATCGGCAGACTTACTAGCACACTCTTCAACACCCATATCGAAGTTATTGATAAAAGTAACAAAGAGCAGAGCTCCCAGCACTGATCCCTACGGGACACCACTGGTCCCTTTCAGTGATCTAGCTCCCTTAACTCTCTGTGAAAGAGACTTCCTGACATTCATTACCCTCTGTTTGAAGAAAACATTCTCTGCGTCTACACCATCACCTATTGATATGAGCAAAAGATGTAACACAGGGACTCACGTAAGAGAGACTGGTTCTGAACTCAAGGCAGTATTTGACTGAGGATGATAACAAGGAGCCTGAACAAAATCGCACGTAATGAGAATTAAGTATGAACTCTACACTTTTTGTAGTCATTCATGGCACAGGGGAAGATGATTATCATTGGTGGGCATCAATCATCTCAGCCATGGGGCACATCTGGAGGAGATGCTCAGCGTCGCTTCCTCAGCGCAGGCATCTCCAGTTTGTCATCATAGAATCCCTACAGTGTGGAAGGAGGCCAATTAGCCCATTGAGTCCAAACTGAGCAGATTAGATTCCCCACAATGTGGAAACAGGCCCTTTGCTGCAACCAACCCACACTGACCGTCCTAAGAGTAACCCACCCAGACACAATTCCCTCTGACTAATGCACCTAACATAAGGGACAATTTAGCATGGCCAATTAACCTGACCTGCAAATCTTTGGACTGTGGGAGGAAACCACAACACCCGGAGGAAATTCATGCAGACAAGTGGGGAACGTGGAAACTTCACACTGACTGTTGCTCAAGGCTCGAATCGAAACTGGGACCCTAGTGCTGTGAGGCAGCAGTTTTAGCTACAGAGCCACTGGGCCAGCAGAAGAGGAGGCATTCACTGAAGTTTACAAATTTTTCCGACCAAGTTGTCCCTCTTCAGCTCTTGAAACAGTCTGTGACCATGTGCAGCAAGACGTGGACAACATTCAAGATGGTACTGTTCAAGTCTGGGTAACATTTATTTAACAGCACAATACATTTCCACAGTAAAAGGAGGAGTTCATTCAGCACCTCAATCTGGTTTCACAAGAATATGGGGAAGTCATTCACCCAATTAAAACTACTGGGCAAGAAGGGGGATAGACCATTCAGTCCCTCCTGCCTGTTGCACAGGAAGACAGGGAGTCTGCTCTCTCCCACATGTAACGTACATGGGATCAGAAAGAACTATTTCACACCCGGAGTCACTTACAAAGGAACAGGAAGAGGTTATTCAGCTTGTCAAGGCACTAACACAGGAACAGGAAAGTGTCAGAGATGCTCCAACATCACAAACAAATGGAGCAAGGACTGCACAGATAGACTGCTCCAAATTGATCCAAATGGCTTAATAACTCATGGTCCATATGTGTTATTTTAACATGGTTTACTGGCAGTCGGAATGAAGCCATTTTTAAAACAATTCTCCAAGTTATCTTCCATCTCCAAGAAGGCAGACCCATGGTCTCCCTGGAGGTCAGAAGCCGTTGGGGAATATCTAACTATTTCAGAATGATCGTATTTTGGCTGCTGGCAGGCTTGTGTACAATGCAATGTCGCACATTAACTGTGCATTCGAGTGTTCAAAGTTTATTCAGAGCCCGTATCTCTCTGTCAATCGACATGGGGGCTGTCCAGATGCATGTGAACTGTCGTGAATCAAATATCCAATGAAAAGTATGAAATTTTCACCCTATTCAGCTGTTTGGGACATAATGAGTTTCTTTCCACACCCATCAAGCTTCAACTTCTTATTCTCTCACAGCACTACAGATTAACACATAGTTACTGCACTCTCACCTCATGGTAACATCACGCCAGTGTTTAGTCTGGTCAAACTACTTTTCACTCTATCTGTGACAAAGGGATCATTGTTTATAAAGCAGACCAAATCTTTAAACAATACATCAAATATTCTCTCAACAAAACACGATCAGTGGGAAAAATATTCCAACTTTTGTACTTCAATCATTTTGCATGAAGAGCCACATATCATTTACTTCCTGTCCCTGTATGAATTCTGTCAGTGACGTATGACCAAGGACATCCAGGTCCTTTTGAACAAAACCACTCGCCAACCTCTCTACCATTTAATAAATAGAAATGGACATGATGGTATTTGTTGTTCACATCTGAATCATTTTTACAGCTTGTGAACAGCTATTGCCCAAACACTGATCCTGCTGCCACCCATCAATCTTTCAGACGAGATAAAAACAGTATTCTTCTCGTATCTCCATTACCCACTTTCTAATCCATGTGGTATATATTCCACCCCTACCTACCCATGGACTCTAACATTCCCCACTCACCTGTATTCAAACATGTCAAGCAACTTCTCAAAATACAAATACTCCACTCTCATTGGTTCTCAACTGTCGATGTCACAACGGATAATCTCCACAAACAGGTTTATCAAAGATCATTTCCCTTTCCTGAATCTAGACCGAATCTACCAAATCATATCATTATTCTCCAAGTGTCTAATTGTCACGTTCCTTATAAAAGGTTGCAATTTTTTTTTCTCACAGCTGACATCAAGCTATTTAGTTTTCTGTTTTCCCTCTCCATCCTGTTTTAAATATTTAGGTTTACAATAGCTGTTTTCCAGTCTGCAGTATCCTTTCCAGAATCTAACCAGCTTTGACGAAAAATCAGGAATTCTTTCACTAACTCTGTTCTCATCTTGATCACTCTGGGATGTAGCGCAACAGATGCAGAAACTTACGAAACTTCAATTCAATTAGATTTTCAAAAACATACTCTGCATTAATTCTGATTTCTTGCAGCTTCCCATTTTTACCAGTCACTCTGTTCCCTAACATTTCTGGAAGTTAGTTTCTGTACCTTCATCTGTGGAGATGGAAACAATGCATTGCTGGCAGCAGCCAGGTGGTTTCTGACCGCTTGTGAATACATTGAAGAACTGCACTTCAGAGATGTATATTAACCACTCATGCCTGCAAAGTTGCAGAATCAATCCAGTTTACTTCGTCGTGAGTGTCAGCACAGTCATATCCCTGGTGTGAGACTCTCGATTATACTGAAGGAGAGGACACAGCTCAGTGACCACCTCAATTTTGAGACAAGCTGGTTTTACACTTTACAACTGAATGGGTGCTGCTTAGACAAATGTTCCTGGAAATGTTAGAGAGTATAGTACAATGCCCTGCTCCTCCCTGTTTACATAGCTTCCCTTCTGTGTAGTCTCAGCTCTACTTTTTTAACATGGATCCAGACACGCCGTAAATTCAGTATTCAGAGTGGGGTCCCCAGACCCTCGGGGCTCCCTGAATGAACCCAATAGCTGACATCACAATCCTGAGAACACCATCCACAGACCCTCCACTGACTTTCTAGATGACAGCAGCAAGACAATTCCCCATACCCATATTGCATCCATTCAGTGTTGAATATGCCTCGGTCTCCTCAGTTTCTTTTCCTGGCTGAGAAAGCTCTTCCATCTCCATACAGTTGCAGAGTAACAGTTCCTCTCTCTAACGAAGCAGTTGATAATAGAACATTGCGTTTCTCTATATCTCAGCGACTATATTTATTGCTGATGGAGTTGATCACCACACTTAGAGACGAGAGATAGATGGGACATAATTCACAGTAAGCAGGGACATCCCGTAATAAATATAATATTCAGGAATATGTGAAAAAGGGAAATGTTAGAATAACTTCCCATTCTGGTTTTCTTGCAGTCCATCATCAGCGATCTTTCTGCTTGCTTTTCCTTTCTCTCTCTTTCTCTTTCTCTCTGTCCTTCTCTCTATTGGACATCATCCACTCAACACAAACCTCCCACTCACCCTTCAAACCATTCCTGATATAATATTACTTCTCAGTTGCATTCTGTTTTGATACGTTCACTGAGGACGAAACTTTAATTGTGTTTCTTCCGACAGGCTGCCATACTTGCTGAGTTTCTCCAAAATTCTTTCAGACGGTGGAGAATTTTATTTCAGATCGCCAGCATCCACATTTCCTTGGTTATTTCACCTTTAATGTTGTTGTTTCTGGGATGCCAGCATCACTGGCAATGTCAGCGTTTGTTGTCCATCCTAACTGCCCTTGGACACGCAGCCATTTGTCAAGGCAATATGGAGGCAAACACATTGTTGTGGATCTGAGGTGACACTGAGTTCAGGCAGGGCAAAAATGTTAGGTTTCTTTACCAAAGATTATCAATAAAATAAGAAACGAAATCCTGTAAGTTTATGGCTGCCATGAGTGAAATTAGGTTTCATTCCAATTTTTGTCATTGGAATTTAAATTTAGTCATCGGCTGTGGTAGGATTTCAGACAAAGCTTCTGGAGTCATAACTTGTGCCTCTGAATTACACAGTCAGTGACATTATTACTCTGTTTAAGAGTCCCTGTTACTAAGAAGTTACTGTAGAGACAAGAACAAATTTGTGGTCAGACTATTTGTAACTGGAAGAGAGGTCAGAAGAGAACTGGAGCCATAAAATCTGTCGTTAATGAAGGGGTAGATGATGGGGAAGTCAGCAACAGAACTCAGGCAGAGCTGGAGGTTGGGGATATTATGGAGGTGGGTATCAGCAGGTTTGATCACAGAGAGAATTTGGAGACATAAAATAGTTCACGGTAAAAAGGAGAGTCATGGTTCCGAACAGTCTTATTCCTTCTAAGATATTTATGAGTAAGTAGTTTGGAAATGCATAAGAAGGAAGTGGCGTTTGTGGCTGAAAGTTTATGTATTTGTTACATATAATCACCCGGAATATCAATAACATGCAGCATCATTTATAGAATTGTCAGAGATAGGCATACCAGGAACACCAACAATAGCGAGGATGGATTGTACCCAGCTTGAATAATCATCAGCATGGCTCGTATCCGCAAATCTAACCGTGGCCAATATTGAGAAAGATAGTAAAGACCTGAGGATAAACTCCTGTCCATTGCTGGAAGATTCCAGTGTAATATTCTTAGATCCTGATCTATTGTTGGAAGATTCCAATCTAATATTCTTAAATTCAAATCCATTGTTGGAACATTCTAATGTTCTCAGATTCTGATTTCTCTCTCTTTCTCTGTAGCTGCTGATCACAATCTTGTTGAGGTTGACTCTGTGCTGAATACTATGGCTTAACAAGTTGAAAGAAGTCCCTAATTATGGAAGAGGGAAATACTCCAGCGACCCAGCTAGGTCCAGGAAGATGGATATTAATCACAGTCACTGAACAAACTGCTCCAGTTAACCCATTTCACGGCAACTCTGATATATCACAATAATACTTGGTGTGGGTAGGATGGTGATATCGCTGATTATTGCGCTAATGGCACATCTCCAATTGTAAACATAGAGGTGAGGGAGAGAGACGATGCTTCCTCTTCACAAGCTCTATTTATCTGCTGTGTTTTGGCAGTGTAGGAATTGCTGGGTTCCCGTGGCCGTCTGTGTCTGATCACCGGGCCTGCTGAATTTTTCGTTTTATTTATTTATGTTTAACTTTGAAATTTATCTGTCCAGCATGAAACGGCTTATGTGGGTTTAGGCATTTTTTAGAGACACCTACAGAGCCATAGACGGTGTAGATGCAGTCCATTCCTTGTGTTCTTGCAGCCGCTGCTTTGTCCTGTGGAGTGATGGTTAAATTCTCACAGAACCAGGATTATTAGTTTTACCTTTCGCCGGTTATTACTGGGGTCGCAGCAGGTTTGTAAGACAGTAGATCTCTCTCGGCTGCTACACACTCTCTCTGAAATTTCTCTCAGAACTGTCTTTTGATGTTCTTTCCTCCTGGACTGGAGAACTCCATGTGAGACAATCTGTTTCCTGCATTTGATTTTTGACATTTGTGTGCTTATTCGATGATACCATATTGGAGCAGTTACTGTATAGTAGTTACATAAACTATTTTTCTGCTAAGTTTTCCAACAGAATTGCGTTATTGCAAGTTTCTCTTCCTTTTGTTGTCTTTTATCGACAGTGTTCGAATAAATTGTGTTTTGCTTAATGTCGAATATTTTGACCAAGTAAATTCTATCTCAAACACATCACCTCACATTTACCAGCGGAATGGGACGAGCTGGAGTACTGATAACCATATCAGCAATGATATCGGATACTCAATCCACCTCTCAGATCCAGCCCAGACACGTATAAGCCCAGATGAGATACCTGCTCAGCATGAAGCACTGTGTAGACCGAGCTAGTGTACTGCTCAGCAATCCGTTCAGGATCGAACACTGTTTAGAGCTCACCAGTTCACTACTTATCTGTCCAACAGTGCACTGATCTATAAACTTGGACTCGATGATCTGTTCAGCACAGGGCGCTGTACAGAACACACAAAGACATTGTTCTATACACACGGAATGGATATCTGTGCAGCATGGGGAGCTGTGCAGTGAATAGCCATGCATTTATCTATTAATCTGGAGCAGTTGCCTTCCCAGTATACACAGCAGTGTACACCAATCGCTGCATTGCTGTGTAACACTGTGTTAGATCACTGCCCAGCGTGGGGAAACTAGCAGCCCATGCTGGAAGTGACAGGATGTGCAGCTCCCACCCATTTATAGCTCCATATCTCCATTGTGGCATGACACAGGAGTGCTGTGGGTGTAAAACTCGCTGCCAGGGAGAGATGGCAGGGGAATCAATTTAAATACCAACAAACGGGAGGAGCGTGGTTAAAAGGGAGGGGAAGATTAAGAGAATTTCAGAGAAGGATCTGATGGTAGGTTTAAAAATTGTGAAATGAAAACATTTCGATAGCATCTTGCAATATGGGCCACTGTTTCCAGGCATGATGGGTGAGCAGGATATTGGTGTAAGTTAAGATATGTAGAGTTTTGGATAAGCATTTGCCCAGCAGCTTTGTAACTGGGAGTAGGATCAGCAGAGTCTTCGACTCATTGTGCCGAATCTAGTAATAATTTGTCTCAGTGCAATTTTCATTGAATGTGACAGAGGGAATGTCTCAAGAGGCAGAGCTAGTTTCCTGGTGTAACCTTATCGAACTCACCTCTTTAACGATCCATCCCACCCCATGGTGTCCCTCTCATTCAAACGCAGCCGGATTCCCCCACCCATTATGGCTGGAGGTACACACCATCTCCCGGATGCCCCTGGATATTCAGTGATTCCTGGTACTGCTGCCAACATTAAAAGGCCAATGGGCACTTGGTCGAGCTTTCTCAGTTTGGAGCTGCCCTGCATAGTTTACCCGAGCATGGCAGATAAGGGGAAATTACACCACAGCATGTTGACAGGGGCACGGAGGTCTTGGTGAACAGTCTAGTACAGAGGGGCACACATTCTCTTCCCAGAGCATGGTCTGAGCACACCAGCAAGCTCAGTGCAGAATCTGCGGTCCGAAGAAAAATCCAGCAATACAAGAAAAGCATCAATAACCTTCCCCGCTCTGTCAGGATAAGGGTCACCGTATTCTCTCTACTCTAGCAGAATGTTCATCCCCCAGTATGCAACGCATTAGAGGAAGGAGCAGATGAGAGTGCATCATGAGGCCATTAAGCCTCTCAAATATGCTCAACTATTCAGACAAAGGGAGCACCTAAACACTTGAAGACTCACTCTCTTCTTGAAGACAGGCACCACATTGGAGTTTCGCCAGTTTCACTGGAACACTCCTGTAATCCCGAGACTTATACAATATTTCACACAGTGCTACCAGTCACTCTGTTACAACTTCTGTTAAAGCAAGCTATGAATTGCTGATGAGCTGTTTACGTCTGTCTTTTCTGTTTGAGAAATGCCTTGTTCGTTTTGTTAGAGACAATGCAAAACTTTCATCTGACTACAATTTTGTTTATAATATTGAAAATCTTGTGCCTTCCCCTGTGAGGAACGATGAAAAATACCGTTTTAAATTCTCTGCCTGTTCCCTGAAACCAGTTCCCCAGTCACATCCTCCAGGTGTCCTACATATTCTTTCCTGCCTTTCTTTCAAGGGTCACAGACACATTATGAACGTTTTTATTTGATATGGGAAAACTCTTGCGGTTAGTTTCTATTCACATTTCTTGCCAGTTTAGAAATGATTTTCTTTGTATTGTGTTTTCTACAATCTCCTTCTGGTTCCATAAGTAAACTTCCCAAATGTGACCGACGCTACAGCTCACCAATCTGAATTCTTCAGTTTGTGATTGATGCGTATTCTTCACAGCCTTTGTGCATCATGTGTGGTTCATTTTAACATCTTCATATCACCTGCTTTTTGACCAGAGTCAATCATTACAGAGCGTTGTTAAGCAGTACCTGATTAAATGTTCCCACCACCCCCTTCCCCACCCACACATCTGCTGATCTTCACCTGTGTCTATTTTCACACTCGTTATTGGACCATATATATCACATAAACCTACATTTGAAATGCCTGGCTCTTTTCAATAATTGAGGGGGAAACTACGTATGTGGCTGAACACATGATCAGCTGAGAGTGGCTTCATTCTCCCAATTTCCCTGGCTCTGTCATTTCTTCCTTAATGTCATCCTTTTCTCTCAAACGAGAAGTCCCCTAATTCTGTCCCATCTCTCTCGCTTCTGCCCTCACTCCGTCCCCTCCTTCCCAGACCAATTATAGATCTTCCCTTGTCCTCATTTCCCACTGCACTAGAATCTGCATTCACAGAATCATCCGCCGCCACTTCCACCAACTCCAGCCGGACAGCACCATCAAACACATCTTCTCCTCCCGTCCACTGTCAGTATTTCACAGGGACCATTCCCTCTGTGACACCCTCCATCACCGCGAACAATTTCCCACAACATTTGGCTATTCATCTCTAGGGTCCAAAGCCCTATACACACCTTCCAGGTGAAGCAGCATTTCACTTATATGCTTTCAATCCAGTCTCCTGTTATTGCTGCTCACAATGCAGTCTTCTTTACACTAGTGAGCCAAACAGAAACTTCTTTGAGGAACATCTCCACTCTGTCTGGAGCAATGGCACTGGCCTTCCGATTGCTCCCGATTTCAATAACCTACATTGCTCTCAAGATAATGATAATTCTTTGAGGAGGTAACGAGGAGTTGGACCAGAGAGAGTTATCTATCTGAACTTCGAGAAGACCTCTGATATGGTACCGCACAGGAGGCTGCACAGTAAGATAAGGACCCATGGTGTCAGAGGCCAGGTATAAGCATGGATAAAAGTTGGCTTTCTGGCAGAGTGCAGAGTGAGGGTAAAATTGTTCCTCTCAGGATTGCAGCCGGTGACTAGCAGTGTTCCACAAGAGTCAATGTTGGGACTACAACATTTCACTTTATAGGTTAATGATCTGAGTGGCGGGGCAGAAGACATTCTGGCTACGTTTGCTGATGAAGCAAAGATAGGTGGAGGGGCATGTAGTATTGAGGAGGCTGGGAGCCTGCAGAAAGATTTCGACACTTGAGGAGAATGGGATAAGGAGTAGCAGATGGAATACAATGTGGGAGAGTGTGAGGTCATGCACGTTGTTATGAAGAACACGTGCATGAAATATTTAATAATAAATGGGAAAAAAATTCAGAAATCTGAGTAACAACGTGACTTGGGATTCCAAGCACAGGATTCGCCTTAGATAAAGTTGCAGGTTGAGTCTGTAGTTTAGAAGGCACATACAATGTTGTCATTCATCTTGAGAGGAGTAGGATATAATGGCGGGGATTCTGAGGCTTTCTAAGGCTCTGGTCACACCACATTTCCAGTATTTTGTGCCTCATACCTCAGGAAGGATGTATTAGCCTTGGTGTGTGTCAAGACAATGATAATCAGAAATGAAAAGCTACTGAGGAACATTGGAGAACTTTGGGTTTATACTCGATGGAGATTAGAAGGATGAGGGGGATCCAATTGCAACTTACAGAATACTGGATGACCTGGATACAGACAAAATTGGGAGCACGTTTGCACTAGCAGGAGGACACAAGCTTAGAGAAAAGGGAAAACCCATTAGAACGGAGATAAGATGAAACATCTTTAGCCAGAGCGTGGTGAAATTGCGGAATTCCTTACCGCAGAATGCTGTGGAAACCAGATCATTTGTTACCAATGATATAGCCAGGAAAGGGACTGAGGATCTGAAAAGTGACTACAGAGAGTTAGTTTGGAAGCTGAAGAGCAGGACGAGTAGAGTCGTGATCTCAGGTTTGCTACCAGTGCCAGAGATAGTAAGATGAGGAACAGTCAGTGAATGCCGCTTTACACGTGTTTGCGAGGCTGGTGCAGGATCGGAGGGCTTCAGATACCCAGACCATCGGGATACCTTCTGGGTAAGGTGGGACCTGTACATGAAAGACAGGTTGCACTTGAACTGAAGGGGCACAAATGGCCTGTTTGGGAGGTTTGCTTGTGTGATTCTGGCGGGTTTAACTAGTATGGCAGGAGGGTAGGAATAAGAACAAATGTCTGAGAGAGGTTTAGTTGCAGACGGGACAGTAACAGGATATATTAAATCTATCAGGAAGGTGTTTCAAGGGAGGAAACACATGATCGGTTAAAGTGTGTCTGCTTTAATGCAAGGAATGTCTGAATAAAGAGTGACAAACTTAGAGCATGGATCAGTACTTGGGGCAACGATGTCGTGGCGATAATGGAGACGTAGTTTTCACAGGGGCAGGGATGATTGTTTGATGTTCCAGAGTTTAGAACGTTTAAAAATGTTTTGGGGCAGCACCCTGGCACAATTGTTAGTACTGCTGCCTCACTGCGCCAGAGACCCAGGTTCAATTTCCACCTCAGTGTGGAGTTTGCAAATTTTCACCGTGGGTTTCCTCCAGGTGCTCCGCTTTCCTTCCATAATCCAAAATGTGCAGACTGGGTAAATTGGCCATGCTAAATTGCCCGTAGTGTGAGATGAAGGGGTAAATGTAGGGGAATTGTTCTGGGTGGGTTGCTCTATGGAGAGTTTGTGTGGACTTGATGGGACTAAGGGCCTGTTCCAACACTGTAAGTAATCTAATCTATTATACAAAAAGGTTGGGTGGAAAATGAGGAGGGGGTGTTGCATTGCGAATCAGAGAGTGCGTCAGAGCTACAGAAATGAAGGTTGTTGAGGAAGGTTTGACTACTGAGTCAGTATGGGTGGAAGTTAGGAACAGCAAGGGAACAGTCGCCGCATTGGGGGTTTTCTACAGACAACCTAATAACAGTAGAGAGATTGAAGATCTCATAGGCGGCCAGAATTTGGAAAAATGCAAAAGTAGCAGGGTTATTGTTATGGGCGATTTCATCTTTCCCAATATCGATTGGAACCTCCTCAGTGCAGATGGGATGGATGAAGCCGGTTTTGTCAGCTGTGTTCAAGAGGGTTTCCTTGCTCAGTATGGAGACAGACCGACGAGGGGAGAGACTATTTTTGATTTGGTGCTCGGCAACGAGGCAGGACAGGTGTCAGAACTCACGGTGGGAGGGCACTTTGGTGAAAGTGATCACAACTGCCTCACATGTGGCATAGTCTGGGAGAGTGAAAGGAGCAGTCTCCGAGGGAAGTTATTTAATTGTGGAAAAGGAAATTATTATGCTATCAGACAAGAGTTGGGAAGTACAGACTGGGAGCAATTGTTCCACAGAAAGGGCACAGCAGACATGTGGAGACTGTTTAAGGAGCAGCTGTTGCAATTGAGACACAAATTTGTTCCTCTGAGACAGGTAAGAAGGGGTAAGATTAAGGAACCTTGGATGACGAGAACAGTGGAACGTCTTGTCAAAAGGAAGCAGAAAGCTTACGTAAGATGGAGGAAGCAAGGAAGCGTTAGAGGATTACAGGCTTGCTAGAAAGGAGCTCAGAAATGGACTGAGGCGAGACATGAAGGGGCACGAAAAAGGATTGGCAAGAAGTATTAGGGAGAATCCAAAGACATTTTTTCTCATACGTGAGGAATAAGAGAGTAATCAGGGAGAATGTAGGGCCGATCAGGGATAGCGTAGGGAACTTATGCGTGGAGTCTGAGCAGAAGGGGAAAGCCCTAAATGAGTTTTTTAATTCGATTTTCACCAGGGAAAGGGAACTTCTTGTAATGAAAACTTAGAGGAGCTGGGCCAGATCAGTCTTGAGCAGATCAAGATTGATGAAGTTGATGTGCTAGCAAATTTGGAAAACATTCAGATGGATAAGTCGCAAGGGCCAGACCACATTTATCCTGGACTGCTCCAGGAAGTGGGAAAGGAGGTTGCTAAGCCGCTGGTGAGGATATCTGGCTCCTCACTCTCCACAGGATTCGTACCGGAGGATTGGAAGGACGTGAATGTTATTCCTTATTTCAAGAAGGTTAATCGGGAAATCCTTGGCAATTAGAGACCAGTCAGTTTTACGTCTGTGGTCAGCAAAGTTTGGAATAAAATCTCAGGGATAGGAGTTTTGACTATTTGGCAAAGCATTGCGTGATTAAAGGCAATCATCATGGCTTTGTGAGGGGCAGGTCATGCCTCACAAATCTTATTGATTTTCTTGGGGAGATGTCAAGACAGGTCGACGACGGTCGAGCAGTGGAAGTTGTGTATGTGGACTTCAGCAAGGCATTTGATAGGGTTCCTATGGAAAGCTCATTCTTAAAGTCAGGAAGTGTGGGATACAGGGAGATTTGGCTATCTGGATTCAGAATTGGCTTGTTGGCAGAAGGCAGACAGTGGTTGTAGATGGAAAGTACTCTGCTTGGAGGACCATGTTGACTGGGATCCCACAGGCGATGTTCTTGGGACTCTGCTCTTTGTAGATTTTATAAACGACTTGGATGAGGAGTTTGTGGGGTGGATTAGTAAATTTGATAACGAAACAAAGGTTGGAGGTGTCATCATTACTATAGAGGGCTACTGTCGGCTGCAGCGCGACATGGACAGAATGCAGTGTTGGGCTGAGAAATCGCAGATGGAGTTCAAACTGGATAATTGCGAAGTGATGCATTTTGGGATGTCAAATTCGAATTCTGAATATCGCATTAAATACGGAATTCTTGGCAGTGTGGAGGAATAGAGGGATCTGAGTGCGCAAGTGCATAGATACCTCAAAGTTGCCACACAAGTGGATAGTGTGTCTTAAAAGAATATGGTGTTTTGGCCTTCATTAACAGGGGGAACGAGTTTAAGAGCCACGAAGTTTTGATGCAGCTCTACAAGTACCTGATGAGACCACACTTGGAATATTGTGTCCAGTTGTGGTCGCCCTACTATAGGAAAGATAGAGAGGCTTTGGCGCGGGTGAAAAGAAGGTTTACCAGGATGTTTTTCTGGACAGGAGGGCTCGCTTTATGAAGAAAGGTTGAACAAGCTTGGACCTTTCTCTCTGGAGACAAGGAGGAGAGAGGAGAGCTGATCGAGGTGTACAAAATAATGAGAGGAATAGATAGTCAATACACAGAGACTTTTCCCCAGGGCAGGATTGCTAGTTCTAGAAGTCATAGTTTGAAGATATTAGGAGGAAGGTTAAAGGGAGACGTCAGAGGTAGGTTCTTTATGCAGAGAGTTGTGAATGCATGGATTGCGTTGTCAGTGGTGGTGGTGGTGGAAGCAGAGTCATTGGGGACATTTAAGCAACTGCTGCACATGCACATAGATAGCAGTGAGTTGAGGGGTGCGTAGGTTACATTACTGCATTTTACATTAGGATTAAATCTCGGGACAACATCGTGGCCTCAAGGGAATGTTCTGTGCTGTACTGTTCTATGCTCTATGTTCAATTTAGTATATTTAAAACAGAGACAGATAAGTTCTTGATTGACAAGGGGATCACAGGTTACTGAGAGGAAGCAGGGAAATGGGGTTGAAAATCTATCAGTCGTGATCGAATGGTGGAGCAGACCTGATGGTCCGAATGGCTTCATTTCTGCTCGTATAGTCTTGTGGCCTTATAATATTTCGGTCCTGGATGGCATGGTGGCTTAGTGGTTTGCACTACTGCCTCGCAGCATCAACGAACTGGGTTTGATTTCCTCTGGGTGGTCCATTTCCTGCCACAATTCAAAATTGTGCAGGTTAGGAGAACTGGCCATGCTGAATTGCTGATTGTGTCCAGGGATGTTGGGGTAAGGTGTAATTCCCACAGGTCTATGTACCGTATTAGGGTAGAGAATGGGATTGTTTCAAATACTCTTTGGAGGGTCGGTATAGCCCCGTTGGGCCAACGGGCCTATTTCCACACTGCAGGGATTCTAAGAAAATGCAGGTTGCTGTAATGTTCCAATGAAGCACAACCCAAGCTCGAGTAACACCTCACTTTACACTTTGGTACGGTACAGTCTGTAGGAGTTAATATTCAATTCCATAAATTCACAGCCTGAACCCATTATAGCTGTTCTCCCCTTTCCTTACACTCTCCCTCCTGGGCTCCCTAAGTTCGTGTCTTGTTTTGTTCCATGCAACAGAGTCAATCAATTTCCAGTATTTGCAGATTAATTTAAACACATTATATATCTGTGTCTCTTTCACAGCAATTTAATACCCTTTTGTCTTTCACACTGGGCCGCCAAACACTCTTTCCCACCTCTGCCAAGATTCTAAACCGCTCACTTTCCAATCCTTTACACTTCTGAAGAAGATTTACACTGGACTTGAAACATTAACATTGTTTCTCTGTCCCTTCAGATGTTGCCAGACCCACTGAGTTCCTTCAAAAATCAAAAGTTACAGAACACCTTTTCAATATAGCAAAGATCATTGGATATAGGAAATCTGAAAGAAAAACAAAAACTGTTGGACTTACTGGGTGCTTTGAGGAACAGTCACAGAACCCGAAAGATTAACTCTGCTTTCACTGCACTGATGCTGTCAGAATTGTCAGTGTCTTCAGCAATTTCTGTTTTTGAACAAGTTTCAATCATGTGTGTCAAAGCTGCTTACACGCCCCGTCCAACATAGAGCGCCATACACCGGGAAGTGAATGATAACGCAAGGAATACAAATTCATTTGTTCAGAAACTATATAAGGCTGTCATCACCGACGCTACAGAAATCATAATCATGGTCATGGAGAGAAACAGAGGGAAACACATTCGCTTTAAACAGAAGTTGGCATGACTGGAGGGGAAAAGATTCAGATGAAAACGTTAAATGCTTTTGAGGGATGTACAAACTGGAGGCATGGCATGTTGAAGATACCCTAACAGGATGAGAATTTGAAAAAAGGAAGCGTTCCCACGTCAGAAACCAAGAGAGGGCACTGCGTACAGGGGAGAAGCGTCACCGGGTCCCCGTGCGAATTGAGGCCAGGCAGCAGAATTGTATTGCAGACATTGCAGCTCAACCTGGGCATTCCTGTGATGCTGAAAATCAGAGCAGGTGTAGGAGCATCAACAGCAACAGCAGAATTATTATTTTCAACCACAATATAATCTCTCAGTCTACCATGACCATGAAGCCGATCTCCGGTTCAGTGATGAGTGTGGGTGAACATGCCACGGTCAGAACCATGTGTGTCTAACCCTGATGACAACCAATTCAAGGTACCACACTTACTGCTTACATTAACAAACGGCAGAACTAACATCTGATAGAGAGGGCACCATGACCCCAAGACTTTAACCATTTCTTTTAAAACCAGCTATGGATTACAGCTGACCTGTCTTCGTTTACTCTTAGCTGTTAGAAACATCCTTGTTCCTTTTCTTAGAGACGGTTCAAGAATTTCCCTCCTATTACCATTTTGTTTACATCATTGAAATACTTACTGTGCCTTCCCCTGTGAGGAAAGATGTAAAACATGGGTGTAAATTATCTGTCTGCTCCATGTAGCCAATTCTTCAGTGACACACTCCAATTATCCTCAGAACACTTTCCTGACTTAATTTCTACCTAAGGTCACACACTCATCTTGAACATTTTTTATGTGCTCGGAAAAGAGCGTGCTGCTTGTTTTTGTATTTCTTGTCAATTTACTACATCATGGCTTTTCTCCCCTTTTCCTCGCTTTCTAGATTCATACAGTCATATAGCGCACAAACAGACCCTTTGGTCCAAATTGTCCATGCTAACCAGGTTTTCCAAACTAAACTAGTCCCATCTGATTGCATTTTGTCCATATGCCTCTAAACCTTTCCCATTCATATGTTTGTCCTAATGAGTTTTAAATATTGTCGCTGTACTTGCACCTCCCACTCTTCCTCTGAATGCTCATTCCATATACACATATCACCCTCTGTGTGAAAATATTGACCCTTCATCCATTTCAAATCTTCCCTCTTTCACCTTAAAACTATGCCTTCCATGGTTGAACTCCCCAATCCCGTGGAACAGACCTTGGCTATTCACTCTATTCATACCTCTCATGATTTTATAAGCTTCTACAATGTCACCCCTCAACCTCCTACACGCTATCTGACACTAACTTCACGAACAAGCATATAAAGAAAAGCACTGCAAATTTGAAACAGTATTCAAATGACAGGTAAATAACACTCAGCCCAAGCTTCGTACTGTGATTTGTTTTTCTCCATGTTATAATTCAAAGGCAGCAGGAAACTGTTGCGAGTACCAATAAGAGGTCAAATACCTGAATTGCTTTGTCCAAATGGGGTAATGATCTCTACAGTGAAAGCGTATCACTGGCCTGAACCATGTAAGAAGGGGAATTCTTGTACCACACGGTCAGTGTGCAGTTGCCTTTAGCAGAATGAGATGAAGGCTGAGTATACCTTTTGAAATTTGGATCACAGTGTGAATTCAGTGCAAAGGGGGAGAGGTGTTTTCAATAAGGTTTACTCAAAGAAGGAAACTTTCCAGAATGAGATGTGTGGGAGGTGTGAAACAGCATGAATGGAGAGGCCGAGCGACACTGAGACCAGAGGCAAAGTGGCAGCACTAAACACAGCTTGATGCTAGTGCAGAGTAGGTAGACTTGATCAAAGAGTTTCAGGTGAAGTGGGAAGGGACCATAATGTAAGAGAATGTACTCTGTAATTTGAGAGGGAGAATCTGGAATCACGAAGGGGACACGAGCAGGGAAGAGGATGGAGCAGAAATGGCAGCAGATTCTGGGTGAAATTGAGGAAGCACAGCTGAAATTCATGCCTAGCATCTGCTTCTGGTCCCTGAAATAAACATCCTAGATCTGGCCCTCCACTAATGCTCATCAATTGTATCCTTGAGAGCCTTTGTTAACCATGTGTGGTTCACCTGCTTACCGAGTTCTTCGTTTTAAACAGAAACAATAATTACTGAGCAGTTTGGGATATCTGCTTGAATGTCTGCTCACGTATACTCACTGACTTTCCTTTGGGTCTATTTTCACATTCCGCTTCAGACCAGACGTGAGGCAGAAATCCTCAAATTAGATGCCTGGTTCTTTTCAATCATTCAGGGGGAACTTCTGCCTGTGGCTGAGCACAAGATCAGCGGAGGCTGACTCCATTCTCCAAGTTTCTCCAACTCTGTTGTTTCTGTTTGACGATGTCACATTTCTGTGAGCTACGTCTAACGTGACCTCCTTTTCCATCAAACCAGAAATCCCCGAACTCTGGTGGATAGGGCCTTCAGCTATGACTGTCCCATCTCCCACGGTGTTGCCCTCAATCCGTCCCCTCCATCCCAGAAAAATGATAGATTCCTCCTTGTCCACACTTCCTCCTGCACGAGAATCCACATACACATATTCATCTTACGCCATTTCCACCATCTCCAGCAGGACAGCATCATCAAACACATCTTCCCCTCCCACCGACTGTCAGTATTTCACAGCGACCGTTCCCTCTGTGTGACCGTCCATCACCCCGAACGTTTCCCCACTCCCCCATCGCACCATCCCATGCAATTACAGAAGCTGCAACGCTTGACCATTCATCTCTTCCCTCCTCACTGTCCAAGGACCCAAACATAGCTTCCAGGTGAAGCAGCATTTCACTTGTAACCTTTCAATCTGATCTCCCGTCATTGCTGCTCATAATGCAGTCCCTTTATATTGGCGAGACCAAATAGAGATTGCTTTGAGGAACACTCCCACTCTGTCTGTAGAAATAACCCTGACCTTCTCATTGCTTCCCATTTCAATAACTTACTTTGCTCTCATGCTAACATTTCAGCCCTGGGCTGATGCAATGTTCCAAGGCAGCACAACCCAAGGTCGAGTAACAACTCACTTTACAATTTCGTACGTTACAGCCTTTAAGACTTAATGTACAATTTTATTATTTCACAGTCTGACCCTATTATAACTGTTCTCCAATTTCCGCACAATCTCCCTCCTGACCTCCCTATGACCTTGTGTGGTTGTATCTTCTTTATCCTTCACTCAATAGAGAGAACCCCTTTTCCCCATTCACATCTTAATTTAAAGCAATTTCACATGATCTTCTCGTTCTCCACTACTAAAAGCATGTTTATCTTTTGCCACACCCTCTTTTACCCGTCAATCCACTCCCCACATCTGTCAACGGATTATAAAGTTTATTTTCCAATCCTTTTCAGTTCTGAAGAAGTGTCATACTGGACTTGAAAGGCTAACTCTGTTTCTCTGTCTCTGCAGATGATGCCAGACCTGTTGAGCTTCTCTGTAAATGAATAGGCTCAGAACAAATTATCAATTATACAAATAACTATGGATACTGGAAATGAAAATACAAAGATTGCTGGAGAAAATGGGAGCTTTGTAGAAGGTTCATTGGCCCTGAAAAATTAACTCTGCTTTCACTCCACAAGATGCTGCCAGACCTGCCGAGTTTCGTCAGCAATTTCTGTTTTTAAACAAGTTCTATGGACGTGTGTTAAAGCTGCTCTAAAGCCCTGCCTAACACGGACCGCCATGCACTGGGAAGTGACCGAGAATGTAAAGTGCACAAATTCCTTGATCTGAAACTGCATAAGGCTGGCATCACTGACACTGCAGAGCTCATAATCATGGTCAGGGAGAGAACCAGAGGGGAACACATTCATATCAAACACAGAAGATGGCATTGGGGGAATGGAAAAGATTCAGATGCATATGTTAAGGGATTTGAGTAAAGTAACAAATTGGAGGCGCGACACCAGGGAGCGACCCTCAGCAGAATGAGAATGGGAAAATGGAAGTGTTACCACATCAGAAACCAGGCTAAGACATTGAGTACAGGGCTGATGGGTGAACGGGTCTTGGTGTAAACTGAGGGATAGTCAGTAGAATTGAATTGAGCATATTGGAGCTCAAAGTGGGCATTCATGTGGTGCGGTAGAATCACAGAAGCAGCAGAATTGTATTCAAGTACAATCTGTAACATTTTCCCCAGGATGATCCCTCAGCCTACCATTACCATAAAGCTGATCTATGGTTCAGCGACGAGTGTGAATGAACATGATCGGGCCGGAACCATGTGTACCTAAACCTGATGACATTAAAGTTACCGCACTTGACTGGTTATATTCGCAACAGCAGGACTAACATCTGATACAGAGTACGAAATGATCCCAAGACTAACAGATCATATCGAAGTTGTGCAGTGCTGCCACATTCAGACATAAATGTCGATGTACTATTAAACAACTCACTGGAGGAGAGGACTCCACAAATATCGCCATCCTAAATATCGGGACAGTCCTGTACATCAGTGTAAAAGACATGCTTGTATTATCTGCACCGTTCTCAGCCAGAAGTGTTTAATTGATGATCCACCTCACCCTCGCCATGCTGCCCGCAGAATCACAGATGCCAGTCTTTAATCAATCTTATTCGCTGTATGTGACATGGAGAAACAGCTGAACACAGTAGATACGACAAAGGCAATGGGCCCTGACACAATTCCTGCAATAGGACTGAAGACTTGTGCTGCACAACAAGCCGTGTCCCTGGGGAAGCTGTTTCATTCCAGCTCCAAATCTGGCATCTCCCTGGCAATGTGGAAAATAACTCAGCTATGTCCAATCCCATAACATGAGAATAACTACAGTCTGACCATTTACCACGCCCTGAGTCCCATCGCAATAGTCACATTGGTGGGAGTTCTTTCTGGCAGATCTGTCAAGCAGCACAGAAATAACCAGCTCAGTGTGGTTTCAGATAGGTCCTCATATGGAGATGGTGCTGTTGTAGAAATATCACTGGATTACTAATCCCGACCAGGTTAATGCTCTGGCAGCCGGTGGAAGTTATAATTAATAAAATATCGAGATGTAAAACCTGGAGTTATGAACAGTGACCTTGAAGCCAATGTCGATTGTAAATACCAATTTCCTTCCTCAATGTACTTTCAGGAATTGAATCCCGGGTGCTTTCCTGGTCTGGCCTAAAAGTGACTCGCGATACACAGATATGTGGAAAACTCTTAAATGGTCTCGGAAACGGCCAAGCAAGACACTCTATTGTATGAAACTTCTCCGAGGTCTTAAAGGATAAAGCCGCACAGATCACCCGTATCAACCTCAGTATTGGAACGGGAAACACTATCCTTTTGACCCTGCAGAGACCTCCTTCCTAACATCTGTGAGCTGGTGGCAACATTTACTGTGCTTTCCCACAGACTGTATAGAAACTTCGGGAAAGGAGTATGTCATTCAACACATTGAGCATCCTCCATTCCAGTTCATGGTGAAAATCTCCTCAATTCAGTTTTCAATACACATATCCTTTAGCATGTTTAATCATCAGAACACATAAAATAGGAACTACTGTACTCGCTTTGGTCCATAAATTTTGATCCTCCATTCGATATACAGACAGTTATCCAATAAGGGGTGTTTATTCAACGCAATTTCGCTGCAACACAATTTGTGAATTGTGCCCCTTTCTTTATAAAGCGAGCTCCCGTTCACTGTTATGGGAGTCCGTCTCTGGCACCAGCTGAACAGCAAATCCCAGCCTCAGGATCCCTCTGTCTGCCAAATGCACCCTCAGTGTGTTCAGATAAAGCAGGACTGTAATCCGCTCTGCAAGCCTTGAAACTGTGCCTGAATGTGAGATGTGTAGTCTACATTTAGAAGGAATTTTATTTCAAACGAGGAGGGGAATATCTTAGAGAGAACTGGAATTCTGCATCACGTGGTCAGTGAGCCCACGCGATTTCTGGTGAAGATCTTGGTGAAAATACAGTGCTGTAGTCAGTGGCTGTAGTGTTAAAGTGTGGCATTTGCTGCACTAATGCATTAAAATATACAGTTTAAAGATTTATGTAGCTTTTGCTATTGTTTGCTTTAGGCCGACTATTATTTTTGTTTTGAATTTTACTGGAAATTTTGGGTTTCGCACCGAAGCCACTTTTTCTCTTTGGTCCCATGATTTATATTGCACCGTTAAGGAGTTAGGCTGGAAGCTAAAAGCTAGGACGGACAGAGTCGTCATCTCTGGGGTGTTGCCGGTGCCACGTGACAGAGAGGCAAAGAATAGGGAGAGAGTGCAGTTGAACACGTGGCTGCAAGGATGGTGAAGGAGGGAGGGCTTCAGATATTTGGACAATTGGACTGCATTCTGGGGAAGGTGGGACCTGTATAAACAGGACGGGTTGCACCTGAACCAGAAGGGCACCAATATCCTGGGGGGTAGGTTTGCGAGCACTCTTCGGGGGGGGGGGGGTTTAAACTAATTTGGCAGGGGGATGGGATCCGGACTTGTAGTCCAGCAAGTAAGCTAGCTGTGTGTCAGGATGTCCAAGACTGTAGGGAGGCTGTGGAGAAGGTAGCACTGACAGGGACTACTTGCGGACACAGAGATGGGCTCAAGTACGTATACTTCAATGCAAGGAGTATCAGAAATAAGGTGGGTGAACTTAAGGCGTGGATCGGTACCTGGGACTACGATGTTGTGGCCATCACGGAAACATGGATAGATGAGGGACAGGAATGGCTGTTGGAGGTTCCTGGTTACAGATGTTTCAGTAAGATTAGGGAGGGTGGTAAAAAAGGAGGGGGGGTGGCATTGCTAATTAGAAATGGTATAACGGCTGCAGAAAGGAAGTTTGAGGGGGATCTGCCTCTGGAGGTAGTATGGGCTGAAGTCAGAAATAGGAAAGGTGCAGTCACCTTGTTGGGTGTTTATTATAGGCCCCCCAATAGCAGCAGAGATGTGGAGAAACAGATTGGGAAACAGATTTTGGAAAGGTGCAGAAGCCATAGGGTCGTAGTCATGGGCGACTTCAACTTCCCAAATATTGATTGGAAGCTCTTTAGATCAAGTAGATTGGATGGGGCGGTGTTTGTGCAGTGTGTCCAGGAAGCTTTTCTAACGCAGTATGTAGATTGTCCAACCAGAGGGGAGGCCATATTGGATTTGGTACTCGGTAACGAACCGGGACAAGTGGTGGGCTTGTTAGTGGGTGAACATTTTGGTGATGGCGACCACAATTCTGTGACTTTCACCTTGGTTATGGAGAGAGATAGGTGCGCACAACAAGGTAGATTTTACAATTGGGGGAAGGGAAATTACGATGCTGTAAGACAGGATTTGAGGAGCATACGTTGGGAGCATAGGCTGTCAGGGAAGGATGTGGTGGAAATGTGGGACTTTTTCAAGGAGCAGATACGACGTGTCCTTGATATATATGTACCGATCAGGCAGGAAAGAAATGGTCGTGTGAGGGAGCCTTGGTTGACGAGGGAGGTTGAATGTCTAGTAAAGAGGAAGAAGGAGGCTTACATAAGGTTGAGGAAACAAGGTTCAGACAGAGCAGTGGAGCGATACAGGATAGCCAGAAGGGACCTGAAGAAAGGGATTAGGAGAGCTAAGAGAGGGCATGAAAAATCCCTAGCGGATAGGATCAAGGATAACCCCAAGGCATTCTATGCGTATGTGAGAAACCTGAGAATGACGAGAACGAGGGTAGGTCCGATCAAGGACAGTGGTGGGACACTGTGTATTGAGTCGGAAGAGATAGGAGAGGTCTTGAACAAGTAGTTCTCTTCAGTATTTACGAACGAGAGGGACCGTATTGTTGAAGAGGAGAGTGTGAAACGGACTGATAAGCTAGAAGAGATACCTGTTAGGAAGGAAGATGTGTTGGACATTTTGAACAACTTGAGGATAGACAAGTCCCCCGGGCCTGACGGGATATATCCTAGGATTATGTGGGAAGCAAGAGAGGAAATTGCAGTACCGTTGGCAATGATCTTCTCGTCTTCACTGGCAACTGGGGTGGTACCAGGGGACTGGAGAGTAGCGAATGTTGTGCCCCTGTTCAAAAAAGGGAATAGGGATAACCCCGGGAATTACAGACCAGTTAGTCTTACTTCTGTGGCAGGCAAAGTAATGGAAAGGGTACTGAGGGATAGGATTTACGAGTATCTGGAAAGACACTGCTTGATTAGGGACAGCCAGCACGGATTTGTGAAGGGTAGGTCTTGCCTTACAAGTCTTATTGAATTCTTCGAGGAGGTGACCAAGCATGTGGATAAGGGTAGAGCAGTGGATGTAGTGTACATGGATTTTAGTAAGGCATTTGATAAGGTTCCCCATGGTCGGCTTATGCGGAAAGTCAGGAGGCATGGGATAGAGGGAAATTTGGCCAATTGGATTGAAAACTGGCTAACCGGTCGAAGTCAGAGAGTGGTGGTAGATGGTAAATATTCAGCATGGAGTCCAGTTACAAGTGGAGTTCCGCAGGGATCAGTTCTGGGTCCTCTGCTGTTTGTAATTTTTATGAATGACTTAGAGGAGGGAGTCGAAGGGTGGGTCAGTAAATTTGCAGATGATACAAAGATAGGTGGAGTTGTGGACAGTGAGGAGGGCTGTTGTCGGCTGCAGAGGGACTTAGATATGATGCAGAGCTGGGCTGAGGAGTGGCAGATGGAGTTCAACCCTGCCAAGTGTGAGGTTGTCCATTTTGGAAGAACAAATAAGAATGCGGAATACAGGGTTAATGGTAGGGTTCTTGGTCAGGTTGAGGAACAGAGGGATCTTGGGGTCTATGTACATAGATCTTTGAAGGTTGCCACTCAGGTGGATAGAGTTTGTAAGAAGGCCTATGGAGTATTATCGTTCATTAGCAGAGGGATTGAATTCAAGAGTCGTGAGGTGATGTTGCAGCTGTACAGGACTTTGGTTAGGCCACATTTGGAGTACTGTGTGCAGTTCTGGTCGCCTCACTTTAGGAAAGATGTGGAAGCTTTGGAGAGGGTGCAGAGAAGATTTACCAGGATGTTGCCTGGAATGGAGAGTAGGTCGTACGAGGATAGGTTGAGAGTTCTCGGCCTTTTCTCGTTGGAACGGGGAAGGATGAGGGGTAACTTGATAGAGGTTTATAAGATGATCAGAGGAATAGATAGAGTAGACAGTCAGAAACCTTTTCCCCGGGTACAACAGAGTGTTACAAGGGGACATAAATTTAAGGTGAAGGGTGGAAGGTATAGGGGAGATGTCAGGGGTGGGTTCTTTACCCAGAGAGTGGTGGGGGCATGGAATGCGCTGCCCGAGGGAGTGGTAGAGTCAGATTCATTGGCGACCTTTAAGCGGCATTTGGATAGGTACATGGATGGGTGCTTAATCTAGGATAGAAGTTCGGCACAACATCGTGGGCCGAAGGGCCTGTTCTGTGCTGTATTGTTCTATGTTCTATGTTCTATGTTCTATGTTTTCTATAATACGTTATTCCGCAGGAACACAGCTACCACAGTATTGGATAACTACGTGTAATTATTGCTGATTCTATATCTCCACACCAAACCCCTGCATTCTTTCCATCCCTTCTGTGTCTTGAAATCCTTATTTATATTCAGTACTTTAGCTTTCACAGCCTGATCAGGGAAATAATCCCCCAAGTTCACCAGTCTCTGAGTGCAGACATTTAGTCTCATCTCAACGCACTTTGGCCTGGCTGTACCCAACACTGTGAGCCCGTGTTTTGGACATCCCACCCAGGGGAATTATCATCCCTGCTTCCAATCTGTCTCGCCATGTCAGAGTTTTATATAGTTCACCCATTTTCCTAAACATCATCGAATACAGGCACAGTCGCCCCAAACTCTGTTCCCACAACAATCCTGTCATCCCAGAGACCCGTCTGGTCATCCTTCGCTGCTCTCCCTCAATGTCAGGTTTGTCCTTTTTTAGTTATGGAGACCAAAACTGCACACAATTATCAAGATGGGATCTCACCAAGGGCATGGACCGCTGCAGTAAGACGCCCTTACTCCTGGACTCAAATCATCCTGAAATGAAGGTCAGCACACCATTCATTTTCAACAAAATTGTGTATTCCCGTGACAGCTGAGCCTGCTCTAACCTGAGTAGGAACCTTACAACAAGCTGATAAAGTGTGGCTGCTGCTGTACATGGTCTTAGTGAGATCACTTCTGGAGTAATGTGCACAGATTTAATCTCCTCACTAAGAAAGGGTATTGGTATTAACTCAGATATTATTTCCTCAACTGATTTCTGCAATGAAAGTGCTAATCATAGAATCCCTATCGTGTGGAAGCAGACCATTTGACCCATCGACTCCACGCTGATCCTCCGAAGGCCATACCATACAAACCCCACTCCCTAACCCCCTTTCCAACTCAATCCCTGCAACCTAACATTTTCCATTAGTAATGCACCTAACTGGCACATCTAGGGACTTTGGGAGGAAACTGCAGTACCCGACATGCACCCTTTGAAGGCACAGGGAGAACGTGCATAATCAACACAAACAGTGACCCGAGACTGATACTGAACCAGATCTCTGGTTCTGGGAGGCAGCAGTGCAAACCACTGAGCTATCCACTGTGGACAACGCAACCTGCCTGCTCAATTCAACACTCGAAATGTGGCATAACAGCAGGGAGATTCCATAAGTCTCCAAGCTTGTCATTGGGCAACAGGATAAGGACAATGATATCTTGAGTGGCTTGGTCAGGAACAGGCGCAAGACTTGCAAGCCATCGTAACTATAGTGCAGGAACATCAGGAATACATTCAGTCCATCGTGTTAGTAAAGCAGGAACAGAATGAGTCCAATCGGCCACCCATGACTCTTACACAGCATTTGGAGCCGATCTTTCACAGCCTCGTGCCTATTTCACAGGAATTGAAACGGACTGTCGAGGTTATGGAAAGGGAAGAACTTTGAATAACCAACTTCACGCGGGAATGGAAAGGTATGAGCAAATGATTGGGACTGAAGACAAATTGTTCGAATCTGTTATTAAGGAATTAACAACAGGAGACTTTGAAAGTCAAACCACAATTCTTCAAAGTCGACATGATTGTATTAAGGATAAATCATGCTTGAATAATTTTGTTAACTTTTTTTAGTTAACAAATGTGACAAACAAGTTGAATAACGGGGATCTGAAAGATCTATTATATCTGGACTTCAAGAAGGCAATGCATAACATGCTTGACGAGAGATTAATATGCAAGACAAGAGCACATGGGGTTGGGACAATTTATTTGATTGGAGAGAAAATTGGCTAACCAATAAAAACCATGATATGGTGGTGCGAGCTTTGGACTTGGTTGAGTAAGGTATGGCACCAGGTTATAGACTGACGGGTTTATTTGAAAACACAACCTTTCATTGTCCTGCTCCTTCATCAGGTGTTAGACAGAGAAGATCTGAGGCGCAAAATTTATTAGGAAAAGATGAAATGGTTCTACAACACATGCACATAAATTGAACACATCTAAGATGGCTGCTAAATCTTAATTCGGCTATAATGGAGATGCAGGTTTTGATTGATGATTATGCAAATTCCAGAATTCCTTTCAACTCCTGCCTGGAGATACCTTCAGGTATTATCGATGTAAAGGAGGTGACCCCTCCAGTAAGACAACGTATGTTAGACATGGGGTCTTGTTTGGGGTCTGTATGTGTCTTCACCTGGAATCAGACTGGGTTTATTTCCAAATTAGGAGTTCATAAAATATCACATTGACTGACTGGTACAAGTTGTATATTTTTTGAGAACATATAATGCATCTGGAAATAAAAGCCAGCAAATGAAACTTCATCTCACATATTAGATACGTGTGTGTGTGCGTGTGTGTGTGTGTCGATGTGTCTGTGTGCTTGCATGCACGTGCGTATGTGTGTTTGAAAACAAGTTAGAGTGTCTGTGGGATGGAGAGAGAGTGTGTGTGTTTGTGAGAAAGTGAGGGTGAGCATGTGAGTCTTTGGGAGGGAGAGAGAGTGTGTGCGTGCGTGTGAGAGAGGGGTGTGTGTGTGTGCATGTCAGAGAGGGGGAGTGTGTTTGTGTGCGGGGAGGAGAGGGTGATTTTGTATGGGTGTATTTAAAGGGGAGAGGGAAAGGACGTGTGTATCCTCGTTAAAACACATGCAGATTTAGCAGATCCCTTCCCCACACACAGTCTGTGTTTTCAGAGCTTCCCGTCTCTGCAGTCTCTGCTCCATTTGTTGTTAATGTTGCAGACGCAGATGCTGTAACTACACTCCCCATGCTCCATACAGATTGGGTCACAAAATCCTCAAGTGTCCCTGAGTGTCTGAGGCAGCTCACAGTACAACCTCCAGAAAACCATCCCCAGCCGCTCCACTAACCTTTCCATAACAGGAGTCAGTCAGAAGCCCCTCAGCTCCAAGTAAGAGACCTGTTCCTTGACAATAATACTTGAGGCGTTTCCGCATGTGATGAACCGCACAATCATGTGAGAGGGACAAACACAGGCTTTCAGTGGTCAGGCACAGACCAAGTTTCAAAGACGTGTCTCAATGCTGCTGGGACTCTCTTTCCAACTTGGAGAAACAGCCCCTCACATGCTATTTCATTGTTTCTGAGCTTCACAATGCCAGCACTCGATACACTCGGGAGCCAAAAAAAACACCAGGGAAAGGTACTGAAAAACAAACAATTAATTTACTGATAACATGTTGTGAAAGTATGGATAAGTAGACAGAGGAGTGGGAGTACCTGGAGAAGTGAGAAAATGGTGGGTCCAATCACAAGAATGAGAGCATTCAATAAATTTATTGTCAGATCAGTTGTAATGGTTAGTTACATCAAATTGTGAATCTGCAACACAGAACCATCCCAGGCACCATAAACTGGTACAAGGGACCAGCCAAAATGGAAAGCTATGCAAACCATGCTCGTGGACTACTCTATAAACTGTTTTAACTGCCCAGCATGGGGACCATTGCAAACCTTTGCCAGTATATTGCTACTATACATGCACTATAGAAATGTCTTGCACGGAAAGATTTGTAACCCATGCAGTGAGTGACAGTCAATGGGCTCCCACAAATGTATGGCTCTGTATCACCACTGCCGAAATATAAGTCAAGAGACTGTTTGTGTGTGTGTGTGTGTGTGTGTGTGTGTGTGTGTGTGTGTGTGTGTGTGTGTGTGTGTGTGTTGGTGGCTGTAGGTTTGTAAATTGCTATTTGAGAGAGAATAGACATAGAGGAAATCAGCTTAAATGTGAACAACTGACAGGGCTTTGTGTCATTGACAGAGGGAGACAGAGGACCGTGTTATAGTCAGAGGTGACGCTGTGCTTGTGAATATTAAAGTAAAGGCATTGCCAGACCCAACAACAATATAAAGCAATCCGTGCAGGAATGATGGGATTTTGGTCTGCGTTTAGATACAAGCCATGGAATACCGACTGAGATTTGGTTATGCAGCAGCAGATCATTGGCTTTATTAAGACTGTGTTTCATAGCTGAAGGTTCAAACAGCAGATGGGATGATCCAGTGAAGTATATTCTGCAGTTGTCAATAGTTGAAATTAGGAATGGCCAAGATGTAGTGTCAGTAATCAGCTTGTGGCCAAATGGATCACCGTAGTTGTGACTCGTCTGTTTCAGCCTCACTTATTGGCCAGGGATGAGATGGAGTCAGAGGAAGGAAATGGAGTTTGCATCCAGAACAGAAGACAGTGACCTCGAGGCTTTCAATATTTAAATAGCAAGGGCATTGATGTAATGAATCCTGGTTCATACCTGAAAATGTGTAGGTCAGCCAACAAGGCCCAGTACCAGAACTGACGAAAGAGAGAAAGAATGAACAAGTTCACTGTTGTTGTTGTGGTTTGGAGCGAGAATGCTTACAGAGTAGAGTAAATGATAAGAACAGTAATATAGTCGCACATGGTTAATGCAAATAATAAATCAACAATGAACCTTACCAGGGACACCACAATAGCCAGGATAGGATAATAAAAATATTGAATAATGTAAAGTGCATATTTGAGCCGCGATGATAACGGCCACCAAGAATATGTGGAAATAATCCAAAAATAATAGGATAGCCTCCTGTCTATTGTTGGAACATTCCTGTCTATTGTTCTCAGATTATGATCCACTGTTGGAACTGTCAAGTCGAATGTTCTCAGATTCTGATCCATTGTTATAATATTCCAGTATGAAGTTCTCAGATTCTGATCCACTGTTGGAACTTTCCAGTCTAATATTCTCAGTTTCTGATCTCTCCTTCTCTCTGGAGCAGCCGATCCCCGTAGTGCTATCGGTGATGCACCTGCCCACACCATTACGATAACATATTGAATTGAGCCCTTTTATCATGAAAAGATGGAAACCCTCAACTTGGATAATTAGAATCCATGGAGACTGACATTAGTCGCAGTCACCAAACAAACTGTTTCAGTTAACCAGTTCCTTACATCATTTTGAATATCACAATGAAAGGGAACATTTACTTGGTTTGGACGGAATGGATGAGGGTTGCTGAGGGGTAGACCATAAATTTTTCAATCTTTATAATCTGTCTTCCCTGCATGTGGGAGTATTGTGGGAACACTACACTGGTGTATACATTTCACCCTGTTTATAAAAGGAGACAGGTATAAAATAACAGACGAGCTGCATAAAATGTTTGGTGGAGACGTTTCTAGATACCTTTGTGTAATACTGCTCCAAGTTTGAAATTCCCTGTTATCAAGTCCTTTCCTAACCTTGTGACATCATTTAGAGTATAGAAACTGCTGCTCAGGAACAGGGAGATACAGGAGGTAGTCACTCAACTGCTCAAGACTGGGAAACAGGGACAGGAGGTTGACACTCAACTGCTCGAGACTGGGACACAAGAACAGGACGCAGTCTTTTAACTATTCGAGACTGGGACACAGAGACACGAGACAGTTTTTCAACTGTTCGAGACTGGGACACAGGAACAGGAGGTAGACACTCAACTGCTCGATACTGGAACACAGGAACAGGAGGCAGTCACTGAATTGTTCGAGACTGGGATACAGGGAAATCTGGAGGCTAGTGAGGTCCCAGTTTTCTGTCCCCCAGGAACAGGAGGAGGCGACTCACTAACCACCAGTCTGGGACACTGGGAGAAAAAGTGAAATTGGCTTGTTACTAAAAGAAATATCTGAATAAGTTGTATGAGCGAACCATTCAATCCTGCTCCAACATTCTTCAAAACCATGGCTGATCTGATGTGATTCCCTCATTCCATTTTACAGAGATTCCCCTCTCTGCAGCCTCCGCTCCAACTGTTGGTCATGTTGCAGATCCAGATGCTGCAACTACAGTCACCATGTTTCATCCAGAATTGGGTCAACAAAGCCTCTTGTCTTCATGAATTTCCACAGCAGCTTAAAACATAGCCTCCAGGAAACCGTCCCCAGTATTTCCACAAACGTACAAAAACTCGAGTTAAGTCAAATGTCTGTCAAATGCAAGTGAGAAGCCTGATCTAAATCACTAACATGTTACTGAGTACATGAGTAGCAGACAGTGATTAACATAGGCGTTCAATGATTAGGCACAGAGCAAGTTACAAAAGAATGACTCAAAACTGCTAAAACCCCACTATCCAACATGGAGCACAGGGCAGGACACTGGGAAGTCAAAGAAAATGCAAGCAATGCTTTTTAAACATTGTTTCTAAGCTTCTTAGTGTTGGAAGTTGATGCTCTTGGGTGAGCAACATTCAAGGGCAGGAAAAGATATAGGACAGTTATTCACATTGAAACTGAACAATTAAAACTAGATGGTGGGGAAGCAGTTTAAACACCAACAACTGGAAGGGATTTGGGAAATAGACAGAGGGAGAGAAACTCTGAGTCAGTGTTATGGAAGGATAAGTTTGCAGGTTTCAGAATGCTGAAAAGAAGGCATTTAGATCATATCTAGCAACATAGGTTAGTATGACGGGAATATTGAATTAATAAGGTATTGCTGCAAGGTCAGATAGAGTCAGAGTCTCGGAGGTGTACAGCACGGAATAAGACGCTTCAGTCTAACTCGTCCATGCTGATGGGATATCCCAAATTAAACTAATCACATTTGTCCAATGTCGATGTAAACCCTTTCTCTTAATGTACCCATCCAAATTCCATTTAGAAGTTGTAATTGTAAAAGTCTCCACCACCTCCTCTGGCAGCGCATTCCACACATGCACCGCCTTTTATGGGAAAAAGTTGCTCCTTAGGTCATTTTAAAATCTTTTCCCTCTCATCGGAAATCGATGCCCTCTGGTTTTGGGGAAAATAGACCGTGTCTATACACCCTATACTTGCTCTTCACGCGACAGAAAAAGAACCCAACCTACTAACACTCTCCCTATAGCTCCAATCCTGGCAACATCCTTAAAATCTTTAATGGCTCTCTTAAATTTTCACAATATATTTCCAAAAGGAGGGAGACCAGAATTGAATGCGGTACTCCAAAAGTAGCCAAAGTAATGTGCTGTACAGCAGCAACCCAATTCAAATAGTCAAAGCAGTGGCCAATAAAGGCAAGCATACCAAATGCCTTCTTCACTATCTTATCAAACTGCGACTCTACTTTCAAGAAGCTATGAACCCGCATTCCAAGGTCTCTTTGTTTAGCAACACGCCCCAGGATCTTACCATTAAGTGTATATGTCCTGCCCTGATTTGCATTTCCAAAATGCAGCACATCCCATTTTTCTAGAATAACAAAAACACCTGCCAATTCTCAGCCCATCTGCCCATCTGAACAAGATTCCATTGTACTCTGAGGTAAACCTCCATTGCTCTCCACTACACCATCAATTTTGGTTTCAGCTGCAAACTTAGTAACTATTGCTGCAATTTTCACATCCAAATATTTATGTGAATAGGGAAAAGTAGCGCATCCAGCACCAACCCTTGTAGCACACCAATGGTCCAAACCCTCCTGTTCGAAAAACAATCCTTCACCACCAACTTCTGTCTCCTGCCTTCGGGCTAAATCTGTATACCTATGGCTAGTTCTCCGTGTGTTCCATATGAACTAAAATTGTTAACCAACCTACCATGCAGAAAGTTGTCAAATGCCTTACTGAAGTCCATATTAACAATATATACCTCTGCCTCAACGAATCCTCTTAGTCACTTCTTCAAACATACTCAGTCAATTTAGTGAGACACAACTTTCCATGCTTCGAGCCATGTTGCCTATCACTTATCAGTCCTTGCTTTTCAAAATCCATGCAAACCTTGTGCCTCATACAACTTGCCCTCCACTGAAGTCAGGCTCACTAGCTTTTCTTTACGATCCTTCTTAAACATTATCAGCAATCGCACCAAGTTTGCAAGCCTCCTCTCTTCCAGCATCTCATCTGTGACAATTGACGATACAAATATCTCAGCATTGGGCCCAGCAATCACTTCACTCGCTTCCCTCAGAGTTCTAGGGTGTATCTGATCAGGTCCTGGAGATTTTCCCACCTTTACAGGCTTTACAAACTACAGCATCTCCTTCTCTGTAATGCAGGCACTTTTCAACATGTCACGGTTTATTTCCAAAGTTCTTTAGCTTCCATATCCTTCTGCACAATCAATACTGATGCACGAGAATGTTTAGGATCACCTCCATCTCTTGCGGTTTTGCACATCGGCACACTTGCTGAGCTTTTAGTGGCCCAAAACTCTCCTGAGGTACTCTTTTGTCCTTAATGTATGTGTAGAGTCCCTTTCGATTCTCCTTAACCCTATTTGCCAGAACTATCTTATGTACCCTTTATGGCCTTCGGATTTCCCTCTTATGTATATTCCTAATGGCTTTAGAACCTTCTCAACAGTCACTTCAAATCTGGAATTAGCAACCAAATAAAGATGATGAATCCATTTTCGATTTTTGGAAAAAACAATCAGGTTCGCTGATAACCTTGAAGGAAGCAAACTGCCTCCTTACCAGGCCTGGGTTACATGTGATTCCAGACCGACAACAATGTGTGTGACTCGTAACTGCCCTCTGGGCAATTAGTGTTGGGTAATGAATGCAGGCTCAACCAGTGATATCCTCATCACGTGAATGAAAAAAAACACCTTAACTCCTGCTCTCTCTCTCTACCTGACATATGAATCCCTCTTATTTGTAACCTGACACTCAATTTCTCCAGTTCTCCAGCATTCCTTACACCTACCAGCCTTACCCTTCACTCTAACAGGAACAGACTGTCTCTGTGATTTTAACATGTCATTTTTGAAGGTTTCACTCTTCTCAGCTGGACCAGTAACTGCGAATATCTGTTCCAATCCCGTTTGGAAGTTCTTGCTAATATCATCAAAATTGACCTTCCTTCAATTTAGAGCATTATCTTTTAGACCCAGTTCATCCTTTTCCATCTCCATTTTAAAACTAGTAGAATTATGATTATGTATCCAAAAGTGCTTCCTCACTGATACCCCAGTCTCCTGCCCTGCCATATTTCCCAAGGGGAAGGTGACATTGCGCTCCTTCTCTGTGATGGAGAGCATTGGTCAAGCAGCTGCAGCGTTGTTACTGGGATTGGGCTCAACATTGTCTTCGTCTCTTGGTCTGAATCGAACAATAATTTATCTCAGTGCCATTTTCATTGAGTGTGACAGAGGGATTGTCTGCACAAGGTCAAGCTAGTTTCCTGGTGCTACCTTATCGGACTGACCTCATTATCTACCTCTCCCACCCCATGGTGTCCCTCTCATTCAATGCCAGCACTATTCTCCCACCCATCACGCTTGGAGGTACTCACCATCACACTGATACCATTGGATATTATGTTATCCCTGGTACTTGTGCCATATTTAAGAGGCCAGTGGGCTCACAGTTGTGTTTTTCTTATTTTGGAGCTGGTTTGTATCGTTTACATCGAGTATGGCAGATAAGGGGCAATTACACCAAGGTTTGTCGACAGGCGCCCGGAGATCCTGGTGGATGGGCTAGTACAGAGGGGGATCCATTCTCTTCCCGGAGGGGGCTCACACTATCAGACACACCAGGCATGGTCTGAGCTCACCACCCAGCTCAGTGCAGTCCCTGCAGTCTGAAGAAATGCCCAGCAATACCGCACAAGCTTCAATAACCTTGCTCGCTTTTTCAGGATAAGGGTCATCGTATTCCCTCCGCTCCTTCATACTCACTGTGTATCTGCTGCAGCAGCGACCCAAAATAACGTTCATGCTCCACCACTCTCACTGCTGCTTGCAACACCTTCCCTCTCTCTCTCTCCCCATTATTCCCCCCCCCCCCTCACACACACACACACACTAATAACATTCCATAGATACGACACTGTGGACTGACTCCCTCCAGACACCTCACCATATCTCCCCCCACCTACACCAGCACTAACAGCAGGGGTACTCACTTCCACCCGCCCTTTCCCCCATTCCAGGTGAGACAGCCTCGAATAGACAGAAATTACCAAGCCTCATGTAGAGATTCAGAACTATCCACGTCCCTGAGTAAGAAGCAATATTCAGTGAAGGTCAATTCTCACTTTAAACTCACTGTCAGCTCCGTTTCCCCCCGGCACAACTTAGAAGCTGTGGCCCTGATGCCATCTCCCTTTTGTGTCGAGCTGGTACAAATGGAATCCCCATGGTCTCGGTGGGCAGGAGGGTGGGCTCACAACACATCGTCTCCATCACATCTCAGGAAGGGAGCACGGAAGCTTCCTCGTACACGTCCTTCTGTAAACAGCTCAGATACTGAAACTAATCTGTGAGATTTACTGTTCTCCCCACCTGTCCTGACATCTTCAATAATCTGTTCTCATATACACCCTGGGCCATCTGTTCCTGCACCTCCTTTATAACGGTACAACCTGTTTTAAATTGTCTTTCAATGTCCTTCCTACTAAAGATCATCACCTTACACTGCGCTGCATTGATCCTCATCTGCCATACACCTGAACACTACATCAACATATAACTTTCCTGTTGGAGTTCCACAACGTCCTCAACAAACTTTACAATTCTTTCAGGTTTGGTATCTGCAAATATTGAAATTGTCCAACAGTTACACTGCACCTAAAAATAATGACACACACCAGACAGAGCGAGTGAAATATTGACACAATCTCCATGTCTGTATTCCTGTCAATGTATAGTGAGTGCCTCTATGTGTCTGTCGTCGTGTGTGTATCTGTGTGGGGCGGGTCTGGCAGTCTCTGTGGTGTTTAAAGTGATGTAGTATCCCTCGATATGAGTTCTGAGTGTGGATTACTCGATCCAAAACGTCAACTTTCATTTTTGTCCAAAGGTGCTTCCAGAGCTGCTGAGATTTCTCTTGTTTTCAATCTCTGTTGCGCCCCGACCTCACTGTAATCGTGATGCTGAAGTGTGTAAACGATCAGGGATTCAGTCTGGTGGGAGAGAGGGAGGGCAGCGGCTCACAGCACAATCCAATCTGAACATTGATTGCACCAAACATACACACATACGCGCATTAACACGCGCGCGAACATACACACCCGCACATGCACATGCACAGACTAGGTTGGTTTGGAGAGGATTATCATTGCACTTCGGCCCTCAGTGTGGAACATGTTCATGTGGAGAAATGTTAGCGCTCCTGCAATGTGGAAATGGTATTTCACTGGGTAGTATTTCCAACACACAGTATGCATATTAAAGCATATTTCCATTGCAATTATAACCAAGCAATTTCGAGTGAGCCGCTTTCCAAGGCGATGAGATTAATTTTAATGCACTTCCTTTAACTTGGAATTATTATTGTTTTAATCTTACAAATAATCTTACCTTTGAGAAAGGATTGAAAAGAACTAAACCAGACCAGCAGAGTGTGGGCTTGTATCACTTTAAAGAAAAGAGGGAAAGGGAGAGGAAGGAAGAGTGATTTTGACCCCGTCTCAGTGATTCACACCAAAAACAAGAAGAGCTCCCATTGCACAGAGATGGAGAGACTGAGATCCACGCACTAATGCAGAAACACATGAAACTAGCACAGAGAGATAGACATGCACACAGAGGTTAACAGAGACATATGTAGACAAACAGGATTAGACAAACACCAACAGAAATATGCAGGTACATATTTGAAAATACAAACACACACAGACTCATCGAGTTATACAGGGTATTTGCGTACAGGCCTATCGGACGATACAATCTATGTTGACCATAATCCCAAACTAAATCATTCCCACCTGCCTGTGCTGGGCCCAGATTTGTCCAAGTTTTCTCTTATTCTTGTACTTAACCAAATGTGTTTTAAAAACTATAACTTGACCCAAAATCCATCACTTCCTCAGGAAATTCATTCCCTACACGAACCACATGTTGTCTAAAAAAAGAATCACCTCACAGGTCGTGATCAGGTGGACCAAAGAAATTTGTAGGAAGCTAAGGAAGTGATTGCTGGGTCCCTTGCTGAGACGTTGTCATCATCAATAGACACAGGTGAGATGCTGGAAGTCATGAGTTTGACTAAAGTTTTGCTATTAAACAAAATGGAAAGAAAAAGCCAAGAACTATAGATTGGGGAGCCTGACATCAATGGTGGGCACGGTGTTGGAGGGAATCATGAGCTTCAGGATTTACATGCATTTGGAAAGGCAAGGACTGATTAGGGATAGGCAAAATTGGGGACTGCTGATGCTGGAGATCATAGTCTAGATGAGATTGGTACTGGAAAAGCACAGCAGGTCAGGCAGCATCTGACGAGCAGGAAAATCGACGTTCTGGGCAAAAAGCCTTTATATGGACAGTGAAATAGGGTTGTGCCTGGATAATCATGTCTCACTAATTTGATATTTTTTTTTGTTGCGTAGTAACGGAGAGGATTTATGATGGCAGAACGCTGGATGTGATCTATATGGACTTCAGTTAGGCATTCGAAATAGTTCCCCATGGAGACTGGTTAGCAAGGTTAGATCACATGGAATACGGGGAGAATTAGCTAGTTGGATACAGAACTGGCTCAAAGGTAGAGGACAGACGGTGGTGGTGGAGGGTTGTTTTGCAGACTGGAGGGCTGTGACCAGTGGAGTGCCACACGGATCGGTGCTGGGTCCGCAACATTTTGTCATTAATATAAATGATTACGATCTGAATATAAGACAGTTAGTAAGTTTGCAAATGACACGAAAAATTGGAGGTGTAGTGGCCAGCAAAGAAGGTTACCTCAGATTACGACGGGATCTTAATCAGATAGGCCAATGGACCGAGGAGTGGCAGACAGAGTTTAATTTAGATAATTGTGAGATGCTGCATATTGCAAAGGCATATCTGGGCAGGACTTATACACTTACTGGGGAGTGTTGCTGAACAACGTGATCTCAGAGCACTGGTTTATAGTTCCTTGAAAGTGGATTTGCAGGTAGATAGGACAGTGAAGAAAGTATTTAATATGTTATTGGTCAGTGCATTACGTATATGCGTTAGAAGAATGGATTGCGACTGTACAGGACATTGGTTCGGTCACATTTGGAATACTGCATGCAATTCTGATCTCCCTGCTCTATTGGAAGGATGTTGTGAAACTTGAAAGCGTTCAAGAAGGGTTTACACTGATTTTGCCATGGTTGGAGGGTTTGAATTAGAGGAAGAGGCTGAATAGGCTGAGCCTGTTTTCCCTGGAGAATCAGAGGATGAGGGTTGATGTTAGCGGTTAGTAAAATCATGGGTGCAACAGATAGAGTGAATAGCCAAGGTCTTTTCCCTAGTGTAGTGGAGTAAAAAACTAGGTGGCAAAGGTTTAAGGTGGGATGGGAAAGACAAAAATGGGTTCAAATGGGCAGCATCTTCATGCAGAGGATTGTCCGTGTGTAATGAGCTGTCAGAGGAAGGCATTGAGGCTGGCACAATTACAACATTTAATAGGCATCTGGATGGACAGATGAATGGGAAGTGTTAGATGGAAATTGACCAAATGCCGGCAAATGGCATGAGAATAAGTTTGGCTATCTGGTTGGCATGGACACGTTGGACCAAAAAGTCTGTTTCCACGCTCTACAGCTCTATGACGCTATGTCTTTTAAGAAACTTCCCCCTCTTATCTTAAAACAATCGCCGAATCGAGGGAAAAGAGACCTAATATTCAACATTATCGATAACGTTCATGATATTATAAACCTCTACAAGGTTACCTCTCAGCCTCCTACGCTCCAGTAGAAAATGCCTGAGTCTGTTGAGCCTGTCTTTATAATTCAAACACTCCATTCCCAGCAACATCCTGATAAACCTTTTCTGAACTCTCCCGAACTTGATAATATTATCTATATAACAGGGCGACCAGCACTGCACACAGACCTCCAGGACATGCCTCTCGAAAGTCCTGTGCAACCAGAACATAACACCCCAACTCCTGTACTCAAAGGACTGTCCACTGCTATTCGTCATTTATATAAATTGTTTGGATGTGAATATAGGAGATATAGCTAGCAAATTTGCAGATGACACCAAAATTGGAGGTGTAGTGAACAGTTAAGAACGTTACCACTGAGTAAAATGGAATCTTGATCAGGTGGGCCAATGGACTGCGGAGTGGCAGATGGAGGTATATTTCGAAAAATGCGAGGTGCTTTTTGGAATAGCAAATCAGAGCTGGACTTACACACTTAATGATAAAGTCCTGGAGAGTGTTGCTGAAAAAGATACCTTGGAGTACAGGTTCATATTTCCTTGAAAGTAGATTTGCAGGTAGATAGGATAGTGAATTAGGTGTTTAATATGCTTTCCTTTATTGTTCAAACCACTGAGTACAAGAGTTGGGAGGTCATGTTGCGAATGTGTAGGACATTGGTTAGGCCACTTTTGGAATAATGCATACAATTCTTGTCTCATCCCTATTGGAAAGATGTTGAGAAACTGGGATGTTGGCAGGGCTCAAGGATTTGAGCTGGAGAGAGAGCCGGATTGGCTGGGGCTGTTTTCTCTGAATCATTAGAGGCTGAAAGGTGAATTACAGAGGTTTATAAAATCATGAAAGGCATGCATTGGGTAAATATACATTGTCTTTTCCCCGGGGTGGGCGAATCCACAACTTGAGAGCATAGGTTTAGGATGAGAGGGGAAAAATTTAAAAGGGACCTCAGTTGCAATATTTATGCATAGAGGGTTGTACGTGCATGGAATAAGTTGCCAGAATCTGGTCAAATTAAAGTATTTAAAATACATCTGGATGAGTATATTAATAGGAAGAGTTCAGAGGGATATGGGCAAGAGTTGGCAAAATAGACAAGAATAGCTTAGGATATCTGGTCGACATGGACAAGTTGTATCAGAGGGCCTGTTTCAGTGCAGAACATCTTAATGACTCTATGTCTCTATAATGAAGGCCAACACGTGAAACGTCTTCATAACCACTCTGTCTACATATCCGTGCCTACTTCTCCAACCAAGATTCTCGCCCACCCTCTGATGACCCTTTCTCCCACCTCCAACACACCCCATCCACCTGGACACACTATGCTGGCCTTTTACCCGCCCTCGATCTCTTCATAGCCAACTGCCGCCGCGACATTAACCGCCTCAACTTCTCCACCCCTCTCACCCACTCCAACCTCTCACCATCGGAACGTGCAGCCCTCCACTCCTTCCGTTGCAACCCTAACCTCACTATCAAACAGGCAGACAAGGGAGGCGGGGTAGTAGTTTGGCGCACCAACCTTTACACCGCTGAGGCTCAACGCCAGCTCGCAGCCACCTCCTCCTAATGCCCCCTTGACCATGACCCCACCTCCCACCACCACACCATCATCTCCCAGACCATACAGAATCTCATCACCTCAGGGATTCTCCCATCCACTGCCTCCAACCTCATAGTCCCACAACCCCGCACCACATGTTTCTACCTCCTGCCAAAATCCACAAAACTGACTTTCCCGGCCGACCCAATGTCTCAGCCTGCGCCTGCGCCACCGAACTCATCTCTGCATCCCAACACTTCAACTCCCCCTCCCACTCCACCAAGGACATGCAGGTCCTTGGTCTCCTCCATCGCCAGACCATAGCAACACGACGGTTGGAGGAAGAGCGCCTTATCTTCCGCCTCGAAACCCTCCAACCGCAAGGGATGAATTCAGATTTCGCTAGTTTCCTCATTTCCCCTCCCGCCACCTTGTCTCAGACAAATCCATCGAACTCAGCACTGCCTGCCTAACCTGCAATCTTCTTCCTGACCTCTCAACCCCCACCCCACTCCGGTCTATCACCCTCACCCTGACCTCCTTCCACCTATCGCATTTCCAACGCCTCTCCCCCAAGTCCCTCCTTCCTACCTTTTATCTTAGCCTGCTGGACACACTTTCCTCATTCCTGAAGAAGGGCTGATGCCCGAAACGCCGATTCTCCTGTTCCTTGGATTCTGCCTGACCTGCTGCGTTTTTCCAGCAACACATTTTCAGCTTTGTCTCCATATGAAGCAAACTTCAAAGAATTATGCCTGAAACCCTAGGTTGCTCTGTTCTACAACACTACCAATGGCTCAACATTTAATTGTTTTATTAGTTTGTTTTACCAAAGTACAATACCTTGCATTTATCAACATTAACCTCCATCTACAATTATTTAGCCCAGTGAGTGATAATACTGGGGAAGAAAGACTGGAAAGTAATCAGTTGCCTTGTATCATTTATTGGTTTCAGGAAGAGGGTGGTCACACATTAGAGGTGGGAAATGGTGATCGGTGTTTCAGGCCAGAAAGTATGTTCGTATTTGTCTCTGATGTTCAGTATTGATATCTATTTGAGTTCCTTCACAGTGCAGAGCTTGTCTACAGGATGTCTTTCCTCATATTGCAGACTACAGATAATAGGAGAAAGTGAGGACTGCAGATGCTGGAGATCAGAGCTGAAAATGTGTTGCTGGAAAAGCGCAGCAGATCAGGCAGCATCCAAGGAGCTGGAAGAGAGGGCTGAACAAGTGATCATGCCCGAAACGTCGATTCTCCTGCTCTTTGGATGCTGCCTGACCTGTTGTGCTTTTCCAGCAACACATTTTCCGGCACTACAGATAATACCCATTTAAACTGGAAATAATAGCCAAGTATTTAAAGATGTTCATAGTTTATCTCGAAGGCAGAGCACATAAACTCGATATCCTTCAGTTGAGGCAAGTATGTTGCATTATGAGCAACATTATTATTCTAACTGTGTAATTTAGTAAAGTGAACCAGATTTCAATGAATCCATACCGATCTGAAAGCTGGCATTTAAAGTTAAAAGTTTGGGCATGGTTTACATCTTGTGTAGTCGGTTGTATCCTTGCCTCTGAGGCAGAGCTCTGGATTCTATTCCAATTCCTGAACTTGTCTGGTAGTGTTCCTAGCTCGAGACAATATTGTCTAGATTCTGGTGCAGCATGTCAGAACAGGCTGATGAACATACACACAGGAGAATAATGTTGTGACTTTCGGGTCGATTGTGGGGTGATGGTATTGTCCCTGCCTCTGACCCCAAAGGTCTAGGTTCTAATCCTACGAGAGGTGTTTTATAATATATCTGAAAGTGTTGACTAAAATGATTTTAAAATTGTGGTTTGATCACGGTGGAAGAAGTGTTAGTATTAAATTTCAGAAGTTAAGCCCCGGAAGCACAGACTCTGGGTGGGAGGCGCATTTGCACCTTCTAGAGGTTGATAAATTCATGAAGTGCATGGATAGTGGGTGAGTAGTCAAGATCTTTTCCCCATGTTTGGAAGTCCAAAATTAGAAGGCATAGACTTAATGTGAGAGGGGAAAGATTTTAAAGTGACCTCGAGGCAACTTTTTTCACTCAGAAAGTGGAAATGAACTGCCATACGTCGTGGTGGAGGTTGGTCGAATTAAAACATTTAAAATGCATGCAGATGGGTATATTAATAGGGAGGTTTTAGAGTGATATGTGCCAATTGCTGGCAAATAGATTAGATTAGCTACAGTGTAGCACAAGTCCACACCAACCCTCTGAAGTGTTACCCACCCAGAACCATCTCACCACATTTACCCCTAACTAATGCACCTGACCTTATGTGCAACTTTGCATGGCCTATTCACATAAACTGCACAACTTTGGACTGTGGGAGGAAACCCACGCAGACACAGCGAGAATGTTCGAAATCCACAGAGTCACCTGAGCCAGCAATCAAACCCAGGTCCCTGGTACTGTGAGGCAGTAGCACTGAGCCACTGCACTCCCCCCCCCCCCACAAGTAGGGCACGATTAATTTCAGAAATCAGGTTTCTTTGTGTAGTTTTGTGATTTTTTTTGTCAGTTTTAAAACCTGATAATTTTCACTGTGCAATTACTGAAACAAATTACAAAGTTACAGTCTGTGCAGCCTGGTTAAGAAAATTTTGAGTGGTCTGGCCTAGTCCATAACAACAGGCCTCCAGTCTGAAAAACATCCCTCCTCGAAAATGCTGTCTCCTGCTATTAGGCAAACATACACTGACGCGTACACAGACACGTACACAGACACACATACCCAGACAACCACACACACACACACAGACACACACACGCGCACAGATGCACATACACAGATACTCCCACACAAAGACACGCACACAGAGACACACAGACACATGCACACGCACAGACACACATACACAGACAACACATGCACACAGACACACATAGACCAACAAAGAGACATACACACAACGACATACACACACACGCTCAGACACATACACAAAGAGACACACATGCATGCACGTGCCACACACTCACACATCTTAGCGTCTTTACGATATAACTCGATAAGTTATGATTAAAGACGGGCTCAAGGATTGTTATGAGAGGATAGTAGAAGTGGCTTGAAAAACATGTCATCCATGATCAATAGTTCAGTAGACTGAATCGGCCAAATGAACCTTTTTCTGCTCTAATGTTTTATGCTCTATGGTACATGCATTTGTCTGTGTTTGTGTTTGTATTTACATGTGCATGCGTGTCTGTGTGTCCATGTTTTTGGGTGTCTGTACTTTTGTGTATTTGAGTGTGTCTGTGTGTGCACGTCTGCGTGTATGTTTTTGAGTGTGTCTCTGTGTGTATGTCTGTGTGTGTTTGAGTGTGTCTATATATTCTTGTCTGTGTATGTATCTATGTGTGTGTCTGCATATGTTTGTGCTCAACATTATGTTTAGAAATGGAAATATCAATGTACATTTTTGTAACTTCTATACTGTTTGTCATTCATCTTTCCATCATAGCTTGAGGAACTTTGTTTCCATCATGAATTTGTTATTTTAACAGATGAAGGAAATCTACATGACTTCTTCCTACGACGACCCTGACCTAATATACGACCTATATCATAGGCCATATCATCAAACTGGTTGCACCGATAATTTGTTGTGACCAATGGAGGAGAGGCAGTAGAAAAGAAAACAGTTACTCAACAACACAGGGAACTCTGGACCGGTGAGCCTGACATCAGTGGTCGGTGAGTTGTTGGAGGGGATTCTGAGGGATAGGCAATTGCATGAATTTTCAAAGGTAAGGATTGATTTGGGATAGTCACCATAGCTTTTTGCATGAGAAATCGTGTCACACTAATTTGACAGAGTCTTTTAAAGAGGTGACAAAGCAGATTGATGAAGGCAGTGTTGCGGATGCTTTCCATCTATACTGGAGCAATTCTTCGACAAGAGTCTGCATATTGGTCAATTTAGTAAGGTTAGGTCAAATGAGAAACAGCGCACCCAAGCCAATTGAATAATAAATTAGATTGAAGGTAGGCGACAGTTGTTAGTAGAGGATTGCTTTTCAGTCTGGAGACTTGTGAACAGTAGTGTACCACAAGGATCAGTGCTGAGCCCACTGCTTTTCGTCATTTATATAAATGATGTGGATGTGACCATAGGTGGTAATGGTAGCAAGTTTGCAGAGTATTCTAAAATTGTTGGTGTTGTGGGTAATGTAAACAAAGAGGCAAACAAATATAAACAAAATTATCTCAGAGTGCAATGAGACCTCGATCAGATGGGGCAATGGGCTGACGAGTGGCAGATGGTGTTTAATTCAGATAAATGTGAAGTGCTGCATTTTAGAAAGCAAATTGGTGTACTTAATGGAAATGTCTTGGAGGATGTTGGTGAGCAACGAGAGAGAGAAATGTAGGTGCAACGCTCCTTAAAAGTGAACAGAATAGTGTTTGGCATGTTTGCCTTCATTGGTCAGAGCACTGAGTTTTGGAGTTGGGATTCATGTTACAGCTGTACAGGATGTCAGTGAGGCCACATTTTGTAATACTGTGTGCAGTTCTGGTCTCCCTGCTGGACGAAGGTTGCTGTGAAATTTGAAAGGATTCAGAAAAGATTTACAAGGATGTTGCCAGGTTAAAAGAGTTTGAGCTATAAGCAGAGGCTGAAAAGGCTAAAGCGGTTATCCCTGGAGAATCACGGACTTAGGGCTGACCCTATAGAGGCTAATAAAATCATAAGGACATGGATTTTGTCAAAGGACAAGGACTTTTTCCCAGAATAGGGGATTCAAAAATAGAGGGTATAGGTTTAAGGTGCGAGGGGAAATATTTTCGATGGTACTTCATGGGAATGATTTCATACAGAGGGAGGTGTGCATATGGGATTATCTGCCAGAGGAATTGGTGGGGTCTGGCATTTGATGATATCTGAATAAAGGGCATAGAGGAATATGGGCCAAATGCTGGCAAATCAGACCTCGATCCGATTGGGATTTCTGATCAGTACGGAAAAACTGGTATGCTACATGAACCTATAATTGGGATGAGGAGAGATTCAAAACAGGCATTTCATGTGGGAAATCTCTTCCAGACAGGTTTGAGATGCCTCTTTGCTTACATTGATTCAAACCTGAGTTTGTTAAATATTTGACAGAGAAATGAGTCATGGGTAATGGGATACAGACAGGAAAGTAGGTCTGATTCCAAAACCTGATCAGCCACATTCTTAGTGCCTGGTGGAGAAGGCTCAAAGTGACTGATGACCCACGCCTACTCCTCAGTCGCATGTTTCTGTGTTCCATTCAGTCCCTCAAACCTGTTAGACTGGAGCAGTTAGAGGCTACTTACTGCTATACCCTGGTGCACAGAATCAGAGGAGATCATTCAGCCCCTCAAAACTGTCACACACAAATTGGGCTGGTTTGGAAAATATAATTGGAAAACCGAGACTGGTACGAAAGTGGTCGCTCACCCCTTCCTGCAACTTATGTTTCATTTGCTGGTCATGTTGTAGACCCAGTTTCACTGTGAATACATACCCCATACCTCAACCAGAGATCGTCAAGACAATCTGGCTACATTAAATAACAGAGCTTCCAGGAAAATAACACCCTCTACTTTCCAATAATAGAATGTGAGGACGCCACTAAACAGGGGTATGTCAATCATCCACATGCCCCCCCCCCCCGCCCCCAAGCATGTCTTCATCCACGAAAAGATCATAAGGTCTCCTATCCTCTTTCATGTCCAAATTTTCACAGCCGTCACCTCTGACTGGTCAAAAAGCACTCCCTGCCACCACACTGTGACCTATTAATATGAGCAAAAAATACGAACACAATGGGTCAGAGAAGAGTGACCAGCCTGACATCAAGACAGAATTTAACTGATGTTGGTCTCAAGGAGCCTGAGCAAGATTGCACTCAATGGGAATGAGTTGTAAACTCCCCTGATTAGAGTGATTTAAAGCATAACGCACAATGATTGTGGTTTGTTTACAAAATTCCATGCAGTCCTGGACATGTCTGCAAAAGATCCTAAAGGTAGCTTCCTCAGCACCAACATCTTCAACTGCTTCATAAATGTCTTGCTCAAACCATAAGATTAGAAGTGGGGGTGTTCACTGAAGATCACACAATATTCAGGAAACATGTCCCCCTTCAGCTCCTGAACTAGTCAGTGTACATGTGCAGCAAGACCTGGACAACATTCAGGCTTGTTCTGTTGGAAGTATCGGTAACATTCATGCAACAGTGCTACTGGACGTCGCACATTTCCACAGTTTAAAGGAAGCGATTATTCAGCGCCTCACGCTGGCTTCACATCATTCAGCTCAATGAAATTATTGGAGTAGTGCAGAGATAGCCCATTTAGTGCCTCTAACCAAATGCACAGGAAGAGAAGGAGTCACGTGTTATGGATGACAGCAGAGCTCCTCAAAAATATTTGAAGGCGTTGGCCTAGACGCTATTAATAATTAAGTGTTCTGATACAGTAATATCCCATAAACATGTACTTGACAAAAAGGAAAGATCAGACACAGATTCTCAGATGCAGTTCTCCAATCGAGGAGGGAAAACAAATCACGTGAAAATTTAGACAGCGTTGCAGCCAGGAGAATTCCATTGAAGCTTTCAATTCTATGGAGACCCCAACAGCTTCTGATGTTACTGAGAAACCAAAACTCTTTTTGTAATGTGACTGCCAGAACTGCCCACAGTATTCTATCTATGGCATAACCAATGGCATGTTTAACTCATATTATGTCGCCTCGATGAATAAACACTATGCCTACAGTCCCGTGTGATTTCTGAAGTCGCTATTGCCCACTGTCCAGTCACATTCACGGATGTGTGGAGAAACACCCTCTGACCTCCACAGTGTTCTGCTATTCATTGAATTCTTCCCTGTCTGGCTCCTTCTTCCAAAGTGTATCACCTCATATTTATCAGGGTTCCATTCCATCTGCCAGTGATCTGACCATATGACCATTCCACCAGTATGTCCCTGTAACGCAAGGCCTTCCTCCTCACTGCCAACCACCTGGCCAATCTTTGTTTCAAGCACAAAATTACTTATTACACTCAGTCCCCACCCCCCACCACCCCCTCCACATTCACATTTACATCATTTATGAATACCACAAATAATTAGATACACTGCACTGCTCGCTGTGGTACACCACCAGGCACTGGTCTCTCTACCACCTTTCCAGTAACTTGGGAACACATAGCTGTTCTCCAGTTCTCGAGCACCTCCCTTGTGTGGTCAGATTCGACTTAAACATTTAGGTCAGGACATTTCCTCTCTTGTCTCCAACATCATCCTGCGACACAACTCATCTGAACTTTACATCATCCAAAACCATCAATCCCAACTTGCATCTTCTATCAATCTGTTCGAAAGCTTCCCAGTCCATCTTCCTGAATTCTGTACCTGCATCCTCCTTCTCCCAACTGAAACAGACGTGAAGCTCTCATGTCACAGGCTATCAATGTTCCCCAGTTTCACATACTGATTAACCCCTGGGTTTTGAAATGGATCCTAATTTTTCCCTGGTTATTCTGTTCAGCTTGATGTTTTTGTACAACATCTTAGGTTTCCACTAACTTTGCCTGCTGCACTTCTCCATGCCCCAGTGTTAGTCAGTCTGCAGTGGGTGAATTTTCTAAGCTTCCCTGGGATCGCCTCTCATTCTTTGAAACAGTACAGAACACAGGTATAATCTCATCCACACTATATGCAATCTGTGCAGAACGCCTTTACTTCGATATTCTAATTTCCGTTAAATGAAGGCCAACTTCACTGTTACCCTTCCATTTCCAAAAGTCGCCCCGAACCACGTTGGTTCAATTTTATTTGCTATTCACTTGCTGAACTCTTAACCATCCACCTGAATGTCGAACTATATCACATCCAATAGTCCTCCATTGTCTTCCCCTACAAGAAGCATCTTCTGATGTATTCCTGATGAAGGGCTTTTGCCCAAAACGTCGATTTTACTGCTCTTCGGATACTGCCAGAACTGCTGTGCTTTTCCAGCACCAGTCTAATCTAATCTCTGGTTTCCATCATCTGCAATCATTGTTTTTACCTAAGGAACATCTGCAAACCATTTCAAAAAATGTTTGTTAACATTGATTATTCGCGTGAGATCCAAGATGGCGGCGATCCAGTAGGCCTGCCCTGCTGAGCTCTGCACCAGAACCAAGACAAAGTGATGCATTCACCCGCTCTTTCTTCCCTATTGTTGTAACATCGGTCGTTTTTGATCCCCAGTATTGCTCTATGCCATTTAAATTGAGTAAGGTAAATGACGAAGGGAAATGGATCACAAGGATCACAATTGGAAGGGCACTGCAGCAATGGATACGCCCTCAGCTGTGACGTCGGCCTCTGCGAACGTCCCAGGGAACTTATCTGTGGAGTAGAGCCTGGTCTCGGAGTTCAGAGCCTGCGAGAGAACATTGTTTCAGCGATTGAGGAGACCCGAACCAGGCTGAAACTGATATCAGCCAAGCTGCAGAAGTCGGACCAGGAGACCCAGCATCTCGGGCCGTGCATCGTCGAGGTGGAACTGTGGACTGCAGCTATGGAAACCACGGCAGAATCCTCGGTGGGTCGGGTCTAAGCCCTGGAATGGTAGGTAAGTAGAGTAGGTCAACGACCTCGAAAATCGGGGCCGTCAGAAGAACATCAACCTGGTCGGCCTGCCGAAACGAGAAGGCCAGCTTGTCAGCTTCTTGGAGCAATGGCTCATCCAATTTTTGAAGCTGGAAGTCAAGGGCAGACTGGGTACGGGTCGAGTCGACCCACTGGGTCGCAGTGTGCAAGACCGGACCAGACCAGCGCCCCCACCCAGTCCAAGTGCAACTCCAGCACGATAGAGAAAAAAAAAAGTGCTGTAAGCTTCTCGAGTTCTGGGGAAGGATCCAAAGGCTCTGATCGACAAAGGATCACGAATTATGTTTTTCGAAGACCTTTCTACAGCTGTGATCCGTAAGAGGCAGGCCTTTGATAAGGTAAAAAGGAGCCTGAGGGATGTAAATATTCTGGTAAGATATCTGGTAATATTATGTTTCAGCCATGGAGGGTCTGTGTATAATTTTGACTCACCGGAAAACTCAAAGGACTTCCTGTACACATTAAAATAGACTGGCTGGTTCAAATAATATGCACAATTATGTTCTCTTTGATTTCTCTGGGGTTTGCCTGGTGTACCTCCTTTTTTTTAGTATGTGCAAGTCCCACTTTTCCCTTTTTTCTCTCTTCTCCTTTCTTCCACCTTTCCCATTATCCTTTGTTTTCCTACCATTTGCTTTTAGTTTCTCTCGGGAGATGAAGGGTGTGATTTTCTGGACTTTAAGAAATACCAACGAGGTTCCCTGCGATCGGATGTGGCTGATTGAGCTTGCAAAGAACTGGGGTCAGTTTGGCTGGACATTGAGGCATCCCAGGCAAAATGTCCCCTCATTAATTTGTTGTTAGTGGGCAAGCGAGGACTGTTATGGACCATTGCAGAAATCCAATTGTCCTTAGAATACTTAAAGCCTGGAAAATAATGCGACAAAGTGAGGGCAATTTACAAAAATAAACTTCCCCTTTTATTCCCATTGTAGAATTGGTAGGATCCTAGCTGGGATTGATGGATTATGGCTTTCGGCTCTGGGAGTCCAGAGGAGTTTCCTGTTTGGGAGAATTAATTTGACATGGTGCTCATGATGGTTTTCAAGCAGCTGAGTCAGAAATATGAGTTATCTTGAAGGGGTCACTTTCGTGACTTTAAGATGAGGAATTTTAGACAGAAAAAAAAAGTACATTAATGGTTAGTCCCCAGAGGTCGGAAATGGAGAGAAGAGTGCTTCGGTCCACAGGTGCTTGCTCGGTCAGCACACTCTACCATTTATTAAGAGGTAGTGTCTCAAATGACATAGAGCAGCTCCATGGAATCTGGGCTCAGGAATTGTGGGTGGAGATCTCACCAGAGTAGTGGGAAGATATTTAGGAGACCGTAAGGAAGATTTCAATTTGCAATGGACGTAGGCTATGCAGCTGAAGGTACTCCACTGGGTTTAATTGACACCCGAGCAGCTTGTCAAATTTAAGACAGGAGCGTCCCCAATATGCCCCAAATGTACAATAGATGTTGGTATACTTACTTATTGCTTGTGATCATGCCACAAGCTTCGTAGATATTGGTGCACTATAGGAAGTGTTTTGGAAGAGGTTTTGGGAACCGAGGTCAAGGCAAATCTGGGTCCCCTCTTCTTGGGTTCGCTGAACCTTCTCTCTTTGGACTTTCATAGGAATAAATTGTTTAGTAGTCTTTCATTTTGGGCGAGGAAGAACATTCTGATGAACTGGGTTCCAGGAAACCTCCGAGGACTCTGATCGTGGTGGAGCCCACCCCCCTGGACTTCCTTACGAGTATGGGCACCCGAAAAATGAACATTGTTATCGGACGTGGCGGCCCAATTTCAACCAGATATACATGGTTTTATTGGCTATATTGATCAGCACATTTGTGTAACAGTGAGGTCTCTGAGATGAAGAATTCTGAAAATAATACGGGTCTGGCAACACATGCTACCGGTGATGGGGAGCTTTGGTAGGAATGTGCTGGGTGTTGTAACTTCATGTAATTTAATTTAATTTCCCTTGGTTCAGCTCGGTTTAATATATGTTTTGTTTTGATTTTGTTTTGATATCAGCCCATTGGTTTTTGTGCACAGGGAAGATAAAGAGTCCATCCAGCAACTCATGCATCTTACACAGCAACCAGAGGAGGTCATTTCACACCATGTGTCAATTATATAGGATTGGAGGGAATGATGAGAATATATAGAGGTGAGAATGCAAGCTTACCACTTTCACGATGGAATATAAAGTAGTGAGAAAACTGCTGGAATTTAAGAAAATTGTTAAAATCGATTATTCAGGGATTAATGAAAGGACATTTGCCGAGTCAAGCTGCAATCCATCAGAATCGACATAATTTTACAAAGGATGAATCGTATTTTCATTATTTATTTGAGTCTTTAAGAATGTGAAAAGCAATCTGCATAATGAGGATCCTGGAGATATAAAATCAGGACTTGTGGAAGACATTGAGTAAGGTGTGTACTAAAGATCAATCTGCAGAATAAGATCGCATATGGTTAGAAGTAATTTATTCACTTGGATGTAGGATTGGCGAAACAAAGAATTGCAGTGAGATAGAATAACTGGTTCATTTTCTGTTTCCAAAAATACCGTAGGGCTCAGTCCCCAGGCCCCAACTATTAGCAATCAATACTATCACTTATTTGAGGGGATGGACATGCTATAATCAGTTTTTCAGAAGACACTAACTCAGGTGATAAATTGTAATGAATGGTTCAGGATAGGTTTGGGCCATTATTTGGCAGATGAAATGAAACAATGAAAAGTATGAGGCGCTTTTGGTCGGTGTAACAGAAAGGCAACTTACTTTCCAAACAACGGGAAACTACAGAGTGCTTAGGTACAGAGGGATCTGGTATCTCCTCACCCATATCACAAAAGACACAGATGCAGGTGTAGCAGATAATGAGAAAGGCAACTGCAAATTTGTATTTATTTCTGAAAGAATAGATTATTAAGCGAGGGACGTGTTGCTGCAATAATGCCAGGCATTTGTGAGATCGCAATTGAGTACTGTGTACAGTTTTCATATACTGACTGCAGGAGAGATGTAATTTCCATGGAGGCAGATCAGAAGAGGTTTACTAGACTTATTCCAGAGATAAGGAGTTTGTCCTCTGAAGAGAGATTGAGCAATTCAGGCCTATACTCTCTGGAGTTTAGAAAAATGGGAGGTGATATCTCTAAGGACAGGACAATGATAAAGGTGATTAATACTTTCGACATGCATTGGGTATTTCCTCATGTGGGGCAATCTACAACAAGAGATCATAGTTTTAGGATAAGTGGAGATGAATTAAAACAGTGATGAGAGAACTTCTATCAAAATCAGTGTAATTCACTGTTCCAGATTGCAGTGGATGCCGGGATATTGAGTAACTGAAGGGCTATGGAGAGTGGGCCGGAAAGTGAGACTGAGACCGAGATGACATCAGCCATGATTATATTCAATGGTGGAGCAGGCTGATATCAGATATGATTGTATTCAATGGTGGAGCAGACTGACATCACATATAACTGTATTCAATGGTGGAGCAGGCTCATATCAGATATGATTGTATTCAATGGTGGAGCAGGCTGACATCACATATGACTGTATTCAATGGTGGAGCAGGCTGACATCACATATGACTGTATTCAATGGTGGAACAGGCTGACATCATTCATGATTGTATTCAATGGTGGAGCAGGTTGACATCAGATATGATTGTATTCAATGGTGGAGCAGGCTGACATCAGCCATAAATGTATTCAATGGTGGAGCAGACTGACATCAGAAATGATTGTATTCAATAATGGAGCAGGCTGGAGGGGGTGGAATGCTGACTGATGTTCCTCGTCCTTCTTCAGCCCTTCAAACGTGTTACAAAGGAATGAGGGAGGACTGGTTATCGGACAGAAAGCAAGCACTCCGGATAAATCAGATTTAATCAGTTTAAAAGAATATAACCATTAGGGTCGCGCAGTGACCAGTGCAGGGTCCTCAGCTATTTACCATCTATATCAATAATCTAGAGGAGTGGAGCAAATGTACTGTAACTAAGTTTGCCAATGGAACTAAGATAAGCAGGAAAATAAATAATCAATGGAAGTTGTAGAGTCTGTAAATGATATGGACAAGTTAATCAATGAATAAAAGTTTGGCAGGTGGGATTTAACGTCATATATGATCTGTCATTTAAATCCAGCAAGAATGGCAGACAGTATGTTACTGAAATACAGAGTGATTACAGGACTTAGTGATACCATGTGTACCGGAGGGTTCATTCTGAGCCGTTCAGACATGGCAAGTGTTTCTCCATCACCCTGATCGTCTGCTGCCTGATGTTCCCAGCGGGCCTATTGTTTTCAACCACCATACATAAGGTTGAGGAGGCAAGGGTTAGACAGTGCTGTAGAAGCTTGCAAGATAACCAGGGTGGAACTGAAGAATGAACTCAGGAGAGTTAAAAGTGTGCATGATAAAAGCTTGGCGGGTAGAATTAAGGTAAAACCTAAGATGTTCTACACTTATGTCAGGAACAAGAGGATGGCTAGAGTAGGGCTGATCAGTGATAGTGGAGGGAAATTGCGCCAGGAGTCGGAGGAGGTAGGGGAGGTTCTTAATGAATGTTTGCTTCAGTATTCACTAATGAGAGAGACATCGACGTTTCTGAGGACAGTATGAAACAGGCGGATATGCTCGAGCAGGAGGATGTGTTGAAAAGTTTGAGAAACACACGGATAGATAAATTTATTTGGCCAAACAGGATATGCGCTAGGATACCAAAGGAAGCGAAAAGAGATTGCTGCGCATTTTGCGATGATCTTTGCATCCTCACTGAACACTGGAGTCGTGCCAGATGACAGGAGGCTGGCAAAAGTTAATGCCTGGTTCAAGAAAGGGAATAGGGATAATCCTCGGAATTATTGATTAAACAGTCTTACACCAGTGACGGGCAAAGTATTGGAGAGGATTTGAGGGACAGGATTTATGAATACTATGACAATTATAAATGATTAGAGACAGTCAACATGGCTTTGTGAGGAGCAGGTCATGCCTCATAGATCTTATTGAATTCCTTAAGGATGTGACAAAACACATTGATGATTTGAGCAGTGGATGTGGTATATTTGGATTTTGACAAGGCGTTTGATAAATACAGGCACTGTAAGCTCATTCACAAGATAAGGAGGCATGGTTTACAGGGAGGTCTGGATGTCTGGATGCAGAATTGGCTGGCCCACAGAAGACAGAAGGTGGTAGATGGAACAGATGCAGCCTGGAGCTTGGTGACTAACTTGGGACCTCTGCTCTTTGTGATTTTTTTATAAGAATTGGATGACGAATTGGAAGAGTCGGTTCATAGTTTCGCTGATGTCACGAACTTTGGTGGAGTTGGTGGTTAGTATGGAGGGCTGTTGTAAGTTGCAACAGGACATTGACATAACTGAGCTGATGAGTGACCTATTGAGATAAATCTGGAACTAGAGATCTTGGGGTCCATGTCTATAGATCCTCAAAGTTGCCATCCAGATTGATGATGTTGTTTAGAAGGCGTATGATGTGTTGGCTTTCACAGTCCGGGAGATCAGTTTCAGAGCTGTGAGGTTATGCTGCAGCTCTATAATCCCACTGTGATGAAGTTGAATGCTGTTCTGCATTGACAGCTTGCAAGTACTTGTCATATGACTAGCTAATATTTTCAAAGTATACTTGACTAAAACTATGTAACAGATATATTGAGATTTGATTGCTCTTTTGACAACTATTCGAATTTAAACAATCAAGTTGAAATTATGACCCACTACACTAAACCCAATCGATTTAAAATTTATTATTTTGCCAACATCAAACCAAGGAGATGAGCTGATGTTGAGGGAATAAAGAGGCACGCATTTTGGAAGTAAGACAGAGAATAAACTGCCATCGTGAGAGTCTACCATGAACAACATTCTCTATGCAAGATTCATTTTTTGGACGACAAACCCTTGCATTAAAAGACTGAACATAACCCAGGGAGATATTCAGTGGAAAGAAGGAGGGCATTGGAGACTACAGCCACTGTCTGGTTTATGTAATTTTAATGCAGTTTTTCTTTAATTGGAAGATTATATTGTTAAAGGTGGAGGAAGATAACAGTTCAGAGAAAGGGAAGCTTAGAGTTGGGAAAACTGTTGTTGTTCAATATTCACTTTTAGAATTAAGGAATACATTGAAATTATTTCCTGTTAAGTAGTGTAATTTGTGAGCTCTCTGTCACTCGACTTTAACAGATTATGAGCGAGGTGAGCTTTTCTGAGTGTTTGGTTTCATTAGCAGAAGGGTTCATCGCCGAGTGCGTGTGCATCTGTGTATCGGTATTTGTGTATGTGTGCCTGTAATTGTAGGTGCTATTGCATCACTCTCCGTGTGTGTCTGTGCATCTATGCTCATCTCTGTGTGTTTCTGCATGTCTGATTTTGTCACTGTGTGTATCTGCGTTTCTGCATTCATCGCTGTGAATATCTGCATGTCTGTATTTGTCTCAGTGTGTATCTGCGTGCCTGTATTTGTGTCTGTGTGCAGCTGCATGCCTGTATTCGTCTCTGTGTGTTTCCGACTGTCTATATTCACCTCGATGTGTATCTGCATGTCCGTATTCATCTCTGTGTGTATCAGCGTGTCTGGTTTTGTCTCTGTATATCGGTTTATCTGTGTTCAACTCTGTGCGTATACGTGCATCTGTATTCATCTCTGTTGGTATCTCTGTGACTTTATTCATCTCTGTGTGTAACTGCGTGTCTATATTTGTCTTGCTGTGGATCTGCGTGTCTATATTTGTCTTTCAGTGTATCTGTGTGTCTATATTCGTCTCTGTGTGCATCTGCATGTCTGCATTCATCTCTGAATCTGTGTGTCTGTATTCATCTCTATGTGCATCTGCGTGCCTGTATTCATCTGTGTATGTCATTAATTCGTCTCTTTGTGTATCCGCGAGTCTCTAAGTGTACTGCGCGTCTGTGTTTGTCTCTTTGTGTATCTGTGTGTCTGTTATCATCTCTGTGTGTAGTTGTGTGTCTGTATTCGTCTCTGTGGGCATCTGTATGACTCTATTCGTCTGTATGTATCTTCGTGTTTCTGTGTGTATCTGCGTGTTTGTGTTTGGCTATGTGTGTATCTGCATGTCTGTATTCATCCTGCGTGTATCTGTGTGTCTCTATCCATCTCTCTGTCTATCTGCGTGTTTCTGTGTGTAACTTCGTGTCTGCATCCGTCTCTGTGTGCATCGATTTGCCTACATTAATGTCTGTATCTGCTTGTGTGTATTCGTCGTTATGTCTATCTGCATGCCTTTATTCATATCTGTACCTGCATGTCTGTGTTCGTCTCTAAATCTATCTGCATGCCTGTATTCATATCTGTACCTGCATGTCTGTGTTCGTCTCTAAATCTATCTGCATGCCTGTATTCATGTGTGAGTATCTGTGCGTCTGAATTTTCTCTATGTGTATCTGCGGGTCTGTGTTTGTCTCTGTGTGTATCCATGTATCTGTATTCATCCCTATGGGCATCTGTGTGAGTCTATTCGTCTTTTGTGTATCTGCATGTCTATATTTGTCTCTGTGAGTAACTGCGTGTCTGTATTCATCCCTGTATCTGCGTGTCTGTATTCGTGTCTATTGTGTATCTGCGTGCCTGTATTCATCTCTGTTGTGTATCCGCCTGTCTGTATTTGTCTCTGTGTGCCTGTATTTGTTTCTGTGTGTCGTTGCACGTCTGTATTCGTCTCTCTGTGCGCCTGTGCACCTGCATTCATCTCTGTGTCTCTGTATTTGTCTCTTTGTGTATTTGCCTGTCTGTTTTCATCTCTGCGTTTTGTCTGCGTGACTGTATTCGTCGCTGTGTGTATCTGTGTGTCCATGTGCACAGAGGATCTGTCAGCCTCTCTGGTGTTTAAAGTGATGCAATGTCCCCCTCTGCTGTCCTTCCCAGTCCTCTGCGTTGACAGCACCGCAGGTTGACAACCATCAGGGAATTCATTCTGGGAGGGAGGGGGAGGGAGGCAGCTCATAGCGCAATCCAAACTGACAGAACCATCTGAACATGCACACATAGAGTTTGGTATATGGAGGATTGAGATCGTACTGAGCACCCTTAGAGTGGAGAATATACATGTAAAGTTATGTCTATGGTCCCTCTGCAATGTGGAAGTGATTTGTCTTTTAAGATTATTCATGACACAGAGTGCACAAATTAAAGAGTATTTCCACCGCAAATGAATCCAAGGAAGGTTGACGGAACCATTTGTAAGTCAATGCAATGAATATATTGCACGTTCATTATCTTGAAATGTTTTACAATATACTCCTACAAGTTGTAAATGAAAAAAGATTGAAAAGTCCTGAAACTGACACAGTGCTGGTGATAACATCTCAGAAACGATATCGCTAGGTATCAGACGAAACTGCTCTGTACTTCCTAAGACGTTATGTGAAAAACCAAACAGCCATGCAATGTGAGAGATTGACAGTACTTGATATCCTCTGAAAGAAACAAAATAAAACTGACACGAGTGCAAAGGCATGGGGAGGCGAGCAGAAGGTGGCATTGTATAACTATAAACTTAACAGGGACAGACGTAGAGGTGTGGGGGATGGTGAGGGGTTGATCTTAATTTCAATGGATTTACCCCAAAAAACGGCAAACCTCGTCTCACGGAGATACACACAAACATACACAGACACATTAAACACACAACACATATCGATACAGATATGGACACACAAACAAACACACACACTCCTGCAAACAGTTGCTTTGAGATAAGTTGAATAAGCTTTTCATTAATTCGGGAATCAATGATCATTTGGCGAAGGCAGGAGAATGTAGGTAAGAAATATTTCAGCTTTAATCCAATGACACAGCAGATCCAATGGGCTAAGCGGCCTGATTCTGTTCCATTTCCCTATTTTCAGGAGAGAGTCGCTTTCAAAGGTTGAATTTGAATGCAGATTCCAGGGTTAAAAGTAGGATTCGTGGCAGTGTGGAGGAACAAAGGGATCTTGGGGTCCACGTCCATAGATTCCTCAAAGTTGCCAAGGCCCTCAAGGTGATAGGGCAGTTAAGAATGTGCATGATGTGTTGGCTTTCATAAGCTGGGGGATTGAGTTAAGAGCTGCGAGGTTATGCTGCTTAGACCATAGGGGCCTGGTTAGACCACACTTGGAATATTGTGTTGAGATCTGTTTACCCCATTAAAGGAAGGATGTGGAACCTTTAGAGAGGGTGAAGACGGGAGTTCCCAGCACGTTGCCTGGCCTGTAGGGCATGTCTTATGAAGAAGGTTTGAGGGAACTTTAGCTTTTCTCATTAGAGTAAAGAAGAATGAACAGTGACTTGACAGAGTTGTGCAAGATGTTGAGAGGCACAGATAGGATGGATAAGTAGAGTCTTTTTCATAGGGTAGAAATGGCTAAAATGAGGAAAACATAACTTTAATGTGATTGGAGGAAGGCTTTGGGAGATGCCAGAGGCAGGTTGTTTACACAGGTAGTGATAGGTGCGTAGAATGCACTGCGAGCAGTGGTCGTAGAATCAGCTACGTTAGGGATATTCAAGTAACTCTTGGATAGGCACATAGATGATAATAGGATGAAGGCTCTGCAGTTTAGCTTAATCTTAGAGGATGATAAAAGGTTGGCACACCATTGAGGGCTGAAGGGCTCTGACTGTGCTGTACTGTTCAATGTTCGCAGTTCTAATTTCTTGAACTCTTGAGAAAATATTGTACCTGGAATTCCTTTAACTTCAGTGGAGGTTAATCTGGTCAGTATTTGATTATCAAGGGTTAATGGAAATTTGGGGAGGTTTGAGGTGCGGAATGGTCTATATCTGTTCATCACCGTTGTGTCAAAAGAATGATGATTGGTTTGAGGTGAGCTCATTTGAGAATAAGGGCATTCCTATTTCAGACTGGGAATGGGATGTTCCTTTCTCTTTAGGATTGTGTGGTCTGTGTTCTTCTCATGCCCAAGGAGCAGTGAAGACTGGGTTAATGAAAACACTCAAGGAGGTGTTATATAGATCGTTGATGAACAAGAGAATCAATGTTTGTTGGGAGCAGACGGGAAAGGAATGCTTAGTTACCATCACATCAACAATGTCCATTCTGAATTGTGCAGCAAGCTCGAGGGGCTGAATGGCCACCTGCTGCTCTTGCTTCATGTGTGTTCAATCACTCAACCTCGCAATGCTGTTACAGAAGGTGAGGAAGATCGCATTCAGCTATTCTGGATCGATTCGATGAGACATGAGGAGACCTTTCTGTCCCTCGAAGAATTTACAAAGGAATAGGATGAAGCTATTCAGCCATTTCAGTGCATTACCCAGCACAAGAGGATTCACACCTATTTTCTAGATTGTTACACAGAAAAGAGGGAGCCCTGGATAACTATCAGGAAATAGATAGTCGGGAGAAATATATATATTTTCGGGTTGGAAATCTTTAACTTGGTGAAGTGCCTCAGAGAACAGTGCAACATCAAGAGCTATTTAGAAACTGTAAATAATCTGTAAATAATCTGCGCGTGGGGACTGATTGGATGGAACTCAATTGGCTCAACCACGAAGATTCCATAAGATGTGAAGTGGAGTTGGAGAGTCTGTAATGTGATATAGACAGGGAAAGTTAGTGTGCAAACCTTCAGCAGAAACAGGATAACATGGGCTACCGAGGTTTGTGCTGTGGCAGAAGGGTAAAACAACAGGAAACTAATTAAAAGAAGAAAGAGCACAAAACTCAGTTGCACAAAGGCATTTGTTCACCCTGGTACATACATCACACGGGGTTAGTATGCAGATGCAGCAAGTAATTAGGAAGGTATACGGAATGATTACTTCATGAAAAGGCTATCAGGTTGATTTACTGCATCTGTACAGGGGATTTCTGAGTCGACATCTGATGTATTGTGGGCTGTGATGATTCCATAAACTGAAAAATAAAAATACGCAATCACATTAGAAGCTTTGCGAAGATGTTTCACTGTACTTGCTCCTGGAAAGAAGGCCTTATTCTGTCATAAAGCACGGAAACAGACCCTTCGCTGCACCATGTCCATGCCACCCAGGTGTCCTAAATTAATCACAATCCATTTGCCAGCACTTGGCCCATATCTCATAAAACCTTCGTGTTCACTCAAATGGCTTCATTCAAATGGCTTTAAATACCGTAGCTGCCCCAGCCTCCAACGTTTCCTCTGGCAGTTCATTCTATACACTCTGTGAAAAGTTACCACTTTTGTCCCTTTTATATCTTTCTCCCCTCACCTTCAATCTGTGTGCTCTAGTTTTGGACTGCCCTAAGCTAACAAAATTGTTCTTGGATCTTCACCATTTCCTTGCTCCTCATGATGTTATAAACCTCTATAAGGCGAGAGCACTTCAGGATTGAGAACGAGAGGCGTTCGTATTGAACCGTATAAGATATTTAGGAGAATGTGTCTGGTGCATAGCCTATGGACATTTTCTCTGGCATGGGAATCTAGAACTGAGGATTCAAATTTAAGAAAACAACATGCATATGTTATATACTCTTAAGGAAACAAGTACTATGAAGACATGATTTTATTGGACAAAATATGAGGACACATACAAACGTATCTTCATTAAAACTCCTACATGTAGCAGAGAATAGGGACATAGTCATACAGTTCCGAGAATGTTCAAGGAGGCCTCACATAGTCCAATTTGGTGTTCAGATAACATTATTGTATATTTCTGCTCCGAGATGGAGAAAATACAACATGCTGGAAAAGCCACTGCTTATTGCTCCCTCTCTTTTCTTGTTCCTTCTCGCAGAAATGTATTGGAGGTGAAAACCGTTCAGTCATCGTTATCATTCACATAGGATTACTGTTGAGGAATTATTGGCATCTCACTACTACTTAAATTCAAACGTATTTCAGCCAATTCCGACTGTTTCAGGAATACATCCTGCTTGTGTGAGCAGAACAAACTCAGGGGCATAATAACATTAAATTATTTTCCTTTTGTCTTGAGTTTAACTATTGTTTGGACAAAGCTTTTTCAAGCTGATATTTTGCAGGGTTTTTTTTCCTGCTTGTATTTAGGCATGTGTATGTGTGTGTCTGTGTGCACTTGTGTGTGTGAGACACTGTGTATGTCTTAGTGTGTGTGTCTGTGTGTATGTTGAAAGATAAATATTAATGTAAATATTTGTCTAAACTGTTTGCGATGTATTTTTGCATCTTAGCATTGAGTAACTTTGCTTTGGTGAATTATTTTTGCAAATGTAAGACATCGAGATGACTTGTCCCCAGCAAAGAACCTGATCTAGTTTGAGACCTATATCATTGGTCATATCACCAACTGGGTGCATTTAAAATTTTTCATTATCAATAGAGGAACGCGACTAGAAAATGAAACAGTGGTCCGTCCAACCCCAGTCTGAACAAGGCTGAGGAGAATTTCACAAAGGGTTGTTTGAGTGGGAATGCTCTTATCCAGAGGTTTGTGGTGCCTGTGTGTTTGCATTTAGTCAAAGCATTTACATGTTGGACAGTAAAGGTCAATGAACTACAGATATGGAAGTGGGGCTGAGAACACATCCAGATCAGTCACAATCTTACTGCCCAGTTGAGAGGGCTAAAAGTGTCTAATGACACACTCCTATTCCTCAGTCCTAAGTTCCTATGTTCCATTCAGTTCCTCAAGACTGCAAGACAGGAGCATTTGGAGTTCATTTATTCCGATAACCTGGTGCACAGAAACAGAGGAGACCATTCAGTGTGTGAAGACTTGAGAATGTAGCGCTGTAGAAGCACAGCAGGTCAGGCAGCATCCGAGGAATAGGAGAATCGCCGTTTCTGAGCATAAGCTTCTGCCCGAAACTTGGTTTCAGCAGAATACAAGGACACCATTCAATCAATTGAAACTATTGGACAAAAATAGGGAGAGCCAATTCAGACCCTCCTGCCTATTACACAAGGAAAGGAGTGTAGTCAGCACATCGAGATGATAAACAGGAACGGAGTCACCAAGTCAGGTCCTTGAGCAGCTTCCAGATGATCAGGAGGTGGCCATTCAGCCTATCGAACCAAGTGTACCGAAAGAGGAAAATGTCTTTGATGCCCCAACATAACAAAGAGTGAAGCAGAGTCTACACAGATAGACTGCTCTATGTTGTTCCTCCTGGTTCCTTTGCTCGTTATACATATGTGTCACTTTAACTTGGTTTGCTGAACGTGAGGGGGAAAAGTGAATAGTTTGTGCCAAGTCTCAAGGAAATGCCTTCTATCTCCGAGAAGACATTATTGCACTCCTATAGAGGTCAGAAGCTGGTGGGAATGGCGAACTATTTCAGGAGTAATGCATTAAAGCTGCTGATAGATTTATGAACAGTGCAGAGACACACATCAACTGCACATTGAGACGGTGAGAATTCATTCAGAGCCTGGAGCTTCCTCTCAACCAGCATGGGGTCTCCACACTGAAATGTGAACTATTGGGAATTACATATCATGGGGAAAATGCAATTTCTCGCAAAATCACCATCTTTTTTCTTGTTTATAATAAATGATAGTCCATAATCCTCAAGTTTAAATGTAATTGCCTGTTATTCTCTCGCTGTGCTACGGATTTCGCTGAATTATACTCTCATATCTTTCGTCAGTTAATTATCGTTTACACAATGTAATTCAATAATTTGCTTGCAAAGGTGCAAACATTTTATTGCACAGTTTATATATCTTTTCTTTTTTAGATTTGTTGTAGCCTTAGCACAAAAGGAAATATTTTGTTTACTGAACAGCCTTGGGCAACTGTCTGTGTGGCGTTTGCACATTCCACCCACCCCCTGTGTCTGTGTGGGTTTCCTCCGGGTCCTACGGTTTCCTCCCACAATCCAAAGATATGCAGGTTGGGTGAATTGGCCATGCTAAATTGCCCATAGTGTCAGGGGTGAATAGAGGGTAGGGGAATGAGTCTGGGCGGGTTACTCTTCGGCGGGAGTTATATAGAACATAGAAGAATACAGCGCAGTACAGGCCCTTCGGCCCTCGATGTTGCGCCGATCAAAGCCCACCTAACCTACACTAACCCACTATCCTCCATATACCTATCCAATGCCCGCTTAAATACCCATAAAGAGGGAGAGTCCACCACTGCTACTGGCAGGGCATTCCATGAACTTACGACTCGCTGAGTGAAGAACCTACCCCTAACATCAGTCCTATATCTACCCCCCCTTAATTTAAAGCTATGCCCCCTTGTAATAGCTGACTCCATACGTGGAAAAAGGTTCTCACTGTCAACCCTATCTAACCTCCTAATCATCTTGTACACCTCTATCAAGTCACCCCTAAACCTTCTTTTCTCCAATGAAAACAACCCCAAGTGCCTCAGCCTTTCCTCATAGGATCTTCCTACCATACCAGGCAACATCCTGGTAAACTTCCTCTGCACCCGTTCCAGTGCCTCCACATCCTTCCTATAGTATGGCGACCAAAACTGCACATAATATTCCAGATGCGGCCGCACCAGAGTCTTATACAACTGCAGCATGAACTCAGGACTCCGGAACTCAATTCCTCTACCAATAAAAGCCAGTACGCCATATGCCTTCTTCACTGCACTATTTACCTGGGTGGCAACTTTCAGAGATCTGTGTACATGGACACCAAGATCCCTCTGCTCTTCCACACTACCAAGTATCCGACCATTAGCCCAGTACCCCATCTTTTGTTACTCTTACCAAAGTGAATCACCTCACACTTAGCTACATTGAACTCCATTTGCCACCTTTCTGCCCAGCTCTGCAGCTTCTCTATATCCCGCTGTAACCTGCCACATCCTTCCTCACTGTCTACAACTCCTCCGACTTTCGCATCATCCGCAAACTTGCTCACCCAACCTTCTAACCCTTCCTCCAGGTCATTTATAAAAATGACAAACAGCAATGGTCCCAAAACAGATCCTTGCGGAACACCGCTAGTGACGGCACTCCAAGATGAACCTTTGCCATCAACTACTACCCTCTGTCTTCTTCCAGCCAGCCAATTCCTAATCCAAACCTCCAACTCACCCTCAATGCCATATCTCTGTATTTTCTGCAGTAGCCTACCATGGGGGACCTTATCAAACGCCTTATATACCACATAAAATCCATATATACAACATCTACCGCTTTCCCCTCATCTACCTCCTTAGTCACCTTCTCAAAGAATTCAATAAGGTTTGTGAGGCACGACCTGCCCTTCACAAAACCATGCTGACTATCCTTGATCACATTATTCTTATCCAGATGTGCATAAATCCTATCCCTTACAATTCTCTCTAAGACTTTGCCCCCAACAGAAGTGAGACTCACTGGCCTATAGTTACTAGGATTATCCCTACTCCCCTTCTTGAACAAGGGAACCACGTTTGCTAGCCTCCAGTCCTCTGGCACTACTCCTGTAGACAAAGAGGACACAAAATTCAAGGCCAATGGCTCTGCAATCTCCTCCCTTGCTTCCCAGAGAATCCTAGGATAAATGCCATCAGGCCCAGGGGACTTATCTATTTTCACCCTTGCCAGAATTTCCAACACCTCTTCTCTACATATCTCAAAGCCATCCATTCTACTTATTCGTGCCTCAGTATTCATATCGACAACAATGTCCTGTTCCTGAGTGAATACTGACGAAAGGTATTCATTCAGTGCCTCCCCAATCTCTTCAGCCTCCACACGCAACTTCCCATTACTATCCTTGATTGGACCTATTCCTACCCTAGTCATTCTTTTATTCCTAACATAACTATAGAAAGCCTTAGGGTTTTCCCTAATCCTACCAACTAAGGACCTTTCATGTCCCCTCCTTGCTGCTCTTAGCTCTCTCTTCAGGTCCTTCCGGGCTACCTCATCACTCTCAATCGCCCCTATTGAACCTTCACGCCTCATCTTTACAAAGGCCGCCCTCTTCCATTTAACAAGGGATTCCAATTCCTTATTAAACCACAGCTCCCTCACACGACCCTTTCCTCCCTGCCTGATAGGTACGTACTTATCAACGACACTCAATAGTTGCTCCTTGAACAAGTTCCACATATCAATTACGCTCTTGCCTTGGAATCTACTTTTCCAATCCACACATCGTAAGTCATGCCTCACCGCATCATAATTTCCCTGCCCCCAGCTATACCTCTTGCACTGTAGTACACACTTATCCCTCTCCATCACTAGAGTAAAAATCACCGAATTGTGGTCACTGTCCCCAAAGTGCTCACCTACCTCTAGTTCTAATACCTGGCCTGGTTCGTTACCCAGAACCAAATCCAGTATGGCCTCACCTCTTGTTGGCTTATCTACATATTGTGTCAGGAAACTCTCCTGCACACATTGGACAAACACTGACCCATCTAACGAACTTGAGCTATAGCTTTCCCAATCAATATCAGGAAAGTTAAAGTCCCCCATAACAACCACCCTATTACTGTCACTCTTCTCCTGAATCATCTTCGCAATCCTTTCTTCAACGATTCTAGGACTATTAGGAGGCTTGTAAAAGACTCCTAACACGGTGACCTCACCTCTCCTATTCCTAACCTCAACACAAACTACCTCAGATGGCAAATCTTCGTCCATCTTCCTTTCCTCCGCTGTAATACTATCTTTGACAAGCAAAGCCACACACCCCCTCTTTTACCCCCACGTCTGACCCTACTAAAACATTTAAACCCTGGAACCTGCAACAGCCAATCCTGTCCCTGATCTAGCCATGTCTCCGTAATAGCCACAACATCGATGTCCCAGGTACCAACCCACGCTGCAAGTTCACCTACCCTATTTCGTATACTTCTGGCATTAAAGTATACACACTTCAAGCCACTCTTCTGTTTACAGGCACCCTCCTTTAAGATTGATGCCATATTCCTAATCTCCCTACACTCCAGGTCCTGCACCCTAAAGCAACAGTCTGGGTTCCCATGCCCCTGCAGAGTTAGTTTAAACCCCCCCCCCCAAGAGCACGAGCAAACCTCCCCCCAAGGATACTGGTGCCCCTCAGGTTCAGGGGCAGACCATCCTTTTTATGGAGGTCCCACCTTCCCCAGAAAGAACCCCAGTTATCCAAGTACCGAAATCCCTCCCTCCTGCACCATCCCTGTAGCCACGCATTTAACTCTTCTCTCTCCCTATTCCTCGACTCTCTATCACGTGGCACGGGTAACAAACCAGAGATAACAACTCTGTTCGTTCGAACTCTGAGCTTCCAACCTAGCTCCCTAAAAGCCTGTCTAACATCCTCAGCACTCCTCCTACCTATGTCATTGGTGCCAATATGGACCACGACTTCAGGCTGCTCCCCCTCCCCCTTAAGGACCCGGAAAACACGATCAGAGACATCACGTACCCTTGCACCTGGGAGGCAACATACCAAACGTGAGTCTCTCTCGTTCCCACAAAACCGCCTATCTGTGCCCCGAACTATCGAGTCCCCAATTATTATTGCTCTGCTCTTCTCCACCCTTCCCTTCTGAGTAGCGGGGACAGGCTCCGTGCCAGAGGCCTGAGCCCCGTCACTTACCCCTGGTAAGTCGTCCCCCCCACAAGTATCCAAAACGGTATACTTGTTCTTGAGGGGAACGGCCGCAGGGGGTCCCTCCACTGGCTGCTTCCTTCCAGTCCCCCTCACTGTCACCCATCTATCTGCCATCTTTGGAGTTACTACTTCCCTATAGCTCCGATCTATGACCCCCTCTGCCTCCCGAATGATCCGAAGTTCATCCAACTCCAGCTCCAGTTCCCTAACACGGTCTTGGAGGAGCTGGAGATGGGTGCACTTCCTGCAAGTGTAATCAGCAGGGACGTCCATGGCATCCCTCACCTCATACATGGGCCAAAGGGCCTGTTTCCATACTGTAGGTAATCTAATAAAAAGTGACCTGTTTATCGGGATTCAAGGGTTAGACACAATATGTAGTTTTAATGGGCTAAGCAACAGAAAGGAATAGAAGACAGTTACTGTGGAGTCTGACGAGGAGTAAACTGACATCTCCCCTGTTCCCAATGTCTTCTTGACAGACAGAATAGAATCAAATGTAGAGAAAGAATCAGAATATATTCGGAAGAAAGAATTACAAGTGACAATGTAAATAAAACAGGATAATTTGAAATGGAATGGCTGAACAACGATTGATCAGTGTGTGTGTGTGTGTGTGTGAGTGTGTGTGTGTGTGTGTGAATGTGTGTTTGCCTGTGTGTGTCTATCTGTGTGAGTGCGTGTGTGTCTGTGTGTCTGTCTGTCTGCGTGTGAGTGAGTATGCGTGTCTGTGTGTGTGTGTCTCTGCGTGTGAGTGTGTGGGTGTCTGTGCGTGTGTCTCTGTGTGTGGGTGTGCGTCTGTGTGTGGGTTTCTGTGTGTGTGTGAGTGTGTGTGGGTGTCTGTGTGTGGGTGTGTCTGTGTGTGTGTGTGTGTGTGTGTGCGCGTGTGCGTGCAGATACATAAGACTGTTCATATGTGTTCACCATATTCAGAATGAACAAGAGAGACATAGTTAACAAAAATAATGCATGTGTACAAAATTTATAAAACGTTAACATATTATTTTGTCTTCAACTGAGATGTTATGTTCCCCTCCTTTCAACGTACACTCTGCCTCCTGCCACTTCCTTGTATTCCCAGACCTAATCTCTAAAACCTATCCGGATGTATGTTATAAATTCCTGCTTCTTGTGTTCCAATTTATTTCAGTTAATCAATTTTCTATCGGGAAACATAAACATTGGCCTGCTGGTTCTGTCAACAGCTGTTGCCTGTCATATTGCTGGAGATAAAAGTTCTGACATCAGACCGACATTTCAACATATTATTCTGTTGCACATACACTGTACAAAGGACCACAACACACAGGAATTGTCAATCCAAATACAGAAGTACATCTATATCTATCAGTCATGTAGACTTCTCTATTTTTATATCTCCATGTCGAAATTCTCTCTCTCTCTCTCTCTGTCTCTCGATTTCTCTTTTAATCTATTGATACTTCGTTCAATCGTTCTTTCTGTTCCATGCCTCAGACTTCCCCCCTTCTGTTTACAGCTATTGCTCACTTTTGGATGTGATGTCTTATAATTTAGTAATGTGACTACAAGACATGAGGGAGCAGTTGGCCAGGGTTAGTCGGAAGGGAAGCTGAACACGGGAAGACGGTGAAACAGCAATGACAGGAGTTTCTGGGGATAATTCAGCAGCACATCAGAAACTAAACCCAAGTAAGAAGAACAATATTCAGCAGAAGACAAGTCAGCTGTGAGTTGGTAACGAATTCAGGGAAAGCATAAAAGCAAAAGAAAATGCACAAAATGTGGTGAATATTATTGGGAATCCCAATAAGAATTGGTAGTCTACAAATTCTTCCACGGGTAACTAATAACAGCAAATGGGAGGAGAGGTTGAAATATAACATTACGCTTCTTAATCATGTAAAAGAATAAAGAAAGCGATTTTTAGATATATAACAAGGAAGACAGGGAGTAAAAAACAAACAAAGGACTGTTGGAAAATGAGGCATGGGTAGTTATGGAAAGCAATGGAATGGCAGAGGAATTGAAGACATACTTTTCATTTGTCTTCACGGTGGAAGACACCAGCAAAATGTCAGAACTTTAAGACAGTGAGGAGATAGAGTAAGGAGAAGCTGCTGGGGAAGGTGAAGTTGAATCAATCAGCGAGACCAGTTGCTCAACAGCTCGTAGTTCTAAAGAGATATCGAAGGTAATAGTGGCGGCATTGCTGGTGATCTTTCAGGAAATTTTGAAGTGAGGGAGGACTGGACAATGTAACCTTCCCGTTTAAGGAGAGAGGAAAACAGAAGACAGGAAATTATAGAAGGACTTTGGGTTTATGAATAGATGTGTGGAGTATAAGAACAAGGAAGTTGTGAAGTATATTGGAAAGGATGTGATTAAGCTACAGCATAACAAGAGTTACGTTTACAGTGCCATTGTGAACAGCAAAGATGAAAGTATGGTTAAAACAAAGGAAATCAGTTCGAAGCAGACAGGAGCATTAGTGACAAAAAGAATGTTTCTTAGATCCTGCAGTGTGAACGTTGAGATAAGCTTTTCAGTAAACAGACAAAAAGGAATGTATAAAAAGCACAATAAAATCTGTTGCTGATAAGGTCTCAACGTGCAACTATATCGCCAATACATATGAAGCTGAAAAAGCAAAGCAAGTGAGACAGCATCCTAAGAACAGGAAAGTCAATGTTTCAGGCTGAAAGACTTCAACAGGATTGGGGTGAGGGAAGGGGAACCGGGAAGTAAATAGAGGGAGGGGCGTGGGGCTGGTGGAAGGGTAGGTGGAATGGCGATAGGGAGATGCAAGCAGATAATTATTGTGATTGGTCAGTGGGAAGGGCGCAACAGATAAACGAATGGGAAGATGGAGAGCTTTGTTCAGATCAGGGAAGGGGACATGGGGTAAGGCTGTGGGTAGAGAGACTTTGAATCGAGTGAAATCAATAGATGAGACCATTGAGCTGTAAGGTCTCCAGCTGAAATATCAAATTGTGTTCCCCAGTTTCTGTGTGGCTTCACTCTGACAGTGGACGAGGCCAAAGATGGACTTGTTTCCGGATGAACACGGGGAGGGGAGTGATTGAAATGGACGGCAACTGGAATGCTGAGTTTGTTAAATCGTGCAGAGAGCAGATAATCCATGAACATGTCCCTGAGTCTCCCTTTTGTCTCCACAACATAGAGGAGACCACGTTGGGAGTTGGAGATGTGCTCAGTGGGTCAGGATCAGGCTCTGTGTGGAGCATGAGTGCTCTGCACGAAACAACCAACTCGACTTTCCAGTTACCATACATTTTAATTTCAACGCACACTCACCCACCCATAGCCTGTCCACTGTCAGAGGAACACCACCTGAGACTTCACCTTTGAAGCTGAAAGCCCATTGGCCTCAATATTGACTGAAGCCGCTTCAAAAGCCCTCCACCACAGCCTTATCCCATGTCCCTTTTTCCCTGAACAGCCCCACCTGTATCTGCTCCGTCCTTCTCACTGACCAATCACAGTAACCTCATACCTGCATGTACCTACCACCACTATACATACCCGCCGCCCTTCCGTATCCCATCACTCTATTTCAGGGCTCCCCTCCCACTCACCAGTCCTGACGAAAGGTCCAAGATCAAAATATTGCTTTGCTGCTCCTCTATTCTGTCTGGTCTGCTGTGTTTATCCAACTCCAAGATTATTAACTCTGGCGTCCCGCACCTATAATACTTCCTCTCTCCAAGCTGTGGAACTAGATGGTCTATATATAAGAAGAAATAAATTTGGACATTTGAGAAGAACGCGGACACATTCGTTATTTCATAACAAGCCAATACACACATTCCAGATTAAGCAGCATTTCGTTTGTACTCTTTCAATCCAGTCTCCTGTCATTGCTGCTCTCAATGCAGTCTCCTTTACATGGGGGAGACCAAACAGAAACTGTTTTGAGGAACACTCCCACTCTGTCTGTGGGAATAACCCTAACCTTCTCATTGCTTCCTATTTCAATAACGTACCTTGCTGTCATGCTAACATTTCAATCCTGGTCTGCTGTAATACTCCAATGAAGCACAACTCGACCTCGAGTAACACCTCACTTTAGACCTTCGTACATTCTATCCTGAAGGAGTTTTTATTCAATTCCATACTTCCACAGCCTGCCCACATTATGGCTGTTCTCCATTCTTCACACATTCTTTCTCCTGGTCTCCCAATGAACTTGCCCTATTTGTGAATCGTTTATCTTGCACTTTATTAAGGAACCCATTTTCCCCCCTTCACAAACTAATCAATACTCATTTTACATTTGATTCTCTTCTACCAGAAATAAAAGTCAACTTGTCAGTGGCATTGCTCCTCCACACCATCTTGTTTCCCGTCAGCCCTCCTCTACCTCGGTCAAGGGATTTAAAAGCTAATTTTCCAATCCTTTTCTGTTCTTAAAAGTAGTCACACTGGACTTGAAACGCCAACTGTGTTTCTCTCTCTCCGCAGATGCTGCTAGTTCTGCTGTGTTTCTCCAGAAATGAAAAAAAACACATTTTCAATTAAACAAATAACTCTGGATACTTGAAATCTGAAACGAGAGCATAAAAGAAACTGTGAGCCTTGAAGAATGGTCACTGCACCCAAATGATTAAGTCTGCTTTCACTCCACGGATGCTGCCCGACTTGCTTAATTTCACTAGCAATTGATGCTTTTCACCACGTTTCAAAGACATGTGTCAACCTGGCTCAAATGCCCTGTTCAACCTGGAGCGCATATACCGGGAAGTGAAAGATAACACAAGATGCACAATTTCCGTGTCTCTGAAATGACGTAAAGCTGGCATCACTGAAACTACAGAGTTCTTACTGTTAGTCAGGGAGAGAAACAGAGGGACATGATTCACTCTAAACACAGAAGGTTGCACATACTGGAAAGGAAAGGATTCAGATGATTATGTTAAAGGGTGTTGGGCAATGAGACAAAATGTAAGTGTGAAACTATGGAGAGACCCTCAGTAGAATGAGAATATAAAATTTGAAGTGTGCCACATCAGAAACCAGAATAGGTCACTGAGTACATGGCTGATGGGTGAGTGGGACTTGGTGCGAACTGGGGGACAGCCAGCAGGACTCTATTGGAGATATTGCAGCTCAACCTGTGTTCCATGTGATGCTGTAGACCACAACAGCAACAGAAGCAAAATTATATTCAACCATAATCTGTAACATTTTGCCTGGAATTATCCCTCAGTCTACCATTACCAATAAACGAATCTATGCTTCAGCGACGAGTGTGGTGAACATGCCAGGGCAGAACCTGAAATTGATGGCAAACCATAGAGCTACCACACTTGACTGTTTACATTCCAAACAGCAGAAGTACCATCTGATGGGGAGGGCGAAATGATTGCAAGACCAACAGATCAGTTCGAAGCTCTACTGTCCTGCCAGATTCGGCCATTATTGGATTAAACAACTCACTGCAGGAGAGTCAAATTGTTGGGAGTTCTTTTTGACAGAGTTGTCTAGCAGCACAGAATTAAACTGCTCAGTCTGGTTTGCGATAGTTTAATATGTGGAGATGGAACTGTCACTGGATTTCTAATCCAGACCAGGCTAATGCTCTGGCAGCTGTTGGAAGTTAATAACAATTAATAAAATATTGAGATTTAAAATCTTGAGTCAATAATAATGATCTTGAAGCCAATGTCAATTATAAACACCAATTTGCGTCCCCAATGTACTTTCCGGAAGTGAATCGCCCGTGTTTTCCTGGTCTGGAGTATAAGTGACTCCAGACACACAGACATGGGATATACTCTTCAATAGTCTCTAAAATGGCCAAACAAGACACTCAATTGTATCAAACTGCTCTGAAGTCTTAAAGGATAAAACCGGTCAGAACACCCGGCATCAGCTTCTGCATTAGAAAAAGGAAACACAGGCCTACCAACACTGCAGAGACCTCCTTCCTAACATCTGAGAGCTTGTGACAAGATTGACAGTGCTTATCCACAGACTTCATAGAAATATTAGGAAAGGAGTAGGTCATTCAACGCAGTCAGCCTTCCACATTCTTATCATGGCCGAGAATCTCCTCAATGCATTTCTCCTACAGCAGACTTAGATATGTTGCAATTGATTCCATCAACCAAATGTTTGAGGTGTTTGCGAATAGCTGAGACCCAAGGACATAATCCTGAGATACTCCACGAACCTTCAACCTCCAATAAAAGGATCGTTTTATTCCTGTTTTTCCGGTCCAAGGGATCCTTTGCTGACATGCTTTATTTTTCTTATTTTCTCCTTCAACTTCCTTTTTGTAATTTACTGACCTCAAGCTGGACCCAGGGCTTGGAACTCAAGCTAAGGCCAATGCGCAGGAGAGTGAGTCGTTACTTTTCTGGAGCAAGCACATGACCTGGAATTGGCAGCTGCAACATCAGCAGAGTCAACGTGAGTGAGATAGGGTCCAGCAGTAAAAGGTGATGCCTGAAGATTGGAGACTTGTTGTTGGTTGGGTCCTGCACTGGTTGGATGAAGCGGATAGTAGAAGGCCATGATGGTAACATCGATGAGGTGGGCCCAGCAGTAAGAGACATGGCTCTGACATTGGAATGGCCTGGCAGAGGAGACAATGAGCTGGTGATGGAGGAATATCTGCCCAGTGGCAAAGATGGTGCCTGAGGATCAGCAACTTCGATGTTGTTGGGGTCTGGTGTAGATGCTGATGAAGCTATCATGAAGGGGTTGGGTTGCAGGGGTGGTAGATGATGAGGAGCTGTCTCACAACCCATAAACTCTCTTAGGGAAGTATCTTCTATTTATTCCATTGTCTTCAATTATCCAAAATGGCACCACATTGTGACAACAAGTGAAAGCATTTCACTGTGTTTTATTCTATTTATCCTGGAAAATACACCTGGTCATAAAATCAAAATCAAAAACTTTTACTCCCTCTTTCCTGCCCGCTGTCCCATTCTTTAACCATGTCCAAATATTTGCCACAATCACATAACATATGATTTTGAACACTGGGTTTGAGACTTCAGCAAAAATCTTTCTGGAAATCCCCCTCGTAATCTTATCCTTGTGAATTACCTTTCCTTCAGCCTTCTCTGCTCCAAAGTAAACAACCCGAGCTTATCCAGCCTCTCTCCATAGTTGATATGCTCCATTCCAGGGAGCATCCCAGTGAATCCCTTCTGCACCCCTCCACTACAATCACATCCTTCCTGAAATATAGCTCCCAGAACCACGCAGTGTTCTAACATGGCCTAACCATAGATTTGTATAGCTCTGACAATCTATACGTCGGTGAATGAAGGCTCTGCCTCCGGTTTCCTCTGCCTTATTAAGTAACGTATTAACGTCAGTCAAAAAGTATATTGCTGGAAAAGTGCAGCAGATCAGCCAGCTTCCGAGAAGCAGAAAAGTCGACTTTTTGAGAATATGCTTTTCATCAGGAATGTGGCCACCAATCCTGATAAAAAGCTTATTCTTGAAACATCGACTCTCCTGCTCCTTGCATGCTGCCTGACCGATTGTGTGTTACCAGAACTCCACTTCTTGACTCTGATCGCAAACATCTGCAGTCCTCATTTTTTCCCTAACCTATTACCCCGTGCCGTCACTTTCAGGGATCTGTGGAGGAATAACCTCTCAGCTTCTTTGTGTGCTGCAATTCATTGTATACTCCCATTTCTTCACCACATGTTTATCAGAGTTATATTCCATCTGACCATCTGACCATTCCATCTGTATCTTCCTGTAATATAAGGCCTTCCTCCTCACTGCCACCCGGCCAAACTTAATTAGCACACTCCCTCACCACCGCTCCTCCCCCCCTCCACCGCTAACACATTCACATCTAGATCATTTATGAATACCACAAATAATAAGATACACTGCACTGATCCCTGTGGTACATCAGGGGACACTGGTCTCCAGTCACACAAACAGCCTTCCTCCACCACCCTCAGTCTCCTGCGAATAAGATACCGTTTGATGTAACTCACTAAGATACTCTTAGTATCATTACATTTTTTATCAGTTTCACATATGGGGCTTTGTCATGTGTCTTGCCGAATAACCATAAGAACAACATGTTCGAAAACAAACAATAACATTCACTTAGTATGACTTCCCTCCTATGATGTCATGCTGACTCCCCCTGACCAAACCTTGCCTCTGCAAATATAGATTTTTTTTTCCTTTCCTATTTTCTCCAGTACTTTCCCTAACACGGATCTAAAACTGACTGGTTAACAGTCAGGCTATTTCCACCATTCTTACTGTAAAGTGGGACCATATTCGTTGTTCTCCAGTCATCTAGCAACTCTAACTTCCCTGCAGCCAGATTCGACTTAAAGATTTGAGTCAGCGCCTTAACTCCTTTGTCTCAAACAATAGCCTGGAATGCAACTCATCCAGAAATGGCAATCAGTCCAATTTTATACGAACCAAAGCCTCCAATCCCTGCTCCCATCTTATATCAGTCTGTTCAAGAGCTTCCCAACCCATCTTTTTGAATTCTGTCCCTGCATCCTCCTTCTCCATGTAAAACAGATATGGAGCTTTCATGTAACAATCGATCAATGTTCTCCAGCTTCGCACACAGAGTGCTCCCTTGGTCTCTAATGGGCCCTAGTTGTGTCCTAGTTAATTTGTTCCGATTGATATACGTGGACAACATCTTGGGATCCTCCCTAATCTTGCCTGGCAACACTTCTCCATGCCCCTGTGTCAGTCCGTCTCTCTGTGTGAACTTTCTAAGCTTCACTGCAATCTCCTTTCGTTTTGGCAATCACTGGATAACACAAACTGAGTTTCTCCATCAGTTAATCTTGATTCTAATAAGATTAGCATGAAAGTAACTTTTTAGTTTTTCTATAATTTCCAAGTTCTTTGCAAGAAATTATCTTATGTGGATATTCCCCATTCCACACGTGCCCTTCCCATCAAGTATTGAGAGAAAACGTTTGGTCATCCTAATGTTTCTTTTTAGTTTACTTTTTTTTATTAGTTCCTTTTCAGTTCATTTGTCCTCAAAGGTCTCTGAATCCATGACTTACAACAATATCTGAAATTTTTCTGAGCTGCTTCCTTTGATCTAATGCAATCTTTAACTTCTTTTGTGAACTATTGTTAAGTCACCTTACCCCTTTGCTGTTTGAACTGTTGTGGACATGTGTGTATTGCACATTTTAAAGTATTTGTTTAAACAACAACCATTACCTGTCTTCCAGTAAATCTTTTTCATGTACTTCTCCAATTCACTGAAGCTAATATGCGCCTCATACTTTCGTGAATTGCATGACTCAGGTTTATAACTACAACTTCAAAAACAACTGTTTTGTATTCAGACGTCATATAAAATTCAATATGCTGTTATTGCTATTCCAGAAACCTCCTTTTCAGCAGGGTTTTCAATTGGCTCTTCTAATCACATAACATCAATTTCAAGCAAGCCTCACCTCCACTTGAGTGATCAACATACTGTTAAAGGAAACCATCTCAAATACGTTAATGAAATCCATTTTCTCAGTATTATTATTCATGTGGGTTACCACAGTTTAGATGTAGCTTGTAACTGTTTATTATTACTGCAGTGCCAACAAACCTGGGTATCTTATTTCCTGTTTTATAACATACCCAACATTTGTATTGCAACTTTCAGTTTGACATATAACTTCCATCAATCTTTGCTTCTCCTTGCTGTTTCTAAGCTTCACCTTTCTAGATTGTGTGCAATCTGAGAGATGTGGCCTCTTGGGAGATCAGTGGTAGATTCAGGTGAGATATTTGGTGAAGGCTATTTGGACTTTGAACATAGAACATAGAAAAATACAGCGCAGTACAGGCCCTTCGGCACTCGATTTTGCGCCGACCGAAGCCTACCGAACCTACACTAGCCCAATAACCTCCATATGCTTGTCCAATGCCCGCTTAAATGACCATAAAGAGGGAGAGTCCACCACTGCTACTGACAGGGCATTCCATGAACTCAACCCGCTGAGTAAAAAATCTACCCCTAACATCTGTCCTATACCTACCACCCCTTAATTTAAAGCTGTGTCCCCTAGTAACAGCTGACTTCATTAGCGGAAAAAGGTTCTCACTGTCAACCCTATCCAGACCCCTAATCATCTTGTACACCTCTATCAAATCTCCCCTAAACCTTCTTTTCTCCAATGAGAAAAGCCGCAAGTGCCTCAGCCTTTCCTCATACGATCTTCCTACCATGCCAGGCAACATCCTGGTAAACCTCCTCTGCACTCGTCCCAATGCCTCCACATCCTTCCTATAGTATGGCGACCAAAACTGCACGCAATACTCCAGATGAGGCCGCAGCAGAGTCTTATACAACTGCAACATGACCTCAGGACTCCGGAACTCAATTCCTCTACCAATAAAGCCCAGTACACCATATGCCTTCTTCACAGCACTATTTACCTGGGTGGCAACTTTCAAAGATCTGTGTACATGGACACCAAGATCCCTCTGCTCATCCACACTACCAAGTAGTCTACCATTAGCCCAGTAATCCATCTTCTTGTTAATCCTACCAAAGTGAATGACTTCACACTTAGATACATTGAATTCCATTTGCCACCTTACTGCTCAGCTCTGCAACTTATCTATATCCCGCTTTAACATGCCACATCCTTCTTCGCTGTCCACAACTCCACCGACTTCCGTGTCATCCGCAAACTTGCTCACCCAGCCTTCAAGCCCCTCCTCCAGGTCATTTATGAAAATGACAAACAGCAATGGTCCCAAAACAAATCCTTGTGGAACACCGCTAGTAACTGCGCTCCAAGATGAACCTATACCATCAACTACTACCCTCTGTCTCCTTCCAGCCAGCCAATTCCTAATCCAAACCTCTAATGCACCCTCAATGCCATACCTCCGTAGTTTTTGCATTAGTCTGCCATGGGGTACCTTATCGAACGCCTTGCTACAATCCATATACACCACATCTACTGCTTTACCCTCGTCCACTTCCTTGGTCACCTTCTCAAAGAATTCAATAAGGTTTGTGAGGCACGACCTGCCCTTCACAAAACCATGCTGACTATCCTTGATCACATTATTACTATCCAGATGTTCATAAATCCTATCCCTTACAATTCTGTCTAAGAATTTGCCCACAACAGAAGTGAGACTCACTGGGCTATAGTTACTCGGGCTATCCCTGCACCCCTTCTTGAACAAGGGGACCATATTCGCTATCCTCCAGTCTTCTGGTACTATTCCCGTAGACAACAACGACATAAAAATGAAGGCCAATGGCTCCGCTATCTCTTCCCTAGCTTCCCAGAGGATCCGAGGATAAATGCCATCAGGCCCAGGGGACTTATCAATTTTCCTCCTTTCCAGTATTCCCCAGACCTCTTCCCTACGTACCTCAAGGACATCCATTCTAATCACTTGTGACTCAATACGCACATCAGCAACAGTGTCCTGTCCCTGAGTGAATATTGACGAAAAGTATTGATTTAGTGTCTCACCAATCTCCTCTGCCTCCACGCACAATTTCCCACTACTATCATTGACTGGACCGATACCTACCCTAGTCATCCATTTATTCCTGACATACCTATAGAAAGCCTTTGGATTTTCCCTAATCCTACCAACTAAGGAATTTTCATGTCCCATTCTCGCTGCTCTTAGCTCTCTCTTTAGATCCTTCCTGGCCAACTTATAACTCTCAATCGCCCCAACTGAACCTTCACGCCTCATCTTTACATAGGCTGCCCTCTTCCCTTTCCCAAGGGATTCCAATTCCTTATTAAACCACGACTCGTTGGGCTCGTTGAGATAATCTCGTCACGTTATTAATTCTTCTCAAGTGTTATTATGACATTTTCACTAGATCTGCTGGTGGGGTAGAGAAGGACAATGATCTTTCAACAATGCTATGCATTCCCCCAGACAGCTGAGTGTGCTCTAACCTGGGTGGGAACCTTACAGCAGACTGGTAAAGTGCTGCTGTTACTGTACAGGATCACAATCAGATCACATCTAGAGTAGTGTCCAGAGATTTAATCTCCTCACTGAAGAAAGGATATTGCTATATTGGAAGCAGATCAGAAATGCTTCCTCCATTTGATTCCTGCAATGAAGCAGTTAACGTACATGGAAAGGATCGGCAGGTTGATCCAATACGCAGTTGAGTTTACAAGAATGAAAAGTGGCCTTATTTTTTAAATAGAACACCAGAATGCGTCAGCAACAGAAACTAATTACATAGCCAATTCCATTTCTCCAGCCTGTAACACAGGAACAGCAGAAGGCTATTCAGGACTTCGATCCTGTTACACCAGAACAGGACATGGTTATTCAGCCCCTGAATCCTGATATACAGTTACACGAGGAGGCCAATCCGCCCCTCGAGTTTATAACACTGCACGCAGAGAGGGCCATTAGGCACCAGTATACTTTTATGCAGCAACAGGATCAGTCTATTCAGCCTCCTCAAGTCTCTAACACAAGAACTGGAAGAGATTAGTACACTAGAATAACAGGAGGCCATTCAGCATGAGAATTAAAGAAGGAGATCAAATTATTTGAGACATGTGATGGAAAGTTGGTGGTAATTCACCCATGAGTCTGTTGTACGGGAACAGAAGAAGACAAATCACTCCTTCGATCCCATTTCAGGGATGCAGCAGGTGATTGTTCAGTATCTCGAGCCTGTTGTGAAGGATTATGAAGAGACCTTTCAGCCCCTCAAAATGTTGCACAGCAATAGGAAGATTCCACAATCTCTCAGGCTTCTGACATATTATCAGGAGGAGGAGAAGCAGATCTTGAACCTGTAAATCAGGACATTCCGGTCATCGAGACTATAAATGTAGGAACACCATGGGGAGATTCAGCCCATTGAGCGTATAAACCAGGGACTGAGTGAATCCATTCAGACACTCAGGTCTATTACACAGCGATTGGAGCATATCTTTTAAAACTTTGAACCTGTTACAGAGGAACACGGGAAAGGGAAGGTAGAGTGTATGGAAAAGTTAGGAATTAGGATAATCATCTTCACTTGTCAACAAAAGGTCGTGAGCATTCAGTTGGGAATTAAGGGAAATTGTGAGACTCCATTTTTAATTAATTAATAAGAGGGGAAATGCAATTTAAAACCAGCATACATCAGAATCAGCATTTTTTAAAGCATTTGTTTGCATGAATTCTTTAAAGATGTAACATGCCAAGTAGACAATGGGGATCCTGGAGAAGTAAAGTACCTGGACTTTGGAAAGGCAATGATTAAACGCTGCACAAAATATTAAGCTGTAAAATAGGACATGGGTTTGGGAGGAGGTAATTCACCTGGATTAAGGACTGGTGAGCCAACAAAATGCAGAGACATGGAATAGTTTTTTCGTTTATGTTTGGCAACGTTTGAGATTCCATAGAGTTCAGACCACATGACCCATCAATTTACCATCCATTGTGTTACTTGGATGAGAGGAGAGAAAACACTACAGCTACATTTTCAGCTGACACTAAAACAACTGGAAACGTAGGTTGATGTAATGAAGTTGTCGAAAAATTGCAAATGGGCATGAACAGTTTAGACGAATGTGCCAACATCTGGCGGCTAAAATTTAACGTGGATAATATGGGATTAACCATTTTGATCAGAGTAATCCAACTTGTTATAGAAATGGAGAGAAACTTCAATGTCCTTCCTTGCAGAGGCATCTGGGTGTCCTTGTGCAGATCACAGAAAACTCACATGCAGGTACAGCAGGGAATAAGAAAAGCAAGTGCAATTTCAGAATTTACTTGTAAAAGAATAGAATGTAAAGGGAGGAAAGAATTACTGCAATTCTGCAAGGTATTAAGGAGACGGTAACTGACATACTGTGTTCAGGTTTGTTGTCCTGACGCAGGAGTGATGTTGTTACAAAGAAGGCAGTTCAGAATAAGTACTTTAGATTGATTCCAGAGATGAATTTGTCTTTTGAAGCGAGTTGGCGCAGATCAGGCCAATGCACTCTAGGTTCAGAAGAATGAGAGGAGACCTCATTGAGGCCTGGAGGATGTTAAAGGCGGTTCACAATGTCGATGTGGAGTGGAAATTTCCTCATCTGGGGCAAACTAGAACAAGAGATCATAGCTTTAGGATTTGGCAGAGCAGATTTAAAACAGGGGCGAGGAGAACTTACTTCTCTCACTGGGTTGTGAATCTGTGTAGCTCACTGTCCCAGTGTGCAGGGGATGCTGGGACATTGAGTAAATGAAGGGATTTGGAGAGCAGGCAGGGGAATGGACCTGAGCGGGCGATTACATCAGCCATGATTGTATTCAGTGGCGGAACAGACTTGAGGGGCTGGATTGTTCTTCTTTCTTATTCAGTCCTTCGACTGTGCTCCAGAGTAACGGGTAAGGACTGGTTATCTATCAGGAAGCAGACAATCTGGATAAATGAGTCTTAAACAGTTTGACAGAACGTAACCAGTGGAGTCACACAGCGACCAGTGCTGGGTCCTTAACTGTTTTCAATCGATATCAGTGATCAGGATGATAGAACAGATGTACTGCTACTAAGTTTGTTGTTGACACTGAGGTAAACAAGACATTAATATATTTAGAGAATGTTGAGAGTCTGCAAATTGATATGGACAGGTAAAGTCATTGAAGAATACATTGCCAAGTGGAATATAACGGAATGTATAACCTGCCAGCTTTTTTTCTGGAAGAATGAAAGGCAATATGTTACTGAAATGGAGATGGATTACTCAATATCGAGAGACAGTGTGTTCTGGAGGGTTTACTCTAACCTATTCAGACATGGGAAGTGTTACTCGATCTCCCTGATGGTCTGCTCCCTGACATTCTCAGTGGTCTTACTACTCTCAGAACACCCAGGTTATTTTGATGTGGTTGGTTGGCGGTGGGAGTGGTGAGGGGGAGGTTGTTTTGAGACGTCTATCAAAGGCCGAGAGCCTATCCTTTCTTTCCGAATGAAGACCTAAAGACGATGGGAATGGCTGACTGCTTCTGAAATAAGATGCAGTGGCTGCTGCCAGGACAGTGAGTATTCACCAACATGATGTACTGTGCATGGGCACACTGTAACATTAATGGAGTGAGAGCTCCTTCAGTTCCTCGAACTCTCCTCATTAACATGGGAAGCCCACAGAGCCATGTACATCATTGGGAATTCTGTAATACTGAGAAAACATGGATACACCTGGCAACTCTCCGCTGAGAGAGAAAATATTCACTTCATCCACAATATATACCCTCCAGCACCAAATGGTGACATTGATGTTGAGATTAAATCACTTACAGTGTGCAAACAGGCCCTTCGGCCCAACAGGTCCACACCGACCCACCACCCACTCAGACCCATTCCCGTGTATTTATCCCTTCAACTCACACGCATGGCCAATTCACCGAATCTGCACATTTTTGGACTGTGGGAGGAAACCGGAGCAAACCCACGCAGACACGCAAAGGATGTGCAAACGCCACACAGCCATTAAGCTGAGGCGGGAATTGAACCCGTGTCTCTGGCGTTATGCGGCAGCACTGCTAACCACTGTGCCACCATGCCACCGGGAGACAATGCACATGTCACCCACTCCGGCCTGGAAAGTTCCAGATCATAGAAGCTGAATGAAACAGTGACCCTAACTGTCACCGGCAGCACCATCCTCCCCCTGGTGTGAAGCTGCAGGTCGTGTTGAAGGAGTTGACACCGCTTTGTGACCAGCTCCTTATTCAGTCAGGGTCCCCTCATACTCTGCTCCTGGGTTAGGTGGAACGTGGCAAGCTGTTCCTGGACAACACGGGATGGATCTAGTTAGGTCCCTTTCCCCAGACACATTCACACCATGGTTTCAGAGCCTCCCCTCTCTACAGCCCCCGCTCCATTTGTTGTACATGTTACAGACCCAGATGCTGTAACTAGTGTCCCCATGCTCCATCCAGAGGTGGGTCACCAAATCCTTAGGTTTCCATGAATGTCTGAGGCAGCTCACAACACAACCTCCAGAAAACCATCCCCAACACTTCCACTAACTTTGCAATAGCAGGAGACAGTCAGAGGCCTCTCAGCTACACGTGTTATGGACCTGGCCAGACCCCATCAAATTATTTTAAGCAAACAGCCTCGCCCCTAACTTTCCCTTATTTTAAATGCAGATGTTAACTGCGTGTTCCAGATGTGTTGCAACTGGTCACCCCACTGAAGGTTAAGCAAAATGCAATCCATTCAAAACCTCAAATTAAGACACACTCAAAGAGAAGAACAATTTGGGATAGCTTCTCTACTGGAACACCTATGTTACTATTAGATACAGTGCCTTCTACTAATTAACTGCGCTAATACAGGAACATCCCATAAACACACCTCTTGGCAAAAAGTTAAATTCAAACACAGAATCTTATGTGCAGTTCTCCAGTCCAGGAGAAAGCAACTTTAAGTGAGTTTTCAGAGAGAATAGCAGCTGGGGATCATGTATTGAAACTTCCAACCCTTCTGGGATCCCAAGCAGCTTCTGAATGCTGCAGCAAAACAAATCGAGAAAACCTGGCCACTCCCCTTCCATTGTTCCCAACGCTTTAATAAAACCTAAATGCCTTCTCAGTTATTAACCTAAGCTGTTTTCAGGTGACAGTTCGGCATCTCTGCCTTAAAGACCTCTCTTCAAAAAAAAACAAGAGAAAATAACCTTTTTAAAGTTAAAAAAAATATACAAAGATGGCCTCGTTTAAACCCTTTATTCTTATTGTTCCAGTAGACTGCAATACATATATATTACATTGACACTAAGTGTGCTAACATTCACAATTCTATTCTATTTCAGTCAGTTTACTTCTGCGACCGAACGCCTCTGTTTTTCTTCATCTAAGTTTCGACAACTTGTCAGCAAGTACAGTTTCTCGTCCGGTCACCTGTATAACTTGCAAATTGAATGGCAACAATAATAACTTCTGTCTGAACGGACTGGAAGTATTCTCCCGAAATTTGTCCAAAATCGTTCAGGAGTTATGATCAATATATATATTTGTCTTGACACGGTATTGGCAACTTAGATGCTGAAATGTTGGAACATCAACACCAAGCTCAAGGCCTCCTTCCCAATTGTGAAATATTTTACAATTGATGGCGTCACCGGACACTCCAAACAAACTTACATAATGGAGCACTTCTCATCTCTAACATAGTCCTTCTCAATGACATACCTCCTCATGTCTCAGCTTAAAGGATTTACATCTTCCTGTATGTCTTAATGCTGTAACCTCTTTACCTGCTGATCCTGGCCTATGCCACTAAATCTTATACAAGGGTATATATTTTAAGATCTTGCCCATTCTACTCAAGCCCACCCAAAAACCAAACTTTGATTTATGGACCAACTGATGATCATCAAGCATTTCAGATTCAAATCGTGCCATTTCAACTCTCTGCTCTTCCCCACGCGTTCTCACAACTGCAGGAAGTGAGTTTTTGAACTCCTCCAAAATGTGAGTCTGTCTAAGAGTGTCATAGTTTGCTCTGTTTTTAATACCCTGACTCACCTTTCAAAATTACTTTGGTTAATCCTTTCAAACTCAATGTACGTTTAACCAGGGGGACATAATTTTACATTCTAAATCACTGTCAGTGGGCTCCTGGCGCAAGTTCATATGCCCTTCAAAGGTCTTTCTTCACCTTCTCATACTCTCCAGATACCTCTTCCAATAGCGATACTAATACCTCACTCATAATACCGACCAGCTTTGTTTGGATTAACTCAACCCACGTGGTCAGTGGTCAGTGCAGCCGTTTAGCCACTTTGTCAAATGAAATTAAAAAGACTTCGACATTCTTTTCATCAAATTTAGACGACGTTTGTACGTATTTAAACAGATCCCCCTCAGGACTTTGGCTACCATAGAGTTGTTCATCCTCACTATCCTCCTCATCCAGCCTAACATCTCCCTTCATCTCCACCTTGCTAAGTCGACTTTCCACTCAAATTGCTAACGTTTGAAGTTGAAACTCTCTCTCATTCTGCTTTTCTTCATTCTTTTTCTGTCTTTCTTCTTCCTCTTATTTTAATTCTACTTTAAATCATATTTAAAACTGTCTCAATTCCTTTTTGTGTCCAAGCTGCTCGATCTGCAAATGAATTCTAGCCATTTCCAAAGATTCTGATGATCTTTCCGCAAAAATTTAAATGTAAAGCTACAGCTGTAATTATGTCCTTTTCTCACAGATAAACACAAAATCAACTCCAGCTTGTCTGCCAATCCTAAAAGCTTTGACTTGCTCACCTTTTGGAAAATCTCCAACCTCACTTTGTCCTCACCATAGAACTCTTAGTGACAGAAATAGCCATTACTAGACAAAACACTGTACAAACCAACCGAATTCAACACCCACAACAAAAGATACTAACAACTAAAAAATGCTGCCTTTGAGCCCAACAATCTCCCTGTGCACTTTCTCCGCGTCCCTATATGGGTTTTCACCAGGTGCTCCAGTTTGCTCCCATAAGACAAATATAAGTAGTTTAGGCGAAATGGCCACGTTAAATTGCCCGTAACGTTCAGTGATGTGTATGTTATTTGCACTAGCCAGGGGTAAATATGGAGTAATAGGGGAGGGGAAAGCGTCTGGGTAATTTACTCTTCGGAGGGTTGGTGTGAACCTGTTTGGCCAAATGGCCTGCTTCCACACTGTAGGGATTCTAATCCTGAACCCAATTTGGAATTATCGATTTTGAACTGGACAAGTGTTCCCACTTTGCTACGGAACGGACCAGGCTGCTTTAAAATGCTTTAAGGTGGTAGCCTGGATGCCAACCTTGTCTTAGGCTAGATTCCCAACAGTAGGGAAACAGGCCATACAGCCCAACACGTCCACACAGACCCACCGAAGATTTAACTCGCCAGCCCCTCCCCCCAGCCCATATTTACCCCTAACAAATGCACCCAACACTATGGGCAATTTAGCATGGCCAATTCACCTGACCAAAACATTGGATTGTGGGAGGAAACCACAGAACCCAGAGGAAACCCACGCAGATACACAGAGAATGTGCAAACTCCACACAGTCATCAGTGGGAATTGAAGCTGGGTCCCTGGTGCTGTCGCCCCTCGAACTTTTAGTAAAGGTAGATGTGAAATGGGTGCTCAAGATGTGATGCGGCTGGTCAAACCACTCAACATAAGCCAAAACACAATTTGTTTAAACACCATAATAAAAATACATACAAAAAGAAGAGATGTTTAGAATAAGATAACTATTGGAAATCTAAACAGAATATTAGATACAGTACTTTCCACTAATGAAGAGTTCCAATGTACTAACATCCCATAAACTCGTCCCTTGGCAAAAAGACACATCCAATCTAAGAGGAAAATGTATCAAGACAGATTTCAGAGATAATACAGCTAGGGATCATTTACTGAAGCATCCAACCCTTCTCCCACCCCACGCACCTGGTGATTGTTACAGCTCAGCAAACCTGGAAAGTCTGGTTTGTAGGTTCTGGCCATTGTTATCACTATTTATTTTAAAAAAAACAGCCTAAAAGCCTCCTAAGTTATTTATTTCAGTCGTTTGCAGTAGGAAGTTCGGCCTTTACGATCTTTCTTTAAAGAAAAGGAGAAAATAAACTTTTTAACAGTGAGAGCATTGTCAGAGATGTTAGACACCTGGTCTTTTACAATAATACTCAAGGGGATTCCTCGTGTTACTGACCACACAATCAGCTCAAAGGGGCAGATACAGACGTCAGACGTTCAGTGGGCAGGCACAGAGCATCTTTCAAAGACATGAGTCAAAGGTGCAGTCACCCCTATCCAACATGGAGCACCACATGGGACACACGGGGAAATGAACAACAGCCTGACACACACCATGTATTTGCTTCTGAGCTTCACAATGCCAGCACTCAACACACTCGAGAGTCAAAGCCCGAGGCCCTGGAAAGATACGGGGGATATAGAGATTCACATTAAAGACAGAAACAGACAATAAACTAACTGAGAGCACGTTGTGGAAATATGTAGAAAAAGACTGGGTAGTGGGACGAACTGGAGAATTGATCACTTAGAGAGCAAAAATACAAGAACGAGATCATTGAATAAAGGTATTTTCGGATCAGCTGAAATGGATTGTTTCATCAAATTCTGAATCGGTTTCACGGAACATACGCTGTGACAAGATTACAGGCCAACATGGAGAGCTGTGCAGACTATGCTAGTGCATTGCTCAGTAGACTGGATTATCTGTCCAGCATGAGGAGTATTGAAAACTATACTTAAAGGAAACCAGGTTAAATATGAACAACTGGCAGGGATTTGGATAATCCACACAGGGGTACTGAGGGAAGCTTCATGGACAGATTAGTTAAAGTAATTGAGAATAGTAAAATAAAGGCATTGCCAGACACAATAGCGATATAGGTCATCGTGCACGGGAATGTCAGATGGATGGAAAGTTGGTCTGAGTTCGAATCAGATTTGTTTCTGCAGGTTTCAACCCGACAGTGTCAGCAGCAGATTGTTGTTATCATTAAGTCTGTGTTGCACAGCTCAAGGTTTAAACAGCAGATGAGTTATGCCAGTGAAGGATATTCTGGAACAGTGAATAGTTAAAGTTAATAATGGTCAGGATATGAAGTCAGGAATCAGCTCATGGCCAAAGGGATTACTAATGCTGTGATTCGTCTGGTTTAAACACCACCTGCAGGTTCCCTTCCAAGCCACTCACTACCCAGACTTGGAAATGTACCGTTGTTTGTTCACAGTCGTTGGGTCAAAAATCCTGGAATTCCCTCCCTACCAGCATTATGGGTCAACTGACAGCAAGTGGACTCCAGCGATTCAAGAACGCAGCTCACTACTACCTTCTCAAGGGCAAATAGAGGGATGCTATGAATGCTGACCAGCCAGCGACACCCAAGTCCCAGAAATGAATGTATTTAAATATTGGCCAGGGATGAGATGGAGTCCCAGGAAGGAAACGGAGTGTGTAAACATAATAGTTGACAATGACCTCCACGCTCCCAATATTTAAATAACAAGTGCAGTGAGACAATGGTTCACATCTGAAAGTGAGTAGGTCAACATAGAGACCCATGAGTAACACTGCCAGAAGCAAGGAGGGAGTAAGTAATTGAACAAGTTCACTAATGCAGTTAGACGTGATCTACAGAGTGAGTATCTGGATTCAGAGTCTCAACATGGACAATATTAGTAGCAAGAAGTGAAGACCATATGAAAGAACAGTAATGCAGTCGTAACTCGTTTAAAGGAAAACATATCTGGACAGTGAGACTTACCAGGAACACCAACGATAGACAGGAGAGGATAATAAAAATATTAATAATGCGAAGAGCACAATAAATCTGCGAATTCAATGACAACCAATAATAATTTGTAAAACGAAACCGAACATAATAAGATAAACTCCTGTCCATTGTTGGAATGTTCCAGTCTAAAATTCTCAGATTCTGATTCTTTGTTGTAACATTCAAGTCTAATGTCTCTAATGGGCGGCACGGTGGCACAGTGGTTAGCACTGTTGCCTCACAGCGCCAGAGACCCGGGTTCAATGTCTAAAGGGCGGCACGGTGCCACATGGTTAGCACTGTTGCCTCACAGCGCCAGAGACCCAGGTTCAATTTCCGCCTCAGGTAAATGACTCTGTGACGATCGCACGTTCTCCCCGTGTCTGCGTGGGTTTCCTCCGGGTGCTCCGGTTTCCTCCCACAGTCCAAAGACGTGCAGCTCAGGTGAATTGGCCATGCTAAATTAACTAATAGTGTTAGGTAAGGGGTAAATGTAAGGGTATGGGTGGGTTGCGTTTCGTCCGGTCGTTGTGGACTTATGGGCCGAAGGGCCTGTTTCCACACTGTAATGTAATCTAATCTAATTCTGATCCAGTGTTGGAACATTCCAGTCTAATGTTCTCAGATTCTGATCCATTGTTGAAACATTCCAGTCCAAATTTTCAGAATCTGATTCATTGTTGGAACATTCCAGCCTAATGTTCTCAGATTCTGATCCATTGTTGGAACATTCAAGTCTAACGTCCTCAGATAACGATCTCTCTTCCCCCTTCTCTCTGGAGCTGCTGATCCCTGTTAGTGCTGTCGGTGATGTTTCCGCTCATACTATGGCATAACACATTGAATGGAGCCCATTGATCATTAAAAGATGGACACTCTCCACTGGGATAATTACAAAACATGGTGACTGGCATTAATCAAAGTCACTAAACAAACAAACTCAGTTAACACTTTCTTTACATAACATTTCACATCACAATAAAAGGGAATATTTACTCAATCTGAATGTAATGGATGAGGGTTACTGATGAATGGCCTATAAATCTTGCAAGTTATAAAAAAATTTTCATTGTAAGTGGGAGTATTGGCAGAGCACTGCGGGGCTGTATATGTCCCACTCTGTTTATAAAGGAGAAAGGGACAGGGATAAATTAACAGACAAGCTAACTAAGATATCTGGTGTGGAAATTACTGGATGCATTAACTCAAGGGACAAAATTAGGATTGCAGATTCTGGAGATCAGAGTCCATAATATGGTGCTGGAAAAGCACAGGCTGTCAAGCAGCATTGGAGGAGCATCGACATTTCTTGTGTAAGCTTTTCATCAGGAATGAGGTTTGTTGCCCAAGTGTACTGAGAGATAAATGGGAAGGCGATGGTACTGGGGGAAGTTAGCTGAGAATGTAATAGGTCGATGAAGTTGGTGTTGGAAGTAAAATGTCGGAGAGGGAGGTGGAGTGGATGGGGAGAAGGAAGATGTACAGGTAGGACAGGTCATGGGGCGGTGCTGAATTGGTCGGGTGGATCTGGGATCAGGTGGGGGGAAGGGAAATTAGGAAGCTGGTGAAATACACATTGAACAAATGTGGTTGCAGAGTCCCAAGGCAGAAGATCAGTATTTCTTCCTCCAGGCATTGGATGTTAAGGTTTGGCGGTGGAGGATGCCCAGGACCAGAATGTCTATGGCGGAACGGGAGGGGGAGTTAAAGTGTTTAGCCATGGAATGGTGGGGTTTCTTGGTGCCAGTGTCCCAGAGATATTATCTGAAGTGTTCCACTCGTTAGCATCCTGTCTCCCCAATGTCGAGGAGACAACAGGAGAAACGGATAAAATAGGTGACTTGTGTCAGTGCAGGTAAAACTCTGAAGGATGAGGAAGGATCCTTTCGGGTCTCGGACAAAGGTTAGCGTCCTAGTTTTCCAATTCGTGCGGTGGCAGTGGAAAGTGCCAGGAGTGAGGCCTGGGTTGGTGGATGGTGTGGACCTGACAAAGGAGTCACGCTGGGAATGTTCTTTATGGAAAACAGATCAAGGTGGGAAGGGAAATGTATCCATCATGGTGGAGTCTGTCTGTAGTTGGCGCAAATGGGGGAGGATAATGCGTTGTATCTGGAGGTTTGGTGGGATGGAAGGTAAGGAAAGGGGTGTTCTTTTCCTGTTGAGCTTGGAGGGGTGGGATTCGAAGGCGGAGGTGTGGGAAGTGGATGAGATGCACCGGATGGCATCGGCGACCCTGCGGGAGGGTAAATTGCTCTCTTTGAAGAAGGAAGCCATCTGGGATATATACTGGGTTCAAAGAGTGGTGCAGGAAAAATACAGCGGTTCAGGCAGCAATCGAGGAGCTGGAAACTTTGACGTTTTCACGCTCTCGACTCTAATCTCCCGCTTCTGCAATACTCACTTGCGCTAGTTTTAGTCACTTCTGTAATACTGCCTTTAATTCTGTTCACACTGTTACAGGAAAGATGTTGTTAAACTTGAAAGCATGCAGAAAAGATTTCCAAGTATATTGACAGTATTGTGCAGGGTGGTGGTGGCGAGTGATGTTGAGCTACACGGAGAGTATGAATGGGCTGGGACTATGTTCCCTGGAGCGTTGGTTCTGACGAGTGACCTTATTGAGGTTTATTGCGGTGAATTCCGATGCTCCAGCATGAGCAAGGCCAAATGCCAGGGAAATAGACAGAATAGTTATTCACATTGAAACTGGAAAAGTACTCAGGGGACAACACGTTGCTGAACTATGGAGTTAGACTGAAGAATGGGACTGGCTGACGGAGTCAGAATTTGGAGGGTCCAATCATATGATTGCGAACAAAAATAAAGGCATTGCCATATCTACTGAAAGGATCAGTTATATCACATTCTCAATCCACCTCACAGAACCAGACCAGGCACTATAAACGCAGAGGAGATATCAGTTCAGCATGGAGCACTGTGCAGACCAGGCAAGAGTCCTGCTGAACACCACCCTGCAATCAGTCCAGAGTGGAACACTGTACACATTATAGCAGTGCATTGATCTATAAACCCTGATAAGCTATGTGACCAGGGTGTGGAATTGTGTCCATCACCCTAGTTCATTGCTCAGTAACACTGTGTGAGATCACTGCCCAGTGAGGGGAAAGTTGCAGGCCATGCTGGATGTGACAGGATGTGCAGCACCCATCCAATTACAGCTCCATATCTCCCTTGTGCCATGACAAGGGGGTGCTGTGGGTGTGAGCATCCCAGCCAGGGATAGATGGCGGGGAAATTAGTTAACATATCAACAAATGGGAGGGGTTTGGGGAATAGACAGAGTGAGCGAGATCAGAGACAGTATCATGGAAGGATGTGTGTATGGTTCCAGAATGCTGAAATGAAGAAATTTCTACCGTATCTTGCACCATGAGCCAATGTTCCCAGGAATGATGGGTGAACAGGATATTGGTTTGAGCATGGTCTGAGCTCACCACCCAGCTCAGTGCAGTATCTGAAACCTGAAGAAATGTCCAGCAATAAAGAACAAGCATCAATAATCTTCCCCGTTCTATCAGAAGCAACACAAATTCCCAGCTTGGCGAACAGAACCACAACAATCAGGATAAGGCTCACCATATTCTCTCTGCTCCCGCAGACCCACTGTATATCTGTTATAGCGCCTACCCCCGAACAAGGCTCATGCTCCACCACTCTCACGACTGCATGCAGTCTCTCTCTCTCTCTTGCTCTCTCTCTCGCTTCACTTTACCTCCCATACAAATAAGACTGCATGGATACAACACTGTGGACCGACTCCCTCTGGAAAACACCCCACCTGTACCAGACTAACAGCAGGGCCACCCACTCCCACCCTCCCTCCCTCCTCTGCTCCCATTCCAGGAGAAACAGCCTGCAATAGGACGGAAAGGGACAAGCTAGGTGGTGGAGGTCCCGATATCCGTTCCCTCACCCCCTCTCCCTGCCATGTGGGGAGGACCCTGGTATGAGCCGGAGAGGACCGCGATGCCTCGTGTGGAGAATCTGAAACATCCACGTCCCACCGACCGAGTAAAGAGCGAAGTTCACTGAAGGAAAATTCTCACTTTAAACCCACAGGCAGTTCTGTTTCCTGGGCACAACTTAGACGCCATAGCCCTGATGCCATCTCCCTTTTGTGTCGAGCTGGTACAAATGGAATCCCCATGGTGTCAGTTGGCAGGAGGGTGTGCTCAAAACACACCGCCACCACCACCTCCCAGGAAGGGAGCACGGAGGCTCGCTCCTACACCTCCTCCTATAAACAGCTCAGATACTGAAACTAATCTGTGATATTTACTGCTCTCCCCACTTGTCCTGACATCTTCAATAAGATGTGCACATAAATACCCTCTGCTCCTACACCCCTTTATAATGGTCCAGATTTTTTTATATTGACTTTCCGAGTTAATCCTACCAAGGTGCATAATCTCACACTGATCTGCATTGATCCTGATCTGCCATAAACCTGACAACTACACCAATGTGTCACTGTCCTGTTCGAGTTCCACACTGTCCACCACATACTTTATAATTCTTCCAAGTTTGGTATCTGTGAACATTGAAATTGTCATAGTCACACTCCACACAGAAGTTCTGACTCACTCACTATTGTGAGCAAGTACAGTATTAACACACTCCCTAAGGACAGACTTAAATATTGACACATACCAGACAGCAGAATTGAAATATTGACAAGGTCACCGTGGAGCAAGAGAAATACTGACAGACACTCCATGCCTATATTAGTTTCTGTGCATTAGTGAGTGTCTCTATGTCTCGGTATTAGTGTGTGTTTATCTGTGTGTATCAGTGTGAGGCGAGTCTGCAGTCTCTGTGGTGCTTAAAGCCCCGACATGAGATCTGAGGAGGGGTCCTTTCATTTCTGACCACAGATGCTATCAGAACTGCTGAGCTTTCTGTTGCTGCCAGTCTCTGCTGGCCTCCCCACAGCACTGTACAGGTGGAAGTGGAGGGAAAAAATCATCAGGGATCCAGTTTGGGAGGGACAGAGGGAGGGCAGCAGCTCCCAATACCATCCACACATACACACACAAACACACACACACACGCAGATACCCGCATACACATACACAGACACTGACACACACGCACATACAGACATACAGACACACACACACTGATCCACACACACACAGACACGCACACAGACACACACACACACAAATTCATATACACGGACACACAAACACAAACTGTCACACACACAGACATACAAACACACACAGACACCCACACACACACACAAACACATAAACTGACACGCACACACACACTCACAGAAACAGGCACACACAGATGCAGACATACACTCACACATACACAGTGTCAGACACAGACACACACTCACAGTAACAGGCAAACACAGATGTAGACACACACAACCAGTCAAACACAGATACATATACAGATGCATACACACTCACAGAAACAGACAAACTCGCAGACACACATACTGCAGCACACAGACACAAACACTCATACTGACAGAAACCCCACTCCCACACAGACACATGCACACACACACCCAGATGCAGAGACACAGAGACGCACAAACAGACATACAGTGATGTACACAAGCCTACCGACACGCATACACGCGCGTGCACACGCACACAACACACACAGCCAGATTTCACCAGGTTCATCATTCCCCCCCGTCGCCTTATTCTAGATCCATCCCTACAATTCGGCACCTCCATCTTGACCTGTACTATATGGCCATCTTCCTTCCCACCCATCCACTCCACCCTCCGCTCTGACCTATCACCTTCACCCTCATTTAACAATCACCTTCCCAGCTACCTTGCCCCCAGCAGCACCCCCTCACATTTATCCCTCAGTCCCCTTGGCCCACAAGCCTCTTTCCTAATGAAGGGATTATGCTCGATATTTTGACTCTGCTGCTCTTTGGATTCTGCCTGAATGGTTGCGGTTTTTCATCACCACACTCTTTCAACACAGACACACACATGCAAACACACAGACGCAGAAACACACACACAGACCCAGAAACACACAGACAGACAGAGAAACAAACACACATGCCGACACATGCACAAAGACACAGACAGCCAGACTTCCCACCCACAAAGACATCCACCCTCCACCCTCCACCGCACACAAACAGACACCCACACACCCCACACACGCACACAAGGAAAGAACAAAGAAGAAGAACAAAGAAAATTTGCAGCTCAGAAATAGTCCCTTCGGCCCTTCAAGCCTGAGCCGATCCAAACGTACTGTCCAAACCTGTCAGTCAATTTCTAAGCATTTGTATCCCTCTGCTCCCCACCTACTCATGCATCTGTCCAGATGCATCTTAACGTAATATACCGTGCCTGCCTCTACCACCTCTGCTGGCAATACATTCCAAACGCACTCTGTGTGAAGTACTTACCGCATGTAACCCATTTCAACTTTCCACCTCTCATCTTGAAAGGATGACCTCTGTTAATTGAATCCTTCTCCCTGGGAAAAAAGCTTGTCTCTATCCAGCCTGTCTTTCCCCTTCACGATTTTGTAAACCTCAATCAGGTCCCCCCTCACTCTCTTTTTTTTCTAGTGAACATAAACCCAACCTACTCAATCTCTCTTCATAGCTAGCACCTCCCATACTAGGCAACATCCTCGTAAACCTTCTCTGCACCCTCTCCAAAGCGTCCACATCCTTTTGGTATTGTGGCGACCAGAACTGCACACAATATTCTAAATGCAGCCGAAACAATGTCTTGCACAATTTTAACATGAATTCCCAGCGCTTATACTCAATATCCGGTCCAATGAAGGCAAGCATACCATATGTGTTCTTGACCACTCTATACATCTGTGCAGCAACCTTAAGGGTAAAATGGACCTGCTTCCCCAGATCTCTATACCCATCAACTTTTCCCAAGGCTCTTCCATTCATTGTATAATTCACTCTAGAATTAGATTTGCTGAAATGCAACACCTCATATTTACCTGGAATGAATTTTATCTGCCACTTTTCTGCCCAACTCTCCAGTCTATCTATATTCTCCTGTATTCTCTCAGTCCCTCATGGTTTCTGCTACTCCACCAATCTTTGTGTCATCTGCAAACTTGATGATCATACCAACGGTGTCCTCTTCTAGATCATTTATGTATATTACAAACAACATGGTCCCAGCACTGACCTCATGTGGAACACCGCTGGTCACCTTTCTCCATTTCAAGAAACTCCCTTCAACTACTACTCTCTGACTCCTGTTGCTCAACCAGTTCTTTATCCACCTAGTTGCACACCATGTGACTTCACTTTCTCCATTCGTCTACAATGGGGAACTTTATCATACGCCTTACTAAAGTCCATATATATGACATCAACAGCGGTTCCTCCATCTAACAACTTGGTTACTTACTCGAAGAACTCTATTTAGTTGGTAAGGAACGATCTTCCCTGCACAAAACCATGTTGCTTATCACTGATAAGCTCATTCCTTTTGAAATATAAATAGATTCTATCTCTTAGTACTCTCTCCAGCACATTCCCCACCAGTGACGTCAGGCGCACTGGTCTGTCGTTACACGGAATATCCCTACTACTCTTCTTATACAGGGGGACAACATAAGCTACCCTCCCGTCTTCTGGCACCACGCCTGTATTTAAGGATGCCACAAACATATCTTTTTGGGCTCCAGTTATTTCCACTCTCTCCTCCCTCAAGAATCTGGGACAAATCCCATCTGGCCCTGGGTATTTGTCCACCTTAAAAGCCTCTAGCATACCCAACACATCTTCCCTACTTATACCAACGTGACCAGACTAATCAAACGTCTATCTCTATTCTCAAGATTCATCACGTCCCTCTCCTCAGTGAACACTCTCAGGTTGGGCACACAGCCTTCCTTCATTGTCTTTTCGTGGACTAATTCTTTCACCAGTTACCCACTTGCTTCTTATATAAGAACAAAATTCTTTGGGATTTTCCTTAATTTCGCTTGCTAAAGCTTTTCCATTAGCCCTTTTCGCCCGCTTGATTCCTTGTTTAAGACTGGTCCTACTCTTGTGATATTCCTCCAGAACCCGTTCTGTTCTCAGCTGCCTAGATCTTATGTACGCTTCCCTTTCCTCTTGGCTCGTCGTACAATTTCTGCTGTCATCCATGGTTCACGAATCTTGCCCTTCCTATTATTTGCCTTCAACTGGACATGCCTACCCTGCACTATCTTTAGCCTATCTTTGAAAGCCTTCCACATCTCATATGTGGACTTCCCTTCAAATAGCTGTCCCCAATCCATATTTCCCATATCCTGCCTAATTTTGATATAATCGGCTTTGGCCCAGTTTAGTACTCTTCCCTGAGGACCAGTCTCTTCTTTATCTAGAAGTATTCTAAAACTTACAGAATTTTGGTCACTGTTCCAAAGGAAATCCCCCACTGCAACTTCTACCACTTGTCCTTGGCTCGTTCCCATTACCAGGTCCTCTATGGCCGCTTCCCTCGTCGGAATATTGACATACTGCTCAAGACAACTCTCCTGGATGCTTCGTACAAATTGTACTCCATCCAGAACTCTGACTCTAAGTGTATCCCAGTCAATGGTGGGAAACTTGAAGTCTCCCATCACCACTATCCTATTGCCTCTACATCTATTCATAATCTGTTTACCGGTTTGTTTTCATACCTCAAGTTTACTGTTGGGAGGTCTGTAATACAGCCCCAACAGTGTAACTGCACCTTCCTTCTTTCTCAGCTCCAACCATAATGCCTCACTATCCAAGACCGCTATAGTGACCTCCTTTAGCACAGCCGTGGTATCGTCCTTGACCAGCGATGCAACTCCACCCACTCTTTTACTTTCCTCCCTGTCATGTCTGAAGCGTCTATATCCTGGAACATTTAGTTGCCAATCATCATGCCTTTCCTTCAACCAAGTCCCTGTAATGGCAATAATGTCATACTCCCAGGCACCAATCCATGCTCTTAGTTCATCTGTCTTATACTATACTCCTTGCATTAAAGTAGATGCATTTCAGGCCACCAATTCTTTTTTGCTCACTTGCTCTCTGCTTATTCTTTCCTTTATTAATGTTACCTTCATAATTCTTACAGTCTCCAGTCTCCACCTCGCTGCCTGTTTGTTTTCTCTTCTGGTTCCCAGTCCCCTACTGCATTAGTTTAAATCCTCCCAAAGGAGCAAAATCTCCCCCAAGGACATCGGTTTCAGTCTAGTTCAGATGTAGACCGTCCCTATTTTAATAGACCCACCTTCCCCAGAACCTGACCCAATGTCCAACAAATCTGAAACGCTCCCTCCTACACAATCTCTCAAGCCACGTGTTCATCCTGCCTTTTTTTTATTTCTACGCTGGCTAGCGCGTGTCACTTGTAGTAATCCCGAGATCACTCCCTTTGTGGTCGTCCTCTTTAACTTCTTTCCTAGCTCCCTGAAAACTTCTTTCAGGACCTCATCATGCCTTCTACTGATATCATTGGTGCCTATATGCACCAAGACACCTGGCTGTTCGCCCTCCCCTTTTAGAATGCTCTGCAGCCAATCGCTGACATCCGTGACCCGAGCAACTGGGAGGCAACATACCATCTGGGAGTCCCGTTTTTGGCCACAGTACCGCCTATCTACTCCCCTCACTAACGAATCCCCTATTACTATGGTCCTACAAGTCTTTTACCGCCCTTCCGAATAGCAGTGCCTGCCTCGGTGCCATGATCCTGGCAACTGCTGCCCTCCCCTGGTGAGCCATCCCTCCTAACCGTATCCAAAACGTTATACCTGTTTTGGAGGGAGATGACCGCAGGGGACACCTGCACTTCCTTCCTACTCGTTTTCTGTCTTTTGGTCACCCATTCACTGTTTTCCTCAGCAATCCTAATCTGCAGTGTGACCTGTTCACTAAACGTGTTATCCAGGATCTCCTCAGCATCATGGATGCTCCACAGTGAGTCCATCCGCAGCTCCAGAGCCGGCATGCGGTCAAACAACAGCTGCAGCTGGACACTCTCCTTGCAAGTGTAAGAGTCAATAACATCAGACACGTTTCTAAGCTCCCACATGAAGCAAGAGGCACATGCCATGGGTCTGAGGTCTCCAGCCATTATTAGCATAGCTTTATATGAACTAAGTGAAACCAAACAATGCACTTAAATAAATGAAAAATGAAGATAAGAAATAAAAGCCTGACGTTACAGGGTCTTTTACTTCCAGTTAATGGAGGGGAGGGGGGCGGGAGAGAGATATATCACGTGTAGTATCTCGGGTTTAGACACTGCCCAAATATATATTAAACTCTTACCTTCCCAGCAGCCTTCGCTTTACTCCTCCTTCTCTCCTCACCACTCTGGAAAAATGAAGGGTGTCTGTGTATGAGTGGTTGTTGTATCTGTTTGTGTGTGTGAATGAATCTGTGTGTGCGTGCCTGTGTGGTGGTTTGTATACAGGCACACACAGACACACACAAACGGACATACTGAAACATTCACATACACGCCCACAATCCCCACACATGCACACGTATGCTAACTCGGGCACACACAAACAGATATATACACTCAAACAGACACACACTAACACAGATGCTGATTCATACACACAGACACAGAGACACACATATGCACACACACATACAGTCACATGTAAGCACACACAGACAGGCATACACACACACGCACACAGATAGACATTGACATGTAACACACAGAGAGGACACATAGGCACAAACACACTGACACAAACACAAACAGATAGATATCACAACCACCCATACACAGACACCCACAATCCCCACACACATGCACACGCATGCACACACGCAGATGTACACAAACACACAAGCATGCGCACACACAGAACAAGGACACACACAAATACACACAGACACACAAAGACATGCACACACACAGGCGCACACACGTAAACTCAGCCGCACACATACAGACATACAAATGCAAAGACCTACACAGTGGCATGCGCATATGGACACACACACACACACACACGCACACACACACACACACACACACGTACACACACATTCTGTAAAATGCAACGTTTGGTGACTTAACCTTACAAATAATCTTGCATGTAAGAAAGGATTGAAAAGTCCTAAAACGCACCAGCAAAGCATGGCATTATCACATTCAGCAAAAGAGAGAGAGAGACAGAGGGACAGGGAGAGGGAGGATGGGAGGCTTTAAAACCCATTCAATGATTCACTCCAAAACAAAACACTTCCCATTGCACATAGATGCAAACATGCATGCACACACTAATAGAGGAACTCAGAGAGAGAGAGTTAAACATAGATACACATACAGACACAAATCAACAAGCGCAGACAGATATATGCAGACATAGACTTGGACATACAAAGACACATGGAACCATAGAGTTGTACAGGAGGTTTGAAAACAGACCTATCAGCTCAGACACTCAATGCTAACGATAATCTAAAACTAAACTAGTCCCACGTTCCTGCGCTTGGACCATAATTTTCCAAACCTTCTCTTATTGTTGTACTTAATAAAATGTCTTTTAAACATTTTAACTTTACCCACATCTATCACTTCTGAGGACGTTCATGCCATACACGAACCAACTGATGTATGAGCACAATGCACTTCATAGATCCTGATCAGATACACACAAGAACTCTGTGGGAAACTTGGGAAGTGATTGTTAGAAATCTTGATGAGATGTTCTTATTATCAATAGATACAAGTGAGTTGCTGGAAGACATGAGGCTGACTAACGTGGTGCCATTATTAAACAAACTGGCAAGGAAAAGCCAAAAAACAATAGACCAGTGAACCTGACATCGGTGTTGGGCAAGTTGTTGGAGAGAATCCTAACGACAGGATTTGCATGTATTTGGAAAGGCAAGGCCTGATAAGGGAAAGTCAACATGGCTTTGTCCATGAGCGATCTTGTCTCACGAACTTAATTACTTTCTTCTTGTTGTATCTGTTTGTGTGTGTGTGTATGAATCTCTGTGTGTGCGTGCCTGTGTGCTGGTTTGTATACAGGCACACACAGACACACACAAACAGACTTGCTGAAACAGTCACATACACGCCCACAATCCCCACATATGCTAACTCGGGCACACACAAACAGGTATATACATTCAAACAGACACACACGAACACAGATGCTGATACTCGCTGATACATACTTGTCCAAGTCTGTGTCTGCATATTTCTGACTGTGCTTGTTGATTTGTGTCTATATGTGTATCTATGTTTATCTCTCTCTCTCTGTGAGTTCCTCTATTAGTGTGTGCATGTATGTTTGCATCTATTTGCAATGGGAACTGTTTCGTTTTGGGGTGAATTATTGAATGGGGTTCAAAGCCTCCCATTCTCCCTCTCCCTCTCCCTCTGTCTCTCTCTCCTTTGCTGAAAGTGATATAATGCCATGCTTTGCTGGTGTGTTTTAGGACTTTTCAATCCTTTCTTACATGCAAGATTATTTGTAAGGTTAAGTCACGAAACATTGCTTTTTAAAGAAAACATTGATGAGGGCAGAACAGTGGAGGTGATCTACATTGACTTCAGTAAGGCATTCGACAAGGTTCCCCCATGAAAGACGTTAGCATGGTGAGATCTCATAGAATACAAGAAGAACTATCCATTTGGAAACAGAACTGGCTCAAAGGTAGATGTCAGAGGGTGGTAGTGGAGTGTTGTTTTTCAGACAGGAGGCCCGTGACCAGAGGTGTGCCACAAAGATTGGTGCTGGGTCCACTACTGTTCATCATTTGCATAAATGATTTGGATGTGACCACCAGAAGTAAGGTTTGTAAGTTCATATTTGCCACCAAAATTGAAGGTGCAGTGGATAGAGAATATGATCATCTTAGAGTATAACGGAATATTGATGAGATGGACCAATGGGCTCACGAGTTACAGATGGAGTTTAATTTAGATACGTATGAAGTTCTGCATTTTGGAAAGGAGAATCAAGATTTGGACTTACTGTTAAGTCCCTGAGGAGTGTTGCTAAACAAAGAGGCCTTGGAGTGCAGGTTCATAATACTTTGAAAGTGGAGTCTCAGTTATACAGGATAGTGAAGAAGGTGTTTGATATTGTTGTGGTTCTATTCGCCGAGCTGGGAATTTGTGTTGCAGACGTTTCGTCCCCTGTCTAGGCGACATCCTCAGTGCTAGGGAACCTCCTGTGAAGTGCTTCTGTGATCTTTCCTCTGGCATTTGTAGTGGTTTGAATCTGCCGCTTCCGGTTGTCAGTTCCAGCTGTCCGTTGCAGTGGCCGATATATTGGGTCCAGGTCAATGTGCTTGTTGATTGAGTGTGTGGACGAGTGACATGCCTCTAGGAATTCCCTTGCTGTTCTCTGTTTGGCTTGTCCTATAATAGTAGGATTGTCCCAGTCGAACTCATGTTGCTTGTCGTCTGCGTGTGTGGCTACTAAAGATAGCTGGTCGTGTCGTTTCGTGGCTAGTTGGTAGTCATGGATACGGATCATTAGCTGTCTTCCTGTTTGACCTATGTAGTGTTTTGTGCAGTCCTTGCATGGGACTTTGTACACTACGAAGTAGCCACACTCGCAGATGACAAGCAACATGAGTTCGACTGGGACAACACTACTATTATAGGAGAGGCCAAACAGAGAACAGCCAGGGAATTCCAAGAGGCATGGCACTCGTCCACACACTCGATCAATAAGCACATCGACCTGGACCCAATATACCGGCCACTGCAACGGACAGCTCGAACTGACAACCGGAAGCGGCAGATTCAAACCACTACAAATGCCGGAGGAAAGATCACAGAAGCGCTTCACAGGAGGCTCCCAAGCACTGAGGATGTCACTTCGACAGGGGAAGAAACGTCTGCAACACAAATTACCAGCTCGGTGAACAGAACCACAACAACGAGCACCCGAGCTACAAATCTTCTCACAAACTTTGAGGTGTTTGATATGCTTGTCGTTGTTGGACCGTGCATTGAATGTAGGAATTGGAAGGTCATATTGCAGCTGTACAGGACATTGGTTAGGCCAGCATCGAATACTTCGTGCAATTCTGGTCCCGTTCTTCGAGGAAAGATGTGTGAATTCAGAAAAGATTTACAAATATATTGCCAGGGTTGGATGTTTTGAGAGTTATAGAGAGGCTTAATATGCCGGGATTATTTTCCCTGCAGCATCAGCAGTTGAATTGTGATCATAAAGGTTTATATACTCACAAGGAGAATGGGTAGTGTCAATCGCCAAGGTCTTTTCCCCAGGGTAGCATTTCCAAAGCTAGAGGACATAGGTTCAATTAGAGAGGGGCAAGACTTAAAAGGGATCTAAGGGGCAACGCTTTCAAAGAGAGTGTGCTTTATATGTAACGAGCTGCCAGAGGAAGTTGTGCAGGCTGGGACAATTACAACATTTAAAAGCCATCTGGACGAGCACGTGAATACGAAATGTTTTGGGGGATATAGGCCAAATGCTGGCAAATGGAACTGTACTACGGTAGAGCTGGGTAGCTCGATGACACTTTGTCTTCTGTAAACCTTTCTCTTGTCACCTTCAAATTACCCCTAGTCTTGAAATCCACCACTGTAAGGAAACGAAACTTCCATTCAACATTATCTATACCCCTAAATGATTTATAAACCTCTATAAGGTTGATAATGCCTCAACCTTCGTCTCTGCAGTGGCAAAGGTCCCAATTCATCGAGCCTGGCCTTAAACACTCCATTTCCAACAACAGACTGACAAATCCTTTCTGAACCCTCTCTAGTTTAATAATATCCTCAATGTAACGGGTTGACCATAACTACACAGTACTTCAGGAGAGACCTCACGAATGTTCAGTGCAACCCGAAGATAATGTTCCAGCTCCTGTACTCAAAGGTCTGAGCAATGAAGCATAGCAAACCAAACGCCTTCATAACCACCGTGCTTACACATGGTGCAAACGTAAAAAAAAGGAACCCTAGATCTCTCTGTTCTACAATACTACCAATGGACCAACATTTAATTGTAGGTGTTGTCTCCTTGTTTCTTTTCTCAAATTGTAATACATTGTATTTATTGAAATTAAACTCCATCTGCCACTCCTCCGTCCAGTGACTGATAATACTGGGGAAGAAAGGCTGGACAGTAATGAGCTGCCTTGGATTCCTTCGTGGTTTTAAGAAGAGAGCAGCCGCACGTTAGAAGCAGGAAAGAGTGATTGGTGTTTCTGATCCAGAAAGTATGCTCTTTCTTCGTCTCTGGTGTTCAGTAATAAATATCTATTCCAGATCCTTTATAGTGCAGAGTGTGTCTGCAGGATGCTTTCTCCCTCATATTGCAGATATCAGATAATTACCATTTAAGGTGGAAACCATAGCCAAGCAATTAACGATCTTCACAGTTTATCTCGAAGGCAGAGCACATAAACTCAACATTATAGAGTTGAAGTAAGTACGTTTCACCTGTTTAACAATGTAATTCATTTAACTGTGTGAGTCAGTAAAGTTAACCAAATTTTAATGAATCCACACCGAGCTGAAAGCTGACAATTAAAATGTGACCCAAAATCCCGGCATGGTTTAAGACTTGTATAGTGAGTAACGCCCATGCCTCTGAGCCAGAGCTCTGGGTCAGACTCCAATACATGAACTTGCGTGGTAGTGTCTCTCACTCTGGAACAGAATGTCTGGATTCAAGACCTGCCTGTCACGGAAGTATGTCATAGTATTTCAAAAGTGTCTGATGAACAAACACAAAGAAGAATAATGTTGCAGCTTCAGGGATTGTTGCCAAATGGTGGTAGTATGTCTACCTCTGAGCCCAAAAGTTTAGATTCAAATCCCACAGAGGTGTTTCATAATGTGGCTGAACAAGTTGTTAAAAAGATTTTAGAATTGTGATGTGATGAAGAAGGAAGAGGAGTCAGTATTGAATTTCAAAATTTATGTCCAGGTTTACTGAAAACACAGCCATTCGTGTTGCCTGGAGTCAAACTTACACATTCCAGAGGTTCATAAAATCATGAAGACAATGGATAAGGTGAATATTCAGGGTCTTTGCCCCAGTGTAGGGAAGTCCAAAACAAGGGGAAATAGACTTAAGGTGAGATGGACAAGATATAAAAGGGACCTAAGAGGACAATTTTCATACAGAAGGTGGTATATGTATGCAACCAGCTGCCAGACGAAGTGGTGGAAGATGGTACAATTGCAACATTTAAAATGCATCTGGTTGGGGACATGAATTGGAAGGGTCAAGAGGGATATGGTACAAATGATGGAAAATGAAATTAAGTTAACTTACGACATCTGGTTGGCACGAATGTGTTTGACCAGAGCGTCCGTTTCTGTACTGTACATTTCTATGATTCATTGACCAATTAAACACGATCTCGTTGTAATCTTATGTGATCTCCTTCACTTTCCACTATATAACCAATCTTGTTGTCATCTGTAAATTTACTCACCATACTTTGTATAATTCTCATCTAAATAATTGATATAAATGACAAACAAAAGTGGATCCAGCAGCAATCCCTTTGGAACGGCACTGGTCACAGGCCTCCAATCCAAAAGTCAACTTCCCTCCACCACACTTTGCCTCCTGCCAATAAGCTGAAACACACACATGCATACAGACATAGAGCACAGACACAGTTCTGTCTTTAAGACAGAGATAGATATATTCTGATTGATAAGTGGATCAAGATAACAGTGAGAAGGGAGGATAAATTTGTTGAGAAACATATCAGCCCTGATTGAACGGCAGAAGAGACTTGTTGAACCAAACAGTCTAGTTCTGCACCAATTTCATACGCTCTATAGTTTACGCTATCTGAAATGTCTAACCAAGAGAGCAGTGGAGTCTGGGTTTGATAAATACTTCACTGAATGTAGCCAATGGGAATGTAGGATAGATTTGAGGGACTGAATGGTCTATGTCTTTCGGATTAGTTGGGCCCTCATTTTAAAAAAAAAGGGGAAGCGGACTTGCTGTGAGGTCCATGCACTTTTACATTTAAATGTTTCCCCGTTTAAGATTGAGATAAGGATGTTCCTATATTCATAGAGTTGTACTGTCTTTGGTATTGTCATTCCCAGGGAACAGTGAAGACTAGGCCATAGAGTCCTAGAGTCCCAGAGATGTACAGCATGGAAACAGACATTTCGGTCTAACTCCATACTGACCACATTTCACAACCCAAACTAGTCCCACATGTCATATCGCTCCAAAACCCTCCTATTCATATACCCACGCAGATGCCTTTCAAATGTTGCAGTTGTACCAGCTTCCACCACTAACTCTCGTGAATCATTACACACACGTACCACCCTCTGCATGAAAACGTTGCCTGTTAGGTCTCTTTTATATATTTCTCTTCTCACCCTAAACCTATGACGTTTAGTTCTGGACTCCCTTACGACAGGAAAAAAATATCGTTGGCTGGAAAAGCACAGCAGGTCAGGCAGCATCCAAGGAGCAGGCGAATCGACGTTTTGGGCAAAAGCGCTTCTTCAGGAATGAGGAGGGTGTGCCAAGCAGGCTAAGATAAAAGGTAGGGAGGAGGGACTTGGGGAAGGGGCGGTGGGAGTGCGATAGGTGGAAGGAGGTTAAGGTGAGGGTGATAGGCCGGAGAGGGGTGGAGGCGGATGGGCTGGGAAGAAGATTGCAGGTCAAGAAGGCCTTGCTGAGTCCGAGGGTTGGGACTGAGAAAAGGTGGGGGAGGGGAACTGAGAAAACTGAAAAAACGAGCATTCATCCCTTGTTTTTGGAGGGTTCCTAGGTGGAAGATGAGGCGCTCTTCCTCCAGGTGGCGTGTTGCCATGTTCTGGCAATGGAGGAGGCCAAGGACCTGCAAGCCCTTGGTGGAGTGGAAGAGGGAGTTAAAGTGTTCAGCCAAGGAGCGGTTAGGTTGGTTGGTGCGGGTACCCCAGAGATGTTCTCTGAAATGTTACACAAGTAGGCGGCCTGTCTCCCCAATGTATAGGAGGCCACATCGGGCGCAGCAGATGAAGTAAATGATGTGTGTGGAGGTGCAGGTTAATTTGTGACGGATATGGAAGGATCCCTTGGGGCCTTGGAGGGAACTGAGGGGGGTGGTCTGGGCGCAAGTTTTGCATTTCTTGCAGTAGCAGGGGAAAGTGCCTGGAGTGGATGTTGGGTTGGTGGGCAGTGTGGACCTGGCGAAGGAGTCGCGGAGGGAGTGGTCTTTCCGGAACGCTGATAGGGAGAGGAGGGAAATATATCCTTAGTGGTGGGGACTATTTGGAGGTGGCAGACATGATGAAGGATGATATCCTTCGAGGTATCCTGAGGTTGTTGGGGTGGTAGTTGAGGACCAGTGGGGTTCTGGCCTGGTGGCGATTGGAGGGGAGGGGTACAAGGGCGGAGGATCACGAAGTGGGGGAGATGCAGTGAAGAGCATCGTCAACCACGTCTGAGGGGAAATTGTGGTCTTTGAAGAAGGAGGCCATCTGGGTTGTTCGGTATTGGAATTGGTCCTCCTGGGAGCAGATGCGGCGGAGGCGAAGGAATTAGAAATATGGGATGGCGTTATTACAGGGCACAGGGTGGGAGGAGGTGTAGTCTCGGGAGCTGTGGGAGTTGGTCGGTTTATAGTAAAATTCCGTGTTGATTCGGTCGTCCGAGATAAAAATGGACAGGTTTAGGAAGGGGAGGGAGGAGTCTGCGACGGTCCATTTAAATTTGAGTTTGGGGTGGAAGGTGTTAGTAAAGTGAACGAACTGTTCAACCTCCTTGTGGGAGCATGAGGCAGCGCCGATACATTCATCGATGTAGCGGAGGAAAAGGTGGGGGTTAGTGCCAGTTTAGCTGCGGAAGATGGACTCTTCCACATATCTGATGAAGAGGCAGGCATAGCTGGAGCCCATGCGGGAGCCCATGGCTACTCCTTTGGTTTGGAGGAAGTGGGAGGATTGGAAAGAGAAGTTGCTCAGAGTGAGAAACGGGTCAGTCAGTCGAAAGAGGGTGTCAGTGTAAGGGAACTGGTTGGTTCAGCGGAAAATGAAGAACAAGAGGGCTTGAGGCCTTCGTGATGGGGGATGGGGGTGTATAGGGACTGGATATCCATGGTGAAGATAAGGCATTGGGGGCTGGAGAAGCGAAAATCATGGAGGAGGTGGAGGGCGTGGGTGGTGTCCCGAAGTAGGTGGGGAGTCCTTGGACTAAGGGGTACGACACCATGTCAACGTATGCAGAGATGAGTTCAGTGGGGCAGGAGCAGGCTGAGACAATGTGTCGGCAGGGGCAGTCAGGTTTGTGGATTTTGGGCAGGAGGTAGAAACGGGCGGTGCGGGGTTGTGGGACTATGAGGTTGGAGGTGGTGGATAGGAGATCCCCTGAGGTGATGAGGTTATGCATGGTCTGGGATATGATGGTTCGGTGGTGGGAGGTGGGGTCATGGTCAAGTGGGCAGTAGGAGGAGGTGTCCGCGAGCTGGCGTTCAGCTTCAGCAAAGTAAACATCAGTGCGCCCCTGAGTGACGTCACTCACCTACACAACCACCATGCTGCACGATTCTCCGCCCCCACGCCGGCCTACGCCCCCACGCTTATCTCCGCCCCCACGCTGAACTCCGCCCCCACTCGCAACTCCGCCCAATGCCTAACCCCACCTTCACGCCGAATACCGCCCCCCACGTCTAATCCCGCCCCCACTCCCAGCTCCAGCCCCACACTAGGCCCTAGTGCCCAATCCTGCTGTATTTTCACCATCCCTCCAGACCTCCCCCACTCTGAGGATGAAAGATCAGTCCTCAGCAGAGGCCTCATCATCACCCCCCTATGCTCTCGGATTAACGAGTTCAACACTCGGCGAGACATCGAACAATTCTTGCGCCGCCTTCGCCTCCATGCCCACTTCTTCAACCAGGGCTCCCGCCCACCCTCTAACGACCCTTTCTCCCGCCTCCAACGCACCCCATCCACCCGGACACCCCGTGCTGGCCTCTTACCTGCCATCGATCTCTTCATAGCCAACTGCAGCTGCAACATTGACCTCCACAACCGGTCCACCCCTCTCACCTACTCCAACCTCTCGCCCTCCCAATGCACAGCCCTCCACTCACTCCGCTCCAACCCCATCCTCACTATTAAACCGGCAGACAAGGGAGGTGCGGTGGTAGTTTGGTGCACTGATCTTTAATTTGCTGAGGCTAATCACCAGCTTGCGGACACCTCCTCCTACTTACCCCATGACCATGACCCCACCTCCCACCATCAAACCATTATCTCCCAGACCATCCATAACCTCATCACTTCAGGGGATCTCCCATCCACCGCCTCCAATCTCATAGTCTCAGAACCACGCACCGTCCATTTCTACCTCCTGCCCAAAATCCACAAACCTGACTGCCCCGGCCGACCCATTGTCTCAGCCTGCTCCTGCCACACCGAACTCATCTCTGTATACCTCCACACGGTCCTGTCCCCCTTAGTCCAAGAACACCCCCACCTCCATTCGGGACACCACCACACTATCCACCTGCTTCGTGATTTTCGCTTCTCCAGCCCCCAACTTCTTATTTTCTCCATGGACATCCAATCCCTGTACACCTCCATCCCCCATCACGAAGGCCTCAAAAAACTCCGCTTCTTCCTTTAGCGCCGACCCAACCAGTACCCTTCCACTGACACCATCCTTCGACTGATTGAACTGGTCCTCACTCTGAGCAACTTTTCTTTCCAATCCTCCCACTTCCTCCAAACCAAAGGTCTAGCCATGGGCACCTACATGGCCCCCGTCTATATTCCTCTTCATCAGATATGTGGAAGCGTCCATCTTCCGCAGCTACACTGGCACCAATCTCCACCATTTCCGCAGGTACATCGATGACTGTATCAGCGCTACCTCGTGCTCCCACGAGGAAATTGAACAGTTCGTCCACTTTACTTACAACTTCCAGCCCAACCTCAAATGTACCTGGACCGTTGCTGACTCCTCCCTCCCCTTCCTAGACCTCTCCATTTCTATCTCGGATGACTGACTCAACACGGAAGTTTACTATAAACCAACCGACTCCCACAACTACCTAGACTACACCTCCTCCTACCCTGTCCCCCGTTAAAACGCCATCCCATATTCCCAATTCCTTCGCCTCCGCCGCATCTGCTCCCAGGAGGAGCAATTCCAATACCGAACAGCCCAGATGGCCTCCTTCTTCAAAGACTGCAATTCCCCCTCAGACTTGGTTGACGATGCTCTCCACTGCATCTCCTCCACTTCCCGCTCCTCCGCCCTTGTACCCCGCCCCTCCAATAGCCACCAGGACAGAACCCCACTGGTCCTCACCTACCACCCCAACATCCTTAAGATACATCTTATTATCCTTCGTCATTTCCGCCACCTCCAAGTAGACCCCACCACCAAGGACATTTTTCCCTCCCCTCCCCTATCAGCGTTCCCGAAAGACCACTGCCTCCACGACTCCCTCGTCAGGTCCACACCCCCCAACAATCCAACCTCCCCCTGCAACTGCAAGAAATGCAAAACCTGCGGCCACACCTCCCCCCTCACTTCCCTCCAAGGCCCCAAGGGATCCTTCCATATCCATTACAAATTCATCTGCACCTCCACACACATCATTGACTGCATCCTCTGCACCCAATGTGGCCTCCTCTATATTAGTGAGACAGGCCGCCTACTTGCGGAAAGTTTCAGAGAACACCTCTGGGACAGCCGCACCAACCAATCCAACCGCCTCATGTCTGAACACTTTTATTCACCTCCCACTCCACCAAGGGCTTGCAGGTCTTTGGCCTCCTCCATCGCTAGACCATGGCAACAAGATGCCTGGAGGAAGAACGCCTCATCTTCCGCCTAGGACCCTTCCAACCACAAGGGATGAATGCTGATTTTTCCAGTTGTCTCATTTCCCCTCCCCCACGTTTTCTCTGTCCCAACCCTGGGACTCAGCACCGCCTTCTTGATCTGCAATCTTCTTCCCGGACCATCCGCCCCCACCCCCTCTCCGGCCTATCACCCTCACCTTAACCTCCTTCCAAATATCGCATTCCCAACGCCACTCCCCCAAGACCTTCCTTTTATCTTAGCCTGCTTGGCACAACCTCCTCATTCTGAAGAAGGGCTTATGCCCGAAATGTCGATTCCCCTGCTCCTTGAATGCTGCCTGACCTGCTGCGTTTTTCCAGAAAAAACATTTTTCATCTCTGATCTCCAGCATCTGCAGTCCTCACTTTCTTCCAGGGAAATTATTGTGCCTATTTACCCTATACATGCCTCTCATGATTTTATAAACCCCTATTATGTCACCTCTCAAAGAAAATCGCTTATTTTAATGTGTAGTGACTGCATCAATTTTTCAACACAACAGTTAAAAATGAAATTAATGATCGACATTATTGGTTATGTTGTTAGGGGATGCATGTTCATCAGGCTAAAAGGAACTCTGCCCCCTTCTCAGTGTCTGAAGGTGAAAATTGAGTGCATGACTGACATTGCAGATGGTTCTATAGTTTCATCAGATAGGCAGCGATCCCCCCAAATGTTAGTCTATATTCTGTGCTCATGTTTTATAAACTCAGGGATCAGGATCATTGACAGTACGAACACCACCTGATCATCTGACAACAACTGCCCCGAATAGATGATCGCTGAGATCAGAAACAAATCGACAATCAGCTACACAGTATAGCTGGAGGCCATGCAACGCTTCAAGGCTATTAAACAGTAAGAGGAGAGCCCTGGTCCGCTACAAGGAAATACAGAGTCGAGATAATTACTTATTTTGAGGTTGGAAAGCTGTCACTAGTGGAAATCCTCAGGAATCGGTGTGAGGCCATCAACAGTTTACAATCTAGGTTAATGATTTGGAAGGGTCTGAAAAATCGGAGCTCAGTTTGCTCATACACCAGGATAGTCATTCAACAAGAATTCATGTGGAGACAGAACGTCTGCAATGGAATACAGACAGGAGAGGGCAGTGAGTAAATCTTCGCCAAAAAAAAACCAGTACAATTGTGTGTGATGAGAAGTTTGTGTTTTGGAGGAAGCATAAAACAACCATAAATTATATAACTGGAGGCAGAATGAAGAAATCCGTGGTACAAAGGGAATCGTGTGTTCTGCTCCATAAATCACATGCAGTTAGTCTGTACAGACAGCACGTGATTTGAACATTAAATGAAATGACACTTTTTCTTGCAAAGAGAATTGGGGCTGATCTTAAGGATGTTTTACTGCATCTGTACAGGCCGTTGCTGAGAACACATCTGACGTACTGTGCATGGTTGTAATTCCACTGAAGTGAAAAACAAATTGCTTTTGAAATGTTTCAAATGTGCTTCGCCTTACTCGTACTTGCAATTAAGGCATTATGTTATGAACGATTCGAAGTTTAGTCTTGAGAATGAGAAATGTTCTTATTGACCACACAAGATTTTGATCTGGTGAAGACCTGATGAATATTTTGTCTGCTATGGGAGAACAAGACTGGGGAGCGAATTTAAGAATAAAATGCATTCATTAAAATGCAGATATTGTGAAGATACTACAAGTTGTATTATAAAAATATACGGGAACATATATTCACATCTTCGAAACTAGTGGCGTTATTTGTTCCAAAAGAAATGGCTGGGTGTCCAACAGCAGCAGTGATGTACCTACATGAAGTAGGGAATGTGATGGAGTCGTACAGTTCAGACACTGTTCAAACAGACTTCATTTGGTCCAGTTTGAGGCTGGATAACGGTATTGTGTGAGTCAACTCAGAGAGGGAGGAAATGCATCGTTTCTGAGAAGGAACAGCCTGTTGCTCCCTCTCTCTCTGTTCCTCTTCCCAGCAATGTGTGTGAGCTGAAATCTTCTTAGTCGTCTTTACCACTCAAGGAGGATTCCTGTCGAGGATTGATTCGAATCGCCCCACTGCCTGAAGTAAAGGCAATCCAACTAAATCCACCTGCTCCAGGAAGTTATCCCATTACCAGTAGCTTGTGAGAGCAGAGTAGCTTCATAAGCTGAATGATGTTTGGAACTATCACTAATGTTTCATTTCGTCGTGAGTTCAATTAATATTTGGGCACAGTTCATTCAAGTTAACGTTCTGCAGAGATTATATTTTTCAGTTTGTCATCAAACGTGTGCATGTGTCAGTATTTTTAGAGAGGGAAACATCAGCGTACAGATTTGCAATAGTCAAACAATTTGTCATTCATCTTTCCATCCTAGGATGAGGAACGTTGTTTCGGTCATAAATATGTTAATTTTAGCAGATTAAAGAATCCTGCCTGACTTGTTCATAATCCTCACATAGTCTGAGACCGATAGTATTGATCATATCACCAACCCGGTTACATTAACATTTGCAATGGCCAGCGGAAGCGTGGGACGAGGAAATGGAAGAGTGACCTGACGTCATTGGTGGCCAGATTGTTAGAGAGCATTGAGAGGGGCAGGATTTACATGTATTTGCAAATCCAACAACTGATGAAGGATAGTCAACATGGCTTTGTGCATGGGGAATCATTTCTAACAAAGTTGATTGCATTTTGTGAAGAGGTGGCAAAGAAGATTGATGATGGCAGTATGATAGACGCTGTCCACATAAATTCAGCAAGGCATTCGACAGAATCCCACATGGCAGACAAGTTAGTAAGGTTAGGTCATAAATAGATCCAGGATAAGCTAGCCAATTGACGACAAAATTAGAGTGAAGATGGAACCTTCCTGCACATCAGTGTAAAAGACAATGATGAAGTGTATATACCATCCTCAGCCAAAAGTGTTGCTTTGATGATCCCCACAGAATCACAGATGTCAGTCTTCAAACAATTCGATTCGCTGCACGTAACATGAAGAAACAGCTGAACATAGTAGATACGACAAAGGGAATGAGCCCTGACACTATTCCTGCAATAGAATGAAAGACTTGTGCTGCACAACAAGCCGAGTCTCTGTGGAAACTGTTTCATTCCAGCTCTAACTCTGACATCTCCCTGCCAATGTGGGAAATCACACAAAAGTGTCCCGTCCCCTCAGAGGAGAATAATTACAATCTGACCAATTACCGCCCCCTCATTCCCATCATGATAATCAAATTGGTGGGAATTTTTTGATGGAGCTGTCAACCAGCACAGAAATAACGTGCAGAGTGCTGTTTCCAATAAGCCCCCCAAGTGGAGACGGTGTTGCTGTGGAAATGTCACTGGATTACTAATCCAGACCAGAATAACGCTCTGGCACCTGGTGGAGGTTAGATACAATTAATAGAATATCGAGATGTAAAATCGTGTGCCAGTAATATTGACCTTGAAGCACATGTCTATTGTCAACGTAAATTTCCTTTCCCCAATGTACATTCAGGAAGTGAATTTCCAGTGCTTTCCTGGTCGAACCAAAAAGTGACTGCAGACACACAGACATGTGGTAAACTCATTGCATCAAACTTCTCCGAGGTATTAAAGGATAAAAATGAGGTAACACCTGGCACCAGCCTTTATATCGGAAAAGGGAATAGGAAGCACAGTCCTGACGACACTGCAGAGACCTCCTTCCTTATATCTGAGAGCTTATGAGGAGAAAGTGAGGACTGCAGATGCTGGGGATCAGAGCTTAAAAATGTGTTGCTGGAAAAGTGCAGCAGGTCAGGCAGCATCAAAGGAGCAGGGGAATCGACGTTTCGGGCATAAGCCCTTCTTCAGGAATGAGGAGGGTATGCCAAGCAGGCTAATGAGAGCTTATGACAACATTAATAGTGCTTTTCCACAGACTGCACAGAAACATCACAAAATGAGTAGGCCTTTCAACACATTGAGCCTTCCCCAATCTAGGTTTTGACTAAACAACTCTTCAATTAACTTTTCCCTAACACTATATACTGCATATCCTTTGAAATGTTCATATATCAGAGTGATATGTAGTACGAACTTTGGTCCGTCAATTTTGCTCTCCCATTCAATATAACAATGGCTGATCCTGTATCTCCAAACCAAACACCTGTTGCAACTTCACCCGTTTAGTGTCTAGACATCCTTATTTATATTCCGTGCCTCAGTTTCCACAGTGTTATGTGGGACAGAATTCCCCAGATTCACCAGTCTGCGAATGCAGACATTTATTCTCATCTCAATGCAGAGTGGCCTGCCTGTACCTAATATTGTGACCCATGTTTTCGACGTCCCAGCCAGTGGAATTATCATCCCCGCTGTCAATCTGTTTCACCCTGTCAGAGTTTTATTTATTTCACTGAGCTCTCCACCCATTTTCCTAAAGTCCATGGAACACAGGCCCAGTCGCCCCAAGCTATGTTCCCCCAAAACGTCTGTCATCCCAGAGATCAGTCTGGTCATCCTTCACTGCACTCCCTCAATGTCAGGTTTGTGTTTTATTTGTTAAGGAAACCAATACTGCACACAATACTGCACAATGTTCCATATGGGGGCTCACCAAGACCCTGTGTAGATGCAGTAACACACACCTGCGCTCAAATCCCCCGGAAATGAAGGTCAATACATCATTTAACTTTCAACCTACTTTCTGTTGCAGCAGTATTGCTTTCTGTGACTGGTGTACAAAGAGTTCGAGATTCATTTCAATGATAGAGCTCCCCACTTGGTGGGTCTATGTATATTGGTCAGTGTGCCAATATCAATCCCAGTATTGACTTCTGGCTTCAGAACTCACTGCCCTGCATAGACCTTGGAGTTTGGTGGTGAAGAAGTCAACAAAAGTATGCACATAAGTATCTTCATGCAGCAACTTTTTTCCATGAATTCCTTTTGAAATGCGAGCCTATTCATCTATTTCCTACCAAATGCTCAATGTTACGTCTATCCACATTGTTCTTCATCTGCCACGTATTTTATCATTTCGTCCACTTGTCTCAATCACCTTGAAACTTTTTTATAACCTCCTCATCCACTCACAATCTCAGTTTGGTACCATCCGCAAATTTGAAAAGATTACATTTAATACCCATGAACAAATGTTTGGTCTGTTTTCTGAATAGATGGGGCACAAACATCAATTCCTGGATTATCCCGCTAGTCATTGCTTTCTATTGAAAAATATATGGAACGGTATATGCTAATTCACTTTTTCCTGTCAGGTCTCCTATTCTCAACCCATGCCAGTATATTAGATCTAGCTGTTACACACTGTTATGGGCCAGGACAAACCCCCTCAAATCATTTCAAGGAATTAGCACTGACCCAACTTCTGCTCATTGACTTAAGCAAGTGTAAGGCGGATTTTCAAGAAGTGATGCAGCTGGTCAAATCACTTAGTTTTAAACAAAACAGAATGTCTTTGCAAGGTTACTGAGTGAGACGCAAACAATACAGAACAACTTAACCGATCCGAAAACCCAACAGATTATCCCAACTTAATGATCGTGCTCCAAATACTTGATATAATCACGATAAACACTCTATGGCAAAAGCGAAAGGAAAAACAATCAAACCCAGTTTCTAAGAGGAGAGATGTCAGAGATAGGGAGGAACAACATGGACCTGCCTCTTTGAGTCTGGTATCTTCACAACTGCTGCCTACTTTGAGTAAACAGCCAGGCTGCGAAAAATCAGACCGAACGAACTAAAGCAGAGGAACTGAACTTGGATAACTGGCCACTCCCCTTTCATAAGAACAGAAGAACAGAAGAACTAGGAGCAGGAGTAGGCGTTCTGGTCGTCTGCCATTCAATAAGATCATGACTGATATACTCGTGGACTCTGATCTACTTTCCCGCACTCTCACCATATCCCTCACTTACTGTATTGTTCAAACAGTATCTACCTTAGTTTTCAATACATTTACTGAAGTAGTATCGACTACTTAACTAGGCAGGGAATTACAGACATTACAAACCTCTGGGTGAAGAGGTTCCTTCTCAATTCAATCCTAAATCTACTCCCTCTAATGCTGAGGCCATTCCCTATTGTCCTAGCTTCACCTCCCTGTGGAAACATCCTTTTTACTTCTCTCTTATATACTCACCGCATAATCCCCTCATTCTTCTAAATTCCAATGAATATATTGCCAGTCTGCTCAGTCACACCTCATAAGCCAACCCCCTCATCTCTGGAATCACTCGAATAAACCCCCTCTGCAACCCCTCCAGTGCCAGTATACCTTTCCTGAAGTAAGGACAGCAAAACAGCATGCAGTACTCCAGGTGTGGCCTCACCAGCAGCATGGACAGCTGCAACATATCCTCCCTGCTTATAACCTCAATCCCTTTCACAATGAAGGGAAACATTCCATTTGCTTTCCTCAGTAATTGCTGTACCTTCGGCCAACCTTCTGTGATTCATGCACATGGACACGCAGGTCCCTCTGTATAACGGCATGCTGCAACGTTTTACCATTCAAGTAATAATCCTTTTTACTGGCACTCCCAACAAAATGGATGATATCACATTGATCAACATTGTATTCCATCTGCCAGACCTTTACCCACTTACTCAAAGTAGCTATGTCAATCCACGAAGTCTCACGGTCCTCTGCATGCTTTGCTATGAAACGCATCTTCGTGTCATCTGCAAACCTTGACGCACTACACGTTTTCCTCAACTCCAAATCATCTATATAGATTGTGAATAATTGTGGCCCCAACACCGATCCCTGAGGCACACCACTAGGTATTGATTGCCAGCCAGAATATCACTCACTTACACTCACAATTTGCTTCTTGTGAGTCAAGAAATCCTCCATCTATGCTGATACTTTACCTGTAACGCCATGCACCTTTTTCTTATGCAGTAGCTTCTTGTGCGGCAAGTTGTTGAAGACATTTTGGAAATTTAGGTACACCATAGCCACTGGGTCCTCGTTGTTCACCTTGCTCGTGTTGTCTCCATAGATTTCCAAAAAACTTGTCAAACATGACCTGTTCTTCATGAACTCATGCTGCGTCTGCGAAATGCTTTGGGATTTCTTCCTTGATAATACACTCAAGCAGTTTCCTCACTACACAGGAAAAGCTAACTGGTCTATAATTCTCCATATTTTGTTTACCTCACTTTCTAAACAGTGGCGTCACATTTGCTGTTTTCCAATCTGCTGAACTGCCCTGGAGTTCAGCAAATTCTAACAAATTGCCACAATTACATTTATTATTTTTCCCGCTATCTCTTCTAGAACCCTGGGATGCATTCCATCAGGGCCAGGAGACTTGCCTACCCTCAGCTCTGTTAGCTTGCACAACACTATCTTTTCCATAATAATGAATGTTTCCAAGGTCCTCACCTACCTCAGTCTCTTTGACAATCACTAGCATGCTATTTGTGTCCTCCACGATGATGACAGATACAAAACACCTGTTCAATGCCTCGGCCATTTCGTCATATCTTATAGCTAAATGACCCTTCCGAACCTCTGAAGGACCAACATTTACTCAAGTCATGCTTTTGCATTTTATTCATTTATAGTATATACCATCATCTATCTATCTTTATATTCTGTACTTTTTTTTTTCTCTCGTGTTCTATAAAACTTTTCTTTATAGTTTATTTTGTGGCTTTCTGTTCACCTTTTCCCCAATCTTTTAGGTTTTTGCTGTTCTTGACCACTTCGCATTCCTTCTCTTTCAATTTGATAGCATCCCTTATTTCCTTCGATACAAATGACAGATTAACCATTTTCTGAGAGTCTTTCCTTTTCACTGGAATATACTTTTGCCACTGAAATTAAAAATCTCCTTTGAAAGTTGTCCACTGCTTGTCAACTCTCCCATTATGAAGTATTTATTTCGAGGCGACTTTAGCTAACTCCTCCCTCATTCTATTGTAGTCTCCCTTGCTGAAGCACAACAACCTGTTATTGGATTTTATCTTCTCTCCAACAGTATTCTAAAGTCAACCATACTGTGATCACTCCTTCACTATAATGTGAATAATTATTCTTGTCTCATTGTACATGACCAGAACTACAATACCTTGCTCCTCATTGTGCGTGCTTTTATTTTAGACTTGAAAGCATTCCCAAGTAGTCACACCCAGATTTTTTGGATTCCCTGCTTTTAAGACATCCATGAAAAATAAAATAAGGCCAGAATAAACTTGTTAAAGGAGTAGCATTGTCACAACACTAGACTTGGGACTTCATCAAAAATGTTTCTGATAATCCAAATTCACTGCATCCATTGCTTTGCCATAATTTATTTCCCAATCAGTTTCTCAAATATGATTGGCCTTTAATAAATCGACAATGACTTTATATATGTTCATTACTTCATCATTAATGTAATTTTCAAAGTTCCCTGAAAATGCGTCCTTTCCACCAGACACTTGTATTGTCCTGATTTTTTTTTCGGTGCTAAGCAGACTGTGATTCCCTGCCTCCTTTTGAAATACTAGGGTTACATTTGCTGCTGTCAAATCTGTGAATTCAGTTCCAGAATCATCAAGCATTTGGAAGAGGATAACCAGAGTATTCATTATTACCTTGGCCACCTCCCTTAGTAACCAACGAGAAGATTAACAGATAGAACTGAAAACATAGAACATAGAACATAGAACATAGAACAATACAGCACAGAACAGGCCCTTCGGCCCACGATGTTGTGCCGAACTTCTATCCTTAATTAAGCACCCATCCATGTACGTATCCAAATGCCGCTTAAAGGTCGCCAATGAATCTGACTCTACCACTCCCACGGGCAGCGCATTCCATGCCCCCACCACTCTCTGGGTAAAAAACCCACCCCTGACATCTCCCCTATACTTTCCACCCTTCACCTTAAATTTATGTCCCCTTGTAACACTCTGTTGTACCCGGGAAAAAAGTTTCTGACTGTCTACTCTATCTATTCCTCTGATCATCTTATAAACCTCTATCAAGTCACCCCTCATCCTTCGCCGTTCCAACGAGAAAAGGCCGAGAACTCTCAACCTATCCTCGTACGACCTACTCTCCATTCCAGGCAACATCCTGGCAAATCTTCTCTGCACCCTCTCCAAAGCTTCCACATCTTTCCTAAAGTGAGGCGACCAGAACTGCACACAGTACTCCAAATGTGGCCTAACCAAAGTCCTGTACAGCTGCAACATCACCTCACGACTCTTGAATTCAATCCCTCTGCTAATGAACGATAATACTCCATAGGCCTTCTTACAAACTCTATCCACCTGAGTGGCAACCTTCAAAGATCTATGTACATAGACCCCAAGATCCCTCTGTTCCTCCACCTGACCAAGAACCCTACCATTAACCCTGTATTCCGCATTCTTATTTGTTCTTCCAAAATGGACAACCTCACACTTGGCAGGGTTGAACTCCATCTGCCACTCCTCAGCCCAGCTCTGCATCATATCTAAGTCCTTCTGCAGCCGACAACAGCCCTCCTCACTGTCCACAACTCCACCTATCTTTGTATCATCTGCAAATTTACTGACCCACCCTTCGACTCCCTCATCTAAGTCATTAATAAAAATTACAAACAGCAGAGGACCAAGAACTGATCCCTGCGGAACTCCACTTGTAACTGGACTCCATGCTGAATATTTACCATCTACCACCACTCTCTGACTTCGACCGGTTAGCCAGTTTTCTATCCAATTGGCCAAATTTCCCTCTATCCCATGCCTCCTGACTTTCCGCATAAGCGTACCATGGGGAACCTTATCAAATGCCTTACTAAAATCCATGTACACTACATCCACTGCTCTACCCTCATCCACATGCTTGGTCACCTCCTCGAAGAATTCAATAAGACTTGTAAGGCAAGACCTACCCTTCACAAATCCGTGCTGGCTGTCCCTAATCAAGCAGTGTCTTTCCAGATACTCGTAAATCCTATCCCTCAGTACCCTTTCCATTACTTTGCCTACCACAGAAGTAAGACTAACTGGCCTGTAATTCCCGGGGTTATCCCTATTCCCTTTTTTGAACAGGGGCACAACATTCGCTACTCTCCAGTCCCCTGGTACCACCCCAGTTGCCAGTGAAGACGAGAAGATCATTGCCAACGGTACTGCAATTTCCTCTCTTGCTTCCCACATAATCCTAGGGGATAATGGGGATTTATCAGATTTCAGTCAAAATAATTTCTCTAAAGCTGTATATGTACAGATTTGATTCTATTTACTTTTTCTCAGTAGACTGACAAGTGCTTGGAGTTTACTTTTTGAAATGTTTTGTTTTGTGAAGGCAGAACAAAAGTGGTTGCTTCGTAGTCCTGCAATTTTCCTGTTCTCTGGTTTCGGCCTGGAAGGAATATACAATGATCTTCTCTAACATTTCACCTTGGTATACTGCATGTTGAGAAGCTTTTGCATTTCACTCTTGTTAATGTACGCTTCATAAGCCCATCATTTCCTGTCGAAAGCTGATCAGTGATTGACCTTCCACAGCCATACAATCACAGAAGCAATCTTTGTATAGTCAGAAATACAGTAAAATCTACATTCGTCCCACTTTCATACATCAGGCCCATCGATGTGAGTGTTATGACACTTCAAGTACTTGTCCACGTGCCGTTTAACGGCTGTGCGATGACCCACAACAACGTCTCTCTCAAAAAGTGCATTCCGGACACCAACTTCCTCTGGGTGAAAAAAAAATCCTGAAATCCTCTCTAAACCTCAAACCCTTCACTTTAAAAGCGTGCCACTTTGCTCTTGACCCTCTGACTTAAAGAAACCGCTGCTGTCTATTCACTCCTGTCCATGCCGTTCATAATCTTTCCCTTCTGAATCACGTTCCCCTCAGTCTTCTCTGCTCCAAAGTAACCAACCCGAGCGTATCCAGCCTCTCTCCAAAGCTGATATACTCCATTCCAGGTAACATCCTGGTGATTCTCCTCTGCACCACTCTCAGTGAAATCACATTTTCCTGTAATGTGGATCCCTGAACTGCACACAGTATTTCATTTTGACCTAGCCAAAGTGCTATATAACTCTTGTAATCTATGCCTCGATTAGTAAAGGCGAGGCCTATTGTCTCCAATTACTTCTTAACTAATGTATTACCCAGACCCGCCACATTCAGGAATGTGTAGTGAAGCACCCTCTGAACTTGCGAGTCTGCTGCCATTTATTGATCCTCCCATGTCTGGTTCCTTCTTCCAAAGTGCATTTCCTCATATTTATCAGTGTTACATTCCATCTGCCATTTATCTGCCCATCTGACCATTCTCTCTGTATCTTCCTGTAACGTAAGGGCTTCCTCCTCACTGCTAACCACCCGAGTAGTCTATGTGTCAGACACAAACCTAATTATTACACTCACCCCAAGCCTCTTCGCATTCACATCTATATCATTCATGAATGCCACAAATAGTAATGGACACAGCACTGACACACAAACAGTCTTCGACAACCACCTATTTTCCGCAGTAGTTTCTCGAACACTGATCTGCTACTTACTGGTCTGTAGTTCCTTGGTAAATCTCTACAGCCCTTCCCATAAAGGGTGTTCTCCAGTCCTCGGTACATTACCTGTGACCAGATTGTATTTTCATCAGCGCCTTTCATCCCTTGTCTCCAGCAGCAGCCTGAGATGTAACTGAGCAGGACCTAGGGACGTGAATATTTTATACCAGCCACAACTATCAATCCCTGTAGACATCTTACAAAAATCTGCTCAAGAGCTTCTCAGTCCATCTTCTCGAATTCTGTCCCTGCATCCTCCTTCTCCCAAGTAAAACAGACATGAAGCTCTCATATATCAATCTATCAATGTTCAACAGATTCACAAACAGATTCCCGCCTTGATCTCAGGCCAATTTTTGCGATCAGAAAACCTTGCCATCTGAGGGATTAATGTGGATAATGTCCATTCATGTATATGGGATCATTATATTTTAGTTAGATCAAGACATCATATTGAATACAATTCACCAGGTACAGTCTCACCAGCACGCTGTGTAACTCGTGCATAATGTTCTTCTTGCTCGTCCGAACAAATTACTGCAAAAGCTGGAATCTGTACTGAAACGAACACATGCTCGACATCACAGTGAGTCAGAGAGCATCCGTAAAGAGAGTGCAAATTAACGCTTTGAGTCTAGTTGACTCCTCATCGTCTGTATTTAAATGAAGGCAAACTTAACTTTTACCTTCCCTGTTTGTATATGTTCCTCCCAATACCCTTTGCTTTAATGTTAATGCTAACATACTGTATGTGCTCATTAAAAATCCTCCTGAATATCTGACTATATTACATCCATTGCTTCTCTATGTTTAGGTCTACAAGAAATATCTTCAAACAGGACATTTGTAAATGATAACTTCCCTTTTATAAATGTAGAATAATTCTCTTGAAGTTTGATATTACTTTCTCAGTGTCCAATATCACATTCGTTTTGATAGATTGCAAAAGACTACTTCCTGCAGATGACAAGTAAACTGGTCTGTAGCATTCCATTCTCCCTCTTCTTCCATTCGTAAATGGTTAGAATGCATTTATATCCTTTTAAATTGAATACTGATAAATACAGTCATCCACAATACAATCCATCTGTGTATTGTTGCTTTCACTGAAAATGCAGTATGAAGTACATCTGGTCTGTCAGACTTATTAATCTTCAATCCAAGTATGTTGTCATATACTATCACGTCATTAGTATGAAGGATTTTAGTGTTCAGTTACAAAAGTTCCATGGTATTTCTGGGATATGTTCTGGATCTTCTTCCGTGAAGGCAGACATAATGTAACAGTTTAGTCTCCCTGTCAATTTTCTGTTCTCTAAAAAAAATTATCCTTTCCACACATTCACTGTGCCACATTTGGCCTTGTTTCCATTTTCCTTTCAAATATGGACAGACACTTCGCGCCAGTATTTATCAAGAACAAAAAAGGATCGAGCACAGGAACAGCCCTTAAGGGCCTTCCAAGCCTGCACCGATCGATCCAGATCCTCTGTCTAAAGCTGTCTCCTATTTTTGAAGGATCTGTATCCCCCTGCTCCCTACCCATTAATGCATCTGTCTAGTTTCATATTAAATGTCGCTATCGTGACTACGTCTAACATCTCCGCTGCCAATGCGTTTCAGGCATCTGCCAGACACTGTGTAATGGACTTTCTGAACATATCTCCCAAAAACCTTTTCCCTCTCATCTTGAATTCCTGACCACGAGAAATTGAGAACCCCACTCTGGGAATAAGCGTCTTGCTATCCACACTGTCTATACCTTTTATGATTTTGTAGAACTCAATCAGGTCCCCCGAACTTCCGTCAGTCTAATGAAAATAATGCTAATCTACCAAACCTCTCTTCATAGCCAGTTGCCTCCAATACCAGGAAACATGCTGGTGAAACTCCTCTGCACCCTCTCCAAAGCATCCACAACCTTTTGTTAAGGTGGCGATCAGAATTGTACGAACTATTCCAAATGTTTTTGAACCAAAGCCATACACAACTGTAACATGACCTGTCATCTCTTGTATATAATAGATTCCAACAGATTCCCTCCTGTGGATGACAAGCTAACTTGTCTGTATTTCACCACTTTCGCTTATCTGCCCTTCGTAAAATGGTGGAATGCAGGAAGCAAAGTATGTTGTATGCCTTCTTGACCACTCTATCGACCTGCCCCTCTAAGGAACAATGGATCTGAACACCCAAATCTCTCTGTACATCAATTTTGCCCAGGACTTTTGCCATTTACCCGACAGTTCCCTCTTGAATTGGATCTTCCAAAATGCATCATCTCACATTTGTCCAGACTGAACTCTATTTGCAATTTCTCTGCACAACTCTTCAATCGATCTATTTTCTGCTGCATTCTCTGACAGTCCCCTTCACTTTCTGCTACTCTACCAATCGTAGTGCCATCTGCAAACTCATTAATCAGACCACCTTTACCTTCCATTCGTTCATTTATGTGTATCATAAACAATAGCGATCCCAGCACTAAACCCTGTGAAAAACCACCCAGAATAGTTCTTCATTTTGAGAAAATCCCTTCCACTGCTACTCACTGTCTGCTGCTGCCCAGCCTGTTCTCCATCCATTTAGCTAGTATAGACCTGGACCCCTTGCAACTTCACCTTTTGCGTCAGCTTACCTCAACAAATACCTTACCGAAGTCCGTTGTATAACATCTACAGTCTTTTCCTCACTATCAATTTTCACTTCCACGAATAAATCTATTATGTTTGCGAAGATGTGACCTCGCTGGAACCAAACCAGGGAAGATCTTGTTTGTAGTCTGTCTGTGTTGTACGCTGTAATCAGACGGGTTTTATTTCCAAGGCAGAAATTTATAAAATGACACATTTGACTAACTGCTTACAAAGTGCATGAGTTTTTTAAAAAAAAACAAAATTGAATGCATTTGCACATACAAGGCTACAAATTCAAATTCACCCCACAGATTTATGTGTGTGTGCATCTGAGAAATGCGGAGTGTGTGTGCACAGGGTGGGGGAAGTGAGAGAGGGAGAGAAAGAGCGTGTGTATGTGTGTGTGTGCGAGAGAAATAGCGTGTGTGTGTGTGTGTACTTGTGCGTGCAAGGGTGGCAGGTGTGTGTGTCCTCGTTAAGTCACAGACAGATTTGGCAAATGCCTTTCCCCACACAGACTAACGCCCTGGATTCAGAGCTTTCACACTCTGCAGCCTCTGCTCCATTTGTTGATCATGTTACAGACTCAGATACTCTAACTACAGTCCCCATGCTCCATCCAGAGTTTGGTAACAAAATCCTCAGGTCTTCCTGAATGTCTGGGGCAGCTCACAGCACAACTTCCAGCAAACTATCCCCAACACCTCCACTCAATTTTGAATAACAGCAGTCAGTCAGAAGATTTTCACAGAGTCACAGAGATGTACAGCATGGAAACAGACCTTTTGGTCCAACCCGTTCTTTCAGACCAGAGATCCCAACCCAATCTAGTTTACCAGCCAGCACCCAGCCGACTATTGCTACAAACCCTTCCTATTCAAATACCCATCCAAATGCCTCTTAAATGTTGCAATTTTACCAGCCTCCACCACTCTCCCCGGTTGCTCATTCCATACACGTACTACACTATGTTAAAAAGTTGCCCCTTAGGTCTCTTTCCCCTCTCACCCTAAACCTATGCCCTATATTTCTGGACTCCCCGATCCTAGGGAAATTACTTGTCTATTTACTCGATCAATGCGACTCATAATTTTGCAAACCTCTATAAGGTCACCCCTCAGCCATCAACGCAAGTTCGATGCCTGTGCCTTTACAATAATACTCGAGGGCTTCCTCGTGTTACTGGCCACACGATCAACTGAGAGGGACAAACACCGGTGTTCAGTGGACAGGCATAGACTAAGTTTTAAAGACGTGAGTCAAAACTGCTGAATCCCTCCTGTCCAACATGATCATTAAACTGTCAAACTTTTTTCTTTCTTCCATGTATGTGGGAGTAGTGCAAGAGCACTGCAGGATTGTATATATAACATGGAACATGGGACACACGGTGAAGTGAACAACAACCCACACACACCATTTCACTGCTTCTGAGTTTCACAATGTCAGCACTCGATACATTAGGGAGCCAAAACTCAAAGCGATGGAAAGATTCTGAGGGACAGAGAAATGCACATTAAAGATAGAACGAGATAATTAAGAGAGAAATAGGCCATATTGGTGAAATATGGGGAAAGAGACAGGGCAGTGGGACACACTGGGGAGCTGTGCAGACTATGTCAATGTATTGCTTCGTAAAATGAAGTACCTACCCAGCATGGAGAGCTGTGCAGACCGTGCCAGTGCATTGCTCAGTAAGCTGAACTATCTGCCCAGCATGGGGTGCTGTGTAGACTATGCCAGTGTATTTCAGCCTCAGTATTGGTCGGGGATGAGATGTAGTGAGAGGAACGAAATTCAATCTGTAACCAGAACAGAACACAGTGACCTAATGCTTTCAATATTTAAACAGCAAGGGCAGTGATAAAATAAATCATGTTTCACAGTTGAAACTGGACAGGTCAACATATAGACCCTTGAGTAACACTGCCAGAAGCAATGAGGGAGAGAGTGAATTAACCAGTTCATTGCTGCAGTTAGTAGTGGCTTGTGAAGTGAACATCTCGATTTAGTGTCTCAGCAGGAACAATAACAGAGACAATGATAATAGAGTCAATGAAAGGACAGCATTACACTCAGTCATGATTTATAACATTAATGACTGAACATTGAGACTTAACCGGGACACCAACGAAAGCCAGGATTTGATAATAAAAATATTGAATAATGTAAAGTGCATATTCAATCCGCCACGAAAATGGGCTTGGATCATTATATGTAGAAAGAAACCAAACATTCAAATAAAACCTCCTGTCCATTCTTAAGACATTCCAGCCTAAAATTTTCAGATCGTGAAACATTGTTGGAACATTCCAGTCTAATGTTCTCAGATTCTGAATCATTGTTGGAACATTCCAGACAATTGTGCTCAGATTCTGATCTCTCCCCACTGCATCTCTTGAGCTGTCGATCCCTGTTAATGCTCTCGGTGGTGTTCCTATTCGGACTGTGGAATAGCACATTTAACGGAACCCATTTATCATTAAAATATGGAACCCCTCCACTGGGATAATTGCAATCTGTGGAGACTGGCATTAATCACAGTCACTCAACAAATAGGTTCAGTTAACCCCTAACGTACGTAACTTTTGGAACAGATGGGTGTTGCTTAGGGATGGACCATAAGTCTTTCAGTCTTCTTATTCTTTCTTCTGTGTATGTGGGAGTAGTGCAAGAACACTGCAGGACTGTTTATATTACATATTGTTTATAAAGGGCGATAGAGATAAATAAACAGACCAGCAGCACAGGGTGACCAGTAGGGACACTTCCATAGACAATAAAACAGTGTACACTGTTTATTGCCCATTGGCGTTGTGTAGTGCTGCTCCTTGCTACTTCATTCAGAGCATTGAGACTGCTGCTCAGGAACAGGAGAAGGTAATTCTGTCCCTATGTGTCTATCACAGAGGAACAGGAGGAGACTATTCAGCCTCTCTAACCTGTTACAGATGGACAGTGAGAGGCCATCAAGCCTCTCGGGTCTGTTGCAGAGGGAAAGGAGGAGACCATTCAGCCTCTCGGGTCTGTTGCAAATGGACAGGAGGAAGCCATTCAGCCTCTCAAGTCTGTTGCAAATGGACAGGAGGAGGCCATTCAGACTATTGAGCCTGTTACAGAGGGACAGGATGAAGCCATTCAGCCCATTGGCCATGTTACAGAGGGACAGAAGGACGCCATTCAGCCTCTCGGGTCTGTTGCAGAGGGTCAGGAGGATGCCATTCAGCCTATTGTATCTGTTCCAGAGGGACAGCAGGAGGCCATTCTGCTTCTTGAGCCTGTTATTCAGTAACTACCAGTTTTAAAATACTTATGGAGAAGAACAGTCCTGACATAAATGGTAAAGTTCTAAATTGAATCAGGCCAACTTTGAACGTTTTATATTGGCAATTTCAAAAGCTGCTTGGGAGAAGCTCGTGGCCATCACAAGTGAGATTACAGAGTCTAGAGCGAGTATGCTCCAGTTCATGAGCAATGCAAGGCTGGTCTGGAATGCTGGATGGCGAGTGGAATTGAGGTTTGTTCAAGAAAAATCGGAAGTATGATAGGTACAGACAGTAGGGATCGAGTGAATCCATCGAGGAGTACCAGGGATGAAGGCTAATACTCAAGAGGGAAAGCAGGAGGTAAACTGGGGGCATAAGACATCTTTCGAAAATAAGGAAAGGGAGAATCCAAAGAGAATCTACGAATACATTTAGGTCAAAAGAGTAACTAGGGAGAGGACAGGGCCCTTTAAAGATCAGCAAAGTGAAACTACAGGGGATTGGTGAGATTCTACATAAATATTTTGCATCAGTATTTACTGTGGATTGGATATAGAAGGGACAGAACTTGGGAAAATGAATAGTGATATCTTCAAAAGTGTCCATGTTACAGATGATGAGGAGCTCGCCGTCTTAAAATGCATTAAGGTGCATAACTCCCTCTGACCTTTTATGTGACTCTTGGATAGGCACTTGGACGTTAGTACAATGAAGGGCACATAGGTTAGTCTGATCTTAGAGTAGGAGAAACTGCTGGCACAACATCAACAGCTCAAGGGCCTGTCCTGTGCTGCACTGTTCTGTGTTCTATGACCTGATCAGGTGTACCCGAAAATCTGTTTGGAAGCTAGGGAAGCCATTGTTTTATATCTGGCTGAAATATTTTTTATCATGGACAGCCACAGGTAAGGTTGTGCCATTGTTTAAGAACACTTGGTATGGAAAAGTGAGGAAACTATAGACCGGGTGGGCCTGATGTCATTGTTGGGTAAGTTGTTGGAGGGGTTTCTGAGGTACAGGATTTCCTTGTGTTTGGAAATGTGAATTCCGATTAGCAATAGTCAACATGACTTTGCGTGTGGGAAATCTTGTCTCACTAATTTGATTTAGTTTATTGAAGAAGTGATGAATAAGATTGATAAAGGCACAAAATAGAACTGTGGAATAGAATATGGACTTTGTTAAGGCATTCAAAAGGTTCCACGTGGTAAACTGCTAAACATGGCTAGATCACAAAGAATACAGGGACAGTTGTAGATGATTCGCTCAAAGGTAAGAGATGAAGGTAATGCTGGTGCTGCATATCTTATTTGGACTGGAGGCCTGTGGCCAGCTATGTACCACAACGATCTAATGGATTTTGTCTTTTATGCAAATGATTTGGATGTGAATATTAGTAGAGAATGGTGTGTGAGTTTACAGATTACACCAAAATTGTGAGGTAGTCGACAGTAAAGATGGTTAACTCAGAGTAAAACGGGACCCTGATAAGATGTGCCAAAGGGCCGAGGAGTGACTGATGGAGTTTATGTAAGACAAACGGATGGTGTAACATTTTCGTGAGCCAAATTGGGTCAGCACTTGTAGGCAGGACCCTGGGAAGTGTTTCAAACACAGACAGCTGAATAGAAACTATGGAAACCCTGCAGTGTGGAACAGGCCATTTGGCCCATCGAGTCCACACTGACCCTCCAGATAACATGCTGACCAACACACCCATACGTTCCCCAGGTAACTCTACAATTCCCTTAAACAATTCACCTAACCTGCATATCCCTGGATACTGTGGGACAGTTTAGTGAGGCCACTGAACCGATCCTGTGCATTTTTAGACTGTGGGAGGAAAACCAAGATCCCGAAGGAAACCCACACAAACACGGGGACAAATGGCAAACACCACACAGTCACCAAAGGGTGGAATCGAACCTTGCATCATTGGTATTACAAGGCAGCATTGCTAGCCACTTTGCAACTGAATGACCATGAGAGAGAGTAGCTGCTTGCTCCCACTTTCTCGGGATCTGACACATCTGTTCAGATGATGTTGAATTCCAGCGTGGTGCCTCTGACAATCCCTCCTTCACCTTCATCCCAGGATTCACATTCTAATGGACAGGGCCTTAAGTTGTGACTGACACATTGCCTGCACACCTGCCCTCACCCCTTCCCTACTTTTTCAGATCAAGTGTTCAATTAATACTGCAGCATGCAAGATAATTGATGATCTAAAATAAAACAAACATCTGTATACACTGGAGATCTGTAACGAGTACTGTTCTGATGAAGACTCCCCAGATTTGAAAAAAAAACTCTTCTCTCTTCCGACAAATGATTGAGAAAAAGTGACGACTTCAAATGCAGTGAATTCTGAAGCGAATTCCTGATGAAGCGATTATGACTGAAACATAGTCTTTCCTACTCCTCGGATTCTGCCTGACCTGCTGTGCTCTTCGGCGGCCACGCATTTCGACTTTCTTCCTGCAGATGCAACCAGACCGTTGAGTTTTTCCGAACAATTCTTGTGTATCCAATTTCCTGTTTATAACATAAATAAGGTTTTCCCTGCAGTATTGACTTCCATGTCCATCTCCCACCAGTGTTTCCTCCTCCTTCTTGGTTCTAAGCTGCAGTCAAACTGTTTCTGTGTAAACTGAGCACCCTGGTGAGATGAATGGTAGATTCAGCGAATTTTTTCTTGAGGCAATTCTTGATGTTACAAAATTTCTCCGCATTTTGTTCCAAAAACTCATGGATAAAAAATGCTGAGAAAGATATGGGTCAAGTGCACGAACATGGATTGAATATGGATTGACATTATGCTCAGAATGGACCGGTTCTGGCTGAAGGGCCTGTCTCGTGCAGTAGGATTGTATGGCTGTAAATGAAAGGAGTTTTGAATATACAGAGGGGGGGGGGGGAGTTTGAGAAACAATGTCAAGGAAAGATATGTTCACAGGTTTCAGATTTCTGAATGTAGACATGTCGATAGCATCTGGCAACATAAGCCAACATTACCATGAATGATGGGTGAATGGGATATTGGTTTGAGTTAAGATGATGGAGAGTTTTGTTCTGCAGTTTTGTACCTGGGAGTGTGGTCTGCAGAGTCTTCGACTCTGGGCTGAATCTAACACTAATTTGTCTCAGTATCATTTTTGTTAAGTGACAGGGATTGTCTGTCTGAGACTCAGCTAGTTTCCTGATTCAATCTTATCGAACTCACCTCATTACCTATCTACTCCACCGCATGGTGTCCCTGTCATTCATTGCCAGCCAGATTCTCCCTCCCATCATGGCTGCAGGTACTCACCATCACCGGAAATCACTGGGTATTCAGTGATCCCTGGCACCGATGCCAAAAATAAAGGCCAGTGGGCAAATAATTTAGCTTTCTCAGTTCGGAGCTGCACTGCCCAGTTTTGCCTGAGCATGGCAGAAAAGACAATTGAAAGTAGACAGTAGACAATAGGTGCAGGAGTAGGCCATTCGGCCCTTCGATCCAAAACCAACATTCATTGTGAACATGGCTGATCATCCACAGTCAGTATCTTGTTCCTGCCTAACCCCATAACCCTTGATTCCGCCATCTTTAAGACCTCCATTCATCCATAAAGGGCAATTACACTACGGGTTGGTCGACAGGGTCATTGAGATCCTGGTGGATGGGGTAGTAGAGCGGGGGACCATTCTCTTCTCAAAGGGATCCACACCACCAGGCCCAGCAAGCATGGTCTGAGCTCAACCACCCTGCTTAGTTCAGTATCTGTGGTCTGAAGCAATGTCCAGCTATACAGGACAAGTATCAATAACCTTCCCCGCTCTGTCAGGATAAGGGTCCCCTTTCTCTCTGCTCCCTCACACTCACTGTATATCTGTTATAGCACCTACCCTCGAACAAGGCTCATGCTCCAACATTCCCATTGCTACAGGCAATACCTCCCCTCCTCTCTCCCTCTCGCCTTTGTGATAACCCCAGACATTTATAGAATGCACTGGAGAATGCTGGTTATGGAATGTTCCAGATAACGTACCAAGTGTCCCAGTTTCAGGAAAATGACAGTGCCACAGTGTGGAAAACATAACAGGAAGGAACAGTGTGTTTTTTCAAAAAATAAAATTACATGCACACGAAATTGAAATCCATCATGAGGGCATTCAGTCCTTGAAACGTGCTCTACCATTTAATAAGATCGGGGGTAATCTAACTGTGTCCTGAGCTCCATGTTACAGGAAATCTCAGTCATTCAGCCCCCAAGCTTCCTGTCACTGACCAGACGACACTCAGGCATTTTTATCCTGTGTTTCTTCAAGCATGTGTTCCTGAGGCATTTCCCATGGTGACGGACTCTCCTACCAATATGTCCCATCAGCTTTCTATTTTCATACAATAGTAAGCATGCGTCACACAGACCAATCAGAAATATACTGTTATTTAATAGTTGTCGATATCTAAGCACAATTATTATTCTGGTTATTTTGCTTGGGTCACCTTATTGCATTCAGCTCAAGATAGCATCTAAACACTTGTTTCAACAATTTCCAGCAGAGAACAGTTTTATCCTCAGCTGGTACCTTGACCGCTACCTGAATTGTACCTTTTTCCTTGTTATGAAAGTTTCTCTTCCCCTTCGTCTGTGAGTGTTTATGTCTGAAACAGTTACATAGGCTCCCACACCGTTGGCTGGATGGCTGGTTTGTGAGGCAGAGGGAAGCCAATAGCGCAGGTTCAATTTCCCACACTGACAAAGGTCACCATGAATGCGACGTTCTCTCAACGTCCAGGGCTCAACTCTACTTTCCTGCGAACCCCTCATATCCCTCAACTCGCTGATGTGACAAAAACATAATCCAGCCCATCGGCAAAAACAGTGACCCAGCCTCCACAACTCTCTGGGTTAATGAAATTCAGACTTAATGACCTTCAGAAAGAAGACATTTCTTTGTATCTCAGTTTGAAATCGATATCCCTTATTCTGTCCATGAGTTCGAGACTCTGCCCAGGTTTGCAAACACATTCTCAGCATCTACCTTGTCAATCAACTTCTGTATCATTTACGTTTCAGTAATATCTCGCTCATTCATTTCAAGTACAATGAATAATCGCCTCACCATTTTAGATGTATTCAATAATTCAACCCTTTCATCCCAGGAACCTGCGAACTGTATCAATCTAGTTACTTGCTGCATCACTACGCTGATTTTATATTTCCTACACAGGAACACTCCAATCCCTTTTTACTGCTCCTTTGTTGGGAGTCTTCTTCATTAAATAACAACATGCCTTTAGGTTCGTAGTGTCATTCTCAAACTCGGATGTATATTGCCTTCAGCTCTCGCCGTCAGGCTGTCAGGATAGACTGTAAATAACTGATGCCATCGGACTGGTATTTGTGATACCCCAGTAGATAGATCTTTATCATAACGATACATTAATCCTGACTCTCTGATTTCTACATGTAAACCACCCGTCATCCCATGCTAATACCTTGCCCGTAACACTACGAGCTTCTGTCTTGTGTAAGGACCTTTATTTTGTGATACCTTGTGAAAGATCCATGCCGCATGCATACCAGTTCCCCTTTATCAAGTCCGCATGTTACATTTTCAGGGATCTCAGAATAACTTTGCAGGCAGAATATAGTTTCCCATTCACAAAACCATGCTGACTCTGCGTGAAGCTTTTCTGAATGCCCTTCAATTCTTGCCTTAATAATAGACTCTCGCAGATTCCCAGCAATAATGGTTGGGCTAAATGGTTCCTGCTATCTGTCTCGCTCCTTTCTCGAAGACAGGCGCCATATTGGAGGTTCTCCAGTTTCGCTGGAATACTCCTGAAATCCAGAGAGTTATGGAATCTTTCACACAGTACCATCAACCATCCATTAACCACTTAAAAAAAAACAACTACGAATTACTGCTGACCGGTCCATCCTTACTCTTACCTGTTTGTCAAAAAAACTTATTCGTGAGCATTTTGTGATTCTTGTTTTTATATTTCTTGCCAATTTACTTACATTATGTCTTTTGTTCCCTTTTTCCTCGCTTTCTAGATTCATACAGTCACATCACGCACAAACAGACCCTTTGGTCCAACTTGTTCATGCTTAACTAAACTAGTCCCATCGGCTTTCACGTGTCCCATATGCCTCTAAACGTTTCCCCTTTATGTGTTTGTCCAAATGTCTTTTAAATGTTGCAGCTGAACTTTCATCTATCACTCTTCCTCTTGCAGCTCATTCCATACACACTTCACCCTACATGTGAAAAAGTTGCCACATTGGCCCTTTTAAATCTTCTCCCTTTCACCTTGAAGCGATGTACTCTATGTTTGAACAACCCCACTCTCAGGGCGAGAATTCCTTAGCTCTCTATCCAATCCATGCCTTTTATGATTTTAAAAACTTCTATAATGTCACTTTTCAACCTCCTCCACTCCATCTAATACCAACTTCAAGAATAAGCATTTAATCGTAAGCACTGCAAATTTGAAACAATATTAAAAATGACAGATAAACAACACAGACAAAACTTCATACTGTGATTTTTTTTCTCAAAGCAACAATACTAAGACAGCGTGAAACCCTTACCAGTGCCATGAGGAAGCTAAACAATTGAATTCCTTTGTCGAACGAGGGTGATGATCCCTACACTGAAAGCGTATCTCTGGCCAAGTCCACATAAGAAAGGGAATGCTTATACCACACGGTCAGCATGCAGTGTCTTTAGCAGAGTGAGATGAAGGATGAGAATACTTGTTGAAATTTGAATCACAGTGTGAATTCAGTACAAAGGGGGGTGGGGGAGGTGATTTCCATAAGGTTTACGACAAGGAGGAAACTTTCCCGAATGAGATGTGAGTGGGAGGTGTAAAACAACATGAATAGAGAGGTCGAGTCACACTGACACCAGAGGCAAAGTGGCAGCACAAAACACAGCTGTTTGCTAGTGCAGGGAAGGTAGACCTGATCAAAAAGCCTCAGATAGGAACCATAATGTGACAGAATGTACTCCGTAATTGGAGAGGGACAACCTGGAAGAGGATGGAGCAGTAATGGCTGGGGTCTCTGTGGGTAATTCAGGAAGCTCAGCTGAAATTCATGCCCAGCTTCTGCTCATGGTCCCTGAAATATACACCCTAAATCTGGGCACACACTAATGCTCGTTAATTTGCGATTGATTAGTATCCTTGACAGATTTTGTCAACCACGGGCAGTTCATCTTCTTCCGACTCCTTCTTTTTGAACAGAAACAATAATTGCTGCGTTTTATGGGAAATCTGCTTGAATTTCTGCTCCTGTATGTCCACTGACCTTCCTCCGGGTCTATTTCTACATCCCTCTTCAGACCAGATGTGAGACAGAAATCTTCGATTTAAATGTTTAGTTCTTTTCAATCATTCAGGAGGAACTTCTGCATGTGGCTGAATACACGATCAGCGGAGGCTGACTCTATTCTCCTAGTTTCTCCATCTCTGTTGTTTCTGTTTGATGATGTCACATTCCAGAGAACTGCCATTGACGTGACCTCCTTTTACTTAAAACCAGAAATCCCCTAACTCCAGTGGATAGGGCCTTCAGCTGTCACTGTGCCATCGCCCACAGTGTTCCCCTCACTCAGTCCCCTCCTTCCCAGAACAATGATATATCTTCCCTTGTCATCACTTCCTACTGCACTAGAATCCACATTCATGGAAGCATCCTCTGCCACTTCCACCACCTCCTGAACGGTTACACCATCAAACACATCCTTTCCTCCCGTCCACTGTCAGCATTACATGGGGACCATTCCTTCTATGACACCTCCCATCACACTGAACACTTCCCCACTCCCCCCATGGCACCTTCGCATGCAATTGCAGAAGGTGCAACAACACTTGCCTATTCACCTCTGCACTCCTCACTGTCCAGGGCCCCAATCACAACTTCCAGTTGAAGTAGCATTCCACTGGTATTCGTTCAATCCAGTCTCCTGTCATTGCTGCTCACAATGCAGTCTCCCTGACACTTGGGAGACGAAACAGAGACTGTTTTAAGGAAGAGTTCCATTCTCTCTGTAGGAATAATCTTGACCTTCCCATTGCTTCCCATTCCAATAACCTACGTTGTTTTCGGTCCTGAGCTGCTGTTATGTTCCAAAAAAGCACAACCTAATCTTGAGTAACACCTCACTTTACACTTTGGTATATTACAGCCTGTAGGAGTTAATATTCAATTCCATAATTACTCAACCTGACCCCATTATAGCTGTTGTCCATTTTTCATACATTCTGCTTCATGGTTTCTCTATGATCTTGTCTGTGACTTGTTTATCTTGTACTCAATAGAGAGAACGCATTTCTCCCATTGACACTTTAATATACACTCATTTCACATCTGTTTCTCTTTCAACACAATTAAAAGCTCATTCCTCTGTGGCATTGCATCTCCAAATGATCTGTTTCCCATCATCCCTCGTCCACTTTTGTCAAGGGATTAAGGAGTTATTTTCAGTTCTAAATAAGGGTCACGCTGAACTTGAATCACTGTCTCTGTCTCTCTGTCTCCACAGCTGCTAGATTTGCTGAATTTTCCCAGCAACGTCTGGTTTTGAAACGCTTGAAAGAGGTGTGTCCAAGCCGCTCAAACGCCCTGTCCATCATGGAGCGCCATACACCGGGGAAGTGAACAATAATACAATATGTAGAAATCCATTGGTTCTGAAACGACATAAGACTAGCATCATTGACGCTACAGAGTTCTTAATGAAGACCATGGAGAGAAACAGAGGGAAACACATTCAATTTAAACACCAAAAGTGGAACGACTGGAAGGGAAAAGATCCAGTGGAATGTTAGAATTAGAACAGCTACAGTGTGGAAACAGGCTCTTCGGCCCAACAACTCCAAAACGATTCTATGAAGACTAAAGCAACCAGACTAATTCTCAGATCTTGCATTTGCGCCTGACTAATGGACCCAACCTACGAATCGCTGAACACTATGTGTAATGTAACAACGCCAATGCACTAGCATAGCTTGCTCCTTATTGTACGTGCTTTTATTTTAGAGCAGTCAAACCAAGATAATTCGGATTCACTGCTTTTAAGACATCTTTGAAAAAAAAAACAAGGTCAGCATGACCTTGTTCAAGGAGTTGCATTTTCACAACGACAGACTTGGGACTTCTTCAAAAAGTTTCTGAAAATCCAAATTCACTGCATCTATTGCTTCACCATAATTTATTTCTCAGTCGGTTTCTCAAATATGATTCACCTTTAATAGTTTGACATTGACTTGATCCATGTTCATTACTTTCAAATTAATTTAATTCTCAAAGTTACCTGGCAGAGCATTCTTTCTAATGGACTCTTGTGTTGTCCTGATTGCTTCTTTGCCACTAGGCAGACTGTAATTCCCTGCTTTCTTTCTGCATCCTTTAGAAATACTGGGGTTATATTTGCTGCTGTCAAATCTGTCAATTCAGTCATGAGGAATTTGGAAGACAGCAAGCAAACTATACATTATTACCATGGCCACCTCCTTCAGGAATCATAGATAGAGATTATCAGGCCATGGGGAATTATCAGATTTCAGACCTAATATTTTCTTCAAAACTGTTTATTTACGAGTACGATTGTATTTCCTGCTTTTTCTCAGTAGACCTAGAATTGCGTGGAAGTTTTTATTTTTCTTCTTTCATGAAGGCAGAACTGAAGTAGTTGCTTCATAGTCTGCCATTTTCCTGTTCACCATTCGCTGGCTTTCAACTGTAACGAAGCTACAATTATCTTTGCCAACATTTCACCTTGGTATATTGTACTTTGAGAAACTTAGGTTTCACGCTTGTTGAATGTACTACTCCAAAACCTATCACTTCCTGTCTTAAGCTGTTCAATGATTGACCTTTCACAGCCATACAATCACAGAAGCATAGCCTGTGTAGCATCAAAATTACAGCACGATCCATATTATTCCAACTTTACTACATCAGTCCCATAGCCATGAATGGTTTGACACTTCAAGTGCTTGTCCAAATACATTTTAATGGTTGTGACGTGACCCGTGATAACAACCCCCCACCTCATCCTCAGGAGGTGCATTCCGGACCCCATAACCCTCTTGGTGAAAACAATCCCTGACTCCTCTCTAAATATCAAATCCTTCCCTTTAAAAATGTGTTCGCCTGTTCTTGGCTCGTTGACTAAAAGGAACAGCTGCCGTCTATCCACCTTGTCCATGACCCTCGTAATCTTATCCTGAATCACGTCCCCCAAAGCCTTCTCTGCTCCAAAGTACACAAATGGAGCTTATGAAACCTCTCTCCATAGCTGATATGCTCCATCCTTGGGAACATCCTGGTGCCCCCTCCAGAACAATCATATCCTGTCTGTAATGTTGCTCCCAGAACCCTAAATTGTATTCCATCTAGACCTAACCAAAGTGCCACAGAGCTCTTGTAATCTATGCCTCGATGAGTACAGGATAAGCATACTTTTTCCAATGATATCTTACGTAATCTTTGATCCTCCCCCGATACATTCACGGATGTGTGGAGAAGCACCATCTGAGATTCCTGATGTGCTGCCATTCATTGTGTACTCTTCTGTCTGGTTCCTTCCTCCAAAGTGCATCACCTCATATTTATCAGAGTTATGTCCTATCTTCCATTGATCCACACATCTGACCATTACAGCTGTATCTTCTTGTAACATAAGAACTTCCTCCTCACTGCCAAACACACAGCCAATATTTGTGTGAAACACAGACTTACTTATCACGCTGCCGCTCCCCCTCCACATTCACACCTGCATCATTTATAAATACCACAAATAATAAGGGACACAGCGCTGATCATTGTGGTGCATCAGGGGGCACTGGTCTCCAGTCACACAAACAGCCTTCTACCACCACCTATTTGTTGCAAAATTTTCTCGAACACCAATTTGAAACACACTAGTCTATAGTTCCCTGCTCTATCTCTACAACCCTTCATATAAAGGGTGTTCTCCAGTCCTCGGGCACCTCACCTGTGACCAGATTCTATTTAAATATTAGCATCAGCGCCTTTCATCCCTTGTCTCCAACAGCAGCCTGAGATGTAACTCAATCTGGACCTGGGGATTGTTCCAATTTTATACCAGCCAAAACCATGAATCCCTACACACATCTTACATCAATCTATTCAGGAGCTTCCCAGTCCGTCTTCTTGAATTCTGTACCTGCCTCCTCATTTTCCCAACTAAACCGTCGTGAAGTTCTCATATAACAATCAATCAACGTTCTCCAGTTTTAAACACAGATTCCCGCCATGATCTCAGATCAAGTCTCCTCAGCAGACCATTGTGCCAGCTGAGAGATTACTCAGGAGAATGCCCATTCAGTATATGTGATCAAAATATTTTACTTAGATCAAGACATCAAAATTTTACAGGTACAGTCTCCCCAACTCTCAGTGTTACTCGTGCAGAATGTCCGAAACAAAGACTTTCCTTCTCCTTGGATGCCCCCCAGACCTGTTGTGCTATTCGAGGGCCAAACGTTCGACTTTATTCCTTCAAATGGTACCAGACCCGTTGAGTTTTGCCTGAAAACGCTTGTATATCTAATTTCTTTTTTGAAAGGTACACATTCTCTTCCCTGCAGTATTGACTTTCATGCAAATCTTACATCAGTGTTTGCTTGTACTTTTTGTGTATGACCTCCAGTCAAATTGTTTCTGTGTAATCTGATTGCTGGGGTGAGGTGAATGGTAGATTCAGAGAGATATTTCCTGAGGCCTTTTTGATGTCACAAAACCTCGCTGCACTTTGTTCGAGCAATAAATAAATAGGAAAGACAGAGAAGAATATGGGCCAAGTGCAGGGGAATGGGTGAATGTGGACCCACATTTTGGTTGCTATGGACTAGTTTTGGCTGAATGCCCTGTCTCTGTGCATGACTGTAAATTAAATTCTATAAGTACCATCAAGCCGAATGATGGTTCAGTGACGAGTGTGGGTCAACATGCCAAGGTCAGAACCATGTGTACCTAAAGCTGATGACAAACCATTAAAGCTACCGCACTTACGTGGTTTCATTCCAAACAGCAGAACTAACATCTGATAGAGAGGACAGAATGATCCCAAGACCAACAGATCAGATCTAAGCTCTGCAGTGCTGCCACATCCAGACATAAATGTCAGTGTACTATTAAACAACTTACTGGAGGAGAGGACTCCAGAAATATCCCCATCTTAAGTAATGGAACAGCCCTGCACATCAGTGAAAAAGAGAAGGATGGAGTATCTGCACCATCCTCAGCCAGAGGTGTTGAATGGATGATCCACCTCACACTCGTCATGATGCCCACAGAATCACAGATGGCAGTGTTCAACCAACTCGATTGGCTGCACGTGACATGAAGAAATAGCTGAACCCAGCAGATATGGCAAAGGCAATGGGCCCTGACCCCATTCCTGCAATAGGACTGAAGACTTGTGCTGCACAACAAGCTGTGTCCCTGGGGAAGCTGCTTCATTCCAGCTCCAATTCTGACAACTCCCTGGCAATGTGAAAAATTACTCAACTTTCTCCCGTCCGCTAATGGATGAATAATTGCATTCTGACAATTTAACACGCCCTCAGTCCCTTCATGATAATCAAATTGGTGGGAGGTCTTTTTGACAGGGCTGTCAAGCAGTACAGAAATAACCCGCGCAGTGTGGTTTCAGATAGGTTCCTATGTGGAGATGGTGCTGTTGTGGAAATCTCACTGGATTACTAATCCAATACAGGATAATGGTCTTGCAGCTGGTGGAAGTTATAAACAATTAATGCAATATCAAGATCTAGGATCTGGTGTCAGTAACAGTGACCTTCCACCAATGTTGATTTTAAACTTCGATCTCCTCCCCCAATGTACTTTCAGGAAGTGAATCTCCTGTGTTTTCCTGGTCTGGCCTAAGAGTGACTCCAGACACACAGACATGTGATCAACTCTTCAATAGTCTCTGAAACGGTCAAGCAAGACACTCTATTGTATCAAACTGCTCTGAGGTCTTAAAGGATAATACCGGTCAAAATACCCGGCCCCAGCCTCGGTACCGGAAAAGGGAACGGGAAACACAGACCTGTTGACCCTACAGAGACCTCACCTCTGAAAGCTTGTGACAACATTTACAGAGCTTTCCCACAGACTGCACAGAAACACCGGGAAAGGAGGAGGCCATTCATCACATTGAGCCTCCCCTATTCTAGTTCATGGACAAAATCTCCTCAATGCAGTTTTCCCACACTGTGTTCATATTCTGCAATATGTATTAACATTGCGAAATATAAAATAAGAACTGCTGTCGTTACCTTCGGTCCATCAATTTTGCTCCTCGATTCAATATATAGGCAGTCCTCAGATAGCGCGTGTTTATTAAATACGATTTTGCTGCAATGCGATTCGTGAATTGCGCACCTTTTTTTATAAAGTGAACTCCCATTCACTGTGACACGATTCCTTGCCAGGCACCAGCTGAACAACAAAACCTAGCTTCAGGATCCTCTGTCTGCCAAATGCACCCTGTGAGTGTTCAGCTAAAACAGGAATGTAATCCGCTCTGCAAACCTTGAAACTGAGCCTGAAACTGGGAATATTAGTCTATATTTAGAAAGAACTTTATTTAAAACTGGAGGAGACTCTTGGAGAGAACTGGGATACCGCATCAGCACCACGTGGTCAGTCAGCCTGAATGCCTTCTGGTGAAGATCATGGTGAAAGATACAGGGCTGGAGTCAGTGACTGTTCGGTGAAAGTGTTACATTAAGAGCACTATTGCATTAAAATATATGCTTTAAAGGTTTACTTAGACTGTGCTAGTGTGTGTGTGTTAGACTAATTTTTGGTTTTTCCTGATATTTTGCGGTTCGCTCCTTACCCTTTTTTTTCTCATTGGCCCCATTATTAATATTGCACGATTTTCTGTAACATAGTATTGCACAGATATACAGCTACCGTGATATTGGAGAATAACCTGTAAAGATATCTGATCCTCTGTCTTCATACCATACTCCTGCTCGCTCCATATCCCTTTACTCTATAGAAATCCTTATTTATATTCAGTACCTTGGTTTTCACAGCCTGCCTGGGAGACTATTCCCCAGGTTCACCAGTCTCTGAGTAGAGATGTTTATTCTCATCTCAATGCAGGGTGGCCTGTCTGTATCTAATATTGTAACCCCTTGTTCTTGATGTCCCACCCAGGGAAATTATCAGCCCTGCTTCCAATCTGACGCGGCCTGATAGAATTTTATGTGTTTCATAGAGATCTCCACTCATTTTCCTAAACCCCTTGGAATACAGGCCCAGCCGCACCAGACTCTTCACCCACAACAAGCCTGCCATTCCAGAGATCAGTCTGGTCATCCTTCAGTTCTGTCCCTCAATGTCAGGTTTGTCCTTTATAAGACAAGGAGACCAAAACTGCACACAATACTACACAATGTTCATAATGAGATCTCACAAAGGCCATGTCTACCGACAGTAAGACACCATTATTCCTGTATTCAAATCCCCCTGAAATGAAGGTGAATACATGATTTATCTGCCTACCAGCTTTCTGTTCCTGCAATATTGCTTTCAGTGACTAGTGTACATGGAGATCCAGATCCTTTTCAATGATGCAGCTCCCCACCTGTTGGGTCTGTGTACACTGGTCAGCGTGCCAATTCCATTCCCAGTATTGACTTGTGGTTTTAGATCTCACTGCCCTGCACTGAACTCGGATGGCTGCACAGAAGGAAACAAAAACGCAGCTTAAGTTCCTTTATAGATCAACATTTTTCAAAAAATCCATTTTCAAATGATAGGCTCCAGTTCTGTTATTCCCATCAATGTTCACAACATCACATATCCCCCGCTCCCCCCATTGCTCTTCATCTGCCACGTATTTGTCCAGACACTCCACTTGTCTCAATCACCTTGCAGTTTTTTTGACATCCTGCTCACGTACTCACAATCCGATATTGTTTAGTGCCATCAGCAGACTTGGAAATATTGTATTTGATCTCCTCAACCAAATATTTGATAAGTATTTGGAATAGCTGGGGCCCATGCCCCAGTCCTGCTATATCCACCAAGGGTTCCACTCGAAACAAAACTTTTTTTATTTCTATTCAATGCTTCCTGCCAGCTCCCCCATTCAAAAACCATACTAGTCCTAGGCCCATAGGATTTTAATTTGCAGAATAGGCTTGGGACTTTATCAAAAATCTTCCTGAAAATCGAATCGTATTGTATTGATTGCTTCTTCATAATTATGCGAAACGTCACTTTCTCAAATATGATTCCCATTTGATTAATCTATGTTGACTTTGTCTGTGCTCATTACTTTCAGTTCCACTACTTTCTCTAAATCTGTTTGGTTGCTAATTTCATTCTATTCTCTTTTTTTTCAACAGACTAATGTTCACTAGTATTGTTGGGAAGTTTTCTTTTTTGTTTTGTTTTCTTCTGGGAAGACGTAACTAAAGTATTTGCTCCATAATTCTGCCTTTTTCCCTGACCTCAATTCTCTGGTATCAGACTGTAAGAAAGCTGCACCTTTCTTCCCCTTAATTTTGCCATTGACATATTTTCAGAAGATATTACAAGTTCAATCTTAAAACCCTTGTTAATATACTCTTCAGAAGCCCATCAATTCCTATCTTAAGCTACTCAATGATTGACCTTCCACAGCCATGCAAACACAGAAGCATAGATTTTGTACTATCAGAAATACAGCACGTTCTCCATTAGCCCCACTTTCCGACACAAGACCCATAGCCCTGAGTATTATGGCATTTCAAGTGGACAGCCGTGTATTTTCTAATGGTTGTGAAGTTACCATGACAACTCCTCTCTCAGGAAGGGAATTCCTGACCCCAACACCCTCTGGTTGAAAAACAATCCTCAATTCCTCTCCAAATCTCAAACCCTTCACTTTAAAATATGCTCCATTGTTCTTGGTCCTTTGACTGAAAAGAACAGCTGCTGTCCATATCCCTCGGAATACTATCTTTCTGAATCACGGCCCACTCAGTTCTCTCCTCCAAACTAAACAACCCGAGCTTATCCAGCCTCTCTCCATAGCTGATATGCTCTATCCCTGGGAACATCCTGGTGAATCTTCTCTGAGTCCATTCCACTACAATCAGATCCTTTCCGTAATGTGGTTCACAGAACTACATACTGAATTGCATCTTGGCCAAACCAAAGTTCCGAAAAGCTCTTATAATCTATGCCCTGATGAATAAAGGTTATGTTCACTTCCCGATGCTTTTTCAAATTGTGTATTAACCTGTTTAGTCACATTCAGGGATGTGCTGCTATTCATCGAGTACTCACCTTCCTTCTTCTAAAGTGTGTCATCTCATATTTATCAGGATAACTTTTCATCTGCTATTGATCTGTCCATCTGACCATTCCATCTGTATCTTCCTGTAATATAAGACCTTCCTCCTCTCTGCGAACCACGTGGCCAATCTTTGTATCAAACACAAACTTAGTTGTCATACTCCCGCCAACCCCGTCTATATTCACAGCTGCATAACTTATGAGTACCCTAAATAATAAGGATATAGTTCACACAACACCAGGTTGTAGTCCAACAGGTTTATTCGGAGGCACAAGCGTCGAAGGGCTGCTTCTTCATCAGGTTATGTCCACTTTGAAAGCTCGTGCCTCTGAATAAACCTGCTGGACTATAACCTGGTGTTATGTGATTTTTAGGTTTGTCCACCCCAGTCCAACACCACCACCTCCGAATCACAAATAATAAGGGACATGGCACTGATCCCTGTGATACACCATTGGACACCGGTCTCCAGTCACACTAACAGCCTTCAACCACTACCCTCTGTCTCCGAACACTAAGTTGGTTTGGATGCAAATTGGCAAGTCACTAATTACTCCTACCTGTTCCCTTGTTATTCTTTTCTGCTTGACACATTTGCAGAATATCTGGGGATTCTCCCTCGTCTTACCCTGTCAGCAGGTTTCTGTGCCCCTGTTTTAAACAGTTCTCACCGAGTGCTGAATTTCCTCATTATTACGGTCTTAAGTGGCAAATCCCTTATCTTGCCATCATTTGCCTTGAATGTGGATTAGACAGCCAGGGAAGTGTTCTGTTAGTTTCCAAATTGTCATATGTTTTGTGAATTTCCTAAATTTCATCGTGACCCACCTCTCATTCATTGAAACTCTGGAGAACATAGGCTGAGTTTCCTCATCAGGCAACTTCGTCATCTGTGGCATTAATCTGGAGAATGTCCACTGCACTTTACTTGTGGTCAGTATATTCTTTCTCATATTGGGTCACCAACACTGTAGACAATGGATGCAGGTTTGGAAGGTTCATTTCCAGAGGTTTCATTACCTTACATCTTCAATAGACCTCAGGCAAAGCAATGCTGAAAATTCCTGGTTTCTATTTGTTTGTTTGTATTTCTTTGGGTTGTTGATGTCATTTCCTGTGGTGATGTTATTTCCCGTGGTGAAGTCACTTCCTGTTGCTTTTCTCGTGTGGTGGTAGGTGGGGTCTAACAACTAATAGCACATCGAGTTAGAATGTGTCAGAAATTCATACGGATTGTCTCCATTGTTGCTGTTAATTTCTAAATATCCAATATCACAAGCTGTATAATAGATTCCAACCGTTTCACTGCAGATGTCAAGTTAATTGGTCGCCAGTTCTCCAAACTATGTCTTCTTGCCTTAATAGATGCTTGGATCCCTTCCATTAATTTATAGAGCTTGGACCACGTTCACTAACTTCCATTTATCTGCAATGGCTTGCGGCCTCTGCAGAATGCAGGAAAATAAAACGGTCATCAACAGTGCAATTAACACTTCTATTGCAGACTTATGCCTGACATTTTAATATGACGCACATCAGGTTTGTCAGACTGAGCAATGCTCAATCCTGTTACACTTTCAAATATCGCCTTGTTACTGATGTAAATTGACTTTATGTCTTTAGTTGCACAAGCCCTACAATTTCACTGGGTATTACTGGGTGATTTTGTGGAAATTCCTCCATAAAGTTAGATGAATTGTAACTAATTATTTTCTTTTTCATTTCCCTGTTCTTCACAATAAACTCTCCTCTCCCGATAACAAATTTCCATATTTGACCTTGCTTTTATTTTGTTTCCTTTGAAATACAGATTGTAGATTTATGCAGTGTTTATTGTTCCTGTTTGTTAGCATTCATGTTCTCTTTCAGATTTCCTTATCAGTTTCATTGCCCTCGTTTCTGGATCGTGAATTTCTAAAATTCTCAGGTTTCCACAATGACTGAAATTATTCTAAAGCCACTTCATATGATTAATACAATTTGGAATTTGTTATGTTAAACATCATTGTGTCACTTTCCCTTTCTTTGATGTTTGTACCTGAAATAAATAGACGTAGATTTCAGACTTTGGATTTTTATTAATCTCCTGGCCTGACCAGATATGTTCAGGAACACTGCAGGAGGACAGAGAAGGAATTGTGGGGGCCCTGGCTGATATTTGTGCATCATGTCTGACCAACGGGTGAGATCCCGGAGGACTGGAGGGTAGTGAATGCTGTGCCCTTACTCAAGAAGGGCTACAAAGATAAGCCTGGGAACTCTCGACCAGTAAACCTACAATCTGTAGTAGGTATGTTTCTGGAAAGGTTCTGAGAGATAAGATATACATGCATTTGGAAAGACAGGGTGTGATTAGGAGTAAGATTAGAGTGGTGCTAGAAAAGCACAGCAGTTTAAGCAGCATCCGAGGAACAGGAAAATCAATGTTTCAGGCAAAAGTCCATCAACAAACTCAGCACGGCTTTGTGCATGGGAGATCATGGCTCACAAATTTGTTAGAATTCTTTGATGATGTGACCAGCAACGTTGAGGAGGGCAGGGTGGAAAAGGTAGTCTATATGGATTCCAGTAAGGCCTTCAATAAAGTTCCAAATGGTACGCTGCTCTGGAAGGTTAGATCGAATGTAATTGAGGAGGAGCTGCCACATTAGATACAAAATTGATAGTAGGAAGCAGACGGTAATACTGGAAAAATGCTGGTCAGGCTGGGGGCCTGTGACTGGTGGAATACCTCACGGGTTGGTGCTGGGATCACGACATATTATATATATTTATGATTTAGATGAGAATGTATCAGAATGATTTGTAAGTTTGAATATGACACGAAAAAAGCAGCATCATGGAAAGTGAGGAAAGTTATCTGAAATTTTAGAAAATACAGCAGTATCTTGATCAGCTGGAGAAGTGGCTTAGAAATGGCAAATGTATTTCAATATTGATCAATGTAAGGTCTTGCATTTTAGAAAATCAAATCAAGGCTGGAGTTTCATGGTGGTTCCTAAGGAGTGTAGTGGAATAGAGGGACCTTGGAATTCAGGTGCATGGTTCTCTGAAAGTTGATTCAGAGATAGACAGGTCAGTGAAGAGAGCTTTTGGCACACTGACCTTCATCTGTGTATATCGCTGTGCATCAAAATTAGGTAGTTACGTTGCAGTTATACAGGACCTTGTGGAGGCCCTATTGGTAGTGTAATGTTCAGTTTTGTTCACTTTACTGTAGGAAAGATGTTATTAAACTGGAAAGAGTGCAGAGGAAATTTGCAATGATGCAGCAAAGGACTCAATGGTCTGCGATACATGGAGAGGTTGGGAAAGATTTTTACTTAAGATGTATGAGGCTGAGTGGGAATCTGATAGAAGTGTATAAGAGGGATGGACAGAGTGAATGCACTCAGATTTGTTTTCCCAGGGTTAGGCAATTACGGACAAGAGGACATCATTTTAAGGTCAGAGGGGAAATAGTAAGAGGGAGCCTGAGGATTAACTACTTTTCACACAGGGGTGATACGCATACGGAATGATGTGCCAGCGGGAGAGGTTGAGGCGGAAACTTTCGAAACATTGAAAAGGCATTTGGACAAATACATGGACGAGAAAGGATTAGAAGAATGCCGGGCAATAGCAGGGAAATGGGGTTAGTGTGGATGGACATTTTGCTCGGAATTGACGAGTTTGGGCCGAAGGGCCTGTCTTCGTGCTATCGGACACTATGACTGTAACAACCATTGCTTATCTCCCACTGCATGTTATATTGTACTTTCCTAATTCACTGGAGCTATCTTGACCCTCTAGCCTTCAGGCTACCATGACGTTTGGCCAGAATGTTCAAGCATTCTATATTGTATGCAGACGCCGTGTAAAATGCGCCTTATTAATGTCACTATTCCTTAATGCTGTTTCAGAACAAGGTTATTAATTCATCCTTCTGAGCACACAATGCCAAATCCAAAATAACCTGCTCTCTAGCTTGCTTCACAACATACTCTTCAAACTACCGCATATTCACTTACAGAATTTATTTTTCACACCGTGAGCTGTGTTAGTTAATGCAGTTTAGATGCAACTTGAGACCATCCAATAACACTGCAGTATCCATGATAGTTGCATACCTAATTTCCAGAGCATATGATGCTAAGATTATCTGCAGCCGTTTTGGTTTCGATATATCACACACCAATATTTGCTTCTCCTTGCCATTTGTAAACTCTACCTAAACTGATTCTGTGGAAGCTGAGGGTCAAGTCTTTGTCATTATTAGTGATAGACTTGGACGAGACATTCGGGGATACTCACCTCGACACTGAGATGATCTGAAGTAATGCCCAGCAATACAGTACAAGCATCAATAACCTTCACCGCTCTGTCAGAATAAGAGTCACCGTATTCTCTCTGTTCCCTGACACTCACTGTATATCATTTAAAGCACCTATCACCAGACAATCCTCACGTTCTATCTCCAGCTAAGGCTCAGACACTACTACTCTCACTGTTGAATTCAGTAACTTCCTTCTCACACTTTCTCTGTCACCTACGCAATACCCCCCACATTAATAATGCTATATGGATTCAAAACTGTCGACTGACTCATTCCAGAAAGATCACATTTCCCCCCAGCCCCACCTCTACCAGCACTAACAGCAGGGTCATCCACTCCTGCCCTCATTCCCTCCCTCCCTTTCTCCCATTCCAAGAGAAACAGCCTGGAATAAGGGCCGAGCCGGGTCGTGGAGTGCCCAATATCCATTCCTTCACCCGCCTACCCCCTGCCATGTGGGGAGGATCCTAGTACGAGATGGAGTGGACTGTGATGCCTTGCGTGGAGTTTCTAAAACATCCATGTCCAACTGACAGATTAAAGAGCAGTGCTCAGTGAAAAAACAATTCTCACTTTAAACCCACTGGCAGTTCCAACGACAATCCTATCACTCTCCCCCTCAAAAAAAACACAGATACCTCACTGAACAGGGATTCAGACACAGAAATACACAGAATTATTGGTAAACACCCCAATATATGAACAAACACATTACATACAAGTGGTTAGGCATGCACACACGTAGAAACACACACAGACATATACAGTCACACACAAATAGACACAAACACAGAGAGAAATACACAGGCTGATACACAGAAGGACAGACGTAGACACACAAATACACAGATGACAAGCAGATGAACACACACATACGTGCACACAGACACGAACACGAATGTCATTAAAACACAAATAGATGAGTTCATGATTTATAAGGGGGTCAAGGATTCTCGGGGGAGGCAGGAGAATGAGGTTGGGGAACATATAAGAAATTATTATATGGCATATCAGACTAGATGGGCCGAATGGCCTCATTCTACTCCTTTTTTCATTCTCATGTGGTGTTATGCTATCAGGTATTCTCTTCCTGAGACAGCAGCAGAGACTGGGTTTGAGACATATTTGATTGGAAAGGGTCAGTGTCAATGTGGGACAGGTTTTGAGTCTGGAATGTGAACACGCCATTTTTGAAGATATTCAATGCTGAGCGCGACTGATCTTTGCTGGGCAGGAGAGTTAATGTTAAGTGGGAACAGACAGGGGAGGGATGGTCAGAAAAACTCGGATCAGCCATGAGCATTCTGAATGGTGCAGCCGAATGTCCAACTGCTGCCCGTCCGCCATGTGTTGTTCCCTCAATCCACCCCTCGATGCTGTTACAGAGATGTACTGCTGCCCCTACCCCGTGTGTTGTTCCATCAATCCACCCCTCGAGGCAGTTAGATGGTAGGGGATCACCCATTTAGTCAGACAGAATCATTACAATGAGACAGGAGGAGACAATTCTACTCATCTAAGGAATTACACAGGAAAATAGAATGAAGTAATTCAGCTCACTGAGTACATTACACAGCCCAGGAGGAGGCCATTCAAATTGCCTGAACTGCTACACAGGAACATGGAAGCTGTCACTAATCGGAAATAGAGAGTAGAGACAAATATTTATTTTCAGGCAGCAAAGCTGTAACTGATAGAGTGTCTCAGAGATCACTGTGGGCTCATCAGTGACTAATAATGTGTTTCAAAAATCTGAAGGAAGGCGAGGGAATGGCTTGAAGCTCAATTAGCTCATACACCAGGATAGTCATTTAATGTGTCATCAAATGGAGTAGTGAGTCTGCAATGTGATATAGACAGGAAAGGTTAGAGAGGAAAAACTTCAGCAGAAATAACATAAGGTAGGTTGTCGATTTTGGCATGAAGGATGAAACAATGGTGATCAATTTAAATGGAGAGAGATTGCAGAACCCTGTGATACAGGCAGTTTCCACGTTCTTGGGACATAAATCATATAAATCAGTCTACAGAAGCAGCAAGTGATTTGGAATTTAAGTGGAATGATGCTGTTCTTAACAAAAGAGTATAGGGTTTAATCGCAGGAATGTTTTACTGCAACTGTACAGGACATTGCTGAGCCCACACCTGAGGCACTGTATGTAGTTTTTATCCCCTAAACTAAAATAAAATGATGTAATTCTTTTCGAAGATTTTCAAAGAGGTTTCCCTTTACTCATTCCTAAAATGCCAGCCTAATTTTATGTGGTATTATCAGTTTCGATCTTAGCTGAGGAATAGCATTGAACCATCCATGACTTTCTGAAAAGTGTATCCACTGTATGCATATGATCTCTTCTCAGGGAGACTAAAGGTGGAGAATAAATTTTAAGAAAATGATGTCTTGATATTAACACACATACTATGAAGACACCGCCCAATATTTACAATTTACACAGACATATGTAAGCACGTCATCAAATTATAAAGTGGGGAATTTTTTTGCGATTGAAAGGAATGACACACTTGCATATAATCTATAATCAAGTTTTCCAGAGAATGTTCCAGGAGAGCACACACGGTCTAGTTTGGTGTTCAGTTGACATGATTGTATGTTTCAACACAGTGAGGGAGAAAAACGTTAGCTGCCTGAGAAGCAGCAGCAAATTGATCCCTCTCTCTTACTTTGTTCCGCCTAATAGCAAAGTATCAGTCCATAAAATCCCTGAGTTATCTTTACCACTTGTGAAGGATTCCTGGTGACGATTCATTGAAGTCTCTCCACTGCCTGAAACACAGGGAATTCAGCCAAATACAACTGTTCTAGAAAGAAATCCCACTACAGTAGCTTGTGTGAGCAGAATAACTTCAAAAGCAGAATAGCTTTTGGGACTCTAACATTTTACCACTTTGTGTAAGTTCAACTTTGTATGTCTCACATTTTTCTAGACAATGACTTATTCTAAGATCTATATCATTGGCTGCATTACTAAACTATTTAAGTTTGGTGAAACCAGTGGAGGAGTGTGACTGGGAAAGGAAACAGTTGCCCTCCAACATTGGTTGTAACACAAATGAGAAATTCTCAAAGGACTGCTCAAGTGGAAATTCCCTTCCACAGATGTTGGTGGTGCCTGAATATTTGCATTTATTCAAAGTCGTTTTTGGTGACACTTGACAGATAAGTGAATGTAGGAAAATGGTATACAGACAGAAAAGTACTGCTGAGAACACAAACACATCACCCATGATCTTGACGCATGGAGGAACGGTAACAAAGTGTCTAATTTCCCAATCCTGTTTGTTGGTCCTATTTTCCTATGTTCTATTCAGCCTCTCACAGCTCCTGAAAGGAGCAGATGGAGGCCACTTGCTCCAAATACCTGGTGCACAGTTGCTCAGGATATCATTCATTCCCTCCAGACTGTCATACACGGTTTGATGTGGGTGGGAAAACGTTTTTTGGGAAATTGAAGCTGGGTTTGAAAGACACCTCTGGTCTCTTTACAGAGCGTGCCCTCTCTGCAACTTGTGCTTCATTTGTTGGTCATGGTGTTGACCCATACTCCCTCTGAATACAGCCCCCATACCTCACCCAGAGATGACTCACAAAATGCTTTGCTTTCTCTGATTGCAATGTTCAATAACGGAATGTTAAGGAAAATTACAACCATTAACTTTGTAAATACAAAATATGAGAACAAAAGAAAGAGGACCAGATAATTCGGATGATCAAGCCATTGTATACCATCATGGCTGATCAACTGTTGACATTAGCTCCTCTTTAATGCCCAATTCTTCAGCCCTTCGCTCTCTGACTGTCAAAAATGCATCTACCTCCTCCTTAAATGCTTACAGTGATTTAGTTCCCATAACTCTCGATCCCAGCTAATTCCTGACAGTGATTACCCTCTGTGAGACCCCCTGCACAGACGCTGTCACCTATTGATTCGAAAAAGAGGTGAGCACAGGGGCTCAGTAAAGAGTCAATGTTTTTGATATCAAGGCAGTAATTATCTGACGCTGGCATCGGGACCACCTACTTAATTGAGCTGAATAGGAACCAGGTGTAACCTCCCACTTGTCTGGATCTTTCAGAGCACAAAGGGAGATGCTTGTGGTTGGTTGCCAACACTAATCTCAGTCCCGGGACATCTCTGCAGGAGATCCTCAGGCTAGCTTCTTCAGCACAAACATCTTCAGCTGCTCCATCAATATCTTTCCCCATCATAAGATCTGAAGTGGGGATGATTACTGAAGATCACACAGCGTTCAGAACATTTTGTCCCCCATCAGCTCTTGAACCATTCCGTGCCCATGTGCAACAAGACCCGGACAGCATTCCGGTTTGTGCTGTTAAAGTGTTGGTAACATTCATGTAACAGCACGGCCACACACTGTACATTTCGACAGTTGAAGAAGGAGCTCATACAGCACCTCAAGCTGGTTACACACTGATATGTGGAAGCCATTGAGCCCGTGGAAACTACTGAACAAGAAAAGGGACAGCCCATTCAATCCTGCCTATTCCACAGGGATAGAAGGGGGCTGGTCAGTACATCGAGCTGTTAAACAGGAACAGAGCCCAATCAGGCCCTGTTGCATGAGACCAGGAGGAGGCTATTCAGCCACAAGAGATAGTTATACAGGAACACTGATACTCCGACTTGACAAACCAATGAAACCGAGACTGCACTGATAGAGGGCTTCATGATGTTAATCGTGGTTCCATTGTTTGTTGAACCTGTGCTACATTAACATGGTTTGCTGGCAGTGAGGAGGGAAGCCAAATGTTTTGTGCCAAGTCTCAAGGAGGCAACTTCCATCTCCGAGAAGACACACGTACGTTCTCCATGTTGGTCCGAAACTGTTGGGCAGAGTTAACTCTTTTATAATGAAACTATTGTGGCTGCTGTCGGGATTATGGATAGCATAACGTTCATTGCAGGATCACGCACCAATTGAACTGTATTAATGTTGGGAGAGTTTATTCAAAAGCCTGAGCCTCTCTCTCTCTCTTTCTCTCTCTGTCTCAATCGAAATAGGGAGTGGGTGTGGTTGGGTGGAACGTTCTCAGAGGCTCTTAAACTACCGAGAATCAGGTAACCCAAGTGAAAAATGGGTCATGGAATTTATCATCGTAACAGTTTCTGTTTAGAACATCATGAGTGATTGTCCTTCCCCCTTAATGTTCAATGCATTCAACTCTTATTCTCTCACTGAGCTTCATTCACTATTGAAGTTGCCATCATCCCAGAGATTAGTCTGGTGAGACTTGAGAGAATGTCTATCTACGGTACCCCAAATACAGCATCAATAACACTCTCAGGGATGATCACATTAATCCCTTTCTCTTACTTAGACATCGCCAATTCTTTGAGGAGAAAGTGAGGACTGCAGATGCTGGAGATCAGAGCTGAAAATGTGTTGCTGGAAAAGCGTAGCAGGTCAGGCAGCACCAAGGAACAGGAGAATCGACGTTTCGGGCATCAGCCATTCCTGAAGAAGGGCTGATGCCCGAAACGTCGATTCTCCTGTTCCTTGGATACTGCCTGACCTGCTGCGCTTTTCCAGCAACACATTTTCATCGCCATTTCTTTCCTGTGTCATAAAACACCACTACTTCTCTGTGTACTACCACTGACATGGGGATTTATAAGTCCCTTACGTCAGCATCAATAAAGCCAGCCCCAGAGATGTAAATGGAGATGTGCATCATTCTCGGGGAGAAATTCAATGAGACTGAATGCACCTAAAATCGGAGATGATGACCTACCTGAATAGAAATGAGCTGTAGGAATACGGGAAACAGGCAGAGGAAGGGAGCTATCTTTATTTTTGTTCTTCTCTCACAGGATGTATGCAGCCTTGGTCAGGGCAGAATGTTATGCCAGTCTTAAACTGAGTGGCAGGTTCACTTGTTCCAGAGGACAGTAAAGAGTAAAATACATTGCTGGGGGTTTGTAGTGTTACAACACAGGATATATTCTCCTTCTTAATTAAAACCAGCAACAGAGAAAAGATTTATCCCATGCAGTAAGCTGTGGTAATCCTAGATTCCAGAACTATTTAAAGTAAAAAATTAACAATTTTATTTCTTAAAGTATGACTGAGAATAATAAACAAAAGACTATTTACAACTTCTTCCTCTAACCTATCTTTTACCTCCCCACCCACACCACAATACTATTCCGATAAGACTCCTAATTAAGATTTACAAAACAAAACTTCTTATCTCAAAACCAGGAAGCTTTCTGCTCTTCTCCATATTCCTGTCTTCTTTTCTTATTGGTGATTCTACTTCACCAGTTGCTAATCAATAAAGGTACCTTCAAGAGAGCTATTTTTCAGGCAGTCTTTGCATGCTGGTTGCTTGACACTTCTTTCAACTGTTCGATTTCCATGATCTTGTACCCCCAAACCATTAGATTGTGTCATTGGCTTTTAAGATTGTCAGTATACTAAATTCAAACTTGATTGGAGATGGGTATTTTGGGGTATAATTTAAACTGTTTGGCTGAATTTGTTTTTGGCTCGAGACAATGAGCTAATTGAATTGTTCGACCAAATGTTGCATTATATCTATTTTTCAGAACACTTGGTACTGTCAGGTAGTTATTACTCTCTGTTAATTCTCTTAAACGTACAGTAGACCCACATGTTCATCACAGAAGTCACAAGGAAACCTGACTAGGGAAGTATGACACATTGACTTCCCGAAAGGACTTGAGGAAAGCAGATGACCTTTTATAACAAATGATAATGAATTCTTCTAAGTTCCACCAATTTCCTTCAGGAGATATCAACAGACCATTATTCTGAAGCTCTAGATTATGAGTCAATAGCTTGACCATCACAAACTGTCTTCCCGTATGTGCAGAGATTGAGTTAAACATCCTCAAGAGCAATTATTTAGTGACGGACATGTGGTTAGAAGGAACATGAAGCTGTTGCATCGGGATTGAACAAATGCACAAATCATGGTTTATTCAGAAGTTGCACAAAGACTGCGGATGAGACTAGGATGTCATAGTGATGGTATTGGACAGGATTTGTGAGTGTCGAGGACATGGAGATGTAAATCTGTGAAGACAAACTGGATGATGGAGGTTGAGAACTGTCTGGTTCCTTCTCACATATCAATGAGTAATTTATAAGTAGTTGTTTGATAGGTATAATTCATAAGGAAAGGAATTTTTATTTGGAACTGAAGACATTGACTTGCATTTTCCAAATTTATATAACATGAGCAGAAATTAAGATCCATGGTTTAGAAATCAAATACTATGACTACCAGGAACACCTACTATAGCGAGATGGGATAATAACCACCTTGAATAATCCAAAGGATATCTTCGATCAGTGATACTAATGATATCCAAGGCTGAGAAAGCCAGTAAAGTCGCTCGGATAAACTCCTGTCCATTGTTGTAACATTCCAGTCTAATGTTCTCAGATTCTGTTCCAATGTTGGAACATTCCAATCCAAGGTCCTCACATTCTGAACCATTATTGTAACATTCCACTCTAATGTTCTCAGATTCTGATCTCTCCTCCCCGCTTCTCTCGAGCTGCTGATCCCTGTTAGTGCTGTCAGTGATGCTCCTACTCATACTATGAGATAACACATTGACAGAGCCCATTTATCATTCAATGATGGAAATTCTCCACTGGGATAATTAGGATCCACGGAGTTGACAATAATCACAGTCACTGAACAAATAACTCTAGTTAACACCTTTCAATTCAATACTGATGTTATTAAAATTCAAAAGAACGTTTAACATTTACACATTTGACATGCGATATGTCGGGGTGACTAAGGGAGGGAATATTGGAGATGGTTGTGTGTAATGGATATGGGAGTAAAGTCGAAGGATTGTCAGAACATAAACAAGTTTCTCCGTTTATAAAAGAAAGCATAAATTCTGCAACTACTGATCAGTAATTATAATGTCAGTAAAACATGGAGATAACTTTTCTATTCCATAATCTGACAGGAAAATGTGTCTACGACAACATGAGTTATAGCAGACAAATGAGCATGGATATGTTAACAGAGAATATGGTGTGACACACAATTCAGTTGGTTATTCAAGGATCAGAGAGGGCAGGTGAGGGTCATGATATCAATGTGATCAATGTCAATCAACTGTGACGAAGTACCATTCACTGGATTTAAATTCCAGTGTGATTATGATATTGGGGACATGACTGCTGAGACTGGAGGGAGAGAACATGATATTTCCCAGTCATCAGTGTTGGAATGTTGCTCTTTAAAAGTCGGATGAAGATCAAATTCCAGGGTACATCTCCAATGAGGAATGAGGAGAGACAATAGTAACCAAGCAACGAGAATACATTGGAGCAGAAATTTATCCATTCAGCCCATTGAGCCTGCTCCGTCATTCAATGATCGCTGTTAAGCTTCTCAACTCCATTCTCCCGCGTTCTACCTGTAACCCTTGATCCTCATTACAATCAAGTACTTTTCTGTCTCACTCTTAAATATACTCAATGACCTTGCCTCGACAGCCTTCTGTAGCGGTGAATTCCGTAGATTCACCACTCTCTGTCTGAAGAGTTTTCTCCTATTTCTGTTCTAAAGGTCTCCTCTTTATTCTGTACCCACGTGTCCATGTCTCTCCTTCCCTTTTATCCCAACTCTCTGCTTTCTGTCAGACAGCCATGCTACAATCCATGCTCACACCTTGCCTCTAACACCATGGGCCCTTATCTTTCTCAATAGCCTCCTGTGTGGCCCCTTGTCAAAGGCTTCTTGATGAGCAAGTGGATAACATCTATTGTTCTCCTTGGCCTAATTTTCTCATTACTCCCTCAATGTATTCCAGCCGGTTTGTCAGTCCAGACCTCCTCTTGATGAAACCATGCTGACTCTGTCCTATTTTACCAAAGACCTCCACGTATCAGAAATCCAATCCTTCACGATGGATTCCAGGTTGTTCCCAACAACCAAGGTTAGGCCACTCAGTCTGTCATTATCCATCTTCTGCCTAATTCCCTTAGTAAACGGGGTGTCATGTTTCATGTTTTCAAGCCTCTTGGCCCTTTCTTGATTTTAGTCATTCCTGTAATGATTACCACTTACATTTGCACTACCTCTTCAGGTATCTCCCTTACAAGGATGGGGTGTAGTACATATGGTTCAGGTGATTTATCCACATTCAGGCCATTCAGTTTCCTAACATATTTTTCTTGATGATGGCCACCATATTCAGCTCTGCCCTCTCACTATCTTCAGCTTTTGGGAAATTACTCATGTCTTCCACTGTGAAAACTGATGCAAAGTTCCTCATTCATTTCTTTCCTTCCCACTGCTGTCTCTCCAACATCATTTCCCAGTGGTCCATATTCACTATTACCTCTCTTTTGCACTTTTTATATCTAAAGAATCTCTTACAGTCTCCTTTATGTTACTGGTTAGCTTACCCCCATATTTAATCATCTCCCTCCTTTTTTAGCCCTCTGTTGGTCTTTGTAAGTTTCCTAATCCTCTCGTTTCCCACTGCCCTTCAATACATTATATGCTTGCTCTTTTGCTTGCATGCAATCCCTGACTTCCCTTGTCAGCAATGATTGCCCATCTTCCGTGTAACATGTCTCTATTCCTTAGCATGAATCTTTCCAATATCTCCTGAATTAATCAGGGAATATCTTGCCATTGCCATTCCCCTGTCGTTCCTGCTAGACCACTCTTCCGGTCAATCCTACACAGCTTCTCCCTTATGCCTCTTTAGTTGCCTTTATTCAGCTGAAATACTGTTACCTCTGATTCTATATTCTCTCTGTCAATTTACAGAATACATTCAACCATGTTCTGATCACTGCTTCCAAAGTTTCCCTTCACCTAAAGCTTCCTGTACTGGCCTAGCTCATTAAATCCAGCATCATCTGTTCCGGAGTGGGATCCACCACAAGCTGCTCCAAAAATAAAATCTCGTAGACATTCCTGTAATTTATTTTCTTGTGATTCAGACTAACCTGATTTTCCCAGTTCCCCTGCATATTGAAATCACCCATGATCACTGTACTTTGCCTTTCCTACACCTCTTTTCTATCTCCTGGTGTATCTTGTGCCCCAGCTCCTGACTACTCTTTGGAGCCCTGTGGTTGTCTTACCTTTATGGTTGCTCAATTCTACCTATGCCGATTCTACACCATCTGACCTTACTTGCTTTCTTACGATTGATTTAATTTCATTTCTTACCAATAATGCAAATCCATTCCCTCTGCCCACCTGCCCATCTTTTCGATAGGATAAATGTCGTCAAATATCTTGATCCCCTCGCAGCCACTTCTCCGTGATGCCCATCACGTCATACCTACCGATTTCAATCTGTGCCACAAGCTTATTTACCTTATTCTTTATACAGCATGAATTCGGATATAATGTCGTCAGTCCTGGCACTCCAACCACAACGCCACAAACAAACACATAGATCTAGATGCCATCTTTCAACCCCTCAGAATACGAACAGGAAATGACATAGCCACAACACCCCAGGAACCCCATCCAGGAGAAAGATAAAAATAGAAAGCAGGAGACAACAGCTTTGCTTCACTTGGAGGTTGCCACTGATGATGGTACCTAGCCAGGTAATGAAACGTCTGGATATCAAACCTACAGCTCAGCGAGCAAACCTACACCCTAAACCTCAACCTGAGCTACAAACCTTCACAAACCTTGCAAAAAGCAACAATACTGTAGATGGTTGAAATCCAAAGCAAACACAGAGGCGTACTGTGGAAAGAGAAAAGAGTTAATGCTCCCAATGCAGACACGGGAAGAATGTACAAAGCCCACGCAGACAGGGTCCAGAGGTTGGAAATGAACCCGAGTCCCTCGCACTGTGAGGCAGCATTGCTGTTTCACCGTCCTGTCCAATGATGGATAATTGTGGATGGTATAATTGGAGGCATAAATACTATTCTCCGTGACCGGGTTTTAGAGTCCTGAAGGTTGTGTTGCCTGGTGCTCGGGTTTGGGATATGTCATCTTGGTTGCAGAACGTGAAGCGGGATTGGAATGATCCAGTGGTCAGGGTCCATGTAAGTACCAACGCCTGGACAAACAAATGAAAATGAGAAGAGCAACGGGTAAATCAGGACTGAACTGTTATATCGGAATACATGCAGTGTAAGGAATAAGGTAAATAAGCTTGTGACTCATCCACAAATTGGACATGGTGGGCATTACAGTGACATCGCTGCAAGACGATCCGGATTGGGAGCTGAATATTCAAGGCTATTCATCCTGTCGAAAAGATAGGCAGGTGGGTAGAGCGATAGAGTTGTCTCATTATTTACAATGGAATTGAATCAATAATAAATAATAAGAAATGCAGTAACATCAGATGTTGTAAAAATTGTGTCGGTAGAATTGAGGAATCAAAAAGGTGAAAAAATGCAATTGGAGTTGTGGACAGGGAGCTGGGGTGCAAGATAAACCAAGAGCTAGAAAGATCTGCAGGAAAGGCAAAGGTACAGTGATCATGTGGGATTTCATTATGCAGATGGACTGGGAATTTAGTTTGATAGTGGTTCGCAAGAAAAGGAGATTGTGGAACGTCTATGAGATGGCTTTTTGTAGCCGCTTGTGCAGGCAGACGAGATGAGGGGAGTTTTCGATGAAGGAACTCATAGGAAGCAGTAATCATAAAATGATTGAATTTTACTCTGCAGTTTTAGATCGAGAAGTTATAATCAGAAGTAACGGTATTACAGCTGAATAAAGGCAATTACAGAGACATGAGGGAGGAGCTGGGTAGAATTTACTGGGAGACGGGCCCAGCGGGAAAGACAGTGCAATATCAATTGCAGGCGATTTTTGAGTAATTCAGGATACAGCAGAGATTTATCCTGAGGAATAAGAGGCGTGGTACAGGCAGGATGAGGCAACCATAGCTGACTAGGCAAGTCAGGTATAACATAAAAGCAAAAGAGAAAGGATATATTGTGGCAAAGTGCAGTGGAAAACCTGAGGATTGGGAAGCTTACAAAGACAAAACATAGGCCAAATAAAATAAAATAAGGAGGGAGATTATTAAATATGTGGGTAAGCTGGGCAGTAAGATAAAGGAAGACTGTAACAGTTTATTTTGATATATAAAGTACAAAAGAGAGGGAAATGTGAACATTGGACTGTTGGAAAATGATACTGGAGTGATATTAGTAGGGAACGAGAAAATGGCCAAGCAACTGAACAATTACTTTGCATCAGCCTTCACGGTGGAAGACACTAGGAATACCTTAAACATTCAAGAGATTGAGGGGCCAGAGCTGAGTATGATGGTCACCACCATGGAGAACATGCTCGAAAATAACCTTCACCAGATGGATTACATCCCAGTGTTATAAGGGAGATAGTTGAAGAGGGAGTGGAGGTGATCGTGGTGATATTTCAGGAATCACTAGAGTAAGGAACAATCTCAGAGCACTGGAAACCCACTAACGTTACACCCCTTTTTAACAAGCGAGTAAGGAAAAAGACAAACATTCCACAATGAATAGCTTAACCTCAATCCTGGATAAGATCCTGGAAACCATTGTGAAGCATGACATTTCTGAATACTTGGAAGTGTTTGGTAAAATAGGGCAAAGCCACTATGGTTCCATCAAGGGAAGGTCATGGTTGATATATCTGTTGGAATTCTTTGAAGACGAAATGAACAGGCTCGACCACGCACAGCCAATTAATGTTATTCACCTGGACTTCACGATGGCTTTGGACAAGGTGTCACACAGGAGATTAGTGAGTATGATAAGGTCCCCTAGTTTTAGAGGCAAGTTAGTTGCATTAGTAGAAGCTTGGCTGTCTGGGTGAAAGGAGAGAGTGGGGATGAAATGGTCCTTATCAGGATGGCAGCCGGTGACAAGTGGTGTTTCACAAGGCTTTTTGTTGGAATCGAAACGTTTTAATCGTTACGTTAACAATCTAGATGATGGAATTAAGGGCACTCTGGCTAGGTTTGCAGACGATACAAAGATTGGCAAATGGACAGGTCGTATTGAGGAGGCAGAGAGGCTGAAGAAGAATTTGGACAGGTAAAGAGATGGGCAGATGGATTCCAACGTTGGAAAGTGAGGTCTTGCACTTTCGCACGATGAATAGAGGCACTGTCTATTTTTTAAATGGGGGGAAAATATTGTAATCTGAGGTGCAAAGGTACTTACGAGTTCTAGTACAGCGTTCTCGCAAGGTAAGCTTGCAGGTTGAGGCAGTAGTTAGGATTGCAATTGCATTTATTATTGATGGCATTTATTACGAGAGTAATTGAATATAAAACAGGTTGTCTACGTCTCTGGTCAGACCACATTTGGAGTATTGTGCATACTTCTGAGCCCCATATCTCAGGAAGGATGCACTGCCCCTGGAGTGTGTTCACAAGACCTTCAAGAGAATGGCCTAGGAATGAAAATCTTATCGTATGACTCATGTTTGAGGACTCTGGGTCGATACTCGATAAAGTTTAGAAGAATGAGAATGATTGTAATGGAAGCATGCAGAATACTGAATGACTTGGACAGAGTGGATGTTGGAAAGATATATCCATTGGACGAGGACCAGAGGGCACAGACTTAGATGAAAGGGAACAGCTTTTAGAACAGTGATAAGGAGAATTGTCTTTAACCAGAGAATGGTGAATCTTTGAAATTTATTGCCACAGAAGGCAGTGGGAGCCAGGTAATTGAGTATGTTTGAGACGGAGATAGATGCGTTTTCGATTATCCAGGGGATCAAGGGTTACAGGGAGAAGGTTGGATAATGGGTTTGAGAAACGTATCAGCGATGATTGAATGGTGGTGCAGACTCGATGAGCTAAATGGCCTAATTTCTGTTCCTATATATTATCGTCATATGGTTTAAATCTCAAAGTGGCACCTTGCATCTCTGAGAAGATTGATTCATGTTCTTCATGAATGTCAAAAGCTGGTGGGAATAGTTAACTGGTTTAGAATGAATGTATTGTGGATGCTGCTGGGGTGGTGGAAGTTATTACATTCAGTGCAGGATCACACACCAACTGCACTGTATTATTGTGGGGAGAGATTATTCAAAACCTGGATCTCTCCTTCCCTGTCAATGCCGTGAGGAGTGGAGGTTGGGGTGGTAGTGCGTAACGTCCTTGGAGGCACTTAAACTATCCAGAATCATGCATCCTGAGTGAAACAGCAGTAATGGAATTTATCACCTTCTCATTGTCTTTTTAGAATATACAGAGTGAGTGTTCATCCCACGCAGTGTTCAATGTAATCACCTCGTATACCCTCACAGCGCTACTGATGAACCTTCACTCACTCCTCATGGTGCCATCATGCCAGAGATTAATCTGGTGGAACCCTTGTTCACTCTCTCTGTGGTAAGGAGATCACTCCTTATACAGGAGAGAAAATCTGCCCACAATGTTCCAAATACGGTCTCAACAACACTCTCAGGTTTGATCGCAATAATTCCTTTCCCCCAATTAGCTGGCTCCGTTTATTTTGTGTAAAATAGGACACCATTCATTTACGATGCACTGTCACTGCTTTGGAATTTAAAACTTCCTTACATCTGTAGGTCAGCATCAATAATGCCAGCACCAGATGTGCCTATCGAGATGGATATCACCCTCGGGCAGAGAGTCAGTCACAAAGAATAAATCTAAAAGAGTGAATGCCCACCTATCTGAATGGAAATGAACGGCAGGAATATAGGATACAGGCAGAGGAAGGGAGTTATATTTCCTTTGCTTTCCCTCACGGGATGTGTGCAGACCTGGTCAGGCCAGCATGTTATGGCTATCTTTAACTGAGTGGTTATTTCTGCTGTTCCACAGGATAGTAAAGAATAAAACACATTGCTGTGGTTTTGCAGTTAAACAGAAACCTGACCAGGGACGGATAACCCACTGATTTCTCTAATGGGCATGAGGCTATCCGATATCAACAGATTATTATTCTGTGGCTCTAGATTGCGACCATAATACACTGCCTTCCCATCTTTCAGATTAAGTGCAGAGAACAAGTTAAACATCACAGGTGCAAATGTTTCGCAATGGACACGTGGTAAGAAGGGACTTGAAACAAGTTGTCTGTGGAATTAACAAAGGCACAAACGATGGTGTATTCAGGCGATTCACTGGGCCTGAGGAGGACACTGGATGTCACAATGGGGGTACTGGAAAGGACTGGTGAGAGGGGAGGGTATGGAGATGTCAACTGTGCAGGAGAAAATGAATCAAGGAGGTTGAGAACAGTTTGTTTCATCCTCAGATATTGGTGAGCAACTTGTATGGAGTAATTTGCTAGTTGTAATTTTAAGGGAATGGAATCTTTGATTGCAAATGAAAATGTTGACTTGCACCTTTCCAAAATTTACATCTCTTGATCATCAATTCAGTTCAGACCGTTTAACTAGACAGCTCGAGTGACTTACCAGGAACACCAACTATAGCAAAGATAGGATAGGAACCAGCTTAAATCACCATCAGTACATCTTCAATCCGCGATGCCAATGGTATCCAAGGCTGGGAAAGCCATTAAAGACCCCAGGATAAACTCCTATCCTTTCCTGGAACATTCCAGTCCAATATTCCCTGATTCTGATCCATTGTTGGAACATTCCAGTCGAATGTTCCAGATTCTGATCCATTGCTGGAACATTCCAGTCTAATGTTCACGGATTCTGATCCATTGATGTAAAATTCCAGTCTAATTCTATCAGTTTCTGATCTCTCCTCACCCTCTCTGTAGCTGCAGATCCCTGTTACTGGTATGGGTGATGCTCCCACTCATACGATGGGATGAAACACTGAAAGCATTCCCTTATTCATAGAAGAGAGAAACACTCTCGGGACGCATAGGATCCATGGAGAGTGACATAGTCACAATCGCTGAATAAACAGCTCAGTTAATCCCTTACAATTCAATACTATTTCATCAAAATTCAAAATAACTTTGAATATTCATGCATTCTGGGTGTGATATGTGCGTGTGACTGAAGGAGGGAGTGTTGAAGGAAGGAATGCAAGATTGATTGTGTGTAATCATTCAGTCTGCCTTGGATATGGAAATCATGCTCGAGGTTTAACAGGACATCAATATATTTCTGTGCACATACATAGAGATACAAATCCTGTAACTGCAGTTCAGTCATTGCAATATCAGTAAAACATTAAGAGAGCATTTTTCATCCATAATCTGATGCCAAAATGTCCCTGAGACAATGTGGTTTTATAACAAACAAACGGCATGGATATGTTGTACATGACAAACGAGTTCAGATTGATATTCCAGAATCAGAGAGGGCAGGTGTGGGACATGTTGTTGATGTTATCGATGCTAAGGAACTGTTGTGAAGTATCATTTACTGGACTTCATTTACATTGTGATTATGACATTGGGGAAAAGAGAGAAGAGGGAGAAGACTCGGGGACATGACAGTTCAGTCTTGGTAGAGAGACAGTGATGTTCCCCAATAACTAGCATTGGAACTTTACTCTTTATAACTGATATGAAGAACAGATTGAAGGGTACATCTACAATAATGAATTAACAGATAAAATATTAATGAAATGCATGTATGCAATACAAAATACAGGAAAAAAAAACGATTTTCTGAACAGACCGAAATATGCAAACTACAAAGAGATAAGGTTGTTAAAATGCACTCCTGATATGGAGCTATATAAATTGAAATGTGGATTACAAAACCATGGAAGTGGTGTGTAATTTTATCAATCATTATTTGATCCACAGCTGAGTTCCTGATTTCTCCTCTGTCAATGTAATAGAAAAGTGGCAAAACTAACACTTTCTGTGAAACCTGAAGGAGAATGCTATGCTAATTCTAAAACTTTTCTGAACGTTGCAAACACTTTGCTAAATTCTGCAGTAGAGGAGACAGCTTGTCTTTGCTGAACTTTGTATACATTCAACCTGGCCTGTTGAGCAGTGGAATTCAGCAGAAAAGCTAAGGAAAACATAAAGAGAGTTATGTCCACGGCAAGGGAGTGAGAAAATAAGAACTCAAATGGTTCCCAGCCCTTGTCCTTGAGCGTGTGATAAGAAGGGCATAAAAGAAATACGTTAATTATGTTCAGGGCCCTTACACAAGGTGCGTTTGCCAAGTGTATTGGCTCCCTGCAGTGGTTAAAAATAAAGTTTTTCCTTTGCTCTTGCTGGCATCTGAGTCCACTCAGTTTAATTTCCACGACAGTTAGTGATCCACCTGACTGATATTCTCTGTACCAGTCTCGCACACAGTGGGGTGGGGAGCGGGATGGGGGAGGTGTGGGTGGATGTTCGATTGTTATCATTTCCTGCTATTCTTGGCATGTTGTATTTTTAAAAATCCACCTTCTCCATGGTACTAATCTATTGGCCGAATGGATTTTGTTTAGCTGTCAATAACCTAGCTCTGTGACATTATTGGAAATAATTGGTCTGGGATGTCAGCCAGTATCAGCACACTGCTTACAGTGTATGCCACCAGACAAAGGTTTTGCAGTCCTGAGGAATTTCTAAATAAAACTTCGAACTTCTGTCCGTCCATATCTATCCACCTTCATGCTGTCTTCTGATCTATTTAACCTCACGCTCATCTAACACCTCTTCATCTCCCACTCAGTTAGTCACTCCCCTTTCTATTCTCCCTCAGTTTATCTCTCTTCACTTTTTTCTACTTGTTTATTTCTCTCTCACACAATCTATCTCCACACCCTCTATCTATCTCCAGTTGTGCAGTTGGAGAGCTTGTGACCCCACGATGGGGTGACTGACCTCCATTAGTGCTATCATAATTCTGCCGTTCTTTGACTCACAATAAATACTTTCGGTGCCTGACAGACACGCTGATCAGGCGATATTTACCGTGCACAATTGCCGATTATCTCTTTCTGTTCTTCTCTGACCTGCAGCTGCCTTGAAATGTCGGTTCAAACAAAACAGACTGAATGAAATTCGAGCAGTCGGGATGACTTTAATCACCATGTATTTCAATCAGGATTTACTGAAGGATTAGTTTCCACAATAACATAACAATGAGAGCAAAACAGGGCAACACAATGAATAGTAGTTGTGTACAACATGTGGTTCCAAGTAGGCCTCATTGTATTACCGCGAGATTATCAATCCAGAAAATCAGCTCGTGTTCTGTGCACAGAGGTTCGAATCCTGCCAATGCAGGTATTGGAAATTCAATTCAATAATTTTTTAAAATACCTGGAATTAAGAATAGACCTATGAAAATGAAATCGTTGCCGATTGTCAGAGAAATCCATCTGGTTCACTGATACCCTTCAATGAAGGAATTTTCCATTCCTCACCTGGTCTGGCCGACCGTTGACTCCAGACCCAAAGTAATGCGACTGACTCTCAATTGCCCTCTGAAATGGTTTAGCAAGTCAGTCAGATGTGCTGCAAAATCTCAAAGAAATGAAACCGGATGTATTGACCTGGAAAACGGAAAAGTGGACAGTAGAAACATCATTGTCGAACCTGCAAAGTCCTCCTTTCTAACAAATGAGGGCTCATACCACAATTGGGACAACTGTTTTACAGACTACTCAAACAACAGCCTGACATTGGAAAACTCACGGGCTTTTACCTTACAGATATAACCCAGACAGCATCTTCACCTTCCCTGGATATGTCCTATCCCAAAGGCAGAACCGATCCAGCACAGGGGGCAGCTCAGTGCGATAGAGTTGGGCGGTAGATGCTCTGGGAGTCCCTGCAACCTGTAACCTCATATACCCATCATATCCCCCAATCATCCATTACCATCAAGCAAGTGGATTAACTTTGGTTCAACAGAGCGTGCAGGAGGGCAAGCCAGGAGCAGAACCAGGCATACATAAACATAAAATGTTAATCTGCTGAAGCTTCCAAACAGAACTACTTGCATGCCAAATTGGATAAAAAGCAAGGGACAGACAGAGCTAAACGATCCCAGAACCAACGAATCAGATTTAAGCTCTGCAGGACTTCCAATCTGATCGTGGATGGTGGTGGGCGATTAAATAACTCATCGGAGTGGGAGGCTCCCCAACTTCAATGAAGGAAGAGCCCAGCACATCAACTTTCATAGAATTCTTCAGTCAGAAGTTTTGCGTGATGATCCATTTCAGCCTCTTCCTCTGGTCCACATCATTACAGATTGCAGTCTTCAGAAATTCGATTGACTGATATCAAGAAACGGTTGAAGGCAGTGGATAATGCAAAGGCTATGGGCCCTGATAACATGCTGACAATAGTTCTGTAGATTGTGCTCCAGAACTTCCCGCTCCCCGAGCCAAGTTGTTGCAGTACAATTAAAAACCGACAATGGGTAAAAATGCTCTCAAGTGTATTCTGTACATAAAAAGCAGGACAAAGTCAACCCGGCCAAATACCACCTCATCAGTCTACTCCCCATTATCAGTAAAGTGACGGAACGGGACATCAACAGTGCTATCAAGCAGCAACTGCTCAGCAGTAACCTGCTCAGTGGCACTCAGTTTGTGTTCCACCAGGGACACTCAGCTCCTGACCACATTACAGCCTTGGTTCAAACATAGACAAAGGAACTGAATTCCAACCCATACCATTAAGGCTACATTCTTTCACATGTGGCATCACTGAACCCGAGCAAAAAGGGTATTGCGGGCAAATACGCCATTATTGGTGTCATACCTGACAGATACGAAGATGCTCATTGTTGTTGGAGGTCAGTCATCTCAGCTCCAGAATATTTCTGCAGTAGTCCCTCATGATAATGTGGATGTTGTTTTTCGATGAGCTGGAATGTTCATTATCAAAGGTTTCATCACCATACTAGGTAACATCTTCAGTGACTCTTCAGATAAATCCTAGATCCAAGCATCTTCAGCTGCTTCATCAATTACCTTCCCTCCATCATAAGGTCAGACGTGGGGATATTCGACAATGACTGTACAATGTTCAGCACCATTCACAAATGCTCAGATATGGAAGTAGTCCATGCCCAAATGCAATAAGATCTGGACCCACTCCAGGCTTGGTCTGACAAGTGACAAGTAACATTCGCACCACACAGATGCTAGACAATGACCATCACCCATAAGAAACAATATAACAACTTGCTATTCAGCAGCATTATCATCACTAAATTCCCCACTATCAATATCCTGGGGGTTATCATTGACCAGAAACTCAACTGGACTCGCCACATAATTGCAAGACCAGATCAGAAGCTAGGAATACTGTGCAAGTAACTCACCTCCTGACTTCCCAAAGCCTGTCGATCATTTTTATGTCACAAGTCAGGAATGAGATGGAATTTTCCCACTTGCCTGAATGAGTGCAGCCTCAACAATACTAAAGAAGCTTGACACCATCCAAGGACAAAATAGTCCATTTAATTGGCATCACATCCACAAGCATTCACTCACGCCACCACCGTCGGTTAGTAGTGGAAGTGTGTACAATCTAAGAGACACACTGCAGAAAGTCGCCAAAGATCCTCAGACAGCACCTTCCAATCTCACGAACACTTACATCTGGAATGACAAGGGCAGCAGACTTATGGGACTACTACTACGTACAAATTCCCTTCCAAACCAGTCAACATCCTGATGTGGAAATATTCCGCCGTTCCTTCACTGTTGCTGTGTAAAAACCCGGGAATTCCCTCCTTACTAGCATTGCGGGTCAACACACAGCAGGTGGACTGCAGCGGTTCAAGAAAGCAGCTCAGCACCACTTTCAGCAACGAGGGACAGACAAGAAAGGGTGGGCCCATCCAGCGATGCCACGTTCAAAAACAGATTTTTTATAAAATAGTTCTAAGTTGAGCATCTTGATGGGCAGGTAATCTCATTTGAACATGAACAGGAAAGCAGTGTTTCTTATACAGAACATTTTTGTCGTTTCTGTTATTGGAAGGGTTTTCAGTATTTGATGACTTATTGTTCCTGTGTGCTGTGATAAATTGCATCTGTTTTGTTAAATTTAACAGTACTGGCATAACAGGATCGATCCTTCGGAAATACCAAACTGAAAATGACAAGCATCGGAGAGACAATGTACTCCCGGCAGATGAGACTCATAGATAGTTATTTATATTCAACGTTTAATGGACAACTGGCCGACACTGAATCCTCCCACCGTCCATATCACAGGGGTTACTATCGAGCAGAACGTGAAGTAAAATCAACTTACAAATACAAGTGTTACAAGAGCAGCTCAGAGATTTATAATTCTGCACTGACTAATAGACCATATGACAGTAAGGGCATGAGATATAGCTATAGATTTATTCCATTCAGCCCATCCCTTCACTCTGAAACTGCCATTTTGTCATAGTCTCTCTGACTGGTGGACATATCTTCTACACACTGACTGTATCAATCTTTGCAGTAGCCAATCAGTTTCTATCAGATGTCTCACCTCTCTTCCTTCTAAATTCCATCGAGTACACACACTGCCACTCATATGACAAGCCATCATCCCCAGGACGAATCACCTCCAACACCAGCAGATATTTCCCCAGAGATAGTGCCCAAAACAACTCACAACATTCTAAATGCTGTCTGAACATAGCCCATTACATTCTCAGCAGTATGTCCCCCCTCTTGTATTCTAGATCCCTTGAAATGAATGCCAACATTGCATTTACTTTCCTTACTGCCACCTGAACCTATACATTAACTGTAAGAGAGGTCGAGTGCTACAAAACCCTTTTGTGCTTCAGATTAAATGGATCCTATTAGGACATAGTGTCTGCCTCTATTCCACCTCGCAAAGTGCTTAGTCTCACATGATCCCATATTGTGTTCCAACAGCCACGTGTTTTCACAAAGTCCTACACTATTCAAGCTTTCCTGCAGCCTGCCCACTTCATGAATAACGCCTGCCCACCCAACCATGACTGTACCATCTCCAAACTTAGCAAAACTGCCCTCAGGTCCTTTGTTCAGGTGGTTCATGTAGATGGCATTTCCTGACTCCCTAAGAACTGTCCACCATTTAAAAGACTCAGCACTCAAGGTGCTTGACTCCATTCAGGTTAAAGCAGTGACTCGACTGTAATTAAATCTGAAAAATCTTCACTCCCTGCACCACTGACACCCAGTAGGAGCACACCCTGCCCCCGTTTTGTTGTGAATTTACCCCGTTATAGTGACACAGAACTTGATGGCGCACAATCACAATCTAATGATGTCACTCTCTCTCAACATTAACTGCGTGTTGATCACAGCAACCAATGTCACTGTATGTTGATAATGATGGAGGGAGGTGGGGGGAAGGAACGTCTATGATGAATGACTGTGTGACTGTCAGCGTAAAACCTGCCCCGACAGCCTGGGATACACCTGTGCCCGCTTTCACCACTGCAGGCATGATCAGTCTTCCTGCAGGCCAAGTCAAGGTAAGTGACGGGCCTGGATAGTGTTCCCGGCTGAGAACTCAGATCATGTGAGGACCAACTGGCAGAGGTATTCACAAACATCTTCAGTCTCTCCCTCCTTTACAGAAGTCTCAATCTGCTTGAAGAAGACCACCATCATCCTTTTAAGTGAGAATGCACATGCAACGTTCCTTAATTACAACCGCCCAGTGTCTCTGACCTCAATAAAAATGAAGTGTTTTGAGTCGCTGGTTATGGCCCACACCACCTCAATCTCCCAGCCTGACCTGCTGCCCTATAATGTGTCCACTGATGTAATGGGTCCACCACGGATGCCATACAACGAGCCCTGCCCTCATCCCTGGGACATCTGGACAACAAGGATGCATGCACCAGACTCCTGCTCCACCTTCAACATCATTATCCCCTCCAGGCTGATCTCAATACTCCGTGACCTTGATCATGGCTCCACCCTCTGCAACTGGATCCCCTGCTTTCTGACACACAGACCACAATCTGTGAAGATAGGTATCTGCACATTCTCCACAATAAAGCACAACTCCCGGAGATGTGTTCTCATCCCCCTATTGTACTCCCCGTGCACCCACAGCATTATCCTCAGCCCCCTACTGTACTCCCTGTACACTCACGTCTGTGCCCTCAGCCCCTTATTGCACTCCCTGCATACTCACGGTTGTGCCCTCAGCCCCTACTATACTCCTTGTACACCCATGGCCGTGCCCTCAGCCCCCTACTGTACTCCCAGTACACCCATGGCTGTATCCTCAGCCCCGTACTGTACTCCCTGTACACCCACGGCTCTGTCCTCAGCCCCCTACTGTACTCCCTTTTTACACACAGCTGCGTCCTCAGGCCCCTACCTACTCCCTGTACACCCACAGTTATGCCCTCAGTCTCCTACTGTACTGCCTGTATAACCATAGCTGTGTACTCAAAACCTACTGTACTTCCTGTACACATAGGGCTGTGCCCTCAGCCCCCTACTGTACTCCCTATATAGCCATGGCTGTGCCCTCAGCCCCCACTGTACTCCCTGTACACACACGGCTGTGTCCCTCAGCCTCCTGCTGGACTCCCTGTACACACACGATTGTGTCCTCTGCCCACTACTGTACTCCCTGTATACTCATAGCTGTGTCCTCAGTTCCCTACTGTACTCCCTGTATACCCAGAGCTATGCCCTCAGCCCCCTACTGTACACACATGGTTCTGTCCTTAGCCCACTACTGTACTCTCTCTAAACTCACGGCTGTGTCCTCAGTTCCCTACTGTACTCCCCATACAAGAATGGCTTTACCCTCAGCTTTGTACTGTACTCCCCGTACACCTACGGCTGTGTCCTCAGCCCGCACTGTACTCCCTCTATACCCACAGCTATGCCATCAGCCCCCTACTGTACTCCCTGTACATCCACGTCTGTGTCCTCAGCACCGTACTGTACTCCCTGTACACACGCGGCTGTGTTGTCAAATTCCAAGCAACGCCAGCTACAAGTTTGCTGATGACATCACCAAACCAAGACGGATATATACATCAGGATACAGAAAGTAGATCGAGGGCTTGGAGGCATGGTGTAATGAAAATAAACTCTCTCTCAAATTTGGTAATAGTAAAAAAACTGATCATTAACTTCAGAAAGAAAGGAGAGGAACACACCATCATCTACATCAATGGTTGAGGAAGTGCAGAGCATCAACTCCCTCGGAGTGACGATAACTGACAACCTACCCTGGACTTCTCACATAGCTGTGACAGTCAAGAAGGTTCAACAACACCTCTCCTTCCTCAGGTGGCTCAGGATATTTAACGTGTACTAATTCTACAGATGCACTATTGTGAACGTAGTGTCCAGGTGCGTAATGGCCTGGTACGGCAACGTTCTGCCCAGGGCCATCAGAAACTACAGAAGATTGTGTTCACAGCCCAGACGATGACGGACTCCAATCTCCCAAGCATTGACTCTATTTACACGGCTCGTTGCAGAAGGCTGCCAAAATCTATCCCAGGTTACTGAGGGTAGGGAGAGAGGAAATAACTGGGGCCTAAACAGATATCTTTGTAACATCCGTGAACATAACTGAGGTCCTGCAGGACTGGAAAGTTGCTAATCCCCTTGTTTAAGAAGGGTAGCATGAATATTTATAGACCGGTGAGCCTGTTATCAGGGGTCGGGAAGTTGCTAGAGAAGATCCTGAGTGACAGGATCTATTCTCATTTGGCTGTAAATGGCATTATCAGTGAGAGGCAACATGGTTTTATGCAGGGAAGGTCATGTCTTACCAAATTAATAGAACGCTTTGAGGAAGTGACAAAGTTGATTGATGAGGGAGGGGCTGCAGTTGTCTTGTACATGGACTTCAGGAAGGCGTTTGGTAATTTTTCCCATTATCGGCTTATGGACAAAGTGAAGTCACTTGGTGTCCAGGGAGTGCTGGCTACAAGGATAAAGGACAGGCTGGGCGACAGGGGACAGAGCGTAGTAGGGGTCAGGAGTTTTTTCAAAATGAGCAGTGGTACTCCATTTAAGATGTTTCCGGAAAGATACATGAATGGGCAGGGAGCATAGGGATACTGACCTTTAGAAAATAGGAGACAGGTTGAGATAGAGGGTTTGGATCGGCGCAGGCTTGGATCGCCGAATGGCTTGTTCCTGTACTGGAATGTTCTTTGTTCTAACATCACCAAAGACCCATCATATACCTGTAAAGATCTCCCACAACCTCTTCCATCAGGCTAGAAGATACAGACGCTTGAACACACAGAGCAGCAAGTTCAGGAACAGCTTCTTCTCAGCTGTTTTTAAACTGATGAATGGACCCTCCAACCTCAGATAATGCTGATTTTGTTCATATTGATCTCGCCTAGCGCACGCCCTGTGCAGCGCAACCTATATGCCTCTCAGACATATTTTACAGCCATCTTTCAGTACATCTATTCTTACCATTATCGTCCTGGACATCTTGTCACAGGACAAAATAAATCCTCACCTCCCGATCCCCAACTCCCCCAGTGCTCACGCCAAGGTCTCTCCGGTCCTCACCCCCAGCTCCTCCCATTCCCCCAGTTCCCCTTTATCCTATTCCCAGCTCCTTGTGAGCTTTGTCTCTCACTCTTTCTCTCACACTGCCTATTTCCCTGTGTTTCCCTTTTCCCTGCCTTCTGTTTCGTTCCCTGAACCTATCACGTTCCCTTCTCCCTGCACATGTGACGGTTTTTTCCTTGTTTTGTTTCCTTTCTCTCTTTGACTGCCTGTCCATCTGTTTCCCAAAGTGTGTTCTCTCTCTCCTTCCCTTTGTTTCTGTCTCTTTCTCCTTCGTTGTGATGTGATGGCTTCTCTATTCGTTTGAAGCAGGTGATGGCTCATTGGTTCGATGTAGGCAATACAATACACTCAACAAGGTTTTGGCATAGAGGACATAATTTAAAATTGTCAGTTACATTTCAATTGTTGTCAAAACAGCAATAGCAACAGAACGTGGGTATCCATTTAACAGCCAATTGTTACATCTAATTATTTTGCAACCGCCCGTCTCCCAGTGCTCTGTATACTGGCAACTCAAAGCATTCTATTCGGTGCACAATGACCTGACATGGTAACTGCTCTGCCCAGGACCATAAGAAACTACCGACGGTTGTGTACACAATCCAGACTATCATGGAAGATAATCTTCCGTCCATTTATACTTGTCATTGTCGCAAAAATACTGGCAACATCAAAGATCTCCCCCAAACCAGTAATAATCTCATACAACCTCTTCCAACAGGGAGGAGACACAGAGGTTTGAAAAAATGGACCAGCATGCTCAGGAACACTTCCTTCCCTACCATTATTAGAGTGACAAATTGACATCTCTCACTTTTCAAATAATATTAACCTGACTAGTGTCGATCTTACTTTGCCCAACTCCTGTGAAGCTGTAACCTTGTATGCCTTACTCAGTCCAAGGACCCAGTGATCTCTGTTTTCTTGCTTAGGGTCATGTGCCTGCACTACAATAAAAACAAACCTTTGAATTGTACGTTTTACTAAAATAAACGAAACCAAATCAGATCAAACACGTGGACTCCAGTGGCTCAAGGCCTTCTCAAGGGCAACTGGAAAAATGAACTAATTCTGCCTCAGTCAGAGATGCCCATAGCTACTTAATAAATATTAGAAGATGACCACACTCAGGGAGGACACACAGAGGGAATCAAACATAATCCTAGATTTATACAGTTTTCCCTCACTATTTCTAAGTAGAGTGTTCCTACAAAACCGTTCACAAGCGGATATGGTGTCAAGTGCAGTAGCACTGATTTATATGGGAACATTTTCGGCTTTCTTCGTAAAAGTAAAAATCTTGTTCGAATTTCTTTTGGTTAGCAAAACAATGTCCTAATGTAAGTCATTCGGAAAGGGAAGTGGCGAAAAGCGAACTTTTGAAAAGCGGGGGATACCTGTATCTACGTGAGCATGATATTTAGGAAAATTGGAAAGGCGAAAAATAAATGAGGTGAATCTCACATTTTATTTCCAGCCCAGCTGATCATCATTCTCTTTGTTTTCTCTTTTTCTTCTTTATCTCTCTTTCTCTATTGATTTCTCCTCCCCTTCAAAGCAGACATCCCTGTCAACGGTATTATTCACACTCCTTTCCAGCTGCTTTCAGTTCAGGAAAGTTTCCCAGCACTTCCTTTTCGTTTCTTTGCATTTCTTTCTATGACTTCAGAGTTTCATCTACTTCCTTTATTTGATTTCACCTTCAATTTTGTTAATTCGTGGGATGTTGGCATTCGTGGGAAGGGCAGCATTTGGTTACCATCACTAATTGCTCTGATTATGAGGCCGTTCCACAAGCCAATATAAAGTTAAGCACATTGTCATGGGTCTCAAGTCACAATTAACCCAGACCGGGTAATAACATTAGATTTCCTTCCAAAGGTGATCAGTGAAAGATGAAGGTTTTCAGGAAGAATGTTGCTTTTATGTTTGTTTTTCAGGAAATTCACTTTTATTCGAATTCTTATCATTTTTATTTAAGTTCTGTCATCAGCTGTTCTGACACAGAGATGGAGATTGGGGATATTAGGAGCTTGAAACAAATCACTTGAAACAATATCTTTCGTTTAATAAGCTTAGCTTCTGAATTACATCCAGCGACCTTCCTACATTCATACATTGTCCTAATCATGAAGTAACGTCCGAGACAAGAACAATTTTATGATTGAAATATTTGTAATTGGAAAAGTAGTCAGAAGAGAGTTTGAACATTAAGTCTCAATTTTACCAACGTGCAGCCAATGGTTTGTTCAGCAGCAGCACTGACACCGAGATGGAGATTGGGGATATTAGGAGCTGGGAGTGGACAGGTTTGGTGACAGAGAGAACAGGAGACTTAAATCAGTTCAGGACACAAAGGGATCTCGAGGTTGTGCACAGTTTTGTTTGCAGATGTTTGTGAGGGAGTGGTCTGCATTTTATTGGTAATGAATGGAGACTGCAATTGAAACTGAAGACAATAGTTTCGTTCTCTGACAAATATAGATAACAGAAATTGCAACGGAGCTCAAACTTGTTTGCGGGATAAATGAATGGAGAGAGGAAGAGAACTCCAACAATAGCGAGAATAGGTGAGTAGCTCACCGTCCACCCCGCCCGGAATAATCACCAGCCCTGCTGATATCCGATATGGTAGAACTCCCCAAGAGGGGGAAATCTTGAAAAACTTCAAGGAAAACCTCCTCTCCATTGTTGTAATGTTCCAATCCGCTATTCTCGGATTCAGTTCTTCGCAGCTGTTACTTTTGGAGCTGATGCATCTGTTACCACTCTGGGATAGCGCCCTGAATGAAGCCTCTTAATAATAGGAGAGCGAAACCCTCCAGTGACACGGTTGCATTGCATGGAGACTGACATCAACCACAGTAAGAGCAATACAGCTTTCAATACAGCACATTCAGTTCACAATATGTCTGGACTGGACTACATGTTGACATTGCTGGCTATTGGTCACATCTCCCATCACCAATTGCTCGAGTGAAGTCAGTTGTGAGGGAGAATAAGAATATTTTCCTTTCGTAGGCGACATGATTCTGCTCTGTTGTCCGTTTACTATGCTGTAACCATATCTCCAAAAACACTTCCACCCCCAAAAGAATCACAGTCAGGATGTTGTTATTGTGCTGATCTCTCCTCCACGAACAAACGCTAGCGAACAGACTGTCATTGGGAACAGTCACCCTGAACATAGACAGGAAGTGTGGACTTCTCTAAATGTTCCTCTCACTGCTCTAACAAGGCAACTTTGGAACTTCCAATGGGAATATGCTTCAGTAATTTATTTATATAAATTGACAGAATTCTAAATGCTGTTTCATTTGCTGTAAACCGTATTGTTTAAGCATTTTGGCCTCAGTCCAACACTAAAAGTGATAATTACAATGAACATACTCATTAAGACTTATGAATTAATGCGTCAGGTTCGAATGAACACGTTATTGGCTGGGAGAGAGGGGGAATGGGAGCAGTGGCTGTGGAGTCTGCATGGGGAGTGCAATGATATTCCCCAGTCATCATCCCTCTTTCTGACAGACAGAATTAAATCTAATGCATAGCAAGGAAACAGCCAATATTTGTGAGATGCAATGCTGAATGACAATGTGAACTAAAAGGATAATATTACATGTGATAAAGTGAACTATATTTTATATACATACAATTTAATCATTTGGGATACAGATCGAGTAGAGTTACCAGACCTGAAACATTCACTTTGAATTCTCTTCACAGATATTGCCAGACCTGCTGAACTTGCCCTCTAAGTTCTGTTTTCTTTATGTTTGAGATTTATCATATTGTTCATATCTGGCAGAATACTTCCAATTAAAAGCAGACACTCGTAACAAGATGTGACGGGCAATGGGGACAATACCGGAGACAAACAGTAGAGATATAATCATTCCAAGCTGGAAGAGACAATGGACTGAGTTTCCCTCACTTTTGCTGTAACTAATTCTGTGATATGTAATCAAAGCCTTTGGAGAGGGGGTAGACAAGTCGGTTCAATGAAGGACACAGAGTGGTCCACCATCAATAATCTATTCATATTATCTCGTGAAATTTCAGCTGCCTCTAAAATGTCTTTTCAAACAACGTGGGGTTCTTGAGATTTACAGGATAATCAGAAAAATATTCTTTTTTTTCCTTTGAATCTTAAAGAAGAAACAGATATCGGCCGTAACACAGGTGTCACAGATACACCAACTATAACACGAACAGGAAAGGACTACATTGTCCACATATAACCAAATTCAGCATGCAACCCTGCCAAGAAACATGAAATATAGTGATACAGAAACATGAAATATAAACAGAAAATGATGGTAGAAGCGCCACAGATGAGGAAGTATCTGCAGAGAGAAACAGAGTTAACATTTCCAATATGAAGTGACACTGTTCTGAAAAAGTCATATTGAAATCACAGGTTAATTCTCTGTATCTTTGCTCAGAGAGTGCCAGACTTGCTGAGTTTCCCTCTATCGATTTGTTTTTCTTTCTCAACTGTGACAAATTGACTGATCTGAACGATATAAGCAAAGCTGCTACCTCAGTCGAATCTCGAATATTTGTTTATGGACATTAAATGAGAAATTATAAAGTTCCTATGTTTGACAGAGCTCCAAATATTCATGACGTATTGCATTGAGATACAAAAACATTGTGAGATATTGTTGAAACAAAAACCGAAGTTGCTGCAAAAGGTCTTCAGCATCTGTGCAGAGAAATCAGAATTGGCGTTTCTAGTTCAGTGGCCCTTCCTCAGAATGTATGGTAGCCCTGAAAATGTTGATTGATATACAGAAGAGGCTGAATGGCTGTTAATGGAGAACGTTAGTAGCTAACAATAGGGGGTGAGTAATGGAAGGCCACGTGAGAACTAGGCCTGGTGTATGGGTAGGGGCACTGAGGAGTTCAGTCCCTAAACTTATTGCACATTATTTTGAGTCTGATTGGCTGCAGGCTCCGCCCGCGGAAAATGAGGTGTTGTTCTTCCAGCTTGCGTTGAAATGTCCTGGAACACTGCAGCAAGTCTGATACAGAGATATTGGTCAGGGAACAGGATGGGGTATTAAACTGGCAGGCAACTGGAAACTCAGGGTCTTTTGCATAAGTACAGCTTGGATATTCTGTGAAGTAGTCACCCAGTCCACCTTTAGTTTCCCCAATGTAGAGCAGACAACAATGGGAGCAACGAATGTAGTAGACCGGATTGTGGGAAATGTTGGTAGGATGCTACTTTACCTGGGACGTATGTTTGGGTCCTTGGTTAATGAGGAGGGAGGAGGTAAATGGGAAAGTGTAACACCTCCGGCAGGGGAAAGTGAAGTGTAACTGTGGTGGGGGGTGGGGGAGGTGGGGGGAGGTGTGGGCAGTGAATAACGAGTGGACCAGGGTGTCCTGGAGGAAATGGTCCCTTCAGAGGGCAGAAAAGGGCGAGGAGGCAAATATAAGTCTGGTGATGGCAGCTCGCTGGAGGTGGGAGAGTGCAGACTGATGATCTTCTGCTTGTGAATGCTGGTGGAATGGTAGGTAAGGACAAGGAGAACTCGAACCCTGTTGCAGGAGGGAGGAGAGAGGGTGAGGGTAGAAGTGCAGGAGGTGGGTCAGAACTGGTTGAGGGCCTTGTTGTGAACAGTGCTGGGGAGTTCTCGGTTGAGGAAGACGGTGGACATTTCAGAGGCCACATCTTTGAAATTGTCATCATCGGAACCAATGCGGTGGAGACGGAGGAACTGGGGGAATGGAATGGAGTCTTTGCAGGAAACAGGGTGTGAGGATATGTACTCAAGGCATCTGTGGGAGTCGGTGGGTTAATACTGGATATCACTGACAAGTCTATCCCCAGAAATAGAAGCAGAGATGTTGAGGAAAGGAAGAGAGGAGTCAGATCTAGAAAGTGTTAAAGTGAGAGAGGGGTGCAAGTTGGAAACGATGAACTTTTCAAATTCTGGCCAAGCGAGAGGAGCAGCAGCGATGATAACATCTACGTATCGGAGAAAGAGTTGTAGATGGGGGCTGGAATAGAACTGGAACAAGGAATGGTCTACGTACCCCATGAAAGAGCAGGTAGACATGGGCCCACGTATCCATGCACCCCCACTGTATGGCAGGAGCAGACTGAATCAATGGGTTTGCATGGGTCGTTCTGTTTGTGGATGTTTAGGAGGAGATAAAAAGCGAACTCTGCTATCAGAGGACCATCAGCTTCGGGAGTGTTACGTGGGGGTGAGTGGTGGGGGGGTGGGGAGCGAGTGGGTGGGAATCTCCAGATAAAATGTGGTCAGATGTAGTTAATAAAATAGCCTGATGTGTCATGGTAGGGTTATCGAACAGCAGGTGACATGTGGAGGTATCTGAAAGCTGGCACGCAGCCTCTGAAATGTAGAGTTGAGTCCACCAGACTACAGCAGCACCACCTTTATCGGCACAGGCTGAATAATATAGTCAGGGCTGGATCGAAGCATACAGCGTATAGTCTGTTCAGATGGTGATAGGTTGGATAGAATGAGGGGATACAGAGAATTTAAAACAGCCAAACTCACATGGAGCGTTCACTATGAACAGATTGAGTTCAAGTAAATGCCAGAGGAATGGGTCCAGATGGAGGGAGAGTGTTGGAGCTGGGCGAAGGTGCTATGGGATGGGGAGTGGACTCTTGCCCAAAGAAATGGACACCGAGGAGAAGACGGTGGAAGAGAAGTTCAGCATTATGTCGTTCCTGAAATTCATTTAAGTGGGGCACAGAAGCATAAAGCTGAGACCATTGCTAAGTACAGAACATTCAGCATTAGAGCGTGGAAGGTTAGGAGGGATGGTGAATACACGACAGGAGGTGAGCTTGGGGGAGGGGATGGACTCAGATTGCAGGGCATGGGTGGGGTGTCAGGTTCCAGAGGCTCATAGGCATCTCTGAGTTATTCCATCTTGTGGGCCTCGTATATCTGGAGAGCATGGCAAATGAGCTGGAGAATGAAGTAGAATTTGTGAATGGTGAAACTTTCAGCCAATGTAATGTGATGCTGTTGGACAGAGAAAATGTTGATCTCAGTGGCACTGACATCGCACGATCAGTCCTCAGAAAGTAACTGATTGAAAATAATTGGAATCGTTATCTTATTGTAATGCTCTGATTTCATTGGGGTGACACTTAACCAGCAAGGTCTTGCTATTCTGAGACATTAGACCAAACTGTGAATACAGATGTATTTTGATGTTATTAATAAAACAAATCCATCCATAGTTTTGGAAGCCACTAGCAAGGGCAGAGTTTATTTGTCATTCCCAATGGCTCGAGGGAAGGTGTCATTGTTCATTGAGGAAATTACCAGCACAGAATTTCCTCTGATTTCTCTTAACCACAGTTTGCTGAGGGTGGATGATGCTACATGAGTCAAATATTACTTTGATACATGGGAAGTTACTCTGATATCATCCTCAAATGAAATTGGAAAATGAGTCAAAATAGCAAAGAGCAAAATGATAGAGCACGGGTTGTTAGAACAATGTGCTCAATGTCCTCACAACGTTTAAGGAAAAACTGATGGATGAACTTCTGATTCTGAGGAGAGGTTCATCCTATTTGTGATGAGGCTGTTTGGTTATGCATTGTGACACAGAGACGGAAGAAAAAAGATCAACTCTGTATATGGGACAAAAACACGCTGTTCACGGTGCATTGGACAGTGACAGATACCCACTATTGTCTGTTCCTATTGGACATTGATCATCCAAATCTCATCATTCACTGATGGCAATAGTATCACAGAAGCCAGCATTTCCCTTCACCCCTGTTGGAAGGCAAAGAAGGAAAGGAATGGCCAGTGGAAGTGGGAGTAACTAGGGAACTGGTGTAACTTATAGTGGGAGGGGCAGAAGAAAGATGTGAAGAGATATCATCAGTGGAAGAGTATGGAGCAGCAGAAGTGGTAATGCAGGGGAAGTGGAGTGTAAAAACGAGTAGGAAGGCGGAGGAAGTATGGCTAATGAAGTTTTAGTGACTGGGAAAAACTTGCTTTTGCAAAAGTGAGATTGGGTGATAAACATGACTGTTCAGGAAAATTGGGATCTTGTTCCATTGAAAATTAAGATTTGATGTACTTCTTTTTCTAGCACTTCATTCTTGATCAGATTGCACATTCTCTCTGCATTTCTGTATCTCCATCAAATGCAGATGACATGTTTTATTTCCTTCCATGGTATGGTGTCTGAACAGTTTTGAATTTTTTAAAAGTATGTATTTCCTACCAATTCCAATATGATTTCATCTTCTGCAGTTTGTCCATAATGTCGAATTTAATTGAGTATTTATCCTCATCACATTAGCTGATTCTAGCAATGAGTCTGTGTCCATCCTGCAGATGAAAAATTTATTCAGTTCTGACTATTGATACGAAGAACAGTGCCACACAAAAGGCTACTGTTTCAGTGCAAGGTGCCAAACCCGTGAGCAGGTGATCTCACAAACTTTCTAAAAAGCCGTTGGATATGCACTTGGTCGTGCAGGCTCGCATTTTCATTCAATGATTCTATGTGGTGGCAACCATGAACACTCTGATATATTCTGAAGCAATAGCTAATGGCAGTTGCTGGTTTGTTCCATTGACTGTACTCAGTAAGCGACACTCCAGTGAAGTGCTGGTGTTATCTTCCACTTTCTATTTAAGTGTTTCTGTTTCCTTGAGTTGGTAATGTAATTTCCTGTGTCGATGATGTAATTTCCGGCTCTTTTTCTCAGAGATTGGTAGATGGAGTCAAATTCATGCGTTTGTTGATGTAGTTCCGGAATGCCATGTTTCTAGGAATTCTTGTTCTTGTCTCTGTTTGGCATGTCTTAGGATGGATATGCAGACCTAGTCAAAGTGACGTACTTCCTTATCAGTATGTAAGAAATTAAGGTTGGGGTCATGTGGCTGGTTGATGTTCATATATCCTGGTGACTAGTTTTCTGCTTGTTTTCCTTGTTGTGTTTGTTATAGTTCTTGCAAGGCTTATTGTTCCTAGAGCAGAGCAGACAAAGATGTGAAGTTATTGAGATGCTCAAAAGTATGAATAAAGCTGCAGAGTAGAAAAAGTCTACTCTATTAGTTGGCATTACGGCATCAAGGAATTCTAATTTCAATTTTGTCAGCAAAAGAGCTAGGAGTGAAATAAGGGGAAATGTCTTTATTAAGAGTGTTGTTACGAATTGGAATTGACTGGCTGGGAAAGTTGTGGATGAAGATTCAAAAGAAAACTGGATATATATTTGGAAATTATAAATTTAACGGGCAACAGAGAGAGGGCTTGCAAATGGGATGAGCTTGGGAGACATTTCTGGAACTGATGCATACATAATGGCCAATGGCCTCCTCATGTACTTTAAAGTTTTGTACTCTATCAAATGTCAGCTGTGAATAAAAGTCAGTATCCAATTATTTCACAGTGTAAGTGCTCGCAACTATCTGATTATTTGGTGCAGCATAAATATTTCAGATGCAAGTATTGCAAGGTCAGCTTCATTATGAAGTCTAATTATTTTACATGTTGTATTCCAATTACTAAAACAAATACATCATTGCTTTGGCACAAAACGTTTCCCTGACACGATATTATCTTCGTTGTTTTTGCTTTCACTCTCGACATTTCATATTAAACATCATTCATTCTAAAAATTGAAAGTTTTCAATTTATTGTTCACTAATATTTGATAACAAATAATTTATTTAGTTTAATATTCTGTCTATGTTGAATTGTTGCCATTTTTAAATTGTTGGCAAATAGCTGAAGATCGTACATTTCAGTGAGAAATTAAACTGATTGATTATATATAAATGAATAAGCACGCTAATTCTATTTGCATGTTCAATCTTCTGCTCGCTCTGAACATGGAATTATCCAGAAACCAAACACCTTAAAAATATTGGAGTGGCAAAACATTGCTTTGAATCCTGACATTGAATATCTAATTCTGATCACCACAAGAGTTATATTCTTTCTTCGCGAAAGTAAAATATACATGTTTTATTTCTGTGTTAGAAAATCTTGAAAGGAGTTTATGTTTTAGTTCCATAAACATAGAATCAACATAATTGATTTAAGAGATTATAGTTCAGTTGAATGATTATCGTTCACGTCTTAGTTTTGCCCAATTCATGAAATATAACAAACTTCCGATTATTGTTCTGGTCGGTAAACTCAACACCTTGCCATGAGCTACGCTTAAAATTGCTTCCAATAGATCTGAAATCATTTTCAGTGCTATTGGACCTAATAGCTGCCTGTGATACAGACTCAGTGGCCTGTTCCGAAATCTGTGCATAGAGCGTCTATCCTGGTCCAGGTCAATCAATCAAACATTATTTCAAAACAAATAATTTGGGATCCACCTTGGGCAGGGGAAGAACCCGTCAACAGACTATCACTGGTCTCAGTGTAGGTACAAATATTGTTCTGGCAAAATACTAATGGCTGACCAGCAACCACGTTTTGAAATTCATCTTCAGTCAGAGCCTGGCCCAGAGAGCCGACTTGTTGACACGGAGTGCCAGAATCACACAATACAAGTTATCTACGGTGATGAAATCTGATCTGCCTCCCAGACTCCATACATCTGCACCCCGGTTCAGACATGGGTGAAGTCGTTAACAAGTTGACAATCTATTGCAGTGCCTTGTGTCTCACAAAGAAGCCTCTAAAGCCATATCCAATCAATGCCACCTTCACATTCTTCAGTTTCAAAATAAAATTGTACATCTCTATGAATGGTCCGAGATTACTACATGGATCACACAGTAGAATGTATGTGAAGTCACCAGCAGCAAACGGCAATCCACAAATCACATTAATAACTGAACTTGTTTGATTCTGTCTGGGCTAAGTCACCATACAGATTATAATGGCTTTCAGGTGACTGTAATAAAACACACCATAACTGGAGGTTTAGCCTTACACCCCTCCAAAGCTTCCTGATCTCACACACATCACTCCCTCACACATTCAACAATTGATGAGAATCCACAAGCTGGGTGAAACGATAGAACATTGCAGCACAGTCCAGGCCCTTCGGCCCTTGATGTTCTGACGAGCTTTTATCCTAGTCTAAGTTCAGATAAACTTACATAATTCTATTTTCTATCATTAAAATGCCTATCCAATTAAATATTCCGAATATAGCTGACTTTATTACAACTGCTGGCTGTTCATTGCACACACCCACCACTCTCTGTGTAAAGAACGTACCTTTGACATCTCCCCTAAACCTTCCTCCAATTACTTTAAAATCATACCCACTCAAGATAGTCATTTCCACCCTGGGGAAAGTCTCTGGCTATCCACTCTATCTATGTCTCTCATCATCTTGTACACCCCTGTCAAGTCACGTTCCATTCTTCTTCGTTCCAATGAAGAAAACACCTTAGCTCCTTCAAAATTTCTTTGTAAGACATGCCCGCTAGTCCAGGCAGCATCTTGATAAATCTCCTCAGCAACCTCACCAAAACTTTCACATCTTTCCTATAAGGAGGCAACTAGAACTGATCACAATATTCTAAGTGTGGTCACACCAGGGCTCCATAGAGTAGCAGCATAACCTTGCCGCTTTTAAACTCAATACCTCGGCTAATGAACACATCAAACGCCTTCTTAACAACCGCTTAAACCTGGGAAGCAACTTCTTGGGAGCTATTCCATGGACCATATGACTCCCCCTGTACTCCACAATGTAAGAATCCTGCCTTTTAACCTTGTATTCTGCATTCAAATTCTACCTTCCAAAATGAATCGTACCCCACTTTTCAATATTGAACACTATCTGCCACTTAGCAGCCGAGTCCTGCATCCAGTCAATGTCCTGTTGCAAACTTCACACAGCTATCCACAGTTCCACCAACCTGTGTTATATCATCAAACTTATGAACCTACCCTTCCACTTCGTCATCCAAGTCATTTATCAAAATCACAAACAGCAGAGGTCCCAGAACCGATCCTTACGGGACACCACTGGTCACCTAGTTCCACACTCAATATTTCCCATTTACCACCACCTTCCTCTATGGGCTAGCCAATTCTGTACCCAGACAGATAGGTCTCCCTGTATGCCATGCCTCCTTACTTTCTGAATGAAAATACCACGGGGAAGCTTATCAAACACCTTGTTAAAATCCATGCACTTGGCATTCACTGCTCTGCCTTCTTCAATGTGTTTAATTCCATCCTCAAAGAGTCCAATAAGAGTTGTGAGGTATGACCTGCCCCTCACAAAGCCATGCTGACTATTTCTAATCAAACTATGATTTTTCAGAATCATCTGCAATACTTTGCCCAATACCGATGTAAGACTGGCTGGTCTGTCATTCTCAGGACAAGCCCTGTTTCCTTGCCTGACCAAGGGAATAACATTTACCACTCTTCAATCATTCGACGTTACTCCAATGGAGAGTGAAGACACAAAGACCATCGCCAAATGCACAGAAATCTCATGCCTCTCTTCCTGTAGTAACCTCGGGTGTTTCCCTTCTGGCCGATTGATTTTTCTATCCTTATGTTCAATCAGTCTGTATTTCACCTCAACTTGTTTACTCCCTGTCCAACCAACGGATTGACTTTCCCTTTCAGGGGTCTGTACAGTGCTGCTTTCATGAGCATGTATGGTCCCTAATATCCTGTGTAATATGGAATGGAAAACATGAGAAGGGCAGATGCACAAAGCTTTGACTCTGCTCCTCCTCAGATGCTGCCTGACTGCCTGTGCTTTTCTAGCGCCACAATTTTCGACTCTGATCACCAGGATCTGCAGTCCTCACTTTCTCCATTACTGAGAACTGTCCCCCCTGCACACTGAGCAGAGAACTAATCAGCCGAAACCCGTTCACTTCTGGAAAATTGCATTTGATGAACACGTTTATTTGATGAACTAAATTAAAATTAAACAAACATTCATTCAGTCCCAGCGTTACAGTTTTGATTCATGAATTGGACAGGTTGATAATGAACAGTGAATGACTGAAGAACTCCGAGATACAGAGTATTCCAGGTAATATATTCCAGGTTGGATGTGCTTTACCTCAATGCTGGTAATATTAACAGACAGACAGATATGATAAAGAAACGAGGTGACATGTGGAAGTGTGACATTTTTGCCATTTCTGAGATGTCTTTGAGGGAGGTCAGGGCTGAAAACTCAGTATTCTGTGGTAGCAGAACTGTAGTCAGGACAGCAGGTGGTGTTGCCTTATTATTTATGGAGTCAGTTACTGTCGTAAAACGGGACGATATCTTGAAAGAATCTTCTAATGAGGCTTAATGGTTGGGGCTCAGGATCAGAACCATGACAGAAACACTGCTATGGACATATTATAGACCCCCAGATAATGAAAAGTAGGGAGCACATACCGAGTACGGTATTAACCAAGTTATTGAGGTATGTAAAAACAATAATATGATCATTATATTCAGACATTTCAATTCCAAATATTAATCAGGACAGTGATAACTTTTTTAAGAGGGGGCAGGTGATTTGAAATTTATTCCAGAGAGCTTCTTATATTAAGACAGAGCAGATACAACAAAGGGCAGTGCAGTTCTGGGCCTCACTTTGGGGAACGAAGCCAGTCAGCTGTTCCAGCCAGAAGTAGGAGATCATTATAGGACCAGTGACCGTGACATCACACATTTTGAGTTTGCTGAGGAAAAGACCCCACACAAAATTTGCAAAGTAAAAGCTTTCTGGATTGGGGAGACAGATTTTATGAAAACAAATGACAAGATCTGGCCAAAGTGCAGTTGCTTCTGGGTGAAACTGCAGCAGAACAAGGTGGGGCGGGGTTTGCAGGATCATTTGATCAAAATTGAATTGATGACAGTGTCGGCCCAGCATGTTACACGGCAGATAAAATTTAGTAAAACAAGCCCAAAGAACCTCAGATGTGGACACAAATTCCGAACAGAATGAAAAAGGAAAGGAAATCTTAAAGCAGGTATCAAGTGAACAGGTCAATGGTGGTCTTAAAAGAAGATAGAAAGTGTAGGGCTAAACTTAAAAAGGGGAAGAGCAGAAGTAGGGGTGATAAAATATTAGCGGGTAAGATTAGCTAGAATCCAGAGTCATTTTGATTTGTTTATTAAGGGGAAGAGGTTAACGCGAAAAAGAATGGAGAGTACTAGGGACCAAGGGGCAAGGGGACAGCCTGTTCATAGAGCCAGAAAATATGTTATATACATCCAATGAATCGGTCTTCAGATTGCAGAAGCAGATCCTGGATTCAGGGAGATTGACAGTGTGAACCGTGAGCGAATTGAAACAGAGGAAGAATTGGAAGTTTATGCAAGATAAAGATTGGGAACATCCCCAGATTAAAGACCACCACGTCACACATCAGTGAGAGGGAAACAATTGTAGAAAATTCAGAGGGCTGTTGAAGCTGGATCATTAAATATTTTCAAGGATGAGACAGACATATTTTTATACAAGTGTTACGGGGAAATCGCAGGAAAGTGGAATGGGGCATTATCAAAATAAATATAACCTAATCGAAGGAAAAGCAGACTCAGTGAGCGGATAGACATATTGTTGCCCCTTTGTCTAATGATATTCTTTTCCAATAGCTCTGTATCCACAAGAACATCCACTTCTCTCACTGTGGAGTGAGACACAGTTTGGAATGCAATCGAGGGATTCCAGGAATTCATAAACGCGATACTAATAGACAGAAAGTACCAGAGGACTGCGACAATACGGATTGCCTGACGGGGTGAGGATTTACATGGACACAGTCACCCCTACCAGAAAGAAGACTTTAGTGAGACTCTTTCCAAGGCCAAGCAGCGACCTGCACTGGGGAGCCGAGTATCAAAGGGGCCTGTGTTAACACTCCTGGCCCCTCCTTGACACCAGGGGACAGGTGTCAAGGAGTGCTGACAGCCCAAACACTACATCACTGTCGTGTCTCCTTCCTTCCCTGACCAAAACTAAATGTGGAGGGGTAGAGAGACATGCCGTTGGTAGCAGAGTAAGCAATAAGACTTCGACACGAGAGGCTTTGGACAACAGCCAAGAGGAGATTTTGGACGTACTGGAATGTTTGAAAGTGGATGAATGTCGCGGTCCTTACCCCTGTTACAGGAGGAGGCCAATCAGCCATCAGGGTCTATAAAACTGTACCCAGAGTAAATCATGCAGCACCAGTGTCCAGTTACACAGCAACATGATCAGTCTATTCAGCTACTTGAAGTCAGTAACACAGGAAATGGAAGAAGCCACAAAATGACTGGTCAATGGGGTATACTGGAATAACACCAGGCTGCATAGCCCCTCAGGCCTGAGTTTCAATTCAATAAGGTCGGTGCTGATCTGCACTCGGCCGCAATTTCTCTTTCGTGCCAATTCGTTGTAGCTCTCGACTCTCTAACAGTTCAAAATCCATTGACACCCACTCCCACCCCCCAACATTTCAGTGATGTAGCTTCCCCTAACTGTCTGGTCCCGACTGTCATTACCCTCTGAGAGAAGGAAACACTCCCCACACACATACCGTTGCCTATTATGCGAACACAACACGAGAGTGATGGAACCTGACATCACGACAGTATTTGACTGAGCAAGGTGTCAAGGAGACTGAACAAAATTGAACTTGATGGGAATCAGTTGTAAACTCCCCACTGGTTGGATCATTCAGAACACAATGGGGCTGATGGATATCAATCCTTCCAGTCCCTGGATATCTTTGTGGGCAATCCTCAGGGTAGCTTCTTCGGCAGAAACATCTTCAGCTGCTTCATCAATGTCTTTCCCTCTGTCATACGATCAGAGGTGGGGATGTTCTGTGAATAGTACATAATGTTCAGAACAATGAGTCCACTCCGAAGGTATTAATGAATGAAACCTGGACAACATTCAAGCTTGTGCTGTTAATGTGTAGGTAACATTAGTGAAAAGCACTGCTGGACACTAAACATTTCCACTGTTAATAAAACGACGAACCCCTTTAGCAACTCTAGTTTGTTTTACAGTAATATAAGAAAGACATTCAGCCCATCAGACCTATTGGCTAACAAGAGGCTCAACACATTCACTCTCTCCTGCCTATTACACAGAAGATAATTTAAAAAAAAACAACTGTTGGAATCCAAAATAGTCACGCAGGAGTCTGGAAGAACAGAATAGGCAAGACAGCATCAAGACGTTGAGAAGTCAATGCCTTGGATATAACCCTTCGTCAGGACTGTGGGTGGAAGTAAGGGGTCTATAGATAAAGGGGCGGGTGCGAGAGGAGGAGGTAGAGTGGCGAGTTGAGGACAAGTCAACACAGATAAAGGGTTTAGCAGGTTGGTGATGGGAGGGCTGAATCCAATTGGTAGCTGGATCAAGTGTTGCTCACAGGAATGGAGGGTAGGGGAGGACTTGGGAAGGGAGTCAGGGGATTGAAAGGGAGGTTATTTGAAATTGGCGAATTCAATGTTGAGTCCGTCGGGTGTAGGTTGCACAGGTGACAGTTGGGATCTTGCTCCTCCAATTGATGGTTTGGTTCATTGTGTCAATGGAGAAGGCCAAGGATGGCCATGACAGAAGGGATTGGGAGAGAGAATTGAAATAAGAAGTGACTAGGAGGTCAGGTCAGCCCTGACAAATCCGACTGAGATACTCAGCAAAATATTCCCTTCATTTACATTTGGTCTTCCCAATGCAGAGAAGACCACGTTGGGTGCACCAGATGCAGTATACTAGATTTGGATCCCACTACCACGCCTATCTCCGACTAATAACCACAATCACCCCAGGTATCTTCTCCTGCAACTGCAAAAGATGCAATAGTTACTTGCACACCAACTCCTCCAGCTCCTTATACGGCTTTAAACAATACTTCCAGCTCAGACAGAGGTTCACCTACCTCTCATCCAACCTACTTTTATGCACCAGATGCTCTTGATGTAGTCTTCTCTACATTGGGGAGACCGAATATAAACATTTCACCGAACATCACACTCGGGCCTGCAGGGGCCGATCTGACCTCCCAGTCACCGACCATTTGAATTTTCCTTCCCACTCCCTTTCCAACAGAACCATCCCTGGCCTCCTCTTTTGCCATGGTGAGGCAGACTGCAAATTGGAGGAACAACACCTTATCTTCTGGTAAAAACAAGGTCTGCAGATGCTGGAAACCAGAGTCTAGATTAGAATGGTGCTGGAAAAGTATGGCAGGTCAGGCAGCATCTGAGGCACAGGAAAATCGGAGTTTTGGGCAAAAGCCCTTCATCGAATAAAGGCAGGGTGGCTGCAGAGTGGAGAGATAAATGAGAGCGGGATGGGGTGGTAGAAAGTAGCATAGAGTACAATAGGTGAATGGGGGTAGGGATGGAGGTGATAGATCAGAGAGGACGATGGGGTCGGTAGCAAATGGAGCAACGCGTGAATGAGTGTGGGGATGAAGGTGATAGGTCAGAGAGGAAGGTGGAGTGGATAGGTGGGAATGAAAATAGGCAGGTAGGACAGGTCATGAGGGCGGTGCTGAGCTGGAAGGCTGGAGCTGCGGTGAGGTGGGGGAAGGGGTAATAAGGAAACTGGTGAAATCCACATTAATGCCATGGGGTTCAAGTGTTCCAAGGCGGAAGATGAGGCGCTCTTCTTCCAGGCGTCGGGTGGTGCAGGAGTGTCGATAGAGGAGGCTCAGGACCTCCATGCCCTCAGCAGAGTGGGCGGGGGAGTTGAAATATTGGGCCACAGGGCGTTGGGGTTAATTTGGTGCGGATGTTCCGGAGATGTTCCATAAATTTCTCTACTCGGAGGCATCCAGTCTCCCCAATGTAGAGTATACCGCATGGGAAGCAACGGATACAAGAAATCATATTGATAGAGGTGCAGGTAAAACTTTGATGGATGTGGAAGGCTCCTTTGGGGCCTTGGTTGGAGGTGAGCGGGGAGGTGTTGGCACAGGTATTGACATTCCTGCGGTGGCAGGGGAGGGTTCCAGGAAGGGAGGGTGGGTTGAAGGGGGGCGTGGACCTGACCAGGAGGTCACAGAGGGAACGGTCTTTGCGGAAAGCGGAATGGGTGGGGGAGGGAAATATATCCCTGGTGGTGGGGTCCGTTTGGAGGTGACGGAAATGTCTTCAGATGATGTGGTTTATGCGAAGGTTGGTCGGGTGGAAGGTGAGCTCATTTCCAATTACTGCCAAAACATTAACTGCTTCAACCTGTTGAAACCCCTCCCCCACTCCAACCTCTCACTTCACAACGCTCAGCCATCAACTCCTTCTGCTCCAATCCCAACCTCACCATCAAACCAGCAGATGTAGTGGTAGTTTAGCACACTCACTTCTACACTGCTGACGCCAGACGCCAACTCGAAGTCACCTCCTCCTACCGCCCCCTTGACCATGACTCTAACTCCCATCACGAAATCATCATTTCCTAGACCACACAGAACCTCATCACCTCAGGAGATCTCCAACGCACAGCTTCCAACCTTATAGTCCGGGAACTCAACACTGCCCAAATCCACCTCCTTCCCAAGATCTACAAACCTGACCACCCTGGCCGACCCATTGTCTCAGCATGCTCCTGCCCCACCGAACTCGTCTCCACCTACTTTGACACTGTCAAATCCCCCTAATCCAGGAATTCCCCACGTATCTTCGAGAACCCCACCCACGATCTCCACCTCCTCCAAGACTTCTGTTTCACGGGCCCTCAACCCCTCATCTTCACCATGGATATCCAATCCCTCTGCACGTCTATCAACCATGACCATAGCCTCCAAGCCTTCCGTTTCTTCTTCTTGCGACATCCCCAACAGTACCCTTCCACTGACACTTGCATTCCTTTTGCTGAACTAATGCTCACCTTTAACAATTTCTCCTTCAAATCCTCCCACTTCCTCCAGACCAAAAGGGTAGCCATGGGACCCCGTATGGGCCCCAGCTATGCCTGTCTCTTTGTTGGTTACGTAGAAAAGTCCATCTTACATAATTACACCAGCACCACTCCAGACATCTTCCTTCACAATATTGATGACTGTATTGGCGCCACCTCGTGCTCCCGCGAAGTGGTTGAGAAATTCATCAACTTCACCAATACATTCCACCCTGACCTTAAATTCACATGGACCATCTCTGACACCTCCCTCCCCTTCCTGGACATCTGCATCTGCATTAATGAAGAACGAATTAACGTTGATATCTTTTACAAACCCACCGACTCCCACAGCTCTTACACCTCTTCCTACTCTATCTCCTGCAAAAATGCCATCCCGGATTCCCAATTCCTCCGCCTCCGCCGTATCTGCTCCCACGAGGTCCAGTTGCACCTTTGAACGCACCAGATGGCCTCCTTCTTTAGAGACCGCAATTTCCCTTCCCACGTGGTTAAAGATGGCCTCCAATGCATCTCGTCCACACCCTGCCCCTCCGCCCCTAAACCCACCCCTCCAACCGTAACAAGGACAGAACGCCCCCGGTGTTCACCTTTCAACCTACCAATCTCCGCAAAAACCAAATCATCTGAAGGCATTTGTGTCACCTCCAAATGGACCGCACCACCAGAGATATATTTTCCTCCCCATCCAGTTCCGCTTTCTGCAAAGACCGTTCCCTCCGTGACTAAATGGTCAGGTCCACAGCCCCCAAGAACTGACCCTCGCTTCCTGGAACCCTCCCCTGCCACCGCACGAATGGGAAAACCTGCGCCCACACCTTATCCCTCACGTCCATCCAAGGCTCCAAATAAGCCTTGCACATTCCCATTCACCCTTTGTTCCTTTTGCTACCTTCCCCCACCCTCCTCTCTGAGCTATCACCTCCAACCCCACCACCATTCACCTATTGTGCTCTATGCTGCTTTCCATCCACGCCCAGCCACGCTCTATTATCTCTCAACTCTGCAGGAATCCTGCCTCTATTCCTGATGAAGGCCTTTTGCCCGAAATGTCGATTTTACTGCTCCTCGGATGCTGCATGACCTGCTGTATTTTTTCCAGCATCACTCTAATCTAGACCTTATCTTCTGCCTGTCAAACCTACAGCCTGGAGGACGCAACGTTGTCTGCTCCAATTTGAAATAACATTCCCACCCATGCCCCTTCTCCCTTTCCTGACTATCTCCCTCCCTTCCATTCCACCTAACAACGATGTCTTCCAGCTCCCAACTGGATTACTTCCTCCCATCACCCAACTACTAGTCCACGTATCCATACCTTACCATCCCGCTGCTCTCCCCACCCCAGCCACTCCCTTCCCTCTTTACCTGCAGCACTCCCTACTCCTACTGCCGTTCCTGAAGAAGTGTTATACCTGAAATGTTGACTTTCCCACTTCATGATGCTTCCTGGCTTGTTGTGTTCTTTCAGCCTTTTCTTTGTCTCCTATAACTCAGGAAGATAGAGTCTAGTCAGCACAACACACCGGTAAGCAGGAAACACGGGTTGCCCATTGAAGTCCTTGAACCTCTGCACTCGGGCCAGGAGGAAGAGATTCAATTCCTCGAGACACTGACACATGAACAGAAGAGGCCTTTCAGCCCCTCCAAACTCTTACACTGAAATAGGAGGATGTCATTGATGCTGTAACATGACAAACCAATGAAGCAGAAACTGCACAGACAGACTGCTCCATGTTTTTCCTCCTGGCCCCATTGCTAATGGAACACACATATTACGTTAACATGGTTTGCTGACCATGAGAAGAGAAAGTGATTGGTTTGTACCAAGTACCAAGAAGGCATCTTCCATCTCCGAGATGTTATGGTCTAGGCTAGACCACTCAAAACGGCCTTAAGCAGGCAGCCCAGAGCATAACTTGGCAATTTATTTCGGTAAGTGTATAATGAAAATTACCCAGAGTAATTTAGCTGATAGACTACTAGATTTTAAAGCAGACAAAATCTTTATGAATAGAATTACACAATGAAACACAAAGAACAGAATAAAGAATCCCAACAGAATTCGCTGTTCCGAATATATACGACTCTCCCAATCAGCAAACACCCAATTAAAACCAGTATCAATGGAATACATGCTTCCAAGTTGAAGTTTAAGATCAGATTGTGATGATTACGAGCTATTCCATAAACTCACTAGCCCTACCTACAAATTTCGTTTGGATCAACAAAACTCTTATTGCCTCTGGCCTTAAGAGGCAATTTTTAGATTAGATTAGATTAGATTAGATTAGATTACTTACAGTGTGGAAACAGGCCCTTCGGCCCAACAAGTCCACACCGCCCCGCCGAAGCGCAACCCACCCATACCCCGAACCGAACACTACGGGCAATTTATCATGGCCAATTCACCTGACCTGCACATCTTTGGACTGTGGGAGGAAACCGGTGCACCCGGAGGAAACCCACGCAGACACCTTTTCAAATGAGTTGAAAAAGACTTCCACATCCTTCTCATCAAATTGTAATTGTCTAGGCTTCTGACTACTGGGGCTTGCTCATCCTCCCTCTCTTCCTCACGAACGCTACCCCCAACTTTTATCTCCCGCCTTCTACACTGACTTTTCTTTTTAAGTGTCAGCTTTTGCTGTTCAAAAGCTGCCTCTTCCTTTTTCCTCTACTGCGCTCTCTTTTTCTCTCTTCTGCTGCTCTCTATTTTCCCTCTGTTCTGCTTTCAATCGTAACTGAAACTGTTTCATTTCTGCTGCCCATTCCTTACCTCTCGCCGCTAAGTCCAGCTGCTTCCTTTGCAATTGAATTCTTACCATCTGCATAGATTCTGATGTTTTCTCCAGCAAGATTAATTGATGACTTACTACTACAATTAACTGTCCTTTCCTCACAGAAGCAGGCAGTTCTGATTACAGCTTCTCTGCTAATTCATGCAACTTGGTTTTATTCATTTTCTTCAAAACGTCCAATCACTGCATCCACAAACTTTTGGCGACTGAAAGAGCCATTGCTATGCCAAGCTTTGTCTACCCAACAAAACCAAAATCCAGAATAAAGATATGAGCCCCTCACGCTAACTGTTTAAAATCCTGCAAAGAGCCCCCAGTCTGTTATGGACTAGGCTAGACCACTTAAAATATTCTTAAGCAGGCAGTCCAGGGCGTAACATTACAATTTGTTTCGGTAAGCGTACAATGAAAGTTACCAGGAGTAAGATAGGGAAGTTGTCAACTAAATGTTAAAAGAGACAAAAACTTTATTCACAACATTACACAATGAAACACAAAGAACAGAATAAGGACTCCCTACCGAACTCAACCTATCCAGCTAGACTTAATGATGCCGTTCCAAATATACACAACAGTCCCAATATGAAACCCCCTTTTAAAACCAGTAGAACTGGAACACATGCCTACAGTTTGAAGTTGAAGGATAGAAAAGCGAGAGAGCTTCCACACAGTTCCCTGTTGAACTTCCCAGTTCCAGACTCAACTGAATACTGCTCAGCTCAGCTCGTTCAGCTAAAAGAAATTCTGACCACTCCCCTTTCATTATACGCATCCCTTCTAAAATATGACCACTTTGGCCGGAAATTTCATCTGCTTCCATATATCATCTCTACGAGGCCAGACTGATCGGAGTCAGGCCCCATTTTAATGTTCCTCTGAAAACAATCAAGGACAGAATCTCCTTGAGCCAAGGAAAAGCTTTGAGAAAAAAAAGCGACTAGCTTTGTGACAGAGAAGACGGGCTAGTTTTCTGTACAGAGGTCAGAAGCTGGTGGGAATGGTTAACTCTAACAGAGTGTGACTGTGGACAGGTCTGTGAACAACAAGACGTTCAGTGCAGTGACACAAACTAACTGCGCATTGAGGCGGCGACAGTTAATTCAGAATCTGGAGCTCTCTCCAAACCAACATAAGGGTCTGCAGAGCTATGTAAACTATCATAGAATCTTTGAGTCCAACACCACGGAGATAACACCTTTCGCCCAAAATGATTCATGCTGACCAAAATGTCCATCCATGCTCACCCAGTTTTCCTGCACTTGGCCAATATCCTTCTCAAAGTTTCCTATCTATATATTTGTACAAACGTGAAGACGTGTATCGCAGAAAACACGGTATATTTCACGGTATCAACGTTTTGTTTTGGAAATACTGAGTGTTAGTTCATAACACTCAAGTTTCAATGCAATCAGTTTTTATTATTTTGTAGCGCTACAGATTAAGCAGCCACCTTCTTCACAGTCTCCTCCTGGTACAACCACTGTAGGGATAGACTGGTGAAACTCCATTACACTGTCTCTCTGTAGCAAGTAGATCATTCATTATAAAGGAGAGAAAATCTGTTCACAGTGCCCCCAATACTTTGCAACTACAGGATGGTGTCTTCACACTGAGACTTAATCATTGTGGAATGAAGGACACCACTCATTTACTGTGCTGGTTAATTACGGCTCCACATGAATTCTGTCAGTGACTCATGACCAAGGACCATTTCGCCTTCTCATAAATACAAAATGGGAAGGATGATATGTTTTACCAAATAATTTCTTTGCCTTATGAAGCAAAGCCAGACGAACAGCATCATCACGATATGTTCTGACATCATCTGTGGTAGCGTATGAAACAGTGTCTTTATGTGTAATAACCGGTGCCACTGAATTACATTTCTTGCAATATTACTACTCTGACACAGTGTCCCTGTCATGGAGTTGCGTTAGAGACAGGAACAAGGTGATTATTGAAATAATTGCAACTGAAAGAGTGCTCACAGGACAGTCGGAACTATAAAGTAAGAATTTTACCAAGGCATAGATAATGGTTTATTAAACATCAGCATTGATGCCAAGGTGGGGACTGGGGGTATAATCGAGCTGGTCGTGGATCGGTTTAGTGATTGTCAGACGACTGAGACACAAACGAATTCAGGACAAAACAGTATATCGGGATTGTGAACAGTGTTGTTCTGAGATGTTTGTGAGGCCGGAGTTGTGGGTGGTTCTGAAACGTGTGGATAACGATACGAAGTTACATTTGAAACTGAAGACAATAGTTTTCCTCTTTGCCAGATATAGATAACAGAAATAGCAATGAGTTTCACCATGGCTAATGGGTTTAATAAATGGTCTCGATGCGGACACTTACCAGGAACACCAACAATAGCAAGGAAAGGATAGTAACCTGCCTGGAAAATCAAAAGTGCACAGTATATCCGATATGTTACTGATATCCAAGGCCAAGTAATCTTCAAAAGACCTTCGGATAAACTCTTGTCCATTGTTACAGCATTGTAGTCTACTGTTCTCAGATTCTGATCCATTAATGGAACATTCCAGACAATTCTCAGATGTGTATCTCTCCTCTTCCGGTCTCTGCAGCTGTTGATCCCTGTTAATGTGGAGGTGATGCACCTGCTGCTTCAATGGGACAAAACATTGCAAGAAGCCCCTTACTAATAGAAGACGAAACCATCCAGTGACACAATTAGGGTCCATGGAGACTGTCATCAATTACAGTCACTGAACAAACAGATCCAGTTAACTCCTTTCAGTGTGGTTCCTTCATATCACAATAACAACTGGACTGAATTGAATTGTGGTATCACTTGGATATTGGTCACGTCTCCCATCACCCATTGCTCTCGTGAAGTTAGTTGTGAGGGAGAATATTGGATGCTTTCCTATCGCAGGCATGATTATTCTGCTGTGTTGTCTGTTTGCAATGTTGCAACCGCCTGAAACTTCCGCCACCACCACCCCCAGAAAACGCAATCTAGATGTAGTTACCATGCTGATCCCTCCTCGACTAGAACAGGTGCCAACCTGTAGATTTACAGTGAACATATTTGCCCTGACCATACACAGGGAGTGTGGATCTGTCTGGTCTTTCATCTCATTGCTTTAATAAGGCAATTTTGTTTCTTCAACACACAATGTGCGTCAGCACTGTTTTATATAAACTCACAAACACTTTAATGCACTTTATTGGCTTCAAAGGAATAGGTCTCACATTTTTCTATTTCAGTCCAAAGCTAAACATGACATGTTGTCACAAAGTCGGTCCCTTTACAATGTCATGTAGTCCTTGTTTTGTTTTTTGTCAGAGAGGGTCGAAACAATATGTTTGAATTTAGAAATGTTCATTGGCTCACTTTTATTTATACCTAGCAGGCAATGCCTCAGGCAGTAGGCTTTCAAATCTTAAAAAATGTCTTTTATAATCAAGTGGATGTGGTCAGCTCTCGCGCTCGGCAGATTGGTTCACCTTGGGGGTTAGTTGAGTCAGGGTTACTGTTGAAACTGGATGCTCTCCCTCTTCTTCTGCGGTTCTGACCGCATAACCTGTAATTTTTTTTGTTTCAGATTTAATCCTTGTGCTAAGGAACTTGCTTATTGGGATTTTACAAGCATTTGGAACAGCATCCTTAAATCGGGATACCCTGTCGAGTTTGGATAGGACAAGTTATTCAGATATTACTGTCTGGCTACCGTTTTAAAAATATTTTGGTGGGCCGGGTCTGGCCCATAACAGATTGGGGCCATTTGTGGGATTTGGTCGGCGAGTGGCAGGTGTTAGTGTCTCTTACTTTGGGTGTTGATTTGGTAGAGTAAGCAGAGCTTCAGATAACAATGGCTCTTGCAGCCACCAAGTATGTTTTGGAGGTGGAAGAATTAACATTGGGGTTTTTACAAAATGCACGTGAAGTCAAAGCTGCAGGAATTAGTGGACGAGCTGAAGTTGAAGCTACCGCCTAACGTGAGGAAAGATGAGATGCTTGCAGCAGGGGCTCACCATTCCACTTTGCTGGAAACTTTGCAGGATCTGTAGAGATGACTAAACTTCAATCGCAAATGAAGCAGTTTGCGTAATGACTAATATCAGAAGAGAAAGAAGGAGAATGAATAGGTTTAGCAGAGGAAACAGAAAAAATAACAAATAGCTTTAGCAGGAAAAAACGGAAAAGAGGCAGCTTCAGAGACGGACACTTAGAATGGAAAGCCAGCTTAAAAGGATGGAGATGATGGCTAAAGGTAAACTTAGTGAGGAACAGCGTGAGGGTGAGCAAACCCATGGTGGTCGAAAGCCTGTCCAGAAACATTTTAGGTATATTCACGGAAAAGCACCGCTGGAGTCAGAGCAGGATATACAAAATATAGGATATACATGGTATATTTATGTAAAACATTTTTCGTTTCACTTGAAAAATGTAACTAAACAATTGCAGTGGCCAGTGAGCATGTGGGTTGTGTTGATCCAAACAGAACTTGTGGGTAGAGCTAGTGAGGTATTCGCAACACGATTAGAGGAGAGATCTGGGGAGTATGAGGAGAGGAAAAAGTGCGTATGAGTTGTGCCAGAAGCTGACAGACAACGTTTCAGGAATCTTATGCCGAATCTGGTAATTTGATAGATGGATAAGAGCTTAAAAAAGAGAGCAAAGTTATGATGCTCTTCGAGAGATAATTAATTTGGAGGAGTTCAAAACTTCACTGCCTGACGTAATGCAAACACATTTGGAAGAGCAAAGAGTTAAACCGGCAAGGCATGTACATGAATTTGGTTATGAATGTGAGTATGTCTAGTGATTAATGATTGTAAAACTTGCTTTAGCTTCCAGCTTCATTTTCAGTTCTTGAGGGATAGAAAACATGCTGCAAATGAAGAATAACCTTACATCAATCGAGGGATTGGAAGCTCTGGAGATAAAGAATGAGAATTGCATTAACTGAAAAATATCACAGATTTGGGTGTAACATATGAGTTATAGGAGTTGTGACATGAGATGAGCTGCATTCAATGGAGTCAGGACAGATGCAGGAAGATCTAAAGGGACTACAGGTGATCAAAAGGACAGTGAGGATTCTCACTGGAGGATTGAGTCAGTTTACGCAGACAGGGAGTATTTTATGGAATGGTGCTATTTACAGAGATTATGAAGTTGTATAGAATTGAGGAACGAACAGAGATATGGAAGACTGTAGTTAATGAAGACATTTGCTGATTTCAGATACTGAGGTTCTGGAAATTAATTGGACCAGAAAGCTGTATAATCTGTCAGAGCTTACAGAGACAGGAATAGCGATCGAGCCTGGAGACACTAACACAGATACGGAGCATTGCACACACTGGAGGAGGTATCTGCTTTAGGGGTGGTTGTAGGGGAGTGTAACGTTTACACAGATAGGGGTGTAAGAGCTGGAGAAGGTTATGGAGATGATTAGATTGGTGGGGAGACTGGAGGAGCTTCCATTGGCAGGGCTGGTGATAGTGACAGGCGAAGGTTCCAGAGATACTAAGTCTTGTAGAAACTGATCAGGAGAGTCACAAACATTGGAGTTGGTTCCACAGATCGGGAGTGTTACCGCGACCTGAGAGGATTACGCAGGTAGGGAGGATTGTAGGATGTTCACATTTTCAGAGTGTTCCAGGACTGGGAAACGTTACAAATTTTAGGGGGGAGCCTGCGGGAGTTCACAGACACTGGGAGGTTTGAAGGGTTTGGGGCTGTTTATGGATTGAGGGATATATTTAGGGACAGTAACATGGAACGGAGAGGGAGAGTTTAGATTAGAAACCTTACAGCATGGGAACAGGTACTTCACCCCAACAAGTCCACACCAACTCTCCAAAGAGCAACCCATCCAGTCCTACTTTTCTCTGACAATGCAACTAACATTATGGGCAACTTAGAATGGCCAATTCACCTGACCTGTATATCTTTGGACTGTGGGATGAAAACGAAGAAAACCCACGCAGACACGGGGAGAATATGCAAACTCCCCACAATCACCCAACGGAGGAATCGAACCTGGGTCCCTGGCGCTGTGAGGCACCATTGCCCACCACCTTGCTGCACCAAATTGCACAATTAGACAAACAGGGAATGTTTGAGATGCTGGGAGGACTGTTGGGAGTGGAGGAGCAAACAGAGATGTGGAGAGCTGTTGTGGGTTGAAAAGGGTCTGGAGGTGTTTATTCAGATAAGGAGGGATGGGAGAAACCTACTGTGGTTGCGTGGTGCTGTAGGCCAAGAGGCAGGAGTGTTATAGGGCCTGCAGAAGGTTACAATCATATCATGTTCTCCTGGGGCTTGAGGAAGGTACACAGGTGGGTACTTTGGTCCAGGCTGGAGGAATTTACCGAGACGGGGGCACTGTAAGTATTGTGCAAGACTACAGAAATAGGGATTATTGTACTGGATGCAGGATGACATTATTGAGATTGGGTATGTTTTCGACACTGGAGCAATTTACACACTGGGAGAGTTATCAGCATTGGAGTAGGGTTCAAATATAGAGCAGGAATATGAGAGGGGTGGAGGTTATAGAAACAGGAAATTTTCTGGCAAGTACAAGCATTCGAGGCACTGGCGCAAATGAGTTGGACCGAAAGGTATGTCTCCTTGCTGTATAACTCTATCACACGACAAGAGACAGCGTGAGGGATGAAATAGAACAGAAGGATCCGAGGTTTCAATGCCATCTCCTTGTGGGGAGGCCTGGTTTCCCCTTTATTGTACTGATCCTCACTAAGACAGCACAGGCCTGGATTGATAACTTTCAACTTCCTATATTGACATGGGAAGGCTCAGTACAGCAGTGATGAAAATAAACAAAAAGGTGGAGATTGAGCCTGGTAACCATCATGTTCTGTGTTCGTGCTTCAACACTGTATCTATGTCATGTCTTCTGGAACAAAGTTTGATGCCTTAAGTATACTCTGCTCTGTTCATTGTGATTGATCTTACCTATCTGCCTGATTTACTGAAGGCTCTAAATCTCACTCTCGCTGAGCAACGGTCTTCAGTGTGGTGATGAATGAAAGAGGAATCGGGACTTCTGCTGAGTCAAAAACATCCTGATCACCTACAGGAGACAGAGAAATTGACAGAATTGGAAATAAAACTGATGAAGTGAGGTTTACACAGAGAGAATGTCACTGAGCCCCACAGAGATCTGGAAAATCCCTGTCTCCATCCCTGGCCTGAGCTGCCTCGTCTCCGTGGAGTGGAGATTTCTAATGGCTCAGGATCTGGAGCAGCAGCAAAAGCTGCACTCACCGGCAGCAATGAAACCCTCACGGTGACAGATATCAAATGGAGAGATACGGAGTGATATCACCAGAGTGCAAGAACGCATCACGATCAAACAACGGTCAGGAAGAAAGTGCACTGGGATCAGTACTCAGACATGTGTGAGCTATCAGTGTGTCAGGCAATGGTTTCGCGTTACTCTCACTCGACTGTGCATCCAGAATTTAATTCCGGTAGCAAGGTTACCCATCTGACTTACTGAATGCCATTTAAGTAAGGAAATTTGTTATTGGTTGCCGATCTGGACTACATATGAATCCAGACTCAGAGCAATTGGCTTGACTCTCGAACGCTCTCTGAAATGGTCTGGCAAGCCACTCAGGTATAAGACTGGTCGGGTGGGCCTGAGATGCTGGCCAGCCAGAGACAGCAACATCCCATGAGTGCATTAAAACCAACCATGCTGGGAACAGTGTCTTGGCCAATCATGTCTGTAGGTTTATGGATAGGACTTTAAACTGACAGAGAGGATGCAGGGACAGGGTTCAGGTGAAACCAGATTTCCAAATCCCATGAGAAAATGTGAAGGTTCGAAACCGCATGGGGATGAGGCTGAAGACAAGCAGAAAGGAACAGGAAAGGACAGATTTGAACTAAAACTGGGCACCAGCGAATATGATTGTGACAGGACATTGTGGGAAAATGTAAATTATAATGCTGTTTATTTTTGGAATGGACAAAGTATTTGCATTATGGTGAGTTGTGACACAGAGAAAAATGTGGCTTAGTCACCAGACAGACGTGATTACATGGTGAACAAAAGGTGGAACATAAATATTCAACAGTAAACAACCTTACTGGATCTCAGGCAGAATGGAAAAGCAAGATGGGGACTCTGACACTAATGGATAACAAAGGCATTACAGAGAAAGCATTTGGCCTCAGAGAATGCAGCTGAATCAGCCTGAATGGAAATTTTGGGCCCTACTTGTCAAAAACAAAAGCAAGAGTACAATTTTTAAACTGCCTAGCAGTATTTTGTTGCTCATCCCTGCATTAAACCGGAATTCATTGCACTTTGTAACAAAGGTGGTGTGACAATTTTGGGGCACTTCAATCTTTGTATAATCTGGAACAGACACATTGGCAAGAATGATATTATCCGAGATCCTCCTTGAATATTTTATAAAGTGTTTCTTTGAATAAGACATCGTCCCATCTGCCAGTACTTGACCCATATCCCACTAAACCCTTTTTATTCACATACCAATCCAGATGCCTTCAGAATGCTGCAATTGTACCAGCCTCCACCACTTCCTCTGGCAGTGCATTCCATTCATACACCACATTCTGTGTGAAAACGTTGCCCCTTAGTTCCCTTTTTAGTCTTCCACCTCTCACCCTAAACCTGTGCCCTCTGTCGCTGGCCTCCATCACCCCAGGGAAAATACATTGTCTGTTTATCCTATCCATGCCCCTCATGATTTTACAAACCTCAAGAAAGTCACACCTCAGTCTCCAACGCTCCAGGGAAAACAGTCGTTTCAGCTTCTCCCGATAGCTCAAATCGTCTAACCCTGGCAACATTCTTGTAAAACTTTTCTGAACACATTGAAGTTTCTCAACATCTTTCTAGTAGAAAAAAGACCAGAATTGCTCACAATATTCCAAATGTGGTCGAACCAGTGTCCTGCACAGCTGCAACATGACCTCCAAACTCCTGTACTCAATGATCTGATCAATAAATGAAAACGTACCAAGCACCTCTTCACTATCCGCTTACCTGCGACTCTACTTTCAAGGAGCTATGAACTCCAAACTCTCTTTGTTCAGCAACACTCCCTAGGAACTTACCATTAATTGTATAAGCCCTGCTTGGATTTGCTTTCCCAAAATGCAGCACTTCACATTTATCTGAATTAAACGTATCTGTCATTCCTCAGCCCATTAGCCCACCTGATCAAAATCCTGTTGTAATCTGAGGCAACCTTCTTCACTGTTCACTATATCTCAAACTTATTAACTGTAACTCCTACGTTCACGTCCAAATCTTTTATATATTGACGAAAGGTAGTGGACCCAGCACCGATCTTTGTGGCACACCATCGGCCTCCAGTGTGAAAAGCAACTGTCCGCCACTACCCCCTGTCTTCTACCTTCGAGCCAGTTCTCTATCCAAACGGCTAGTTCTCCCTGTGTTCCTTGAGATCTAACCTTGTGAGCCGATCTTCTAGGAGGAACGTTGTTGAATGCCTCACTGAAGTCTGTATAGATCACATCCAATGATTGGCCCTCATCAATCCTTTTTGTTACTCTTTCAAAAAAAGCAATCAATTTCTTGAGATATGTTTTCCCACACACAAAGCCATGCTGACTATCCCCAGTCACTAAATACATGTAAATCTTATCTCGCAGGATACCCGCCAACACTTTAGCCACTACTGATGTCAGGCTCACTGGCCAAACTTCCCTAGCTTTCCTTGATCATCGTTCTTAAATAGTGGCACCACGTTAGAGAACCTCAAAATTTCAAATACTCCACCTGTGATGATCAATTATACAAATTTCTCAGCAAGGCGCCCATCGATCATTTTCCTACCTTCCCACAAAGTTCCAAGGTACACCTGATCAGTTCCTTGGCATGTAAACACTTTTATGTGTTTCAAGACATCCAGCACGTCCTCCTCTTTAAATATGGACGTTTTCAAGTTGTCATCATCTATTTCCCCATATTCTTTCTCTTCCATTTCCTTCACCACAGTAAACTATGATGCAAAACATTTGTTTAGTGTCGCCCCCATCTCCTGCGGCTGCGCACAAAGGCTGCCTTGCTGATCTTTGAGGGGCCCTATTTTCTCCCTCCTTATCCTCTTGTCCTTTATGTATTTAAAAAGACCCTTTGGATTCTCCTATACCCTATTTGTCAGAGCTAACTCGTGTCCCCTTTTTACCCTCCTGATTACACTCTTAAGTACACTCCTCCTGCCTTTATAGTCTGAGGATTCACTTGATTTCTCATGTCTATACCTGACAATTTTTTCCTTCTTTTTCTTAACCAAAAGTTTAGACTTCTAGTCATCCAGCATACACTACACCCTGCAGCATTTCCTTCCACCCAAATAGGAATACTTTATAATGTCTCTGGAAAGCCGTAATCTCATTTTTGAAGGCTTCCCATCTTCCAATGATAAAGGCATCATTTTCACAAACCCTAATTCCTGCATCTCATGAAACTGCCATTTGAAAATAATGAAAAAATAAAGCACTTTCTAAATGAAGGGTTTGATGAGGTGAGCTCTGGTCAGTCATGTAGATCTGAAGGCCACCAGATGCAGAGAAAGTGCTTTCGATCAGAGCAGCTCCAGGTCAGTATCAGGCACACAGGCAGAATGTGCAAATAGATTCACATCTGAACTCACATCTCCCAGCCTGGGGATCTGAAGCTGTGCACAGAAATTCTGGTAAACATCTCCAAAATTAGGTCGTCAAGATCGGCTCAACATGCAATTTCAAAAATAAATCAGTCATTCAGACTGAAATATCCTTCAGGTTCTACAACACATTTCTGGTCCCATCCTGCAGGTTCTATGAATCTCGCTCCGTCTAACCTCCTGCAAGTTTGCAGATGACATTAAAAATGGTGGAGATGCAGATAGTGAAGTGGACTGTCAGAGTATACAGCAGGGGAGAGATGGCAGAGAAATGGCAGATGGGGAGTCCAATCCAGGCAAATGCAATGGGATGCATTTCATAAGATTCAATTCAGACCAAACTAAATGAAAAAAGTCCTGGGGAAATCTGACGTACAGAGAGATCTGGGTATTCAGGTCCATTGTTCCTTGAAGGTGACAACACAGGCCAGTAAAGTGGTTAAGGCAGCATACTGCATGATTTCCTTCATTGGATGAGATATTGAGTAAAAGAGTTGGCAGGTCATGTTACAGTTTTATTGGACTTTGTTTCGACCACATTTGGAATATTACATGCAGTTCTGATCACCACATTACCAAAAGTATGTGGATGCTTTGGAGAGGGTGCAGAGGAGGTTCACCAGGATGTTGTCTGGTATGGAAGAGGCTAGCTCTTTAGGAAGTTTGAATAGATTCGGATTATTTTCATTAGAAGGACAAAGGTTGACTGGGGACCTGACTGAGGTCTACAAAATCATGGGATGTACAGACAGGGTGGATAGCAAGAAGCTTTATTTTCCCCAGAGTGCGGTGAATGGAACAGATGACAGAAATAAAGCGGGCTAGATAGACTGGAGGACCAAACAGAGATAGGGAGGGTAGTCGTGACTGAAGATGTTCATAGATATAGGAAGGTTTACTTCTGCAGATTATTTAGACATGGAGGTTGTGTAGTCTGACAGATTTTTCAGAAGGGCAGTAATTTTGGCTGGAGACAGTTTCACATATAAGGAAGCATAAGTAACCTCCTCCAGTTTGGTCAATTTGCGAAGGTTTGTAGGGGAGGGTGACATTTACACAGGTAGAGGTGTAAGAGCTGGAGAAGGTTATAGAGGTGAGTAGATGCATGGAGATACAAGAGGAACTTACATTGATAGGGTGGGTGCTGGTGACAGGAGGATGTCACACAGATTGTGAGTCTTGTCGGAACAGGATTTGGGATAGTGACAGCCTTTCATTGGGTTCACGGATCTGGAGTGCTGCAGGGTCCTGAAAGAATTGTCGAGTCTCCAGCGAGTGATCGTGTCTTTAGGACTGGAAGAGGTTACTTTGATACAGAAACATTGAAGACAATGTATGCTGTTTTCTTTATTCTTCAACAGAGCCTCAATATTCCTCAAGAGCCAGGGATCCCTAAACCTGCCAGTTTTTCCCTTAACTCTAACAGGGACACACTGGCCCTGTATTCTTGACAACACACTTTTAAAAGCCTCCCATTTGTCAGTCATTCCTTTTCCTTCAAACAGACTCACCCAGTTGATGGGAGCATGATTTGGAGGAGACTGTGTTGAACGGGGGTGGGCAAAGATAAAAATCACACAACACCAGCTTCCAATCCAACAGGTTTATTTGGAGGCGCTAGGTTTCAGAGCGCAGCTTCTTCATTGGGTGTTTGTGGAGCCCAATCATAAGACATAGAATTTAGAGCAACAGGGTAGTAGTGTCATGGAATATAATACCAAAGAAATTTAGTGTGAATTTTATCTTTTAGGGTGATCACCTGCGCTTTGAAAGCTAGTGTTTTGAAATAAACATGTTGGACTATAACTCGGTGTTGTGTGATTTTTAATTCACTCAATCGACCCCTGCTACATCCTGCATAATGGCCCCAAACCTGGCCCTGCTCCAGTTTAAGACATTAATCTGTGGAGCTGTCTGATCTTCTTCCATAACTATGTTAATACGAAGACAGTTGTGGTCACTGTGACACTTCAGTCACTTGCCCGACCTCGGTTTCTGAGGGAAGGTCCAGTGTTGCTCCCGCCTGAGTCGAGTGGGGCCCCCTATATAGTGATCTCGGAAACTTTCTTGGACACATTGAACAAATTCCACCCGATAGGGGTCTTTTATACTCTGAGTGTCCCAGTCAATACAATGGAAGTTAAAATCTCCAAACAGTACTATTCTATTATTTCAATAGAATCTCTTCACAAATCTACTCCTCTAGTACTCGCTGGGTATTTGGCGGTCTAGGACACCATCCTAGTCGACTGACAATCCCCTTTTTGTTTCAAACTTCTCACCATATGTCCTCATTTGATGACCCCTTAAGAGTATCTTCTCTAAGCACTGTTGTTCTGCCCTCCCTTATCAAAAGGACAACTCCCCTTCCTCAATTACTTGTCCCTCTGTCACGCCTGTAGCTTCTGTATCCTGGGACATTGAGCTGCCAGTCCTGCCCTACTCTCAGCGATGTTTCTGTTATGGCTATAATATCCCAGTCCCCAGAGCTAGACCATGCTCTGAGCTCGTCTGCCTTAACAGTCAGGCCTCGTGTGTTGAAATGAATGCCCTTTAAACCAAGTGTGTTTTCCCTCCCTTGACTGTGCCCCTGGATATCCTGAATAGGAAACTTGGTCTTGATGGCTAATGTAATTTCCCCTGACTTTTCAATGGTCCCTTTCTTATTAAGAGTGCTACACTCCTGTTTAACTAATTTATACATTCCAGAGTAACACTACCAAATCTCCCCGCAGTGATACTGGTGACGCTCTAGCTCAAGTCCAACCCATCCCCTTGTCCAGGTTACCCGTAACCCAGAAGAGATGGCAATGATTCAAGACTGAGAACCCTTGACCCTTCACCAGCTCCTCAGCCACACATCCATCCGACCTATATTTCTATTTCTATACCCACTGGTGAGTGGCACTGGGAGTAATCTGGAGGTCACTACCCTTGAGGTCAGCTTTTTAACTTCTTACCTAACGCGCGATACTCATTTCACAGGATCCCATTCCCTATGTCTACCTCTGTCATGTGGACCGATGTGCACAATAACCTCTGGCTATTCACTCTCTACCTTCGGAATGTTCTGTAATCGCTCAGAGACATCCTTGACACTGTTACCCGGGAGGAAGCACACCATCCTGGTACTGCAGCCACACATTCTCCTGTCTGTCCCCTTCACAACGGAGTCTCCTGTCATTACTGTGATCATTAGACAGGATCTGACAAACAGACACTGGGAGAAAATGCCTGCAGTTGGGGCCTTATTTGCAAAATGGGAACATTTTAAAGTGATACGATGAGGATCCATGGCCAGTGTGTTCCTTGAAGTGTGAATGGCAAAGGCAGCAAGTTCAGCAAATACAGATCAAGTGATATCGTGAGATTGATAAAGAAAATACAGTGCAATAAGCCCTTTCCAAGTATCGAGAGGGCAACGGGTCCTTAGAAAAGAGGGTCAAACATTGGTCATGAAATATCCTTGGCAAGCAGTGCTATAGAAAAGCCACAAGGTATTTTACCAGTACAGTTAGAGTCAGAGGATTACTGGTGAAAGAGTGAGGACTGATCGACATCAAAGGGGCAATCTGTGCATGGAGCCAGAGGTAGTAGGTGAGGTCTTCAATGAATACTTCCCATCTGTATTCACACACGGGAAAAGGCATTGTATCCGGGGATTTCAGTTGCGATGGTGAGGTTCTGGAACATGTTTAGATCAATTAGGTGGAAGAATTAAAAGTTTTAACAGGCGTAAAGGCGGAGGAATCCCCACTGCCCAATGAAATGCTGTGGGAGGTAAGGGAGGAGATGGCTGGGGTCCTGGTGGATATATTTAATACTTTGATGGCCACAGGTGAAGTGCAGAATGACTGAAGGATAGCTAATATGGTTCAGTTGTACAAGAAGGGCAATAGGGTTCGGCCAGGTAATTACAGAACAGATAGTCTCACATTAGTGGGAGGGATATCATTGGGAACAATTCTGAGGGATAAGATGAATCAATACTTGGAAAGGCAGGGATCAACTTGGCTGCATCATCTCGGATTTGGTATAGGAAGATGCTGCCTCGGGAATTCGGTTGAATATTTTGAAATGGCCTTTCAAAATATTGAGGAGAGCAGTGCCGATGATGTGGGTTACATGGAGGTCAGTAAGGTCTTGGACAATGTCCCACATGGAAGGCTGGTCCAAAAGGGAAGAGACCATGGAATCCAAGACAAGTTGGCAAATTGGATCCGCCTATTTATGTATTTTGAAGCCTTTCACCAGCCGGTGTACCACAGGGACGTGTGCAGGAGCTATTGCTGGTTATTATGTACATTAATGATTTGGATGTGAAAGCAGAAGGTATAATTAGTAGGTTTGCAGATGACATAAAAGGTGAGGGCGTTTTTCACAGTCAGGAGGATGGTCTCAGACTCTTGTCTGAAATCGATCAGATGATAAACTGAGCAGGGTAAACTCAGATGTAGTTTCCTTCTGATGAGTGTGAGGTCAAATCCTTTGGAATGTATGATACGCGAAGGATAGACAGAATGAACAGAAGTCCTTGTGGAGTTTTGAGGAACGCAGGGGTCTTAGTGTCCAAGTCCATAGATCCCTGAAGGTGTCAGCACAGATAGACCGGATGGGGAAGGCACCTGAACTGGGAGCGGGAGTCTGACACATTTCCTGATGGGGTGAGTTGCTGGAGCTGCTCGAGAAGATTTAAACTCGTCTGTCAGAGCTGTGGGGCGCTCAACAGTTAAGACAGATGAACCCAGTGCACGGGTGTGGTCCTGGGAATGGGATATAATAGGTATTGTAGAATTGGGCAATAGATGGACTCGCAGCAGCTCATTGTTGCGTGGAATAAATGCTATGGGAAGGATTGAACAGGAGGCAGAAGAGGAGCAGCGGTGATTGGTTTGATTGGGGGAAACATCACAGTAGTACCAAGAGAGAATATTCACGCAGAATCACACAGTTAAACAATATTAGTGGAACTGAGAAAAAAAATTCATCAGTTTGCTATGATTGGACTTCAATTGTACTACAGCGGTAGTCAGTGGGAGATGGAGCAGCAAATCTGCCATGAGATCTCAGATATGTGTTAGAATAAGAGAGTTGTAATCGTACGGGATTTCAAACTTTCCTAACCTGGACTGGGATTGCTACTGTAAAAAAAACATTAGGATGGAAAATAATTTGTTAAGTGCGTTCCAGAAACTCCCAGTCAATATGTAAAAGGCTCAACTGGAGAATGGGACGAAATCTGCCCGCCCCTTGGTAAACAAAGTATTTAAAGGGACTGAGGTGTTTGAAGGGGGAGCAATTTGGAAAGTCACCACAATAATTTTCGAAACAGCTTTGGTAAATCACAGGCCTGGTCCACAAGTTCAAGTTAGAAAATGGAGCAAGACCAGTCTTGATGGTATTAGACATGATGATTTTTAAAAGTGGAAGCCATTTGCAGGTAAAGGGAAGTCTAGCAAGAGGGAATATTTAAATGGGAGATAAAATGCATGTTCCCGTTTGTGTGCAGCTCTATGCTAGCAAATTAGGAAACACTAGCTGACTGTTCATGCTCTGGTGAAGAAGAGGGAACATGTCATGAATATGAAGGTGCTGCCATACTTGGTTTCATTGCTTAGTCCTTTGAGTATAGGAGTTGGGAAGTCACGTTTAGATTGTACAGACCATTAGTGAGGCCTCTTCTGGAATATTGTGTCCGGTTCGGTCGCCCAGTTATAGGAAAGATATTATTTAGCTGGAGTGTGTTCAGATGAGATGTACCAGGATACTGCTGGGTGTGGAATGCTTCAGTAATAAAGAAGGGCTGAATAGACTGGAATTTTTCATTCACGCCTGAATGTTGAGAGGCGACCTGATAGAAGTTAATACAATAATGAGGGAGATAGATATAGTTATTTTTTTTTTACCGCGGACAGGGGAGTATCAAAACGGTGTACATTTTGAAGTTTAGAGGAGAGACATTAAAAAGAAAGACATGAGGGGAAAATTGTTGCACAGGGGAGGTTTGCATGTGGAATTAATTTTGCGAACAACGGGTGAATGTCAGGAAAATTTCAATGTTGAAAAGGCATTTTGATTAGTACAGGAATAGGAAAGGTTGAATGGATATGATCCAGAAACAGGCAGGTGGGACGGGATTAGTTTTAGATTTTATTCAGTTGAAGCTGAACAGTTTCCATGCTGTATGACTCGAAATATAATGTCGTGTCATTATTTGATACGGAATGCAAGGGAAAGCCAGGGAACAACAGACCGATGAGCCGGCCATCAGGGTGGGTAAGTTATTGGAGATCATTCAAAGAGGTAGGATACCCATGCATTTGGAAAGACAAGGACTGCGCACCGACAGTCAGCGTGGCTTTGTGAATGGGAAAACATGTCTCATAAACTTAACTAAGTTTGTTGAAGATGTGGATGGCGATATGAATAGGAAGGGCTTGGAGCGATATGGGCTGGGTGCTGGCAGGTGGGACGAGATTGGGTTGGGATACCTGGTCGGCATGGACGGGTTGGACTGAAGAGTCATTTTCCATGCTGTACATCTCTATGACTCTATGACACTATGTGAGCAAGGAGAGAGATGAAGGCAGTGCAACAGGCGCCGTTTCTCGATTCAGCAAGGGAATGAAAATGGTTGAGCATAATACAATGTTTATTAAGGTTGGATCCCAAGGGGTCAGGGAGAGCTATCCATCTGCATACAAAATTGGATCTTGAGAGTATGGGTAAAAACGGCTGACAAACCTTGGATGGAGTTCAATCTGAATAAATGTGAGGTAATGCAATTAGTACAACAAACAAGGGTAGATTCTATTTAATAAATGGCAGGACCTTCTGTAGTGTTGCAAAGCAGAGAGACCTCGGGGTTCAGGTACATAATTCTTGGGAGGCAGAGGGTGGTGGTAGAAGGTTGTTGTTCAGACCGGAAGCCTCTGACCAGTGGTGTGCCATAAAGACTGGTGCTGGGACCACTGTTTTGCATCATTTACATAAACGCTATGAGTGAAAATATAGGAGAGCCTGTCAGTATGTTTGTCGATACCAGGATTAGTGGGACAGTGGGCAGGGATGACAGTTATCGAAGGGGCTCTTAATCAATGGGGCCACTAGGCCAAGGAGTGAAAGATTAAATTTAATTCAAATGTCGGGTTTTTGTTAAGACAAACCAGGGAGGACTAACACAGTTAATGGTCGTGCCCTGGCCAGTGAGGTCGAATGGAGAGAGACCAAGAGGTGCAGTGACATTGTTCCTTGGAGGTGGCATCACAGGTGGACAGTGTGGTGAAAGCAGCATTTGGTGCACTTCATAGGTCAGAGCATTGAGTACATGAATTGGAGATATTTGTAACATTGTCATCAGTATTTCTCCTAGGCAGAGAAGGCTACGGGGTGACCTTATACAGGTTTGTACAACCGTGCGAGCCATAAGTAAGGTGAACAGACAAGGGTAGGTGACTTCAAATGGTATAAGTGTGACGTGAGAGACCAAAGATTTAAAGAACCAGCTGAGGAACAACAAGTTCCACAGAGAATGGTGCATAGACAGAACGAACTGTCAGAGGAAATGGTCAAAACAAGTACAATGACAACATGGAAAAGGCACTTGGGTGGGAATATAGAGAGGATCTGTTTGAAGGGCCATGGGCCAAATGCAGAGAAACGTGACTTGTCATATTTAGGAAAGTTGGGCAGCATGGACAAGTTCAGCCAAAGAGTCATGCAGCACAGAAACAGACCCTACGTCTCCAGTTATTGGAGGAGAGACTATCAAAACATGCTGTCAAGACTGAAGCAAGTTAGAGAGATATGGATGGTAACCTGGACTGGAGCAGAATTCAAATATGTGAAGGGATCGGTGTGAGGGGAGGAGATGACAGATACAGAATTTGTTTTCGGCGTTAGAATGATTAAAGTCACTGATCCACGAGCAGAAAGTTTCCAGGCAGCATTTCCACCCTCACGTGGGAGGCATTCATCACATACCACACCATTTCCATCTACCTCTTCAGCGCTGTTTCCAAACACTTCACGTCCCACTTCCTAAAGTTTCACACTAAGAACTTTGTGAACATCGAGATGTTGGATTTATTCAGAGTGGGATTATGTCGATGAGCATCCTGAAACACTTGTTTCACTATCACCATATGTGGTACTGTGCCATGCCCACGACAATGACAAGTCCGACCCCAAAACTCAACGGTATTTCAAGGGTGTGCAACTTATTGATTTACATCTATTTATCTAAGTGTTAATAGGACAAACGGGCAACAGTGAAATCAAACAACAAAGGCTCGATGGCAACTTGAAGTAAGACATTCTCACATGCCAATATTAACACAAGCTACTAAGTGAAGATCATGCCCGAGGCACTCTTACATTTCCAACACCAAACCAGCTTAGAGTCTTTCAGGTACATCCCTCTGTGCTCTCGGATTTCTAAGCACCAAAGCGTTTCAAGAATATCGCCTTCTCATTCTGTCTCCTTGTTCGTGGATCAGTGCTGTTTAGCCCTTCCGCTTGGACTAAGTTGTCTCCAGCAGCAGAGTATTCAGCTATTACCCTCCACCTGCAAGCAATGTGAACAGAGGCAAGCGCGCATACATTCTAAAGATTGCTCACATCGGCACAGCAAATTCAATCAAGTGCTGGAAATTAGCAAGTTGATTAGGAATTTCCTCCAAATATCATTTATCTGAGACAGCGATAAAGATGTTGAGCTGTTGGGAAAGACAGAAATCTACTGCGGATTCTCTGACCTCAGGTAAATTTATGTGAGGGTATCTTTTTGCAGTGTGTTGGGTGTTCAGAATCTATCTTCACACTGTTTTCCTTCAGAAAGGTTTTTGTAACAGTGACATTGGTTTCTTTGCTGCAATCGGGCAGCAGTGAACACCTGAGCCGCAACTGTCCCAGATGAAGACAATGTGACTGAAATCCTCACTCACTGAGAGTCATCCCCATGGTCCTCAGCTGCGGGGCTGCAGACTGTCTAACGCAGACGATAGGTCAACAATGAGACATTGTTTCACCATCAACCACTCTGTCCCAGAGACAGGAAGAGTGGCAGCATCAACGTGTGGCATCACTCAGGCGCCACAGAAGCTTTACAGCCCATCGAGTCCATGGCGATTCTCTGTCGCTTGTATATCTCTGTGGCTATTCATAATTGGTGATGTATGTCATAATAATGCGGGGTTATGTCCGTATCGTAATGCGGTCACCAACTATTTGATCCAATTGTCACTCACGGCTTTTCATTTCTCGGGGAGGACACTGCTGTGTGAAACATCGTGGGGAATAACTGCAGGGTGTCATGCACAGAGAGCACTCTGCAACTGATATATCGCACCTTCTCCAGTTTATTCCCAACTCTGGCAAGTTATTTTGGGAATCAGAGCAGAGCAGACCCACAGTGAACAGGAAAAGCGCTTCCAGAACTTCACACGTGTGTTTTCTCACTTGTGTAAATTTCCCAGGTATATCAGTACGAAATATTCATTTCAAATACGTTAAGTGAAAGGAAGCAGAAATTCAAACAACATGCAATACGTGGAATTAAGTTCTGTTACAGAGAAACACTGGCAGGGGTAGTACACACACTGAAAGCGGGAATGGTCGACCGAGCAGAGGATGTTTTCAATCCATTAATTTTCGGGCTATCAGCCGAATACGCTCCCCTCCCCCCCGCCCCCGCCCCCCTCCCCGGGCCGCTCTGTTAGCGCTGACCATAGAAGTTTCACCCAGTCTTCAGCTTTTCCTCTGGCGTGTGGCATGAACCTCAGAGGATGATTTCAATAGGTCTCCACTATTACTGTGTGATACTCTGTGGCACAGATGTATTTGTGCTCTGTCAATATAACCTGTGAGTAACTTCTCACATTCTGTTGGCTTAACTGTGATTCTACTTAGAATTCCAAAACATGTCACAGTGCAAAGTGAGGCCATGTAGCCCACACTCGCTGTGCTGGCACCAAACAATAAGGAAATGTTGGGTGTAGGTTTGCTCGCTGAGCTGTAGTTCTGATATCCAGACCTTTTATTACCTGTCGAGGTAACATCATCAGTGGTGACCTCAAAGTGAAGCGAACCTGTTGTCTCCTGCTTTCTATTTATATGTTTGTCCTGGATTGTGTTCCTGCGGTTTGTGGTGATTTCATTACCTGTTCGTTTTCTGAGGGGTTTATAGATGGTATCTAGATCTATGTATTTGTTTATGGCATTGTAGTTGGAGTGCCAGACCTCAAGGAACTTTCTGGCCTGTCCAAGGATAGATGTGCTGTCCCAGTCGAAATGTTTTTTTTTAATTCATGTGAAGGGCTACGAGGGAGAGAGGGTCGTGTCTTTTTGTGGCCAGCTGGTGTTCATGTATTAGTTAACTTTCTTCCTGTTTTTCCTACGTAGTGTTTGTGGCAGTCCTTGCATGGAATTTTGTAGATGGCGTTGGTTTTGTCCATAGGTTGTACTGGGTCTTTTAAGTTTGTTAGTTTTTGTTTGAGAGAGTTGGTGGGTTTCTTTGCCACTAGGAAATGTCTGTGTGTTTCAATTGATTGACTTTATTTGATTGATTGATTGTCACATGAACCTGAGTACAGTAAAAAGCTTTGTTTGCGACTGGTAAAGGCAGATCATAGTAATGAAGGGCATGCAGATCACATTATGAGAAAAACAAAATTTTGAACAGATTAAGGCTTTCACGTTAATCTGCACAGGACGTGCACTCGGCAAAGTCCACATTAACAGCATCATCACCATTTGAAGTTAGAGTATCAATTTCTCCGCCTAGTGACGGCCTGCAAGAAGCTGCTGTTGTGTGTCTTTAAGCTTCGGTACCTTGATCTGAGCTCGATCTCATCAAAATTATACCTTCTGAGTCAAAATTGGAACTGGATGCAAAACTTCAGGGCTCACGTATAACTTCTCACACTTACATCACCCACCCGAGGCGATATCACACCCAAGACCAACAAGCCAGACCGCAGCAGAAGCATGATCCATAAATCAGCCGAATTTGCTTGTATAAAAAAACAATTCTGGTGTTTCGGAATGAAGGTGGCACTGAGTGTTAATTACAGTTACTTGCCATTCTGAATTCCGATTCCCCAGAGGCAGTGTTAGCCACTTCTCGTGCGATTGGGCTCCCACCATTGGCAGCTGGACGAACTCATCTTTTCTTGGCAATCAGTGTCGTGGGAGATCAATGTGAGTCCGCTCTTCAGCTTCCTATCAAACACGGGCTTGTGGAGCGCGGGAGGGGGATAGTGGAGTGGGAGATATGGAAATTCTGGAAAGCAGAACAAAAGGGAGATCGCGTATTTACAGGACCTCATCTTCTTTTAGAACCTTGTGCAAATAACGTCCTCTGAAACGGATAGAAAAGTGCAGAACTGCTGGGAAAGAGAGAATCTCTCCCAGTCATCGGGAACGGTGCCTGTGTCGTTCTCGAAGTCACAGCCAGGGCTCTGCTGTCTGAATCAGCATGGGATATTACGTAGCGAGTCCTGTCGCTCAGGCACACAGGACCTGATGTATACGACCTATATCACGTTACCCCTAGTTCAGAGAACAGATTTCATAGCTCACATCATCCCAGAGAGACAGGGAACAGAAGAAAGCGTTTCAATCCATCATCTGAACACCTCCTGGGGAGAAAACGGATGTGGGAGAGCAAACAGTCCCGACCAGTGCATGTTCCCAGCATTTACAATCTTGGTTTGTGTGACAACAAAAGCAGGAACCAGGAACTGTTTATCTTGCTTCTTAAAACAACGTGAAAATTTTCAGAGCATCTATACATTTACCTGCTGTTAGTGAAACGATGAGCAGCAGATAAACGTTCACAGAGTATGGTATAATCCCTGGGATATGGGCTCATCATGCTCCAACTGGGATTCTCTGCTCACAGGATTTGAACACAAACAAAGAAATGACTCAGTGACAAAATCCGTTGAAACGGATTCTGTGAGGAATTGAAAGCGATGGAATGAGAAGCTCCATTGAGAGCGTGATGTAACATTAACTGTGACGGGATTGTTTTCCAGACTCGAGGAGAGTGCGCAGTGATGTTTCCATGGTTCAATATCAGGATAGATAGATTGAATCAGCGACGAATGTTATTGTAGGGTGCCCTGTCGCTGAGACACACTGCAGTGTTTGTACAATTGTGCAAAAGCACGGACCTTTTGTGTAGATGGGACAACTTGAAAATCGTTATTGAGGCAAAATGCACGAATGAACGAAATAACAAAGCAACCACAGAATCTGGTGTTACGTGACGGGGTAATCCCTCTCTGCTAATGTAAAACAGCAAAACAGGAAGGGTTCACCCGTGCTGTATCCTATTAAAATTCAAGAGGCAAAGAACTTTCCCAAAATCACTATTTAAAATTAAAAATAACAACTTTATTGATTTTTTTTAACATTTGACGAGGAAATCAACTTAAAACTACTTACAACTCCTTCCTCTGAACCGGTCTTTAACCTTCTGCTCTACAATACCTTCCCCACACACGACCCCATTAACATTTACAAAAAATTTCAATTTTATAAACCAACCAGTTGTCGAATCTTCTCTTTATATCTTCCTTTGTAGATTTATTTCTCCAGGTCGGTGTTGATGTTTTTTTTTCTATGCAATCTATTTCTCCAGATAGTCACATCTTGGAGATTTTACTGACATTATACATCTGTTGGCCTTTTAGCTGCTCTCTTTGCTATTCTTTGCTGCATTAACTGTTCAAAACTCCGATATTTGTCCCAAAAAACGTCGGATCGTTTCAATGGTTTTAACATTGCAAAAATACCAAATTCAAACTTGATTGAGGCATAATTGAAACTGATTGGCCGAATTCGCATTTGTTTTTGTATTCATGGAACACAGTTCTGAGTTGTTTTGACCAAATATTACGTTGTTCCTTGTTCTGGACTCGTTGTGCTAGCCAGACATTTCAGCACCATTAAAAGTACATTACACCCAAAACTTCATGACTCTGGCATTTTCCAAGACTGTCGATTTCACTCAACATCGGTCTCTGTCAATCTCATGTGCCGAGATTTGGACCATCGTTGATCTATGTTAATCAAAACTGCCCTATTCACATAACCTCGGGTTTAACACGTCCCCTTATGTATGCCTTACAATAGTAATTGATTCCTCACTGTGTTACTTCAGCACACGTTGAGAAGAAATAAAATTGAGAAGAATAGTCACCTTTGTGACTGCGATTTGACCCAATGTTGCTGCAGCCAACCGATTCGTCTGTCAGTGACATAGCCCACATCTTTCCTGTACCATTGATGTGGTAAGGTTTCATGAGATGAATTAAACCCAACATCATTTCTCAGGACGAAATTTACTGGGAATATAAAGACATGATAAAATATACGGTGGTCTGGGGCGTTGGTGGAAAGTGTTTAGTAAGGGCATGGTCAGAGTTCCCTTGATACAAAATCGTTCGAGAAGACAGAAATGAGATTTACTGGGAGATAAAGCCAACAGAAAAGAAAATAAGGGATTCAATGGGATTGTGGAATAGATGTAGAAACACACGACACCAATTAGGATTTGAGTCCTAATGGAGGTTTTCCAGCTGATGTGAGGTTAGTAAGGATAAATAGGAGGGAAAATCCCTCGTTCAAGTAAGTGTATAACTAGAGGTTAGAGCATCAAATCCAGCGAGGAACGAGAAAGAAGTTTACATCAGATACTTTTTATTCTGAGAGTTATTGAAATCGGAGATGATTCTTCAGAAAGAAAAATAATTTGAAGATGATTCCAGCATATTGGAAATGCCACGTGCAGACACACAAGGAGCGAATTTAACAAGGACAGGGATTCTGGGCTGCCAGGATGGGGAGACAAAAGTGTCACACTCACAAATTGTTTAGTGTTCATCGGAAATAAATTGCATAACACCGACAACTGAACATGCTAAGTGTAAGAAGAGCTGGTGGTGTTGAAAGGTGTAGCAGCTGGTTGTGCGTGAACTACTAAAAATTGTTAATGTACTGAGCTGTTTGTTTTAGCTTTGCATTGAATGGAGGCTGGTGAGCTCAGTCAGCTAGCTAACTGGTTTATGGTATAGAGTGAGACTAACAACGTGGGATTAATTGTCGCACAGTCTCAGTTTGCTATAAGGATCATCATCTCCACCGCTCGCGTGATCTGTAATACAATGGTGACTCTAATGAGTAGGAATGGACCTGTCGATGTCAAGCATCATTGTCATTGCCATCTGTTGCCTTGAACATTTGGTCACAATGACCAGGAACGGGACTGAGTCCATTTATTACTCACTGATTTCCTCCCGAAAAATCCAGCGACAAGATTCATCTTTATTCCTATTTGAACCTCTGTTCTGCACAGAGCAAAACGATTTCTCAAGACTTTACCAGATTCACTGACAACATTCAGTGTACCCAAAGATATAAATCTAATTCCTTTGAAAAGGTATGAGCAGTGTGAGTTTGCAGCAAACAGGATTATAGGAAACGATTTTAACAGCCTTTTCAAGAATGTAATCAAGAGTGTCAGAGATTTGAAAAAGGTCATGAAGCTAAAATATCACCTCTGTTTCTCGCTCCACAGATGGATAATCATCCGGGGAATATGTGCACTTTTACAGTTAATAATTGATACCTTTCCCAAAGATAGAACAATCCCACAAATCGGAAGTTGGAGTTTTAGAATAGATGCTGCTTTATTCGACATTATTCTTCAACTACGCTTCAGTCTGGTTCTCCAATAATTCCTGATCAACGTCAGTAAAAGCAGCTTTTGACAAATATTAAAATTACAACTGAAGCATTTTTAAACTCTGTTAAGTACCAAGTACTGATCAGTTGTTCCACTGGAGCCGCCGGCAGCAAGCCTCCAAAGTGCCCTACTCGTACCTCTGGGACATCGACTCGCCTGTTCTACATTTGCAGTGGTTCTGAAATTAAAACTAAGGAAGTGGAGGACGAACTGATATGGACCTGTGACTATTCGAGCATCAGGTTCAGGAAATGGGACACAGAAAAAATGTTGTGCAAAATAGACATGATTGAAAACTGGGTTTCCGTGGGTCGCTGCGTTGTTTACAGACAATGTTAATTATCGCTGTCACAGGGTTTCTCATTCGGTCTGCTTCAATTTGGTGCAGAATTCGATTCAACGACTCTTCACTAACCTCCTTCTTCAAGTTCCTACAGACAACATGAAGAATACTAAATCATCATCAATCTTCACCAGGGCTATATTCAAAGACATGGTGCACAGTTTTCATGAATACTGAAGATATAAGAACGTCATGTAAGAGTAAATTGAATTTCAGTTTAAATTGTAAAGTGATAAGAATCCAGAGTGAGATACTGAATGTCCCAAATTCATGTTTTTACCGTGTCCAGAACTGTAACCAGGTAGCAGGGATTTTTTTCCCTGAATCCCCAATATCCACACGGCCGTTTGCTCCATGTGTCCAGCTAGAAACCTGTGTGCAAAAGCATGCAGTCTGATAGAGCGCCTGCGAGAATCGTCCACTGTCTGATCTAAAGCTGCAAAAGACCCTGTGTATTCCAGCTCTGAGAGCAGTAGGTTAAAGGGGAGGTCCTTGGTATTCCGTGGTGTAGATTCACAGGGTCCTCATCATGTTATCGTTTAAAACACTGTGTCACAAACAGCACAGACAGTGAGGAATAGGAGGGGGCCATTTCGCCCGCCAGTGCTACCCCGCCATTTGATGTCACCATGGCTGACCGAACACATCAATGTATTTTCCCAGCATCCACATCAACCTGTCGCCCAAAGGGAAAAAGACACTAAATAAACCGAAAAACGCTGTGCAACTGTGGGAGGGAAATGTGTTTAGTGCCGGTGGGTTTTTGCAGTAGGTTTTATGAGTGAGAAGCCGATTCTGGGCTGATCATGCTTCAAATGATATGATTCCCACAAAACTCACTACCCAGAAATTCAGGAATCTTCTCTGGTCAGTAGCAGGGACGAGGATGTCAGACGACGGGAACTAATGATGAATCAGCAGAACAATCATTCATTCAGCTGAAATCTGAACTGAACTCCGATTGTGGTGGGACTCAAACCCACAAACTTTGAAATGCAACCTTAATAATGCTGTAAAAGTCCAACACGTCTTTAATTGTTCCACAGAGCTGTGTTAGCCTCCATTTTACTGCACCCAACGTTCCGGTGTTCAAGTCTTTCATCAAATATCCGTTTATCCTCGCCCCACTTTCCAGTGCCTGGTCCTAATCCATGCATGTTGTACCTCCTCAAGTGTTCGGCTAAATATTCCTGAAGTGTTTTGATGACTCTTAGCTTTACCTGACGTTTAAATAGTGAGTTGCAGATAAACAACACTCTCATGATGTAAGCATTCTTCTTAAATCTTCTCTGAACATCCTCTTTCTAGCGTTTTATCTATATCCCTGGTTATTAACCCTACACATAAGAAGTTTATTCTCGTCACTTACATCTATCCCCTTTCTGTGCACGTTAATCAATTCCTCTCTCAGCTTTCTCCGCTCTCAGATAAAGAGCACCAGTCTAGCTCATGTATCTTTGCAGTGGCAGAGTATAGTGCTTAAAAAGCACAGTAGGTCAGGCAGCAACCGAGGAGCAGGAGAATCGATGTTTCAGGCATAAGCCCTTCATCCGGAATGACACTTTTGTGTCGGAGTTGATGGAGAGAAAAGGGTTTGGTGGTCAGGTAGCTGAGATAGCGATAGGTGGATGAAGGTGAGGGAGAAGGTGATAGTTCAGAAGGGGGATTCGAGGCCTGGTCCAGACGGTAGTGCCTAGATGGTGTCTTTGGACTGGGATAATGTTGGGGGGGGGGGGGCTCGTGGGGAGGTGAAATGAGGAAGCTGTTGAAATACACATTTATTGCATATGGTTTCAGGGTCTTAAGGTGGAATATGAGTCATTCTTCCTCCAAGCATCGGCTGGTAATGGAATAGCGGTGGCTTGTGCCCGAAGAACAGAGTCGCTTCTCCTCAGATGCTGTCTAACATGCTGTGCTTTTCCAGCACTACACTCTCGACTCTGAGCTCCAGCACCTGGAGTCCTCACTTTCGATTGTCTTCACAGGGGGAATGGTCAAGCTCAGGCACCACCTTGGTAAATCTCTTCTGACCATTTTCCCATGGAAACACACGCTTCCTGAAGGCTGGCAATCAGAACAGAAAAAAATTATCAAACGAAAAGCAGAAATACCTGAACAAAATCAGCAGGTCTAGTGCATCTGGGGAGAGATTTTCGAGCCAAACGATCTGCCTTTGGAACGAATGGCATGTGTAGGCGGGGCAGGAACGGGAAAGAAAGTGGACAGGGTCTAAAATGATTGAACTCGATGTTGGGTACTGAAGATTACAAGGTCCCTCAGTAGGAAATGACGTACCACTCTTCCAACTCGCGCTGTGCTATGCAGGAGCTCTGCAACAGACCACACTGAAATAGAGGCATGGGAGCACAGTGGGATGTTGTAGTGACAGGAACCTAGAAGCTCGGGGTCTTTTTTTGCTTGCGGACTGAACGTAGGTTTACTCACGTTTGACACCCACTGGGGGTCAAAGAGGATTGGAGAATGGTGTCCAGAGAGAAATTGTCCTGCATAGTTCCTGTATTCAGTGTTATGAGCTCGTGGGGAGTGGGCAGTATATTGTATATCTTCCTGCGCTTCATACTATAAGTAAACACCTCACTGCGAAGCAAAACTACTTAATGATTTTCATTTCAACACCAACATTCAGTACAGCTTACAGAAAACACGTGTTTGCACTTTCACTGTCAATCTGTCTACCCGGGAGCAGTAGTACTCCCCCACGCAGATTCAGACAGCACAGTTCTTCCTGTGACATATCCCTTCGAGAATGGAAGGACAGGTATTAATAACCTGCACTTGGAACGGAGCATCTTTATTGCTCAATAACAATCGTTTAACTATCCTAACTCCTTTTCAAATCACTTAGCTCATAGCCTGGTATGTCTTGGCATCACAAATTCACATCTCAACACTTCGGAAAATTATGTGGATTTCTGCGTCTCCGAGCCTTGCATACACTGTTTTTGAAAACGTTTTTCCACGCATTCACTGTAATGTTTCCGCCTCTGCCCTGAAATCGATGGCGCCCCGTGATCGAAATCTCCATCAAAGTGAAACATGTTGTTCAGTCTACTCTATCCATATCCATCAGTATTTTTTACATCTTAAACAAGGCCAACTCAATCTACCCTGCTCTAAGAAAAACAACTCCAGTTTGTCCAGTCTCACTTCTTCAGCCCAGACAATATCCTGGCAAATCTGTCCTGCATCGTTTCCAGTGCTGTCACATCCTATAATGTGAATTGCGTAGGTACAAACAATAATCTCGCTCGAGCTGAATTATCATGTGACATAAATTATGTGGAAGTCCACAGAAACATGTGTTTTTTGAATAAAATGTATTTTCTAATGCTGCCCTGTCCCCTTATCCTGAGACTGATGTTTCAATAATCGCTGGTCCACGTCAGTAAAAGCTACTACAACATGATTGATATCATAACCGCGGTATCGAAATGGATCAACTGGTTTGAAGGTCTCGATGGTGAGACTTGGGCATGGTCACCCAGCAACAGTGAGCACAGCAGCACAGACTGAACGAGGTCAATGTGAAAGTGATTGTAAGTGAAGTGGGAGGGGGAACTTAAAGGAGGTAAGTGATTGCGGGAGGGAGGGAATTCTCTGAGAATCGGTGAGTCTGAATCCTGACATATGACTCGCAGAGATGTGTGTGTGTGAGAGAGGGGGGGGTTTAATGAAAAAAAAAACTCATAATCTTTCAGAATGCTTTCGTGCAAAATCAACTAATTCCTTTCTACATTTCTTCAGCTTTGGTCACAAGGAGTAAAGTGCAGTGACTCGGATGCGAACGAGTTTACTGCGGCCACAATGCAGAATATTTTAACATTCAAATCATCACGGGGTCATGCAGAGACACGCATTTAAAAACAGCAATAATTACAGTGACAGAGGAGATGTTAGGAAGAGTAGCAGATGCATAACAAGAATATAAGACGAGCGATAGCAGACATGTGGGAATTCAGAATTAGCTGAATCTTTAAATTCGATATCTCCAGATGCTGTGGTGGTTCCATCGAGCACTGCAAGTTGAAGACTGAGTATGATAGATTTCTAGAAACAAAAAGGTTCAGGGGATAGTGCAGGATATTGGTGAAATGTATGTTCCAATAACAATCAGTTTTAAAATGGTTGCTTCACAAATATCCCCACACAAGGAAGTACCCATTGCTGCAGTCACATAATCCGAGATTCGAGAAGCAGAATCAGACAAACTTTGTGGCACAGCCGCAAATACCAAACAGGAAGTGGGGGTGGAAATGAGCACGTGAACCTATTCTGTGGCACCAGTGACATGATTGGCAAAGGCCCAGTCATAGATTAATAGACTTATAGAGATGTCCGGCACAGAAACAGACTTTTCAGTCCAACCTGTCCATGCCAACCAGTTATCCCAAACCAATCTAGTCCCACCTGCCAACAACCGGCCCATATCCCTCCGCACCCATCCTCTCCATATAACAACCAAACGCATTTGAAATGTTGCAATTGTACCAACCTCCACAATTTCCTCTGGCAGCTTACTCCATACACGCATCACCCTCTGTATGAAAAAGTTGCCCCTTAGATATTTTTTATATCTTTCCCTTCTCAAACTAAATCTATGCCCTCTAGGGAAATCTATGACCCCAGGGAAAATACTGTGTCTATTTATCCAAGCACGTGAAATGCTTCAGCTGGGAGTGCGTCTGGTCAAATGCGAGGTGGAAGCGCATATTGGTCTCAATTTATTATATTGTTAAAATTCAGCAGCAGCATTAACCCGCAGTGAGGATTGGCTCAGAGGAAGTGTGCTGGAGCCGTAAGAGAGAGGTCGATGAATTGAAAGTATTCTAAGAGATTTTCCTAAACAAAGCGATATTTTGCTGCTTTGTCAGTAAGAACTGCTATTGCACACATCGTCTCCACATTAGTCTCTTGCTCTAGTAAACACTCCAATCATGCATACATTCCTTCCATTCAAACACAGAAACGCGTCCTATTCTCTCTCCATTTGGAACAATCTGATTTGACAATTGCAGGAGCGATATATTGGGTTAGTAATCTTTGGAGACTGGAACGTGGCAGCTGCTGTTACTTAAATTCGATGAGTAAAATCTAGAAAATACAAGCAATCTCAGGAACAGAGACAATAATATTACATTGCTGTAAACTCATTTATTCATGATCTTTCGAAAGGGAAATCTGCCGACCATAACGAGTCCTGTCAACATGTGATTCCAGACCCACAACAATGTAGTTCACCCATGAATGCCCTCTGACTCAGATCAAGGTAAATTAAGAATGAACAACAAATGCTGTCAGACCAATGATAACAACATTCAGTGGGAAAATAAGGAAGAATAAAAATACATGGACAATGGGGAAATGGGAACCGTGTCTGTGTGGACTCGAATTCAACTGATTGTCAAACCAAATAGACACAAGGACACCCATAGCGCCAAGAAGTCAGGGCCATGGGGTGACTGCAGGAAGGGATTCAATTATCCGCAGAGGTGTAAACTCACTTGCTCAGTCACAATACGCACAGGTCATTCACCACTTCCATATGTAAGATGTGATCTCGAAGGCGACCAACTGACAGAGTGAACAGCAAGTTAACAAATGACTGCAGGAGATCGAAACAGCTGTTATTGCAGCTGCTAATCCCAACCAGCAATGAACCCTGCTTGGATGCGTGTTTCCAGTGGAGTTCTACTGTTTTTTGATGTAGACCAATGATTCAGACATAGTTGTAGGAGCCAAAATTCAGACGTTTGCTGATGATGCAACAAGTGGTCGTGCAGTTGACGATGACGAAGAATGTCAGAGACTTCAGGGATGTCTCAATCAATTCGAAAGGAAAAATGGCGAATGGAATTGAATCCAGATCAATGATTGTTAACGAAATTTGGAAGAAGTAACAATAACAGTGATTATTCTGTGTGGTGTAGACAGACAAATAGACCTTGGCGTGGACATTCATGATCGCTGAAGATCAATGGACAGGGGAAATAGTTGGACGGACGTGCGTACTGTAGATGTTAGAGATCAGAGGCAAGACTAGAGTGCTGCTGAATAAGCACCGCAGGTCAGGCAGCATCTGAGTTGCAGAAAAAAATGACGCTTTGGGCAAAAGGCCTTCATCAGGAATAAGGCTGATAGCCTCGAGGTTGGAGAGATAAATTGGGAGGAGTGGGCTTTGGAAAATTTAGCTGAGGATGCAATAGGTGGATGGAGGTGAGGATAAAAGTGTTAGGTCGAATATGAGGGTGGAGCGGATAGGTGGGAAGGAAGATAGACAGGAGGGACAGGTGAGTAGCACAGTGCCACGTTGGAGGGTTGGAACTACCATAAGGTGGGGGCGGGGGGAAATTAGGAACCTGGTGAAATCCACATTGATGCCATGGGGTAGAAGTTTCATGAGGCAGAAGAAGAGGGGTTTTTCCTCCAGGCGTCGTGTGGTGAGGGAGTGGCGGTGGAGGCAGCCCAGGACCTGCATGTCCTCTGGAGAGTGGCAGGGGGGAGATGAAGTGTTCAGTCATGGGGCGTTGGGGTTGATTGTTGCCGGTATCCTGGAGATGTTCTCTAAAGCGCGCTATGAGAAGGTGTCCAGTGGCCCCACTGGAGAGGACACTGCATCGGGAGCAATGGATGCAATAACTGACATGTGTGGAAGTGCAGGTGAAACGTTGATGGATGTGAACGACTTCTTTGAGGAATTGGGCGAAAGTGTTGTTGGCGTAAGTTTTGCAATTCCAGTGGTGGCAGAGAAAGGTGCCGGGAGGGGAGGGTGGGTAATGGGAGGGCGTTGACTTGACCAGGTAGTCGTGGAGGAAAGTTCTTTGCGGAAAGTGGATAGAGGTTGGGAGGGAAAATATCCCTGTAGGTCTGTGTTACTGATATTTTTACAAACCCACTGTCACCCACAGATATGTCGATTCCGTCTTCTCCCACCCCACCTCTGCCTCAGTTGCATCCCCTCCTCGAGGACGAGTTCCACCATAGAACACACCAGAAGGCCTCCTTCTTTAAAGACCCGAACTTCCCCTTCCATGTTTTTGAAGATGCCCTCTAACGCATCTCATCCATGTCCCGCACCTCTATCCATGAACCCCACATCTCCAAACGCATCAAGGACGGAAGAAGGTCAGAGGAATGTCCTCACCTTATATTCCACCAAATTCCGCATGAATGACACCATCTGCCAATATTTTCGCCACCTCTCTATTGACCCCACCATCAGGGATATATTTCTCTCCGCAAACCTATTATATCTCCTCGAACACCTTTCCCTCCATGACTACCTATTCAAATCCAAACCCTCCAAAGTCCCCCATTCGCTCCCAGCACCTTCATCTGCACCCACATGTTCCCCCTCACCTCTCACCAAAGCTCCAATGGTGGTCTTCCACATCCATTAAAGGTTCACCTGCACTTCCACACATGTCATTTGTTGTATCTGCTGCTCCACATGCGGTCGACTCTAAATTGGGGAGACCGTATGCCTTCAGACAGAACACTTCAGAGAACATCTCCAGTACATCAGCAAGAATCAACTCCACTGAACCATGGCCAAGCATTTCAACTTCCCTTCCCATTCTCCCGAGGACATGCAGGCCCTGGGCCACCTCAATCGGCACTCCCTCACAACCCGACGCCTGGAGGATTAACTCCTCATCTTCTTTCTTAATGTGGACTTCATGGGTTTCCTCATTCCTACTCCCCCATCTTACTACAGTTCCAAACTTCCAGTTTGGTACCGTCCTCCAGACCTGTCCCACCTCTTTTGTTTTCATTCCCAACATTCCCTCCACCCTCCTCTCTGACACATTCCCTTCACCCCCTCCTCCATCCACCTACTGCACTCTCAAATATTTAACCAGGCTTCCGTTAAGTGTATTTTCTCTCAAACAATAGTTTTCACTTTCAACTACCACAAATGAACGCCCCCAACACATACACACACACACACACACACACACACACACACACACACACATACACACACACACACACACACACACACGTATAATGGTCCAATGGAGATAGGAATCTTCCCCTGCTGTGTGTATTTGATCTGCGTATCATTCCCATGTGATAGTAAAGGTTTGCAATACTCCCAATGCTGGGCCAATATTGCAGTTTACTGTGCAATGCATTAGGATAGCCTGCACAGCTCTCCATGTTGGTCTGTCATCTTTTCCCAGCTTATACTGTTTGAAGTGTTCCGTGAAAACAATTCAGAATTTGATGAAACAAACCATTTCAGTTGATCTGAAAATACCTTTATTTAATGTTCTCATTCTTGTAATTTTGCTCTTTACGGGTTCATTCCTCCAGTTAGTCCGACTACCCAGTCTTTTTCTCTATATTTCCACAACATGTTCTCAGTTAATTAACTGTCTGTTTCTGTGTTTAATGTAAGTCTTTCTGTCCCTCTGTATCTTTCGTGACCTTGCTTATTGGCTCCCTAGTGTATCGAGCGCTGACAGTGTGAAGCTCAGAAACAGTGAAACGGTGTGTCTTGGGCTGTTGTTCACTTCGCAGCATGTCCCATGTGGTGTTCCATGTCGGGGTGAAGGTATGTGTCGGGCTAATGTTCACTTCCCGGTGTGTCCCATGTAGTGCTCCATGTTGGATAGGGGTTTCAGCGGTTTTGACTCACGTCTTTGGAAGATGGTCTGTGCCTGTCCACTGAACGTCTGACTTTTATGTTTGTCCCTCTGAGTTGATCGTGTGGTCAGTAACACGAAGAATCCCCTTGAGTATTATTGCAAAGGACTAGGTATCTAACATCTCTGACAATGTTGTCACTTAAAAAAAATCTCCTTTTTTTAAAAGAGCAAACTTAAAGGCCGAACTGCCTACTGCAACTGGCTGAAGTAAATAACATAGGAGACTTTTAGGTTTTTATATAAATATTGATAACAGTTGCCAGCTCTCACAGACCAGGGTTTCCAGTTTTTCTGAGTTATAACTGTCACCAGGTGCTTGCAGTCGGGGATAGGTTGAATTCTTCAATAAATGATCTCTCGCTGCTCTTCTCTCTGAAATCTCTCTTGATGTTGTCTCCTCCTGGATTACACATCTACGTGCAATACTGAATGATCTTGGATGTGTCTTTCTGCCAAGGGATGAGCTTATGGAATGTTAGTACATTGGAATATTTCATTAGTAGACGGTACTGTATCTACTATTCCCTTATGGTTTCCAGTAGTTAAGTTATTCTAAACTCATCTTTATGTATATATTTTTGTTTGAGTGTTTAAATAAATTCTGTTTTGCTTACAGTTGAGTGGTTTGACCAGCCGCATCACGTCTGGAATACCCATTTCACATCTACATTTACTATAAGGTAGTGGGGCAGCATGGTGGCTCAGTGGTTAGCACTGCTGCCTCACAGCACCAGGGACCGGAGTGCAATTCCCGCTTATAACTGTGTGCAGTCAGTACATTCTCCCTGTGTCTGTATGGTTTCCTCTGCTTTCCTCCCACAATCCAAAGATATGCAGGACAGGTGAATTAATCAGGGAGATTTACCCCATAGTATTAGGGGAAAATATAAAGTAGGCGATTGGGTTGGGTGGTTTGGTCTTCGGTGGGTCAGTGTGGACTTGTTGGGCCGTAGGGCCTGTTGTAACCTAAGACATGGTTGGCATTCAGGCTACAATCTTGAAAACTTTAAGGCAGACTGATCTCATCCGTAACAAACTGGGGACACTCATCCGGTTGGAAATCGATCAGTCCAAACTGGGTGCAAGTTTAGAATCCCTACATTGTGGAAGCTGGCCATTAGGCCCTACAAGTGCACAACCGCTCTTCGCAGAGTAAACTACTCAGATGCATTCCACTAACGTATTACTCCATATTTACCCCTGACTAGTGCAACTAACCTACACATCGCTGAATAGTACGGGCAATTTAACATGACCGTTTCGCCTAACCTGCATATCTTTAGGCTGTGGGTGGAAAATAGAGCACCTGGAGAAACCCATGCGCAGACATAGAGAATGTGCACAGGGAGATTGTTAGGCTCAAATGGAGCGTCTTATATTTGTTAGTGTCTTTTGGTCTGGGTGTTGAATTCGTTGGGTTTGTATAGTGATTTGCGTAGTAATTTTTACTTCTGTCTCTAAGAGTTCTCTGAGTTTGGAAGAAGTGAAGTTGGAGATTTTACATAAAGGTAAGCAAAGCAAAGCTTTTAGAATTGGCAGACAAGCTGAAGTTGTGTTTGTGTTTGTCTGTGAGCAAAGGAGAGACAATTTCAGCTATAGCTTGTCTTTTAAAGTTTGGTGGAAACACTATCAGAATCTCTGGAAATGGCTAGAATTCAATTGCAGGTGAGGAAGCTTGAACACGAAAAGGAATTAAGACAATTTGAAATAAGATTAAAAGTAGAATTAAAAGAAGAGGACAGTAAGAAGAAAGACAGAAAAAGAAAGAATAAAAGCAAAAATCGAGAGACTTTCACCTTCAAAAGTTACCAATGTGAAAGAAAAGTCGACTTAACAGGGTGGAGATGAATGTAGACGGTGGGTTAAATGAGAAGGATAGTGAGGATGAGCAACTCTACAGGAGCCGAAGGCCTGATGGGGATCTGCTTAAATATGTACAGGCATTGTCTAAATGTGATGAGAATGATGTAACTGTCTTTTCAATTTCATTTGAGAAAGTGGCTACATGAGTGCAGTGGCCACTGACCATGTAGAGTTTGTTGATCCAAACAAAGCTGGTAGATATAAGGAGTGGGGTATGTGCATCCCTATCGGAAGAGGTATCTGGCCAGTATGAGGAAGTGAAGACATGAGCTTGCGCCAGAAGCCGACAGACAGTGCTTTAGAATATAAAATTGCGTGCCTCATTAAACATACAGTGAGTGCGAAAGGATCAAACAAAGTAATTTTGAAAGGTGAGTCATGGTATTAAAAACAGAGCAACTACAACACTCTTAGAGAGATTCTTACTATGGAGGAGTTCTAAAACTCACTTCCTTTAGGCCTGAGAACTCGTGTGGAAGAACAGAAAGTTGAAATGGCATGATTAGAATCTGAAATGGCGAATGGCTTTCAGTTGGTCCATAGATCATAGTTTGGCTTCTGGGAGAGCTTGAGAAGAATGTGCAAGATCTTCAAATATATACCTGTGTGTAAGATTTAGTGGCATAGTCAGGAATAGCAGGTAAAGAGGTTACAGCATTAAGAGGTACAGAAACATGTAAATCCTTTAAGTTGAGTCATGAGGAGATATGTCATTGAGAAGGACTATGAGGGAGATGAGAAGTGCTCCATTACGAAACGTGTGGTTGGAGCGTTCGGTGGAACCATCAATAGAAATATTTCACAACTGGGAATGAGGCCTTGAGCTTGTTGTTAGCGTTACAACATTTCAGCATTTAAATTGCCAATAACGTGTCTTAGACTAGTATACATATACTTATCAGAACGACTGAACGTTTTTCGAGAAATTTAGGAAGAAAAAGTCCAATCTGTTCAGACAGAGTTATTATTGTTGCCATTCAATTTGGAAGTTATACAAGTGACAGGACGATAAACCGTACTTGCTAACAAGTTGTCAAGACTTGGATGAAGAAAAGCAGAAGCGTTCTGTGGCAGGAGTAAACTGACTGAAATAAAATGGAGTTGTGAATGTCTGCATGCTTAGTGTCAATGCAATATATAAGTTTTTTAGTCTACTGAGCCAGTATGAATAATGGGTTTAAAATGAGGCCATCTTTATATATTGTTGGTTTTTTATTTCGAACGGTTAGTTGTGACCATGCTGTCACTTTAAAACGGGTATTTTCTCTTTGGTTTGTTTTTGAAAAGAGGTCTTAAAGGCAGAGATAGCGAACTTCCGCCTGAAAACAGCTTAAGTAAACAACTGAGAAGGTGTTTAGGTTTTAATAAAACGTTGGTAACAATGGAAGGGGAGTGGCCAGCTCTCCCAGACCAGGGTTTCTTGTTTTGTTTTTAGCTGCAGCATTCCGAAGCTGCTTGGGATCCCAGATGGGGTGGAAGTTTCAATACATGATTTCCAGCTGCTATTCTCTCTGAAAACATTCTTACAGTTGCTTCTTACCGGATTGGAGAACCGCACATAAGATTTTGTATTTGAAATTACCATTATGCCAGGGGGTGTGTTTATGGGATGTTCCTGAATTAGCACAGTTAATTAGTAGAAGGCACTGTATCTATTGTTTGCATAGAGAAGCTATCCCAAATTTTTCTTCCCTTTGATTGTGTCTTAATTGGAACCTTTGAATGGATTACATTTTGCTTCACATTGAGTGAGTTGACCAGTTGCAACACATCTGGAAGACACAGTTCACATCTACATTTAAAATAAGTAAAAGTTAAGGTCGAGGCTGCCAGCTTAAAATATTTTGAGGTGGTCTGGCTAGGTCCATAACACTTGTAGCTGTGGGGCTCCTGATTGTCTCCTGTTATTGAAAAGTTATTGGAGGGGCTGGGGATGGTTTGCTGGAGCTCTCTCAGATATTCAGGAAGACCTGAGGATTTGGTGAACCAACTCTGGATGGAGCCTGGGGACTGCAGTTACAGCATCTGGGTGTGTAACATGAAACCAAATGGAGCAGAGGCTGCAGAGAGGGGAAGCTCTGAATCCACGGAGTGGGTGTGTGTGGGGAAAAGGGTCTTCTGGATCCACCAGGTGTTTTCCAGGAAGAGCTTCCCAAGCTCCACTTAACCCAGGAGCAGCCTGTGATGGGTCCCTGACTGAACAAGGAGCGGTGTCACCTCCTTCAACACGTCCTGCAGCTTCACACCAGGAGGAGGACGGTGCTGCCAGTGGCTGTTAGGGTCACTGTTTCAGTCAACTTCTATGATCAGGAACATTTCAGGCAGGACTAGGTGACATATCCATCATCTCCCAGTACCTCAACATCAATGTCACCATTCGGTGACGGAGAATATATATGCGGGATGAGATGAATGTTTTCTCTCTCAGCAGAGAATTGCCGGTTGTATCCGTGTTTTCTCAGTATAGCAGTAATCCCGATGATGTACATGGCTCTGTGGGTCCCCATGTTAATGAGGAGAACTAGAGGAAATGAAGGAACTCTAACCTCATTAATGTTTCAATATGCCCATGTACAGTAGAGCATGTTGGTGAATACCCACTGTCCCGGAAGCAGCCACTGTCTCATCATTCAGAAACAGTCAGCTATTCCCATCGTCTTTGAGTCTCCATTCGGAAAGAAAGGATAGCCTTTCAGATAACGGCTGTCCCCTTGATACACGGCTCAAAACATCCTCCCCCTGACCACTCCCCACCGCCAACTAAACATGTCAAAATATCCCGTGTGTACTGAGAGCAATGGGGCCATTGGGAATGTCAGCGAGCAGACCACCAGTGAGATGGAGCAACACTTCCCATGTCTGAATGGGTCAGAGTGAACTCTCCAGAACATATTGTATCACTATGTCGTGTAATCCCTCTCCATTTCAGAAACATATTATATTTCTTCCTGAAAAAGCTGGCAGGTTATATATTCCGTTATATTCCACTTGGCAAAGCATTTTTCATTGACTTCACCTTTCATATCAATTTGCAGACTCTCCACATTATTTTGATAACTTAATGTCTTGCTTATCTTAGTGTCATCACCAAACTTAGTAGCAGCACATCGGTTCTATCATCTTGATCATTGATATCTAATGTAAACAGTTGAGGACCCTGCACTGGTCACTATGTGTCAACACTAGACACGTTCTGTGGAACTGATTAAGATGGATTTATCCGGAGTGCCTGCTTCCGGTCTGATACCTAGTCCTCCCCCATTCCTGTGTAACCGCGTCGAAGGGCTGAATAAAAACGAGGAGCATCAGTCAGCAATCCAGCCCCGTGAGTCTGTTCTCCCATTGAATACAATCGTGGCTGACATCATCGCGGTCTCAGACCCACCTTCCTGCCCACTCTCCTTACCCCTTCATTAACTCAGTGCCCCAGCATCCCATGCAATCTGGGGTAGTGAATTACACAGAGTCACAACCCGTTGAGGTAAGTAAGTTCTCCACACCCCTGCTTTAAATCTGCTCTGCCTAATCCTAAAAATATGATCTCTTGTTCTAGTTTTTCCCACATGAGGAAATATCCACTCCACACTGACTATTCAGTCACGTTTAACATCCTCCAGACCCCAATAAGGTCTCCTGTCATTCTTCTAAACTACAGAGAGTACAGGCCTGAACTGTTCAAACTCTCTTTAAAAGAAAAATTCATCTCTGGAATCAATCTAATTAATTGATCAGTAACTTCACTGTAACTACATACCTTCTGCAGTCAGGGCACCAAACCTGAACACAGTATGTCAGTTACAGTCTCCCTAATACCTTGCAGAGTTGCAGTAATTCTTCCCTCCCTTTATACTCTATTCTTTTACAAGTAAATACTGAAATTGCACTTGCCTTTCTCATTCCCTGCTGTAGCTGCATGTGTGTTTTCTGTGGTATCACAAGGACGCACAGATGCATCTGCACGTAAACACTCTGAATTTGCTCTCCATTTCCATAACATGTTCGATTCCTCTGAAAAAAATAGTTAATCCCATATCATCCATGTTAAAGTTTAGTTGCCAGACATGGCACATTCATCTAAACTGTTCATGTTCATTTGTAAATGTTCTACATCTTCATTACATCAACCTACTTTTCCACCTGTTTTAGTGTCAGCTGAAAATGAGGCTTTCATCTTTTCTCTCCTCTCATCCAAGTGAGGAAGGGAGGACTGCAGATGCTGGAGACCAGAGTTGTAAATTGTGGTGCTGTAAAACGTAGCAGGCCAGGCAGCATCCGAGGAGCAGGAGAATCGACGTTTCGGGCATAAGCTCTTCTTCAGGAATGAGGCGGGTGTGTCAAGCGGGCTAAGATAAAAGGTTGGGGGGGAGTTTGGGGGAGGGGCGCTGGGAATACGATAGTTGGAAGGAGGTGATGGTGAGGGTGATAGACCGGAGATGGGATGGGGGCGGAGTGGTCGGGAAGAAGATTGCTGGTCAAGAAGGCGGTGCTGAATCCGGGGGTTGTGGCTGAGATAAGGGGGGAGGGGAAATGAGCAAGCTGGAACTTTTATCTCAGCCCGCTTGGCACACCCGCCTCATTCCTCAAGAAGGGCTTATGCCCGAAACGTCGATTCTCCTGCTCCTCGGATGCTGCCTGACCTGCTGGGCCTTTCCAGAACCACACTTTTCAACTAGCATCCAAGTGATACCATGGATGGTAAATTTTTGGGTCCAGTGGTTTGAACTCTATGGAACCCCAAAAGGTGCCAACCTTTAACGAAACAACTATTCCATCTCTCTGCATTTTCTTGGCTCATCAGCCCTATATCGAGGCGAATAACTTCCTCCCAAACCCATGTCCTCTTATTTTACAGCTTAATATTTTGTGCAATGTTTAATCAATTCCTTTTCAAAGTTCGGGTACTTTACTTCTCCAGGATCCCTATTGTCTACTTTGCTTGTCACATCTTTAAAGAACTCGAGCAAACAAATTCTTTAAAAATAATGCTGATTCTGATGCATTCTGGTTTAACTTTGCAAATCCCCTGTTGTTAATGAATTAATAATGGCTTCTCACAATTTCCCACAATTCCCAATAATATGTTCATAACCTTTTATTGACAAGTGGAGTTGATTAATCTAATTCCTAAACTTTTTGTAAACTCTACGTTCCATTTGACATGTTCCTATGTAACAGGCAGAAAGCTTTATAAGATTTGCTTCAATTGTTGCGTAAGAGGCATGAGTGTCTGAATTGATTTTTTCTGTTCCTGGTTTACATACTGAATGGACTGAATGTCCCTATGGTGTTCCTACAATATAGTCTTGATGGTCGGAATGCCCTGATTTACAGATTCAAGATCTGCTTCGCCTCCTCCTGATAATATGTCAGAAGTCTGAGGGATTGTGGAATCTTTCTGTTGCTGTATAACATTTTGAGGGGCTGAAGGTTCCCTTCATATTCCTTCCTAACAGGCTCAAGATACTGAACTGTCACCTCCTGCATCTCTGAAATGGGTTCGAACGAGTGATTTGTCTCCTCCAGTTCCCATACAACAGGCACATGGGTGAATTACCTCCACCTTTCCATAACAAGTCTCAAGTACTTTTTATCTCCTTCTTTAATTCTCGTGCTGAATGGCCTCATGTTATTCTAGTGTACGAATCTCTCCCAGTTCCTGTGTTATAGTCTTGAGGAGGCTGAATGGACTGATCCTGTTGCTGCATAACAGGATACTGGTGCCTCATGGCCTATTCTGCATGCAGCGCTATGCTCGCGGAGCTGATTGACCTCCTCATGTAAGTGAATATCGGCTCTAGCCGGTGAATAACCTCGTCCTATTCTAGTGTAACAGTTTCGAAGACCTGAATATCCTTCTGCTGTTCCAGTGTAACAGGCTAGAGAAATGGAATTGGATGTGTAATTGGCTTCTGTTGCAGACTCTTTCCGGTATTCTATATGTAAAAAATATCATCTTTACTTTTGTAAACTCTAATGCGTATTGGATGAAACGGACCATCCTTTCCTTATAAATTAATCCGTTGATAGCAGGAATCAGTTGAGGGAACCATCTCTGGGCTGCTTCCAATATAACAATATCCTTTCTTCAATGAGGAGACTAAGTCTGTACATGCTACTCCAGATGTGATCTGATTAAGGTCATGTATAATATCAGCAACACATTACTAGCCTGATGTAAAATTCCCACCCAGTTTAGAGCCGTCTTAGCTGTCTATGGTAATGCATAGTATTGTTGAAAGATCATTGTCCTTCTCTACTCGAACAGCAAAACGGGAGATCTGGTGAAAAAGTCATAATAACTCTTGAGAAGAATGAATAACGTGACGAGATCATCTCAACGTCCAAATAGGCTTCACCAAATATCTCACGTGATTCTGCCATTAATCTCCCCCAGAGGCCACATTACTCAGATTCCACTGAGTCTGATAGGGTGAAGCTTAGAAACAGCAAGTAGAAGCAAAGATTGATGTGAGTTATATATCAAAGTGAAAGTTGCAATGCAAAAGTTGGGTATGATATAAAACAGGAAATTAGAAAACCCAGGTCTATGCGTACCACAGTAATAATGAACAAGCTACATCTAAACTGTGTTATCCCACGTGAATAATAATGCATGGTAAATGGATTTCATGAGTGTATATGTGATGGTTTCATTTAACAGCATGTTGAGCACTGAGGTAGAGGTCAGGCTGTTTTGACTTTGGTGTTATGTGATCGGAAGAGCTAATTGAAAACCCTGCTGAAAAGGAGGCTTCGAGAATAATAATTATAATTTATCGAATTTTATATGACGTTTGAATACAAAACAGTTTTTTTAAAATTGTGGTCATAAACCTGAAGAAGGCTGTATGCCCGAAACGTCGATTCTCCTGCTCCTTTGATGCTGCCTGACCTGCTGCGCTTTTCAGCAATACATTTTCCAGCTCTGATCTCCAGGAGTTGCAATCCTCACTTTCTCCTAATGAACCTGAGTAATGCAAATCACCAAAGTATGAGGCGCAAATTAGCTTCATGGAATTGGAGACGTACATGAAAAAGATTTACTGGTTGTTGTTTAAACAAACACTTTAAAATGTTCAATATACACATGTCCACTACAGTTCAAACAGCAAAGGGGGTAAGGTGACTTAACAATAGTTAACAAAAGAAGTTAAAGGATGCATTAGATCAAAGGAAGCAGCTCAGAAAAAAAAATCCAGATATTGTTGTAAGCCATGGATTCAGAGACATTTGAGGACCAATGAACTGATAAGGAAAATTTTAAAAGAACACAAACGTACAAGAAGCATAAGGATGATCTAACGCTTCTCTCGAAACTTGATGGGAAAGTGAAGGCAAGGAACACGTGTGGAATGGTGAATATCCACACAAGATAATTTCTTGATGAGAACTAGGAAATTGCAGAGAAACTAAACAGTTACTTCCATGCCAATCTTACTGGAGGCAAGATTAACTGATGGAGAAACTCAGTTTGTGTTCTCCAGTGATTGCCAAAATGAAAGGAGAACGCAGTGAAGCTTAGACAGTTCACACAGAGAGACGGACTGACACAGGGGCAGGGAGATGTGCTGCCAGGCAAGGTTAGGGAGAATTCCAAAATGTTCTCCAGGTACTTCAAACAGAACAGAATAACCAGGAAACAACTAGGGCCCATTAGAGACCAAGGGAACACTCTGTGTGTGAAGGTAGTGAACATTGATCGATTGCGACATGTGAGCTCCATATCTGTTTTATTAGGAGAAGGAGATTGCACAGACAGAATTCAAGAAGAATGATTGGAAAGTTCTTGAACAGACTGATATAAGATGTGAGCAGAGATTGGCGGTTTTGGCTGGTGCAAAGTTGGACTGTTTGCCAGGTTGCTGTGAGAGAAAAAGGACAAAAGGCCCTTACTCAAATTTTTAAGTCGAATCTGGTCACAGGGAAGTTGGAGCTGCCAGATGAGTGGAGAACAACTAGTGTTGTCCCACATTACAGGAAGGATGGTGGAAATAGACTGTCTGTTAACTAGTCAGTATTAGATCAATGTTTGGGCAAGTGCTGGAGAAAATTGGAAAGGAGAAAAATGATCCCTCTTTAGGGGGGCAAGGTTTACTTCAGGATAGTCCTCAAGACATCATCAGAGGGAAGTCATACCAAACAAATGTTATTGTATATTTTCGAGCATGTTGTTTATATGGTTGTTCAGCAAGGCCTTTGACAAACCCATATGGGAAACTGATTTTTTTAAAAAAGTCATGATATCAAGGGTAACTTAGTGAGTGACATCAAACATTGTCTTATTGGCAGGAGACAGAGGGTGGAGGCAAAAGACTGTTTGTGTGACTGGAGACCAGTGTGCCCTGGTGTACCACAGGGATCAGAGCTGTGTCCCTTATTACTTGTGGCATTCATAAATGATCGAGATGTGAATGAGTAGGGGGATGGGGGAATGTGATAAGTAAGTTTGTATTTGACACAAACATTGGCCGGGTGGTTGGCAGTGAGGAGGAAGGCCTTATGTTACAGGAAGATACAGATGGAATGGTCAGATAGTCAGATGGATAATAACCCTGATAAATATGAGGTGATGTATTTTGGAAGAAGGAACCAAAAATAGGGGTATGCAATTAATGGCAGCACACTAGGAAGCTCAGAGAGTGTTTCTCCACAGATCCCTGAATGTGACTGCACAGGTTAACAAGTTAGGGAAAAAGTGACGACTGCAGATGTTTCAGATCAGAATCACGATGTGTAGTTCTGGAAAAGCAGTCGGTCGGGCAGCATCCAAGGAGCAGGAGAGTCAACTTTTCGTATATAAGCTTTTCATCAGGAATGATCGGTCACATTCCTGATGAAGAGCTTATTCTCGAAATATCGACTGTCCTGCTTCTCGGATGCTGGCTGATCTGCAATGCTTTTCCAGCAACACTCTTTTTGACTGAGGTTAATAGGTTAGTTAAGAAGGCAGCGGGATCCGGAGGCACAGCCTTCATTCATTAACATATGCATTGTCAGAGCTATAAAGTCTATGGTTAGGCCAACATGGAATATTGTGTGTAGTTCTGGAAAACTTATTACAGGAATGATGTAGTTGTATTGTAGGGGTGCAGAGGAGATTCACCAGGATGCTCTCCGGGGTGGAGCATATCAGCTATGGAGAGAGGCTGGATAAGGTTGGGTTGTTTACTTTGGAGCACAGAAGGCTGAGGGAGAGGTGATTGGGAAGGGTAAGATTACGAGGGCGATTTTCAGGAAGATGTTTGCTGAAGTCCCAAGCCCAGTGTTCAAAATCAAATCTTATGGGATTGTGCCAAATATTTGGACATGGTTTCAGAAAGCGACAGCTGGCAGGAAAGAGTGAGTTAAAGTTTTTTGATTTTGATTTGATGACCTTGTGTATTTTACAGGATACATACAATAAAACACAGTGAAAAGCTTCCACGCGTCGCCACAAAGTGGTGCCATTTTGAATAATTGAAGGAAATGGAATAAACAAAGGGTACAGCTTGAAGAGAGTTTGATGGGTTGTGAGCCAGCTCCTCACCATCGACCACCCCTGCAACCCAATCCCTCCATGACAGCTACATCACCATCGACACCAGCCCCCAGCAACATTGAAGATGCTGATCCTCAGGCATCATCTTTGCCAGTGGGCAGATACTCCTCCATCACAGGCTCGTTGCCCCCTGTGCCAGACCGTTCCAATGTCAGAGACATGTCTCTTACTGCTTGAACCACATCATTGATGTTACCATGATGGCCTTCCACTATCCGCTTCATCACTATCAGTGCAGGACCCAATCAGCAACAAGTCTCTAATCCTCAGACATCACCTTTTGCTGCTGGCCCCTATCTCACCCAGGTTGCCTCTGCTGATGTAGCAGCTGCCAATTGCAGATCCTGTGCTTGCTCCAGCAAAGTAAGTAAGGACTCACTCTCCTCTGCAATGCGCTCAGCTTGAGGCCCAAACCCTTCAGGTCAGTACGTTACAGAGAGAAAAGTGGGGGAGAAAATAAGAAAAAGGAAGCATGTAAGAGTGCACAAGCTCCAGAAAAGCAGCCCTTGGACCGGAAACACTGGAATGAAAGGATCATTTGATTGGAGATGAAGGCTCGGGGGTATCTCAGGAATATGTCCTTGGGTTCCAGGTATTCGCAAACATCTCAAACATTTGGTTGACGGAGTCAATTGCAATATATCTCAGTCTGCTGTAGGAGAAATGCATTCAGGTGATTCTCGGCCATGATGAGAAAGTGGAGGCTCACTTGATTGAATGACCTACTCCTTTCCTGAGGCTTCTGTGCAGTCTGTGGGAAAGCTCTGTTAATGTTGTCACAAGCTCTCAGGTGTTAGGAAGCAGGTCTCTGCAGTGTCGACAGGACTTTATTTCCCATTCCCTTTTCCGATATAGTGGCTGGTGGCAACTGTTCTTTCCGGATTATCTTTAAGTCCTCGGAGCAGTTTGATACAATTCAGTGTCTTGCTTGGATGTTCCAGAGACCATTGAAGAGGTTATCACATGTCTTGTGTCTGGAGTCACGTTTAGGCCAGACCAGGAAAGCACTGGAGATTCACTTCCTGAAAGTACATTGGAGAAGCAAATTGGTGATTACAATCTACATTGGCTTCACGGTCATTGTTACTGACACCAAATTTTAGATCTCGACATTTTATTAATTGCTTTTAACTTCCACCAGCTGCCAGAGCATTTGCTTGGTCTGGGTTAGTAATCCAGTGACATTTCCATAACAGCACCGATCACATGGGGACCTATCGGAAACCACACTGAGCAGGTAATTTTTGTGCTGTTTCACGGCTCTGTCAAAAAGACCTCCCAACCATTTGACTGTCGTAATGGAGTTGAGGGGATGATATTGGTAATAATGTAATTCTTTTCCTCTTAATGGATTTGTCATCTTAATTTTTCAAATTGCCAGATTATTGTCAGAATTGGAAATGGAATGATATAGCTTCCCCAGGGACAAGGCTTGTCCTACATTGCCTATGTCCTACCTACTGTGTTGAGTTGTTTCTTCATGTCACAAAGAGTGAATCAAATTTTTTGTAAACTGTCATCTGTGATTCTGTGGGCATCCTGATAAGGGGAGTTGAATCATAAACTAAACACTTCTGGCTGAGTATGGTGTTGATACGAATCCTTGTCTATTGCTCTTATGTGCAGGGCTTTTCCATTATTTAGGATAGGGACATGTGTATGACCCTGTCCTGCAGTGAATAGGTTAGTCTATTTATGACTGGGTGTGGCAGGACTGCTGAGCTTCGATCTGATCTGTAAGTCTTTGTATCATTGCGCGATCTCTACCAGATGTTAGTTCTGCTGTTTGGAATGTAACCAGTCAAGTGTGGTACCTTTAACGGGTTGTCATCAGTTTTAGGTTCACATGGCTCTGACCCGGGCATGTGTACCCACATTCGTCACTGAACCATAGATCAGCTTGATGGTAATGGTAGACTGAGGGATTCTCCGGGGCAAAAAGTTGCAGATTATAGTTTTATATAATTCTGCTTCTGCTGTTGCTCTGGTCTACAGCACCACATGAAATACACGGTTTGAGCTGCAATATCTCTCATACCCTTCTGCTGCCTGTTCCCCAGTTCACACCGAGACCCATTCACCCATCAGCGATTTACTCAGTGACCTACTCTGGTTTCTGATGTGGTACACGTCCAATTTTATATTCTCATTCCATTGAGGGTCTCTCCATGGTGTCACACTTACAGTTTGTCTGATTCCTCAACACGCTTTAATATATTCATCTGAATTCTTTCCCTTCCAGTATGTGTTTACCTTCGGTGTTTGGAGTGAATACATTTCCCGCTGTTTCTCTCCCCAAGAGTAAGATCTCTGCAGTGTCAGTGATGCCAACCTAACGTAGTTTCTGACCCAATGAATTTGTGCATCATGTGTTATCTTTCACTTCCCGGTATATGGCGTTCCAGGTTGGACAGAGGGTTTGAACAATGTTGACACAGACTTTTGAAACGTGTTGAAAAACAGAAATTGGTGGGAAAGTTAAGCAGGTCTGGCAGCATCTGTGGAGTGAACGTCGAGTTAATCATTGGTTCCAGTGATCGGTCTTCAAGGCTGAAAGGTTCTTCTTTAGTTCTGGTTTCAGATATCCGGTATCAATAGTTATTTGTTTTATTGAAAATGTCTTTTGTTTATTTCTGGAGAAACACAGCAGATCTGTAGCATCTACAGTGACAGAGAAAAGGAGTTAGCGGTTCAAGTCCAGTGTGTCACGTCTTCAGAACAGAAAAGGATTGGAAAAATGGCTTTTTAATGCCTTTCCAGAGGTAGTGGAGGGGTGACGGGAAACAGACGGTGTGGAGGTGCAATGCCACTGATGAATGAACTTTTGTTCGTGCTAAAAGAGAATCAAATGTAAAATGAGTATACATTAGATTGTAAAGGGGGAATTGGTTTCCTTAATTAAGTGCAGGACAAACGAATCACAAACAGGGCAAGTTCATTGGGAGACCAAGAGAAGGAATGTATGAAGATTTGAGAACAGCCCTAATGACGTCATGCTGTGAAGTTATGGAATTGAATACCTACTCCTACAGGTTGTTGCGGACCAAAGTGAAATGTGAGGTGTTACTCGAGCTTGGGTTGTGCTTCATTGGAACATTGCAGTTGCCCAGGACTGAAATGTTAGCATGAGAGCAAGGTAGGTTATTGAAATGAGAAACAATGAGAAACAGAAACTAGGGAACACAGCCTGATCTTTCAGCTTGAGTGCTTACAGTTCACTGGTCTCTATATTGACTTCACTGGCTTCAAATACTCTCCATCCACAGCCTTTTTCCATGTTGTCCTTCCGGAACCTGACCTAAGATGTCCATCTTCCTATTGGCATGTCCGCTGCACCCTTCCCACTGATCAATCACATTATCCCCCGACTTGCATCCCCTATCGCCATCCCATCGACCCTTCCCTCAGCCCCACGCCACTTCCTCTATTTACTTCCCGGCTCCCCTTCCCCTGGCCCGATCCTGATGAAGTCTTTCAGCCTGAGACATTGACTAATAAGTTGAAATCCTGGATTTGATGTCAGAACTTTTATCTCCATCAATATGACAGGCACCAACTGTTGACAGAACCCAGTATATGTTTCTGGGTAGAAAATGAATTAACTGAAACAAGTTGGAACACCAGAAGCAGGGATTTATAACATCCATTCGATAAGAATGAAAGATTAGATCAGGAAATGCCAGAAAGGGGCAGGAGCCAGACGGTACGTTGAGAGAAGGGCAACATAACATCTAGGCTGAAGATTAGATAACATATCAATATTTTATAAATTTTGTACATCGCATGCATCATTGTTGTTCACAATGTCTCTCTTCTTCATTCTGAATTTGATGCACACATCTGAACAACCTTATCTATCTGTACACACACACACAGACACAGACACATACACACACATACAGGCACATACACTCACACACACACATACGCACTCACTCACACACAGATACACACACAGACACACACACACTGATACACAGACACAGACACACTGACACACACATACACAAACACACACAGACGCAGTCTCACACACACACGCACACACAGAGACACAGACACATAGACACGCTCACACATGCATACATACACACAGACACACACATGCACATACAGACATACAGGCACGCACAGGCACACACACAGACACACAGACACACACTAACACACACACACACGCAGACACACAAACACGCACACCAATCACTGTTCAGCTATTCCATTTCAAATTATTCTGTTTTGTTTACATTGTCACTTGCCATTCCTCCGTCTGAATATATTCTGTTTCTTTCACTGCATTTTCTTTTATTCTGTCTGTCAAGAAGAAATTGGGGGCTGGTGGGGATGTCACTTTACTCCTCATCAGTCTCCACAGCCACTGTCTTCTATTCCTTTCTGTTTCTTAACCCATGAAAAATACGTACTGTGTCTGACTCTTGAATCCGAATAAACATGTCAATTTTAAACAGAACACTTACTTTTGCGCTAAGGCTACAAAATATCTCAAAAAGAAAAGGCATACAAATTGTGCATTAAGATGTTTGCAAGTTTTTAAACAGATTATAGAACTGCATTGTGTAAACGATAAACAATTAACTGGTAAGAGCTCTAAGAGTTTAATCCAGGGAAATCCATATTTCTTGTGTATGTTCAGGGCAGTTGTGCCCAGAAGCAGTTTTTACCCTGGACGTTGTTGTGGTGGAGGATACTTCAGTGTAGTAACAACATCTCGATTGACGCTGTGTAATGATGACTATTCAGGCAGGTTACTATTCCATCCTCGCTAGTGTTGGTGTTCCTGCTGAGTTGATCTCTGCTCATTTACTCATTCTCTAACCCGTTGTGAATGCCCTCGTTTTCTCTGTAATGTATGTTTGGCAAAGATCCAAACTATTGTCTTCGCTTTTAATCACAATCTCCATTTCTATGCCATGAACTTCATATCCCTCGCTTACAAGCATTTGAGGACAAACGAAAGTGTTCATAACCACAATTACCCCATTTTATCCTGAACTTATTTCTATCTCAATATTCCGTCTACCACAAAACCTGCCCACTCCTACCTTTACAATATCCCCAGCCTTCACTTCTGCCTCAGCACTGTTTCTGAATAAACCATCATCCAAACCTTTCCAGTGACAATTCTCTTCTGGCAAATCTTCTAGTTGCACATATTTTGATCAAAAAATTTTTCTTACCTCGACCTGGACCTATGCCAGGTGCAAAGTGTGAAGTCAGTTTGATTCTAAAATGAGTTTCAGCATAAGCTGTAAACTGATACGAGGGAGAGGATTATGCTGTCAGTGACCAGGAAGTGATAGTTTCATTGAACTGTCATGATTCAAGAACTTTCTGAGCAGGAGTGGGTTTCACGTCCATCATCTCCCAATTGCAGTGCTCCGATCTATTCACACAGCGACGGAATCCATCTCTGCCTGCTGCTGAGGGTAAAACCTTCGTGCTGTCTCTATAATGAAAGGTACCTAAAATCTTCTAGAAATAATATGGGACAGATTGACTGGTGAAAATCATATGGGACAGATTGACTGGTGAAAATAATAACATGATTAGGATTAATAAAGTGAATTTACTCAAAAACCAATTGCATTGAAGTTTGGCAAGTTACTGCACCAAATGAGTTCCATCCGAGTTTTCAGGGAAGTGGCATTACATCTAGTGAAAAAGTTATAGTCATACAGGACAGAAACAGACCCTTCGGTCCAACCAGTCCATGCTGACTATTCAATTCCAAACTTACTTAGTCCCACCAGCCCGCGCTTGGCCCATATCCGTCCTAACGTTTCCTATTCATGTACTTATCCATATGTCTTTTAAATATTGTAACGACAAGAAATAAGTATTGTTTACCCTACAAATTTTTTTAGACTTTGGAGTTTCTCGTTCCTGCAGACTGGAAAGTAGTTATTGTAATCCTAAATATTTAAAACCAGCGTAGGAGATAAAACAATAAAAGGTGTACCATGATGTTAGGTCAGAGGAAATTATTCGATCCTTTTATGAGACATTTTATAACTCGACACGTGGGAAATCATGATGTGACTTGGTACAGTCAGCTTAGATTTAGAAACCGGAAATTATCGTTGAGAAACCTGTGGAGTTTGTGTTAGTTGATGCATCACAAAAACGAACCAGCGAAAGTGGTGTTTTTGAATTTGCAGAATACATTTTTACATTGTTGCTAACAACTGAACAAAGGAAGTTAGAGTACATTGATAAATGCAAACGGGATGATCTGGATATACCACATTGATTGGGAATTAGTCAGTGGAAGCAATACAGACCTTCTTGCACTTTTGTGGACTGAAGGCAGTTTTTCGTGGGATATCACATGGTTCAGTGTTTGAACCACAACAATTTGCAAGGCATAGAAATGATTTGGATGTAAGAAATATACAGCATGCATCTCATTTTGTATTGATTAAATAGTACAAGGTTGAGAAGTGTTGATTTTTCAAAAGGACCTGAATGTCCTTGATCATGAGTCACCAAAAATAGTACATCCAAGGCCGTAAGTATTGAGCATTTTAAATTGTATGCTGTCCTTCATTGTTATATGATTCAAGTACATAAGTAAAGCCGTCTTCCCGTATTTGTAGGGCCTTGATGAGAGAGTATTTGGGGCACTGTGAAGAGGTATGATCTTCTTTGTTAGGCACGATCTCATTAACACAGACACAACTCAAGCAAGTATTAGCAGTCTAATCCATGAGATGATGACTCCATGAGAAGATAGTGATGGAACTGAGTATTTAATATGTCGTGCTCGGAGACAAAGACGGATGATTACGTTGAAACGTGAGGGTTACCGACTATCACATATTTCTAAAAGAGACACTGTTAGGGTGAGAATTAATTAATTAATTAGATGTATTGTCGCATGTGCCTAAGTCCAGTGAAAGCTTTATTTGTGAGCAGTACAGGCAGATGACAGTAAGCAAGGACACACAGATCATAGGGTGAAAAATAAACTTAGACAGAGTAAGGCGTACAGGTTACAATGCACAGGACATTCAAAAAAACATGATCAATATGAACAAGAGTTGATTATTTGGAGTTACAGAGTCCATTCATCAGTCTTATATAGTATCCCTAATACTTTATGTGCCTGAATGATCTCTCCCCACATTCATGTGCCATCGGCATGAGGTCCTACAAGAAAAATTTAGGGAGTTAGGAACCAACATAACAAAGTAGGACCTCGGAGGTAGTGATCTCAGGATTGCTACCAGTGTCAGGTGCTAGTCAGTGTAGGATATATCGAGTAATCAGGAAGAATGTGTGGCTTAAGAGATGGTGCAGGAGGGAGGGGTTCCGATTTTTGGGGTGTTGGGACCGGTTCTGGGGGAGCTGGGACTATTACAAATTGGACGGTCGACATCTGGTTAGGCCTGGTGGCAATGGTCGATGGAGTGCATTTGCTAATGCTGTTGGGAAGTATTTGAACTAATGTGGCAGGGGATCGGGAAACAAATCTGTTTGGTGAACAGAAAGAAGCTAGTAACTAAAGCCGAAGTAACTAGATAATGAAGTCAGCATGACTGAGGGGAAGAGGAGGCAGGAAGTGGAGGATGAACAGAGAGGGACTTGTAGTTTTAATGCAAGAAATATAGTAGGTAAGGCGGATGAACTTAGGGATTGGGATAGTACCTGGGAATATAATGTTATTGATGCTACTGAGACTTCGTTGAGGAAATGGCGTGATTGGCAACGAAACATCTCAGGACATTAATGCTTCAGGCGGGGTAGAGAGGAAGGTAAAAGGGGTGGATGACAAACGTCACTGGTCAAAGAAGATATCACAGCTGTGCTGACGGAGTGCACCATGGACGTTTCGAGCAGTGAGGTAATATGGGCAGAGCTCAGAAATAAAAAGGGTGCGGTAACAATGCTGGGATTGTACTACTGGCCTCTTGACACCGATCGAGGTACAATTACGTAGACAGATCACAGAAAGGTGTTGGAGCAACACGATGGTGGTGATAGGAGATTTTAATTTTCCCAACATTGACTGGGATTCACTTAGTGTTCGAGGTCTAGATGGAGCAGAATTTGTATGGACCATCCAGGAGCATTTTCTAGAGCAGTGCAGAAATAGTTCAACTCGGGAAGCAGCCACACCAGACCTGGTGTTGGGAACTGAGCCCGCCCAGACTGTGGAAGTTACAGTGGGGGATTACTTTGGGAATAATGATCACAATTCCTTTAGTTTTACAATAGATATGGAGAAAGATTTGATTGGTCCTAAAGAAAGAGTGGGGGAAGGCCAACTATAGCAAAATTCGGCAAAAGCTGGGGAATGTGGATTGGGAACAGCTGTTGAAGGGAAATCCGCATTTGATATGTAGAAGGCTTTTGAAGAGAGGTTAATTAGTGTTCAGGAGAGATATGTTCCTGTGAAAATTTTGGATAGAAATGGCAAGGTTAGGCAACCATGGATGACAAGTGATATTGTGAGACTAGCTAAAAGGAAGAAGATTGTGTACATAGTATCTAGGTGAATGAAGATATAGGAAGCCTTGGAAGAATATTGTGAATGTAGGACCAATCGGAAGTGAGGAATTAAGAGAGCGAAAAGGGGTTTTGAGATAGCCTTAGCGAGCAGGATTAAGGAAAACCTTAAAGTATTGGTCATATATAACGGCAAGAGGGTAGCTAGAGAAAGGGCGCACTCAAGTACAAAGCAGAAAAGATATGCTTGAAGGCAGAAAATTCAGGATAAATTCTTTATGAGTACTTTGCATCGGTATTCACCAAGGAGAGGGGCATGGTGGATGTTGAGGTTAGAGATAGATCTTTGATTACTTTTGGTCAAGTCTGCGTAAAGAGGGAGGAAGTGTTGTGATTTCCAAAAGACATTAAGAAGGACAAGTCCCCAGTTCTGGATGGGATCTACCCCAGCTTACTGAGGGAAGTGAGAGAGGAAATAGCTGAGGCTTTAACAGATATTGTTGTAGCTTCTTTGGACACGGGGGAGGTCCCTGGGAAATGGAGAATTGCTAATGTTGTCTCCTTGTTTAAGGAATAACCCAGGAAATTACAGACCTGTGAGCCTGACGTCAGTGGTAGGGAAGCTACTGGAGATGACACTGAGAGATGGGATATATACCCATTTGGAATAAAATGACTCCTCAGTGCTAGGTAGCATGGGTTTCTGCAGGTACGGTAATGCCTTACAAACTTAATAGAGCTATTTGTACATGTGACAAAGTTGATTGATGAGGGAAGGGATATAGATGTCATACAATTGGACTTTAGTAAGGCATTCGATAAATTACCCCATGATAAGCTGATGAAGAAGGCGAAGTTGCATGGGTGTTCTAGCTAGATGGATGGTGAACTGGTTAGGCAACAGGAGACAGAGAGTAATAATGGAAGGGAGCTTCTCAAAATGTAGATGTGTGACCAGTGATGTCCCACAGGGGCCCTTGCTGGGACAATGTTTTTTGTGGTATACAAAAAAGATTTGGAGGAAGGTGTAGCTTGTTTCATTAGCAAGTTTGCAGAAGACACTAAGATTGGTGGAGGAGCAGACAGTGAATCCGACTGTTCGTGAATACAGAAGAATATAGATAGATTGGGGAGATGGGCAGAGAAATGACAGATGTAGTTCAATCTGGACAAATGTGTGGCGATGCATTTTGTACGAGTTAGGTGACATGGGATCCAGAGAGAGCTAGTTAATTGGATTCAAAATTGGCTCGATGGTAAGAAGCAGAGGGTGATGGTTGAAGATTGTTTCTCTGACCGGAGGTCTATAGCTAATGGTGTGCCACAGGTGTCGGTGCTGAGACCTTTGTTATTTGTTATTTACATAAATGTTCTGAATGTGAATATACAAGGCATGGTGAGAGCCATAAGACATAGGAGCAGAAATTGAAATATTCAGCCCATCGATTCTGCTCCAGTATTAAGTCATGGCTGGTAGGTTTCTTAACCCCATTCTTCTGCTTTCTCGCCATAACCCTTGATCCCCGTGACAATTAAGAACCTTTCCATCTCAGTCTTATATGTACTAATTAACCTGGCCTCCACAGCCTTCTGTGGCATTGAATTCCATGGATTCACCACTCTCTGGCTGAAGAAGTTTCTCTTTATCTCAGTTCTAAAAGCTGTTCCTTTTACTCTAAGGCTGTGCCCTCGGGTCCGAGTCTGTTCTCCCAATGGAAACATCTTCACAACATATATTCTGACCAGACTATTTTGTATTCGGTGTATTTCAATTAGATCTCCCCTCATCCTTCCAAAATGCATTGAGTAAAGATCCAGAGTCCTCAAAAATTCCTCATATGTCAAGCTTTTCATTCCTGGGACCATTCTCGTTAAACTCCTCTGAACACGTTCCAAGGCCAGTACATCTCTTCTGAGATAAGCGGCCCAAAACTGCACAACATACTCCAAGTACACCCAAGAAGGTTACTACAGTTATGAATGATACAAAATTGGGAGGCATTGTTGATAGCAATGAACGTTGTCAGAAATAATAGAGGGATTTTAATCTGACGGGGAAGTGAGCTGAGGGCTGGCAATTGCAATTAAATACAGATAAGTCGGAGATGTTACATATTGGAAGATAAAGCAAAGATAGGGCTAATACAGTAAATGGTTAGGTTCTGAGGAGTGTTGTGGAACAGAGAGACCTCGGATCACAAGTCCATATTTCACTGGAAGAGGCATCACGGGTAGACAGGGAGGTAAAGAAGTCATTTAGCATGCTGGCCTTCGTCGTTCAAAGCATTGAATATAGGAGTTGGGACATTATGCTACCATTCTGTAAGTCGTTGATAAGGCCACACTTGGAGTATTGTGTACAGTTTGTGGTCACCCTGTTAACCTGAAAAGAGGGCAAAGAAGTTTGACCAGGATGTTGTCAGGACTAATAGGCGAACGTTATAGGGAGGAGTGGGCCAGGTTCGGATATCATCCTTTGGAATGTAGGAGAATGAGGGGGTGCTTTTATGAAGATGCATAATATCATGCGGGCCATAGATAGGATGAATGCACAGAGTCATTTTTCCAGAGATTAGGGACTGAAAACTACAGGGCATAGATTTAAGGTGAGAGGGGAAAGATTTATGAAGGACCAGAGGGGCAACTTCATTATGCAGAGAATGTTTTTGAAATGGAATGGGATGCCAGAAAAAATGGTTGAGGCAGGTACAATAGGAATATGTAAAAAATGAATTGATACACAGATGGGAAGGGTTGAGAGCGATATGGTTCAAATATGGGCAAATGGAATTAGTTGTGTGCGCAGCATGGTCAGCACGGACCACAATTTGGGCCGAAGGGCCAGTTCCCATGCTCGATCACTCTATGACTCAATGACACTCCATTTAAGTCAAGGAACACAGTGACACTCCGACTTACACCAGCCCACACCACGTAACTGTCAGGAGGACACTCTGGGTTACATCAGCTCACGCCATGCCACTGTCAGGGGACACTCCGGGCTACACCAGCTCACACCATGTCACTGTCAGGGGACACTCCGGGCTACACCAGCCCACACCATGTCACTGTCAAGGGAACACTCTGGGCTATACCATCCCACACAATATTGCTCTCGGGGACACTCGTGGATAGAGCAGCCCACATCATCTCGCCATAAGGTGTCTTCTATCATTTGATTGTCAAAGTTGCAGATGTTATCTACCTGCTTGGTAATGTTCTCTAAGAGGTCAGTAATCCCCATCATACACTTACTCTTTACTATGGAACATGTCCGACCCTCTTTGTCGTGTAGGTAATCGAGGGCATGCCAGTTTTGCTGAGGAGATGGATGTCATTCGAAGAGCATGTCCTTACCTCCTGCAAAGTCCAGCGGTCTTCTTGCCCAAGCGGGTTAGACTATAAATAAGATAGTTTCAATTTTGATGTCTAATAATTCCTGCAGATCCTCCACAGGAAAAGGTACTGAGAAATGTGTAAGCCAGAAACTGAGCTTTACTGTTACCCAAAGCCCTACCACCCCTCCAATGCGCACAGAATACAGGTCAAACTGAACGTTTAGTACGGAAACCCCTGCGCCATTTCCAGGTAGTTGGGCAGGGAACAGTAGTTATGAAAACTGCCCCTACAGCTACAGCACAGGGATTACCCATTTCATTAAGTACAATGAAGACAGTCGCTTTGTCTTGGCTGACAAAAAATAACATCCGCCTTTAGTTTAGATAATGACGGGGGGCTTCCTAATATGAAGCAGGCCTGTCTTTGTGACTACCCCGAAAATATGGGTAGTCCATAGCTGCAAAATATGGTTGCACTGGGCTCTTCGATTGAAAGCAGTTCAATAAAAAGTGGTGGGTCTTTCAGTAAGAAATGTGATTATTGTCCCTTCCATCCCACAATTGAGAAGATGGAGGTGCTATTAGGGAACTCACAGTAACGTGTGTGCCATTAAGTACCACAAAGAGCCTGAATATCCACAGCAACAGATACACACTCCTCCCGGAGCATATGCATGAGATGCGAGGCACCACGGGGAAGCAGTAACAGTTGGTACATTGGACCAAGGCACATGGAATAAACATAGTCGCATTCACTTAAGTGCTTCCCCATCCTGTACAGTTGTAACAAATTGGATAGGCTTCCCCGGGCTTATTATACGAATTCCACAGGCTAGCAGGTGGGGATAAGTAATAATCAAAGAAAAGATTCTACCCGATAAATGCCTAACAGTTATTCCATACTCCGTGGTTGGGATTCAGGAGGGGGAAAGGGGTCAAAGAGTCCTTTGCTGATGTGAGGACATAACAGACCACTTCGTGCTGGCTGAATATTTGATGATGACTTTGCAAAAGCAAATTGTCCGTGAAGGACGACATCTCCACCTTTCTCTTTTGCGACGTGCCGATTTAGGCCTCTTTGAGTAGAGGTAACGCCTACCAGGAACACCGATTGGACAACTGAAATCAAACTGGCACAAAACACCTTGACAGGGTAAAGCCCATTGCGACTTGTTCTGTAAATGAACTGTCAGATCTATTGGTGCAGTTGACCATTGCGAAAGTCATTCTTGCTAACATTCCATGCATCAAATGAATGAGTTTCTCGGACACGTAAGGACATATTTTCAGCTTAAACGGTACACAGTTTCTGGTTTCTCTGGATCACACGGGTAAACAGCCCCCTCTTCAGCACTAATGCCGGTGACAACGAGTCCACACAACAGGGTAAGTTCGATCTTCATCACAATGATCGTCCTGCGTAAAGGATTAGGGTATGTAAAACAGAAGAAGAATTACGATTTGGAAGATGCAGCTATATCATAATGGTCTGGTTTGTGACCAACTGAATCCGGTTCGTCTTCCAGGTCCCCATCGTCTCCATCTCCATCATCACCACCACCTCAATTCACCACTCCCAGCTCCCCCACCTCCCAGACCCCGGAAGGGGCTCACCTAATGACCTTGGAATGATGAAGGTGAACCCAAGTGGAATGCCCGGCGACCTTTACAGCAGTCAGGCAGGTGAGGAGACACTGGAAGGGCCCTTGCCATTGAGATTGGAGGCTGCAGCTTGTCCAAATCATGATGAGAATAAAAGAGTTGGGATATTCAACATTTGGGATATTGTTGAGGGAGGGGATTTTCTCATTGGCAGCACTGACTTTAGAGTGAAGATCTCCCAAAACTTTCGTCATGAAAGAACACAGGAGGGCGTATCCTCAGTCATGTGTTTGAAAGGAAGTGGGGAGGAAGCATCATCACAAGGCGAGAGGACAGCTCGACCACGGATGATTTCGGCTGTGGACAAGTGAGTTTTCCCCACAGGAGTTCCTTGTAGGTGGAACAATACTAGAGGAACCACCCTAACCCAGGAAAGACCTGTCTCAGAAGTCAATTTGGCAAGTTTAGTTTTCAGACTCTAGTCACCATGCGACACGAGCCCTGCAGCCTGTGGGCAATAAGCACAATGAAGTTGGTGGTGGATCTCAAACTGAGAGCATAATTCCTCTTTCATATCTCCAATAAAACGGAGGGGCATTGTCAGAACGTAGACAAAAGCAAATACCAAAGCAGGTAATAATCTCTTTGAATAAAATATTTACAACAATTTTAGCAGTAGCGTTGGAAGTGGGGTAAGCTTCAACCCATCAAGGAAAAAAAATCAACAATGACCAAAACATACTTATAGTGCTGACACCTTTGCAACTCAATGAAGTCTTTAAATATATTTTACAGTTGGCATAGGTTTGTCAGAGGTCAAAGAACATAGAACATAGAAAGTACAGCACAGAACAGGTCCTTTGACCCACGATGTTGTGCCGAGATTTAATCCTAATGTAAAATATAGTAACAATCTATGCACCCCACAACTCACTGCATGTGCATGTCCAGCAGTCGCTTAAATGTCCCCAATGACTCTGCTTCCACCACTACCATGGTAACGCATTCCATGCATTCACAATTCTCTGTGTAAAAAAAAAACTACCTCTGACATCTCCTTTATACCTTCCTCCTAATATCTTCAAACTATGAGTTCTGGTACCAGTCATTCCTGCCCTGGGGAAAATTCTCTCGCTATTGATTCTATCTGTTCCTCTCATTATTTTGTACACCTCTATCTGGTCTCCTCTCTTCCCCCTTCTATCCAAAGAGAAACGTCTGAGCCTATTCAACCATTCTTCATAAGGCAAGCCCTCCAGTCCAAACAGCATTCTGGTAAACCTTCTGTACACCCTCTCCCAAGCCTCTGTATCTTTCCTATAGTAGGGCGACCAGAACTGGACACAATGTTCCAAGTATTGCCTCACCAGGGACTTGTACAGCTGCAGCAAAACCTCATGGCTCTTAAACTCTATTCCCGTGTTAATGAAGGCCTAAACACCATATGCTTTCTGAATAACTCTATTCACTTGTGTGGCAACTTTGAGGAATATATGTACTTGCACACCCAGATCCCTTTTTCTTCCACACTTAGAGGAATTCTGTCATTAGTCCTATATTCAGCATTCGACTTTCATCTTCCAAAATGCATCACTTCGTATTTATCCAGGTTGAACTCAATCTGCCAATTCTTAGCCCAGCTCCACATTCTGTGTCGTGCTGCAGCCTGCACAGTCCACTATATTATCAACGACACCTCCAAACTTTGTGTCATCTGCAAATTTACTAACCCACCCCTCAACCTCCTCATCCAAGTCATTTATAAAAACTACAAAGAGCAGAGGCCTGAGTACAGAGCCCTGCGAGACCCCACTTAACACTGACGTCCAGGCAGAATACTTTCCATCTACAGCCACTCTCTGCTTTCTGTCAGCCAGCCAATTCTGTATATATCTGTTCAATGCCTGGAAACAGTGATGATGGAGGGTTATCTGTGTATGTCTGATTAATGGTCGCTGATCGGGTGGTAGTGTAGGGTTGTGTGTGTTTTCTGTATGTATCTGTTCAATGACAGGAGACAGACTGATGGTGGTTGAAGGTTGTGTGTGTATTTCTGTGCATTTCTGCTCAATGGAAGGAGAATAGGGTTGTGGTGGAGGGTTGTGTGTGTGTGTTTCTGTGTATGTCTGTTTAATGGCAGGAGATAAAGTTATCGTGGAGGGGTGTGTATGATTCTGTGTATACCTATTTAAGGGCGACAGACAGGGTGGTGGTAGAGGGTTGTGCATGTGTATTTCTGTGTATATCTGCTCAATGACAGGAGAACACGGTGGTAGTATGTGTGTTTCTGTGTATATCTGTTCAATGGCAGGAGAGTGGGTGATCATGGAGAGTTGTCTGTGTATTCCTGTATATATCTGCTTAATGGCAGGAGGCACATTGTTCATGGAATATTGTGTGTGTGTGTGTGTTTCTGCGTATATCTATTTAATGGCAGGAGACAGGGTGGTGGTGGACGGCTGTGTATGTATGTGAGTTTTTGTGGATATCTGTTTAAGGGGAGTAGGCAGGGTGTCGTGGAAGGTTGTGTGTGTGCATTTCCGTGTATAACAGTTTGATGATAGGAGACTGGGTGGTCAAGGAGGTTTGAATGAGTGTGCGTGTGTGTTTCTGTGTGTATGTACTTAATGGCACGAGACAGTTTGATGTGTGTATGTTATTGTGTATATATGTCCAATGGCAGGAGGCAGGCTGTCCATGGTGTGTGTGGGGGTGTTTCTGTGTATATCCTTTTAATGGCAGAAGACAGGGTGGTGATGGTGGGTAGATGTCTGTGTTTCTGAGTCCAAGTGCTTACTTCTAGGAGACAGGGTTGTGGTGGAGGATTGTGTGTGTTTGTGTTTCTGTGTATATCTGTTAAATGTCAGGGGACAGAGTGTTGGTGGAGGGCTGTGTGTGTTTTTTTCTTCAGAGTCTGTCTGTTGAATGCTGGTGTTAGGGTTGTGGTGAAGGGATGTGTATGTTTTTCTGGATTTATCTGCTCAATGACAGGAGACAGACTGGTGGTGATGGAGGGTTTTGTGTGTGTCTGTTTCTGTATATATCTGATTAATTGCAGGAATCAGGGTGGTGGTGGAGTGTTCTGCATGTATGCGTGTTTCTGTGTATACCTGTTTAAGAGCAGGAGACGGGGTGGTAGTAGAGGTTTGTGTGCTTGTTCCTGTGTGTATCTGTTTTAAGGACGAGAGACAGTGTGGTGGTGGAGGGTGTGTGTGTGTTTCTGTGTATATCTGATTAACGGCAGAAAACAGGGTGATGGTCGAGGTTTCTGTATATATCTGCTTAATGGCAGGAGACAGGTTGGTGATGGAGGGTATCGTGTCTCTGTTTCTGTGTCTATGTTCTTACTGGCAGGAGACAGGGTGGTGGTGGATGGTTGTGTATGCATGTGCGTATATCTGTTTAAGATCAGTAGGCACGGTGTTCATAGAACATAGAACATAAATCATTAGAGCGCAGTACAGGCCCTTCACCCCTCGATGTTGCGCCGACCTGTCATACCAATCTGAAGCCCATCTTACCTACACTATTCCATATATATCCATATGCTTTCCCAATGACGACTTAAATGTACTTAAATTTGGCGAATCTACTAACGTTGCAGGCAAATCATTCCTTATCCTTACTACTCTCTGAGTAAAGAAACTACCTCTGACATCTGTCCTATATCTGTCACGCCTCAATTTAATGCTATGCCCCCCCGTGATCGCCGTCACCATCCTTGCAAAAAGGCTCTCCCTGTCCATCCTATCTAACCCGCTGATTATCTTATATGTCTCTATTAAGTCACCTCTCAACCTTCTTCTCTCCAACGAAAACAGCCTCAAGTCCCTCACACTTTCCTCGTGAGACCTTCACTCCATACCACGCAACATTCTAGTGAATTTCATCTGCACCCTTTCCAAAGCTTCCACATACTTCTTATAATGTGGTGACCAGAACAGTACACAATACTCCTAGTGTGGCCGCATTAGAGTTTTGTACAGCTGTTGCATAACCTCATGGTTCCAGAACTCGATCTCTCTATTCATAAAAGCTAAAACATTGTATGCCTTCTTAACAACACAGTCCACCTGGGTGGCAACTTTCAAGAATCTGTGTACCCGGACACCAAGATCTCTCTACTCAGCTGCAGTACCAAGAATCTTACCATTAGCCCAGGACTTTGCATTCTGGTTACTCCGACCAAAGTGATCACCTCACACTTGTCCGCATTAAACTCCATTTGCAACTTCTCAGGCCAGCTGTGCAGCTTATCTATATCTTCCTGTAGCCTACAACATCTTTCATCACTATCCACAACTCCACCGAACTTCGTGTCGTCTGCAAATTTAATAACCCACCCTTCTACTCCATCATCCAGGTCGTTTATAAAAATGACAAACAGCAGTGGACCTAACACCGACCCTTGCAGCACACCACTAGTGACTGGTCTCCAGGCTGAACATTACCCATCAATCACCATGCTCTGTATTCTTTCAGCAAGCCAATTACTGATCCAAACTGCTCTAACTCCCACAATCCCATTCCTCCGCATTTTGTACAATAGCCTTTTGTGGGGAATCTTATCAAACGCTTTGCTGAAATCCATATACACCACATCAACTGGTTTAATTTCATCCAGCTGTTTGGTCACCTTCTCAAAGAACTCGCACGGTGGCACAGTGGTTAGCACTGCTGCCTCACAGCGCCAGAGACCTGGGTTCAATTCCCGCCTCAGGCGACTGACTGTGTGGAGTTTGCACGTTCTCCCTGTGTCCGCGTGGGTTTCCTCCGGGTGCTCCGGTTTCCTCCCACAGTCCAAAGATGTGCAGATTAGGTGAATTGGCCATCCTAAATTGTCCGTAGTGTAGGTAAGGGGTAGACGTAGGGGTATGGGTGGGTTACGCTTCGGCGGGGCGGTGTGGACTTGTTGGGCCGAAGGGCCTGTTTCCACACTGTAAGTAATCTAATCTAAACTCAATACGGTTGGTGAGGCACGACCTAACCTTCACAAAACCGTGCTGACTAACCATAATCAAATTATTCTTTTCCAGGTGATTATAAATCCTATCTCTTATAACTTTTTCCAACACTTTACAAACAATTAAAGTAAGGCTCACGGGTCTGTAATTACCAGGGCTGTCTCTACTCCCATTCTTGAATGGGGAACCACATTTGCTATGCTCCAGTCTTCTGGCGCCATTCATGTCGACAATAATGATTTAAATATCAATGGCAAAGGCTCGGCAATCTCCTCCCTGGCTTCCGAAAAGATCCTAGGATAAATCCCATCCGGCCCAGAGGACTTATCTACTTTCACACTCTGCAGGATTTCTACCTCTTTCTTGTGAACCTCAATCCCACCTAGTCTAGTTGCCTGGACCTCAGTAATCTCCTCGACAACATTGTCGTTTTATAGAATGAATATCATCAAAAAATATTCATTTAGTGCTTCCTCTATGTTCTCTGACTCCTCACACAATTTCCCATTAATAGCCTTGATAGGTCCTAATCTTACTCTGGTCATTCTTTTATTCCTTAAATACCTATAGAAAGCCTTAACGTTTACCCTGATCCTATCCGCCAACAACTCTCCTGTCCCCTCCTGGCTCTTCTGAGCTCTCTCTTTCGGTCTTTGCTGGCTACCTTATAACGCTCAAGCGCCCTAATTGAGTCTTCACATATCATCCTAACATAAGCCTCCCTCTTCCTCTTGACCAGAGATCCACTTCCTTCGTAACCATGGCTCCCGCGCTCTACAGCTTCCTCCCTGCCTGACAGGTACATACTTATCTAGGACACTCAGGAGCTTTTCCTTGAATAAGCTCCACATTCCTAACATGTCCATCCCCTGCACGTTCCTTCCCCATCCTATGCTTCCTAAATCTTGCCGAATTGCATCGTAATTGCCGTTCCCCCAGCTGTAAATTTCGTGGAAGTTTGTGCGTGTGTATTTCCATGTATAAGTGTTTGATGAGTGGAGACAGGGTGGAGGGTCGTCAAGAAGGTTTGAGTGATTGAGTGTGTGTGTGTGTTTCTGTGTATATGTGGTTAATGGCACGAGACAGTTTGGTGTGTGTGTGTTTTTCTGTATATCTATCCAATGGCAGGAGGCAGGGTGTCCATGGAGTGCTGTGTGTGCGTGTGTGTGTGTGTGTGTGTGTGTGTGTGTGTGTGTGTGCGCGTGTGTGTGTGTGTGTTTCTCCGTATATCTGATTCATGACAGGAGACAGGATGGTGGTGGAGGGTAGATTGTCTGTGCTTCTGTGTCTATGTGCTAACTGGTCGGAGACAGGGTGGTGGTGGAGGGTAGAGTGTCTGTGTGCCTACTGGTAGGGGACAGGGCGGTGGTGGAGGGGTGTGTGTGTGTGTGTATGTGTGTGCGTGTCTCTGTGTATATCTGTTTCATGCCAGGAGAATGAGTGTTGTTTGGGGGTGGGGGACGGTGTCTGTGTTTTATTTCCTGTGTATGTCTGTTTAATGTTAGGTGATATGATGGTGGTGCAGGGTTGAGTGTGTTTTTCTATATATATCTGCTTAATGGCAGGAGACAGACTGGTGGTGGTGGAGGGTAGTGTGCGAGTGTGCTTCTGTGTATATTCGATGAATTGCAGAAAACAGGGCGGTGGTGGAGGGTTGTGTGCGTGTTTCTGTGTATATCTGTTTAATTGCAGGAGACAGGGCGGTCGTGCAGGGTTGTTGTGTGTGTTTCTGTGTATATCTGTTTAAGCGCTGGAGAAAAATTGGTTGTGGAGGGATCTGTGTGTGTTTGTGTGTGTTCTTTAAGGGTAGGAGACGGGGTGGTGGTGGAGTGTTGTGAGTTGGTTTCTCTGTCTATCTGTTGAATGTCAAGAGGCAGACAAGTTGTGGTGGGTTGTGTGCGTGTGTGTTTCTGTGTATATAAATTTAAGGGCGAGAGACAGAGTGGTGGGGGAGGGTGCTGTGTGTGTGTTTCTGTGTATAACTGTTTACTGGTAGGTGGTATGTTGGTGGTGGAGGATTGTGTGTGTGCTTCTGTGTATATGTGCTTAATGGCAGGAGACAGGGTGGTGGTGGAGGGTTGTGTATGTATGTGTGTTTCTGTGTATATCCGTTTACTGGCAGGAGACAGGCTGTTGGTGGAGGTTTGTGTGTTTGTTTCTGTGTATACCTGTTTAATTGCAGGAGACAGGGTGGTGGTGGAGGGTGATATGTGTTTGTTTCTGATTATATCTGTTTCATGGCAGGAGACGTGGTGGCTGTTGAGGGTTGTGCGTTTGTTTCTGTGCATATCTGCTTAATGGCAGGCAACAAGATGTTCTGTGTCTGTGTGTGCGTTTCTGTGTATATCTGTTTAATGGCAGAAAACAATGTGGTGGTTAACAGTTGTGTGTTTGTGTATTTCTACGTATATCTGTTTAATGGCAGGAGACAGGGTTGTGGTGGAGGGTTGTGTGTGTGTGTGTGTGTTTCTGTGCATGTCTGTTTAAAGGCAGGAGACAGGGTGATGGTATTGAGAAGTGTTTGTGTTTCTGTTTATATCCATTTAATCGCCAGAGAGTGTGTGACAGTGGAGGGGTGTGTGTGTGTGTGTGTGTGTGTGTGTGTGTGTGTGTGTGTGTGTGTGTGTGTGTGTGTGTGTGTGTGTGTGTGTGTGTGTGTGTGTGTGTGTGTGTGTGTGTGTGTTTATATTTATATCTGATTAATGGCAACAAACAGGGGGTGATGGAAGGTTGTGTGTGTGTGTGCTTCTGCATGGCGGTAAAACGGCGGGTGACAGGGTGGTAGTGAAGGGTTGAGTGTGTGTTTTTCCGTATATATTGTTGAATTGCAGGAGGCAGGGTGGTAGTGGATGGTTGTGTGTTCGCGTATTTCTGTATATATCTATTGAATCACAGGAGTCACGGAGGCAGTGGAGGGGTGTGAGCGTTTCCCTATATATCTATTTAATTGCAGGGTGGTAGTGGATGGTTTTGTGTGTGTGTTTCTGTGTACACCTGATCAATGGCAGAAAAGAACTTGGTGGTGTAGTGTCGTGTGGGTGTGTTTCTGTGTATCCCTGTTTAATGGCAGGAGACAGCATAGTAGTGGAAGGTTGTGTATGTGTGTTTCTGTGTATAGTTGATTTACGGCAGCAAGCAGGGTAGTAGTGCAGGGTTCTCTATATGTGTGTTTCTGTGTATATCTGTTTAATGGCAGGAGACAGGGTGGTGCTGAAGATATGCGTTTAAGTTGCTGTATATATCTGTTTAATGGCAGGAGACAGGGTTGTGGTGGAGGGAATATGTGCGTGTTTCAGTGCATATCTGTTTAATCGTAGGAGACAGGATGGTGATGGAGGGTTGTGTGTGCTTGTGTTCCTGTGTATATCTGTTTAATGACAGGAGGCAGGGTGTTGGTGGATGGTTGTCTGCATATTTGTGTAAATTTCTGTTTAATAGCAGGAGACAGCGTGGTGGTGGAGAATGGTGAGTGTGTGTTTCTGTGTATAACAGTTTAATGGCCGGAGACAGGGTGGTGCTGGAGTTTTGTGTGTGCACTTCTGCATGTATCTGTTTAATTGCAAGAGACAGGGTGGTCGTGGAGGGTTTTTTTTGTGTGTTTCTGTTTTTCTCTGCTTAATGACAGCAAGCAAATTGGGTGTCAAGGGTTGTGCGTGCATGTGTGTGCGTTCCTGTGTATATCTGTTTAATGGAAGGAGACGGAGGTGGTTTAGGTTTTTGTGTGTTTCTGTGTATATCTTTTTTATTAATAGGTGGCAGGGTGTTAGTGGAGGGTTGTTTGTGGGTGTTTCTGTGTATATCTGCTTAATAGCAGGAGACAGCGTGGTGGTGGAGGGTTGTTTTGTGTGTTTCAGTGTATATCTGATTAATCACAGGAAACAGGGTGTGGTGGAGGGTTTTGTGTGTGTGTGTTTATGTGTATATCTGTTTAATGGAAGGTAATAGCGTGATCGTGGAGGGTTGTGTGTGTGTGTTTCTGCATATATTTGTTTTATGGCAGGAGACAGGTTGTTGGTGGATGGTTGTGTGCTTGTGTTTCTGTCTATATATTTTTAATATCAGGAGACAGGTATTGGTGCTGGTTGGTGTGCATGTGTTTCTGCATATCCTTGCTTAATGGTGGGAGGTCGGACGACGGTGGAGGGTTGTGTGTGTTTGTTTCTGTGTATATCTGTTTAATGGCCGGAAACAATGTGGTGGTGAAGGGTTGTGTGTGTGTGTTTCTGTGTATTTCTGCTTATTGGCAGGAAACAAATTGGGTGTCTATGCTTGTGTGTGCGTGTATGTTTGTGTGCGTGGGTGTGTTTTTCCGTGTATATCTGTTTAATCGCAGGAGACAACGTAGTCATGGAGTTTTTGTGTGTGTGTGTGTGTGTTTCTGTTATATTTGTTTCATGGCAGGAGACAGGAAGGTGGCTTAGAGTTTTGTGTGTGTTTGCGTGTCTATCTGTCTATTGACCGGAGGCAGGGTGTTTGTGGAGGGTTGTTTGTGTCTGTGTGTGTGTGTGTGTATTTCTGTATATATCTGCTTAATAGCGGGAGACAACGTGATGGTGGAGAGTTGTGTTGTGTGTTTCAGTGTATAGCTGAAAAATCTGTTGCTGGAAAAGCGCAGCAGGTCAAGCAGCATCCAAGGAGCAACAGAATCGACGTTTCGGGCATAAGCCATGAGGGGGATTTGCCAAGCAGGCTAAGATGAAATGTAGGGAAGAGGGACTTGGGGAAGGGGCGTTGGGAATTCGATAGGTGGAAGGAGGTTAATGTGAGGGTGATAGGCCGGAGAGGGGGTGGGGGTGGAGAGGTCGGGAAGAAGATTGCAGATCAAGAACCCTTGTGGTTGGAGGGTTCCTAGACGGAAAATGAGGCGCTCTTCCTCCAGGTGTCATGTTGCTGTAGTCTACCGATATCCCCAGACCATAGCAACATGACACCTGCAGGAAGAGCGCCTCATCTTCCGCCTAGGAACCCTCCAACCACAAGGGATGAATGCAGATTTCTCCAGGTTTCTCATTTTCCCTCGCCCCACCTTCTCTCAGTCCCAACCCTCGGACACAGCACCGCCTTCTTGACCAACAATCTTCTTCCCGACCTCTCTGCCCCCAACCCCTCTCCGGCCAATCACCCTCACCTTAACCTCCTTCAACCTATCGCGTTCCCAACGCCCCTCCCCCAAGTCCCTCCTCCCTAATTTTTATCTTAGCCTGTTTGGAAAATCCCCCTCATTCCTGAAGAAGGGCTTATGCCGAAACGTCGATTCCCCTGCTCTTGGGATGGTACCTGACCTGCTGCGCTTTTCCAGCAATACATTTTTCAGTTCTGATCCCCAAACTGAATCATGTGACCTCTCTTTGTACATTGTCCAAACTATGTCTCCATTACATTCCCTCTTCCCTGTAGACGTATCATTGTTGCTGTCACGCAGAGCCATACACTTAGCAGTAAATGGTCTTGGTCAATTTGAAGATATGTTTATATGTCCGTGCATCATTAAAACATAAAATATTTAATGTATTCAGAATACCTGTGTTAAAATTAATGCACTTTTTTAACATATACAGAATTTGCTGGAAACGCTCAGCAGGTCTGTCAGCATCCAGATGCCTATTACATGCTGTAGTTGTACCAGCCTCCACCACTTTCTCTGGCATCTCATTCCATACGCACACCATCCTCTACATGAAAAGGTGCCTCTTAGGTCCCTTCAAAACCCTTCCCATCTCACTTCAACCACTGCCCTCTAGTTTTGGAGGCCCCCTAACCTGGGGAAAACCATAACTACTCACCCTATCCATGACCATTCTGATTTTATAAACTTCTACTGCTGCAACATATGACTCCAATCAACACGAATCGCTGTGCTTTCAGTCATCTCGAGCCTAAATTCTGAAATTCAACACTGACACTTCTTTCTCCACCAGGTCACAATTCTACAACCAGTATAATCAGTTTGTTCAGATATATCATGAGACACTTCTGTGTGTTTTACACCCAGACCTTTGTGCCCGGAGGTAGGGACCACTCGGCAATACCCATAAAGCTGGAACATTATTCTCCTGTGTGTTTGTTCATCAGCCTGTGCTGACACGCTGTGACATTCCTCTGCAACACGCTGTGACATACCTCTGAATCCAGACCTGCGAGTCCAGAGCTAGGAACATTACCACACAAATTCAGGAACTGGAATCAAATCCAGAGTTTTGAATCAGAGACAGGGCCACTACCCACTACACTACCATACCCAGACTTTGGGTCATATTTGAAATGCCAGTTTTCAAATCAGTGTGGATTTATTATAATCAGGTTACCATCATCGAACTACACAAAATACTGTATTGTTAAACAAATTCAAGATATTTGTCTCTACTGTAGCATATTGAGTGCACATGCTTCACCATCGAAATGAACTATGAACGTCTTCAATCGCTATTATCTGTAGTCTGCAATATTAGGGAAAGAAATCCTGCAGACACACTCAGCCCAATGAAGGGTCTCGAATAGATGTTTATCACTGAACACCAGAGACAAACAAAAAGCATAATGTCTGGCCCCAAAACACCGGTCAGCATTATCCAACTCTCACGTGTGAGTGCCCTCTTCCTAAAACCATGAAATGACACCAGGCCCGTGATTACTCTCCAGCCTCTCCTCCCCACTGACTCTGTCTGCAATCTCTCCCTCCTCCCCCTAACCACACAATGCAAACCAAGCTCAGGGTCCTTGTGAAAATCATGGCAGACGTTTGCAGGCCTTTGGAGACAGTGAGGATATTTTAAAGGGGGAGAGTGAGGAGGTGGTAATGTCACACACTGGGCTGAGGGGTGACAGATGGAGTTTAGTTTGGATTAATGCGAGGTATTGGGTTTGGTAAATCAAACAAGAGCAGGACCTATACGATTAAAAGCAGGGCCTTTGGCAGTGTTGGAGAACAGACACCTCGGCCGTCAGGTATAATTCTTTAAAATTTGCATCTCATACAGATAGTGTGGTGAAGAAGGTGTTTAACACACTTGTCTTCATTGTCAGACCTTTGAGTTTTGGAATTGGGACGTCATGTTGAGGTTGTACAGGATATTGTTGAGGCCTCTTCTGAAATACTGTGTCCAGTCTGGTCATCCTGCCCGCTCAGTTCTTAGGAACACCACCCTCTCGGTGAAAAGCTGCCCCTTAGGTCACTTTTAAATGTTTCCCCTCTAACCTTAAACCTGTACCGTCTAGTTTTGGTTTCCCCTGCCCTTGGAAAACACCTTGACTATTCACTTTGATATTACTGACCTTGATATTACTAAGCTGGAGAGGATTGAGCAGACATTAACCTGGATGTGGCTGGGAATGGATGGAGTGCGCTATAAGGGGAGGCTGGATAGGCTGGGGATCTTTTCACTGGAGAGTAGAAGATTAAGGGGTAACTTTACAAAGGTTTATAAAATCATGAGTGGTATAGATAAGCTGAAGGTCCTGATGTCTTTTCCCTCGAGTTGGGGATTCAAAATTGAGGTATATTTTAAGTGTGAGGAAAAAGATTTACAAAAGTCATGAGTGGTAACTATTTTGGACAGAATCTGGGTTATGTGTGGAATGAACTTCCAGAGGAAGTGGTGAAAGCAGGGACAGTTACAACGTTTAAAGTACATTTAGATCAGTACATGGATAAGACGTCAATTTTTATGGTGCTGTGAGCAGCTGCCCTCTCCCTCCTCCTCTCTGAATGAATCCCTGTTGGTTTTCACCCTCTGCCAATGCCTGTGCAGTGGCGAGGGGAGGCCAGCACAGGCTGGTATTTCATCACTTCAAGCACCACAGAGACTACCAGACCTGCCCCACACAGAGTCACACAGATACACAAGTTAATTGTCAGGGTCTGACGTGAAGCTCATCTGGGAACTTAAACGAAACATAAAGAAATGCTCAATTTGCCTCGTAAACTGTTAAAATATGAGTGACAGAGAACTCTCAAATTCTACTGTTTACATAATAACATAAATTTATTTTTAACTGTGAAAGTGAACATTTTGCATCAAGCATTCTGAACTCTGAGACCCCCTTTCTCTTAACTGCTTATTACCCCACTCCAACTCTATAATGAAATAGTGTTTCAATAAGACACTTATTAAAATTGCACTTATTTAATTTCAAAATCACACAGCAGCTGTTGTTTGTGTGTCTTCGCGTGGCCATAGATCTCCCTGGGTCATCTTCTTTCTTTTTACTGAGAATACGTTCCATATGAAAAGGTACCTTTGATAGAGAGTGTTTCCAAATCTCTTGGACCTGTGTTGATGGCATTTACTCTGTCTGCAATTTTCAAAATACCTGGATTTTTAATATCCACAACGTCAGATTATCTCATTGGTTCAATTTTCAAAAACCAATAAATTCACGCTTGATTTGGTTTTAGTATCTTGGGGTATAATTTAAACTGATTGGTAAAATTTGAATTGTTGTCCAAAGAGCAAACATCTCAAGGATCTATTTCAAAGCAAAATGTGACATATTATCCTTCACACTCTGCGTCTGCCATCCTCTCATATCACAGGTGCTTGGAAGCTCTCAGTTCAGAATAGAATTCACACTATCTTAAAGACACATACACACTTTCAACTTCATTACATTAATACCCTGATGTCAATACAGACACTTGGAGCCAATCTGGATTTCTCCTGCTCTATGGTTTGTCAATATCTCATTCACTCCGTCTGGTTTGTATCAGGAATTTTGTTGCTCCATTGACAGCATGTCATTATTCGACTCCATCCGTGGGAATATATCAGTATTTCACTTGCTCACACTAGTGAGTGGGGCAGGAATTCAGTTGTTGCATGGGAACTGTGACTCTATAACAATCTCAATGTTTGTTGATGGCAGCGAAACTGGAAGAACTCTGAAGTCTATGCAGGACAGTGTGGAACTCTAACAGTACAATCACATATTGGTATAGTGTTCAGGTGTATGGCAGCTGGGGATCAATGCAGAGCAGTGTGAGGTAATGCACTTCGGTAGGAAGGACAATGAAAGACAATATAAAACAGGTTGTACCGTTATAAAGGGGGTGTATATGAGCATAGATTGTTGAAGATGTCAGGACAAGTGAGGAGAGCAGTCACTATCACAGATTAATTTCAGTATCTGAGCTGTTTACAGGAGGAGGTGGAGAAGGGAGCCTATGTGCTCACTTCCTGGAGCTGGTGGTGACGATGTGTTGTGAGCCCACCCTCCAGCCCACCGAGACCGTGGGGATTCCATTTGTACCAGATCGACACAAAAGGGAGATGGCATCAGGGCTTCTTAGCTGTGCCAGGGGAAACGGAACTGCCAGTGGGTTTAAAGTGAGAATTGTCCTTAACTGAACATTGCTCCTTACTTGGTCGGTGGGGTGTGGATGTCTCAGAATCTACACACGAGGCGTCCCGGCCCTCTTCAGCTCCTACCAGGGTTCTCCCCACATGGCAGGAGGAGAGGGGTTAAGGGAATGGATATCGGGCACTCCACCACCCGGCTTAGCCCTTTCTGTCCTATTCCAGGCTGTTTCTCCTGGAATGGGAGAAGGGGAGGGAGGGAGGGCGGGATAGAGGGGGTGGGTGGCCCTGTTGTTGGTGCTGGTGTAACTGGGGATAGTGGCAAATGGTGAGTGAGTCTGTCGACAGTGTTGTATCCATGCAGTGTTATTAATATGGGGAGGGGGTAAAGTGGACGGGGTGACAGAGAGAGAGTGACAGTGAGAGACAGAGACGGAGAGAGCGAGAGAGAGAGAGAGAGAGAAGGTGCTGCATGCAGTAGTGAGTGTGGTGGACCATGAGCTTTGTTCAGGGGTCGGTGCGATCACAGATATACAGTGAGAGCGAGGGAGCAGAGAGAATACAGTGAGCCTTATCCTGACAGAGCGGGGAAGGTTATTGATGCTTGTCCTGTTTTGCTGGACATTTCTTCAGACCCCAGATACTGCACTGAGCTGCGTGGTGAGCTCAGACCGTGCTCGGAGGGTCTGGTGGTGTGATCCCCTCTGGGAAGAGAATGGTCGCACTCTGTACTGGCCCATCCACCAGGACCTCCGTGCCCCTGTCGACAAACCGTAGTGTAACTGCTACTTATCTGCCATGCTCAGAGTAAACTGTGCAGGGCAGCTCCGAACTGAGAAAGCACAACCATGTGCCCATTGACCTTTTAAAGTTGGCACCAGTGTCAGGGATCACGGAATATCCAGGGACATCCGGGCGGTGGTGTGTACCTCCAACTATGATGGGTGGGAGAATCGGTCTGGAATTGAATGAGAGGGACATCATGGGTGTGGTTGGGTAGTTAATGACGTGGGTTCGATACGATAACACCAGGAAGCCAGCTTAGCCTCGTGAGGACGATCCCTCTGTCACAGTCAATGAAAATGGCACGGAGATAAATTATTGTTAGAACCTTCCCAATGAGTCATAAATTCTGTTGAAACCAAGTCCAAATACAAAGATGCACAACAAATGCTCATCTGACGTCACACTATTATCCCTTTTCTCCCATCTTTCCTGGAAACACTGGCTCATGTTACAGGATGCAATCGAAGTGTCTACATTTCAGCATTCTGAAACCTGGGAACACATCCTTCCATAACACAGTCTCTCAGTCTCCCCCTTTCTGTCTATAACCCAAACCCCTCCCATGTGGTGATATTTAAACTGATTCCACCGCCATCTCTCTCTGGCAGTGATGTTCAATCCCACAGCACCCCCTTGTCACGACACAATGGAGAAATGGAGCTGTAAATGGGTGGAAACTGTACATCCTGTCACTTCCAGCATGGGCTGCAAGTTTCCCAACTCTGGGCAGGGATCTAACACATTGTTAATAAGCATCGCACTGGGGTGGTGTACACAGTCCGACATGCTGAGAGGTTAACTGCTCCTGGTTTACAGATCAATGCACTGGGGTGGGGTACACAGTCCTACATGCTGAGAGGTTGACTGCTCCTGGTTTACAGATCAATGCACTGGGGTGATGCACACAGCCCGAAATGCTAGGAGGGTAACTGCTCCTGGGTTACAGAACAATGCACTGGGGTGGTGTACACAGTCCGACATTCTAGGAGGGTAACTGCTCCTGGATCAATGCACTGTGGTGGGGTACACAGTCCTACTTGCTGGGAGGGTAAATGTTCCTGGTTTTCAGATGAATGCACTGCGGTGGTGCATACAAACCTACATGCTGGGAGGGAAACTGCTCCGGGGATAAAAATCAATGCACTGGGGTGATGTACAAAGTCGTACATGCTGAGAGGGCAACTGCTCCTGGTATACAGATCAGTGCACTGGGGTGAGGTACACAGTCGTACATGCTGGGAGGGTAATTGCTCCTGGTTTGCAGATCAATGCACAGGGGTGGGCTACAAAGCTCCACATGCTGGAAGAGGGTAACTGCTCCCGGGTTACAGAACAATGCACTGGGGTGGTGTACACAGTCGCACATGTTGGGAGGGTAACTGCTCCTGCGTTACAGAACAATGCACTTGTGTGGGGTACACAGACCTACATGCTGGGAGGATAACTGCTCCTGGTTTACAGATCAATGCACTGGGATGGTGTACACAGTCCTACATGCTGGGAGGGTAACTGCTCCTGGTTTTCAGATCAATGCACAGGGGTGGTGTACACAGTCCTACATGCTGGGGGGTTAACTGCTGCTGGGTTACAGATCAATGCATTGCGGTTGGGTACACAGTCCTACATGCTGAGAGGATAACTGCTCCTGGTTTGCAGAGCAATGCACTGGGCTGAGGTACACAGACCTACCTGTTGGGAGGGTAACTGCTCCTGGGTTACAGATCAATGTACTGGGGTGGGGTACACAGCTCCACATTGTGGAAGGGTAATCTGCTTCACTTTACAGATCAATGCACAGGGATGGTGTACACTGCTCTACATGCTGGGAAGGTAACTGCCCCTGGTTTACAGATCAGTGCACTGGGGTGAGGTACACAGTCGTACATGCTGGGAGGGTAACTGCTCCTGGTTTACAGATCAATGCACTGGGGCGGGCTAGGCAGACCTGTGTGGGGTACACAGCTCCAAATGGTGGAAGGGCAGCTGCTTCAGGTTTACTGATCAATGCACAGGGATGGTGTACACTGCTCTACATTCTTGCAATGTAACTGCTCCTGGCTTACAGATCAATGCACTGGGGTGGGGTACACAGTCCTACATGCTGGGGGGGTAACTGCTCCTGGGTTACAGATCAATGCACAGGGATGGTGTACACTGTCCTACATGTTGGGAAGGTAACTGCTCCTGGTTTACAGATCAGTGCACTGGGGTGAGGTACACAGTCGTACATGCTTTAAGGGAAACTGCTCCTGGATTAGAGATCAATGCACTGGCGTGGGCTGCACAGACCTCCATGCTGGGAGTTGAACTGTTCCTGGTTTACAGATCAATGCACTGAGGTGGGGTACACAGTCCTATTTGCTGGGACTGTAACTGCTCCTGGTTTATTGATCAATGCACTGGAATGGGGTACACAGTCCGACTTGCTGGGAGGGTAACTGCTACTGGTGTACAGGTCAACGTACTGGGGTGGTGTACACCCTCCTCCATGCTGTGAGGATAACTACACGTGGTTTACAGCATAATTCACAGACGATTACTGCACAGTTCGCTGTGCTACTCAGACTGTGTGGCTGAGTTTTTTAGATAATGCACTGCTTTTGTCTGCGCACCTCACGGTTCTGGGCAGATATCTCGTCTGGGTTTATAAATCAATGCACTGCTGTGATCTGCACACGGCTCCACTCTGGACAGATTGCTGGGTTGTACTGAGCAGCACACTGGCCTGGTCTATGCAGTGTTCCGCAGTGAACAGGTATCTCCTCTGGGTTTATGATGTCTTTGCTGGTTCTATGAGTTGGATTGAGAATGTTGTAAATCGAACACTTTCAGCTCATCTTGCAATGCCTTTAGTTCCCATTCCTGCGATTGGACCCCCTGTCTCTCACTCCATTAATGTTACAATGTGCCCAGGTGCAGTGCATCATGCTGGTGGGGTGGATAGGGAGGAAGGTGATGGACAGGTCAAGGAGTCCCCGGAACGTTCTGCCCCAACATTCTATAACTGCCATTCCCCAGAACATTCTGTCCCCTACATTCTGTAACTGACATTCCCCAGAAGTTCTCTCCCCAACATTCTGTGACTATCATTCCCCGGAATGTTCCATCCCCAACATTCTGTAATTGACATTCCCCAGAACGTTCTGTCCCCAACATTCTATAACGGCCATTCTCCGGAACGTTTTGTCCTCGACATTCCATAACTGCCATTCCCATGAATGTTCTGTCCCCAACATCCTATAACTGCTATTCCCCGGAACGTTCTGTCCCCAACATTCGAAACTGACATTCCCCGGAACATTCTGTCCCTGACATTCTATAACTGCCATTCACCAGAATGTTCTGTCCCTGACATTGTTTGTGAAAGGCCAGACGTCAGTGAATTGAACAAACGATAAGATCCCGAGGGAAGAGATCCCGTTCCAGGGAGAAGGAGACACTGTTCCGAAGGCCCCTCAGGCAGTTAAAAGAGTTAATATATTTTCCCTGCGTTTACATTTCTCCACGACACAGGATCGACCACAATTTAGACCAAAATACAGAAATTCCCAAACTCCGTATGTCTTCAGGAAACTGGGAGAGAATCCTTCAGAACAGCAATGTTTCCACCCACCGTATTAGGAACTGGGAAGGAGTGACCTGTGTCTGTTCTCGAGTGATCGAGTGTGTGGGAATGTTCTAGAAACCATCTGTCCTTATGGATGTGTCTCTGTGTGTTTGGGGAGGGAGGGCTTCTTGTGGTTTATGTCACTTTTTTGTCAGTAATTCCAACCTTCCCATTTGTTATTCCAGCTCCAATTATTTTAATAAATCCCTGAATACAGCGACACATTTGAAAATCTCACTGGGTCCCCGATCAAACGGGTCCCTTTGCCTCCAGGCTGATGGATAATGGGTTTGTTTTCCTTCCTCACAGTTAACGTAGTGACCATCTACGTCCTGCTTTATAAAGATTGTGGATTGTCTCCATGTGTCAGACGTTACCTGGGGGCCATGGCAGCGGCGGATCTCCTGGTCATTATCCTCGACCTGATCCTGAGACACATTCCCATTGTTTATAATGAACAGTTTTATTTCCTGATGGACTCCGTCCCCGTGTGTAATGTCGACGCCGTCCTGCTTTATGCAGCCACTGACTGCTCTGTCTGGTTCACCTTTGATCGGTTTGTGGCCATTTGTTGCCAGAAGTTGAAAAGTAAATATTGCAGTGAGAAAACGGCGGCTGTGGTTCTGGGAGCAGTGACTGTGCTGAGCTGTTGAAAGAACATTTTCTGGTATTTTATGCTCACGGCTCGGTATTGGCTGTGGAACGACCCCTGGTTTTGTGATGTAACAGTCGCTGTTCGTTACTCCAGTGTCTGGGTCACAATCGAGTCCCTCTACCACATTCAAACTCCGTGTGTCCCATTTCTCCTGATTCTGCTGCTCAATGTTCTCACCGTCAGATACATTTTAGTGACCAGCAGAGCCCGCAGGAGACTCCGCGCTCACACCAATGGGGACGCTCAGTCTGACACAGAAATGAGAAACCAAAAAAAATCCATCATTTTACTGTTTGTGATCTCGGCCAATTTCATCCTGTTATGGTCAACGTTCATGCTGTTTTCTATATGGAGACGGATACCTGATATTGTGGATACCCCTGTGTATCTCCATAGCATTGTGCAGGAATTGGGCTTCATGCTGCAGCTCCTCAGTTGCTGCACAAACACCGCGATTTATGCCGTGACCCAGACTAAGTTCAGGCAGCAGCTGAAGGATGTGCTGAAATATCCCTTCACCCAAATTCATCAAACAATCAAATTTCCTCTTTAAGAAATCCATCCTGGATTTTCTCATTTCAATTCAATGTTTCAGCGATGGAACAGCCTGTCGCTATGGTAACAGACTGAGGGTAGCGCTGGTATTCCATCCTTATCCCACAGGAGGGTTACAGGGTCATACTTAAATGTTTTTTTAAACTCAGGGGCCAATGAGAAAAGGCACCATCCCACTGACTGTATCCATCACTTCCATTTATAAACAATAAAAATGTTGATTAAAGCGTGCCGAGCAGCAGAGTGACCGATGTTGTTGTGTGTCTTTGTGTTGAAGAAGCTGAGCTGGAGAGAGACAGACTCAGCCCCAAGTCCTGGTCCTCAGGAAAGGGAAGGGGACCGGGTCCTGTGGTGAGGAGCTGGGTTTAACTCCCCTCTGTCCCCCCCTCCACTCCAACCCGGCCTCCCCATTTCATCTCCAAATACTCTTTTCCTCAATTATTTCCCTCTGTCTCTTTCTGCACATTCGTTTTTTCTCACCACCTCTCCGTTTCACTCTCCCTCATCGCCCTCTCTCTCACACACACAGCCCTCCTGGTTTGTGCATCTGCTTCCATTCTTTCCTCTCTCCCTAACCCACACTCTCTCTCTCCTGCCATCTCTGTCTCCCTCCCGCAATTCCGTCTCTACACTACTTTCTTCTCCCCCAACATCTCTTTATCCACTCAGTGCCATCCCCACCACCAAAACACATAGCCTCACCACCGACGCCCCTCCCCTCCCAAATTTCTGGATCAGAGGGAGAGGGAAGTATCAGGGAGACGGAGTGCGTCAGGTAGTGAGGCAGGAAGGGACGGGATGGACAGAGATTCAGTCAAAGACTAACAGTTGAAGGTGGGGAGAAAGAGACGCAGAAGGAGACGAATCGAGAGTGAGAGAAGGTGGAGAGAGAGTGAAGGAGCAGGGAGAGAGAGAGGGGCAAGACAGCGATAGACTGAGGGCGAGAGGGAGAGAGACGGGGTGGAGATAATGAGAGACAGGGGAGAGAGAGAGTGGGCGAGAGGAAGAGTGAGACTGAGAGACGGGCGAGGGAGGGGGCAAGAGAGAAAAAGAGATGGAGCGAGAAAGAGAAGGGGAGGGAGAGGGAGGACGAGAGAGAGGGGGGCGAGAAAGAGAGAGCGGTTATGCAAAACAGAACGAGAGGGGTGAGAGAGAGAGAGGTCGGAGGGGTGGGCGAGAGAGAGTGAGCAGTGAGAGAGAGAGGGGGAGAGGAGATCGTGAGGGCGAGAGGGAGAGTGGGCAAGAGAAAGTTAGAGTGGGCAAGTGAGAGAGAACCAAGGGATAAGAGAGAAAGAGAATGGATGAGAGAGAGAGAGAAATGGGACGAGAGGGACACAGAGGTTAGAGGGAGTGAGAGAGAGGGGGCAAGACAGAGAAATATGGTCAAGGAGAGGGGGTGGGAGAGAAATATGAGGCGAGAGATGGAGGGGGATGAGAGGAAGACAGTGGAGGGCGGGAGAGAGCAAGACAGTCAGAAGGGGAAAGAGAGAGAGAGAGATGTATCGAGGGAGAGCACGAGTGAGTGGGTGAGAGAGAAAGAGGTGCAAGGGAGAGAGGGATGAGAGAGACAGAGAGAGCGTGAGAGAGGGAGAACGAGAGACAAAGATTGAGTGGGCATGTGATGGAGAGAGTGTGAGAGAGAAAGCGAGCTGGAGAAGAGAGCGTGAGAGCGAGCGAGAGAGAGAGTGAAGGGAGAGCGCGTGGCAAGCAAGGGGGGCAAAGCAGAGTGAGAGTGAGAGGGCGGTGGGCAGTGTGAGAGTGAGGGGGTAAGAGAGAGAGAGGACGAGAGAGGGGGTGCGAGAGAGAGAGAGAGAGAGAGAGAGGGAAAGTGCAAGAGCAAGACAGGGAGCTAGACAGAGGGGTTGAATGCGAAAGAGTGGGAACGAGAGAGTTGGGAATAAAGAGAGTTGGAGAGAGAGAGAGAGTGACAGGGAAGGTGAGGTGGCGAGCTAGAGAAAGGGGGTGAGGAAGAGAGAGAGGGACGAATGAGAGAGGTAGAAAGAGAGAGAGAGAGATTGGGAGGATGAGAGAGAAAGGTTGCGAGTGAGAGAGGCAACAGAGTGATAGAAAGGGGACGAGAAAGAGGGGCAATAGAGACAAAGGAAAAGAGGGAGGGAGAGAGGGATGGAGGGAGGGAGTAGAAAAAGAGGGAGAAAGAGAGAGCGCGCGTTGACAGACCGAGAGGGACTGGTCGGGTGAGGCGAGAGAGACTGGACGAGAGAGAGAGCGAGGGCGAGAGAAAGAGCGAGGGCGAGAGAGATAACGCGATGTCGATAGAGAGAGAGAAAGGGCAAGAAGGAGAGAGGGGTGTCAGAGAGACAGAGCAAGGGGGGGTGGGAGAGACACAGAGGGTGCGAGGGAGAGCGAGCGTGAGGAGCAAGAGAAGGCAATACAGAAAAAGAGAGAGAGGGAGAGAGACAGAGCGAGAGGGAGGGCGGGTGAGAGCTGGCGAGAGAGAGAGAGAGAGAGAGAGAGAGATGGAGAGAGTGGCCAAGAGCAAGATAGACAGCGGGGGAGCGAGAGGGAGAGAGAGATGGGGGCATGCCGGAATGTGCACGAGAGAGAGATGATGAGAGAGAGGAGAGAGAGAGACAGGAAGGGCGAAAAGGAGAAGGGGTGCATTAGAGGCGGCGACGGGGTGCAAGAGAGGGGACGTTGAGAGAGGGGAGAGAGAGAGGAACGAGAGAGGGGAGAGAGACAGGGGAAGAGAACGAGGGGAGGGCGAAAGAGGGCAGGACGAGCGAGAAGGGAGGACGAGGGGCTGTAATAGAGAAGAGAGAGGGGAGGGCATGTGAGTGGAGGGCGAGAGAGAGGGGACGACGACAGAGGGAAGAGCGAGAGAGGGAAGAGCGAAAGAGGGGAGGGCGAGACAGAGAGCGAGGGCAAGAGAGAGAGCAAGGGAGAGATTGGGGAGGGCGAGAGAGAGCGCAAGGGCGAGAGAGAGAGAAAGAAAGGGCAAGAAGGAGTGAGGGGTGTTTGAGAAGGGGATGACGGAGAGGGGGGCGGGAGAGAGAGAGTGGTGAGAGCGAGAGTGAGCACGAGGGGGCAAGAGAGGCGAGCCAGAGAAAGAGAGAGCGGGAGAGGGACAGAGCGGGAGGAAGGGAGATAGAGATTGGGCGAGAGAGAGAGAGAGAGAGAGACAGAGAGAACGCCCAAGAGAAAGATAGAGAGAGGGGGAGTGAGAGAGAGAGAGAGAGAGAGGTGTGGGGATCACGTGAGCGTATGAGAGAGAGAGAGATGGTGAGAGAGAGGAGAGTGAGAGGAAGGTGGAACAGGAGAGAGTGTGCATTAGAGTTGGTGAAAGAGAGGCAGGCAAGAGAGGGGAGAGAGAGAAAGGGCAGAGAGAGAGAGGGAGAAAGATGGGAGACAGAGAGAGTGGGATAGAGTGGTGGGCGAGAGAGAGGAGGGCGAGAGAGGGGAAGGTGAGAGAGGGGAGGACGAGAGTGGGCAAGAGTGGGTAAGGTGAGTGTGGGGAAGGCGAGAGAGCGGAGGGTGAGCGATGGGAAGGTGAGGGAGTGGAGGCGAGAGAGGGGAGGGAGAGGGGGTGTGATAGAGGAGAGACAGAGGAGAGGAAGAAAATGGGGAGTACGAGAGTGGCAGGAAGGAGAGAGAGGAGGGAGGGCGAGAGAGGGGAGGGAGAGTGGAGGGAGAGAGAGGGGTCGTGAGAGAGGGGAGAGTGAGAGAGGGGAGGGCGAGAGAGGAGAGGGAGAGTGGAGGGCGTGAGAGGGGAGGGCAAGAGATGGGAAGAGAGTGGGAGCGAGGGGAGGGCTAGAGAGGGTAGGGCAAGAGACGAGTGGGTGAGAGAACGTGAGGGAGAGAGAGGGTCAGGACAATATAGGGCAGGACAAGAGAGGTGAGGGCGAGAGAGAGGAGGGCAAGAGAGCGGAGGGCAAGTGGAGGGAGAGGGGGAGGGCGTGGGAGGGAGGGAGAGATACGGGAGATCGAGATGGGGAGGCGACATAGTGGAGGGCGAGAGAGAACTGGGCAAGAGAGAGGGGGCAAAAGAGAGGGGGCAAGAGAGGAGTGGGCGAGAGAGTGGGCGAGAGAGATGGCAGAAAGAGAGCGGAGAGGGAGGGGAGAAAGAGAGGGGGAGAGGGGGAGTGACAGGGAGAGGGATAGATAGGAGTTGAGAGGGAGACAGAGGGGTGAAAGAGAGAGAGACTGAGCAAGAGTATGGGACGAGAGAGAGGGTGGGCGAGCAAGTGAGGTGTGCGTGACAGAGAGGTGCAAGAGGGAGGGAGGAAGGAAGAGAAGGAGAGAAGGGGCAGAAAGAGAGAGGGGCAGGATGAGAGAGGGTTAGAAAGACAGGGACAGTAAGAGGGGGAGAAAGAGAGTGAGGGAGAAAGAGAGAGGGGGTGAAGGAGAGGTGGGAAAAAGAGGGGAGCGAGGGAGAGGGGAGAGAGATAAGGGGCCAGAGAGAGGGGAGAGAGAGTGGGGATAGAGAGCGCGGGGAGAGTGTGGAGAGAGAAAGCGGGAAGAGAGTGGTGATAAAGAGAGGGGTGAGAGAGTGGGGAGAGAGAGGAGAGTGAGAGGAAGATGGAACAGGAGAGAGGAGTGTATTAGAGGCGGTAACAGAGAGGGGGCTAAAGAGGGGCAGGGGAGAGAGATAAAGGTCAGAGAGAGAGATAGGGGAGACAGATGGGAGACAGAGAGAGGGGGATAGAGTGGTGGGCAAGAGAGAGGAGAGCGAGAGAGGGGAAGACGAGAGACGGGAGGATGAGAGAGGGGGCAAGAGAGGGGAAGGCGAGTGAGGGGAGGGCGAGAGAGGGGAGGGTGAGCGACGGGAAGGCGAGAGAGCGGAGGTGAGAAAGTGGAGGGACGGGGGTGCGATAGAGGAGAGACAGTGGGAGGGCGTGAGAGGGAAAAGCGAGAGTGGGGAGCGCAAGAGAGGTGGGAGGGCGAGAGACGCGGGAAGGCGAGAGAGGGGAGGGCGAGAGAGGGGTGGGTAATGGAGGTGAGGGAAAGAGAGGGTCAGGGCGATAGAGGGGAGGGCGAGAGAGGGGAGGGCAAGGGGAGGGAGAGGGGGAGCGCGTAGAAGGGAGGGAGAGATTTGGAAGATCGATATAGGGGAGGGTGATATAGTGGAGGGCGAGAGAGAAATGGGAAGAAGGGGAGAGAGTGGGGACGAGAGAGGGGGCGAAAGAGAAAGGGGCAAGAGAGAGATGGGCGAGAGAGACGGGATAAAGAGAGCGGAGAGAAATAGGGGAGAAAGACAGGGGGAGAGAGAGGGGGAGAGACAGGTGAGAGAGAGAGACAGAGGGGAGAAAGGAAGAGAGAGATTGAGCAAGAGAGAGGGACGAGAGAGAGAGGGTGGGCGAGCAAGTGAATTGTCAATGACAGAGAGAGAGGTGCAAGAGGGAGGGAGAGATGGTGAGAAAGAGAGAAGGAGCAGAAAGAGAGAGGGGCAGAATGAGAGAGGGGCAGAAAGACAGGGAGAGTAAGGGGGGAGAAAGAGAGAGGGGGAGAAAGAGAGAAGGGGAGAAGGAGAGGCGGGGAGAGAGAGTGAAGAGAAAGTGGGGAAACAGAGAGAGGGGAGAGAGAGGGTGGGGGAGAGAGTGGGTTTGGAGAGAGAGTGGGGAGGGTGAGAGAGATGAAGAGAGAGGGGAGAGAGAGGGGGAGAGAGGGAGGAGAGAGGGGGAGAGAGAGTGAGGGGGAAGGAGCGGGTGGAGGGGAGTGGTGGAGGGAGAGGGAGAGGGGGAGGGAGAGGGGGAGGGAGAGGGGGAGGGGAAGGAGAGTGGGAAGGGGTGGAGGGGGAAGGGAGAGGGGGTGAGAGAGAGGTGAGGGAGAGAGGGAAGGGTGGGTAACAGAGAGGGCGAAAGGTGGACAGAGAGAGATGGGGAGAGAGAGAGGGAGCAGAGAGAGATAGATTGCCATAGAAAGGGTGATAGCGAGGCGGGGAGAGAGAGAGGGAGAGAGAGTGTGGGAAGAGCGGGGGGGAGAAAGAGTGGAGAACAGAGTTTGGGAGAGAGAAGGGGAGAGAGCGGGGAGAGTGCATGAGAGAGAGGGGAAGGGATAGGTGTCGGATGTAGATAGTGTGCGTGTGGGAGAGGGGTGGGAGAGGAGAGACGGGGAGAGTGCGGGAAGAGAGACAGGAGAGAGAGGTGGAGGGAGGGGGCTGGGAGAGAGGGGGGGAGAGGGGGAGAATGTGGGGGTGGAAGAAGGAGAGGGAGAGGGTGAGGGAGTGGGGGAAGGCTGGGACAGAGGGGAGTGAGGGGTGCAGGGAGGATGGAGGGAGAGAGGGAGGGAGAGGGGTTATGGAGAGGGGGAAAGCGGGAGGGAGAGAGAAGGGGAGAGAGAGGGAGCAGGGAGAGAGAGGCCAGAGAGAGGGGCATAGAGACGTGAGGAGAGTGAGGCGGGGGGTGAGAGAGGTGGGGGAGAGAGAGGCGAGAGAGAGAGGCAGGGAGAGAGAGGCAGGGAGAGAGAGCGCGAGAGTGGGTGAGAGAGTGTGGGGAGAGAACGTGGAGGAGAGAGTTTGGGGAAGTGTAGGGGAGAGGGGAGGGAGATGGCGAGAGAGAGGGGAAGAGGGGGAGACAGAGAGGGCAGACAGAGAAGGGGAGACAGAGAGGAGGGTAGGGGGATAGAGGCAACGGAGAGGGGGGAGGGAGTGGTACAGTGATAGTGATGAGGGAGAGAGGGAAGGGAGTGGGGGTGGGAGTGGGGGGCAAGGGGATGTGGAAGGGTGAGGGGGAGGGTGAGGGGGAGGGAATGTAGAGGGAGATGGTGAGGGAAATGGGGTAGGGGAGAGAGAGCTACAGGGAGGGAGAGGGTGTAGAGGGGAGACAGAGAGAGGGGGCATAGAGAGGCGTGGAGAGAGGGGGAGAGAAAGGGGGAGAGAGAGGGTAAGAGAGAGGGAGAGAGAGGGGAGAGATGGGGAGAGAGAGGGGAGAGAAGGGCAAGGGGAAGAGAGGGGTGAGAGAGAGGAGGAGAGAGGGGCAGAGAAAGGTGGGGAGAGAAAGGTGGGGAGAGTGGGTGTAGAGAGAGGGGGTAGAGAGAGGGGGGGCGGGTAAGAGTGGTAGGAGAGAGGGCGAGAGGGGGAAGGGAGAGGGCGAGGGAGAGTGAGGGAGGAAAGCGAGCGGGGGTGGGAGTGAGGTGGAGATGGGGCAGGGCGGGTGGAGGGAGAGTGGGTAGGGAGAGGGGAAGAGAGGTGGAGAGAGAGAAGAGGAGAGGGGGAGCAGAGAAAGGGGGGCAGAGAGAGGTGCATAGAGAGGTGCGGACAGCAAGGCGGGGAGAGAGAGGCGGGGAAACAGAAGCGGAGAGAGAGGGTAAGAGAGAGACAGGGAGAGAAAATGTGGGAAAGAGTGAGGAGAGAAGGGGTGAGAGAGGGAGCAGGAAGGGGGCAGAGTGAGGCGCATAGAGAGGCGTGGAGAGAGAGGGGAAGAGGGGGGAGTGAGGGGGAAATGGGATCAATTCTGCAGCACCTACTGTCCCAGTGGAAAAGGCCACTATTTTAAGCCCTTGAACAGGCTATCGGCTAATCTGAGTTTTCAATCTTGTTCTTTGACAGTTTTCAACAGGTTTTGCACAAGGGATCAAGCAGACAGGATAAACTTCAATTGTAGTCAACACAACAAAAGGCAATTCAGTTTAAATGAGAAGGATTAATCGAGATCAGGCCTCAGGTGAGGATGCAAAACAGTTAAGTTTGGAATTACCAGAGACCAACAGACTGTCCATTCAATTACTGAAGTTTGACTCATAGTGCTTTCCTAACCAAACTATTTTGATGCATGATGACACCTCTGGAGCAGGTGGGACTGATCCAGGCCTTCTGGCTCAAAAGCGGAGACACTACCACAGAATTACAAGAGCACTTCTTTTAGGCTGAGTAACCAGTGGGTTAATTTGCCCAATTATCTAACTAATACTGTTACCATCCTAAAGATGGGAAATAAGCCAAATATTAATGGGATGAAAGATGTTATAACAGTCTCTCTGACAAGGGACAAAATATCTTCCATCTGTTGTTTTGTTCATCCTTCGATAGTTTGAAATTTTTAAACCTTCTGGTCTACCATCATCTTTGCAGTTTTGTGCATCTTTTCTTTCAATTTGATGTCACCTATGCACTGCTGTTCATCGTGCATTTCTTTTACAAGTTAATATATATTGTTGAGAATTATAAAATAACTGAATATATTCTTCTGCTTTAACATTCTAACTGTAGTCCCATTCCAGTTTAGCGAACTACTACCTTATCCCCTTGTGACTGCCTTTAAGTTTAGATACTAGTTGAAGAACCAAATCCCTCACCCTAAAGCTAGATTCTATCATGCTGCATTGAATCATACAAAAAGGATATTTTATTTCAGAGCTCATTAATCAATCATATTATCAGGTCTAAAATAGCTGTTCCCTGATTGGTTACAGAGCATCTATTCTGTGAAATTGGACAGAGCAGTCGACCGCACATTGCTTCAGAAGGTAACATAAGCTGAGTGTACAGTACTATTTTAACTAACATTGAACCCTCTGAATATCAGTACTCTGTTAGATCCCTATAATTTCTCAGAGCATGGAATCCCTACGTTGTGGAAACAAGCCGTTCAGCCCGTCAAATCCACACCAACCCGCCAAAGAGTATCCAACCAAACCTATTCCTCAACATTTACCCCTGATTAATGCACCGAAACTGTGCATCGCTGGACTATGGGCAACTTAGCATGACCAAATCACCGAACCTGCACTTCTTTGGATTGTGGGAGGAAACCCACGCAGACATGGGAGAATGTGCAAACTTAACACAGAAAGTCGCCAAGGCTGGAATTGAACCTTGGTCCCTCGTGCGTTGAGGCAGCATTGCTAACTGCTGAGCCGCCTTCCTTTTTTCTTTAAAGACTGAGTGCATTCACCCTGCCTTTCCTGATCATAGGTGACTGCAAAACCATCAAAAACTGTGCAACGAGCAACAAACCTCAGGTTATTAAGCCGTTAAGTTTAATAGTATTAATCAGATTGGGGCAGTGTAAAAGTCTTACCTGCAAAGTTCAGCCCTGGTTCGCAGTTGCTTCATGAAGTCGGAATGTTGCTACCTCTGTTGGTCCAACAGCACTGTCATTGACACAGGAGCTGTTCCACCAGATCGGTTTGTGGTAATCAGAGATCCTGTTACAACAACCTGCGCACATCCAACTCAGTCATCTCAATCAGAAAGAATTAATACAGCACAGATTAGAAGACAACTTGGATCACATTGTGCTTTTGAAATCAGAGGCCCCTATTCAATCCATCACAACTGTGTCGCCTTTTTAAAGTAGCTATTTGGCTCGACCCCTGCTCTCACAGTGTTGCAAATAATGTTTTTTTGCAAGTATTCAAATTAATTTTGGAAATTAACAGTGAATCAGCTGCCACCTCCTTTCCAGATGTTCTCAGCTCTTCTTTGAAACAGGAAAACCCAATGAGAACATTGCAGCATCCAATGTTAAAAAAAAATCACATGCTCAGTCCGTGTAATATGGTGGGTTGTTTTTTTACATAATGCTGAGCAAAAGTTAATTTGAGGCAAAAAGGAGAACTCGAAAAGAAAGGTGAACCACCCGTGGGTAAGAAAGGCAGTCAAGGGCAGTACCCACAAGGAAAAGAATGACATAGAGTGGATGATAAAAAGGAAGTAAACTGATCATGTAATTAAATTGACATAAACAAAAATGAATGGCAAGAGTTGTACAGGTATATAAAAAGTGAATATCTAGACTCAGCATCGAACCCTTGGAGGTTCTGACTCTGGAATTGATAATGGGTACGGGGAAACAGCAGTTAAGTTAAACTCATATTTTACATTGGTCTTCATTCAGGAGGACACCGTTATCATCCCAAAGGTAGCAAATAAGCAAGTTAATCACGGGAAGAAAAATGCTATAACAGTATTTGTCACAAGGGACAAAGTATTGACCAACTAATAGGACTAAAGGCAGACAGGGATCAAAAGTAGATAAAACATTTTTAATGCAACTGGCTGCAGAGATATTCAAGGCATCAATTGGAATATTCCAGAATCAGAGGATACAGGGAGGATCCAGTGGATTGATGAGCCTGTTCAAGAAGGGAAAGAAGGCAGAAATCAGGAAAATATAGACTAGTTAGATTAATATCTATTTTTGTAATATGGCAGAGTCAAATATTAAAGTAATAAATAGCAGGACATTTAGAAAAGCTTATCATGAAACATGGTAGACTGGGTTTTGTGAAAGGGAAATTATATTTGACAAATTTGCGACAGTTCATTGAGGAGATAACAAGCAGGGCTGATAAAGGGCAATCCAATGATGTTCTGCATTTGGATTTTAAAAATGGAAATGATAAGGTGCTACACCAAAGTTAATTGCACAATATAGGAGCTCACTGTATCGGGTAACGTATTTGCATGGACTGAGGATTGGTTAACCACACTGGCTGTTGCTGAGACCTCACGAGGAGTACTGTATACAATGCTAGCTCACATATTTAATAAAGGATAAACCATCATTGGAGACCATTCAAAAATTATTCACTTCGCTGCTTCGAGGATGAAAGGCTTGACCTAGCAGGAATAGCTAAGCATGTTGGGTCATTATTCAATTGAATCTCGGCAAATATGCGGGGATCTTATGGAAACAGGATTCTGAGGAGCTTGACAGGGTAGATGTTAACGAGATCTTCTCGCACCAATGAAGTCTCAAACCAGAGGACGTTACAGAAGGGAACATTCATTTTTTAAAAATGTAAAGAATTTTTTTCTCTCTCAGGGAATGGCTAGAATTTCCTCGCCCAAAGAATTATGAAAGTTCGATGCGGTAGAGGAATGGGTCTGGTTGGGTTACTCTTCGAAGGGTCAGTGTGCTTGTTGGGCCAAAGGGCCTGTTTCCACACAGAAGGGAACCTATGATTCTATCTCAAATTATTTTAAAGGAGGGCAATATATTTTTGAAATATTGAGCAGTTTAGGGTGATGCGGATCAAGCATAAAAGAGGTGTTGAGACCTGGGTTGGCCCAGCCATGATCTAATAGAATGGGGGAACAAGCTGAAGGGGATGAAATGCCCTAAAACCTGCTTCGATTCCTTGAAGCTCTATTTCATGCTTTTTTGTCTCCAAAGAAGAGTTTGATACAATGTGCTAAAGATCTCAGATGTTGTGAAAGATTGAAAATGGGGTGTTTATGTACTGATTCAGATGGCATTGATTCATTAATCACAGCTATGCAGCCATGGATAGGAAGGCAATTCCTTACATGAATAAAGGATATCCACTGCAGAGCTCACAGAAAGTGTTAGAAACGAAAATCGCTTCTTAATAATCGCTCTAGACAAATTCAGGAAAACAAAGTTTTATTAGCAAGTCTGCAGAGTTGGGCACCCTTCTGAGAAAAGGCGCCCCGAGGCTAACAAAGTTTCTCATTATATACAGCACAAGTCCCTCCCCTCCTTGGCTCTAACGAGCCATGAGGTTCACATTCTTAAACCATCATTATTCTCCAATTTGCACCCTTATCACAAAGTCTGCAACAAATGTCTCCAGAGTTGTTGTTTTTTTTTCACCCTGTAGTCTTATCAGTCAAAGACTTATTCTTCTCTGTCTGTGCTAGCGGTCTTATCAATCTGTAGCAGATGTCTCTGTATCAATCTGTAGCAGATGTCTCTCGAGTCGTTTCCCTATCCTGCAGTCTTATCAGTCAAGGACTCATCCTTCCCTGCCTGTGTTAATGGTTTCATCAATCAAGGACCTGTTTGTTTTTACTCTGCTCACAAATTGTCAGCATTTTGCACAATTTAAACTATCCTACGTTTGAGTATACAAAATGTTTTAGAAAAGAAGCAAAAGTTTTGTCTTTTATTACAGATCAGCCTGTGGTCCAGGCACATCTTAAAGTTTGAACCGAAATTGCCTCTCACAATTCTACCCTTTCTCTTTTTAAGATGTGCCTGACCAAGATAAGCGCCCCCCCCCCCCCCCCCCCCCCACCTCCTCAAGGGCCCGGAAAATCCTTGGTCTTTCGCAGCAACATCACCTTAAGTTCCCGCGTCCCATGTTGTGGAACCACCACTGCCTGGATTTGGGAAATATTTTTCTGAATTAAAAACTGAATACAGGGGGTTAGGCAGGGTAATATGAGGAGAAGCATCACGCCCCCCTCAACCACCAGCAACGCCGTGCGCCACCAACTACCACCTAGGAGACCATCCCACCATCCGATGCCACTAAGACCATGTAGCTGGCCCGTAGTATGCAATAATCCGGGCCGGTGGCCACTCATCCCCCCAATCACCGACTTGGATATCCCTTGGCGACCTACGGAGGGAGTCAAAGAGTTTAATTCCCAAATCGTCGCCTTCCTCCCGGGGTAATAGGAAGAACGCAGGTCGTATTAGACCCAGGAAGCATACCCCAGCCCATCCCACGGGCAGTTTGGAGTATGCCTGATTACCGCATATCCAAAATAGGCCATCTGGAGCAGGCCCTCCCTGCCTCACAACATCATCCCACAGCTCCTTTACCCCAGGGACGCCCTCATAAGGACCAGGATCACTGCAATTCCAGTAATCAACCCCCAGCTCGTCAGAGGAGGAATCAGTACGTAATGGAACGCAATTTCCATGACCTCGGTTTGCAATGTACCAAGTAATATCCTCAGGCCACCATACTCGCGTGGTCGCATCCAATACATTCTGACAGGGACTAATCCCTACCTCCACGGTCCCCTTGCCTTCAATACAGAACTGGCCCTCAGGGCTGTTCGTCAGTCTCCACCCCTGGCTTTTCCTTTCGTTGACATGAGTCCAAGTGGTTTGCAGTAATTCCCCTGTGTCTAAGCTTTGACCAGTCCACGGCCATTGTTCCGACATATGCGGCCCCCCACAAACCCAGCAATTGCTAACATTTAAAACAGTGGCTATTCTAGAGGTGAGATCAATAAACAGGTTTTGTGTAACATCAGGGAGTTCAATCTTTTCTTCTACCTCCTCGTATACAGATGGCACTTTAGAGAGAACGACCGTTCCCTGACGGTCTTGCTCTTTCCCCAACCCCCGATCAGTGTTCTGTATCATGGTCTCCTTGACTCTGTCAACCTGCTCCCTGAGCAACACGGAGGATAGGCCCCACCTCCCAGTTTTGCTAATACACACCCAGCGATCATTTATAGGGCATCCACGGATTTTGCCACCGTATCCTTTATTATACACCTGATAATAGGGTCTTCCACCCTCCCAACATTCGTGTCGTGCACTCACATCGTAACACCAATCGTCCACATGGGAGTGGGACACAAATGATCCCGAATAGATTCGAATCCCGAGCCTTACTGTAGTCCGACATTTGTCACATCTCCCCTCACCCTCCCCCACATTCAGGAGTAAACTGATCAATATCCCCACCAATACAGTCCAAGTAGAGTTCATTATCGCTGTCTTTTCAGTTTTACCACCAACGGCTTGTCCCCTTGCTCGCATGTCCAAGTGCTTTCTCCTTCAGGCGGAACAGGCCCCTTTATCCTTGATGCGTGGACCCACCCCTTCTCTTTCGTCCGAACAGCTGCTTCAGTTGTTAACAGAACCAGGAACGGTCCTTCCCACCGCGGCTGGAGCTTTTCGGCCTTCCAGGTCTTAACAAGTACCCAATCTCCGGGCTCCACCTTATGCAGGAGGAAGTCGAGCGGCGGAGTCTGAGCCAGGAGACCTTTCCTCCGGAGTTCTGCAAAAGAACGGGATAAGGCCAGTAAATAGTTTCTGACAAATACATCTCCCCCTTGTAGAGTGGGACATCCATCAACCTTACTCCAATATGGTAATCCGAACAGCATTTCATAGGGGGAAACCCCGTATCCCGGCGAGGTGACGTACGTATCCTCAATAGGGCAATGGGCAGGCACTTCGGCCAAGGTAACTTAGTTTCTAACACCATCTTAGTCAATTGGGTCTTGAGCATGCCATTCATTCTCTCAACCCGACCCGAACTCTGAGGTTGCCAGGGTGCATGGAATTTCCATTGGATTCCCAGGGCAATACAGATCAAATAGTGTAGCTTAGAAATAAAATGTGTCCCGCAGTCGGAGTCGATAGATTCCATTATGCCATATCTCGGGATTATGTTCTCTAACAACAGTCGGGCCACGGTTGGTGCATCGTCTTTGGCAGTTGGGAAAGCCTCTACCCAGTGAGTGAAATGATCTACTATTACTAGCAGATATTTCCATCTCTCTACTGGGGGTAATTCTGTAAAGTCGACTTGGATCCTCTGGAATGGCCTAATTGCGAGGGGCTGACCACCGCTGGCATAGAACGCATGGCTTTCTGGTTAATACGCCGGCAAGTGGGGCATCCGACTACCTCTTGTTGGGCTCATGTGTATATCCCCCTGCATACATAGTCTCTCAGGATCGTGTCACACATGGCTTGCACCCCCCAGTGGGTCTGATGGTGTAATCGGTGCAGAATACCCCGGGTGATCTGTTTGTTCAGTACTTGTCTCCCATCAGGAACCGTCCACTTCCCGTTAGTTTCTAGCCGGGCACCCAATTGATCCATTTTATCAATCTCCCCCTGGGTGAAGACGGGTTGTTTAGCGAGCCTTTCCCTCAACGGTATTAACGTTAACAATTGGACGGATTTTTCGACCGCTGCCCGCTTGGCTTCCTCATCTGCCAGCCGGTTTCCCACCGCTTCTGGTGTCGACCCCTTATGGTGACCGGGTACATGGACTACTGCGAGTTCCATAGGTAACGCCAGGGCTTCCAACGTAAGGCTGATCATTTGTTCGTGAGCTAATTCTTTTCCCCGGGAAGTTATCAATCCTCGCTCTTTCCAGATTTTCCCGAAAGTATGAACGATTCCGTATGCATACTTTGAGTCAGTATATATGGTTCCTACTTTCCCTTCCAACAACTTCATGGCCCTCTGGAGGGCGTACAACTCACAGGATTGGGCTGACCACTTCCCGGGCAGTCGTCCGGACTCGATCGTCTGTTTCTTTGCACCATCCATGACAGCATAGCCACTGTACCGTACCCCACTGATGCACCGGGAGGACCCATCGATGTACAGTTCCTGTCCTTCATCCAGCGGGGCTTCTTGCAGGTCCTCTCGGCTCTTGGTCTGCAAGTCTACAAATTCCACACAATCATGCCCCTGTTCCCCATCTGCAGGACGTCCGTATAGAAACTGGGCTGGGTTGCAACTGAGATCTTTTGCAAAATTGAGATCGTCCCCGGTCATCAAAATCGTCTCATACTTCAGGATGCGAGAGTCTGTTAACCAGCGGTGAGCCTTCTGAGCCAGTATGGCACTAACCGAATGTGGGGAGTATACTGTGATTCTTCCTCCAAAGGTAAGTTTCCGGGCCTCTTCCACTAACATTGCCGTAGCTGCCACTGCCAGTATACAGGTCGGCCATCCACATGACACAGGGTCTAACATTTTTGACATAAATGCAACCGGCTGACGTTTCCCTGCCCGCAGCTGGGTAAGCACACCCTGGGCAATTCCGCCGGCGCTATTGACATATAGCTGGAACGGTTCCTTCAGGGTGGGTAAAGCCAATACCGGAGCTCGGATCAGTTTACTTTTAATAATATTAAATCGCTGCTCCTCCTCATCTGACCAGTCCACCTTTTGTCCTTCTTGTCCCAGTTTTATCGTACAAAAATTTTACTAGAGTGGTGTAACTTTCAATTCATATCCGGCATTACCCTACTAGCCCCAGGAATTGCCTGATTTCCTTCTTCATCCTGGGTATTGGCATACCCGTAATCCCTGATATTCGTTCCGGCGTGATACGGCGATGCCCCTTACTGACTTGATGGCCCAGATATCTTACTTCTTGCTCCACAAACTGGAGTTTTGTCCTGGAGACACGTAGGCCCTGTTTCCCCAGGAAGTTCAGCAGGGCAACGGTGTCTGCTCGTACCTCCTCTTCTCTTGGTCCTGAGAGTAAGAGATCATCGACATATTGGAGCAATGGATTCTCCGCGTTACACCGAAATCCTCCTAAGATCTGCTCCAGTATTTGTCCAAACAAGTTGGGTGACTCCGTGAATCCCTGCGGCAAGATTGTCCATCTTAACTATCGCTTTCGTCCTGTGAAGGGATTCTCCCATTCAAATGCAAAAAGGTTCCGACTTTCTTCGTCAAGGGGGCAACTCCAGAAGGCATCCTTCAGATCTATTACGCTGAACCATTCATGTTCGGGGGGAATTTTACTCATTAACGTGTAGGGATTGGGTACCACCGGGTATCTAGCCTGGAATACTTCATTCAACCCCCGCAAGTATTGCACCAGCCTATACGTCCCATCCGGCTTCCTCACCGGGAGTATTGTATTGAAAGGGGACATACATTCCTCCAGTTGTCCATCTGTGATTAATCTTTCTATCACAGGTTGTAACCCTTCCCGTCCTTCCATATCAATCGGGTACTGTTTCCTTCTAACCGGGCCTCTTCCTGGTAACATGGTGATTTGGAGAGGTTTGATGTTTAGACCCCCTCTGTTCCCCTCTCGGTACCATACTTCCGGGTCTATTTGTTGATCATCTTCTTCAGTGAGGGCGAACAACCTTACCACCATTTCCCCGTTACTTGGTACCGTTCCGATCCCTAGTTTGACCTGCAAGTCTCTTCCTAACAAATTAAAACCCGCCGATGGCAGTAGAAGGAGGTCTCGTTTAGTAGTTCTGTTTTCATACCCAATTTCCACGTTCTCCACTACTGGGACTTGCAATTTCTTTCCTCCAATGCCAGATACCCCCATAACTGTTCTTCCTGTTCGGGCGCCGGGGGGTATTTGGATTATACTTGATCTTTCGGCTCCCGAGTCTACCATAAATGTGATCTCCGACTCTTGGGGCCCTACTTTCAAGTTTACCAGGGGTTCCTGTCGATAGTCCTTTTGCCCGAAGGGTAGGAACCCCCGGCCCCCCTAATCTTCCTCCATCATGGCGTACGACCGCACTTCCCGCTTGTAGCGGGGGCACTCTCTCTTAAAATGTCCCTCTTCATTACAGTAGTAACATCTGAGTATCCTCCTCGTTTCCCTGTCGCGGCCTCGAGTTCCTCCACCCTTCCTTTGTTCCGGCCACGGTCCTCTTTTCCTCTGCTCTTGCCACGACTCCTCACTTTCCTGTTCCTGCCACGGCTCTCCCTTTTCCCTTCTTCCAGCTGTCACTTGTTGCACTGTCTGCATCATTACCTTTGTCGCCTTCTTTTGATTCTCATTGTCTCTTCTCACAAACACCTTTTGCGCCTCCCGTAGTAGTTCACTTAGAGATTTACTATCCCAATCATCCATTTTCTCTAACTTCTTTCGTATGTCCGGCCAGGCTTTTGATACAAACTCTACCCTTATGAGTTGTTGTCCCACTTCCATCTCAGGGTCCACTCAAAAGCACTGCTGCAAGTTCTTCCGAATCCTGTCTAGGAAGTCTGTAGGGGTTTCCTCCGGGTTTTGATGATTCCCAAAGGCCTATGTAAAATTGTGCCCCTTCGGGGCTGCCTGCCTTATTCCTTTTATCCAATATTCTCGCATGTCCCTCATGTTGCGCCGTCCTTCCACCGTTTGCTTATCCATTTCGGGGTCGGTGAGGGGAAATTTCTGCTCCCCTCCTGCTCTTCCCTCTCTCTCCCAGACCAACAGCGCAGCTTCTCGTATCATCTGTCGCTCCTGGCTAGAGAACAATGTTCCCATGATGGAATACATCTCATCCCACGTGTAAGTATTCGGCCCCAGGAACTGATCTAATTGTTCAGCCAGGCCCATGGGGTCCTCCAGTAGGCCCTTCATCTCCCTCTTGTAATTCCGTACTTCAGTACTCGTCAAGGGGACGTTCACATATCCCGTCCCTCCTTCCTCGCCCCCCATGGGCACTTCCCGGAGTGGATTCGTTCTTGCAATCGAGACAGGGTTTTGTCTGTGACTCCTTTCAGCTTGAGATCTGGTTCTGTACTCCTGAGGCTCCTGGTGGTTCCTCCCCGTGTTCTTCCCTTCCCCTGAATCGTCGCCACCCGAAGGAATATTTTGTGGGGCAGACGGGTCACGTAGGGCGGCGGTAAATGATCTAAAGTTTCCCATTCTTTCTGCCCTTTCGAGTCTTCATTAGTGACCTTCATTTTGCAAGATATTGTGACCGGTAGCCAACAAAGGGCGTAATCACTTTCCTCCTGAGTAACATTAGGTTTTGAATTGACATATAAAATGAGAGCTTGCCGGACCCAGTCTTCGTCAGTGCCGAATCTAGGCCACCACACTGAGTCTCCCTGAATAGGTTTCTGGGACCACGTTTGACAGTATTTCACCATCTTTTGTCTAGATTTTCCTTTTCTCCTACCCTGATCCCAATTATTTAACATTCTTCCTAACGGACTATCGTCAGGTACCCCGGGGTATTTGTCATTGTCTACGTTCAAGCCTACCTTTCCCTTATTCGCCTTGGATCCCTTATTTCCCATTGCCGAGGACTTTGAAAAATCGGAGATTCTTGTATTATCCCGTGATAATCAATCACTATTTAGCCAATTCCCGGACCTTCAGTCCCGTGATCGCCCAGGTCCCTTTGCAGGCACCCCCGGTTTTTGGATTCCTGTGTCCTACGTCTCTGTGAAACACATCACAGGCACCCCGTAGGTCCACGTTCCTCCGCAAACACGGTCTCTGCAAAATCTCTCACAGACGAGCCCCGGTCTCTAGATTCCTGAGTACCACGCCTCAGTAGAAAAACCTACAGGCACTCCGCAGGTCCCCAGTCCTCCGGAAACACGGTCCCCGCAAGTTTTTTCTTACCTGGGTTCGGTGCACCGAAATTACTCGATCGTTATCCGTCCCCACTGCCTCGGCCACACCCCTCCTTTGTTTTCCTGAGCCTTCCGGATATCACTCGCTCAAGCCGCGCGGGGCGACAAGCAAGGAATCAGGGACACCCGAACTCGGCAGGGTGCACCTTCTCCGATGTCCTTCCTCAGCTCCCCTCGCGGCCGGAGAGTTGATCGGACGTGCCCCCAAGTTTGTGAGAAACGAAAATCGCCTCTTAATAATCGCTCTAGACAAATTCAGGAAAACAAAGTTTTATTAGCAAGTCTGCAGAGTTGGGCACCCTTCAGAGAAAAAGGCGCGCTGAGGCTTACAAAGTTTCTCATTATATACAGCACAAGTCCCTCCCCTCTTTGGCTCTAAAGAGTCACGAGGTTCACATTCTAAACCATTTGTATTTTTCCATTCTGCACCCTTGTCACAAAGTCTGCAGCAGATGTCTCCCGAGTTGTTTTTTCTACCTTGTAGTCTTATCAGTCAAGGACTTATTCTTCTCTGTCAGAGTTAGTGGTCTCATCAATCAAGGACTTGTTTCTTTTACTCTGCTCACAAAATGTCAGCATTTGCACAGTTTAAATTATCCCACTTTTGAGTGTACAAAATGTTCTTACAAAAGAAGCATGTCTTGTCCTTTATTATAGAGAAGCCTGTTTTACCCCACCCCTATGGCTCTATTCCCAAGTCTTTAGGGTCATGCACATCTCAATTGTTTGAACCGAAATCGCCTCTCACACTAACCCTTGGATTGAATCTGCCTTCCCCCCACTCTCCAGCACTTTGTTCCAGACCCTAACCCCTGGATTAATCCGGCCTGTCCCACACTCTCGGGCATTGTGTTCCAGACACCAACCCCTGGATTAATCCGACCTATACTACTCTCTCAAGCACTGCGTTCCAGACCCTAACTCCTGGAATATTCCGGCCTATCCCACACTCACAAACTGTTCCAGACCCTAACCCCTGGATTGACCCGGCCAGCCCAAACTCTCTGACACTGTGTTCCAGACACTCACCCCTGGATTGACCCGGCCACCCTAAACTCTGTTCCAATCCCTAACCCATGGATTAATCCAGCCAATAAAGACTCTCAGGCTCTGTGTTCCAGACCCTTATTCCTGGATTAATCCGGCCTCCCCCACACTGTTGGACACTGTGTTCCAGACCCTAACCCCTTGATTAATCCGACCAATCCCACACTCTCAGACACTGTCTTCCAAACCCTAACCCCTGGATTGACCGGGCCTATCCCACACTCTCAGACACTGTGTTCCAGACACTAACCCCTGGACTAATCTGGCATACACCACATTCTCAGACTCTGTGTTCCAGACCTTAGCACCTGGATTAACCCAGCCTATCCCACACTCTCAAGCACTTTGTTCCAAACCCTAACCCCTGGATTAATCCGGCCTACCCAACACTCTCAGGCACTGTGTTCCAAACCCAAACCACTGGATTAATCCAGCCTATCCCACACTCTCAGACACTGTGTTCCAGACCCTAACCCCTGGATTAATCTGGCCTATCCCACACTCGCAGACATTATGTTCCAGACCCTAACCCTTGGATTGAATCTGCCTTCCCCACATTCTCTCGCACTTTGTTCCAGTCTCTAACCCCTGGATTATTCTGACCTACCCCACTCTCACAATTACTATATTCCAGACACTAACCATTGGATTAATCCGACCTATCACACTCTCTCAAGCACTGCGTTCCAGACCCTAACTCCTGGAATATTCTGGCCTGTCCCACACTCACACACTGTGTTCCAGACCCTAACCCCTGGATTGACCCGGCCTCCCCAAACTCTCTGACACTGTGATCCAGACCCTAACCCCTGGATTAATCTGGCCTATCCCACACTCTCAGACATTGCGTCCCAGACTCTAACCTCTGGATTATTCCGGTCTAACCCACACTCTCAGACACTGCATTCCAGACCCTGACCTCTGGATTGACCCGGCCTCTATCCCACTCTCAGACACTGTGTTCCAGACCCTAACCCCTGGATTGACCCGGCCGATACACCCTCTCAGACACTGTGTTCCGGATCCTAATGTCTGGATTAATCCCGCCTATCCCAGACTCTGTAGTCCAGATCCTAGCCCTTGAAAAAATCAGACCTATCCCAAACCCTCAGACACATGTTCCAGACACTAACCCCTGGATTATTCTGACCTACCCCACTCTCACAATTACTATATTCCAGACTCAAACACCTGGATTAATCCGGCCTATCCCATAATATAAAACAGTGTGTACCAGACCCTAACCCCTGCATTAATCCAGCCTATCCAACACTCTCAGACACTGTGTTCCAGACCCTAACCCCTGGATTAATCTGGCCTTTCCCACACTCGCAGACATTATGTTCCAGACCCTAACCCTTGGATTGAATCTGCCTTCCCCACATTCTCTGGCACTTTGTTCCAGTCTCTAACTCCTGGATTAATCCGGCCTATCGCACACTCTCAGGCACTGTGTTCCAGACGCTAACCCCTGGATTAATCCGGCCTCCCCCACACTCTCAGACACTGTATTCCAGAATGTAACCCCTGGATTGACTGGGCCTATCCCACACTCTCAGACACTGAATTCCAGACACCAACCGCTGGATTAATCCGACCTATACTACTCTCTCAAGCACTGCGTTCCAGACCATATCTCCTGGAATATTCCAGCCTATCCCACACTCACAAACTGTGTTCCAGACCCTAACCCCTTGATTAATCCGGTCTATCCCATAAACTCAGACAATGTATTCCAGACCCTAACCCCTGGATTGACCCGGCCAGCCCAAACTCTCTGACACTGTGTTCCAGACACTCACCCCTGGATTGACCCGGCCACCCTAAATTCTCTGACACTTTGTTCCAATCCCAAACCCATGGATTAATCCAGCCAATACACACTCTCAGGCTCTGTGTTCCGGACCCTAATTCCTGGATTAATCCGACCAATCCCACACTCTCAGACATTGTGTTCCAGAATGTAACCCCTGGATTGACCGGGCCTATCCCATACTCTCAGACACTGTATTCCAGACATTAACCCCTTGATTAATTTGTCCTATCCCACATTCTCAGACACTGTGTTCTAGAACCTAACCCCTGGATTAATCCGGCCTATCCCACACTCCCAGACACTGTGTTCCAGACCCTAACCCCTGGATTAATCCAGCCAATCCCACAGTCTCAGGGACTGTGTTCCAGACACTAACCATTGGATTGACGTGGCCTATTCCACACACCCAGACACTAACCTCCGGATTAATCCGGCCTATCCCACACTCCCAGTTACTTTGTTTCAGACTCTAACCCCGGGATTGAATCGGCCTTTCCCACACTTTCCGGCACTTTGTACCAGACCCTAACCCCTGGATTAATCCCACCTATCCTACTCCCGCAGTCACTGTATTCCAGACCCAAACCGCTGGATTAATCTGGCCTATCCCACACTCTCTGACACTGTGTTCCAGACCCTAACCCCTGGATTGACCCGGCCTATCCTACACTCTCGGATACTGTGTTCCAGACACTAACCCCTGGATTAATCCAACCTATCCCACACTCTCAAAAGCTGTTTCCCAGACCTTAACACCTGGATTAATCCGGCCTATCCCTCACGATCAGACACTGTATTTCAGACACTAACCCCTGGATTAATCCGGCCTATCCCACACTCTCATACACTGTATTCCAGACACTAACCCCTGGATTAATCCGACCTATCCCACTCTCTCAAGCACTGTGTTCCAGACCCTAACTCCTGGAATATTCCGGCCTGTCCCACACTCACACACTGTGTTCCAGACCCTAACCCCTGGATTGACCCGGCCTCCCCAAACTCTCTGACACTGTGATCCAGACCCTAACCCCTGGATTAATCTGGCCTATCCCACACTCTCAGTCATTGCGTCCCAGACTCTAACCTCTGGATTATTCCGGTCTAACCCACACTCTCAGACACTCCATTCCAGACCCTAACCTCTGGATTGACCCGGCCTCTATCACACTCTCTGACACTGTGATCCAGACCCTAATCCCTGGATTAATCTGGCCTATCCCACACTCTCAGACACAGTGTTCCAGACCCAAACCCCTGGATTAATCCGGCATGTCCCACACTCTCAGGCGCTGTGTTCCAACCCTAACCCCTAGACTAAACTGGCCTATCCCACTCTCTCAGGCACTATGTTCCAGACCCTAACCCTGGATTAGGCCGGCCTATCCCACAATCTCGGACACAGTGTAACAGACCCAAACACCTGCATTAATCCGACCGATCCCATAGTCTTAGACATTGTGTTCCAGTGCGTAACCCCTGGATAGACCGGGCCTATCCCACACTCTCAGACATTAGATTAATCCGGCCTATCCCATGCTCTCAGACAATGTAACCAGACACTAGCCCCTGGATTAATCTGGACTATCCCACAATCTCCGGCACTTTGTTCAAGACCCTAACCCCTGGATTGAACCGGCCTACCCCACACTCACAGACACTGTGTTCCAGACCCTAACCCCTGGATTAATCCGGCCTACCCCACACACTCAGACACTCTGTTCCTGACCCTAACCCCTGGATTAATCCGGCCTATCCCACTCTCAGACACTGTGTTCCAGACCCTAACACCTGGAATATTCCGGCCTACTCCACACCCTCAGCCACTCTGTTCCAGACACTAACCCCTGGAGAAATCCGGCCTATCCCACACTCTCAGCCACTGTGTTCCAGACCCTAACCCCTGGATTGACCGGGCCAATTCCACACTCTCAGACACTGAGTTCCAGACCCTAGAACCTGGGTTATTCCGGCCTCCCCAAACTCTCAGGCACTTTGTTCCGGACCCTAACACCTGGATTAATCCGGCCTGTCCCACACTCACCGACACTTTGTGCCAGACCCTAATCCCTGGATTAATCCGGCCTATCCCACACTCTCAGACACTGTATTCCAGACCCTAATCCCTGGATTATTCCGGCCTCCCCACACTCTCATGCACTTTTTTCCAGATCCTAACACCTGGATTAATCCGGCCTATCCAACACTCCCAGATACCTTGATCCAGACTCTAACCCTGGGATTGAATCGGCCTTCCCCACACTTTCCGGCACTTTGTACCAGACCCTAACCCCTGGATTAATCCGGCCTATCCTACTCCTGCAGACACTGCATTCCAGACCCACACTGCTGGATTAATCCGGCCTATCCCACACTCTCAGACACTGTGTTCCAGACCCTAATGCCTGGATTAATCCGGCCTATCCCACACTCTCAGACACTGTGTTCCAGACCCGAACTCCTGGATTGACCTGGCCTATCCTACACTCTCAGACACTGTGTTCCAGACCCTAACTCCTGCATGAATCCAGGCTATCCCACACTCTCAAACGCTGTGTCTCAGACCTTAACACCTGGATTAATCCGGCCTACCCCACACTCTCAGCCACTGTGTTCCAGACACTGACCATTGGATTGACCCGACCTATTCCACACTCTCAGACAGTGAGTTCCAATTCCTAAATCCTGGGTTATTCCAGCCTCCCCACACTCTCAGGCACTTTGTTCCAGACGCTAACCCCTGGATTAAATCGGCCTATCCCACACTCCCAGATAATTTATTCCAGTCTCTAACCCCGGGATTGAATCAGCCATCCCCACACTTTCCGGCACTTTGTACCAGGCCCGAATGCCTGTATTAATCCGGCCTATCCTACTCCCGCAGTCACTGTATTCCCAACCAAAACCGCTGGATTAATCCGGCCTATCCCACACTCTCAGACACTGTGTTTCAGACCCTAGCTCCTGCATTAATCCAGCCTATCCAAAACTCTCAAACGCTGTGTCCCAGACTTTAACACCTGGATTAATCCGGCCTATCCCTCAGGCTAAGACACTGTGTTCCAGACCCTAATGCCTGGATTAATCCGGCCTACCCCACACTCTCAGCCACTGTGTTCCAGACACTGACCATTGGATTCACACGGCCTATTCCACACTCTCAGACACTGAGTTCCAATTCCTAAATCCTGGGTTATTCCAGCCTCCACACACTCTCAGGCACTTTGTTCCAGACCCTAACTCCTGGATTAATCTGGTTTGTACCACATTCTCAGACACAGTGTTCCAGACCCTAACCCCTGGATTATTCTGGCCTCCCCAAACTCTCAGGCACATTGTTCCAAACCCTAACGCCTGGATTGACCTGTATTCCAGACACCAACCCCTGGATTGACCTGGCCTATCCCACACTCTCAGACACTGTATTCCAAACACTAACCCCTGGATTAATCCGGTCTATCGCAGATTCTCAGGCACTGTGTTCGAGACCCTAAACGCAGGATTAATCCGGCCTATTCCACACTCTGAGGCACTGTGATGCAGACCCTAACCCCTTGATTAATCCGGCCAATCCCACACCATCCGGCACTTTGTGCCAGACCCTGTCCCTGGATGAATCGAGTCGATACCACACTCTCACACTCTCAGACACTGCGTTCCAGACCCTAATGCCTGGATTAATCCGGCCTACCCCACACTCTCAGCCACTGTATTCCAGACCCTAACACCTGGATTAATCCAGCCTATCCCACACTCTCTAATGCTGTGTCCCAGACCTTAACACCTGGATTAATCCGGACTATCCTACTCCTGCAGACACTGCATTCCAGACCCACACTGCTGGATTAATCCGGCCTATCCCACACTCTCAGACACTGTGTTCCAGACCCGAACCCCTGCATTGACCTGGCCTATCCCACCTTCTCAGACACTGTGTCCCAGCCCTTAATACCGGGATTAATCCGGCCTACCGCACACTCTCAGCCACTGTGTTCGAGACACTAACCATTGGATTGACCCGACCTATTCCACACTCTCAGACAGTGAGTTCCAATCCCTAAATCCTGAGTTATTCCAGCCTCCCCACACTCACAGGCACTTTGTTCCAAACCCTAACGCCTGGATTAACACGGCCTATCCCACATTTAACAGCACTTTGGGCCTCACCCTAACCCCTGAATTAATCCGGCCTATCCCACACTCTCAGACACTGTGTTCCAGACCCTAATGCCTGGATTAATCCGGCCTATCCCACACTCCCAGATACTTTATTCCAGTCTCTAACCCCGGGATTGAATCGGCCTTCCCCACACTTTCCGGCACTTTGTACCAGACCCTAACTCTCTGTAACATCTCCAGCCTAGCATTCCTATCTCTGTGACATCTCCGGCCTTGGTTTCCTATCTCTGTAACATCTGCAAACTTGCTTTCCTTTCTCTGTAACATCTTCAGCCTTGCTTTCCACTCTCTGCAACATCTCCAGCCTTGCTTTCCTCTCTCTGTAACATCTCCAGCCTTGCTTTCCTCTATCAGGAACATCTGGAAACTTGCTTTCCTCTCTCTGTAATATCTCCAGCCTTGCTTTCCTCTCACTGTAACATCTGCAAACATGCTTTACTATCTCTGTAACATCTCGACCCTTGCATTCCTCTCTCTGTATCATCTGCAAACTTGCTTTCCTACCTCTGTAACATCTCCAGCTTTGCTTTCCTATCTCTGTAACATCTCCAGCCTTGCTTTCCACTCTCTGTAAAATATCCGGCTTTGCATTCCTCTCTCTGTAACATCTCCAGCCTTGCTTTCCTCTCTCTGTAACATCTCCAGCCATGCTTTCCACTCTCTGTAACATCTCCAGCCTTGCTTTCCTCTCTCTGGAACATCTCCAGCCTTGCATTCCTATCTCTGTAACATCTGTAGCCTTTCTTTCGTCTCTCTGAAACATATCCAGCCTTGCTTTCCTCTCTCTGTAACATCTCCAGCCTTGCTTTCCACTCTCTGTAAAAACTCCAGCTTTCATTTCCTGCCTCTGTTACATCTCCAGCATTGCTTTTCTCTCTCTGTAACACCACAAACTTGCTTTCCTCTCTCTGTAACATCTCCAGCCTTGCATTCCTATCTCTGTAACATCTGTAGCCTTTCTTTCGTCTCTCTGAAACATATCCAGCCTTGCTTTCCTCTCTCTGTAACATCTCCAGCCTTGCTTTCCACTCTCTGTAAAAACTCCAGCTTTCATTTCCTGCCTCTGTTACATCTCCAGCATTGCTTTTCTCTCTCTGTAACACCACAAACTTGCTTTCCTCTCTCTGTAACATCTCCAGCCTTGCTTTCCACTCTTCTTAAACACCTCCAGCCTTGCTTTCCTATCTCTGTAAAATCTCCAGCCTTGCTTTCCTCTCTCCGTAACATCTCCAGCCCAGCTTCCCTCTCTCTGTAACTTGTGCAAACTTGCTTTCCTATCTCTGTAAAATTTCTAGCATTGCTTTCCACTCTCCGTAACATCTGCAAACTTGCTTTCCTAACTCTGTAACATCTCCAGCCTTGCTTTTCAATCTCTGTAACATCTGCAAACTTGCTTTGCTATCTCTGTAACATCTCCAGCCTTGCTTTCTTATCTCTATAACATCTCCGGCCTTGTTTTCCTATCTCTGTAACATTTCCAGCATTGCTTTCCACTCTCTATAACATCTCAGCCCTGCTTTCCTCTCTCTGTAACATCTCTAGTTTTGCGTTCCTCTTTCTGTCACATCTGCAAACTTGCTTTCCTATCTCTGTAACATCTGTAGCCTTTCTTTCCTCACTCTGTAATATCTCCAGCCTTGCTTTCCTCTCACCGTAACATCTGCAAACTTGTGTTACTATCTCAGTAACATCTCGACCTTGCTTTCCTCTCTCTGTATCATCTGTAAATTTGCTTTCCTATCTCTGTAAAATTTCTAGCCTTGCTTTCCACTCTCTCTATCATCTCCAGCTGTGCTTTCCTCTCACTGTAATATCTGAAAACTTGCTTTCCTATCTCTGTAACATCTCCAACCTTGCTTTCCACTCTCTGTAACATCTCCAGCTTTGCGTTCCTCTCTCTGTAACATCTCCAGCCTAGCTTTTCTCTCTTTGTATCATCTGTAAACTTGCTTTGCTTTCTCTGTAACAGCTCCAGGTCGCTTTGCTATTTCTGTAACATTTTCAGCCCTGCTTTCCTCTCTCTGTAACATCTGCAAACTTGCTTTCCTATCTCTGTAACTTCTTGAGCCTTGCTTTCCTATTTCTGTAACATCACCGGCCTTGCTTTCCACTGTCTGGAACATATCCAGCCTTGCTTTCCTATATCTGTAACATATCCAGCCTTGCTTTGCTATCTCTGTAACATCTCCAGCATTGCATTCCTTTCTCTGTAACATGTCAGGCCTTGCATTCCTATCTCTGAAATATCTGGCCTTGCTTTCCTATCTCTGTAATATCTGCAAACATGCTTTCCTTTCTCTGCAACATCTCCAGCATTGCTTTCCTTTCTCTGCAACATCTCCAGCCTTGCTTTCCTCTCTCTGTAACATCTCCAGCCTTGCTTTCCTCTCTCTGTAACGTCTGCAACATCTCCGGCCTTGCATTCCTCTCTCTTTAACATCTCCAGCCTCGCTTTCCACTCTCTGTAACATCTCCAGCTTTGCATTCCTCTCTCTTTAACATCTACATACTTGCTTTGCTCTCTCTGTAACATCTCCAAACGTGATTTAATATCTCTGTAACATCTCCGTCCCTGCTTTCCACTATCTGAACCATCTCCAGACTTGCTTTGCTATCTCTGCAACATTACCAGAAAGCTTTCCTATCTCTGTAAACAGTCCATCCTTGCTTTCCTATCTCTGTATCATCTTCGGCCTTACTTTCCTGTCTCCGCAACATCTCCAGATTTGCGTTCCTATCTCTGTATCATCTCCAGCCTTGCTTTCCACTCTGTAACATTGCTAGCCTTGCTTTCCTCTCTGTGTAACATCTCCTGCCTTGCTTTGCTATCTTTGTAACATCTCCAGCCTTGCTTTCATGTCTCTGTCACATCTCCAGCCTTTCTTTCCTCTCTTTGTAACATCTCCAGCCTTGCTTTCCTATATCTGTATCATCTTGAACCTTGCGTTCCTCTCTCAGTAACATCTCCAGCCTTGCTTTCCTATGTCTGTAACATCTCCAGCCTTGCTTTCCACTCTCTGTAATATCTCTGCCTTGCTTTTCTCTCTGTGTATCATCTCCAGCTTTGCTTTCCTATCTCTGTAACATCTTGACCCTTGATTTCCTCTCTCTGTAAGATCTGCCAACTTGCTTTCATGTCTCGGTCACATCTCCAGCCTTTCTTTCCTCTCTCTGCACCATCTCCAGCTTTGCGTTCCTCTCTTTTTAACATCTCTAACCTTGCTTTCCTATCTCTGTAATAACTCCAGCCTTGCTTTGCTATCTCTTTCACGTCTGCAGCCTGGCATTCCTAATCTCTGTAACATATCCAGCCTTGCTTTCCTATCTCTGTAGCATCTTTGGCCTTGCTTTCCTCTCTCCGTAACATCTCCAGCCTTGCTTTGCTATCTCTTTCACGTCTCCAACCGAGCATTCCTAATCTCTGTAACCTCTCCAGACTTGCTTTCCTATCTTTTTAACATTACCAGAATGCTTTCCTATCACTGAGACATCTCCAGTCTTGCATTCCTGTCTCAGTTATATCTCCAGCCTTGCTATTCACTCTCTGTAACATCTCCATCCTTGCTTTCCTGTCTCTGTACCATCTCCAGCCATGCTTTCCTGTCTCTGTAATATCTCAAGCCTTGCTTTCTATCTCTGTAACAACTCCAGATTAGTTTTCCTATCTGTGTAACATCACCAGCCTTCCTTTCCTCTCTCTCTGTAACATCTCCAGCTTTGCTTTCCTGTCACATTCACGTATCCAGCCTTGCATTCCAATCTCTATAACATCTCTTGCCTTGCATTCCTAACTCTTTAACCTCTCCAGCCTGGCTTTCCTCTCTCTGTAACAATTCCAGCCTTGGTTTCCTGTGCCTGTAACATCTCCAGAATTGTCTTCCTATCTCTGTAACATATTCAGCCTTGCCTTCCTTTCTCCATAACATCTTCCAACTTGCTTTCCTATCTCTGTAACATCTCCAGCCTTGCTTTCCTGTCTCAATAATATATCCAGCCTTGCTATTCACTCTATGTAACATCTCTAGCCTTGCTTTTCTATCTCTGTAACTTCCCCAGCCCTGCTTTTCTCTCTCTGTAATAACTCAAGCCTTGCTTTCCGATCTCTGCATCATCTACAGCCTTGCTTTTCTCGATCTGTAACATCTCCTGCCTTGCTTTCCTATCTCTGTAACCTCTCCAGCCTTGCTTTCCTCTCTCTGTAACATCTCATGACTTGCTTTCCTCTCTCTGTAACATCTCCAGCCTTGCTTTCCTATCTATGTAACATCGGAGGAGAAATTGAGGACTGCAGATGCTGGAGATCAGAGCTGAAAAATGTGCTGCTGGAAAAGCACAGCAAGTCAGGCAGCATCCAAGGAGCAGGAGAATCGACGTTTCGGGCATAAGCCCTTCTTCAGGAATGAGGAGGGTGTGCCAAGCAGGCTAAGATAAAAGGTAGGGAGGAGGGACACGGGGGTGGGGCATTGGGAATGCGATAGGTTGAAGGAGTTTAAGGTGAGGGTGATAGGCCAGAGATGGTGTGGGGGCGGAGATGTCGGGAAGAAGATTGCAGGTCAACATGGCGGCGCTGAGTCCGAGGTTTGGGACTGAGATAAGGTGGGGGAGGGGGAAATAAGGATGCTGGAGAAATCTGCATTCATCCCTTGTGGTTGGAGGGTCCCTAGGTGGAAGATGACGTGCTCTTTCTCCAGGCGTCGTGTTGCCATGGTCTGGTGATGGATCAGGCCAAGGACCTGCATGTCCTTGGCGGAGTGGGAGAGGGAGTTAAAGTGTTCAGCCACGGGGTATTGGGTTGGTTGGTGCGGGTGTCCCAGAGGTGTTCTCTGAAATGTTCCGCAAGTAGGTGGCCTGTCTCCCCATGTATAGGAAGCCACATCGGGTGAAGCGGATGCAGTAATTGATGCGTGTGGAGATGCAGGGGAATTTGTGATGGATATGGAAGGATCCCTTGGGGGCCTTGGAGGGAAGTGAGGGGGAGGTGTGGGCGCAAGTTTTGCATTTCTTGCGGTTGCAGGGGTAGGTGCTGGGAGTGGAGATTGGGTTGGTGGGGGTGTGGACCTGACGATGGAGTCACGGAGTGAGTGGTCTTTCCAGAACGCTGATAGGGGAGGGGAGAGAAATATATTCTTGGTAGTAGGACCTGTTAGGAGGTGGAGGAAATGACGATGTATGTAGAGGTTGGTGGGGTGGTAGGTGAGGACCAGTGGGGTTTTGTGCTGGTGGCGATTGGAGGGGTGGGGCTCAAGGGCCGAGGAGCAGGAAGTGGAGGAGATGTGGTGGAGAGCATCGTCAACCTCGTCTGGGGGGAAATTGCAGTCTTTGAAGAAGGAGGCCATCTGGGTTGTTCAGTATTGGAACTGGTCCTCCTAGGAGCAGATGCGGGGGAGGCGAAGGAATTGGGAATATAGGATGGAGTTTTTTACAGGGGGCAGGGTGGGAGGAGGTGTAATCTCGGTAGCTGTGGGAGTCGGTCGGTTTATAGTAAATGGCTGTGTTGAGTCGGTCACCCGAGATAGAAATGAAGAGGTCTTTCTAACATCTCCAACCTTGCTTTCCACTCTCTGCAACATCTCCAGCCATGCTTTCCTATCTCATTAATATCTCCAACCTTGCATTCCTATCCCTGTAACCTCTCCAGACTTGCTTTCTTTTCCCTGTAACATCTCCAGCCATGCTTTCCTCTCTTTGTAAGACCTCTGACTTGGATTTCCTATCTCTCTGACATCTCCAGACTTGCATTCACCTCTCTGTATCATCTCCAGCCTTTTCTATGAAGTTCTCAGTATCTTGGATCATCGGGAGTGCATCCAGCCCCAGCTCCTGCGGTCTCCCAGGAGTTGCAGCTGGGTGCACTTCCCACACACGTGTACTCATGAATAAATTGAAATCTCCCTTCACTCCCACATCCTGCAGAAAGAACATGCGACTGTCCTAACTGCCATCTCGACTGCTGTAAGACTAGATACTGGATTAGTGGTGCTGGAAGAGCACAGCAGTTCAGGCAGCATCCAACGAGCAGCGAAATCAACGTTTCAGGCAAAAGCCCTTCATCAGGAATAAAGGCAGTGAGCCTGCATCATGGAGAGATAAGCTAGAGGAGGGTGGGGGTGGGGAGAGAGTAGCATAGAGTACAATGGGTGAGTGGGGGAGGAGATGAAGGTGATAGGTCAAGGAGGAGAGGGTGGAGTGGATAGGTGGAAAAGAGGATAGGCAGGTCGGACAAGTCAAGGAGTCAGTAACTGAGCTGGAAGTTTGAAACTAGGATGAGGTGGGGGAAGGGGAAATGAGGAAGCTGTTGAAGTCCACATTGATGCCCTGGGGTTGAAGTGTTCCGAGGCGGAAGATGAGGCGTTCTTCCTCCAGGCGTCTGGTGGTAAGGGAGCGGCGGTGAAGGAGGCCCAGAATCTCCATGTCCTCGGCAGAGTGGGAGGGGGAGTTGAAATGTTGGGCCACGGGGCGGTTTGGTTGATTGGTGCGGGTGTCTCGGAGATGTTCCCTAAAGCGCTCTGCTAGGAGGCGCCCAGTGTCCCCAATATAGAGGAGACCACATCGGGAGAAACGGATACAATAAATGATATTGGTGGATGTGCAGGTGAAACTTTGATGGATGTGGAAGGCTCCTTTAGGGCCTTGGATAGAGGTGAGGGAGGAGGTGTGGGCACAGGTTTTACAGTTCCTGCGGTGGCAGGGGAAAGTGCCAGAATGGGAGGGTGGGTCGTAGGGGGGTGTGGACCTGACCAGGTAGTCACGGAGGGAACGGTCTTTGCGGAAGGCGGAAAGGGGTGGGGAGGGAAATATATCCCTGGTGGTGGGGTCTTTTTGGAGGTGGCGGAAATGTCGGTGGATGATTTGGTTGATGCGAAGGTTTGTAGGGTGGAAGGTGAGCACTAGGGGCGTTCTGTCCTTGTTACGGTTGGAGGGGTGGGGTCTGAGGGCGGAGGTGCGGGATGTGGACGAGATGCGTTGGAGGGCATCTTTAACCACATGGGAAGGGAAATTGCGGTCTCTAAAGAAGGAGGCCATCTGGTGTGTCCTATGGTGGAACTGGTCCTCCTAGGAGCAGATACGGCGGAGGTGGAGAAATTGGGAATATGGGATGGCATTTTTGCAAGAGATAGGGTGGGAAGAGGTGTAATCCAGGTAGCTATGGGAGTCAGTGGGTTTGTAAAAAATGTCAGTGTCAAGTCGGTCGTCACTAATGGAGATGGAGAGGTCCAGGAAGGGGAGCGAGGTGTCAGAGCCGTATCTGTTCCCAGGAGGACCAGTTCCACCATAGGACACACCAGATTGCCTCCTTGTTTAGAGACCGCAATTTCCCTTCCCATGTGGTTAAAGATGCCCTCCAACGCATCTCGTCCACATCCCGCACCTCCGCCCTCAGACCCCACCCCTCCAACCGTAACAAGGAGAGAACGCCCCTAGTGCTCACCTTACACCCTACAAACCTTCGCATCAACCAAATCATCCACCGACATTTCCGCCACCTCCAAAAAGACCCCACCACCAGGGATATATTTCCCTTTCCACCCCTTTCCGCCTTCCGCAAAGACCGTTCCCTCCGTGACTACCTGGTCAGGTCCACACCCCCCTACGACCCACCCTCCCATTCTGGCACTTTCCCCTGCCACCGCAGGAACTGTAAAACCTGTGCCCACACCTCCTCCCTCACCTCTATCCAAGGCCCGAAAGGAGCCTTCCACATCCATCAAAATTTCACCTGCACATCCACCAATATCATTTATTGTATCCGTTGCTCCCGATGTGGTCTCCTCTATATTGGGGAGACTGGGCGCCTCCTAGCAGAGCGCTTTAGGGAACATCTCCGAGACACCCGCACCAACCAACCAAACCGCCCCGTGGCCCAACATTTCAACTCCCCCTCCCACTCTGCCGAGGACATGGAGGTTCCGGGCCTCCTTCACCGCCGCTCCCTCACCACCAGACGCCTGGAGGAAGAACGCCTCATCTTCCGCCTCGGAACACTTCAACCCCAGGGCATCAATGTGGACTTCAACAGCTTCCTCATTTCCCCTTCCCCCACCTCATCCTAGTTTCAAACTTCCAGCTCAGTTACTGACTCCTTGACTTGTCCGACCTGCCTATCCTCTTTTCCACCTATCCACTCCACCCTCTCCTCCTTGACCTATCACCTTCATCTCCTCCCCCACTCACCCATTGTACTCTATGCTACTCTCTCCCCACCCCCACCCTCCTCTAGCTTATCTCTCCATGCTGCAGTCTCACTGCCTTTATTCCTGATAAAGGGCTTTTGCCCGAAACGTTGATTTCGCTGCTCGTTGGATGCTGCCTGAACTGCTGTGCTCTTCCAGCACCACTAATCCAGTATTTGATTTTCAGCATCTGCAGTCATTGTTTTTACGTTGCTGTAAGACTAGAGTTAAAAGGAGTTTACCTGCACCTTTTGCTGAGTTGCTGCTCACTGAAACCGTTCAAATTAAAGCATGACGACCTACTTTGCTCCTGACAGCATATCGATGGACCGCTCCACATTTCGTTTTGGCGAAGGAAGGAGGGAGTCACTACAGTGATGTAGTGTTTGTATCTTAAGCACTCCTTCACACCACACACATAATGCCCTTTTCATCAGTGCAGATCACTGCTTGACCTTGGAAGGTGCCTTACTGAGGTCTTCCTTCTGGTCGTGGTGACTGTGCAGAAGCAAATACTCCCCCTGACATCCAATCCGCGTTGTCGCAGTCCTCTGGTATTTTCTGTCTAATAGCACTGCATTTATGAATACCTTGAATCTCTTGATTCCATTCCAAACTGTGTCTCACTCCCCAGCGAGAGAGCTTGAAATTCCACTCAATACAGGCCATTGGGAAAAAAGCTGAGTGGCAGTATGCCGATCCACTAACTGATTCTGCATTTCCTTTTAATTAGCGTATATTTATTCTGATAACCCTCCATTCCACTTTCCTGCATTTTCCCCGTAACACTTGTTTAAAAATCTGTCCATCTCAGCCGTGAAGTTATTTAGTGATCCAGCTTCAACCACTTTCACAATTTTCTACACTTGTTTCGCTCCCACTGATGTGCGACTTGGTGGTCTGTAAACCCATGATTTTTTTTGCTCACATGTGTGGAAATTGAACCTACATTAAATGCTGTCCTATTCAATCACACCACCTCTGTGGCCAGATGCAAAATTTAAAACGCAAAGTTTAGGAGCCTGCAACCTCTTCCCTTATCTTCCACATCAGCCTAAGGTACAGTTCTTTCTGATCTAGGGATTGGCCCACTTTTTATCCTGCATAAACTTCCAATTCTTCCTCAGCTTGTGTATCAATTTGCTCACAGCACTCTATTAGGAACTGACAGTGAATCCAGGAACTGCTTCTCCAAAGTGAAGACCAATATGTAATACGTGTTTAACATATTCTCTGGCTCTGTGCACAGACTGCTTCCTCGGGCCCTACACGTTCACTGCTCTTCTGGCACCCATTTTTGTATCTGCTACGTATTGATATAAGAAGTTCTCTGGAATAAATGTAAAGACATGTTTCCCGTCTTAAAAAACATTCACTGCCCTAATGAATGTCTGGAATTGAAATGCCTGGATACAATGATCCTATTATTACACAACTCAATGAATTGGTTACATGTCTGCTCCTGTACACGTGGTAGGGTCAGCAGTATATCTCTAACAGCCTTGAGGGCTGAAATGAGGAACAACGCATGGCATAGGGGCAGCAGTTGGCCATTTGGCTGTACCATTAAGAATGCTCATGGCTGATCTAAGTGTGTCTATCTATCATCTCCTGTCTGTCACCAATAAATGGTGACTCTCCTGTCCAGCAAAGATCAGTCAAACTCAGACTTATGCACTTAATGGTACGGTCATCAGGTGTGTTGCTGAACAAAGAGACCTTGGAGTGCAGCTTCATAGCTCTTTGAAAGTGGAGTCGCAGGTAGATAGGATAGTGAAGAAGGCGTTTGGTATGCTTTCCTTTATTGGTCAGAGTATTGAGTACTGGAATAGGGAGGTAATGTTGCTGCTGGACAGGACATTGGTAAGGCAACTGTTGGAATATTGCTTGCAATTCTAGTCTCCTAACTATTGGAAAGATGTTGTGAAGCTTGAAAGCGTTCAGAAAAGATTTACAAGGATATTGCCAGGGTTGGAGGATTTGAGATATATGGAGAGGCTGAACAGGCTGGGGCTGTTTTCCCTGGAGTGTCGGAGGCTGAGGGGTGATTTTATGGAGGTTTACAAAGTTTGTGAGGGGCATGGATAGGATAAATAGACAAGGTCTTTTCCCTGGGGTCAGGGAGTCCTGAACTCGAAGGCAAAGGTTTAGGGTGAGAGGGGAAAGACATAAAAGAGAACTAAGGGGCAACATTTTTACGCAGAGGGTGGTACGTATATGAACTGAGCTGCCAGAGGATGTGGTGGAGGTTGGTAGAATTGCATCATTTAAGAGGAATCTGGATGGGTATAAGAATAGGAAGGGTTTGGAAGGATATGAGCTGGGTGCTGACAGGTGGGATTAGATTGGGTTGGGATATCTGGTCGGCATGGAAGGGTCGGACCGAAAGGTCTGCTTCCATGCTGAATATCGCTGTGACTCGACGACTCACTGCTCCCTGAGGATGAGTACACCACAGGTAGCACAACACGAAAGTGAAAGGGACGTCCTTATTTATTTGTGAGACGTGTTATTTTAAAACTGAACATCAAATCACCACCTCTTGTCAGAAATAAAGAAAGAGTAATTAGGAATAAACGTAAACCATTCCAGACTCCAAACCTGTCCCACATTGCCACTGACCCTTTCGAATTGAATATATATCAAACCCAGCCTCTGTCGCTGTCTCAGGAAGAGAATGCCTGATAGCATAACACCACATGAGCATGAAAAATGTAGCTGAATGAGGCCATTCGGCCCATCGAGTCTGATAGGCCATTCAATCACTTCTTATATGTCCCTCAACGTCATTCTCCTGCCTTCCCCCGAGAATCCTTGATCGCCTTATAAATCAAAATGTTTGATTTATAAATGTTTGTGTCTTAATGATACTCGTGTCTGCGTGTGTGTGATTGTGTGTGTGTGTCTGTGTGTGTGTGTGTGTGTCCCCATCTGCTTGTCACCTGTGTATTTCTGCGTCGACGTCTGTCTTTCTGTGTATTAGCGTCTGTGTTGTATCTGTATTTGTGTCTATTTGTGTGTGACTCTATATGTCTGTGTGTGTATCTACGTGTGAGTCTCCCTATCCACTTGTATATATTGTCTTTGTTCGTACGTTGGGGTGTTTACCAATAATTTTGTGTATTTCATTGTCTGCATCTGTATTTTTTTGGGGGGGTAGTGAAATGACTGTCGTTGGAACTGCCAATGGGTTAAACGTGAGAATTGTCTTTCACTGTGCACTGCTCCTTAACCGGTCAGTGGGATATGGATGTTTCAGAAACTCCACGCGAGTTATCCCAGTCCACTCCATCTTGTACTATGGCGGGATTAGCCGGGTGAGGGAATGGATATTGGGAACTCCACCAACCGGCTTGGCCATTTCTGTCCAATTCCAAACTGTTTCTCTTGGAATGGGAGAAAGGGAGAGAGGAAGTGAGGGCAGGAGTAGGTGGCCCTGCAATTAGTGCTGGTGGAGATGGGGCTGGGGGGAGTTGTGAGGTGTCCGGAATGAGTCAGTCGACAGTTTTGAATCCATATAGTATTATTAATATTATTAGTGTGGGGTGAATTGCGTAGGTAACAGAGAAAGTGTGGGAAGGAAGTTGCTGAATTCAATAGTGAGTGTGGTAGTGCCTGAGCCTTATTTGGAAATAGAGCATGAGTATTGTCTGGGGGTAGGTGCTATAACAGATAGACAGTGAGTGTGAGGGAGCAGAGAGAATACGGTGACACTTATCCTGACAGAGTGGGAAGGTTATTGATGATTGTCCTGTCTTTCTTCAGATCATCTCAGTGTCGAGGTGAGCCTCCCTGAATGTCTTGTCCAAGTCTCTCATTAATAATGACATAGAACGGTCCCTCAGATTCCACAGAATGAGTTTAGCTAGAGCTTAAAAGTAGCAAGGAGAAGCAAATATTGGTGTGTTATATATCGAAACCAAACCGGTTGCAGGAAATCTGAGCATCATATGTTCTGGAAATTAGATATGCTTGTATCATGGATACTGCCGTTTTGTTGGTTAGTCTCAAGTTGCGTCTAAACTGCATTGACTAAGTGGCTGCTCCAGCTGTGAAAAGTAAATTCTGTAAGTGCATATGAGATGGGTTGAAGAGTACGTTGTGAAGCAAACTAGAGAGCAGGTTATTTTGGATTTGTTATTGTGTGACCAGAAGGATGAATTAATAACCTTGCTCTGAAACAGCTTTTAAGGAATAGTGACATTAATAAGGTGCATTTTACACGGTGTCTGCATATAAAATAGAATGCTTGAACATTCTGGTCAATCATCATGGTAGCCTGGAGTGTCAAGTTCGCTCCAGTGAATTGGGAAAGTACAATATAACATTCAGTGAGACACAACCAATGGTTGTTAGAGTCATAGAGTCCGACAGCATGGAGATAGGCCCTTCGGGCCAAACTGGTCCATTCCGACCAAAATGTCCAGCCACTCGAACCACATTTCCCTGCCATTTCCCTGTAGTTTTCTAATCCTTTCCTGTCCGTGTATTTGTCCAAATGGCTTTTAAATGTTGCGAATGTTACCGCCTCAACCTCTTGCGCTGGCACATCATTCCATATGCATATACCCCTGTGTGAAAAGCAGTTGATCCACAGGTTCCCTTTTATTGTTTGCCTTCTGACCTTAAACTGATGTCCTCTTGTCCGTGATTGCACAACCCCTGGGGGAAAAAAATGAGTGCATTCACTCTGTCCATCCCTCCCATGATCTTGTACACTTGTATCAGATTCCCCCTCAGCCTCATACATCTAAAGTAAAAAGTCCTGGATTGACCAACATCTCCTATATCTCAGACCGTTGAGTCCTTTACAACATCCTTGTAAATTTCTTCTGCACTCTTTCCAGTTTAATATCATCCTTCCCATAGCAAAGTGAACACAACTGAACATAACGCTCCCAGTATGGTCTCACCAGCATCCTGTATAATTGCAACGTAACTCCCTAATTTACATACATCATGATATACACTGATGAAGGCCAGTGTGCCAAAAGCTTTCTTCACTGCTCTGTCTACCTTTGAATCAACTTTCAGAGAACCATGCAACTAAATTCCAAGGTCCCTCTGTTCCACTACACCCCTTCGGACCCAACCATTCACATGAAACTCCAAACTTGATTTAACTTTCTAAAATGCAGAAACTTATACTGATCTATATTAAACTCCATTTGCCATTTCTCAGCCCACTTCTCCAGATGATCAAGATACTGCTGTATTTTCTGAAGTTTCTGATAACTTTGCTCACTCTCCATGATGCTGCTTGTTTTCGTGTCATCTTCAAACTTACAAATCATGCCTATACATTCTCATCTAAATTATAGATATATGTAATATGCAGGGGTCGCAGCATCAACCTGTGAGGCATTCCACTAGTCACAGACCTCCAGTCTAACAAGCATCTTTCCACTATTACCCTCTGCTTCCTACCATCAAGACAATTTTGTATCTAATTTGGCAGCTCCTCCTAAATTTCATGCAAGCTAACCCTCCAGAATAGCCTAACATGTGGAACCTTTTTGAAGGCCTAACTGGAATTCATATACACTACGTATACCACTCTGTCCTCCTCAACGTTGCTAGTCACATCATCAAAGAATTCGAACAAATTTGTGAGCCATGATCTCCCATGCACAAAGCCGTGCTGAGTTTGATGATGGACGTTTGCCTGAAACATTGATTTTCCTGTTCCTCGGATGCTGCTTGACCTGCAGTGCTTTTCTAGCACTACTCTAATCTTACTCCTAATCACACCCTGTCTTTCCAAATGCATGTATATCTTATCTCTCAGAACCTTTTCCAGTAAGATACCTACTACAGATTTTAGGTTTCCTGGTCTATAGTTCTCAGGTTTTTCTTTGTAACCCTTCTTGAGTAGAGCGCACAGCTTTCGCTATCTTCCAGTGCTCCGGGACCTCACCCATTGATCAGAGATGATGCAAAACTATCAGCCAGAGCTCCCGCAATTCCTTCTCTGTCCTCCTGCAGTGCTCCTGAATATATCTGGCCAGACCAGTAGGTTAATCGAAATACAAAGTCTGAAAAATACGTCTATTTATTTCAGGTACAAACACTAAAGAAAGGGAAAGTGACACAAAAATGTTTAACATAACAAATTCAAAAATGTATGAATCATAGGAAGTGGCTTCAGAAGAATTTCAGTCATTGTGGAAAGCAGAGAATTTTCAGAAATTCACGATCCAGAAACGAGGGCCTTGAAACTGATCAGGAAATCAGAAAGAGAACATGAATGCTAACAAACAGGAACAAAAACACTGCATAAATCTACAATCTGTATTTCAAAATACAATAAAAGTAAGGTCAAATATGGAAATTTGTAATCAGGAGAGGAGGGTTTGTTGTGAAGAACAGGGAAATCGGCAAGAAAATAACTAGTTACTATGCATCTGTCTTCATGGAGGAAGATCCACAAATCACCCAGTAATACCCAGTGATATTGTGGGACTTGTGCAACTAAAGACATAAAGTCATTTTATATCAGTAACAAGGTAATATTTGAAAGTGTAACTGGATTGAGCATTGCTAAGTCTGACAAGCCCGATGTACTTCATATTAAAATGTCAGGCATAAATCAGTAATAGAAGTATTAAATGCATTGTCGAGACTGTTTTATTTTCCTGTGCATTCTGCAGAGGCCGGAATCCATTGCGGATAAATGGAAGTTAGTAAACGTGGTCCAAGCACTATAGATTAATGGAAACGATCCAAACATCTATAAAGGGAAGAAGGCATAGTTTGGAGAACTGTCGACCAATTAACTTCACACCTGCAGGGAAACTGTTGGAATCTATTATACAGCGTGTGATACTGGATATTTAGAAATTAACAGCAACAATGGAGAGAATCCGTATGTATTTCTGATGGATGTATAACGAGATGTGCTATTGGTTGTTAGACCCCATCTACCACCACGTGAGGAAAGCAACAGCAAGTGACTTCACCGCAGGAAATAACATCACCACAAGAATTGACATCAACAACCCAAAGAAACCCAAACATGCAAATAGAAAGCAGGAAATTTTAGCATTGCTTCACCTGAGGACCACTGAACATGCAAGGTAATGAAACGTCTGGAAATGAACCTTCCAAACCTGCATCCATTGTGTACAGTGTTGGTGACCCAGTCTGAGAAAGAATATATTGACAACAAAAAAGTGCAATGGACGTTCTCCAGATTAATGCCACCGATGGCGAGGTTGCCTGATGAGGAAACTCCACCTATGTTCTCCAGAGTTTCAAAGAATGAGAGGTGGGTCAGAGTGTAATTTGGAAAATTCAGAAAACATATGACAATTTGGAAATGAACAGAACACTTCCCTGGCTGTCTGGTCCACATTCAGTGCAAATAATGGCAAGATAAGGGATTAGCCACTTAAGACAGTAATAATGAGGAAATTCATCACTCGGTGAGAACTGCCTAAAACAGGAGCATAGAAACCTGTTGGCAGGGTAAGATTAGGGAGAATCCCCAGATATTCTGCAAGTGTGTCAAGCAGGAAAGAATAACAAGGTAACAGGTAGGAGTCATTAGTGACTTGCCAAGTTGCATCCAAATCAACTTAGTGTTAGGAGTCAGAGAATAGTGGTTGAAGGCTATTAGTGAATGAGACCGATGTCCAATGATGTAACACAAGGAGCAGTGCTGTATCCCTTATTATTTGTGATTCGTAAGTGCTGGTGTTGGACTGGGGTGCACAAACCTAAAATTCACATAACACCAGGTTATAGTCCAGCAGGTTTATTCAGAGGCACGTGCTTTCAAAGTGCATAACACCTGATGAAGAAGCAGCGCTTCGAAGCTAGTGCCTCCGAATTAACCTGTTGGACTATAACCAGGTGTTGTGTGAACTATAACCTTTTTATTTGTGGTACTCATAAATGATGCAGGTTTGAATACAGACGGGGTTGGCGGGAGTTTGACAACTAAGTTTGTGTTTGATACAACGATTGGCTGGGTGGTTGGCAGTGAGGAGGAAGGCCTTATGTTACAGGAAGGTACAGATGGAATGGTCAGATGGACAGATCAGTAGCAGATGGAATGTAACCCTGATAAATATGAGGTGATACACATTCGAAGAGGGAACCAGACAGGGGAGTACTCAATGAATGGCAGCACAGGAGGATGCTTAGAGGGTGCTTCTCCACACATCCCTGAATGTGACTAAACATGTTAATACACAATTTGAGAAAGCATTGGGGATGTAAACATATCCTTTATTCATCAGGGCATAGATTATATGAGCTATGCGGAACTTTGGTTTGGCCAAGATGGAAACTGTATTTAGTTCTGGGAACCACACTACGGGAAGGATCTGATTGTAGTGGAGGGGGCTCAGAGGAGATTCACCAGGATGTTCCCAGGGATAGAGCAAATCAGCGATGGAGAAAGGCTGAATCAGCATGGATTATTTAGTTTGGAGGAGAGAAAGCTGAGTGGGCCGTGATTCGGAAGGATAGTATTCCGAGGGACATGGACAGGATGGATACACAGCAGTTGTTCTTTTCAGTCAAAGGACCAAGAACATTGGAGCATATTTTAAAGTGAAGGGTTTGAGATTTGGAGAGGAATTGATGATTATTTTTCACCCAAAGGGTGTTGAGGTCATGAATGCCCTTCCTGAGAGAGGAGTTGTAATGGTAACTTCACAACCATCAGAAAATACACGGCTGTGCAGTTGAATTGCCATAAGATTCACGGCTATGGTCTTGTGTCAGAAAGTGGGGCTAATGTAGACGGTGCTGTATTTCTGATGGTACAAAGTCTGTGCTTCTGTATTTGCATGGCTGTGGAAGGTCAATAATTGAGTAGCTGAAGATAGGAATTGATGGGCTTCTGAAGACTATATTAACAAGGGTTTTAAGATTGAACTTGTAATATATTCTGAAAATATGTCAATGGCAAAATTAAGTGGAAAAAGCTCTCAGAGATGAGGTCTCTGCAGGGTCAACAGGTCTATGTTTCCCGTTCCCTTTTCCGGTACCGAGGCTGGGGCCAGTTATTCTGTCCGGTTTTATCCTTTAAGACCTCAGAGCAGTTTGATACAATAGAGTGTCTTACTCGACGTTTCAGAGAGCATTGAAGAGTTGATCACATGTCTGTGTGTCTGGAGTCACTCTTAGGCCAGACCAGGAAAACACGAGAGATTCACTTCCTGAAAGTACATTGGGGTAGGAGATTGAAGTTTAAAATCAATACTGGTGGAAGGTCAGTGTTACTGACACCAGATCCTAGATCTCGATATTGTATTAATTGTTTATAACTTCCACCAGCTGCAAGAGCATTATCCTGTATTGGATTAGTAATCCAGTGACATTTCCACAACAGCACCATCTCCACATAGGAACCTATCGGAAACCACACTGCGCAGGTTATTTTTGTACTGCTTGACAGCCCTGCCAAAAAGACCTCCCACCAATTTGATTATTGTGAAGGGACTGAGGGAGTGTTAAATTGTCAGAATGCAATTATTCATTCATTAGGGGATAGGATATAGTCGAGTAATTTTCCACATTGCCAGGGACTTGTCAGAGTTGGAGCTGGAATGAAGCAGCTTCCCCAGGGACACAGCTTGTTGTGCAGCACAAGTCTTCAGCCCTGCTGCAGTAATGGTGTCGGGGCCCATTGCCTTTGTCGTATCTACTGGGTTCAGCTGTTTCCTCCTGTCACGTGCAGCGAATCGAATTGGTTGAATGCTGCCATCTGTGATTCTGTGGGCATCATGAGGAGGGTGAGGTGGATCATCCATTCAACACCTCTGGCTGAGGATGGCGCAGATACTCCATCCTTCTCTTTTTCACTGATGTGCAGGGCTGTTCCATTACATAAGATGGGGATATTTCGGGAATCCTCTCCTCCAGTAAGTTGTTTAATAGTACACTGACATTTATGTCTGGATGTGGCAGCACTGCAGAGCTTAGATCTGATCTGTTGGTCTTGGGATCATTTTGTGCTCTCTATCAGATGTTACTTCTGCTGTTTGGAATGAAACCACAGAAGTGCGGTAGCTTTAATGGTTTGTCATCAGCTTTAGGTACACATGGTTCTGACCTTGGCATGTTCACCCACACTCGCCATTGAACCATCATTCGGCTTGATGGTATTTATAGACTGATGGCATATCCTGGGGAATAAAGATTCAGCCATCCCAAACTTCTGGGAAAGAGAATTCCCACTTAGCAAATTTTTACTCACTCCCGTTCTGACTGAGGATGGAGGGTGTCACTGTTTCCTTTTCTAGTCCCGCTCCTCCACTGCTCACAACAAATTTTAAATGCAACCTGGTTGATGATATGACCGATGATAAAGGTCTCAGACTGGGTCAGGTTTCTTTCGTCAGCCGCAGGTAACTAATGGGGCTAACGGAGCAGCATGTTAGATTTGTGGTTAGTACTGCTGCCTCATATCAGCAAGGAGCTGAGCTTAATTCCAACCTCATCCGACACTCTATGTGGAGTTTGAACATTCTTTCCGAGTCTGTGTGGGTTTCTTCCCAGTTCTCCAGTTTCCTCCCATAGTTCAAAGATGTGCAGCTTAGTTTGATTGGCCATGCTAAATTATCCAGAGTGACCAGGAATATGTAAGTTAAGTGGGTTATTCATGGGAATTGCAGGGTTACATGGATAGGGTAGGGGGACAGGTCCGGATAGGATAATGTTCGGTGGGTTGGTGTGGACTCGATGGGTCGAATGTCCAGCTTCCACACTGTAGGGGTTCAATGACAACGGGATCAAGTTTGGGCTATTCAACTCCCAGTCGGTATATGCCTGATCCACTCGCCTCAAGGCTTTGTATATTTCAATAAGATCAGCTCTCGATCCAAGGGTAACCTGTTAAAGTCTCCATAATACCAGCCCTTGATGCTTGGAATAAATGAAGTGAAACACCTCAGAACTGCTTCCAGTGTTACTCAATCCTTTCTCAGATAAGAATGCAAAACTAAAACTAATCTCACACTCCGATGAGTCGGTTTATCTTTGTTTTCTCAGGGTGTAGTGAGTCTTTTGAACACTCTTCTCAGCAGAACATAGGAGGCAAGGTTCACGAATCACAAAGAAGTCAAGGATTATCGAGGAGTGGGCAGCAATATGCATTGTGTGGAAACTGTAGACAGTGGTACTGAATGACACGGCTCCAGAATATCCAGGAATTAAATGAAATGGATAACATCGATAAAGTTTTAAAGGGGAAACAAGATAGCAGAGATCTGAAAGGTCTGCTTTGCTGAGCTCTGCATCACAATGATGCTCAACCCCACCCCACCACAGTCATTTACTTAAAAGTTAACACTAAAAGAGCCATAAAATCCTTACTATCCCATTTTGTCAAGTGGAAATGACAACATGGAAAAGGATCAAGTAAGTCCCAACAAGTGGTGCACCCGTCAGAAGCTGTCAGCATGCGTGTGGCCACATCTGCAACCCCCGCTGCTCGTTCGATGGCCCAGTTACTCACCAGGTCTTGGTCACCAATTTCACCAAGTTATGTGAAGTGATTGAAGGCATGTTGAAGAAAAGTTCAGCAGGAGGCTAGAACAACTCTCAGCCATGCTCCAAAAAAATATGAGCAGCAAATTGAAAGCCTTGGAAAAAGAACGGATGAGGTCGAACGTCAAACTACAGGGCAGAGTCTGATCGATTTCTCTAAGGAACGGATCCTCGCCCTTGAAAAACAGGTCCGTACCTTAACTGAACAAGGTGACGACCTCGAAACAGGGCCAGAATGAAGACTGTTCATATCATCCGTCTGCTGCAGACATAAGGTGTTCAGCCAGTGAGATTTGTTTCGAGAACTGGCTGTCATGATTCCTTCACTTCGAAGCTGAAGAGGGACGGGTGAAGAGTGAGGCAGTTCATCGTGTTACAGAGGGTAGGTCAGACTCAGACTAACGCCCTCACCCTGTCCTTGTGCGATTACGTAGTTGCAGAGACAATTATTGACTTATGGAAGCTTCCAGAACAAAGGGAAAAGATCCGACGAGGGCTCCAGGATTATATTCTTCCACATGTTTTCAGCGGCAGTGATTCAGGAAAGAATGCTTTCAATAGTTCTACACACTGGTGGATCTTTCAATAGATCCATTGACGCTCCAGAGGACGTGAAAACTTTGTGGACACTATAAAGCAGGCTGGATGCTTTAATGGATATCGATAATCATGTTTCACTCGTTATAAAGTAAGTTTGTTGAATCTTTCTGGTATTAAGTAGTGTTAAATTATAGTCTGGGATGGGTAGAGTGCACACTTTTAACTTCAAAAATATTGCTACTCGTTTTTCTCTTGCTTAGTTTGTGTATCGGGTTCGGCTCAAGCTGGAGGGAGTTATGAAGGTGATCGTGATGACTGAATGTCTTCCAAAGGGCAGTTCAATCCCTGGATGCAGTATTGATAATGGGGCAGAAGATAAAGATTTGTGACGTGCAAATACCCTCATTCTCTGTGTTCAGAAAAAAGGTTCTGTTGTGTTGGGTGTCTGAAAACCCCCTCGGTTTATTGGGTTGTTGTAACCTCGTCATGGACTTTGGACTTTTTTAAAGGTATGTTGCACCAGAAAATAAAGGATTTTTTATAAGACATGGCAGCCCTTTTTGAATTACCAAGGTACAGGCTGATCTGCCACTCTAATAAGGACTTGTATATAGCTATGACGAACTTGACTAATGAATCTAATGTCCAGAGAGGAAGAATTACGAACAAATGAACGTGTATTAGTTAATGCTTTTGAAGGTTGAGAGCTATAGTTTTGTTTCACTGAGCTCTACTATTCATTTTGTATTTTTTTAAATTTTTTTCTTCAGACCGTTGATTTACCTTTCTTTCTTTATGTCCATGCACACGGGTGTAATTGTGTTCAATTTGCATTGTTTTTTGGTTGGGTACTTATTGGTTCATTGAAACATTAAAAAGATTTTCTCTGGTTAAAAATATTTTTGAAAAAATTAAAATGTTAACATGGATAGCATAGAGTCCCAAAGGACCACTTGTTCATTAATGAGACCACAAATTATAGTTTATCTTAAGGGTCATCACTCCTTGGGTGACAGGATGATGTTGAGAGGGCGTCCGCTTCATGGCAACCTCTGTCTGTGTGGGGAATTGAACATGCGCTGTTAGCCTTCCTGTGCATCACAAACCAGCCAACAGATTGCGAGACTGTGTAACTGCTACAGATCGAAGTAGCCAGAGTCAAAGTAAAATATAAACTTTGATAAGAAGGAAAAAAAGGCATAATTCAGATAATGGTTAAGATAATGGCTGAGGAAAAACAATTCTCCGCTGGAAATTTTATTTTATAACGAGACAGTTGATTGGATGCTGACTTTGGTTGAATAAAATAAGGTGACCCAAGCCAAATAACCAGAATTACGAATTGAGTTTAGATATCGATAACTATAAAATATGAGTACATTTTTGATTGGTCTGTGTGAAGCATGCTAACAATTGTATGAAAGTAAAAAGCTGATGGATCATATTTTTGGAGGGTTGGTCCTCATGGGAAATACCTCTCGAACACATGCTTGAAGAAACCCAGAGTAGAAAGTGCGTGAGTGTCGTCTGGTTTGTGACAGGAAACCAGGGGGCTGAATGATTGAAAGTCCCTGCAACGTGAAGCTCAGGAGATAGTCAGATCACCCCCGCTCTTATTAAATGGTACAGCACATTTGAAGGACTGAATGGGCTCATCATGGATTGTAATTGCATGTGATTTAAAAAAAACCCAATTGTTTTACACACTGCGGCACTGCCATTTTCCTGAAACTGGGAGTTATTTGGAATATTATCTGGAACATTACCTAATCAGCATTCTCCGAAGCATTCTACAATCTGGGGGGATATTACAAAGGCAAGAGATACGGGGGGGTGGGGGTGGGGGGTTGCTTCATGCAGGAGTGAGAGTGGTGGTGCTGGAACAGACCTGAAGGACCAGAGAGCATACGATGACCCTTATCCTCGCAGAGTAGGAGATGTTTGCTAGATATTACTACAGATCGCAGATACTGCACTGAGCTGGGTGGTGAGCTCAGACATTGCTCGGTGGATCTGGTGGTGTGACCCCCTTGGCAAGAGATGTACTAATCCATCCACCAGGACATCTGTGACCCTGTTGACAATCCGTGGCGTGATTGAACCTAATCTGCTATGGTCTGGGTAAACTGTACATGGCAGACCCAAGCAGAGGAAAGCTCAATCGATTGCCCATTGTCCTTTTAAAGATGCCACCAGTGCCAGGGATAATGGAATATCCAGCGGCATCCAGGCGATGGTGTGTACCTCCAGCCATGATGGATGGGGAAATCGGGCTAACATTGAATGAGAGGGACATCATGGTGTAGGGTGGGTAGTTAATGAGGTGAGTTCTTTCAGATAGCACCAGGAAACTAGCTCAGCCTCGTGCAGATAATCTTGTCACACTCAATGAAAACCATTCAAAGATAAATTATTGTCAGATTCAGATGGATGAGTTGAAGACTCTGCTGACCCCATTCACAGTTACAGAGCTGCAGAACAAATCCTCATCCACAATTTTCCATCATCTGTTCTCACATCCAAATTCTGTTCACCATCATTCTTGATAATACTGGCTTACTTTGCCGGATGCTATCGAAATGTCTATATCTCAGCATTCTGAAACCTGTGAACACATCCTTCCATGATATTATTGCTCAATCTCACCCTCTCTGTCTAAACCCCAAACCACTTTCATTTACAGTCATGCACAGAGACAGGGCATTTAGCCAAAACTAGCAACCAAAATGTCCGTCCACATTCACCCATTCCCCTGCACTTGGCCCATATTCTTCTCTGCCTTTCCTATTCATATATTGCTTGAACAAAGTGCAGCGAGGTTTTGTGACATCAAGAAAGGCCTCAGGAAATATCTCGCTGAATCTACCATTCATCTCACCCCAGCAATCAGATTACACCGAAACAATTTGACTGGAGGTTATAAACAAGAAGTACAAGCAAACACTGGTGTAAGATGTGCATGAAAGTCAATACTGCAGGGAAAAAAATGTGTAGTTCCAAACAGGCATTAGATATACAAGCGTTTGCTGGCAAAACTCAACGGGTCTGTTACCATTTGAAGGAAAAAAGTCAAAAGTTTGGCCCTCGAAGAGCACAGCAAGTCAGGGTGCATCCATGGAGCAGGAAAGTCTATGTTTCGGTCATAAGCCCTTCATCAGGAATTCATTTCAGAATTCACATTTTTCTAATCCTCTGTAGGAAGACAGTGAGTCGACATTTTGAATTTGGGGATTCTTCACCCGAACAGTTTTTGTTTCAGATCTCCAGTATATGCAGCTCTTTGTTTTAGTTTAGATCAGCAATTATCTTGCATGCTGCATTATTAATGGACAACTTAATCTGGGAAGGAGGGGAAGGGGAGAGAGCAGAAGAGCAGGCAATGTGTCAGTCACAGCTTAAGGTCCTGTCATTCAGAATGTGAATCCTGGGGTGAAGGTAATGGAGGCCTTGTCGGAACCACTGCACTGGAATTCGACATCATTTGAACAGATCTGACAGATCCAGAGAAAGTGGGAGGATGCAGTTTCTCTCGCAGCTGGTCATTGAGTGGCACAGTGGCTAACAATACTGCCTTACAGCATCACTGACCAGGTTTCGATTCCACCCTTTGGTGACTCTCTGTGCGGTGTTTGCACCTTCTCCCTGTGTGCGCGTGAGTTTCCTCTGGGTGTTTGGTTTTCCTCTCACAGCCAAAAATGTTCAGGTTAGGTTCAGTAACCTCACTAAAGTGTTCCGCAGTATCCTGTGACCAGCAGTGTACCACAAGGATCTAATGGATTTTGTCATTTTATATAAATGATTTGGGTGTGAATACAATAGGAATGGTTAGTGAGTTTGCAGATAACACCAAAATTGGTGAGGTAGTGGACAGTGAAGATAGTTAACTCAGAGTTGTGCTCCATGTTGTACAGGGAGTTTCAGCATATTGACTCGTGTCTTTAAAACTTGGTCTGTGCGTGTCCACTGAAGGCCTGTGTTTGTCCCTCTCAGCTAATCACGTGGTCAGAAACACGAGGAGGACGCTGAATTATAATTATAAAGGAGTAGATATCTCACTTTTAGTCTGATTGTCTCCTGTTATTGAAAAGTTAGTGGAGGGGCTGGGGACCGTTTGCTGGAGGTTGTTCTGTGAGCTGCCTTAGACATTCAGCGAGACCAGAGGATTTGGTGACCAACTCTGGATGGAACATGGGGACTGTAGTTACAGCATCAGGGTCTGTAATATGAACATCAAATGGAGCAGAGGCTACAGAGCATGGAAACTCTGAAACCACGAACTGGGTGTATGTGGGGAAAGGGATCTGCAAAACTTGTATGTGTCTTAACGTGAGCACAGGCTCTCACTCTCATCCGTAAACATACACACACACCCTCTTTCTCTCGCACACTGACAAAAACATACACATCCTCTCTCTCTCACTCGCGCACCACATGCCCCCCACCACCCTCCCCCCCCCAACACACACACACACACACACACACACACTCACACACATACACACACACGCACACTGCATCTCTCGCACAGAAACCCATATAAATCTGGGGGGCTAATTTGCATTTTCAGATTTATATTTGGGGATAGATTGTATTTTGTTCAAAACAACATTCAATTTGTACGCAGCCAATCAGTGTGGCATTTTATAAAGTCCTGCTTTGGAAATAAAACCAGTATGACTCCAGGGTAAAACAAGTCTGACTCCACACAAGACCTTCCATGGTTTGTGCAGGGAAGGTCACATCTTAGCAAACGTAATAGAATTCTTTGAGGAATGACAAAGTTGACAGTGGAGAAAGAACTGTAGATATCATATACATGGACTTCAGTAGGGCGTTTGATGAAATAGACTAATGAAGGTGAAGGTGAAGTCGCAAGGCGTACAGGGTGTACTAGCTAGATGGATTAGAGAACTGGCTGGGCAAGAGGAGACAGAGAGTAGTAACGAAAGGGAGTTTCTCAAAATGGACAACTGTTCTGTGTGGTGTTACACAGGGATCCGTGCTGGGACCACTGTTTGTTGTGATGTACCTACATGATCTGAAGGAAGGTATAGGTGGTCTGATTAGCAAGTTTGCAGATTACACTAAGATTGGTAGAGTAGCAGAAAGTTGAGGGGAATGTCAGAGAACACAACTGAATATAAATAGATTGGATAGTTGGGTGAAGAAAGGGTAGATGAGAGGTGACGCATTTTGGAAGATCCAATTCGAGAACGAATTATACAGTAACTGTAAAAAGCCCTGGGGAATATTGATGTACAGAGAGATCTGGGTGTTCAGGGTCATTGTACGCTGAAAGTGGCAGGTCCTTAGAATGATCAAGAAGGCATACAGCATACTTCCTTCCTGCATTCTAACAATTTAAGAATTGGAGAACGACAGACCAGTTAACTCGTCACCCACAGGAAGGAATCTGTTGGAATCTATTACGTACAAGATTCGGCCACATTCAGAATATTGTGAACAGTTCTGGTTGTCACATTACTGAAAGGATCTGGATGCTTTGGAAAGAGGGCAGGGGATTTTCACCAGGATGTTTCCTAGCATGGAGAGAACGATATATAAAGAGAGATTTGATAAATTAGGGTTATTTTCATTAAAAAAGACGAAGGTTGAGGGAGGACTTGATTGAGGTTTACAAAACCATGAGAGGTGTAAATAGCGTGGATAGCAAGAAGTTTATTCCCAGAGTGGTGAGTCAGTTACTAGGGATCAAGAATTCATGACGAAAGGGGAAGAGTTTGGGGATATGCTCGAAAGTTCTTTGCACAGGGGGTTATGGATGCTGGGTTGCGTTGCCAGTGGATGTGGTAGAGGTGGGGACGAAAGTGTCAGTTAATATGTATCCAGACAGAGACGTGAATGGGCAGGGAACAGAGAGATACAGACCTTAGAAAATAGGTGACAGGTAGAGATAGAGGATCTGGATTGACACAGGCTTGGAGGACTTAAGGGGCCGTTCCTGTGCTGTGATTTTCTTTGTTATTTGTAAATACTAGCGAAAAGCGTCTGTTGATACTTGAAAGGAAAATGAAACCAAGATCAAATATGGCACAACGAATGTGTGGATACGAGAATTTATTGTAGAGAGTAGAAAAATGATAGGGAGACAAAACAGTTACATTGCTTCTGTCTTCGAAGAGGAAGATCCAGAAAATCTCCCAGAAATACCAAGTCACCATGGGACCTTTGTAACTAAAGAGTAAAATCAATCATATACAGTTATGGGGTACTATTTGGAAACAGAACTGGGATGAGGATTGATCAGTCTGACAGACCAGATATAATTCAAACTGAAATTTCAGAGAAAACAGCAATACACATGTTGATTGCAAAAGGGACCACTGTATTTCTCTGAATTCACTTCGGAAGGTTATAAATGCATTCAAATGAAGTACGAAGGGAAGAAGTGGGAGAGTGGAGGACTGCAGGCCAGTTAGTTGTCATCCACAGAAGGGAAACTGTTGCAACCTATTGGACACTGAGTAAGTAATAGCAAATTTCAAGAGAGTTGTTCTGCATTTATGAAAGGGAAGTTATAATTTACAATTGTTTTCTTGAAGATACCTCTCTGTAGATGTAAACAATGGCGAATCAGTGAATGTGGTACAGTCAGATATTCAGGAGGACCTTTAATCAGCACATAGAGCAAGTTATCAGAAAACATTAAAGCAAAGTGTATTGGGAGGAACATATGCAAACGGGGAAGGTAAGCATTAGAAAAAACATTGGAGAACATAGGTGGTGGGAGAAAGCTGTTTGTGTGACTGCAGCCCGGTGCACGCTGGTGTGCCACAGGTTTCAGTGCTGTCTCCCTTTAAACGCCTTATTTTAAAGCGAATCCGAATACAGACGATGAAGTATCAATTAGACTCAAAGTGTCAGCTTGCTCTCTCTTTACAGATGCTGTCTGACTAACTGTGATCTCTAGCATGTGTTGGTTTCAGTACAGATTCAGCTTCTGCAGTAATTTGCTCCTACTAGAAATAAAGACATTCTGCAGAGTAACACAGAGAGTTGGTGATACCGTACCTGGACTGGACCGGTACCATTTTGATGTCTTGACCTAAGTAAAATATTCTGATCACATATACTGAATGGGCATTCTCCAGATTAATCTCTCAGCTGGCACAATGATCTGCCGAGGAGACTGAGAGTCTGAGATCAAGGCGGGAATCAGTGTTTGAAACTAGAGTTCATTGATTGATTGTTATATGAGAACCTCATGTCTTTTTACTTGGGAAAAGGAGGAGGCAGGTACAGAATTCAACAAGATGGACTGGGAAGCTCTTGAACAGATTGATGTAAGATGTGTAGGGAATCATGGTTTTGGCTGGTATAAAACTGGACCAATCCCCAGGTCCAGATTGAGTGACATCTGCTGTTGGAGACAAGGGATGAAAGGCGCTGATGCAAATTTTTAAATAGAATCTGGTCACAGGTAAGGTGCCTGAAGACTGGAAATCACCCTTTATATGAAGGGTTGTAGAGATAGAGCAGGGAACTATAGAGTAGTGTGTTTCAAATCGGTGTTAGAGAAAATTTTGCAAAAAATAGGTGGTGGTGGAAGGCTGTTTGTGTGACTGGAGACCAGTGTCCCCTGATGTACCACAATGATCAGCACTGTCTCCCTTATTATTTATGGTATTTATAAATGATGTAGGTGTGAATGTGGAGGGAGGGGTGGCAGCGTGATAAGTAAGTCTGTGTTTGACACAAATATTGGCTGGGTGTTTGGCAGTGAGGAGGAAGTTCTTATGTTACAGGAAGATACAGATGGAATAGTCAGATGGGTGGATCAATGGCAGATAGGACGTAACCCTGATAAATATGAGATTATGCACTTTGGAGGAAGGAACCAGAGAGGAGAGTACGCAATGAATGGCAGCACACCAGGAAGCTCAGATGGTGCTTCTCCACACATCCGTGAATGTAACGGGGGAGTACCAAAGATTACGTAAGTAATCATTGGAAAAAGTAGGCATACCCTTTATCGAGGCATAGATTACAAGAGCTATGTAGCACTTTGCTAAGGTCAAGATGGAATACTATTTGAGGTTCTAGGAGCAACATTACAGGCAGGATGTGATTGTTCTGGAGGGGGCACAGAGATTCACCAGAATGTTCCCAAGACGGAACATATCAGCTAAGGAGAGAGGTTTCATAAGCTCCATTTGTTTACTTTGGAGCAGAAAAGGCTTTGGGGGACGTGATCCAGGATAAGATTACGAGGGTCATGGACAGGGTGGTTAGACAGCAGCTGTTCCTTTTAGACAAAGAGCCAAGAACAGGCGAACAGACTTTTAAAGGGAAGAATTTGACATTTAGAGAGGAGTCAGGGATTGTTTTTCAGCAAAAGGGTTATGGGGTCCGGAATGCACCTCCTGAGGATGTGGTGGGGGTTGTTATCACAGATTGCGTCACAATCATTAAAAAGTATTTGGATGAGCACTTGACGTGTCAAACCATTCATGGCTATGGGACTGATGTAGTAAATTTGGAATAACAAAGATCGTGCTGTAATTTTGATACTACACAGGCTATGCTTCTGTGATTGTATGGGTGTGGAAGGTCAATCATTGAACAGCATAAGACAGGAAGTAATAGGTTTCAGAGCAGTACATTAAACAAGCATGAAACGTAAAAGTTTCTCAAAGTACAATATACCAAGGTGAAATGTTGGCAAAGATAATTGTAGCTTCGTTACAGTCCAAAACCAGCAAATGGTGAACAGAAAAATGGCAGACTATGAAGCAACTAATTCAGTTCTGCCTTCATGAATGAAGAAAAATAAAAACTTCCAAGTAATTCTAGGTCGACTGAGAAAAAGCAGGAAATACAATCATATCCGTAAATAAACAGTTTTGAAGAAAATACTTGGTCTGAAATCTGATAAATCCCCATGGCCTGATAATCTTTATCTATGATTCCTGAAGGAGGTGCCATGTTAATAATAAATACTTTGCTTGCTGTCTTCCAAATTCCTAATGCCTGAATTGACAGATTTGAGAGCAGCAAATATAACCCCAGTATTTCTCAAGGAGGCAGGGAGAAAGCAAGGAATTACAGTCTGCCTAGTGCCAAAGAAGCAATCAGGATAATACAAGAGTCAATTAGAAATGATGCTTTGCCAGGGAACGTTGAGAATTAAATTAATTTGAAAGCAATGAACATGTATCAAGTCAATGCCAAATTATTAAAGGTGAATCATATTTGAGAAACCGACTGCGAAATAAATTATGGCGAAGCAATGGCTGCAGTGAATTTGGATTTTCAGAAACCTTTTGATGAAGTCCCAAGTTTAGTGTTGTGAAAATGCTACTCCTCTAACAAGGTCATGCTGTCCTTGATTTTTTTTTTTCAAAGGTGTCTTAAAAGCCGTGAATCCGAAATATCTTGGTTTGACTGCTCTAAAGTAAAAGCACGTACAATAAGGAGCAAGCTATGCTAGATCTGGTCCTGTGTAATGAGACAGGAATAATTAATAACCTCATAGTTAGAATCAACTTGGAAGGAATGATCACAGTATGGTTGAATTTAAAATATAGATGGAGAGTGTGAAGATAAAATCCAATACCAGGGTACTGTGCTTAAACAGGTAGACGACTTTAGAATGTGAGTGGACTTGGCTAAAGTCGACTGAAAAATAAGACTTTATAGAGAGAGTTGACTAGCAGTGTAGGATTTTCAAAGAAATTTTTTAAAAGTCCTTCGCAAAAGTATATTCACTGAAAAGGAAATACTCTAACAAAAGGGGTAATCTCTATGGGGTATCTAAGCAATAATCGAGGCTACCAAATTTAAAGAGAAGGCATGTAAAGTGGCCAAGAACAGCAGGAACTTAGAAGATTGGAAAAACATTAAAGGTCAACAGAAAGGCATGAAAAGAGTTATAAAGAAAATTAGGATAGAACACAAGAAAATAACTAGCACAAAATATGAAAATAGATTGCAGATGATTCCCTAAATATATAAAATGGAAATGAGTGGCCAACGTAAAGGTTGGACCTTTAGAGGGTGAGAAGGCACTAATAACATGCCAGTAATTGACAAGCATATGAGGGTAGATGAGGACATGTGCATAATCATTATTCTGGAGGAGGTAGTTTTGGGTAAACTAACGGATCTAAAGACAGACAAGTCCCCGAATGAAATGCATCCAGGGTACTAAAAAAGATAGCGGGAGAAGTATCAAGTGCAATTGTGGTATTTCTTATTTAAATTTAATGAACAATGAGGCAGTCCCAGCAGATTGGAAAACAGCAAATGAGACGCCACAGTTTAAAAAAGGCTGGCAGATAAAAGATGGGGAATTATAAACCAGTTAACTTAATCTGTGTAATGGGAATGATGTTTGAGTGTATTGTCAAGGGAGAAATAGCACGGCATTTTGATAGAAATCGACCCATTGCGCAGACACAGCATAGTTTCCTGAAGGGCAGGTCTTGCTTATCAAGTCTGTTGGAAATTTACGAAGAAATTATGAGCAAGGTAGACAACGAGGCCCCAGTGAATGTGGTGTATCTAGGTTTCCAAATGGTCTTCGACAAGGTGCCGCACAATAGACTGCTGCAGAATGTGGAAATAGACCCAGAGGAAGGTCCGTGGATATACAGGAGCAGCCATTCATGCAGATATCCCATAAAACACAGCAGTTATTGTTTCTGTTCAAAAAGAAGGACTCGAGGAAGATGAACTGCCCATAGTTGAAAAAATCTGCCAAGGATACTAATCAATCGCAAATTAATGAGCATTAGTATGTGCCCAGATTTAGGGTGGATATTTCAGGGAACATGAGAAGAAGCTGGGCATGAATTTCAGCTGTGCTTCCTGAATTACCCGCAGAAACACCAGCCATTACTGCTCCATCCTCTTCCAGGTTGTCCCTTTCCAATTACGGAGTACATTCACTCACGTTATGGTTCCTATCTGAGGCTTTTTGATCAGGTCTACCTTTCCTGCACTCGCAAAAAGCTGTGTTCTGTGCTGCCACTTTGCCTCTGGTGTCGGTGTGACTGGGCCTCTCCATTAATGTTGTTTTTACACCTCCCTCTCACATCTCATTCTGGAAAGTTTCCTTCTTGGAGTAAACCTTATTGAAATCACCACTCCCCTCCCTCCCCTTTGCACTGAATTCATACTGTGAGCCAAATTTCAACAGGTATACTCAGCCTTCATCTCACTCTGCTAAAGGCAACTGCATGCTTACCGTGTCGTATAAGAATTCCCTTTCTTACTTGGATTTGGCCAGAGATACGCTTTCAGTGTAGGGATCATCACGCTCATTCGACAAAGGAATTCAAGAGTTTAACTTCCTAATGGCACTGGGAAGGGTTTCACACTTTCTTTGTATTGTTACATTGAGAAAAAACAAATCACAGTATGAAGTTTTGTCTATTTTGTTTACTTGTTATTTTTTAATATTGTTTCAAACTTGCAGTGCCTACGATTAAATGCTTGTTCTTGAAGTTGGTATTAGATGGAGTGGAGGAGGTTGAAAAGTGACGTTATCGAAGTTTATAAAATCATAAGAGGCATGGATTGAATAGAGAGCCAAGACATTCTCGCCCGGAGAGTGGGGTTGTTCACACATAGAGTACATCGCTTTAAGGTGAAAGGGAGATTTAAAAGGGCCAATGGTGAATCTTTTTCACATGCAGGGTGATGTGTGTATGGAATGAGCTGCAAGAGGAAGAGTGGTAGATGAAAGTACAGCTGCAACATTTAAAAGACATTTGGACAAACACATAAATGGGAAACGTTTAGAGGCATATGGGACACGTGAAAGCAGATGGGACTAGTTTAGTTAAGCATGGACAAATTGGGCCAAAGGGTCTGTTTGTGCGTGATGTGACTATATGAATCTAGAAAGCGAGGAAAAGGGGAACAAAAGATATGATGTAAGTAAATTGGCAAGAAATATAAAAACAAGCATCACAAAATTTTCACGAACAAGGTTTTTTGACAAACAGATAAGAGTAAGGATGGACCGGTCAGCAGTAATCATAGCTGTTTGTTTTTTAAAACGTGGTTAATGAATGGTTGATGGTACCGTGTGAAAGATTCCATAACTCTCTGGATTGCAGGGGTATTCCAGCGAAACTGGAGAACCTCCAATGTGGCGACTGCCTTCAAGAAAGGAGCGAGAAAGAAAGCAGGAAACATTTAGCCTCAACATTATTGCTGGGAATCTGCGAGAGTCCATTATTATGGCAAGAATTGAAGGGCATTCAGAAAAGCTTCACGCAGAGTCAGCATGGTTTTGTGAATGGGAAACTATATTTTGCCTGCAAAGTTATCCCTGAAAATGTAACAAGCGGACTTGATAAAGGGGAACTGGTACACATGCGGCTTACCAGAAATCTTCCACAAGGTATCACAAAATAAAGGTCCTAACTCAAGACTGAAGCTCGTAGTGTTATGGTCAACACATTAGCATGGGATGACGGGTGGTTAACATGTAGAAATCAGAGAGTCAGGATTAAAGGATCGTTATGATAACGACATATCTACTGGGGTATCACGCATACCAGTCCGATGGCATCAGTTATTTTCAGTCCATTCTGACAGCCTGACGGCGAGAGCTGAATGCAGTATATATCTGAGTTGGAGGATGACACTGCGAACCAAAAGGCATGTTGTTATTTAATGAAGAAGACTCCCAACAAAGGAGCAGTAAAAAGGGATTGGAGTGTTCCTGTGTATGAAACATAAAGTCAGCGTAGTGATGCAGCAAATAACTAGATTGATACAGTACGCAGGTTCCTGGGATGAAAGGGTTGAATTATTGAATACATGTAAAACGGTGAGGCGATTATTCATTGTGCTTGAATGAGCGTGATATTACTGAAACGTAAATGATACATAAGTTGATTGACAAGGTAGATGCTGAGAATGTGTTTCCAAACCTGGGCAGAATCTCGAACTCAGGGACAGAATAAGGGATATCGATTTCAAACCAAGATACAAAGAAATGTCTTCTTTCAGAAAGTCATTAAGTCTGAATTTCACTCACCCAGAGAGTTGTGGAGGCTGGGTCACTGTTTTTACAGATGGGCTGGATTGTTTTTTGTCACGTCAGCGAGTTGAGAGATATGAGGGGTTAGCAGGAAAGTAGAGTTGAGCCCTAGAGGTTGAGAGAACGTCACCTTCATGGTGACCTTTGTCAGTGTGGGGGAATTGAACTTGCGCTATTGGCCACCCTCTGCATCACAAACCAGCCGTTCAGCCAACTGAGTGGAAGCCTGTGTAACTGTTTCAGACAGAAACACTCACAGACAAAGGGCAAGATAAACTTTCATAACAAGGAAAAAGGTACAATTCAGGTAACGGTAAAGGTACTTGCTGAGGATAAAAATGTTCTCTGCTGGAAATGGTGGAAACAAGTGTTTAGACGCTATCCTGAGCTGAATGCAATAAGGTGGCACAAGCAAAATAACCAGAATAATAATTGCGTTTAGATATTGACAGCTATTAAATAACAGTATATTTCTGATTGGTCTGTGTGACGCATGCTTACTATAGCATGAAAATAGAAAGTTGATGGGAAATATTGGGAGGAGAGTCCATCCCCGTGGGAAATGACTCAGGAACACATGCTTGAAGAAACCCAGGATAAAAATGCCTGAGTGTCGTCTGGTCAGTGACAGGAAGCTTGGGGGCTGAATGACTGAAAGTTCCTGTAACATGGAGCTCAGGAGACAGTTAAATCATCCCCGATCTTATTAAATAGTAGAGCAAGTTTCAAGGACTGAATGCCCTCATGATGGATTTCAATTTCGTGTGCATGTAATTTTAATTTTAAAAACACACTATTCCTTCCCCTCATGTTTTCCACACTGTGGCACTGTCATTCTCCTGAAACTGGGACACTTGGTATGTTATCTGGAACATTCCATAACCAGCATTCTCCAGTGCATTCTATAAATGTGTGGGGTTATCACAAAGGCTAGAGAGAGAGAGAGAGAGAGGAGGGGGAGGTGTTGCCTGTAGCAATGAGAATGTTGGAGCATGAGCCTTGTTCGGGGGTAGGTGCTATAACAGATATACAGTGAGTGTGAGGGAGCAGAGAGAAAGGGGACCCTTATCCTGACAGAGCGGGGAATGTTATTGATACTTGTCCTGTATTGCTGGACATTTCTTCAGACCACAGATACTGCACTGAGCAGGGTGGTTGAGCTCAGACCATGCTTGGTGGGTCTGGTGGTGTGGGTCCCTTTGAGAAGAGAATGGTCCCCCTCTCTACTACCCCATCCACCAGTAGCTCAATGACACTGTCGACAAACCCGTAGTGTAATTGCCCCTTATGGATGGATAGAGCTCTTAAAGATGGTGGAATCCAGGGTTATGCGGATTAGGCAGGAACAAGATACTGATTGTGGATGATCAGCCATGTTCATAATGAATTTTGGTCCTGGCTCGAAGGGCCGAATGGCCTACTCCTGCACCTATTGTATACTGTCTATTATCAATCGTCTTATCTGCCTTGCTCGGGCTAAACTGGGCAGGGCAGCTCTGAACTGAGAAAGCTAAATTATTTGCCCACTGGCATTTAGTTTTGGCATCAGTGCCAGGGATCACGGAATACCCAGTGATTTCCGGCGATGCTGAGTACCTGCAGCCATGATGGGAGGGAGAATCTGGCCGGCATTGAATGACAAGGGCACCATGCGGTGGAGTGGGTAGTTAATGAGGTGAATTCGATAAGATAGCACCAGGAACCTAGCTGAGTCTCAGGCAGACAATCCCTCTGTTACTAAACGAAAATGATGCTGAGACAAATTAGTGTTAGATTCAGCCCAGAGTCGAAGACTCTGCAGACCACACTCCCAGGTACAAAGCTGCAGAACAAAACTCTCCATAATCTGAACCCACACCAATATCCCATTCACCCATCATTCCTGGTAATGTTGGCGTATGTCGCCAGATGCTATCGACATGTCTACATTTAGAATTCTGAAACCTGTGAACATATCTTTCCTTGACATTGTTTCTCAAACTCCCCCTCTCTGTCTATATCTCAAACTACTTTCATTTGCAGTCATACAATCCTACTGCACGGAGACAGGCCCTTCAGCCAGAACTGGTCCATTCTGACCATAATGTCAGTCCACATTCACTCCATGTTCCTGCACTTGACCCATATCCTTCTCAGCCTTTCTTATCCATGAGTTTTTCGAACAAAATGCAGCGATATTGAGTAATATCAAGAAAGGTCTCAAGAAATAATTCGCTGAATCTACCATTCATCTCACCAGGGTGCTCAGTTTGCACATAAACAGTTTGACTGCAGCTTAGAACCAAGAAGGAGGAGGAAACACTGGTGTGAGATGTAGATGGAAGTCAATACTGCAGGGAAAACTTCGTTTATGTTATAAACAGGAAATTGGATACCCAAGAATTTGTAGGAAATACCCAACGGTCTGGTTGCATCTGCATTGATAAAGTAGAAAAGTGTGGCCCCCGAAGAGCACAAGCAGGTCAGGCAGAATCCAAGGAGCAGGAAAGCCTATGTTTCGGTCATACACCCTTCATCAGGAATTCACTTCAGAATTCACTGCATTTGCAGTCGTCACTTTTTCTCAATCCTTTGTCGGAAGAGGGAAGAGTCATTTTTTTCAAATCTGGAGAGTCTTCATCAGAACAGTACTGGTTACCGATCTCCAGTGTATACAGTTCTTTGTTTTATTTTAGATCGCCAACTCTCTTGCATGCTGCAGTATTAATGGAACACATTATCTGGAAAGGACGGGAAGGGATGAGGGCAGATGTGCAGGCAATGTGTCAGTCACAACTTAAGGCCCTGTCCATTAGAATGTGAATCCTGGGATGAAGGTAAAGGAGGGCTTGTCAGAGGCACCACGCTGGAATTCAACATCATCTGAACAGATGTGACAGATCCAGAGAAAGTGGGAGAAATCAGCTACTCTCCCTGATGGTCATTAGGGAGCAAACTGGCGAGCAATGTTGCCTTGCAACACCAATGACCAGGGTTTGATTCCACCCTTTGGTGACTGTGCAGTGTTTGCCATTTCTCCCCGTGTTTGTGTGGGTTTCCTTTGGGAGCTTGGTTTTCCTCCCACAGTCTAAAAATGCACAGGATCGGTTCAGTGGTCTCATTAAACTGTCCCACAGTATCCAGGGGTATGCAGGTTAGGTGAATTGTTTAAGGGAATTGTAAAGTTACTGGGGTACAATTGTAGAGTATGGGTGTGTTGGTCAGCATGTTATCTGGAGGGTCATTGGGGACTCGATGGGCCAAATGGCCTGTTTCCACACTGCAGGGTTCCCATAGTTTCTATTTAGCTGTCTGTGTTTGAAACACTTCCCAGGATCCTGCCTACAAGTGCTGACCCAATTTGGCTCACAAAAATGTTACACCATCCGTTTGTCTTACATGAACTCCATCAGCCACTCCTCGGCCCTTTGGCACAACTTATCAGGGTCCCATTTTACTCTGAGTTAACCATCTTTACTGTCCACTACCTCACAATTTTGGTGTTATCTGTAAACTCACTAACCATTCTCTACTAATATTCACATCCAAATCATTTACATAAAAGACAAAATCCATTAGATCCTTGTGGTACATTGCTGGTCACAGGCCTCCAGTCCAAATAAAATATGCCGCACCAGCATTACCTTCATCTCTTACCTTTGAGTGAATTATCTACAACTCTCCCTGTATTCCATGTGATCTAACCATGTTTAACAGTTTACACGCGGAACGTTTTTGAATGCCTTAATAAAGTCCATATTCTATTCCATAGTTATATTTTTGTTCCTTTATCAATCTTATTCATCACTTCTTCAATAAACTAAATCAAATTAATGAGACAAGATTTCCCACATGCAAAGTCATGTTGACTATCGCTAATCGGAATTTACCTTTCCAAACACAAGTAAATCCTGTCCCTCAGAATCCCTTCCAACAACTTACCCACCAATGACATCATGCCCACCGGTCTATAGTTTCCTCACTTTTCCTGACCAACTGTTCTGAAACAATGGCACAACCTTACCTGTGGCTGTCCATGATAAAAATATCTCAGCCAGATATCAAACAATGGCTTCCCTAGCTTCCCATCAGATTCTGGGGTACACCTGATCAGGTCATAGAACCCAGAACAGTGCAGCACAGTAGAGGCCCTTGAGCTGTTGATGTTGTGCCAGCAGTTTCTCCTATTCTAAGATCAGACTAACCAATGTGCCCTTTATTGTACTAACTTCCAAGTGCCTATCCAAGAGTCACATAAAAGGTAGGAGGGAGTTATGCACCTTAATGCTTTTTAAGACGGCCAGCTCCTCATCATCTGTAACATAGACACTTTTCAAGATATCACCATTCATTTCCCGAAGTTCTCTTCCGTCCATATCCTACTCCACAGTAAATACTGATGCAAAATATTTATGTAGTATCTCACCAATCTCCTGTAATTCCACACATAGGTCACTTTGCTGATCTTTAAAGGGCCCTGTACTCTCCCTAGTTACTCTTTTGACCTCAATGTATTGGTAGATTCTCTTTGGATTGTCCCTTACCTTATTTTCGAAAGATGTCTTATGCCCCCAGTTTACCTCCTGATTTCCCTCTTGAGTATTAGCCTTCAGCCCTGGTACTTCATATGGATTCACTCGATCCCTACTGTCTGTACCTATCATATACTTCCGTCTTTTTCTTGAACAAAACCGCAATTCCACTCGCCATCCAGCATTCCCGACCAGCCTTGCAGTGCTCATGAACCCGAACATACTCAATCTAGACTCTGTAATCTCATTTGTGAAGGCCTCCCACTTTTCTGCCACAAGCTTCTCCCAAGCAGCTTTTGAAATTGCCATATAAAACATTCAAAGTTGGCCTGATTCAATTTAGAACTTTACCATTTATGTCACGACTGTTCTTCTCCATAAGTATTTTAAAACTGGTAGTTTCTGAATAACAGGCTCAAGAAGATGAATGGTCTCCTGCTGTCCCTCTGGAACAGACTCAATAGGCTGAATGGCCTCCTCCTGACCCTCTGCAACAGACCCGAGAGGCTGAATGGTCTCCTCTCCCTCTGCAACAGACCCGAAAGGCTTTATAGCCTCTGACTGTCCATCTGTAACAGGGTCAAGAGGCTGAATGGTCTCCTCCTGTCCCTCTGTGACAGACTCATAGGGACAGAACTACCTTCTCCTGTTTCTGAGCAGCAGTCTCAATGCTCTGAATGATGTCACAAGGAGCAGCACTGCACAACGCCAATGGGCAATAAATAGTGTACACTGGTTTATTGTCTATGGAAGTGTCCCAACTGGTCACCTTATGCAGCTGGTCTGTTTATTTATCTCTATCGCCCTTTATAAACAGTATGTAATATAAACAATCCTGCAGTGTTCTTGCACTACTCCCATATACACGGAAGAAAGAATAAGAAGACTGAAAGATTTATGGTCCATCCCTAAGCAACGCCCATCTTTTCCAAAGGTTACGCAAGTTAGGGGTTAACTGAGCCTGTTTGTTTAGTGACTGTGATTAATGCCTGTCTCCACGGATTGTCATTATCACAGTGGAGGGGTTCCACCTTTTAATGATAAATGGGTTCCCTTGAATGTGCTATTTCACAGTATGAGTGGGGGAGCAACACTGACAGCATTTACAGGGATCGGCAGCTCAAGAGATGCAGTGGGGAGAGATCAGAATCTGAGCACAAGTGTCTGGAATGTTCTAACAATGAATCAGATTCTGAGAACATTAGACTGGAATGTCTCAAGAATGGACAGGGGTTTAATTTGGGATGTTTGAATTCTTTCACTATATTATGATCGAAGCCTATTATCGTGGCGGATCAAATTTGCAATTTACATTATTCAATATTTTTATTATCCAATCCTGGCTTTCGTTGGTGTCCCTGGTAAGTCTCAATGTTCAGTCATTAATTTTATAAATCATGATTGAGTGTAATACTGTCCTTTCATTGACTCTATTATCATTGTCGCTGTTAGTGTTCCTGCTGAGACGAAATCGAGATGTTCACTTTACAAACCACGATTAACTGCAGCAATGAACTTGTTAATTCACTCTCTCGCTCTTTGCTTCTGGCACTGTTACTCATGGGTCTCTACGTTGACCTGTCCAGTTTCAATTGTGAAACATGATTCATTGTTTCACTGCCCTTGCTGTTTAAATATTTAAAGCATTGAGGTCACTGCGTTCTGTTCTGGTTACAGGTTGCATTTCGTTCCTCTGACTACATCCCATCCCCGGCTAATACTGAGGCTGAAATACACTGGAATAATCTACACAACTCCCCATGCTGGGCAGACAGTCCAGCTTACTGAGCAATACATTGGCACGGTCTGCACAGCTCCCTAAGCTGGGTAGATAGTTCAGCTTACTGAGCAATACACTGGTACAGTCTGCACAGCTCTGCATGCTGGGCAGATAGTTCATTTTACGAAGCAATACATTGGCATAGTCTGCACAGCTCCCCGGTGTGTCCCACTGCCCTGTCTTTTTCCACATATTTCACCAGTATGCCCTATTTCTGTCTTAATTATCTGGTTCTATCTTTAATGTGCATTTTTCTGTCCCTCAGTATCTTTCCATGGCTTTGAGTTTTGGCTCCCTAATGTCTGACATTGTGAAACTCAGAAACAATGAAATGGGGTGTGGGGGCTGTTGTTCACTTCCCCGTGTGTCCCATGTTCCTTGTTATATATGCAATCCTGGAGTGCTCCTGCACTACTCCCACACACATGGAAGAAAGAAAAATGGTTGACAATTTAATAATCATGTTGGACAGCAGGGATTCAGCAGTTTTGACTCACGTCTTTGAAACTTAGTCTGTGCCTGTCCACTGAACGCCTGTGTTTGCCCCTCTCAGCTGATCGTGTGGCCAGTAACACGAGGAAGGCCTCGAGTAATCTTGAAAAGGGGCAGGCATCGAACTTGCGTCGGAGGCTGAGGAGTGACCTTATAGAGGTTTGCAAAATTATAATGGCATTGATAGAGTAAATAGACAAGTATTTTCCCTCGGATCAGGAAGTCCAGAAATAGAGGGCATAGGTTTAGGGTGAGAGGGGAAAGAGACCTAAGGGGCAACCTTTTCACACAGTGTAGTCCGAGTATGGAATGAGCAGCCGGGGAGAGTGGTGGACGCTGGTAAAATTGCAACATTAAAGAGGCATTTGGATGTGTATATGAATAGAAAGGGTTTGGAGCGATAATCGGCTGGGTTATGGCAGGTAGGACTTGATTGGGTTGGGATCTCTCGTCCGCCAGGACGGGTTGGACCAAAAGGTCTGTTTCCATGCTGTACATCTCTGTGAAAATTAAATTAGATTACTTACAGTGTGGAAACAGGTCCTTCAGCCCAACCCACCCAAACACTACGGGCAATTTAAGCATGACCAATTCACCCGACCTTCATATCTTTGGACCGTGGGAAACACGGGGAGAACGTGCAAACTCCACACAGTCAGTCGCCTGAGGTAGGGAATTGAACCCAGGTCTCTGGCGCTGTGAGGCAGCAGTGCTACCCACTGTGCCACCCACTCCGGCTGACTCCTGCGATTCAAAATTGAGTGGAACTGTTGGGGATGGTTTGTTGGAAGTTGTGCAGTGAGCTGCCCCAGACATTCAGGGAGTCCTCAGGATTTTGTGACCCAACTCTGGATGGAGCCTTGGAAATAAAACCTGTCTGATTCCAGAGTACAACACAGACAGACTTCAAACAAGACCTTCCCTGGTTTTGTTCCAGGGAGGTCACATCTTCGCAAAAATAATAGATTGCTTTGTGGAAGTGAAAATTGATAGTGAGGAAAAGGCTGTAGATGTTAAACAACGGACTTCGGTAAGGTATTTTTTGAGGTAAGCTGATGGAGAAGGTTAAGTTGCAAGGGGTCCAGGGTCTATACTAGCTAAATGAATGGAGAACAGGCTGAGCAGCAGCAGACAGTGAGCAGCAGTGAAAGGGACTTTCTCAAAATGAAGAACTGTTCTGGGTGGTGCTTCACAGGGTTTAGACTGGGATCGCTATTGTTTATGATACACATAAATGAACAAAAGGAAGGTAAAGGCGGTCTGATTAATAAGTTTGCAGATGGCACTACGATTGGTAGAGTAGCAGAAAGTGAAGGGGACTGTCAGAGAATGCAACAGAAAATAGATCGATTGGAGAGTTGTGCAGAGAAATGGCAAATAGAGTTCAATTTGGACAAATGTGAGATGATGCATTTTGGAAGATCCAATTCAAGAGTGAACTATAGGGTAAATGGAAAAAACCCTGGGCAAAATTGATGTACAGAAAGATCTGGGTGTTCAGATCCATTGTTCCTTAGAGGGGCAGGTCGATAGAGAGGTCAAGAATGCATACAACATACTTTGCTTCCACCATTTTAAGAAGGGCAGAAAAGAGAAAATGGCGAAGTACAGACCAGTTAACTTGTGATCCACAGGAGGGAATTTGTTGGAATCTATTGTGTACAAGAGATGACAGGTCATGTTACAGTTGCGTACAGATTTGGTTCGACAACATTTCGAATAGTTCGTACAGTTCTGATCGCCACCTTACCGAAAGGTTGTGGATGCTTTGGAGAGGGTTCAGAGGAGTTTCATCAGGAAGTTTCCTGTTATTGGACAGAACTGGCTATAAAGAGAGGTTTGGTAGTTTAGGATTATTTTCATTAGACTGGCGGAAGTTTGGGGTCCTGATTGAGTTCGACAAAATCATACGAGGTATAGAAAAGATGGATAGCAAGATGCTTATTCCCAGAGTGGGGTACTCAATTTCTAGTGGTCAGGAATTCAAGATGAGAGGGAAAATGTTTTTGGGAGATATGTTCAGAAAGTGCATTACACAGTGTCTGGCAGATGCTTGAAACGCAATGCCAGCGGAGGTGTTAGACGTGGTCTTGATAGCGACATTTAATATGTATCTAGACAGATACATTAATGGGTAGGGAGCAGGGGGATACAGATTCTTCGAAAATAGGTGACATGTTTAGACAGAGGATCTGGATCGGTGCAGGCTTGGAAGGCCCTAAGGGCTGTTCTTGTGCTTTTTTTTTGTTCTTGGTAAATACTGGCGCAAAGTGTCTGTCCATATTTGAAAGGAAAATGAAAACAAGGCCAAATGTGGCACAGTGAATGTGTGGACAGGAAATTTTTTTCCGAGAACAGAAAATTGACTGGGAGACGAAAATGTTACATTATGTCTGCCTTCACGGAAGAAGATGCAGAACATATCCCAGAAATACCATAGAACTTTTGTAACTGAACACTAAAATCCTTCATACTCGTGCCGTGGTAGTATATGACAACATACCTGGATTGAGGATTGATAAGTCTGACAGACCAGATGTACTTCATACTGCAATTTCAGGGAAAGCAGCAATACACAGATGGATTGTATTGTGAATGACTGTATTTATCCGTATTCAATTTAAAAGGATATAAATACAAGCCAACGATTTAGGAATGGAAGAAGAGGGAGAGTGGAAAACCAAAGACCAGTTTACTTGTCATCCGCAGGAAGTAATCTTTTGCAATCTATCATAACGAATGTGATATTGGATACTGAGAAAGTAATGGCAAATTTCAAGAGAATGATTCTGCATTTATGAAAGGGAAGTTATAATTTACAAACGTTTTGTTTGAAGATATAGCTTGTAGCCCTAATCATAGAGAAGCAATGGATGTGATACAGTCAGATATTCATGAGGATTTGTAATCAGCACATACAGTATGTTAGCAGAAACATTAAAGCAAAGGGTATTGGAAGAAACATATATAAACAGGGAAGGTAAAAGTTAAGTTTGCCTTCATTTAAATACAGACGATGAAGGGTCACCTATACTCAAAGCATTAACTTACTCTCTCTTTACGGATGTTGTCTGACTCACTGTGATGTCTAGCATGTGTTAGTTTCAGTACAGATTCTAGCTTTTGTAGTAATTTGTTCAGACGAGCAAGAAAAACATTCTGCACTAGTTACACAGAGTGCTGGTGAGACTGTACCTGGAGCATTGTATACAATTTTGATGTCTTGATCTAAATAAAATATACTGATCCCATATACTGAATGGACATTCTCAGATTAATACCTCAGATAGCAAGGTATTCTGCTGGCGAAAATTGGCCTGAGATCAAGGTGGAATTCTGTTTGTGAAGCTGGTAAAGGTTGATAGATTGATATATGAGAGCTTCATGTCTGTTTTACTTAGGATAAGGAGAATGTAGGGACAAAATTCGAGAAGATGGACTGAGAAGCTCTTGAACAGACTGATGAAAGATGTGTACAGGGATTGATAGTTTTGGGTGGTATAAAATTGGAAACGTCCCTCGGTCCAGATCAGTTACATCTCAGGCTGCTGCTGGAGACAAGGGATGAAAGGCGCTGATGAAAATGTTTAAATACAATCTGGTCACAGGTAATGTACCGAGGGCTGGAGAACACCCTTTATGGGAAGGGCTGTAGAGATTGACCAAGGAACTACAGACCAGTGAGAATCAAATCAGTGTTCGAGAAACTTTTGCAGAAAATGGGTGGTTGTCGAAGACTGTTTGTATGTCAGTGCTGTGTCACTTATTATTTGTGGTATTCATAAATGATATAGATGTGAATGTGAAGGGGCATGGGGTGAGTGTAATAATGAAGTTTGTGTCCGACACATAGATTACTCGGGTGGTTGGCAGTGAGGAGGAAGGTCTTACGTAACAGGAAGATGCAGACAGAATGGTGAGATGGGTAGATCAATGGCAGATGGAATGTAACCATGATAAATATGAGGTGATGCACTTTGGAAGAAGGAACCAGACAGGGGAGGACTCAATAAATGGCAGCAGACTCGCAAGTTCAGAAGGTGTTTCTCCACACATCCCTGAATGTGACGGGACTGGGAATCACAGTCTGCTTCGCACCAAAAAAAGCAATCAGGACAATACAAGTGTGTACTAGAAAGGACGCATTTTCAGGGAGCTTTGAAAATTACATTAATGATAAAGTAATTAACATAGATAAATTTATTAATTAATAAGACAAGAATAATTATTCACATCATAGTGAAGGAGTGATCACAGTATGGCTGAATTTAGAATCCAGATGGAGAGTGTGAAGTTAAAATCCAATAACAGGTTCCTGTGCTTCAGCAAGGGAGACTACAATAGAATGAGGGAGGAGTTGGCGAAAGTCGCCTCGAAACAAATACTGCATGATGGGAGAGTTGACAAGCAGTGGAGAATTTTCAAAGGAGATTTTTAATTTCCGTGGCAAAAGTACATTCTAGTGAAAAGGAAAGACTCTAAGAAAATGGGTAATCTGTCAATTGTGTCTATGAAAATAAGGGATGCCACCAAATTGAAAGAGAAGGAATATGAAGTGGCCAAGAACAGCAGAAAGCTAAAAGATTGGGGAAAACATTAAAGGTCAACAGAAAGCCACAAAACGAACTATAAAGAAAAGTATGATAGAACACGAGAGAAAAAACAAAACAGAATTAAATGTAATCTTTCCAAATCTGCTGATGGTACCAAACTGAGATTGTGAGTGGGTAGGGAGGATATAAAAAGGTTTCAAGGTCGTTGAGACAAGTGGACTAAATGATAAAATATGTGTCAGCTGCAGAACAATGTGGATAGATGTTGAATTGAGCAATTCGGTTGGAAAAATAGACGAACAGGGTAGCATTTCAAATTAATGTAAAAAGGTTGCTGCATGAAGATACTTATGTGTATACTTTTGTTGACTTCTACACCAAACTCCAAGTTCCATGCAGGGCAGTGAGTTCTGAAGCCAGAAGTCAATACTGGGATTGATAATGGCACCCTTACCAGTATACATAAACCCACCAAGTGCTGAGCTGTGTCATTGAAAAAGATCTCGATCTCCTTGTACACCATTCACAGAAAGCAACACTGCTGCAAAAGAAAGCAGGCAGGAAGATAAATGATGTGTTGACCATTATTTCCGGGGGATTTGAGTCCAGTTGTGTCTTATTGCAGCTACACAGGGCCTTGGTGAGCTCCCATCTCGAACATTGTGCTTTATTCTGTGCAGTTTTGGTCTCCTTACCTAACAAGGGACAAACCTGATATTGAGGGAGAGCAGCAAAGGATGACCAGACTGATCTCGGGGATGACAGGCTTGTTGTGGGAGCAGAGTTTGATGTGACTGGGCCTGTATTCCGTGGAGTTTAGGAAAATGGGTGGAGATCTCAGTGAAATATATAAAACTCTGACAGGGTGCAACTGATTGTCAGCAGGGATGATAATTCCACTGGCTGGGACGTCTAAAACAAGGGTCACAGTATTAGGTACAGACAAGCCACTCTGAAATGACATGAGAATAAGTGTCTACACTCGCAGACTGGTGAACCTAGGGAATTCTGTCCCACATAACATTGCGTACTCTAAGGCACTGAATATAAATAAAGATTTCTAGACAATAAAGGGGTGAAGTTGCAGCAGGCTTTTGGTGTGGAGGTACAGGATCAACCATTGTTATATTGAATGGGCGAGCAAAATTGACGAAAGTTCCAACTTCATATTTTTCTGATATATGATCACTTCAAAGGATATACTGCACCTAGTGTTAGGGAAAAGTTAATTGAAAAGTTGTTTGGCCAAATCCTAGAGTGGGGAAGGCCCAGTGTGTTGAAAGGCCGAATCATTTCGCGATGTTTCTGTGCAGTTTGTGGGAAAGCTCTGTTAATGTTGCCATAAGTAGTGTCGACAGGACTGTGCTTCCTATTCCCTTTTCCGAGACAGAGGCTGGTGCCGGGTGTTATCTCATTTTTATCCATTAAGACCTCGGAAAAGTTTGATATAACGGCCTTGCATGGCCACTTCAGAGACCATTGAAGAGTTTACCTCAAGTCTGGACGTCTGGAGTCACTTTTTGGCTCGACTGGGAAAGCACTGGAGATTCACTTCCTGAATGTACATTGGGGAAGAAAATTTACGTTGACAATGGACATATGCTTCAAGGTCAATATTACTGACACCAGACTTTATATCTCGATATTTTATTAATTATATCAAACTTCCACCAAGTGCCAGAGCATTATTCTGGTCTGGATTAGTCATCCAGTGACATTTCCACAGCAACACCGTCTCCACATGGGGGCCTGGGCACATTATTTCTGTGCTGGTCGACAGCTCTGTCAAAGGAATTACCACCAATTTGATTATCGTGAAGGGACTGAGGGGGTGGCAATTGATCAGATTGTAATTATTCTCCTCTTAGGGGACGGAACACTTTTGTGTTATTATCCGCATTGCCAGGGAAATGTCAGAGTTGGAACTGGAATGAAACGGCTTCCACAGAGACACGGCTTGTTGTGCAGCACAAGTCTTTTGTTCTATTGCAGGAATGGTGTCAGGGCCCATTCCCTTTGTCGTATCTACTGTGTTCAGCTGTTTCTTCATGTTACGTGCAGCGAATCGAATTGTTTGAAGTCTGGCATCTGTGATTCTGTGGGGATGACCTGACCAACACTTCTGGGCTGAGGATGGGGTATATACTGCATCATTGTCTTTTACACTGATGAGCAGGAAGGTTCAATTTTTTTCGCGGAATGGTAAAGCAATAGCCGAGTGTTGTTGCTGCTGATGTGTTCGACTCACAACCACAGTAATATTCTGGTGACCTGAGTTCGAATCCTGTTACAGTACACGATGGAATTCAAATCCAATAAATGTTTGGGATTAAGTGTCGAATGATGATATGTAATCAATTGCTGATTGTGGGAACAATCTATTTGGTTTATTCATGTCCTTTAGGGAAGGAAACTGCCATCCATACCTGCTCTGGCCCACATGTAACTCCAGACACACAGCAATGTCATTGACTCTTAACAATCCTCTGGGCAATAAATGCTGACCTAGTCAGCAACGCCCTAATCCCAATGAACATTATTTTCAAATAATATTCGTGGAGTCCTTTTCTCTCGTTAGTTGTTCCATGGTTCGACCATATTTCTGACTGGATGTGGCAGGACTGCAGAGCTTCGATCGGATATGTTGGCTTTGTAATCATGTTGCCTTCTCTATCAGATATTATTCCCGCTGTTTGGAATGTAAGTACAGTAGTCAGTGTGATAGCTTTAACGTGTCATCAGTTTTAGGTAACCATATTTCTGACATTGGTATAGTCTATTCAATGAAACGTTGATGCAATAATGGGAAAGATTAGACTGGGCAAAACGTTACTGAATACAATTCTCCTTCTATCCAACTGTGATCTACAATACCAAATGAATTTCCAGGTTTGAGCTGCCCTGCAGTGCAATTCTACTGTCTATCCCCCAGTTCACACCAAGACCCATTCACCCATCACCCCGTGATCTACCCTGTTTACTAATGTGGTAACAATTCCATTTTAATATTCTCATTCCTTTAATTTTTCTCCATGGTGTCACATTTCTTACTTGTCGTGTTTTAGAAAAGCACGTGTATTTTCCGTGGGGCAACACCGTGGCTCAGTGATTCGTGTTGCTGCCTCACAGCGCTGGGACCCAGGTCCGATTCCATCCTCTGGCAACTATCTTGCACATTCTCGCTGTGTCTGTGTGAGGTTTTTTTTCCACAAGCTCCAGTTCCCACCCACAATCCAAAAATGTGCAGGTTACTGGCCTTGCTGAACTGCCTATAGTGTTCAGGAATGTGCAAGTAAGGTCCATTAGGATAGGGGAATAGGTCTGGTTGGTTTAGTCTTCAGAGGATCAGTGTGGACTTGTTGGGCCGAAGGGCCTGTTTCCACACGGTAACGATTCCAATTCCATCCCGTCGTGCCACTTTCGGTTTTAACATTGTAACTCTTTATCTCTGTTTCTCTCCATGGCCTTGATTAAGAACTTTGTAGTGTCAATCTTATGTAATTTCAGAACAAATGAATTTGTCTATCTTGCGTTATTGTTCACTTCCCAGTGTATGGTGCTCCATGTTGGACAGGGTGTTTGAGCAATTTTGACACACGTCTTTCAAGCTGTTCAAAACCAGAAATTGCTGGAGAAACTCAGCAGATGTTGCATCATCTGTGGCAACAGAAAAACGAAGCAGAGGTAGTATTTCAAGTCCAGCTTGACCCTTGTTCAGAACTGAAAATGACGTTTTAATCCCTTGACAAAAGTGGACGAGGGATGATGGGAAACAGAGCATGTGGAGATGCAATGACGCAGAGGTGGGGCTTTTGATTGTGGTGAAAGAGAAGGGAATGTAGATTGAGTGAACATTAAAGTGTGAATGGGAAAAATTGTTTCTCTCTACTGAGTGCAACATAAACAAGACATAGACAAGATCATAGGGAAACCAGGAAGCAGAATATATGTAAAATGGAGAGCAGCCATAATGTTTTCAGACTGTGAAGTTATGGAAATGAATGTTAACTCCTACGGGCTGTAACATACAATCCGTACAGTGAGGTGTGACTCGAGCTTGGGTTGTGCTTCATTGGATCATTGCAGCAGCTCAGGACCGAAATGTCAGCATGAGAGCAAGGAATATTAGTGAAATGGGAAGCAGTGAGAAGGTCAAGGTTATTCTTCCAGACAGAGTGGGAATGTTCCTCGGTGCAGTCTCTGTTTGGTCTCACCAGTGTAAAGGAGACTGCATTGTGAGCAGCAATGACAGGAGACTGGATTGAAAGAGTACAAGTGAAATGTTGCTTCACCTGGGAGGTGTGATTGAGTCAGTCTCCGCTGATCATATGTTCAGCCACATGCAGAAGTTCTGCCAAATGATTGTATTGAACCAGACATCTAAATTAAGGATTTTTGTCTTACATCTGGTCTGAGTCATGATGTGGAATTACACCCAGAGGAAGGTCAGTGGGTACACATGGGCAGACATTCAAGCAGATATCCCATACTGCTCAGAAATTATTATTTGTGTTCGAAAAGAAGGACTCGAAGGAAGATGCTTCACAAAGTCTTTCAAGGATACTATTCAATCACAAATTAACGAGCATTAGTGTGTGCCCAGATTTAGGACATTTATTTCAAGGCCCAGAAGCATATGTGAGGCATGAATTTCAATTGTGCTTCCTAAATTACGCCTTGAAACCCCTGCCATTACTGCTCCATCCTCTTCCCTTCTTGTCTCCCCTTACTGATTCCAGGTTCTCCCTCTCCAATTACAGAGCACATTCGCTCACATTACGGTCCATACCCACTACAACTGAAGTTCTTTGAACATGTCTACCTTCCCTGCAGTAGCATCAAGCTCCGTTTGTGCTGACACATTGCCTCTGGTCTCAGTGTGGTTCAGCCTCTCTATTCATGCTGTTTTACACCTCCCACTCACATCTCACTCCGGAACGTGTCCTTCTAGAGTAAACTTTATTGTAATCACCTCTTCCCCTTTGCACTGAATAATCCAAAATTCAAAAAGTATTCTCAGCCTTCATCTCAATGTGCGAAAGGCAACTGTACGCTGACCGTGTGGTATAATAATTCCCTTTCTTACATAGCTCTGGCCAGAGAAACATTTTCACTGTAGAGATCATCACCCCCTTTAGACAAAGGAATTTATTTACTTGACGTCATATTGACACTCGTAAAAGTTTCACGCTGCCTTAGTATTGTAACATGGAGAAAAAACAAATCACAGTGTGAAGTTTGGGCTGAGTTTTCTTTACCTGTCATTTTAAAAAAAATATTGTTTCAAATTTGCAATGCTATTAGTGAATGCTTGTTCTTGATGTTAGTATCAAATGAATGCAAGATGTTGAGAGGTGACGTTCTGGAAGTTAATAAAATCATGGGAAGCTTGGATAGGGTGAATTGCCAAGGTCTTTTCCACACGATAGGGGAGACCAACCAAATAGCTTTAATGCGAAAAGGGGAAGATTTAACAGGGACAAAACGGCAACTTTTTCATGCAGAGGAGGTGTGTGTATGAAATGACCTGCCAGATGAGCTGTTAGATGCAAGTACAGTGACAACATTTAAATGACAGTTGGACAAACATATGAATGGGAAGCATTGAGGCATGTGGACTAAATGCAATCAGATGAGACGAGTTTAGTTTGGAAAACCTGGTCAGCATGGACAGGTTGATTAAAATGTTTGTGCTCAATATGACTGTATGAATCTAGAAAGCGAGGGACAAAGCAAGAAATAGACAGAAAAAGGATTAAAACTTATGATGTATTTAAATTGGCAAGAAATATAAAAACAAGCATCACAAGTTTTTTTTCTGTGTGTATATAAAATGTTGAAGATGTGTGTGTGACTTTTGGTAGAAAGAAAGTCAGGAAAGTAAATTGAGGACATTCGGAGGGTGTGACGGGGCAAGTGGCTACAGGGAAGTGGGAGATAATTTACACCAGTACTTGACATCAATCTTCACAGGAGAAAGCGTTGTAAGTATTTCAAAATCATCAAGAAAATGGTAATAGGAGGGTTCTTGAACTGTCTCTAACAAAAGGTACAAGGATTTTAACAACAGATAAAACTAAGGATAGGCAGGTCAGCAGTAATTCATAATTGGCTTTAGAAGTAGTGGTTACAGAGTGACTGGTGCCACTGTGTGAAATATTCCATAACTCTCTGGATTACAGTGAAACTCGTGAAGCTCCATTATGGCGCCTATTTTCAAGGATGGAGCAACACCAAAGCAGGAACCATTTAGCCTAGCCATTATTGCTAGAAATCAACGACAGTCTGTTATTAAGGAAGGAATTACAGGGCATTTAGAAAAGCGTCAGGCAGAGTCGGCATGTTTTTGTTAAAGGGAAACTATATTTTGCCTTGTAAAATCATGCAACGTTTTTCTGGAGATCCCTGACAATGTAAAAAGCAGACTTGATAAAGGGGAACTGGTAGACATGAGACTTTCCAGAGATTTTCCACAAGGTATCACAAAGTAAATGTTCTTCCACCAGACAGAAACTCATAGTATGATGGATACTATATTAGCATGGGATGAAGGATGGTTAGCACATAGAAATTGGAGAATCAGGATTCATCAGTCTTTATGATAAAGTCATATCTACTGTAGTAGCAGCAATATCAGTCCAATGGCTTCAGTTATTTGCATCTATACTGCGAGGCTGAAGGAGAGAACTGAGTGCAATACTCATCCGAGTTTGAGGATGACACTGACAACCAAAAGGCAGGCTGTTATTTAATGAAGAGGAGTCCCAACAAAGGATCAGTACAAAGGGATTGAGGTGTTCCTGAGCATGAAACATAAAGTCAGCATGCTGATGCAGAAAGTAACTAGATTGGTACATTAAGCCGGTTTCTGGGATGTAAGGGTTGAATTTTTTAGTATATCTAAAATGATGAGGCAATTATTCATTGTGCCTGAAATGAATGACTGTGACATTACTGAAATGGACAAGATTGAGAGGGGGCTTGACAAGGTATTTGTTGAGAATGTGGTTCCACATCTGGGCAGAGTGTCTCACTCTGGGATACTGATACAGAATAATGGATATCGATTTCAAACTGAGATGTAAAGAAATGTCATCTTTCAGAAGATAGTGAATGTCTGGAATTCCCGAACCCAGAGAGTTGTGGAAGGTGGGTCACTGAATGTATTTACAGAGGGGGTGGATTGGTTTCGGACATATATGCGAGTTCAGAGTTACGAGGGGGTAGCAGGAAAGTGGAGTTGAGCCATCCTGGAATCTACAAGTACATTTTCGAAAAAAGGCCTAACCATCGGAGTGGCCTCGATCTGCCCCTGTGTTGCAGGTCCGAAGGGCTGAATGCAACATCAGAACATAGGGCTGAGGGACACGAGGGGGCCATTCGGCCCTTTGACACTACTCCACCAGTAAAGTACGTTATGGTTCATCTTATTGTGCTCTCAGCAGCACTTTTCTTTCCATGTCCCATTATCCCTGATACACATGTCTATGGAAAATCAGATGAAGCAAGCCTCAATATAATACAAAGATTAAGCCATCACAAACTTCTGGGAAAGACAATTCCCACTTGAATAAATGCCCCTTTTGTGAATTCTCCTTACTCCGGTTTTGACTGTGTTTGGAGGATGCCACTGTTTCCTTTTCTAGTACCACTCCTCCACTGTTCGCAACAAATTTAAATGTAACCATGTTGGCGATATGGCCAATGATAAAGGTCTCAGACTGGGTCAGGTTCAGTGATAGGAACAAGTCAGGCAGACCTCTTCAGTCAGCAAATTATAACTAATAGAAAGAATGGATGAGCATGGTGGATCTGCAGTTAGCACTGCTGCCTCATATCACCAAGGAGCTGGGTTCAATTGCAACCTTCAATTCTCCCCGTGTCTATGCGTGTTTCCTCCATTTGATCCAGTTTCCTCCCACAATCCAAAGATGTGCAGGTTAGAGTTAATTGGCCATGCTCAATTATCCATAGTGCTCAGGGATGTGTAGGTTAGGTGGTTTAGTCATGGAAAATGCAGGATTATATGGTTAGGGTAGGGGGATAGTTCTGGGTGGGATGCAGTTCAGTTGGCCAGTGTGGACTCAATGGACAGAATGTCCTGCTTCTACACTGTAGAGGTTCTATGACAATGACAAGTTTGGACTAGACAAACACCCAGTGGGTATCTACCTGATCCATGCTCCTCAAGGTCTTGCATATTTTAATAAGATCGCCTCTCATTCCAAGAATAATCTGTTAAAGCCTCTATAGTATAAAATTAAAAATCACACAACACCAGGTTATAGTCCAACAGGTTTAATTGGATGCAATCTAGCTTTCGGAGCGACGCTCCTTCATCAAGTAATAGTGGAGGGCTCGATCGTAACACAGAATTTATAGCAGAAATTTACAGTGTGATATAACTGAAATTATACATTGAAACATTGATTGTCTGTTCAGCCTTTCATCTATTGGAATACAGTGATAGTTTCACTTCTTTCATGTGTAAATAGCAAAACCGTTTTTTTTTGAAGTTGCAGTCTCGGGTTAGCTGTTAACAATGGTGATAGCTAGACATCACCTTCAACATATTGTCTAGTTTTCACCATTGTTAACAGGTCACCCAAGACTGCAACTTCAAAAAAAAAAGTTTTGCGATTTTCACATGAAAAAAGTGAATCTATCACTGTATTCAAATAGATGAAATGCTTAACAGACAATTAATGTTTCAATGTATCATTTCAGTTACATCCCATAGGAAATTTCTGCTACAAATTCTGTGTTACGATCGAGCCCTCCAATGTCACCTGATGAAGGAGTGTCGCTCCGAAAGCTAGATTGCTTCCAATTAAACCTGTTGGACTATAACCTGGTGTTGTGTGATTTTTAACTTTGTACGCCCCAGCCCAACACCGGCATCTCCAAATCATGTCTATAATATAAGCCCTTCATCCCTGGAATACGTGAAGTGAAACATCTCTGAACTGCTTCCAATGTAATTATATCTTTACTCAGGTAAGGAGACAAAATAACAACCTCACACCCCAGATGAGGTCATTTATTATTTTCTCAGTGTTGTGAGCCTTTGGAAATCTATTCCTGCAGAGGATTGGAGGCAGAGATATTGAATATTTTTGAGGCACAGACGGGAGGTTCTTAGATAATAATGGAGTCAAGGATTATGGGGCAGGAATGTGCAGTGTGGGGGAAATCATGGCAGTAGCACAAAATGATACTGATCCAAAACACCCAGGAACATATTGCAAAACAAATGTTTACGTATATTTTAAAAATGCAAAAGTGATAGAATATAGTTCCAAAGGACCATGGGGCTGCTCTGACATGTGAGAGAGACCACTCGTGGTGGTTCATCATGAGGGTTAGCACACCTAAGGTGTCGGGGTGAGGTTGAGAGAGCATCCTCTTCATAGTAGCCTCTGTCAGTGTGGGAAATTGAACCTGCACTGGTGTCCTCCCTCTGCATCACAAACGAGCCATCCAGCTAAATGAGTGGGAGACTGTAACTGTTACAGACAGAAACAGCCACAGACAAAGGACAATAGAAACTTTCATAACAAGGGAAAAAGGTACAATTCAGATAATGGTCAAGATAACGGCGGAGGACAAAAATATTCTCGGCTCGAAATTGTATTTTATAATGAGACAAGTGTTTAGAAGCTGTCTTTGACTGAATAAAATAAGGTGAGACAAGTGAAATAACCAGGATACTAATTGTTATTGCTTACCGATAACCGTAAGATAAGTGTAGATATTGGTCAGTCTGTGTAAAATGAGGTTATCATTACATAAAAGTATACAACTGATGGAATATATTGTTTGGAATGTCCGTCCCCGTGGGAAATGCCCTCGAAAAGGCGCTTGAAGAAAACGGGGTAAAAATGCCTGAATGTCGTCTCGTCAGTGACAGGAACCCAGGGGGTTGAATAACTGAAAGTTCTTACGACATGGAGCTGAGAAAATCATCAAATAAGCCGCAATCTTATTATATGCTAGAGCAAATTTGAATGGGTGATTGCCTTTAAGATGGATTTTAATTTGATGTGATTTGAATAACATACATCTCTACTCCTTCCCATTAGACAATAGACAATACACAATAGATGCAGGAGTAGGCCATTCAGCCCTTCGAGCCTGCACCGCCATTCAATATGATCATGGCTGATCATTCCTAATCAGTATCCTGTTCCAGCCTTATCTCCATACCCCTTGACTCCACTATCTTTAAGAGCTGTATCCAATTCTTTCTTAAATGAATCCAGAGACTGGGCCTCCACTGCCCTCTGGGGCAGAGCATTCCACACAGCCACCACTCTCTGGGTGAAGTAGTTTCTCCTCATCTCTGTCCTAAATGGTCTACCCCGTATTTTTAAGTTGTGTCCTCTGGTTCGGCACTCCCCCATCAACGGAAATATGTTCCCTCCTGCCAGAGTGTCCAGTCCTTTCATAATCCTATACGTTTCAATCAGATCCCCTCAGTCTTCTAAACTCAAGGGTATACAAGCCCAGTCGCTTCAGTCTTTCCGTGTAAGGCAATCCTGCCATTCCAGGAATTGACCTCGTGAACCTACGCTGCACTCCCTCAATAGCCAGAATGTCTTTCCTCAAATTTGGAGACCAGAACTGTACACAGTACTCCAGGTGTGGTCTCACCAGGGCCCTGTACAGCTGCAGAAGCACCTCTTTGCTTCTATACTCAATTCCTCTTGTTATGAAGGCCAGCATGCTATTAGCCTTCTTCACGACCTGCTGTACCTGCATGCTTGCCTTCATTGACTGGTGGACAAGAACACCCAGATCTCTCTGAACAGCCTCTTTACCTAATTTGATACCATTGAGGTAGTAATCTGCCTTCCTGTTCTTGCCACCAAAGTGGATAACCAGACATTTATCCACATTAAACTGCATTTGCCATGCATCTGCCCACTCACCTAACTTGTCCAGGTCACCCTGTAATCTCCTAACATCCTCATCACATTGCACCCTACCACCCAGCTTTGTGTCATCAGCAAATTTGCTAATGTTATTACTGATACCATCTTCTATATCATTTACATATATTGTAAAAAGCTGCGGTCCCAGCACGGATCCCTGTGGTACCCCACTGGTCACTGCCTGCCATTCCGAAATGGAGCCGTTAATCACTACCCTTTGTTTCCTATTAGCCAACCAATTCTCTATCCAATCTAGTACTTTGCCCCTAATCCCGTGCGCCCTAATTTTACTCACTAACCTCTTGTGTGGGACTTTATCAAAAGCTTTCTGAAAGTCCAGGTACACTACATCCACTGGATCTCCCTCGTCCATCTTCCGAGTTACATCCTCAAAAAATTCAAGAAGCTTAGTCAAGCATGATTTCCCCTTCATAAATCCATGCTGACTCTGTCCTATCCTGTTACTATTATCCAGATGTGCCGTAATTTCATCCTTTATTATAGACTCCAGCATCTTTCCCACCACTGAGGTCAGACTAACTGGTCTATAATTTCCTGCTTTCTCCCGCCCACCCTTCTTAAAAAGTGGCACAACATTAGCCGCACTCCAATCCTCAGGAACCGACCCCGATTCTATTGAACTCTGGAAAATAATCACCAGCGCATCCACGATTTCCCGAGCCACCTCCTTCAGTACCCTGGGATGCAGGCCATCAGGTCCCGGAGACTTATCAACCTTCAGACCTAACAGTCTCTCCAACACCAAATCCTGGTAAATATAAATTCCCTTAAGTTCAGGTCCTTCAGCCACTGTTACCTCAGGGAGATTGCTTGTGTCTTCCCCAGTGAACACAGATCTGAAGTACCCATTTAATTCCTCTGCCATTTCTTCGTTCCCAGTAATATATTCCCCTGTTTCTGTCTTCAAGGGCCCAATTTTTGTCCTAACCATTTTTTTGCCTTGGACATACCTAAAAAAGCTTTTACTATCCTCCTTTATATTTTTGGCCAGTTTACCTTCGTACCTCATTTTTTCTCTGCGTATTTCCTTCTTACTAATCCTCTGTTGTTCTTTAAAAGCTTCCCAGTCCTCAGTTTTCCCACTTATCTTCGCTAAGTTATACTTTTTCTCTTTTAACCTTATATGTTTCTTTACTTCCCTCGTCAGCCACGGCCGCCCATGTCTCCTCCTGGGATCTTTCTTCCTTTTAGGAATGAACTGATCCTGCAACTTCTGCATTATACACAGAAATATCCGCCATTGATCCTCCACGGTTTTCCCTGTTAAGGTATTGAACCATTGAACTTTGGCCAGTTGCTCCCTCATAGCTCCATATTTCCCTTTATTCAACTGAAATATTGTCACTTCAGATTGTACCCACTCCCTTTCAAATTGCAGATTGAAGCTTATTGTATTATGGTCACTACTTCCCAATGGCTCCTTCACTTCGAGGTCACTGACCAATTCTGGTTCGTTACACAATACCAGATCCAGAATCGCCTTATCCCTGGTCGGCTCCAGCACCAGCTGCTCTAAAAATCCATCTCTGAGGCACTCCATAAAGTCTCTTTCTTCAGGCCCGATACCATCCTGATTCACCCAGTCTACCTGCATGTTAAAATCCCCCATAACAACTGTAGTAACATCTTTTCGACAAGCCAATTTCAGCTCCTGATTCAACTTACATCCGACATCCAGACTACTGTTTGGGGGCCTGTAGATGACTCCCATGAGGGTCTTTTTACACTTAGTGTTTCTAAGCTCTATCCACACTGACTCTACATCCCCTGACTCTAGGTCCCCCCGCGCAAGGGACTGAATATCCTCCCTTACCAACAAGGCCACCCCACCCCCTCTGCCCGTCAGTCTGTTCTTACGATAGCACGTGTAGCCTTGAATATTCATTTCCCAGGCCCTGTCCCCATGAAGCCACGTCTCAGTTACCCCCACAATATCGTATCTGCCAATTTCCAAAAGAGCCTCAAGCTCATCCACCTTGTGTCTAATGCTTCGTGCATTCATATATAGAATTTTTAATTTGTTACTGCTCTCACCCTTCCCCTCAACCCTTATTTCACTCAACTTTACAGCATGATGCCTTTTCCAGTTTTCTGCCTCCTTGATACAGTTGTCATTCTTGACTTCTCTTGTTCTAACTATCCCTTCAATTTCCTTTTTAAACATCCAGCTTGTCCCCTCCCCTCCCCCCCCGCTACTTAGTTTAAATGTAGCGGTGTTGCAGCAGAAAACCTGCCTGCCATAATGCTGATCCCTGATCTATTAAGGTGCAAGCCGTCTCTCTTGTAGAATTTATGGTTACCATAAAATATACCCCAGTGATCCAAGAACTTGAAACCTTGCTTCTTGCACCAGTTCCCCAACCACACGTTCAAGTCCATTATCTCCCGGTTTCTGGCCACACTAGCCCGAGGGACTGGAAGCAAACTGGAGATAACCACCTTGGACGTCCTGCTTTTTAGCCTTCTTCCTAGTTCTGCGAAGTCTCGTTGTAGTATGTTCCTCCTCTTCTTCCCGACATCATTTGTGCCGACGTGTACCACCACCTCGGGCTCTTCACCCTCGTCCTTGAGGATGTCCTGCACTCTGTCCGCGATGTCTTTCACTCTAGCACCAGGAAAGCAACACACCATCCTTAAATCCCGTCTGCTGCCACAAAAACCCCGGTCAGTTCCTCTCACGATGGAGTCCCCTATTACCACGGCTCTGTGCGATGTCCGACTCTTCCGCTCTGCTTCTGCGGCAACTTTTGATTGACAAACATGGCCGACTATGGCACCTCTGTGGACTCTTAATTAAGGTTAGAGGAGGAGGGAGACCCTACTTTGTCGGACCTGGGGTTTAGAACACACCCACTCTAATAACAATCACTTACCTTCCCGACCGGTTTTGCGCTCCGTCTGAACTTCCGCCCAGCTCCCGCCGCTCTCTGCTGCGAAAAGACCGTTGGCGTCGAGGTAAGTTCTTTATATAACAATCACTTACCTTCCCGACCGGCTTTGCGCTCCGTCTGAACTTCCGCCCAGCTCCCGCCACTCTCTGCTGCGAAAACTGGTGCATTGACATTTTCCTGAAAACGGAAATTACTTGGAACATTTTCTGGAACATCCCATAATCGACATTCTCCACAATGTTCTATCACCGTATGAGGGTATTGGAAAGGCGAGAGAGAAAGAGAGAAAGAGAAAAGGCGTTGCGTGCAGCAGTGAGAGTGATGAAGCATGAGCTTTGTTCGAGGGTAGATGCTATAACACATTTCAATAGTGTGCGGGAACAGAGAGAAGACGGTGACCCTTATCCTGGCAGAATGGGGAAAGTTATCGATGCCTGTTCTGTACTGTTGGACATTTCTTCAGACCGCAGATCCTGCACTGAGCTGGGTGGTGAGCTGCCACCACTGTGCAGGGCAGCTCCAAAGTGAGATAGCTCAACCGTTTGCCAATTGGCCTTTTAAAGATGGTACCAGTGCCAGGGATCACATACTATCCATGGGGCATCCAAGCGATGGTGTTTACCTCTAGCCATGAAGGGTGGGAGAATTATGGGGACACCGTGGGGTGGGGTGGGTAGTGAATGAGGTGAGTTCGATAATGTAGCATCAGGAAACTAACTCGGTCCCGTTCAGGTGATTCTTCAGTCAATCACAATGAAAATGGCACTGAGATAAATTATTATTAGTTTCTGCCCAATGAGTTGAAGAATCTGCTGACTCCACTCCGTTACAAAGCTGAACAACAAATGATCACCCAAAACTTTCCATAATCCGAACTCACACCAATATCCCATTCACCCATCATTCCTGGGAATACTGGCTCACGTTGCATAATGCTGTCAAAATATCTTCATTTCAGTATTCTGAAACCTATGATCTTCCATGAAATTGTCTCTCAATCTCCCTTTCCCTTTTTTTCCCCAAAATTATTTTGTTCGTTGATATTTAAATTGATTCCCCCGCCATCTCTCTCCGGCAGTGATGTTCACACCCACAGCACCCCCTTGTCATGGCACAATGGACATATGGGGCTGTAAATGCATGTACGCTGCACATCCTGTCAATTCCAGCATGGGCTGCAAGATTCCTGACTCTGGGCAGTGATGTACCACAGTGTTACTGAGCAATGTACTGGGATGGTGAAAACAGCTGCTTTGATGGTAACTGTTCCAGGTTTACAGATCCATTCACTGCAAAGTTCTCCATACCGTTCAGATGCCTTGTCCACGTCTATAAAGCAAGACACTGGTCTGGGCTGCATATGACCACATACTGGACAGTGTTTCTGAATCAGTGCATCGGTGTGTACTGTACTGCTGCAAGTGTTGAACAGATAGCTGGTGGACTGGAGAGAACTGTGCTATATTCCATCCTGGACTGATTGCTGGGTTGTACTCAACCTGGTCTGCACAGTGCTCCATGTTGAGTAGATATCTCATCTGGGCTTATACGGTCTGGGATGGATCTGTGAGGTGGATTAACTATGCGATATAATTCTTGATAGAGTTCTCACTCCTCCAGCATGGCGAATTCCGCTGTCCAATCCTGTGTTCTGCAACATGTTGTTCATTAAGTAATTAGCCAATTAAAACGTGAATATCTGTCTTTTTTCTTATGCAACTGAACAGACACATCTCAAAATATATGCTGAAGGTAGTCTTGACCAGAACATTTTCATTTTTTAAATAAAAATGTGAGGTGCTGTGTTTTAGATGCAATTCACTTGGTTAAAGTATTCGACATGAAGCAAAACACAATTCATTCAACCACTGTCAACAAAACACAAAAAATCGGAGTAATAGACTGTTTACCTACTAAACAATAACTGTTCCTACATGGTAAAATCCTATAAGCACACACTTGTCAAAGAACAAATTCAGGAAACAGATTGTTTCACGTGTAGTTCTCCAATCCAGAAGGAAAGAATATCAAAAGACAATTCTGAGAGAAATCTCAGAGAGAGTGTAGCAGCTGGGAGAGATTTCCAGCCTTCCACTCCTGCTGAGACCCCAGCAATAACTGGGGGAAGGTAAAATGAAGAATCCTGGTTCTGTGACAGCTTGACCGTCACTCCAAAGGACTAGGCCGCAGATGCAACGACCGCAAGGAATGGACTGTATCTACGCTGTTTATGGAACTGTAGGAGCCTCTCAGAAATGTCTAACCCCACCTAAGCCGTTAGATGATGGTAAGATAAATGTCAAAGTTAAATATAAATAACTAAAATGAAAGGATACAGCAGGCCTGGTTATCAGACACAGCCGGCTCTGGGAGCCCAACAATTCCGAACCTGCGAAAACATAGTAGGATCATCGAGCTAGTGGATAGAAAGCGTCAGCTCTCTGCCTCACCTATAACCTTACAAGTGGAGATGATGCTATTAGCCCAATATTCAGCGAAGTCAACATCCCAACCAGACCAAGTATTATTGTGACCTATAAGGATTGTAGTGAAAGAGTTAACTGGAGCAGTTTGTACAGTGACTGTGATTGATGTCAGTCACCGTGGATACTAACTGTGTCATTGAACGGTTTCCCTCTTCTATTAGTAAGGGGCTTCCGTCAACCTGTTATTCCATAGTATCAGCGGCAGCGTCATCCTCAAGATGATTGGGTTCAGCAGCTACAGGGAGAGGGAGACGAAAAAAATCTTAGAACAACAGACTGGAATGATCCAACAATGGATCAGAATCTGAGAGCATTAGACTGTAATGTTCCAACAGTGGATCAGAATCTGAGAGCATTAGACTGGGATGTTCCAACAATGGATCAGAATCTGAGAGCATTAGACTGGAATGTTCCAACATTGGATCAGAATCTGAGATCATTAGACTGGAATGTTCCAACAATGGATCAGAATCTGAGAGCATTAGACTGGAATGTTCCAACAATGTATCAGAATCTGAGATCATTAGACTGGAATGTTCCAACAATGGATCAGAATCTGAGCGCATTAGACTGGAATGTTCCAAAAATGGATCAGAATCTGAGAGCATAAGACTGGAATGTTCCAAAAATGGATCAGAATCTGAGAGCATCAGACTGGAATGTTCCAGCAATGGATCAGAATCTGAGAGCATCAGACTGGAATGTTCCAGCAATGGATCAGAATCTGAGAGCATAAGACTGGAATGTTCCAACAATGGATCAGAATCTGAGAGCATAAGACTGGAATGTTCCAACAATGGATCAGAATCTGAGGGCATAAGACTGGAATGTTCCAACAATGGATCAGAATCTGAGAGCATTAGACTGGAATGTTCCAACAATGGATTGTCGTTTATCCATGGGTCTATACTTGGTTTCTCAGGATTGGGCATGGTTAGAATTGAGGATACTAGCTGTACTGATGATTATTCAGGCAGGTTGCCATCCTATCCTCGCTATTGTTGGTGTTCCTGGTAAGCGTATCTCTGTCAATTCTATCAGCGATGGTGAAGGTTATTGCTATTTCTGTTATTTATATTTCACAAATACATAGGCTGTTATCTTCAGTAACAAATTCCACTTCATTTCTATCGATTTCCGAATCATCACTCATAAACATCTAAGAAGGAACAAGTCTGTTGAGACCCTTGAGTTTTCCTTTTGCCCTGAACTGCTTTATGTCTCTATATTGTCTCTGTTATCAACCCTGCCTACACCCACCACTATAATGTCCCCAGACTCCAGCTGTGCCTCAGTGCTGTTGCAAAATAAGCTATCATCTGCCCTCTTGTTAACTTCAGATTTCATGGCTTTTCTGACCACTCTTCCAGTTACAAATATTTTTACTACAATCTTGTACTTGTCTCTCCAGTTATTTCATAATAGGGACCTCATATCTGAATAATAATGTCGCTTGCCGTGTTATGTCTCTAAACGCATTGTTTCAAATTCTACCAGAACCAATAATAGAACTTAAATTCAAATGGCAACAATTGGAAAGAAACCTCATTTTACAAACAGCAATGATAAACTATAAGGATTTCTTTTATTATTTCACTGATAGCATTTGGTAAAGAAACCAAGTGTGACAAAAAAAAGGTTGAGTCCATATTGTCATGACAAATGGTCTCGCGGTCAACCACAATTAGTGATGGATAACAAATGCTGCCCTTGCCAGTGATGCGGACATCTCATGAAACAACAGAATTAAAGTTGAATTAAACCAAGGCACTGTGGATGATGGAGATCTGAAATAAAATTCCCCAGCGTCAGAAAATATTGGAGAATCTCAGCAAGTATGGCAGCCTCTGTCAGGAGAAAAACAGATAAATTTCCAAATCTAGTGACCCTATATCACAACTGAAAGCAACTGGGAAGTAATGTTATTTATATCAGGGACGGTCGGATGTGTGAGGGGGAAGTTAGTTGAATGGATGTAGAAATGCCCGGCGAGAAAGAGAGAGAGAGAGAGAGAGAAATGAAAAGCAAACATAGGAACTGCTGATGATGAACCAGAAGGAAAATAACATGGGAGCTTATTCTAACATTTCCCCTTTTCCCATATTCCTGAATATCATGTGAATTTAGATGTGTCCCTGTTTACATTGAGTTATATTCCCTCTGTCTTTCTTATCTGAGTGTGATGATCAACTCCATCGGCAATACTGGTGCCGCCCTTATAGTTGCTGAGATGCAAAGGAACGGAATGTCACATTGTCAACTGATTTTTTTGGAGAGGGGAACTGTAACTGTAGGTCTGTGCAGAGATGTAACTGTTTTTTCCTGCTAAGAACAGAAACATTTTCAACACTGAATGGGTGCACCGTTTGTGTGGGGATTTGGCTTGCTCCAGTAATTACAGAGTAAAGAGACGTTCTGTGGACACTTTTCACTGGTTTGTGTTATCAGCTGCTGCATCCACTCAGAGAGACCCAAGGGTATGGTGACCCCACTCTGGACGAGATATGAGCACTGCATTTACAGAGTGTTCTGGGTTCATGATAAATACATGAAATCGTGGCTACACAGAAGGGAAGCTCCGTACATCGAGAGGACCAGGGCACTGCATGATCCTCCCAGGAATTTCCAGAACCATTTGGCTAAACTGGACCCATTCCAAGTGTAAAATGTGAAACCAGCGTCTTTCAAAAATGAGGTGGTCACTGAGCTGTGTCCCCTCCTTCAAACTCACAGCAGGGACAGGACTGTGCTGACATTTACCATGAAGTGAACTGGAATGATTCTGGAACTTTACAGGCAGAGTGGGTGACATATCCATCACCATGAAGTGTATTTGATTGAGTCTGGTACTTTCCAGGCAGGAGTGAGTAACATATCCAGAGTGCAGTCCTCTGATATATCACAAACTGATAGAAGCCCATCTGCCTGCTGAGAGGATTACATTGGTTCTGTCTCCACAGAAGAAGGTGCAGAAACTAACTTTCAGAAATAGTAGGGATCAGGGGCCCTGGTGAAAATGAGGGGCTGCACGAAATTAGAATTAATGAAGAGTATGTCTTTGAAAATCTAATCGAATAGAAGACTGGCATGTTGCTGTAACTGATGAGCTACATCCCCTAGTATGGAGGAGGTGGCAACAGAGCTAGTGAAAGAATTACTGACTATTCGTCAAAGCTGGTTAGATTCTGGAAAGGATCCTGCAGACTGTAAAACAGCAATTGTAAATCTAAACATTTTAAAGAGGACGGAGAGGGCAAACAGAAAACGAAATAGCTTGATGTCAGCTGTGAGAAAAACACTGTAACCTTTTATAAGGAATGTGACAACTAGACATTTGGAAAGTAATGATATGATTTGGCAGAGTCAGCCTAGATTCAGGAAAGGGAAATGATCTTTGATAAACCTGCTGTAGATTGTGGAGATTGTCCATTGTGACATCGAAAAGTGACAACTAGTGGGAGTAGAGGATTTGAATTTTCAGAAAACATTTGACCTGGTTGAATACTGGTGAATGGGGAATGTTAGAGTCCATGGGTAGGTAGGGGTGGAACACACAGAATGGATCCAAAATTGGATAATGTGCAAAATGAAGAGAGTAGTGTTTTTCTGTGGGTGGAAGGCTTGTGGGGTATCAGAAGGATCTGTGCTTGGGCAACAGCTATTCGCAAGGTATAACATGATTCAGGTGGGAACAACAAATTTAATGATTCTCATTTAAGTTTATTAAATGGTGAGAGGTTGGGAAGTTCTGTTGTTGAAACGGACCTGGATGTCCTTGGTTATAAGTCACTTACAGAATTCAGATGGGAGAGTAAATAATTATAACCGGAAATGATATCTGGTCTTTCATGCAAAGTACTTGAAGCACTACAGCAAATATACCTTACTCAATGATCGTGTTTTGTTGAAAGAGCATTTGGGGTATTATGTACAGACTGAGTCTACTTCATAAATAATGATCCTGGCATGATGGTATCATCAAGAGAGAGAGCGGTAACTATGTAGTTAACCTGTAGCATTTTGAGAGAATACAACGGTGAAACTTGACAGTTATGGACAGACACTCATTTTGTCCCAAGCAGCCAATGATAAGGTGAGAAATTTCGTACTTTTCGTAGGATGCTCGATTCCCAATAGTTTACGTGTCAGTGCATAGACCTCATTTCGATTAACAGAGAGGTACAGGCTCCGAAAGAACTTTGAACACTGTGCAGTTAACGTGTGACCCTCCACTCAACGTGACATTGTCCATTATCCTGTCAGCAGCCACAATACCTTCATTCTGAAACAGTTAGCCATTCCACAACAGCTTCTGATTTCCAGAGAGAACATAGGTCTGCTCTCGCAGCGACGAAGATGCTTTTGAGACTTTATTTTTAAAAAGGTTTCATTCCCACTGCCAGAAAGGCATGCTAACATAACCCTGATGCACTACGAATAATGAAGCCACCAGGAATACCATCGAACAGTCCATCTGTGCAGTTCCTGCTCCTTTTGTTTGTTCTGCTGAAGAATCTCTAACACTTTCCTGTTCCTGTGTTAGTGTCTTAAGAAGGTGAATGGCCTCTTCCTGTTCCTTTGTAAGCGACTCTAGGTGTGAAATGGTCACTTTCTGATCCCGTGTAAGTCATGTGTGGGAGTGAGCAGACTCCTTGTCTTCCTGTGTAAAGGCAGGAAGGATTGAATGGGCTATCCCTCTTCTTGTCCAGTAGTTTTGATGGGCCGAATGATTTTCCCATATTCCTGTGAAACCAAATTGAGGTACTTAGAGAACGCCTCCTTTTACTGTGGAAATGAGCAGCGCTATTTCCTGAATGTTACCGACAGTTTAACATCACAAGCTTGAACGTTGTCTAAGTCTTGTTGCACATGGACACAGACTGCATCAGGAGGTCAAGGATGACGAAGCTTTCTGAGTATTGTGTAACGTACAGTAAATATCCCCACTTCTGATCGATGTGGGCTCACTGGGATGAATGACCTCCTTCCTCACAGCAGGGATTCCCTGCTGACAACTGGGGATGCCTGGGCTGAGGTAGCTACCCTGAGGATCTCCTGCAGAGATGTCCCACGGCTGAGATGATTGATGCCCACCGATGAGAAACATGTTCCATTGTGCTGTGGATGATTCCAAACACTGGAGAGTTTGCAATGGATTCTGATGAAGTGTAATTTTGCTCAGGCTCCTTGATGTTAAAAACTGCCTTGATATCAGGGCCAGTCGCTCTATTGCTCATATCAATAGGGCATCGTGTAGGAACAGGCAGTGGTTTCTTCAAACAGGGGTTAGTGAATGTCAGAAATTCTCTATTCCAGAGAGTCAAGGGAGCTATAGCAGTAAGTGGCCTCCAACTGCATCTGTCTAGCAGGTTGGTGGGTCTGAAAGAACATCAGAACAGGAGCAGGGTTATATCGTTAGACACTATGAACATTCTCCAGACACTACGATTGTGGCAGATCAGGTTGTGGTCTCAGCCCCACTTTCCTGTCTGTATCCGATCATCTGTGACTCACTTCTCTGTCAAATATTCAACTAACTCAGCTTTGGATAAATGTGAACAAAGAGGCACCACATACCTCTGGAGAAGAGAATTCCCACTCAAATGGTCCTTTTAGAATTTCTCCTCATCTCCCTTATAGTGTCATGCAGCACGGAGACCTGTCCACATAACTCAGACATCCCAATCTGATCTAGTCCTACTTGCCAGGATTAGGCCCATATTCTTCTAAATCCTTCCTATTAATAAGCATACCCAGATGCCTTTTAAATGTTGTAACTGTACCAGCCTCCATCACTTTTTCTGAGAGCTCATTCCATACACACTACACAACCTGAAAACATTGACCCTTTACTATCTTTCTTCTCTCACCTAAAGCCTTTTTCCTATAGCTTTGGAGTCCCCTGACGTGGGAAAAAAATACATTGGCTATTCAGATTATCCACGTTCCTCATGATTTTATAAACCTCTATAATGTCACGCCTCAGCCTCCGATGCTCCAGAGTAAACAAGCCCCAGTCTGTCCAGCCTCTCCCTGTAGCCTAATCCCTCCATGCGCGGCAATATCTTTGTACATCTTTTCTGTGCCCTATCAAGTTTAACAACATCCTTCCTGTAGGAGAGCGAACTGAATTAAATACCGTATTCTTAATCTGGCCTCAGCAACATACTGCCCAGTCACAACATGATCTCCCAACTCGCATACTCAATGGACTGATCAATGAAAGCAAGGATATGAAACCCCACCTTCACCACCCTGTCTACCTGCGACTTCACTTTCAAGGATCTATGATTGTGGGCTCTTTCGTTCAATTACGCTAGCCATGACCTCACCATTAATTGTATATGTCTTGCCCTATTTTACCTTACCAAATGCAATACTTCACATTTATCTAAGTTTAACTCCATCGATCACTCCTTGGCCCATGGCCCATCTGACCAAGGTCTCATTGTACTCTGAGGTAAAACTTGCTGGCCACTGCACCTCCAATTTTAATGTCATGTGTAAACATAATAAACGGGCAAATATTCACATTCATATTATTTATATAAATAATGAAAAGCAGTAGATTCAGTACGGCTCTTTGTGGCACATCTCTGGTCATAGACCTCCAGTCTGATAAAACAGTTCTTTGCCACCTCTGTCTCCTACCTTCACTCTAACTTTGTCGTCAATTGGCTAGCTTATCTTGGATCTATTTATGACCTAACGGTACTAACATGTCTGCCATGTGGGATCCTGTCGACTGCCTTGCTAAATCTATATGGGCAGCGTCGACCACACTGTCATCTTCAATCTTCTTTGTCACCTCTTCACAAAATGCAATCAGCTTTGTTAGAAATGATTCCCCATGCACAAAGCCATGTTGACTATCCTTCATCAGTTGCATTTGCAAATACATGGAAATCCTGCACCTCTCAATGCTCTCCAACAATATGACCACCAATGACGTTAAGCTCACTGATCTATAGTTCAGGTCACTATTCCATTTCCTCGTCCCACGCTTCCGCTGCTCAGTGAAAATGTTAATGTAACCGGGTTGGTGATATGATCAAGAATATAGGTCTCACACTGTGTGAGGATTAGGAACGAATCAGGCAGGATTCTTTAGTCTGCCAAAATTAACAAGTTTATGACCGAAACGAAGTTACTCAAACTAAGATGGAAAGATGAATGACAAATAGTTTGACTACTGCAAATCTGTGCGTCGATCTTTCCCTCTCTAAAAATACTGACACATGCACACGTTTGATGACAAACGGAAAAATTTAATCTGTGCAGAACGTTAACTTGAAAGAACTGTGCCCAAATATTAATTGAACTCGTGACGAAAGGAAACATGAGGGATAGTTCCAAACATCATTCAGCTTATGAAGCTGCTCTGCTCTTACAAGCTACTGGTAATGGGATAACTTCCTGGAACAGGTGGATTTAGTTGGATTGCCTTTACTTCAGGCAGTTGGGCGATTCCAATCAATCCTCGACATGAATCCTCCATGAGTGGTAAAGACGACTAAGAAGTTTTCAGCTCACACACATTGCTGGGAAGAGGAACAGCGAGCGAGAGGGAGCAACAGGCTGTTACTTCTCAGGAAGGATGCATTTCCTCCCTCTCTGAGTTGAATCACACAATAACGTTATCCGGCCCCAAACTGAACCAAATGAAGTCTGTTTGAACAGTGTTTGAACTGTACGACTCCATCACATTCCCTGCTCCATGTACGTACCTAACTGCTGCTGTTGGACGCCGAGCCATTTCTTTTGGAACAAATAACGCCACTAGGCCTCAAAGGCCTCCGCTTCTTCCTTTCCCGCCGGACCAACCAGTACCCTTCCACTGACACCCTCGTTCGACTGACTGAATTGGTCCTCACTCCGAACAACTTGTCTTTCCAATCCTCCCACTTTCTCCAAATCAAAGGAGTAGCCATGGGCACCCGCATGGGCCCCAGCTATGCCTGCCTCTTCAACAGATAAGTGGAAGAGTCCAGCTACACTGGCATCACCCCGCCCACCTTTTCCTCCGCTACATCGACGACTGTATCGGCGCTACCTCGTGCTCCCACGAGGATGTTGAACAGTTCGTACACTTTACTAACATCTTCCACCCCAACATCAAATTTTCCTGGACCATCGCAGACTCCTCCCTCTCCTTCCGAGACCTCTCCATTTCTATCTCGGACGACTGACTCAACACGGATGTTTACTATAAACCGACCGACTCCCACAGCTACCTAGATTACAACTCCTCCCACCCTGCCCCTGTAAAAACACCATCCCATATTCCCAATTTCTTCGCCTCCGCCGCATCTGCTCCCAGGAGGACCAATTCCAATACCAAACAACCCAGATGGCCTCCTTCTTCAAAGACCGCAATTTCCCCTCAGACGTGTTTGACGATGCTCTCCACCACATTTCCCCCACTTCCCACTCCTCCGCCCTTGAAGTCCGCCCCTCCAATCGCCATCAGGACAGAGCCCCACTGGTCCTCACCTACCACCCCAACAACCTCAAGATACATTGTATCATCCTACGTCATTTCTGCAAACTCCAAACAGACCCCACCACCAGGGATATATATCCCTCCCCTCCACTACCAGTGTTCCGGAAAGATCACTCCCTCCGCGACTCCCTTGTCAGTTCCACACCCCCCACCAACCCAACCTGCACTCCAGGCACCTTCCCCTGCCACCGCAAGAAATGCAAACTTGCACCCACACCTCTCCCCTCACTTCCCTCCAAGGCCCCAAGGGATCCTCTCATATCCATCACAAATACACCTGCACCTGCACACACCTCATTTACTGCATCCGCTGCACCCGATGTGGCCTCCTCTACATTGGGGAGACAGGTTGCCTACTTGCAGAACGTTTCAGAGAACATCTCTGGGATACCTGCACCAACCAACCCAACTGCCCCGTGGCTGACCACTTTAACTCCCCCTCCCACTCCGCCAAGGACATTCAAGTCGTTGGCCTCCTCCATCGCCAGACCATAGCAACACGGTGCCTGGAGGAAGAGCGCCTCATCTTTCGCCTAGGAACCCTCCAACTACAAGGGATGAATGTTGATTTCTCCTTTTTTCTCATTTCCCCTCTCCCACCTTTTCTCCGTCCCAACTGTCAGACTCAGCACCGACTTCTTGACCTGCAATCTTCTTCCCGATCTCTCCGCCCCAACCCCCTCTCTGGCCTATCACCCTCACCTGAACCTCCTTCCACCTATCCCATTCCCAACGCCCCTCCCCCAAGTCCCTCCTCCCTACCTTTTATCTTAGCCTGCTTGACACACCCTCCTCATGACTGAAACGTCGATTCTCCTGCTCATTGGATGCTGCCTGAACTGCTTCGCTTTTCCAGCAAAAGGTATTTTTTCCTGTCGTAAGGGAGTCCAGAACCAGATGGCATAGGTTTAGGGTGAGAAGAGAAATATATAAAAGAGATCTCACAGGCAACTTTTTCATGCAGAGGGTGGTACGTGTATGGAATGGTTCATGAGAGCAAGTGGTGGAAGCTGGTACAACTGCAACATTTGAAAGGCATCTGCATGGGTATATCAGTAGGAGGGCTTTGGAGCGATATGGCATGTGGGACTAGTTTGGGTTGGGATATGTGGTCAGTATGGAGTTAGACCGAGATGTCTGTTTCCATGCTGTACATCACTAGGACTCTAGGACTCTATGGCCCAGTCTTCACTGTTCACTGGGGATGAGAATACCACAGACAGTACAACTCTAAGGAGATAGGAACATCCTTATCTCAATCTTAAATGGGGAAACATTTAATTGTAAAAGTGTATGAACCTCACAGCAAGTCGACTTCCATTTTTTTAAAAATGAGGGCACAGCCAATAGGAAAGACATAGACCATTCAGCCCCTCAAACCTATCCCACATTCACATTGACTACATTCAGTAAAGTATTTATCAAACGCAGCCTCCACTGCTCCCTTGGTTAGCCATTTCAGATCGCGTAAACAATAGAGCGTATGAAAATGGTGAAGAACTAGACTGTTTCAGTCAACAAGTCTGATCTGCTGTTCAATAAGGGCTGACATGTTTCTCAACAAATTTATCCCGCTTTTTCACTGTTATCTTGATCCATGTATCAATAGAATATATCTGTCTGTGTCTGTGCTCTATGTCTGTATGCATGTGTGTGTTTCAGCTTATTTGCAGGAGGCAGAGGGTAGTGGAGGAAAGGTGACTTTTGGACTGGAGGCCTGTGATCAGTGGCATTCCAAAGGGATTTCTGCTGGATCCACTTTTGCTTGTCATTTACATCAATTACTTAGATGAGACATATACAAAGTATGGTGAGCAAATTTACAGACGACAAAAAAGATTAGTTGTATAGTGAAAGATGAAGAAGATTACAAAAGATTACAATGAGATTATGTTTAATTGCTCAATGTATCATAGAAATGTACAGCACAGAAACGGAGCTCTGGTCAAACTCAGATGTTGCAAGTTAACTTAGTTTCATTTTTCAGCATTTGTACCATATCGCTCTTAACCCTTCCAATTCATGTCCCCATCCAGATGAGTTTTAAATGATGCAATTGTACCATCCTCCACCACTTCGTCTGGCAGCTCGTTGCCCACATATACCACCTTCTGTATGAAAATGGTCGCCTTAGGTCCCTTTTATATCTTGTACATCTCATCTTAAATCTATTTCCCCTCGTTTTGGACTTCCCTACACTGGGGAAAAGACCCTGAATATTCACCTTATCCATCGTCTTCATGATTTTACGAAACTCTAGAATGTGCAAAATTGACTCCAATCAAAACGAATGGCTGTGTTTTCAGTAAACCTGGGCCTAAATTTTGAAATTCAATACTGACTCCTCTTCCTTCTTCATCACATCAGAATTCTAAATTCATTTTAACAACTTGTTCAGCCACATTATGAAACACCTCTGTGGGATTTGAATAAAAACTTATGGGCTCAGAGGTAGACATACTACCACCATTTGTCAACAATTCCTGAAGTGCAACATTACTCTTCTGTGTGTTTGTTCATCAGACACTTTTGAAATACTGTAGCATACTTCTGTGACAGTCAGGTCTTGAATCCAGACATTCTGGTCCAGAGTGAGAGACACTACCACGCAAGTTCATGTATTGGAATCTAACCCAGAGCTCTGGCTCAGAGGCATGGGCGTTACTCACTATACAATCTTAAACCATGCCCAGATTTTGGGTCACATTTTAAATGTCAGCTTTCAGCTCGGTGTGGATTCATTAAAATTTGGTTCACGATACTGACTCACACAGTTAAATGAATTACATTGTTAAACAGGTGAAATGTACTCACTTCAACTCTAGATTGTTGAGTTTATGTGTGCTGCCTTCGAGATAAACTATGAAGATCTTTAATTGCTTGGCTATGGTTTCCACCTTAAGTGGCTATTATCTGACATCTGCAATATGAGGGAGAAAGCATCCTGCAGACATACTCTGCACTATAAAGGATCTGGAATAGATATTTATTACTGAACACCAGAGACGAAGAAAGAGCATACTTTCTGGATCAAAAACACCAATCACTCTTTCCTGCTTCTAATGTGCGGCTGCTCTCTTTTTAAAACCACGAAGGAATCCAAGGCAGCTGATTACTGTCCAGCCTTTCTTCCCAGTACTATCAGTCACTGGACTGAGGAGTGGCAGATGGAGTTTAATTTCAATAATTACAATGTATCACAATTTGAGAAATCAAACAAGGAGAGGACATCTACAATTAAATGCCGGGCCATTGGTAGTATTGTAGAACAGAGATATCTAGGGTTCTGGTTTTTTTTTTGAAGTTTGCACCATGTGTAGGCACGGTGGTTATGAAGGCGTTTGGTTTGCTAGCCTTCATTGCTCAGACCTTTGAGTACAGGAGCTGGAACATTATCTTCAGGTTGTACTGGACATTCGTGAGGTCTCTCCTGAAGTACTGTGTAGTTATGGTCACCCAGTTACATTGAGGATATTATTAAACTGGAGAGGGTTCAGAAAGGATTTGTCAGTCTGTTGTTGGGAATGGAGTGTTTAAGGACAGGTTCGATGGACTGGGACCTTTGCCACTGCAGCGTCGAAGGTTGAGGCATTATCAAACTTGAAGAGGTTTATAAAACATTTAGGGGTATCGATAATGTTGAATGGAAGGTGCCCTTTCCTTACAGTGGTGGATATCAAGACTAGGGGGTAATTTTCAGATGACAGGAGAAAGGTTTACAGAAGACAAAGTGTCATAAAGCTACCCAGCTCTACCCGACCTGTTCCTGCCAAACAGATGACCTACATTAGTGTAGTTCCATTTGCCAGCATTTGGCCTATATCCCCCAAAACATTTCCTATTCACGTGCCCGTCCAGATGCCTTTTAAATGTTGTAATTGTCCCAGCCTGCACAACTTCCTCTGGCAGCTCGTTATATATAAAGCACCCTCTCTTTGAAAGCGTTGCCCCTTACATCCCTTTTAAGTCTTGCCCCTCTGAACTTCAGCCTACGTCCTCTAGCTTTGGAGCATGCTACCCTGGAGAAAAGACCTTGGCTATTGACACTACCCATTCCCCTTGTGAGTATATAAACCTCTATGATCACAATTCAACCGCTGATGCTTCATGGAAAATAATCCCGGCATATTAAGCCTCTCCATAAATCTCAAAACATCCAACCCTGGCAATATCTTTGTAAATCTTTTCTGAATTCTTTCACGATTCACACATCTTTCCTCGAATAACGGGGCCATAATTGCACGAAATATTAAATAGTGGCCGAACCAATGTCCTGTACAGCTGCAAAATGACCTTCCAACTCCTTCATTCAATGCACAGTCCAACAACCACAAGCATATCAAACACCTCAAAGTTGGTGAGAAGATTTGTTGCTCGGATGCTCGTTGTTGTGGTTCTATTCGCTGAGCTGGGAATTTGTGTTGCAGACGTTTCATCCCCTGTCTAGGTGACATCCTCAGTGCTTGGGAGCCTCCTGTGAAGCGCTTCTGTGATCTTTCCTCCGACATTTATAGTGGTTTGAATCTGCCGCTTCCACTTGTCATATCCAGCTGTCTGTTGCAGTGGCCGGCATATTGGGTCCAGGTCGATGTGCTTATTGATTGAGTCTGTGGACGAGTGCCATGCATCTAGGAATTCTCTGGCTGTTCTCTGTTCGGCTTGTCCTATAATAGTAGAATTGTCCCAGTGGAACTGATGTTGCTTGTCATCTGCGTGTGTGGCTACTAAGGATAGCTGGTCGTGTCGTTTCGTGGCTAGTTGGTGTTCATGGATGAAGATCGTTAGCTGTCTTCCTGTTTGTCCTATGTAGTGTTTTGTGCAGTGCTTGCATGGGATTTTGTACACTACATAATTGAGTCAGAGTTCTGGGTGGAGTACAATTTGTACGAAGCACCAAGGGGAGTTGTCTTGAGCAGTATGTCAATAGTCCGACGAGAGAAGTGGCCATATTGGACCTGGTACTGGGAACGAGCTAGGACAAGTGGTAGAAGTTGCGTTGGGGGATTTCTTTTGGAACAGTGACCACAATTCCGTAAGTTTCAGAATACTTTTAAATAAAGAAGAGAGTGGTCCTCAGGGAAGTGTACTAAACTGGGCCAAAGCCAATTATATCAAAATTAGTCAGGAGCTGGGAAATGTGGATTGGGGACAACTATTTGAAGGGAAGTCCACATTTTCAAATGTGGGAGGCTTTCAAAGATAGGCTAAAGATAGTATAGGATAGGCATGTCCAGTTGAAGGCAAAGGATAGGAAGGGCAAGATTCGTGAACCGTGGATGACATCAGAAATTGTACGACTAGCCAAGAGGAAAAGGGAGCGTACATAAGATCTAGGCATCTGAGAACAGAACGTGTCCTGGAGGAAAATCGAAAGCGTAGGACAAGTCTTAAACAAGGAATCAAGCGGGCGAAAAGGGGTAATGAAATAGCTTTAGCAAGCAGAATTAAAGAAAATCCCAAAACATTTTGTTCTTATATAAGAAGCAAGTGGGTAACTAGTGAAAGGATTAGTCCACTAAAAGACAATGAAGAAAGGCTGTGTGCCGAACCTGAGAGTGTTCACTGAGGAGAGGAACATGATGAATCTTGAGAATAGAGATAGACGTTTGATTAGTCTCGATCACGTGGCATAAGTAGGGAAGATGTGTTGGGTATGCTAGAGGCTATTAAGGTGGACAAATCCCTAGGGCCAGATGGGATCTGTCCCAGGTTGTTGAGGGAGGCGAGAGAGGAAATAACTGAGGCCCAGAAAGATATCTTTGTGGCATCCTTTAATACAAGCGTGGTGCCAGAGGACGAAAGAGTAGATTAAGTTGTACCCCTGTGTAAGAAGGGTAATAGGGATATTCTGGGTAACTACAGACCAGTGAACCTGACGTCAGTGGTGGGGAATGTGCTGGAGAGAGTACTAAGAGATAGGATCTATTTATATTTCGCAAATAATGAGCTTATCAGTTATAGGCAACATAGTTTTGTGCAGGCGAGATTGTGCCTTACCAACTAAATAGATTTCTTCGAGTAAGTAACCAAGTTGTTAGATGAAGGAAGAGCTGTTGATGTCATATACATGGAGTTTAGTAAGACGTTTGGTCAAGTTCCCCATTGTAGACTAATGGAGAAAGTGAAGTCACATGGTGTGCAGCTAGGTGGAAAAAGAACTGGTTGAGCAAAAGAAGACAGAGAGTAGTAGTTGAAGGGAATTTCTCGAAATGGAGAAAGGTGACCAGCGGTGTTCCACATGAGGTCAGTGCTGGGTTGTAATATACATGTTGTTTGTAATATACATAAATGATCCAGAAGAGGGCATGATAATCAGGCTTGCAGATAACACAAAGATTAGCAGAAAACATAAGAGACTGTCAGAGAATACAGGAGGATATAGATAGACTGGAGAGTTGGGCAGAAAAGTGGCAGATAAAGTTCATTCCAGGTAAATGTGAGGTGATGCATTTGGCAAGTCTAATTCTAGAGCGAATTATACAATGAATGGAAGAGCCTTGGGAAACGTTGATGGGTAGAGAGATCTGGGAAAGCAGGTCCATTGTACCCTGAAGATTGCTGCACAGGTGGATAGAGTGGTCAAGAAGGCATATAGTACGCTTGCCTTCATTGGACTGGATATTGAGTATAAGAGCTGGAAAGTCATGTTGAAATTTTACAAGACATTGGTTCGGCCGCATTTAGAATATTGTGTACATTTCTGGCCGCCACAATACCAAAAGGATGTGGACGCTTTGGAGAGGGTGTAGAGAAGGTTTACGAGGATGTTGCCTAGTATGGGAGGTGCTAGCTATGAAGAGAGGTTTAGTAGGTTAGGTTTTTGTTCACTAGAAAAAAAAGAGAGTGAGGGGGGACCTGATTGAGGTTTACAAAATCGTGAAGGGCATAGACAGGCTGGATAGAGACAAGCTTTTTTCCCAGGGTGAAGGATTCAATCAACAGAGGTCATGCTTTCAAGATGAGAGGTGGAAAGTTTAAGTGGGATACACGCGGCAAGTACTTCATGCAGAGGGCGTTTGGAACGCATTGCCAGCAGAGGTCGTAGAGGCAGGCACGGTAGATTAAGTTAAGATGCGTCTGGATAGATGCATGAGTAGGTGGGGAGCAGAGGGATACAAATGCTTAGAAATTGACTGACAGGTTTGGACAGTACATTTGGATTGGCTCAGGCTTGAAGTGCCAAAGGGACTGTTCCTGGGCTGCAAATTTTCTTTGTTCTTCTTCTTTGTTCTTTGTAAGTGTGCGTGTGTGGGGAGTGTGGGTGTCTGTGTGTGTATGGGTGGGGGTGGAGGGTGGGTGTCTTCGTCGGTGGGAAGTGTGGCTGTCTGTGTCTTTGTGCGTGTGTCGGTATGTGTGTTTGTCTCTCTGTCTGTTTGTGTGTTTCTGTGTCTGTCTTTGTGTGTGTTTCTGCGTCTGTGTGTGTGTGTGTTTCTGCGTCTATGTGTGTGCATGTGTGTGTCTGTGTTGAAAGAGTGTGGTGCTGAAAAACCGCAACTATTCAGGCAGAATCCTAGGAGCAGCAGAGTTGAAATATCGAGCATAATCCCTTCATTAGGAAAGAAGCTTTGGGCCAAGGGGACTGTGGGATAAATGTGAGGGGGTGGTGCTGGGGGCAAGGTAGCTGGGAAGGTGTTTCAGAGTCTCCACACGAGACATCGCAGTCCTCTCGGGCTCATACCAGGGTCTTCCCCACGTGAGGGGGGAAGGGAGGGAACGGATATCGGCACTCCACCACCCAGCTTGGCCCTTTCTGCCCTATTCCAGGCTGTTTCTCCTGGAATGGGAGAAAGGGAGGGAGGGAGAGTGGGAGTGCATAGCCCTGCTGTTAGTCTGGTGCAGGTGGGGTGGTGTCCAGAGGGATTCGGTCCACAGTGTTGTATTCATGCAGTGTTATTTGTATGGGAAGTAAAGCTGAGCGAGAGAGAGGGAAAGAGAGAGAGAGAGAGAGAGAGAGAGAGAGAGAGAGAGAGAGAGAGAGAGAGAGAGAGAGAGAGAGAGAGAGACTGCATGCAGTAGTGGGAGACGTGGAGCATGAGCCTTGTTCGGTGGTAGACGCTGTAACAGGTATACAGTGGGTTTGTGGGAGCAGAGAATATGGTGAGCCTTATCCTGATTGTTGTGGTTCTGTTCGCCGAGCTGGGAATTTGTGTTGGTCCTGATAGAACGGGGAAGGTTATTGATGCTTGTTCTTTATTGCTGGGCATTTCTTCAGATTGCAGATACTGCATTGAGCTGGGTGGTGAGCTCAGACCATGCTCACACCAATATCCTGTTCACCCATCATTCCTGGGAACATTGGCTCATGGTGCAAGATACAGTAGAAATTTCTTCATTTCAGCATTCTGGAACCATGCCCACATCCTTCCATGACACTATCTCTCAATCTCACTCACTCTGTCTATTCCACATACCCCTCCCATTTGTTGATAACTTGAACTGATTTCCCCGCCATCTCTCTCTGGCAGTGATGTTCACACCCACAGCACCCCCATGTCATGGCACAAGGGAGATATGGAGCTGCAATTGGATGGGAGCTGCACATTCTGTCACTTCCAGCATGGGCTGCAAGTTTCCCCTCACTGGGCAGTGATCTCACACAGTGTTACGGAGCAATGTACTAGGGTGATGGACACAATTCCACACCCTGGTCACATAGCTTATCTGGGTTTATATCAATGCACTGCTATAACGTGCTCAGTGTTCCGCTCTGGACTGATTGCAGGGTGGTGTTCAGCAGTATACTAGCCTGGTCTGCACAGTGCTCCATGCTGAACTGATATCTCCTCTGGGTTTATAGTGTCTGGTCTGGTTCTGTGAAGTGGGTTGAGAATGTCATACAAGTTGATATGGTAATGCCTTTATTTTTGTTCTCAATCATGTGATTGGACCCTCCAAATTCTGACTCCGCCAGCCAGTCCCATTCTTCAGTCTAACTCCAGAGTTCAGCAACGTGTTGTCCCATGAGTAATTGTCCAGTTTCAATGTGAATAACTATTCTGTCTATTTCCCTGGCCTTTGGCCTTGCTCATCCTGGAGCATCGGAATTCACCGCAATAAACCTCAGTAAGGTCACTCCTGAGAACCAACGCTCCAGGGAACATATCCACAGCCCATTCATACTCTCCATGTAGCTCAACATCACTCGCCACCACCACCCTGCACAACTCTGTCAATGTACTTGGAAATCTTTCTGCATGCTTTCAAGTTGAACAACATCTTTCCTGTAGCAGTGTGAACAGAATTAAAGGCAGTATTACAGAAGTGACTAAAACTAGCGAAAGTGAGTATTGCAGATGTGAGAGATGAGAGTCGAGAGTGTGAAAATGTTGAAGTTTCCAGCTCCTCGAATGCTGCCTGACCCGCTGTGTTTTTCCTGCACCACTCTTTGAACCCAGTATATATCCCAGATGGCCTCCTTCTTCAAAGACAGCAATTTATCCTCCCGCATGGTCGACAATGCCACCCAGTGCATCTCATCCACTTCCCACACCTCCGCCTTCGAATCCCACCCCTCCAAACTCAACAGGAAAAGAACACCCCGTTCCTTACCTTCCATCCCACCAAACCTCCACATACACCCATTATCCTCCCCCATGTGCGCCACCTACAAACAGACCCAACTACCATGGATATATTCCCCCCTTCCCACCCTGATCTGCTTTCCATAAAGAACATTCCCATCGTGACTCCTTTGTCAGGTCCACACCACCCACCAACACAGTATTCACTCCTGGCACCTTCCACTGCCACCGTATGAATTCGAAAAGCAGGACCCTAACCTTTGTCCGAGACCCCAAAGGATCCTTCCACATCCTTCAGAGTTTTACCTGCACTTACACAAGTCACCTACAGTATCCTTTGCTCCTATTGTCTCCTCGACATTGGGGAGATAGAATGCTAACGTGTGGAACACTTCAGGGAATATCTCTGGGGCAACGGCACCAACAAACCTCACAACCCCGTGGCTGAACACTTTAACTCGCCCTCCCATTTCACCATAGACATTCAGGTCCTGGGCATCCTCTACCACCGAACTTTAACCATCCAATGCCTGGTGGAAGAAATACTGATCTTCTGCCTTGGGACGCTGGAACCACATGGGGTCAATGTGGATTTCACCAGTTTCCTCATTTCCCCTCCCCCCACCTTATCCCAGATATACCCTACCAATACAGCACCCATGACCTGTCTTACCTGTACATCTTCGTATTCCCCATCCACTCCACCTTCCTCTCCGACATTTTACCTCCAACACCAACTTCATCGCCCTATCACATTCTCAGCTACCTTCCCCTAGCACCATCCCCTTCCCATTTATCTCTCAGTACCCTTGGGCCACAAACAGCATTCCTGATGAAAAGCTTACACAAGAAATGCCGATGCTCCTCCAATGCTGCTTGACAGCCTGTGCTTTTCCAGCACTATGTTCTCGACTCTGATCTCCAGCATCTGCAATCCTAATTTTGTCCCTTGAGTTAATGCATCCCGTAATTTCCCCACCAGACATCTTAGTTAGCTTTTCTGTTACTATTCTCCTTTCCCTTTCTCCTTTATAAACAGAGCGGGACATATACAGCCCCGCAGTGCGCTGGCAATTCTCCAACATACAATGAAAAAGTTTTTATAAATTGCAAGATTTATAGGCCATTCATCAGTAACCCTCATCTATTCCATTCAGATTGAGTAAATATTCCCTTTTATTGTGATGTGAAATGTTATGTAAGGAAAAGGTTAATTGAACTTGTTTGTTTAGTGACTTTGATTAATGGCAGTCACCGTGTTTTGTAATTATCCCAGTGGAGAGTTTCCATCTTTTAATGATCAATGGGCTCCATTCAATGTGTTATGCCATAGTATGAGTGGAAACATCACTGACAGCACTAACAGGGATCAGCAGCTCCAGAGAGAAGGGGGAGGAGAGATCATTATCTGAGGACGTTAGATTTGAATGTTACAACAATGGATCAGAATATGAGAACATTATACTGGAATGTTCCAAGAATGGATCAGAATCTGAGAACATTAGACTGGAATGTTCCAACAATGGATCCGAATCTGAGAACTTTGGACTGGAATGTTACAACAATGGACAAGAGTTTATTCTATTATGTTTGGTTACTTTCTACAAATTATTATTGGTTGTCATTGAATTCGCAGATTGATTGTGCTCTTCGCATTATTCAATATTTTTATTATCCTCTCCTGTCTACCGTTGGTGTTCCTGGTAAGTCTCACTGTCCAGATATGTTTTCCTTTAAACTAATTACGACTGCATTTCTGTTCTTTCATATAGTCTTCACTTCTTGCCACTATTATTGTTCATGTTGAGACTCTGAATCCAGATATCCATTCTGCAGATCACGTCTAACTGCATCAGTGAACTTGTTCAATTACTTACAAATCCTTGATTCTGGCAGTGTTACTCATGGGTCTCTATGTTGACCTACTCAGTTTCAGATGTGAACCATTGTCTCACTGTCCTTGCTATTTAAATATTGGGAGCGTGGAGGTCATTGTCGTCTATTCTGTTTACAAACTCCGTTTCCTTCCTGGGACTCCATCTCATCCCTGGCCAATATTTTTATTCATTCATTTCTTGGACTTGGGTGTCGCTGGCTGGCCAGCATTGATAGCCTCCCTCTATTTGCCCTTGAGAAGGTAGTGGTGAGCTGCCTTCTTGAATCGCTGCAGTCCACTTGCTGTCGGTTGACCCATAATGCTGGTAGGGAATGAAATTCCAGGATTTTGACCCAACGACTGTGAAGAAACAACGGTATATTTCCAGGTCAGGGTAGTGAGTGGCTTGGAGGGGAACTTGCAGGTGGTGTTTTAACCAGACGAATCACAACATTGGTCATCCCTTTAGCCATGAGCTGATTTCTGACACCATGCCCTGACCATTATTAACTTTAACTATTCACTGTTCCAGAATATACTTCACTGGCATAACCCCTCTGCTGTTTAAACCTTGAGCTGTGTAACACAGACTTAATGATAACAACAATCTGCTGCTGACACTCTCGGGTTGAAACCTGCCGAAATCTGATTCGAACTCAGATCAAATTTCCATCCATCTGACATTCTTGTGCACGATGATCTATATACTATTGTGTCTGGCAATGTCTTTATTTTACTATTCTCAAGTACTTTAACTCATCTGTCCATGAAACTTCCCTCAGTCCCTCTGTGTGGATTATCCAAATCCCTGTCAGTTGTTCATATTTAACCTGGTTTCCTTTAAGTATAGTTTTCAATACTCCTCATGCTGGACAGATAATCCAGTCTACTGAGCAATGCACTAGCATAGACTGCGCAGCTCTCCATGTTGGCCTGTGATCTTGTCACAGCGTATGTTGTTTGGAGTGTTCCGTGAAACCGATTCAGAATTTGATGAAACAATCCATTTCAGCTGATCCGAAAATACCTTTATTCAATGATCTTGTTCTTGTAATTTTGCTCTCAAGGTGATCAATTCTCCAGTTAGTCCCACAACCCAGCCTTTTCCTCCATATTTCCACAACATGGTCTCAGTTAGTTAATTGTCTGTTTCTGCCTTTAATGTGAATCTCTCTATCCCCCTGTATCTTTCCCTAGCCTTGGGCTTTGACTCTCTAGTGTGTTGAGTGATGGCATTGTGAAGTTCAAAAGCAATGAAATAGTGTGTGTCAGGCTGTTGTTCACTTCCCAGAGTGTGCCATGCGGTGTTCCACGGATGGGGGGTGGGAGGTGGGAAAGAAGTAGAGAGTGTGTGTCAGCCTGTTGTTCACTTCCATGTGGTGTTCCATATTGGAAAGGTGTGTGTAGGGGGGTGTGTGTGTGTGTGTGTGTGTGTGTGTGTGTGTGTGTGTGTGTGTGTGTGTGTGTGTGTGTGTGTATCCGTCGGTTGTTCATTTCCCCGTGTGTCCCATGTGGTGCTCCATGTTGGATAGGGGTGACTGCACCTTTGACTCATGTCTTTGAAAGATGCTCTGTGCCTGCCCACTGAACGTCTGACGTCGGTATTTGTCCCTTGGAGCTGATTGTGTGGTCAGTAACATGAGGAATCCCATTGAGTCTTATTGTAAAAGACTAGGTGTCTAACATCTCTGACAATGCTCTCACTTTTAAAAAAAGTTTATTTTCTCATTTTCTTTAAAGAGAGACTTAAAGGCCGAACTTCCTACTGCAAACGACTGAAATAAATAACTTAGGAGGCTTTTAGGCTTTTTTTAAAAAAAATAAATAGTGATAACAATGGCCAGATCCTACAGACCAGACTTTCCAGGTTTGCTGAGCTGTAACAATCACCAGATTCCTGGGGTGGAATAAAGGTTGGATGCTTCAGTAAATGATCCCTAGCTGTATTATCTCTGAAATCTGTCTTGATGCTGTTTACTCCTGGATTGGATGTGTCTTTTTGCCAAGGGACGAGTTGATGGGATGTTAGGACATTGAAACTCTTCATTATTGGAAAGTACTGTATCTAATATTCTGTTAAGATTTCCAATAGTTAAGTTATTCTAAACATCTCTTCTTTTTGTATGTATTTTTATTATGGTGTTTAAATAAATTGTGTTTTGGTTTAGGTTGAGTGGTTTGACCAGCCACATCACATCTGAAGCACCCATTTCACATCTACCTTTACTAAAAGGTAGTGGGGCGACAGCACCAGCGACCCAAGTTCAATTCCCACTGATGACTTTGTGGAGTTTGCACATTCTCTCTGTATCTGCGTGGGTTTCCTCTGGGTTCTGTGGTTTCCTCCCACAATCCAACGAAGTTTATGTCAGGTGAATTGTCCATGCTAAATTGCCCATAGTGTTAGGTGCATTAGTCAGGGGTAAATATGGGTAGGGGAGAGGGGCTGTGTAGTTACGTCTTCGGTGGGTCAGTGCGGACTTGTTGGTCTGTATGGCCTGTTTCCATACTGTTGGGAATCTAACCTAAGACAACGTTGGCGTCCAGGCTACCATCTTAAAGCATTTTAAGGCAGTCTGGTCTGTTCCATAGCACAGTGGGAACACTTGTCCAGTTCAAAATCGATAATTCCAAATTGGGTTCAGGATTAGAATCCCTACAGGGTGGAAGCAGACCATTTGGCCAAACAAGTTCACACCAACCCTCCGAAGAGTAAATTACCCAGACGCGTTCCCCTCCACTATTACTCCATATTTACCCCTGACTAGTGCAAATAACCTACACATCACTGCACGTTACGGGCAATTTAACATGGCCATTTCGCCTAAACTAGATATATTTGTACTGTAGGACCAAATTGGAGCACCTGGAGGAAACCCACGTAGGGATGGGGAGAATGTGCAGAGGGAGATTGATGGGCTCAAAGGCAGCATTTTGTAGTTGTTAGTATCTTTTGTTGTGGGTGATGAATTTGGTTGGTTTGTACAATGTTTTGTGTAGTAATGGCTATTTCTGTCATTAAGAGTTCTCTGGGTGAGGACAAAGTGAAGTTGGAGATTTTACAAAAGGTGAGCAAGGCAAAGCTTTTAGGATTGGCAGACAAGCTGGAGTTGGTTTTGTGTTTATCTGTGAGAAAAAGACATAATTACAGCTGCAGCTTTACATTTAAATTTTTGCGGAAAGATCATCAGAATCTTTGGAAATAGCTAGAATTCATTTGCAGATTGAGCAGCTTGGACACAAAAAGGAATTGAGACCGTTTGAAGTATGATTTAAAGTAGAATTAAAATAAGAGGAAGAAGAAAGACAGAAAAAGAATGAAGAAAAGCAGGAAGAGAAAGTTTCAACTTCAAACGTTAGCAATTTGAGAGGAAAGTCGACTTAGCAGGGTGGAGATGAAGGGAGATGGTAGGCTGGATGAGGAGGATAGTGAGGATGAACAACTCTATGGTAGCCAAAGGCCTGAGGGGGATCTGTTTAAATATGTACAGACATTGTCTAAATTTGATGAAAAGGATGCAGAAGTCTTTTTAATTTCATTTGAGAAAGTGGCTAAACGGATGCACTGACCACTGACCAAGTGGGTTGAGTTAATCCAAACAAAGCTGGTCGGTATTATGAGTGAGGTATGTGTATCCCTATTGGAAGAGGTATCTGGAGAGTATGAGAAGGTGAAGACAGACATTTGAAGGGCATATGAACTTGTTCCAGAAGCCCACTGACAGTGATTTAGAATGTAAAATTGTGTCCCTGATTAAATGTACATTGAATTTGAAAGGATTAACCAAAGTAATTTTGAAAGGTGAATCAGGGTATTAAAAACAGAGCAACCTATGATACTCTGAGACAGACTCATACTCTGGAGGAGTTCAAAAACTCACTTCCTGCAGTCGTGTGAACGCGTGGGGAAGAGCGGAGAGTTGAAATGGCACAATTCGAATCTGAAATGACTGATGATCATCAGTTGGTCCATAAATCAAAGTTTGGCTTTTGGGAGGACTTGAGGAGAATGTGCAAGATGTTAAAATATACACCTATGTGCAAGATTTAGTGGCATAGGCCAGGATCAGCAGGTAAAGAGTCTACAGCATTAAGATGTACAGGAAGATGTAAATCCTTTAAGCTGAGACATGGGGAGATATGTCATTGAGAAGGACTTTATTAGAGATGAGAAGTGCTCCAATACGTAAATTTGTTTGGAGTGTCTGGTGACACCATCAATTGTAAAATATTTCACAATTGGGAAGGAGGCCTTGAGCTTGGTGTTGATGTGACAATATTTCAGCATCTAATGTGTCAATACCGTGTCAAGACAAATATATATACTGATCATAACGCCTGAACGATTTTGGACAAATTTAGGGAGAATACTTCCTTACCATTCAGACAGAGGTTATTATTGTTGCCATTCAACTTGGAAGTTATACAAGTGACCGGACGAGAACCCGTACTTGCTGACAAGTTGTCGAAACTTAGATGAAGAAAAACTGAGGCATTCAGTCGCAGAAGTAAACTTACTGAAATACAATAGAGTTGTGAATGTTAGCACCCTTAGTGTCAATGTAATATATATGTATTGCAGTCTATTGGAACAATAAGAATAAAGGGTTTAAATGAGGCCGTCTTTGTATATTGATGTTTCTTTTTTCACTTTAAAAAGGTTATTTTCTCTTGTGTTTTTTTTTGAAGAGAGGTCTTTAAAGCAGCGATGCCGAACTGTCACCTGAAAACAGCTTAGGTAAATAACTGAGAAGGCATTTAGGTTTTATTAAAGCGTTGGGAACAATGGAAGGGGAGTGGCCAGGTTTTCTCGTTTTGTTTTTAGCTGCAGCATTCAGAAGTTGCGTGGGATCCCAGAAGGGTTGGAAGTTTCAATTCATGATCCCCAGCTGCTATTCTCTCTGAAAACTCACATAAAGTTGCTTCCTCCTGGATTGGAGAACTGCACATTAGATTCTGTGTTTGAATTTACCTTTTTGCCAAGGGGTGTGTTTATGGGATGTTCCTGTATTAGCGCAGTTAATTAGTAGAAGGCACTGTATCTAATGGTAACATAGATATTCCAGTATAGAAGCTATCCCAGATTGTTCTTCTCTTTGATTGTGTCTTAATTGAGGCTTTTGAATGGATTGCATTTTGCCTAACGTTGAGTGGGGTGACCAGTTGCAACACATCTGGAACACACAGTTAACATCTACATTTAAAATAAGGGAAAGTTAGGTTCCAGGCTGCCTGCTTAAAATATTTTGACGGGGTCTGGTCAGGTCCATACCACTTGTAGCTGAGGGGATTCTGACTGTCTCCTGCTATTGCAAAGTTAGTGGAAGTGTTGGGGATGGTTTTCTGGAGGTTGTGCTATGAGCTGCCTCAGACATTCATGGAGACCTAAGGATTTGGTGACCCACCTCTGGATGGAGAATGGGGTCTGTCGTTACAGCATCTGGGTCTGTGACATGAACAGCAAATGGAGCAGAGGCTGTAGAGAGGGGAGGCTCTGAAACCACGGTGTGAATGTGTCTGGGGAAAGGGACCTACTGGATCCACCCCGTGTTTTCCAGGAACAGCTTGCAAAGTTCCACTTAACCCTGGAGCAGAATGTGAGGGGACCCTGACTGAATAAGGAGCTGATCACAGAATGGTGTCATCTCCTTCAACAGGACCTGCAGCTTCACACCAGGGTGAGGATGGTGCTGCCAGTGACAGTTAGAGTCACTGTTTCATACAGCTTCTATGATCTGGAACTTTCCAGGCCGGAGTGGGTGGCATGTGCATTATCTCCCGGTGGCACAGTGGTTAGCAGTGCTGCCTCATAACGCCAGAGACAGGGGTTCAATTCCCGCCTCAGGTGAATTACTATGTGGTGTTTGCACATCCTTCGCGTGTCTGTGTGGGTTTGCTCTGGTTTCCTCCCACAGTCCAAAAATGTGCAGGTTAGGTGAATTGGCCATGCTAAATTACCCGTAGTGTGAGTTGAAGGGGTAAATATACGGGAATGGGTCTGAGTGGGTGGCGGGTCGGTGTGGGCTTGATGGGCCAAAGGGCCTGTTTGCACACTGTAAGTAATTTAATGTCACCATTTGGTGATGGAGGGTATATATTTTGGATGAGGTGAATGTTTTATCTCTCAGCAGAGAGTTGCCAGGTGTATCCATGTTTTCTCAGTATTGCAGGATTCCTAATGATGTACATGGCTCTATGGGCTTCCCATGTTAATGAGGAGAGTTCGAGGAACTGAAGGAGCTCTCACTTCATTAATGTTAGAGTGCCCATGTACAGTACATCATGTTGGTGAATACTCACTGTCCTGGCAGCAGCCACTGCATCTTATTTCAGAAGCAGTCAGCCATTCCCATCGTCTTTGCGTCTCCATTCGGAAAGAAAGGATTTTGATAGCCTTTGATAGACGTCTCAAAACAACCTCCCCTCACCACTCCCACTACCAACAAACCACATCAAAATATCCCTGGTGTTCTGAGAGTAGTAGGACCACTGGGAATGTCAGGGAGCAGACCATCAGGGAGATTGAGCAATACTTCCCATGTCTGAATGGGTTAGAGTAAACCCTCCAGAACACACTGTCTCTCTATATTGAGTAATCCATCTCCATTTCAGTAACATACTGCCTTCCATTCTTCCAGAAAAAAGCTGGCAGGTTATACATTCCATTATATTCCACGTGGCAAAGTATTATTCATTGACTTTACCTGTCCATATCAATTTGCAGACTCTCCACATTCTCTTGATAGTTTCACGTCTTGTTTACCTCAGTGTCAATACCAAACTTAGTAGCAGTACATCTGTTCTATCATCCTGATCACTGATATCGATTGAAAACAGTTAAGGACCAAGCACTGGTCCCTGTGTGACTCCACTGGTTACGTTCTGTCAAACTGTTTAAGACTGATTTGTCCAGAATGCCTGCGTCCTGATAGATAACCAGTCCTCCCCCGTTCCTGTGGATCACAGTCGAAGGACTGAATAAGAAAGAGGAACAATCCAGCCCCTCAAGTCTGTTCCACCATTGAGTACAACATGGCTGATGTAATCGCCGGCTCAGGTCCATTCCCTGCCTGCTCTCCAAATCCCTTCATTTACTCAATGTCCCAGCATCCCCTGCACACTGGGACAGTGAGCTACACAGATCCATAATCCACTGAGAGAAGTAAGTTCTCCTCACCCCTGTTTTAAATCTGCTCTGCCAAATCCTAAAACTATGACCTCTTGTTCTAGTTTGCTCCAGATGAGGAAATTTCCACTCCACACCGACATTGTGAATCGCCTTTAACATCCTCCAGGCCTCAATGAGGTCTCCTCTCATTCTTCTGAACCTAGTGTGCATTAGCCTGATCTGCTCGAACTCGCTTCAAAAGACAAATTCATCTCTGGAATCAATCTAAAGTACTTATTCTGAACGGCCTTCTTTGTAACAACATCACTCCTGCGTCAGGACAACAAACCTGATCACAGTACGTCAGTTACAGTCTCACTAATATCTTGCAGAATTGCAGTATTTCTTCCCTCCATTTATACTCTATTCTTTTACAAGTACTTCCTGAAATCGCACTTGCTTTTCTTATTCCCTGCTGTACCTGCATGTGAGTTTTCTGTGATCTGCACAAGGACACCCAGATGCCTCTGCAAGTAAGCGCTCTGAAGTTTCTCTCCATTTCCATAACATGTTGGATTCCTCTGATCAAAATGGTTAATCCCATATTATCCACGTTAAATTTTAACCGCCAGATGTTGGCACATTCATCTAAACTGTTCATGCCCATTTGCAATTTTTCGACAACTTCATTACATCAACCTACTTTCCACTTGTTTTAGTGTCAGCTGAAAATGTGGCTGTAGTGTTTTCTCTCCTCTCATCCAAGCAATACAATGGATGGTAAATTGTTGGGTCATGTGGTCTGAACTCTATGGAATCTCAAAAGTTGCCAAACATGAACGAAACAACTATTCCATCTCTCTGCATGTTGTTGGCTCACCAGCCCTCTATCCAGGCGAATTATCTCCTCCCAAACCCATGTCCTATTTTACAGCTTAACATTTTGTGCAGCGTTTAATCAATGCCTTTCCAAAGTCCAGGTCCTTCACTTCTCCAGGATCCGCATTGTCTACTTTGCATGTTACATCTTTAAAGAATTCGAGCAAACAAATGCTTTAAAAAATGCTGATTCTGATGTATACTGGTTTTACTTTGCAAATCCCCTGTTATTAATTAATTAATAATGGAATCTCACAATTTCCCTTAACTCACAACAGAATGCTCACGACCTTTTGTTGACAGGTGAAGGTGATTATCCTAATTCCTAACTTTTCTACACACTCTACGTTCCATTTCCCATGTTCCTCTGAAACAGGTACAAATCTTTAAAAGATCTGCTCCAATCGCTGTGTAATAGACATGAGTGTCTGAATGGATTCACTCAGTTCCTGGTTTATACGCTCAATGGGCTGAATATCCCCATGGTGTTCCTACATTATAGTTTCGATGGCTGGAATGTCCTGATTTACAGGTTCAAGATCTGCTTCTCCTCCTCCTGATAATATGTCAGAAGGCTGAGATATTGTGAAATCTTCCTGTTGCTGTGCAACATTTTGAGGGGCTCAAAGGTCTCTTCATATTCCTTCAAAACAGGCTCGAGATACTGAACAATCACCTCCTGCATCCCTGAAATGGGATCGAAGGAGTGAATTGTCTTCTTCTGTTCCCGTACACCAGACTCATGGGTGAATTACCTACAAATTTCCATTCCATGTCTCAAATAATTTGATCTCCTTCTTTAATTCTCATGCTGAATGGCCTCCTGTTATTCTAGTGTACCAATCTCTTCAAGTTCCTGTGTTAGAGACTTGAGGAGGCTGGATAGACTGATCCTGTTGCTGTATAAAAGTATACTGGTGACTCATGGCCCTCTCTGCATGCAGTGTTATACACTCGAGGGGCGGACTGGCCTCCTCCTGCAACTGTATATCAGGATTCAGGGGCTGAATAACCAAGTTCTGTTCTGGTGTAACAGGATCGAAGTCCTGAATACCCTTCTGCTGTTCCTGTGTTACAGGCTGGAGAAATGGAATTGGCTATGTAATTGTCTTCTGTTGCTGACTCTTTCTGGTGTTCTATTTAAAAATAAGGCCACTTTTCATTCTTTTAAACTGTACTGCGTATTGGATCAACCTGATGGTCCTTTCCATGTAAGTTAACCGCTTCATTGCAGGAATCAGATGGAGGAAGCATTTCTGATCTGCTTCCAATATAGCAATATCCTTTCTTCAGTGAGGAGACTAAATCTGTGCACACTACTCTAGATGTGATCTGATTATGATCCTGTACAGTAACAGCAACACTTTACCAGTCTGCTGTAAGGTTCCCAGCCAGGTTAGAGCACGCTCAGCTGTCTGGGGGAATGCATAGCATTGTTGAAAGATCATTGTCCTTCTCTACCCCACCAGCATAACGGGAGATCTGGTGAAAATGTCATAATAATACTTGAGAAGACTGAATAACGTGACGAGATTATCTCAATGTCAAATAGCCTTCACCAAATATCTCACCTGAATCTACCATTGATCTCCCAAGAGGCCACATCGCTCAGATTCCACACAATCTACTAAGGTGAAGCTTAGAAACAGCAAGGAGAAGCAAAGATTGATGGAAGTTATATGTCAAAGTGAAAGTTGCAATACAAATGTTGGGTATGTTATAAAACAGGAAATAAGATACCCAGGTTTGTTGGTACTGCAATAATAATAAACAGTTTCAAACTACATCTAAACTGTGGTAACCCACGTGAATAATAACACTGAGAAAATTGATTTCATTAACGCCTTTGAGATGGTTTCCTTTAACAGTATATTGATCACTGAAGTAGAAGTGAGCCTGTTTTGAAATTGATGCTATGTGCTCAGAAGAGCCAATTGAAAATCCTGCTGAAAAGGAGGTTTCGGGAATAGTAATAACAACATATTGAATTTTAAATGACGTCTGAATACAAAACAGTTGTTTTTGAAATTGTAGTTATAAATCTGAGTCATGCAATTCACGAAAGTATGAGTTTAAAATTAGATTCAGTGAATTGGAGAAGTACATGAAAAAGATTTACTGGAAGACAGGTAATGGTTGTTGTTTAAACAAACACTTTAAAATGTACAATACACACATGTCCACCATAGTTCAAACAGCAAAGGGGTAAGGTGACTTAAAAATAGTTTACAAAAGAAGCTAAAGATTGCATTAGGTCAAAGGAAGAAGCTCAGGAAATTGTCAGATATTGTTGTAAGTCATGGATTCAGTGACATTTGAGGACCAATGAACTCATAATGAAATAATAAAAAGGAATGCTAACTAACAAGAAACATTAGAATAACCAAATGCTTCTCGCGATACTTGATAGGAAAGTGAAGGCAAGGACACGTGTGGAATGGGGAATATCCACACAATAAAATTTCTTGCAGAGAACTTGGAAATTACAGAGAAACTAAACAGTTACTTTCATAGAACATAGAACATAGAACAATACAGCACAGAACAGGACCTTCGGCCCACGATGTTGTGCCGAACTTCTAACCTAGATTAAGCACCCATCCATGTACCTATCCAAATGCCGCTTAAAGGTCGCCAATGATTCTGACTCTACTACTCCCACGGGCAGCACATTCCATGCCCCCACCACTCTCTGGGTAAAGAACCCACCCCTGACATCTCCCCTATACCTTCCACCCTTCACCTTAAATTTATGCCCCCTTGTAACACTCTGTTGTACCCGGGGAAAAAGTTTCTGACTGTCTACTCTATCTATTCCTCTGATCATCTTATAAACCTCTATCAAGTCACCCCTCATCCTTTGCCGTTCCAACGAGAAAAGGCCGAGAACTCTCAACCTTTCCTCGTATGACCTACTCTCCATTCCAGGCAACATCCTGGTAAATCTTCTCTGCACCCTCTCCAAAGCTTCCACATCTTTCCTAAAGTGAGGCGACCAGAACTGCACACAGTACTCCAACTGTGGCCTAACCAAAGTCCTGTACAGCTGCAACATCACTTCACGACTCTTGAATTCAATCCCTCTGCTAATGAACGATAATACTCCATAGGCCTTCTTACAAACTCTATCCACCTGAGTGGCAACCTTCAAAGATCTATGTACATAGACCCCAAGATCCCTCTGTTCCTCCACCTGACTAAGAACCCTACCATTAACCCTGTATTCCGCATTCTTATTTGTTCTTCCAAAATGGACAACCTCACATTTGGCAGGGTTGAACTCCATCTGCCACTCCTCAGCCCAGCTCTGCATCATACCTAAGTCCCTCTGCAGCCGACAACAGCCCTCCTCACTGTCCACAACTCCACCTATCTTCGTATCATCTGCAAATTTACTGACCCACCCTTCGACTCCCTCATCTAAGTCATTAATAAAAATTATAAACAGCAGAGGACCCAGAACTGAACTCTGCGGAACTCCACTTGTAACTGGGCTCCAGGGTGAATATTTACCATCTACCACCACTCTCTGCCTTCGACCGGTTAGCCAGTTTTCTATCCAATTGGCCAAATTTCCCTCTATCCCATGCCTCCTGACTTTCCACATAAGCCTACCATGGGGAACCTTATCAAATGCCTTACTAAAATCCATGTACACTACATCCACTGCTCTACCCTCATCCACATGCTTGGTCACCTCCTCGAAGAATTCAATAAGACTTGTAAGGCAAGACCTACCCTTCACAAATCCGTGCTGGCTGTCCCTCATCAAGCAGTGTCTTTCCAGATACTCGTAAATCCTATCCTTCAGTACCCTTTCCATTACTTTGCCGACCACAGAAGTAAGACTAACTGGCCTGTAATTCCCGGGGTTATCCCTATTCCCTTTTTTGAACAGGGGCACAACATTCGCTACTCTCCTGTCCCCTGGTACCACCCCCGTTGCCAGTGAAGACGAGAAGATCATTGCCAACGGCACTGCAATTTCCTCTCTTGCTTCCCACATAATCCTAGGATATATCCCGTCAGGCCCGGGGGGCACCTCTATCCTCAAGTTGTTCAGAATGTCCAACACATCTTCCTTCCTAACAGGTATCTCTTCTAGCTTATCAGTCCGTTTCACACTCTCTTCTTCAACAATACGGTCCCTCTCGTTCGTAAATACTGAAGAGAAGTACTTGTTCAAGACCTCTCCGATCTCTTCCGACTCAATACACAGTCTCCCACTACTGTCCTTGATCGGACCTACCCTCGTTCTCGTCATTATTTCATGCCAATCTTATTAGAGGCAAGATTAACTGATGGTGAAATTCAGTTTTTGTTCTCCAGTGATTGCCAAAATGAAAGGAGATTGCAGTGAAGCTTAGAAAGTTCACACAGAGAGACGGACTGACACAGGGGCATGGAAAATTGCTGCCAGGCAAGGTTAGGGAGAATCCCAAGATGTTGTCCACGTATATCAATCAGAACAGAATAACCAGGATACAACTGGGGCCCATTAGAGACCAAGGGAGCACTCTGTGTGTGAAGCTGGAGAACATTGATCGATTGTTACATGAAAGCTCCACATCTGTTTTACTTGGAGAAGGAGGATGCAGGGACAGAATTTTTAAAAAATGGGTTGGGAAGCTCATGACCAGACTGATATAAGATGGGAGCAGGGATTGGAGGCTTTGGTTGGTGTAAAATTGGACTGATTGCTATGTCTGGATAAGTTGCATTACAGGCTGCTGTTAGAGACAAAGGACAAAAGGCGCTGACTCAATTTTTTATATTCGAATCTGGCTACAGGGAAGTTGGAGTTGCCAGATGACTGGAGAACAACGAATATGGTCCCACTTTACAGGAAGGAATGTGGAAATAGCCTGACTGTTAACCAGTCAGTATTAGATCCGTGTTAGGGCAAGTACTGGAGAAAATAGGAAAGGAAAAAAATTATCTTTATTTGCAGAGACAAGGTTTGATCAGGGGGAGTCAGCATGACATCATAGGAGGGAAGTCATACCAAGTGAATGTTATTGTTTGTTTTCGAGCATGTTGTTCTTATGTTTTTTTCAGCAAGACCTTTGACCAAGCCCCACATGTAAAACTGATTTTAAAAAGTCATGAAATTAAGGGTTACTTAGTGAGTTTCTCGCAGGAGACTGAGGGTGGTGGAGGAAGGCTATTTGTGTGTCTGGAAACCAGTGTCCCCTCTGATGTACCACAGGTATCAGTGCAGTGTATCTTATTATTTGTGGTATTCATAAATGATCTAGATGTGAACGTGTTGAGGGGTTGTGGTGAGGGAGTGTGCTAATTAAGTTTGTATTTGACACAAAGTTTGGCCGGGTGGCAGTGAGGAGGAAGGCCTTACGTTACAGGAAGATTCAGATGGAACGGTCAGATGGAATATAACCCTGATAAACATGTGGTGAAGAAATGGGGTTATACAATGAATGGCAGCACATTAAGAAGCTGAGAGGGTGTTCCTCCACAGATCCCTGAATGTGACGGCACAGGGTAATAGGTTAGGGAAAAAATGAGAACCGCAGATGTTTGAGATCAGAGTCAAGAAGTGGAGTTCTGGTAAAGCACAGTCGGTCAGGCAGCATGCAAGGAGCAGGAGAGTCGATGTTTCGAGCATAAGCTTTTTATCAGGATTGGTGGCCACATTCCTGATGAAAAGCATATTCTCAAAAAGTCGACTTTCCTGCTTCTCGGAAGCTGGCTGTTCTGCTGTGTTTTTCCAGCAATATTCTTTTTGACTGAAAATATGTTAGTTAATAAGGCAGAGGAAAACGAAGGCAGAGCCTTCATTCACCGACGTATAGACTGTCAGAGTCTATGGTTAGGCCATGTTAGAACACTGTACTTAGTTCTGGGAGCCATATTGCAGGAAGGAAGTGATTGTAGTGGAGGTGTGCAGAGGAGATTCACCAGGATGCTCCCTGGGATGAAGCATATCAACTATGGAGAGAGGCTGGATAAGCTCGGGTTGTTTGCTTTGGAGCAGAGAAGGCTGAGGGAGAGGTGACTCTCAAGGATAAGATTACGAGGGGGATTTCCGGAAAGATGTTTGATGAAGTCCCAAACCCAGTGTTCAAAATCATATCTTATGGGATTGTGGCAAATATTTGGACATGGTGACGGAATGGGACAGCTGGCAGGAAATAGTGAGTAAAAGTTTTTGATTTTGATTTTATGACCAGGTGTATTTTCCAGAATAAATAGAATAAAACACAGTGAAATGCTTTCACTTGTTGTCACAATGTGGTGCCATTTTGGATAATTGAAGACAATGGAATTAACAGAGGATACAGCCTGAAGAGAGTTTATGGGTTGTGAGACAGCTCCTCAGCATCGACCACCCCGGCAACCCAACCCCTCCATGACAGCTTCATCCCCATCTACATCAGACCCCAGCAACATCGAAGTTGCTGATCCTCAGGCACAATCTTTGCCACTGGGCAGATACTCCTCCATCACCAGCTCATTGCCCCCTGTGCCAGGCCATTCCAATGTCAGAGACATGTCTCTTGCTGCTGGGCCCACCTCATCGATGTTACTATCATGTCCTTCTACTATCCGCTTCATACAACCAGTGCAGGGCCCAAACAACAACATGTCTCCAATCTTCAGGCATCACCTTTTGCTACTGGGCCCTATCTCACTCACGTTGATTCTGCTGGTGTTGCAGCTGCCAATTCCAGGTCATGTGCTTGCTCCAGAAAAGTAAGGACTCACTCTCCTCCGCATTGGGCTTAGCTTTAGTTCCAAACACTGGGTCCAGCTTGAGGTCAGTAAATTACAAAAAGAAAGTTGGAAGAGAAAATAAGTAAAAGAAAGCAGGTCAGCAAAGGAGGCCTTGGACTGGAAAAACAGGAATAAAATGATCATTTTATTGGAGATTGAAGGTTTGTGGAGTATCTCAGGATTATGTCCTTGGGTCTCAGCTATTCGCAAACACCTCAAACATTTGGTTGATGGAATCAATTGCAACATATCACAGTCTGCTGTCGGAGAAATGCATTGAGGAGATTCTCAGCCATGATAAGAACGTGGGACGTTCACTGCGTTGAATGACCTCCTCCTTTCTCAATGTTTCTATGTAGTCTGTGGATAAGCACTGTCAATGTTGTCACAAGCTCTCAGATGTTAGGAAGGAAGTCTCTGCAGTGTGGACAGGCCTGCATTTCCCTTTTCTAATGCAGAAGCTAATGCCGGGTGTTCTGAACGGATTTATCCTTTAAGAATTCGTAGCAGTTTGATACAATTGAGTGCCTTGCTGGGCCATTTCAGAGACCATTGAAGAGTACCTCCCATGTCTGTGTGTCTGGAGTCACTTTTCGGCCAGACCAGGAAAACCTGGGAGATTCACTTCCTGAAAGTACATTGTGGAAGCAAATTGGTGTTTATAATTGACATTAGCTTCAAGGTCATTATTACTGAATCAAGATTTTAGATCTCGATATTTTATTAATTGTTATTAACTTCCATCAGATGCCAGAGCATTAGCCTGGTCTGGATTAGAAATCCAGTGACATTTCCATCTCCACATAGTTACCTATCGCAAACCACACTGAGCAGTTCATTTCTGTGCTGCTAGACAACTCTGTCAAAAAGAACACCCAACAATTTGACCATCATTATGGAATTGAGGGGGTGATGGTGGTCATAATGTAATTATTCTCCTCTTAAGGGACTTGTCATAGTTGAGTAATTTTCCACATTGCCATATAGACGTCAGAGTTGGAACTGGAATGAAACAGCTTCCCCAGGGACACGGCTTGTTGTACATTGCCTTTGTCATATCTACTGTGTTCAGATGTTTCTTCATGTTACATAGAGCGAATCAGATTGCTTGAAAACTGCCATCTGTAATTCTGTGGGCATCCTGATGAGGTGAGGTAGATCATTGACTCAATATTTCTGGCTGAGTATGTCGCAGATAACTGGATGCATGTCTTTTGCACTGATGTACAGAGCTGTTCTATTATTAAGGAGGGGGACATGTGTTGGTTCCTCTCCTGCAGTGAGTTGTTTAATCCAATAATGGCTGGATCTGGCAGGACAGTAGAGCTTCGAACTGATCTGTTGGTCTTGCAATCATTCCGCCCTCCCTATCAGATGGTACTTCTCCTGTTTCGAATGTAAACAGTCAAGTGTGGTTGCTCTATGGTTTGTCATCAGTTTTAGGTACACATAGTTCTGCCCTGGCATGTTCACCACACTCGTCGCTGAAGCATAGATTCACTTATTGGTAATGGTAGACTGAGGGATAATCCCAGGCAAAAAGTTACAGATTATGGTTGAATAAAATTTTGCTCTTGTTGCTGTTGTGGTCAACAGCATCACATGGAACACACAGGTTGAGCTGCAATATCTCCAATACAGTCCAGCTGCCTGTCCCCCAGTTCGCACCTAGTCCCACTCACTCATCAGCCATGTACTCAGTGACCTACTCTGGTTTCTGATGTGGCACACTCCAATGTTATATTCTCATTCTACTGAGGGTCTCTCCATGGTGTCACACTTACAATTTGTCTCATCGCCCAACACTCGTTAACAGAATCATCTGAATTATTTCCTTTCCAGTATGTGCTACCTTCTGTGTTTAGAACGAATCATGTCCCTCTGTTTCTCTCCCTGACTAACAGTGAGAACTCTGTAGATTCAGTGATGCCAGCTTTAAGTCATTTCAGCGACACGGAAATTGTGCATCTTGTGTTATCTTTCACTTCCCGGTATATGCGCTCCAGGTTGAACAGGGCGTTTGAGCCAAGTTGACACATGTCTTTGAAACGTGGTGAAAAGCATAAATTGCTAGAGAAATTAAGCAGGTCTGGCAGCATCCGTGGAGTGAAAGCAGACTTGATCATTTGGGTACGGTGACCATTATTCAAGGCTCACAGTTTCTTTTTTGTTCTCGTTTCAGAATTATTTGTTTAATTTAAAATGTGTTTTTTTTTCATTTCTGGAGAAACACAGCAGATCTGGCAGCATCTGTTGAGAGAGAGAAACACAGTTAGCGTTTCAAGTCCAGTGTGACCCCTCTTCAGAACAGAAAAGGATTGGAAAATGGGCTTTTAAATCCCTTGACCAAGGTAGAGGAGGGGTGACGGGAAACAAGATGGTGTGGAGGAGCAATGCCACTGACAAGTTGACTTTTATTTCTGGTAAAAGAGAATCAAATGTAAAATAAGTATTAATTAGATTGTGAAGAGGGATATGGGTTCCTTAATTAAGTGCAAGACAAACGATTCACAAATAGGGCAAGTTCATTGGGAGACCACGAGAAAGAATGTGTGAAGAATGGAGAACACCCATAATACAGTCAGGCTGTGGAAGTACGGAATTGAATAAAAAACTCCTTCAGGATAGAACGTACCAAGGTCTAAAGTGAGGTGTTACTCGAGGTTGAGTTGTGCTTCATTGGAGCATTACAGCAGCTCAGGATTGAATTGTCAGCATGAGAGCAAGGTGCGTTATTAAAATGGGAAGCAATGAGAAGGTCAGGGTTATTCCCACAGACACGGTGGGAGTGTTCCTCAAAACAGTTTCTGTTTGGTCTCCCCAATGTAAAGGAGACTGCATTGTGAGCAGAAATGACAGGAGACTGGATTGAAAGAGTACAAATGAAATGCTGCTTCATCTGGAATGTGTGTAGTGGGTTGTTATGAAATAACGAATGTGTCCGCATTCTTTTCAAATGTCCACATTTATTTCTTCTTATATATAGACCACCTAGTTCCACAGCTTGGAGAGAGGAAGTACTATAGGTGCGGGAGGCTAGAGTTAATAAACTTGGAGCTGAATAAACACAGCAGACCAGACAGAATAGAGGAGCAGCAAAGGCAATATTTTGATCTTGTACCTTTCGTCAGGACTGGTGAGTGGGAGGGGAGCCCAGAAATGGAGTGATGGGATATGGAATGGCGGCGGGTATGTATAGTGGTGGTAGGTACATGCAGGTATGAGGTTACTGTGATTGTTCAGTGGGAAGGATGGAGCAGATACAGGTGGGTCTGTTCAGGGAAAAGGGACATGGGATAAGACTGTGGGTGGAGGGATTTTGAAGTGGCTTCTATCAATATTGAGGCCGTTGGGCTAGATTCAAAGGTAAACTCTCCTCTTCCCTCACCCCAATCCTGATGAAGTCTTTCAGCCTGAAACATTGGCTTTCCTGTTCCTAATATGCTGTCTCACTTGCGTTGCTTTTTCAGCTTCATATGTATTGGCGGTATAGTTGCACGTTGAGACCTTATCTGCAACAGATTTTATTGTGCTTGTTATGCATTCCTTTTTGTCTGTTTACTGACAAGCTTATCTCAACATTCTCACTGCAGGATCTAGGAAACATTCTTTGTGTCACTAATGCTCCTGTCTGCTTCGAACTGTTTCCTTTGTTTTAACCGTACTTTCATCTTTGCTGTTCGCAATGGCATTGTAAACGTAACTCTTGTTATGCTGTAGCTTAATCACACCATTTCCAATCTACTTCACAACTTCCTTGTTCTTTTACTCCACACATCTTTTCATAAACCCATAGATCCAGTAAGTCCTTCTATAATTTCCTGTCTTCTGTGTCCCTCTCTCCTTAAACGGGGAGGTTACATTTACCAGTCCTCCCTCACTCCAAAGTTTCCTGAAAGATCACCAGCAATGCCTCCACAATCACCTTCGATATCTGTTTAGAACTACGAGCTGTTGTCCAACTGGTCTCGCTGATTGATTCAACTTCACCTTCCCCAGCACCTCCTCCTTACTGAGGTCAGTATACTCACCTCTATACCCTGACTGTCTTGAAGTTCTGGCATTTTCCTGGTGTCTTCCACCGTGAAGCCTGATGTAAAGTATCTATTCAATTCCTCTGCCATGCCATTGCTTTCCATAACTACTGAAGCCTCATTTTCCAACAGTCTTTTGTTTGTTTTTTACTCCCTGTCTCCCTTGTTATATATCTAAAAATCGCTTTCCTTATTCTTTTACACGATTAAGAAGCGTAATATCATATTTCACCCTCTCCTCTCATTTGCTGTTATTAGTTATCCATGATGGAACCTGTCGACTTCGTAATCCTTTGGATTCCCAATAAACTTCACCACATTGTGTGCATTTTCTTTTGTTTTTATGCTTTCCCTGAATTCATTATGACTCACGGCTGACTTGTCTTCTGCTGAATATTTTTCTTCTTATTTGGGATGAATTTCTGATGTGCTGCTGAATTATCCCTAGAAACTCCTGTCATGCTGTTTCACCATCTTCCCGCGCTCAGCCTCCCTTCCGACTAACTGTGGCCAACTGCTCCTTCATGTCTTGTAGTCACATTACTCAATTATAAGACATCACATCCAAAAGTGAGCAATACATGTAAACAGAAGGAGGGAAGTCTGAGGCATGGGACAGAAAGAATGATTGGAGATATAAAAATAGAGAATTCTACATGACTGATAGATATAGATGTACTTCTGTATTTGGATTGACAATACCTCTGTGATGTGGTCCTTTGTACAGTGTACGTGCAACAGAATAATATGTTGAAATGTCGGTCTGATGCCAGAACTTTTATCTCCAGCAATATAACAGGCAACAGCTGTTGCCAGAACCCAGCAGGCCAATGTATATGTTTCCCGGTAGAAAATTGATTAACTGAAATAAATTGGAACACAAGAAGCAGGAATTTATATCATACATCCTGATAAGAATTAGAGATTAGGTCTGGGAATGCAAGGAAGAGGCAGGAGGCAGAGTGTACGTTGAAAGAAGGGGTACATACCATTTCAGCTGAAGACTAAATAACATGTTAACGTTTTATAAATTTTGTACATCACATGCATCATTTTTGTTAACTATGTCGCTCTTGTTCATTCTGAATATGGTGCACACTTATGAACAGTCTTATGTATCTGCACGCACGCGTGCGCGCACACACACACACACACACAGAGACACACACACAGACACTCACACACACCCACTCACACAGACACACACAGACACGCACACACAGATGCACACCCACACACACAGACACACACTCGCACACAGACACACATACTCACTCACACACAGACAGACACACACAGACACACACGCACTCACACAGACAGACACACACACAGGCACACACATACATTCACACGCACACACTCACACACACACAAGACACACACACTCTCTCTCTCACACACACACACACTGATCAATCGTTGTTCGGCCATTCCATTTCAAATTGTCCTGTTTTATTTACATTGTCACTTGTAATTCCTTCTTCCGAATATATTCTGTTTCTTTCTCTAATCTGATTTTATTCTGTTTGTCAAGACGACATTGGGGACGGGGGGATGTCACTTTACTCCTCGTCAGTCTCCACAGTCACTGTCTTCTATTCATTTCTGTTTGTTAGCCCATTAAAATACATACTGTGTCTAACCCTTGAATCCCGATAAACAGGTCACTTTTTTTTAGATTACGTATAGCATGGAAACAGGCCCTTCGGCCCAACAACTCCACACCAACCCTCCGAAGAGTAACCCACCTAGACCCATTCCCCTACCCTCTATTCATCCCTGACATTATGGGCAGTTTAGAATGGCCAATTCAGTTAACCTGCATATCTTTGGACTATGGGAGGAAACCGTAGCACCCGGAGGAAACACATGCAGACACGGGGGGAATGTGCAAACGTCACACAGACAGTTGCCCAAGGTTGTTCAGTAAACAAAACATGTACTTTTGTGCTAAGGCTACAACAAATCTATAAAAAGAAAAGGCATACAAACTGTGCAATAAGATGTTTGCACCTTTGCAAGGAAATTATTGACTTACATTGTGGAAACGATAATTAACTGAAAAAAAGATATGAGAGTATAATCCAGAGAAATCTGGAGTTCAGCTAGAGAATAACAAGCAATTACATTTAAACCTGAGGATTATAGACGAACATTTATTATGTCCTGAAAAAAGATGGTGATTTTGTGAGAAATTGCATTTTCCCCATGATATGCAATTCCCAGTAGTTCACGTACCAGTGTGGAGACCCCATGTTGGTTGAGAGGGAGCTCCAGGCTCTGAATGAATTCTCACCGTCTCAATGTGCAGTTGGTGTGTGTCTCTGCACTGTTCATAAATCTATCAGCAGCCTTAATGCCTCACTCCTGAAATAGTTCGCCATTCCCACCAGCTTCTGACCTCTATAGGAGTACAATAATGTCTTCTTGGAGACAGAAGGCAATTCCTTGAGACTTGGCACAAACCATTCACGTTCAGCAAACCAAGTTAAAGTGACACATATGTACCACGAGCAAAGGAACCAGGAGGAACAACATAGAGCAGTCTATCTGTGTAGAGTCTGCTTCATTCTTTGTTATGTTGAGTCATCAAAGACATCTTCCTATTTCTGCACACATGGTTCGATAGGCTGAATGGCCACATCCTGGTCATCTGGAAGCTGTTCCAGGACCTGACTTGGTGACTCCGTTCCTGTTTAACATCTCGATGTGCTGGCTACACTCCTTTCGTTGTGTAATAGGCAGGAGGGTCTGAGTGGGCTATCCTTATTCTTGTCCAATAGTTTCAAATGATTGAATGGTGTCCTTGTATTCTGTTGAAACCAAGTTTCGGGCAGGACCGCATGCTCAGAAACGTCGATTCTCCTGCTTCTCCGATGCTGCCTGACCTGCTGTGTTTTACAGCGCTACACTCTCGAGTCTTCAGTCACTGAATGGTCCCCTCTGTTTCTGTGCACCAGGTTATCGGAATAAATGAACTCCAAATGCTCCTCTCTTGCAGTTTTGAGGAACTGAATGGAACATAGGGACGTAGGACTGAGGAGTAGGAGTGTGTCATTAGACACTTTAAGCCCTCTCAACTGGGCAGTAAGATCGTGGCTTATCTGGATGTGGTCTCAGCCCCACTGCCATATCTGTAGTTCATTGTTCTTTACTGTCCAATATCTAAATGCTTTGACTAAATGCAAACACACAGGCACCATAATCCTCTGGGGAAGAGCATTCCGACTCAAACAACCCTTTGTGAAATTCTCCTCATCCTTGTTCAGACTGGGGTTGGACGGACCACTGTTTCATTTTCTAGTCCCGTTTCTCCATTGATCATGATAAATTTTAAATGTAACCCAGTTGGTGATATGACCAATGATATAGGTCTCAAACTAGATCAGGTTCTTTGCTGGGGACAAGACTTCTCGATATCTTAAATTTGTAAAAATAATTCACCAAAGCAAAGTTGCTGAAAGCTAAGATGGAAAAATAAATGGCAGACAGTTTGGACAAATACGTACATTAATATTTATCTTTGAACGCATACTGAGATGCAGTCTGTGCATACACACAGACACACACACTAAGACATACACAGTGTCTCACACACGCAAGTGCACACAGACACACACATACACATACCTAAATACAAGCTGGAAAAAAAAACTCTGCAAAATATCAGCATGAAAGAGCTTTGTCCAAGCAACAGTTAATCTCAAGACAAAAGTAAAATAATGAAATGTTATTCTGCCTCTGAGGTTGTTCTGCTCACACAAGCAGGATTTATTCCTGGAACAGTCGGATTTGGCTGAAATACCTTTGATTTTAGGCCGTAGGGAGATGCCAATGATTCCTCAACAGTAATCCTACATGAATGATAAAGATGACTGAACGGTTTTCACCTCTCATACATTGCTGCGAGAAGGAACAAGGAAAGAGAGGGAGCAATAAGCAGTGGCTTCTCCAGAATGTTGCATTTTCTCCATCTCGGAGCAGAAATATACAATAATATTATCTCAACACCAAATTGGACCACGTGAGGCCTCCTTGAACATTCTCAAAACTGTATGACTATGTCCCTATTCTCTGCTCCATGTAGGAGTTTTCATGAAGATATGTTTGTATGTGTCCTCATATTTTTGTCCAAGAAATTCATGTCTTCATAGTACTTGTTATCTTATAGTATGAAAAGAGTATATAACATACACATGTTTTCTTAAATTTGAATTCTCAGTTCTAGACTCCCATACCAGAGAAAATGTCCATAGGCTATGCACCAGATACACTCTCCTCAATATCTTATACGGTTAAATACGAACGCCTCTCGTTCTCAATCCTGAAGTGCTTTTCTCTTATAGAGGTTTATAGCATCATGAGGAGCAAGGAAATGGTGAAGATCCAAGAACATTTTCCTAGCTCAGGGCAGTCCAAAACTAGAGCACATAGATTGAAGGTGAGGGGAGAAAGATTTACAAGGGAAAACAGTGGTAACTTTTCACAGAGTGTATAGAATGATCTGCCAGAGGAAACGTTAGAGGCTGGGGCAGCTACAGTATTTAAAGTCATTTGAATGAACCCATTTGAGTGAACACGAAGGTTTAATGGGATATGGGGCAAATGCTGGCAAATGGAAAGTGATTAATTTAGGACACCTGGGCGGCATGGACATGGTGCAGCGAAGGGTCTGTTTCTGTGCAGTGCAACATCTTAGCAATGCTTCTAAAGCGATTGAGTATATCTATTTTTCAGTTTATGGAATCATCACAGCCCACAATACATCAGATGTTGACTCAGAAATCCCCTGTACAGATGCAGTAAAATATCCTGATAGCCTTTTCATGAAGTAATCATTCCTAATTACTTGCTGCATCTGCATACTAACCCCGTGTAATGTATGTACCAGGGTGAACAAATGCCTTTGTACAAATGAGTTTTGTGATCTCTCTTCTTTTAGTTAGTTTATTGTTGTTTTACCCTTCTGCCACAGCACAAACCTCGGTAGACCATGTTATCCTGTTTCTGCTGAAGGTTTACACACTAACATCCCCTGTCTATATCACATTATAGACTCTCTACCTCCACTTGACATCTTATAGAATCTTCGTGTTTGAGCCAATTGAGTTCCATCTAATCAGTCCCCACACGCAGATCATTTACAAATTCTAAATAGGTTTTGATGTTGCACTGATCTCTGAGGCACTTCACCAAGTTAAAGATTTCCAACCCGAAAATATACATTTCTCCCGACTGTCGATATCCTGATAGTTCCCCAGGGCTCCCCTCTTCCTGTGTAGCAATTAGAAAATAGGTGTGACCTCCTCTTGTGCTGGGTAATGTACTGAAATGGCTGAAGAGCTTCATCCTATGCCTTTGTAAATCCTTAGAGGGGCAGAAAGGTCTCCTCATGTCTCATTGAATCGATCTAGAATGGCTGAATGCGATTTTCCTCACCTTCTGTAACAGCATTGCGAGGTTGAGTGAGTGAACAACATATCAAGCAAGAGCAGCAGGTGGCCATTCAGCCCCTCGAGCTTGCTGCACAATTCAGAATGGACATTGTTGATGTGATTATAACTACGCATCCGTTTCCTGTCTGCTCCCAACAAACATTTATTCTCTTGTTCATCAACGATTTATATAACTTCTCCTTGAGTGTTTTCATTAACTCAGTCTTCACTGCTCCTTGGGCATGAGAAGAACACAGACCACACAATCCTAAAGAGAAAGCGACATCCCTTTCCCAGTCTAAAATAGGAATACCCTTATTCTCAAAATGAGTTCCGCTCAAACCAATCATCATTCTTTTGACACAACGGTGATGAACAGATATAGACCATTCCGCACCTCAAACCTCCCCAAATTTCCATTAACCGTCGACAATCAAATACTGACCAGAGTAACCTCCACTGAAGTTAAAGGAATTCCATGTACAATATTTTCACAAGAGTTCAAGATATTAGAACTGCGAACATTGAACAGTACAGCACAGTAAGAGCCCTTCAGTCCTCAATGGTGTGCCGACCTTTTAAACTCCTCTAAGATTAAGCTAAACTGCAGAGCCTTCATCCTATTATCATCTATGTGCCTATCCAAGAGTTACTTGAATATCCCTAATGTAGCTGATTCTACGACCACTGCTGGCGTGCATTCTACGCACCTATCACTACCTGTGTAAACAATCTGCGTCTGGCATCTCCCAAAACCTTCCTCCAATCACATTAAAATTATGTTTCCCTCGTGTTAGCCATTTCCACCCTATGAAAAAGACTCTATCTGTGCCTCTCATCATCTTCCACAACTCTGTCAAGTCACTGTTCATTCTTCTTTACTCTAATGAGAAAAGCTAAAGCTCCCTCAAACCTTCTTCATAAGACATGCCGTGCAGGCCAGGCAATGTGCTGGGAACTCCCGTCTGCACCCTCTCTAAAGCTTCCACATCCTTCCTTTAATGGGGCGAACAGAATTCAACACAATATTCCAAGTGTGGTCTCATCAGGCCTCTATGGAGCTGCAGCATAACCTCGCAGCTCTTAACTCAATCCCCCAGCTTATGAAAGCCAACACATCATACACATTCTTAACAGCCCTATAACCTTGAGGGCTTTGGCAACTTTGAGGAATCTATAGACGTGGCCCCCAAGATCCCTTTGTTCCTCCACACTGCCAAGTATCCTACCTTTAACCCTGTAATCTCCATTCAAATTCAACTTTTGAAAGCGACTCTCTCCTGAAAATGGGAAAATGGAACACAATCACGCCACTTAGCCCATGGATCTGCTGTGCCATTGGATTAAAGCTGAAATGTTTCTCACCTTCATTCTCCTGCCTTCGCCAAATGATCATTGATTCCCGAATTAATGAAAAGCTTATTCAACTTATTTTAAAGAAACTATGTGCAGGAGTGTGCATGTGTTTGTTTGTGTGTCCATATCTGTATGTATATGTGTTGTGTGTTTAACGTGTCAGTGTATGTTTGTGTGTATCTCCGTGAGACGAGGTCTTGCCTTTTTTTGGGGTAAATCCATTGAAATTGAGATCAACCCCTCACCACTCCCCACACCTTTACGTCTATTCCTGTTAAGTTTATAGTTATACAATGCCACCCTCTGTTCGCCTCCCCATGCCTTTGCACTAGTGTCAGTTTTATTTTGTTTGTTTCAGAGGACATCAAATACTGTCAATCTTTCACATTGCATGGCCGTTTGGTTTTTCTAATAACGTCTTTGAAAGCACAGAGCAGTTTCGTGTGATACCTAGCGATTTTGTTCCTCAGATATTATCACCACCACTGTGTCAGTTTCAAGACTTTTCAATATTTTCTCATTTATAATTTGTAGGAGTATATTGTGAAACATTTCAAGATAATGAACGTGCAATATATTCATTCCATTGACTTGGAAATGGTTCCGTCAACCTTGCTTGCATGCATTTGAGGTGGAAATACTCTTTGATTTGTGCACTCTGTGTCATGAATCATCTTCAAAGACAAATCACTTCCACATTGCAGAGCGTCCATAGACATAACTTTACATGAACATTCTCCTCTCTCAGGGTCCTCAGTACGATTACAAGCCTCCATATTCCAAACTGTGTGTGTGCGTGTGCAGATGCTTCTATCAGTTTGGATGGCGCTATGAGCTGCCTCCTTCCTCCTCCCTCCCAGACTGAATTCCCTGATGGTTGTCACCCAGCGGTGCTGTCAACGCAGAGGACTGGGAAGGCCAGCAGAGGGGAACATTGCATCACTTTAAACACCAGAGAGCCGGACCGATCCTATGTGCACATGGACACACAGATACACAGAGAGACGAATACAGGCACGCAGACAAAACGCAGAGATGAAAACAGACACGCAAATACACAAAGAGACAAATACAGAGACACATAGATAAATACAGGTGCACAGGCGCACAGAGAGACGAATACAGACGTGCAACGACACACAGAAACAAATACAGGCACACAGAGACAAATGCAGACAGGCAGATACACAACAGAGATGAATACAGGCACGCAGATACACATAGACACGAACACAGACACGCAGATAGAGAGATGAATACAGACACGCAGATAAACATAGAGACAAATATAGACACGCAGATACACACAAAGACGAATAAACTCACACAGATGCCCATAGGGATGAATACAGACACATGGATACACACAGAGATGAACACAGACACACAGATGCACACAGAGACAAACACAGACCTGCAGATACACACAGAGACAAATACAGACGCACAGATACTCACACATGAATACAGGCATGCAGATAGACAGAGAGACGAATACACACACACAGATACAGACATGAATGTAGGCACACAGATGCACACAGAGACAGATGTAGACACGAAGTTACACACAGAAACACGCAGATAGACTGAGAGATGGATAGAGACACACAGATACACGCAAGATGAATACAGGCACGCAGATACACACAGAGACAAATACAGACATGCAGATACACATAGAGACAAATACAGACATGCATATATATACAACGATAAATGCAGAAACGCAGATACACACAGTGACAAAATCAGATAGGCAGAGACACACAGAGATGAACACGGAGACTGATGCAATAACACCTATACTAATACAAAGTTAAAAATCACACAACAGCAGGTTATAGTCCAACAGGTTTAATTGGAAGCACACTAGCTTTCGGAGCGACGCTCCTTCATCAGGTGATTGCGTACTATACTAATACAGGCACACATAAACAAATACCGATATACAGATGCACACACACACACACACACACACACACACACACACACACACACACACACAGATACCCAGCCATCAATACAGACGTACTACACCCAGTGCCACACTGATGTTTATATAGACATCGGGAATCTGCCAGTGTTTATTTTTACACGTGGCGAATTTCTCAGTATTTCACTCACTCTGTGTGGCTTGTGTCAATCTTTCTGCTGTTCCAGAGGTAATTCTCTGCATCCTCTCTTTATCTTCCACCTGTTTCCTTTAATGAGGTGACTAGAACACGGTATTACAAGTGTGTGTTACGACACGGCGATGAACCCTTCTGCTAATGAAACCAAACTCTCAGAAAAGCTCACCTCGCTCATAATATGTTAAAGTCGAGTGACGGAGAGCTCGCAAATTCCACTACTTAACGGGAAATAATATCAATGTATTCCTTAATTCGAAAAGTGAACATTGAACAACAACAGTTATTCCCAACTCTAATCTTCCCCTTCTCTGAACTGTTATCTTCCTCCACCTTTAACAATATGATCTTCCAATTAAAGAAAAACTGTATTAAAATTACTTAAAACAGACAGTGGCTGTAGTCTCCAATGCTCTCCTTCTTTCCACTGAATATCTCCCTGGGTCATGTTCTGTCTTTTAATGCAAGGGGTTTTCGTCCAAAAAATGAATCTTGCATAGAGAATGTTGTTCATGGCAGACTATCACGATGGTAGTTTACTCTCTGTCTAACTTCCAAAATGCGTGCCTCTTTATTCCCTCAACATCAGCTCATCTCCTTGGTTTGATGTTGGCAAAACAATAAACTTAAAATCGATTGGGTTTAGTATAGTGGGTCATAATTTCAACTTGATTGTTTAAATTCGACTAGTTGTAAAAAGAGCAACCAAATCTCAATATATCTGTTTCACAGCCAGATGTTACATAGTTTCAGTCCAGTACACTTTGAAAATATTAGCTAGTCATATGACAAGAATTTGCAAGCTCTCAATGCGGAACAGCATTCAACTTCATCACAGTGGGTTAAACAGTGGGATTATAGAGCTGCAGCATAACCTCACAGCTCTGAAACTGATCTCCCCGGCTGTGAAAGCCAACACATCATACGCCTTCTAAACAACAGCATCCACCTGGATGGCAACTTTGAGGATCTATAGACATGGACCCCAAGATCCCGCTGTTCCAGATTTATCTCAATCTGTCACTCATCAGCTCAGTTATGTCAATGTCCTGTTGCAACCTACTACAGCCCTCCATACTAACCACCAACTCCACCAAAGTTCGTGACAGCAGCGAACCTATGAACCTACCCTTCCAATTCGTCATCCAACTCTCTTATATTAAAAAAATCACAAAGAGCAGAGGTCCCATAACAGATCACCAAGTTAGTCACCAAGCTCCAGACTGCATCTGTTCCATCTACCACCACCTTCTGTCGGCCAGCCAATTCTGCATCCAAACATCCAGACCTCCCTGTAAGCCATGCCTCCTTATCTTGTGAATGAGCTTACCGTGGATAACTTTATCAAATGCCTTGTTAAAATCCATATATGCCACATCGACTGCTCTAATTCATCAACGTGTTTTGTCACATCCTTAAGGAATTCAATAAGATCTATGAGGCAGGACCTTCTCCTCACAAAGCCATGTTGACTATCCCTAATCATTTATAACTTTCCAAGTATTCATAAATCCTGTCTCTCAAATCCTCTCCAATACTTTTCCCGTCACTGGTGTATGACTGGTTGGCCAATAATTCCCAGGATTATCCCTATTCCCTTTCTTGAACCAGGCATTAACTTTTGCCAGCCTCCGGTCATCTGGCACGACTCAAGTGGACAGTGAGGATGCAAAGATCATCTCAAAATGCGCAGCAATCTCTTCTCGCTTCCTATTGTATCCGAGGGCATATCCTATTTGGCCAAATAAATTGATCTATCCGCGTGTTTCTCAAACATTTCCACACATCCTCCTGTTCTAGCCTATCCGCCTGTTTCATGCTGTCCTCAGAAACGTCAAGGTCCCTCTCATTAGTGAATACTGAAGCAAACATTCATTAAGAACCTCCCCTACCTCCTCCGACTCCTGGCGCAAGTTCCCTCCACTATCACTGATCAGCCCTACTCTGCCATCCTCTTGTTCCTGACATATGTGTAGAACGCCTTAGGTTTTACCTTAATTCTACCCGCCAAGCCTTTATCATGCACACTTTTATCTCTCCTGAGTTCATTCTTCAGTTCCACCCTGGGGTTACCTTGCAACCTCCTACAGCACTGTCTAACCCTTGCCTCCTCAACCTTATGTATGGTGGATGAGAACAATAGGCCCGCTGGCAACATCAGGCAGCAGACGATCAGGGTGATAGAGAAACACTTGCCATGTCTGAACGGCTCAGAGTGAACCCTCCAGTACACACGGTATCACTATGTCCTGTCATCCCTCTGTATTTCAGTAACATACTGCCTGCCGTTCTTTTTGGAAGAAATTAACAGGTTATATATGACGTTAAATCCCACCTGCCAAACTTTTATCCATTGATTAACTTGTCCATATCCATTTACAGACTCTACAACTTCCATTGATTTTTAATTTTCCTGCTTATCTTAGTTCCATTGGCAAACTTATCTACAGTACATTTGTTGCTCTAATCTAGATTATTGATATAGATGGTAAATAGATGACGACCCTGCACTGGTCACTGTGTGATCCTACTGGTTACAATCTTTTCAACTGATTAAATTGGTTTATTCGGAGTGCCTGCTTTCTGGCCAATAACCAGTCCTCCCCTATTCCTATGTAACATGTTTGAAGGGCTGAAGAAGGACGAGGAACATCAGTCAGCAATCCAGCCCCTCCAGCCTGCTCCATTATTGAATACAATCATTTCTGATGTCAGTCTGCTCCACCATTGAATAAAATCATGGCTGATGTCAGCCTGCTCCACCATTGAATACAGTCATGGCTGATGTCATCTCGGTCTCAGACCCAATATCCGGCACACTCTCCATATCCCTTCAGTTACTCAATATTCCAGCATCCACCGCACTCTGGAACAGTGAATTTCACTGATTTACAATCTTTTGATGGAAGTTCTCTCATCACTGTTTTATTTCATCTCCACTTATCCTAAAACTATGATCTCTTGTTGTAGATTCCCCACATGAGGATATGCCCAATGCGTGTCGACATTATCAATCACTTTTAGCATTGTCCATTCCTTAGAGATATCTCCTCCCATTTTTTTCTAAACTCCAGAGAGTATAGGCCTGAATTGCTCAATCTCTCTTCAGAGGACAAACTCCTTATCTCTAGAATCAGCCTAGTAAACGTCTTCTGATCTGCCTCCATGGTAATTGCATCTTTCCTGCAGTCAGGACATGAAAACTGTACACAGTATTCAATTGCGATCTCACAAATGCCTGGCATTATTGCAGCAACACGTCCCTAGCTTTATAATCTATTCTTTCAGAAATAAATGCCAAATTTGCAGTTGTCTTTTTTCATTATCAACTGCACCTGCATCTGTGTTTTTTGCAATATGGCAGAGGATACCAGATCCCTCTGTACCTAAGCACTCTGTAGTTTCCCGCTGTTTGCATAGTAAGTTGCCTTTCTGTTACACCGACCAAAACAGCCTCATACTTTTCATTGTTTCATTTCATTTGCCAAATAATGGCCCAATCTATCCTTAACCATTCATTACAATTTCTCACCTGAGTCAGTGTCTTCTGAAAAACTGATTATAGCATTCTATCCCCTCAAATAAGTGATTGTATTGATTGCTAATAGTTGGGGCATGGTGACTGAGCCATATGGTATTTTTGGAAACTGAAAATGAACCAGCTATTCCAGCTCATTGCAATTCTTTGTTTCGCCAATCCTCTATCCAAGCGAATAAATTACTTCTAACCATATGCGATCTTATTCTGCAGATTGATTATTCGTGCACACCTTATTCAATGTCTTCTGCAAGTCCTGATTTCACATCTCCAGGATCCCCATTATGCAGCTTGCTTTTCACACTCTTAAAGACTCAAATAAATAATGAAAACACGATTCATCCTTTGTAAAATTATGTTGATTCTGATAGATTGTGTCTTGACTCTGCAAATGTCTTTTCATTAATTCCTGAATAATCGATTTTAACAATTTTCATAAATTCCAGCAGTTTTCTCACTACTTTATATTCCACCGTGAAGGTGATCAACTTGAATTCTCACCTCTATATATTCTCTTTGTTCCCTCCAGTCCTGTATAATTGACACATGGTGTGAAATGACCTACTCTGGTTGCTGTGTAAGAGGCATGAGTGGCTGAATGGACTCGTTATCTTCCCTGTGCACAAAATAAATGGGCTGATATCAAAACAAAATCAAAACTAAACAGAGATTAAACCGAGCTGAACCAAGGCAAATTAAATTAAATTACATGAAGTTACAACACCCAGCACAATCCTACCAAAACTCCCCATCACCGGTAGCATGTTTTGCCATACCCGTATTTTTTTCAGAATTATTCCTCTCAGAGCCCTCACTGTTACACAAATGTCCTGATCAATATAGCCAATAAAACCATGTATATATGGTTGAAATAGGGCCGCCACGTCCTGTAACAATGTTCATTTTTCCGATGTCCATAGTCGTAAGGAAGTCCGGGGTGGGCGGGGGGGGGAGGGGGGTGGGGGGTGGGGGGGGGGCGTAGGCTCCATGACTCATCTACAAAATACTAAACAATTTATTCCCTTACAAGTCCAAAGACGGAAGCTCCAGCGAACCCAAGAGGATGGGAACCAGATTTGCCTTGATCTTGGTTCCCAAAACCCCTCCCAAACACTTGCTATAGTGCACCAATACCTACAAAGCTTGTGGTATGAGCATAAGCAATACGTAAGTGTACCAACATCTATTGTACATTTGGGGCATATTGGATACGCTCCTGTCTTAAATTCAACAAGCTGCTCCTGTGTCAATTAAACCCTGTGGAGTACCTTCATCTGCATAGCCTACATCCTATTGCAAATTGAAATCTTCCTTACGATCTCCCAAATATCTTCCCACTCCTCTGGTGAGATCTCCACCCACGGTTCCTGAGCCCAGATTCCATGCAGTCGTTCTATTTCATTTGAGACACTACCTCTTAATAAAGGATAGACTATGCTGACCGAGAGAACACCTGTGGACCGAAGCACTCTTCCCGCCATTTCCGACCTATGGGGACTAACCATTAATGTAGGCTTTTTTTCTGTCTAAAGTTCCTCATCTGAAAGTGGCCCCTCCAAGATAACTCATTTTTCAGGCTCAGCTGCTCGAAAACCATCATGACCACCACATCAAATAATTCTCCCAAACAGGAAACTCCTCTGGACTCCCAGAGCCGAAAGCCAGAATCCATCAATCCCAGCTGGGATCCTACCAATCCTACAATGGGAATTAAAGGGGAAGTTTATTTTTGTAAATTGCCCTCACTTTGTCGCATCATTTTCCAGGCTTTAACTATTTTAAGGACAATTGGATTTCTGCAATGCTCCATAACAGTCCTCGTCTTGCCCACGAACAACAGATTAATGAGGGGACATTTTGCCTGGATGCCTCAATGTCCAGACAAACTGACCACAGGTCTTTGGAAGCACAATCGGCCACATCCGATTAAAGTCCAGAACATCACACCCTTTGTCTCCCGCAGAAGCTGCAATTTGGCGAGCTTCATAACAAGCCACCTATGGTGCCAGATAAACAAGCTTAACCAACTGTAAAGCCTCCATAGCACAGACCTGGAGAGTATCAAAAGGATCATTCGCGTGGGATAGAAGAAACGAGGAAGTACATTCCTATTATCTGGAGGTATTCTACCCAATCAGGATATTGGAATATCTTCCCATAGCCGAAGGTCCTGTTTTATCTTCTCGAGCATCTGCGCGAAGTTTGCTTTATATAATTGACAGAAGGCTGGTGTGATAAAAATGCCTAACCAGAGGAAACCTCCTTGTGACCATCTGAAAGGGAATCGGATTGCACCCCCACCCCCACCCCCATGATCAGGTACTCGAATAACACCCCGACAGGCATGGCCTCCGATTTAATAAAATTGATGTTATACCCCAAGAAAGATTCAAATAAATCAATCACTTCTGTTAAACGGGGCAAATATATCATCGAGTTAGTTAGAAAGAGAAGAACGTCATCTGTGTAAAGGATGATGTTATGCCTTCCTGACTCTACCACCAGTTTAGTAAAATTGGGGCCCCTCTGGGTGGCCTCTGCCAACGGCTCAATCACCAGTACAAATAATAACGGAAAGGAGCACCCTTGTCGGCTGCCTCTGCCGATGCTAAAATTATACCATTAGTGAGAACTGCTGCTGCTTTAGCGTCACTATATAATTCTGCCATCCACCATGCAAAGACACCTCCAAGGCCAAACGGTTCCAAGACATAAAGGAGGTATGGACACTACACCAAATCAAATGCTTTCTCTGCATCCAGCGAGACGACCAAGCCTGGAATCCACTCTTGCTGGCACACCTGAACCATATTTAGTACTCTCCTGATACTAATTGGGACCTGCGACTCCTAATAAAACCTGTCTGTTCCTCTTCCACAATGAAGGACAAGATCTTCTCCAGCCTCAAATCTAGTATTTTTATCAAAATTTTAAAGTCCATAGTTTTAATAACAGTCTAGGCCTATACAAATAGGCAATCCTCTGGGGTTTTTCCCTCTCTTGAGAATAAGGGAAATATTTGCTTTTCTCTGAGAGGTTGTGAGGCTGTCCTGTCTACAAAAATAATTGAATATATCCAACATTGGCCCAGCCATCATGTCTATGAACTCCTTATAAATCTCACTCCGCAGACCATCTGGGCCGGTCGGTTTGCCACTCTGGAGCTGCTTTACCACATCCTGTATCTCTTGGATTGTCAGAGGGGCGTTCAAAAGAGACTCCTGTTCTGAAGTTACACCTGGGAGGTCCAGGGTCGTAAAAAAGGACTCCGTCTTCACTCATTTGTCCGCACAATCCTCTGATTGGAGCAACGCAGAGTAGAACTTTCTGAATGTTGCATTCACCCTTTTCGGATCGTAGGTAATAGTATCAGCACCCTCTCTAGTGGATGTAATAGATTGGGGCCACTCTTCTTTCTGGCCAAGTGCGCCAAGTACCTTCTCAGTTTAGCTCCATACTCGAATAACCTCTGTTTCGCAAAGGAAATCGCGCTCTTTGCTGTCTCAGTGAGTGCAGTGTTCAGTGCTGTAATCTGCTGCAACTTAGTTACAGACAGTCCGTCAAAATATGCTGTCTCAGCTGCCTTCATTAAAGCCTTAGGCATTCGCTACTGCTTTCCCTTCTGCCGCTTCTGAGTCACCGAGTAAGAAACAATCAAACCCCTTGCATAGGCCTTGGCAGTCTTCCAGAACACAGATGGATTACTGGCCGTACCCAAGTTAATGTCCCAATAAAAACTTCAATTCCCGCGAAAAGTACTCAATGAATTTGCTATCTTTCAGGAGGTAAGGATCCACGCGCCAGTGCTGTGAGCCTGTCCAATCACCATCAGCCTTAACTTCCACGTACACTGCTGCATGATCAGAATTTGCAGGGCAGCATCAAATTTCAAAAGGCCAAAGGGGCAAAAAATATGTCAATCCTGGTATAGCACTTACGTGGGTTAGAGAAAAAGGTGAAGCCCCTACCTTCAGGGTGAAGACATCCACCAACGCAGCTCCCTGTTCAGGTCCACCAGCTGCCTTGATGGCGGGAAAATACCCGTGAGACCCCTTGATATCCTATCCTCTTCGGGGTCCATAAGTCGGTTAAAGTCTCCCCTTTAATTGTACGATGTTCACCAATGGTCATCAACCTGGAGAGCACATCCATTAGAAATTTGAGGGGGTGTGATGGCGGCAATATTATACAATGTCCCATATTCCTCTGCATGTATTAAAGCTTTAAGAATCAGAAACTACTCACGTTCGTCCTTAATTTGGTCAAACAACTGAAGTGGAAGGTTTGTATGAATGACTGAAGCTACTCCTCTACTTTTCGAATTAAAGGATGAAATAAACACCGGGCCGAAATTTCCCTGTTGTAACTTTAAGTGCTCCTTATCAGTTAGATCTGTTTCTGGTGGCAAGGCTGCATTGACACCTTCCTTTCTGAGGCTTGAAAGTATCTTTTTTCTCTCAATCGGTGAGTGACTCTCCTTCACGTTCCAGGTGCACCATTTAAACAAGCGGTTAGCCATAGCCATCTGAAGCAGCCCATAACCCACTAGGAGAAGAACCACATTTATAGCGCGCCATGTGAAAGCTGTAAACAGTTCATCCCATCTTGAAAATATAACTACAATAACAATCAAATCAAAACTTGTAACAACTATGTCTGAAGTAAACCAGCGTATAACACAAATAAGTGGAGACATTCTCCCTTCCTGCAGATGGTGTTCATATTACCCATTAACCCCCCATGGCTCCTCCTAGCTGAAGCCGCTCCCCAAACGCCGGCAAAACAAAGTTTAAAAAAGAAGTTGCAGCATCTTACAACAAGAAAATTAAACGTCTGCATTCAATCCGTCCCATCCATACTTCAACCAGAGGCAGTCCCGGTGAAACAAAATGTAACCACACCCACCATCCCCAAACCCCCTTTCTCATTCCGATCTAAGTGAGAGAAACGAAAAGCAAATGATAGGAAAACAAAAGATAATGGGAATGGAGTAAGAAAGGAGAAGAGAGAGAAAAGTGAAAAATGGGACTTTCACACACTAAAAAAAGGAGGTAAACTAGACAAACCCCAGAGAAATCAAAGAGAACATAATTTTCCATATCATTGCAACCAGCCAGTCGATTTTAATATGGACAGGAAGTCCTTTGAGTTTTCCGGTGAGTCAAAATTAAACACAGACCCTCCATGGCTGAAACATAATATTACCAGATATCTTACCAGAATATTCACATCCCTCAGGCTCCTTTTTACCTTATCAAAGGCCTGCCTCTTACGGATCACAGCCGTAGAAAGGTCTTCGAAAAACATAATTCGTGATCCTTTGTAGGTCAGAGCCTATGGATCCTTCCCCAGAGCTCGAGAAGCTTACAGCACTTTTTTTTCTCTATCGTGCTGGACTTGCACTTGGACTGAGTGTGGGTGCTGATCTGATCCGGTCTTGCACACTGCGACACAGTGGGACCACTCGACCCGCAACCAGTCTGCCCCTGACTTCCAGCTTCAAAAATTGCATGAGCCATTGCTCCAAGAAGCAGACGAGCTGGCCTTCTAGTTTCAGCAGCCTGACCAGGCTGATGTTCTTCTGACGGCCCCGATTTTCAAGGTACTAAGGCCCTTATCTACCATTCCAGGGCTTAGACCCCACCCACCGAGAATTCTGCCGCCCGAGACGCTGGATCCTTTGGTCCTACCTCTGCAGCTTGGCTGAGATCAGTTCCATCCTGGTTCGGGTCTCCTCAATCACTGAAACAATGTTTTCTCGCAGGCACTAAACTCCGAGACCAGGCTCTATTCCACAGATATGTTCCCTGGGGCGTTTGCAGAGGCCGACGTCACAGCAGATGATGTATTCATTACTGTAGTGCCCTGCTAGTTGTGATCCTCATGGTCCTTTTCCCTTCGTCATTTTCCTCACTCACTTAAAATGGCATAGAGAAATGCTGGGGATCAAAAACGACCGATGTTACAACAATAGGGAAGAAAGAGATGGTGATCTTTTTGTCTTGGTTCTGCTGCAGAGATCAGCAGGGCAAGCCGATTGGACTGCCGCCATCTTGTATCCCCCGCGAATAATCAATGTTAACAAACCTTTTTTGAAATGGTTTGCAGATGTTTCTTAGGTAAAAACAATGACTGCAGATGCTGGAAACCAGAGTTTAGATTAGAGTGGTGCTGGAAAAGCACAGCAGTTCTGGCAGTATCCGAGTATCAGTAAAATCAACGCATTGGGCAAAAGCCCTTCAACAGGAATACATCAGAAGATGTTTCTTGTAGGGGGAGACAATGGAGGACTATTGGATATGATATAGTTAGACATTCAGTTGGATGTTTAAGAGTTCAGCAAGCGAATAATAAATAAAATTGAACCAACGTGGTTCGGGGCGACGTTTGGAAATGGAAAGGTAAAAGTGAAGTTGGCCTTCATTTAACGGAAATTGGAATATTGAAGTAATGGCGTTCTGCACAGACTGCATGCAGTGTGGATGAGATTATATCTGTGTTCTGTACTGTTCAAAGAATGAGAGGTGATCTCAGGGAAACTTAGAAAATTCACCCACTGCAGACTGACTAACACAGGGGCATGGAGAAGTGCAGCAGGCACAGTTAGGGGGAATCCAAGATGTTGTACAAAAACATCAAGCGGAACAGAATAACCAGGGAAAAATTAGGACCCATTTCGAAACCAAGGGGGTAATCACTATGTGGAACTGGGGATCATTGATAGCCTGTGACATGAGAGCTTCACACCTGTTTTAGTTGGGAGAAGGAAGATGCAGGTACAGAATTCAAGAGGATGGACTGGGAAGCTCTCTAACTGATTGATATAAGTTGCAAGTTGGGGATTGATGGGTTTGGATGATGTAAAGTCCAGATGAGTTGTGTCGCAAGATGCTGTTGGAGACAAGAAAGGAAATGTCCTGACCTAAATGCTTAAGTCGAAACTGACCACACAAGGGAGGTGCTAGAGAACTGGAGAACATCTATGTGGTCCCATGTTATTGGAAAGGTGGTAGAGATAGACCAGTGTCTGGTGGTGCACCACAGCGAGCAGTGCAGTGTATCTAATTTTTTGTGGTATTCATAAATGATATAAATGTGAATGTGGAGAGGGTGGTGGTGGGGGGGGGGGGGGGGGGGGGCTGGGGACTGAGTGTAATAAGTAATTTTGTGTTTGAAACAAAAATTGGCCAGGTTGTTGGCAGTGAGGAGGAAGGCCTTGCGTTAGAGGAAGATACAGGTGGAATGGTCAGATGGTCAGATCAATGGTAGATGGAATGGAACCCTGCTAAATAGGATGTGATGCGCTTTGGATGAAGGAACTAGACAGGGGAGAATTCAATGAATAGCAGAACACTAGGGAAGTCAGACGGTGTTTCTCCACACATCCGTGAATGTGACTGGACAGTGTAATAGCCATTTCAAAAATCACACGGGACTGCAGGCATAGTGTTCATTCATCGAGGCGACATAATATGAGTTAAACATGCCATTGGTTAGGCCATAGATAGAATACGGTGGGCAGTTCTGGCAGTCACATTTCAGGAAGTGTTTTCGTTTATCAGTAACATCAGAAGCTACTGGGGTCTCCACAGAGTTGAAAGCTTCAATTGAATTCTCCTGGCTGCAACTCTCTTTAAATTTTCACTTGATTTGTTTTCCCTCCTCGATTGGAGAACTGCATCTGAGAATCTGAATCTGATCTTTCGTTTCTTTCAAGTACATGTTTGTGGGATATTACTGTATCAGAGCACTTAATTATTAGTAGCGTCTAGGACAACGCCTTCAAATATTTTTGAGGAGCTCTGCAGTCATCCATAACACGTGAATCCTTCTCTTCCGGTGAATTTGGTTGGAAGCACGAAATGGGCTATCTCTACACTTCATTAATAATTTCATTGAGCTAAATGACTTCCTCATATTCCTGTGAAGCTAGCGTGAGGCGCTGAATAATCTTTTCCTTTTAACTGTGGAATTGCGCACTGTCCAGCAGCACTGTTACATGAATGTTACCAATACTTCCAACAGCACAAGCCTGAATGTTGTCCAGGTCTTGCTGCACGTGTACACAGACGAGTTCAGGAGCTGAAGGGGGGCATTTTTCCTCAATATTGTGAGATCTTCAGTGAACACCCCCACTTTTAATCTTTTGGTGTGGGCAAGACGTTTATGAAGCAGATGAACATGTTTGTGCTGAGGAATTTACCTTGAGGATCTTTTGCAGACATGTCCAGGACTGCATGGATTTTTGTACACAAACCACAATCATTGTGCTTCATGCTTTAAATCACCCTAATCAGGGAAGTTTGCAAATCATTCCCATTAAGTGCAATCTTGCTCAGGCTCCTTGAGACCAACATCAGTTAAATTCTGCCTTGATGTCAGGGCTGGTCAATCTTCCCTGAGCCCTTGGGTTCATGTCTTTTGCTCATATCAACAGGTCACGGTGAGGGGGCAGGGAGTGCTTTTTGACCAGTCAGAGGTGAGGGCTGTGAAGAATTGGACATGAAAGAGGATATTAGACCTTATGATCTTATTGTGGGTGAAGACATGCTGGGGCTGGGGGGTGGGGGCGTGTGGATAAATGACATACTCCTGCTTAGTAGCGTCCTCACGTTCTATTTATGGAAAGTAGAGGGTGTTATTTTCCTGGAAGCTCTGTTATTGAATGTTGCCAGATTGTCTTCACGATCTCTGGTTGAGGTATGCGGGATGTATTCACAGTGAAACTGGGTCTACAACATGACCAACAAATGAAGCATAAGTTGCAGGGAGGGGTGAGCGATCTCTTTCCTTCCAGCCTGGGTTTTCCAATTACATTTTCCAAACCAGCCCAAATTGTGTGTGACATTTTCGAGGGGCTGAATGATCTCCTCTGTTTCTGTGCACCAGGGTATAGCAGTAAGTAGCATCTAACCGCTCCTGTCTAACAGGTTTGAGAGACTGAATGGAACACAGAAACACGGGACTGTGGAGTAGAAATGTGTCTTTAGACACTGAGAGCCTTCTCCACCAGGCACTAAGAATGTGACTGATCAGGTTGTGGAATCTGACCTACTTTCCTGTCTGTATCCCATTATCCATGACTCACTTCTCTGTCAGATATTTAACTAACTCAGCTTTGAATCAATGTAAACAAAGAGGCATCTCAAACTTGTGGGGAAGAGAATTCCCACATGGAATGCCTGTTTAGAATGTCTCCTCATACCACTTATAGAGTCATGTAGCATGCAAGTTTTTCCATACTGATCACACATCCCAATCTGATCGAGTCTGATTTGCCAGTATTTGGCTCCTATTCCTCTATACCTCCTTATTCAGATACTCAACAAGATGCCAGACCCCACCAATTCCTCTGGCAGATAATCCCATATGCACACCTCCCTCTGTATGAAACCATTGCCTTGAAGTTCCATCTAAAATAATTCCCCTCGCACCTTAAACCTATACCCTCTATTTTTCGAATCCCCTATTCTGGGAAATAGACCTTGTCTATTTACAAAATCCATGTCCCTTATGATTTTATAAACCTCGATGGGGTCAGCCCTAAGTCCGTGATTCTGCAGGGATAACCGCTTTAGCCTATTCAGCCTCTGCTTATACCTCAATCTCTTCAAACCTGGCAACATCCTTGTAAATCTTTTCTGAACCCTTTCAAGTTTCACAGCAACCTTTGTCCAGCAGGGAGACGAGAACTGCACACAGTATTCGAAAATGTGGCCTCACTAACATCCTGTACAGCTGTAAAATGACATCCCAACTCCGAAACTCAATGCTCTGACCAATGAAGGCAAACATGCCAAACACTATCCTGTTCACTTTTATTAGCGTTGCACCTACATCTCTCTCTCGTTGCTCACCAACATCCTCCAAGACATTTCCATTAAGTACCCCGATTTGCTTTCCAAAATGCAGCACTTCACATTTATCTGAATTAAACACCATCTGCCACTCGTCAGCCCATTGCCCCATCTGATCGAGGTCTCATTGCACTCTGAGATATTTTCTTCATTACCCACAACACCAACAATTTTAGTGTAATCTGCAAACTTGCTACCATTGCCACCTATGGTCACATGCACATCATTTATATAAATGACGAAAAGCAGCGAGCTCAGCACTAATCCTTGTGGCATACCACTGCTCACAGGCCTCCAGACTGAAAAGCAATACTCTACCAACCACTGTCGCCTCCCTTCAGTCTAATTTTGTATTCAATTGGCTTGGGTGCACTGTTTCCCATGTGACCTAACCTTACTAACTTGTCTAATATGCAGAATCTTGTCGAAGAATTGCTCCAGTCTATATGGAAAGCATCTGCAACACTGCTTTCATCAATCTACTTTGTCACCTCTTGAACAGACTCAGTCAAATTAGTGTGACACGATTTCTCATGCACAACACTATAGTGATTATCCCAAATCAATCCTTACCTTTGAAATTGCATGCAATTGGCTACCCCTCATAATCTCCTCCAACAACTCACCGACCACTGATGTCAGGCTCACCGGTCCAGAGTTCCCTGGGTTGTTGAGTAACTGTTTTGCTTTCAACTGCCTCTCCTCCATTGGTCACAGCAAATTATCGGTGCAACCAGTTTGATGATATGGCCTATGATATAGGTTGCACATTAGGTCAGGGTCATCCGAGGAAGAAGTCATGTAGATTTCCTTCATCTGTTAAAATAACAAATTCATGATGGAAACAAAGTTCCTCAAGCTATGATGAAAAGATTAATGACAAACAGTATAGAAATTACAAAAATGTACATTGATATTTCCATTTCTAAAAATAATGATGAGCACAAACATATGCAGACACACACACATAGATACATACACAGACAGGCATATATAGACACACTCAAACACACACACATAGATACATACACAGACAGGCATATATACACACACTCAAATACACACACAGACATACACGCAGACACACTCAAACACATACACACAGACACACTCAAATACACAACAGTACAGACACCCAAAAACATGGACACACAGACACACATGCACATGTAAATACAAACACTAACACAGACAAATGCATGCACTATAGATCGTAAAACGTTAGAGCAGAAAAAGGCCATTTGGCCGATCCAGTCTACTGAGCTATTGATTATGGATGACATGTTTTTCAAGCCAGACCTACTACCCTCTCATAACAATCCAAGAGCCCATCTTTAATCACTACTTATCGAGTTATATCCTAACGATGCTAAGATTCGTGAGTGTATGGCACGCACATGTATGTGTGTCTCTCTGTGTATGTGTCTGAGCATGTGTGTGTACGTCGGTGTGTGTATGTCTCTTTGTGGGTCTATGTGTGTTTGTGTGCATGTGTTGTCTGTGTGTGCGTGTCTGTGCGTGTGCATGTGTCTGTGTGTCTCTGTGTGCGTGTCTTTGTGTGTGTGTATTTGTGTGTGTGTCTGTGTGTGTGTGTGTGTCTCGGTGTGTGTGTCTGTGTACGTGTCTGTGTATGTGTCTGTGTATGTTTGCCCAATAGCAGGAGACAGCATTATCGAGGAGGGGTGTTTTTCAGACTGGAGGCCTGTTGTTATGGACTAGGCCAGACCACTCAAAATTTTTTTAACCAGGCTGCACAGACCGTAAGTTTGTAATTTGTTTTAGTACGTGCACAGTGAAAATTATCAGGTTTTAAAACAGACAAAAAAAAATCACAAAACTACACAATGAAACAGAAAGAACAGAATAAAGAACCCCTACATAACTTAATCTATTCAAACTAGACTTAATTAGCTGTTCTGGAAGCACACAACCATCCCAATAAGCAAACCCCCCTTAAGAACAGTGCAAATGGAACAAATGCTTACAGGTTGAAGCTAGAAGGGGCAGAAGGCGAGAGAGAGAGAGAGAGAGAGAGAGAGCCTATCCACACAGCTGAACTAGAAACTGGTTCTGGACTGAACTGTTCACATAGAGAGCTGACCACTCCCCTTTCATTATACCTTTAATCACAAAACCGTTTAATCTCTGTACCAAACCAATCACATTGGAGCCGGGTACTATTTACGACCCCTCTGAAAAAAAATCAAGGACACAGAATCTTTGAGAAAAGGAAACTTTTAGAGATAAGGGACAAGCTTTGTGACACTGTGCACAGTGGTGTTCCATAGAGACTTGTGCTCAATCCATTTTTGTTTGACATTTAGACAAATGATTCAGATGAGAATTATAGAAGGCATGGTTACAAAGATTGTGGATGAAACCAAGTTTGGCTGTAAAGTGGACAATGAAGATTACACAGGGACCTAGATCAAATGGCTTGATGAATCTTAGAGTTGTACAGCACGGAAGCAAATACTTTTGACCAACTCGTTCATGCCAACCTGATTTCGGAAATTAATCGTGGCCTACTTGGGGCGGTGCAGTGGCTCAGTGCTACTGCCTCACAGTATCAGGGACCTGTGTTTGATTGCTGGCTCAGGTGACTGACTGTGTGGATTTTGTACATTCTCGCTGTGTCTGCGTGGGTTTCCTCCCACAGTCCAAAGTTGTGCAGGTTATGTGAATGAGTCATGCAAAGTTGCACATAATGTCAGCTGCATCAGTTAGGGGTAAATGTGGTGAGATGTTCTGGGTGGGTAACTCTTCACAGGGTTGGTGTGGATTTGTGCCACACTGTAGCTAATCTAATCTATTTGCCAGGAATTGGTCCATATCACTCTAAATCCTTCCTATTAATATACCCATCTGGGTGCCTTTTAAATGTTGTAATTATACCTACCCCATCGCTACTTCTGGCAGTTCATTATGTACACGCTCCACTTTCTGAGTGAAAAGGTTGCGCCGAGGTCAATTTAAAATCTTCTCCCTCTCACATTAAATCTATGCCTTCTAATTTTGGACTTCCAAACATGGGGAAAAGATCTTGACTACTCATCCCCTATCCATGCACGTCATGAATTTATAAACCTCTAGAAGGTGCAAACGCGCCTCCCACCCAGGGTCTGTGCTTCCGGGGCTTAAATTCTGAAATTATATACTGACACCTCTTCCATCGTGATCAAACCACAATTTTAAAATCATTTTAGTCAACGCGTTCAGACATATTATAACACACCTGTATTAGGATGAGAAGGTAGACCTTTGGGGCCAGAGGCAGGGACACTACCACCACCCCACAATAGACCCAAAAGTCATAACATTATTCTCCTGTGTGTTCCTTTTTCAGCCTGTTCTGACACGCTGCATCAAAATCTAGACCGTCTGGTCTCTAGTTAGGGACACTACTAGACAAGTTCACGAATTGGAATAGAATCCAGAGCTCTGCCTCAGAGGCAGGAATATTACCGACTACACAAGATCTAAACCATGCCCAAAGTTTTAACTTTAAATGCCAGCTTTCAGATCCGTATGGATTCATTGAAATGTGGTTCACGTTACTGAATTACCCAGTTAGAATAATAACGTTGTTAAAAATGCAAGGTACTTGCCTCACCTGTAGGATATCGAGTTTATGTGCTCTGCCTTCGAGATAAACTAAGAACATCTTTAAATATTTGGCGATCATTTCCAGTTTAAATGGCTATTATCTGCAGTCTGCAATATGAGAAATGAAATCCTGTAGACACACTCTGCACTGTGAAGGAACTCAAATAGATATCAATACTGAACATCAGAGACAAAGACAGAGGATACATTCTGGCCTGAAACACCGATCACTGTTTCTCGCCTCTAACGTGTGACTGCCCTCTTCCTGAAACCATTAAATGATACAAGGCAACTGATTCCTTTCCAGCCTTTCTTCCCCAGGATTATCACTCACTGGGCTAAAGAATTGTAGATGGAGTTTAATGTTGATAAATGCAAGGTATTGGACTTCGGTAAAACAAACTAAGAAAACAATTATCCAATTAAATGTTGAGCCATTGGTAGTGTTGTAGAACAGAGCAACCTAGGGTTTCAGACATAATTCTTTGAAGTTTGCTTCATATGTGGACAGGGTGTTTATGAAGGTGTTTCACGTTTTGGCCTTCATTATACAGACATAGATTCATAGAGATGTTCTGCATGGAAACAGGCCCTCTGGTACAACTTGTCCATGTTGACCAGATACCCTAAGCTAATCTTGTAAATTTTGCCAACTCTTGCCCATATCCCTCTGAACCCTTCCTATTAGTATACTCATCCAGATGTCTTTTAAATACTTTAACTTGACCAGCTTCTGGCAACTCATTCCATACACATACAACCCTCTATGCATAAACATTTTCCCTGAGGTCCCTTTAAAATTTTTCCCCTCTCATTCTAAACCTCTAATTGTGGACTCGCCCACCCCGGGAAAATACATTGTCTATTTACCCCATGCATGCCTCTCATGATTTTATGATCAGCCCCAGCCTATTCAGGCTCTCCCTACAGCTCAAATCCTCCAGCCCTGGCAACATCCTCCAGCCCTGGCAACATCCTTGTAAATCTTTTCTGAACCCTTCCAAGTTTCTCAACATCTTTCCGATAGGAATGAGACAAGAATTGTACGCATCATTCCAAAAGTGGCCTAACCAATGTCCTGCATAGCCGCAACATGACCTCCCAACTCTTGTACTCAGTGGTTTGAACAATAAAGGGAAGCATATTAAAAACCTACTTCACTATCCTATCTACTTGCAACTCTACTTTCAAGGAAATATGAACCTGTACTCCAAGGTCTCCTTGTTCAGCAACACTCTCCAGGACTTTATCATTAAGTGTGTAAGTCCTGCTCTGGTTTGCTTTTCCAAAATGAAGCATCTCGCATTTTTCTAAATATAGCTCCATCTGCCACTCCTCAGTCCATTGGCCCACCCGATCAAGATTCCATTTTACTCAGTGGTAACGTTCTTAACTGTTCACTACACCTCCGATTTTGGTGTCATCTGCAAATTTACTAGCTATATCTCCTATGTTCACATCCAAACCATTTATACAAATGACGAATAACAGTGGACAGTCCTTTGAGTACAGGAGTTGGGGTGTTATGTTCTGGTTGCACAGGACTTTAGTAAGGCATGTCCTGGAGGACTGTATGCAGTTCTGGTCGCCCTGTTATATAGAGAATATTATCAAGTTCGGGAGAGTTCAGAAGAGGTTTATCAGGATGTTGCTGGGAATGCAGTGTTTGAATTATAAGGACAGACTCAACAGACTCAGACATTTTCTACTGGAGAGTAGGAGGCTGAGAGGTAACGTTGTAGAGGTATATAATATTATGAAAGGTATCGATAATGTAAGATGTTACGTCTCTTTTCCCTCGATTAGGGGATTGTTTTAAGATAAGAGGAGGAAGTTTCTTAAGAGACATAGAGTCATCGAACTGTAAAGTGTGGAAACAGACATTTTGGTCCACCATATCCATGCTAACCAGACAGCCAAACTAATTCTCATGCCATTTGCCGGCATTTGGTCAACTTCTATCTAAACTCTTCCCATTCATCTGTCCATCTACATGCCTATTAAATGTTGTAATTGTGTCAGCCTCAATACCTTCCTCTGGCAGCTCATTACACACGGACAATCCTCTACATGACGATGTTGCCCATTAGAAACCTTTTTTTTGTCTTTCCCATCCCACCATAAACCTTTGCCATCTAGTTTTTGATACACTACCTAGGGAAAAGACCTTGACTATTCACTCCATCTGTTGCACCCATGATTTTACTAACCTCTAACATCAACCGTCGTCCTCTGATTCTCCAAGGAAAACAGGCTCAGCCTATTCAGCCTCTCCCTCTAATTGAAACCATCCACCCATGGCAAAATCAGTGAAAACCCTTCACAACATCCTTCCTACAGAGCAGGGAGATCAGGATTCCAAAAGTGGCGGAACCAATGTCCTGCACAGTCGCAATCCAGTCTCCTAACGCATATACACAATGCACCGACCAATAACATATCAAATACTTTCTTCACTGTCCTATCTACCTGCTAATCGACTTTCAAAGAACTATAAACATGTGCTCTGAGGTCACTTTGTTCAGCAACACTCCCCAGGTCTTTACCAGTAAGTGTATAGGTCCTGCCTAGAGATGCCATTCCAATATGCAGCATCTTAAAATTATCTAAATTAAACTCTGCCACTTCGCGGTCCATTGGCCCATCTGATTAAGATCCCGTCGTAATCTGTTGTAACCTTCTTTGCTGGCCACGACACCTCCAATTTTGGTGTCATTTGCAAACTTACTAACTGTTCTATGTTCATATCGTAATCATTTATATTAATGACGAAATGTAACGGACCTAGCACCGATCCGTGTGGCACTCCACTGGTCACAGATCTCCAGTCTGCAAAACAATCCTCCACCACTACCCTCTGTCCTCTACCTTTGAGCCAGTTCTGTATCCAACTAGCTAATTCTCCCTGTATTCCATGTGATCTAACCTTGCTAACCAGCCTCCATGGGGAACTAGGTCGAATGCCTAACTGAAGTCCATATAGATCACATGCAGCGTTCTGCCATCACCAATCCTCTCCATTACTTCTCAACAAAAAATAAATCAAATTAGTGAGACATGATTATCCACGCACAACCCCATTTCACTATCCAGATAGAGGGTTTTTGCCCAGAACTTCGATTTCCCTGCTCGTCAGATGCTGCGTGACCTACTGTGCTTTTCCAGTACCACTCTCATCTAGACTATGATCTCCAGCATCAGCAGTCCTCACTTTTGCCTATCCCTAATCAGTCCTTGCCTTTCCAAATGCATGTAAATCCTGAAGCTCATGATTCCCTCCAACACCGTGCCCACCACTGATGTCAGGATCCCCAATCTATTGTTCTTGGCTTTTTCTTTCCATTTTGTTAAATAGCAAAACTTTCGTCAAACTCATGACTTCCAGCATCTCACCTGTGGCTGTTGATGATGACAACGTCTCAGCAAAGGACCCAGCAATCACTTCCTTAGCTTCCTACAAATTTCTTGGGTCCACTTGATCACGACCTGTGAGGTGATTCTTTTCTTAGACAAGCATGTGGTTCGTGTTGGGAATGAATCTCCTGAGGAGGTGATGGATTTGGGGTCAAGTTATAGTTTTTAAAACGCATTTGGTTAACTACAAGAATAAGAGAACACTTGGATAAATCTGGGCCAAGCGCAGGCAGTGAGAATGATTTAGCTTGGGATTATGGACTGTATGAGCCGATAGGCCTCTATGCAAATACCCTGTATAACTCGATGAGTTTGTGTGTGTTTGTATGTCCAAGTATGTACCTGCATATTTCTGTTGGTGTTTGTCTATTCCTGTGTGTTTATATATGTCTCTGTTAACCTCTGTGTGCATGTTTATCTCTCTGAGCTTGTTACATGTGGTTCTGCATTAGTGTGTGGATCTCTGTCTCTGCATCTCTGTGCAATGGGAACTCTTCTTTTTTTGGTGTGAATCACTGAAACTGGGTCAAAATCACTCTCCATTCCTCTCCCTTTCCTTCTTTTCTTTAAAGTGATACAAGCCCACACTCTCCTGGTCTAGCTTAGGTCTTTTCAATCCTTTCTCAAAGGTAAGATTACTTGTAAGAGTAAAACATTAATAATTCCAAGTTAAAGGAAGTGCATTAAAATTAATCTCATCGCCTTGGAAAACGGCTCACTCGGAATTGCTTGGTTATAATTGCAATGGAAATATGCTTTAATGTGTATTTTGTGTGTTGGAAATACTACCGAATGAAAAAACATTTCCACATTGCGGAAAGAGCGCAGACATTTCTCGACATGAACGTGTTCCACTCTGAGGGCCTAAGTGCAATGACAATCCTCTCCAAACCAACCTAGTGTGTGCATGTGCTTGGGCGTGTATGTATGTTCGTGCACGCGTGTATGCGTGTGTGCGTGTTTGGTGCAATCAAAATTCAGGTTGGATTGTGCTGTGAGTTGCTGCCCTCCCTCTCTCCCTCTCAGACTGAATCCCTGGTCGTTTACACACATCAGCACTACGATTACAGTGGCGTGGAGCATCGGCGTGGGGGTGCAACAGAGATTGACAACAACAGAAATCTCAGCAGCTCTGGAAGCATCTTTGGACAAAAATGAAAGTTGACGTTTTGAATCGAGTGACCCTTACTCAGAACTCATATCGGGGGATATTACATCACTTTAAATACCACAGAGACTGCCAGACCCGCCCCATACCGATACACACGCGAATACAGACACATACAGGCACTCACAGTACATTGACTGTAATGCAGACGTGGAGAGTGTGTCAATATTTCACTCGCTCTGTCTGGTGTGTGTCAGTATTTTTGGGTGGAACGTGACTGGAGGACAATTTTAATATTTGCAGATACCAAACCTGAAAGAATTGTGAAGTTTGTTGAGGACGGTGTGGAACTCCAACAGGAAAGTTATAAGTTGGTGTAGTGTTCAGGTGTATGGCAGATGAGGATCAATGCAGCGCAGTGTGAGGTGATGCCCTTTAGTGGGAAGGACATTGAAAGACAATATAAAACAGGTTGTACCGTTATAAAGGAGGTGCAGGAACAGAGGGCGCAGGGTGTATATGAGAACAGATTATTGAAGATGTCAGGACAGGTGGGGAGAGCAGTAGGTCTCACAGATTAGTTTTAGCATCTGAGCTGTTTACAGGAGGAGGTGTACGAAGGAGCTTCCGTGCTCCCTTCCTGAGATGTGATGGAGACCATGTGATGTGAGTCCACCTTCCTGCTTACCGAGACCATCGGGATTCCATTTGTACCAGCTGGACACAAAAGGGAGATAGCATCAGGGCCACGGTTTCTAATTGTGCCGGGGGAAACGGAGCTGCCAGTGCGTTTAAAGTGAGAATTGCCCTTCACTGAACATTGCTCCTTACTCGGTCGGTGGGACGTGGATTGTTCAGAATCTCCACATAAGGCTTGGTCATTTCTGTCTATTCCAGGCTGTTTCACCTGGAATGGGAGAAAAGGAGGGAGGGAGGGAGCGTGGGAGTGGGTACCCCTGCTGTTAGTGTTGGTGTAGATGGGGGCGATATGGTGAGGTGTCTGTAGGGAGTCAGTCCACAGTGGCGTATCTATGCAATGTTATTAGTTTGTGCATGTGTGTGTGCGTGTGGGGGGGGGGGGGGGTAATGGGGAGAGAGAGAGAGAGAGAGGGGGAAGGTGTTGCAAGCAGCAGTGAGAGCGGTGGAGCATGAACGTTGTTCTGGTTCGCTGCTGCAACAGATATACAGTGAGTGTGAAGGAGCAGAGTGAATACGGTGACCCTTATCCTGAAAGAACAGGGCAGGTTATTGATGGTTGTGCTGTAGTGCTGGGCATTTCTTCAGACCGCAGGTACTGCACTGAGCTGGGTGGCGAGCTCAGACCATGCCAGGTGTGTCTGATAGTGTGAGCCCCCTCTGGGAAGAGAATGGTCCCCCTCTATCCTAGCCCATCCACCAAGACCTCCGTGCCCCTGTCTACAAACCGTGGTGTAATTGCCCCTCATCTGCTATGCTCAGTGTAAACTATACAAACCTGCTCCAAAATCAAAAAAGCACAACTGTGTGCCAACTGGCCTTTTAAAGATGGTACCAGTGCCAGGGATAACATAATATCCAAGGTTATCAGTGCGATGGTGAGTACCTCCAGCTGTGATGGGTGAGAGAATAGGGCTGGTATTGAATGAGAGGGGCACCATGGTGTGGGGGGAGATAGTTAATGATGTGAGTTCGATGAGGTAGCACCAGGAAACTAGCTCAACCTTGTGCAGACAATCCCTCTGTCACACTCAATGAAAATGGCACTGAGATAATTTATTGTTCGATTCAGCCCAATGAGATGAAGACACGGCTGACCACAATCCGAGTTACAATGCTGCAGCTGCTTGACCTATGCTCTCCATCACAGAGAAGGAACTCAATGTCACCTTCCCCTTGGGAAATATGGCAGGGCAGGAGACTGAGGTATCAGTGAGGAAGCACTTTTGGACACATTATCATAATTCGACTAGTTTTAAAATAGGGATGGGAAAGGAAGAACTGGGTTTAAAAGATATTGCTCTAAATTGGAGGAAGGCCAATTTTGATGACATAAGGAAGAACTTCCAAACGGGATTGGAACAGATATTCGCAGTTACGAGGCCAGCTGAGAAAGGGAAACCTTCAAAAATGAGATGTCAAAATCACAGAGACAGTCTGTCCCTGTTAGAGTGTAGGGTAAGGCTGGTAGGTGTAAGGAATGCTGGAGGACTGGGGAAGTTGAGTGTCAGGTTACAGAAAAGAGGGAAGCATATGTCAGGTGTAGAGAGAGAGAGCAGGAGTCAAGGCTTTTTTCAGAACTCATTCACGGGATGAGGGGATCACTAGTTGGGCCTGCATTCATTACCCAAAACAAACACATTGTTGTCGGTCTGGAGTCACATGTAACCCAGGCCTGGTAAGGAGGCTTTTTGCTTCCTTCAAGGCCATCAGCGAACCTGATGGGTTTTCCCAAAAATCGAAAATGGATTCATCATCGTCATTTGGCTCTTAATTCCATATTTAAAGTGACTGTCGAGAAGGGTCTAAAGCCAGTAGGAGTATACATAAAAGGGAAATCCGGAGGCCATAAAGTGGACATGAGATAGTTTTGGAAAACAGGGTTAAGGAGAATCCAAAGGGACTCTACACATATATTAAGGACAAAAGAATAACTCAGGAGAGTTTTGTGCTGCTTAAAGGTCAGCAAGGTTGCCGATGTGAAAAACCGCAGGAGATGGAGGCGATACTAAATAAACATCGTGCGTCAGTATTGACTATGCAGAAGGGCATGGAAGCTAAAGAACTTTGGAAATCAACCGTGACACGTTGAAAAGTGCCTGTATTACGGAGAAGGAGATGCTGGAGTTCGTAAAGCCCGCAAAGGTGGGAAAATCTCCAGGACCTGATCAGATGTACCTAGAACTCTGTGGGTAGCGAATGAAGTGATTGATTGGCCCATTGCTGAGATATTTGTATCGTCAATTGTCACAGATGAGATGCTGGAAGACAGGAGGGTTGCGAACTTGGTATGATTACTGACAATGTTTAAGAAGAATGGTAAGGAAAAGCTAGTGAGCCAGACTTCAGTGGAGGGCAAGTTGTTGGTAAGGATTATGAGGCACAAGGTTTGCATGGATTTTGAAAAGCAAGGACTGATAAGTGATAGGCAACATGGCTCGAATCATGGAAAGTTGTGTCTCACTAAATTGACTGAGTATGTTTGAAGAAGTGACTAAGAGGATTCATTGAGGCAGAGGTGTATATTTTTGATATGGACTTCAGTAAGGCATTTGACAACTTTCTGCATGGTAGGTTGGTTAACAATTTTAGTTCATATGGAAGACAAGGAGAACTAGCCATGTGTATACAGAATTAGCCCGAAGGGAGGAGACAGAGGATGGTGGTGAATGATTGTTTTTCGAACAGGAGGATTGTGACCATTGGTGTGCTACAAGGGTTGGTACTGGATCCGCTACTTTTCACTGTTCACATATATCATTTGGATGTGAAAATTGCAGCAATAGTGGCAAAGTTTGCAGATGAAACCAAAATTGATGGTGTAGTGGAGAGCAAAGAAGGTTTATCTCAGAGTACAATGGAAACTTGATCAGATGGGCAAATGGGCTGAGAATTGGCAGATGGATTTTAATCTTGATAAATGGGAGGTGCTGCATTTTGGAAATGCAAATCAGGGCAGGACATATACACTCAATGGTAAGGTCCTGGGGAGTGTTGCTGAACAAAGAGACATTGGAATGCGGGTTCATAGCTTCTTGAAAGTAGGGTCGCAGGTAGATAGGATAGTGAAGAAGACATTTGGTATGCTTGCCTTTATTGGCCAGTGCTTTGACTATTTGAATTGGGTGGTTATGTTTCTGCTGTACAGCACATTACTTTGGCCACTTTTGGAGTACTGTATTCAATTCTGGTCTCCCTCCTTTTGGAAATATATTGTGAAAATTGAGAGAGTCAGTAAAGATTTACAAGGATGTTGCCAGGATTGGAGCTATAGGGAGCATGCGAGGAGGTGAGATTCTTTTATTCCTGTAGCATGAAGAGCATGTATAGGGTGTATAGCCAAGGTCTTTTTCCCTAAAACTAGAGCGAATCGATTTCCGATGAGAGGGAAAAGATTTAAAAATGACCTAAGGAGCAACTTTTTCCCACAGAGGGTGGTGCATGTGTGGAATGAGCTGCCAGAGGAGGTGTTGGAGCTTTTACAATTACGACTTCCAAATGATATTTGGATGGGTACATTAAGAGGAGGGGTTTACATCAATATTGGCCAAATGCTGGCAAATGCGATTAGTTTAATTTGGGATATGATATGATCGAAATGTCTTCATTTCAGCATTCTGAAGCCTGCAAACACATCCTTCCATAACACTGACTCAGAGTCTCTCTCCCTCTGTCTATTTCCCAAATCCCTCCCATTTGTTGGTGTTTAAACTGCTTCCCCGCCATTAAGTTTTAATTGTCCAGTTTTAATGTGAATAACTGTCCCTTATCTTTTCCTGCCCTTGAATGTTGCTCACCCAAGAGCATCAGCTTCCAACATTAAGAAGTTAGAAACAATGTTCAAAAAGCATTGCTTTCATTTTCTCTGACTTCCCAGTGTCCTGCCCTGTGCTCCATGTTGGATAGTGGGGTTTTAGCAGTTTTGATTCACACCTTTGTAACTTGCTCTGTGCCTAACCATTGAAAGCCTGTGTTAATCACTCTCTGCTGCTCATGTACTCGGTAACATGTTAGTGATTTAGACTAGGCTTCTCACTTGCATTTGACTGACATTTGACTTTCTGTAGTTTTTGTACGTTCGTGGAAATGCTGGGGCTGGTTTCCTGGAGGCTGTGTTTTAAGCTGCTGTGGAAATTCATGAAGACCAGAGGCTTTGCTGACCCAACTCTGGATGAAACATGGTGACTGTAGTTGCAGCACTTGGATCTGCAACATGACCAACAAATACAGCTGATGCTGCAGAGAGGGGAATCTCTGTAAAATGGGATGAGGGAATCACACTCAGATCAGCCATGGTTTTGAAAAATGTTGGAGCAGGATTGGATGGCTCGCTCATGCAACTTATTCAGATATTCCTGTTAGTAACAAGCCAATTTCCCTTTTCTCCCAGTGTCCTAGACTGGTGGGCAGTGAGTCGCCTCCTCCTGTTCCTGGGGAACAGAAGTCTGGGGCCTCACTAGCCTCCAGATCTCCCTATATCCCAGTCTCGAACAATTGAGTGACTGCCTCCTGTTCCTGTTTTCCAGTATCGAGCAGTTGGGTGTCTACCTCCTGTCCCTGTGTCTCAGTCTCGAACAGTTGAAAGACTGCCTCCTGTTCTTGTGCCCCAGTCTCGAGCAGTTGAGTGTCTACCTCCTGTCCCTGTTTCCCAGTCTTGAGCAGTTCAGTGACTACCTCCTGTATCTCCCTGTTCCTGAGCAGCAGTTTCAATGCTCTGAATTATGTCAGAAGGTTAAGAAAGGACTTGATAACAGGGAATTTCAAACTTGGAGCAGCATTACACAAAGATATCTAGAAACTTCTTCACCAAACATTTTATGCAGCTGTTATTTTACTCCTGTCTCCTTTTATAAACAGGGTGAAACGTAGACAACAGTGCAGTGTTCCCACAATACTCCCATATACAGAGAAGACAGATTATAATGATTGAAAGATTTATGGTCTATCCCTCAGCAACCCTCATCCGTTCCATCCAAACCAAATAAATGTTTCCTTTTATTGTGTTATGTAAAATGATATAAGGAACTGGTTAACTGAACCTATTGTTTGGTGACTGTGACTAACGTCAGTCTCCATGGATTCTAATTATCCCAGTGGAGGGTTTCCATCTTGTCATGATAAAAGGGCTCCATTCAATATGCTATCTCAAATTGAAGCGGGAGTATCACCGATAGCGATAACAGGGATCGGCTGCTCCAGAGAGAGGGAGAGATCAGAAACTGAGAACATTAGACTGGAAAGTTCCAACAGTGGATCAGAATCTGAGAACGTTATACGGGAATGTTACAACAATGGATCAGAATCTGAGAACATTCGACTGGACAGTTCCAAAAGTGGATCAGAATCTGATAACAATAGACTGGAATGTTCCAACAATGGATCAGAATCTGAGAACAATCGACTGGAATGTTCCAACAGTGGACAGGAGGCTATCCTATTATGTTTGGATTTTTTTCTACATATTATTGGTGGCCGTTAACATCGCAGATCAAATATGCACTTCACATTATTCAATGTTTTTATTATCCTATCCTGGCTATTGTTGGTGTCCGTGGTACGTTTCACTGTCGATTTATTATTTGAATTCGCCATGTGCTACTGTATTACTGTTCTTTTCATTTACTCTACTCTGTAAGTATTCACACTCCAAACCAGATCAACAACAGTGAACTTGTTCATTCTTTCTCTCCTTCTTTAGTTCTGGCACTGGGCCTTGTTGGTTTACCTACTCACTTGCAGGTATGAACCAGGATGCATTGCATCACTGCCCTTGCTATTTAAATATTGAAAGCTTCGAAGTCACTGTCTTCTGTTCTGGATGCAAACTCCACTTCGGTCCTCAGACTCCATCTCATCCCTGGCCAATAACTGAGGCTGAGACAGACGAGTCACAGCTACCGAGATCCCTTTGGCCACAAGCTGATTCCTGACACTATATCCTGACCATTCATAATTTTAACTATTGACAACTGCAGATTATACTTCACTGGTTCATCCCATCTGCTGTTTGAACCTTCAGCTATGAAACACAATCTTAATAAAGCCAATAATCTGCTGTTGCTTAACCAAATCTGAGTCGGTATTCCATGGCTTGTATCTAAACGCAGACCAAAATCCCATCATTCCTGTACGGATTGCTTCATATTGTTGTTGGGTCTGGCAAAGCCTTTACTTTAATATTCACAAGCACATCGTCACCTCTGTCTATGACACGGTCCTCAGTCTCCCTCTGTTAATGACACAAAGCCCTGTCAGTTGTTCACATTTACGCTTATTTTGTCTATGTCTATTCTCTCTCAAATAGCACACACACACACACATACTCGCATACACATACACAATCAATCCCTTGCCTTATATTTCGGCAGTGGAGATACAGAGCCATACATCTGTGGGAGCCCATTTACTGTCACTCACTGCATGGGTTACAAATCTTCCCGTGCAAGTCATTTCTGTAGTGCAAGTATAGTAGCAATATACTGGCAAAGGTTTGCAATGGTCCCCATTCTGGGCAGGTAGAACAGTTTATAGAGTAGTCCACGAGCATGGTGTGCATAGCTCTCCATTCTGGCTGGTCCCTTGTCCCAGTTTATGGTGTCTGGGATGGTTCTGTGAGGCAGATTTACAATTTGATGTAACTAATCAGTTCAACTGATCTGGCAATAATTTTATTGAATGCTCTCATTCTTGTGATTGGTCCAACCATTGTCTCACTTCTCCATTTATTCCCACTCCACTGTCTCCTTAGCCATATTTTCACAACATGTTATCAGTTAATTGATTGTTTGTTTTTCTGTACCTTTCCCTGGTGTTGTTTTTTTGGCTCCCGAGTGTATTCGAGTGTTGGCATTGTGAAACTCAGAAACAATGAAATGGCATGTAGCGGGCTGTTTCTCCAAGTTGGAAAGGGGGTCCCAGCAGTATGGAGACACGTCTTTGAAACATGGTCTGTGCCTGACCACTGAAAGCCTGTGTTTGTCCCTCTTACATGATTGTGCGGTTTAAAAACATGAGGAAACCCCTCGAGCAATATTCTCAAGTAACAGGTCTCTTACTTGGAGCTGAGGAACTTCTCTGATTGACTCCTGTTATGGAAAGGTTAGTGAAGGGGCTGGGGATGGTTTTCTGGAGGTTGTATTGTGAGCTGCCTCAGACATTCAGTGAGACCTGAGGATTTGGTGACCCAACTCTGGATGGAGCATGGGGAATGTAGTTACAGCATCTGGATCTGTAACATGAACAACAAATGCAGCAGAGACTGCAGAGAAGGGAAGCTCTGAAACCACATAGTGTGTGTGGGGAAAGGGATCTGTTAAATCTGCCTGTGTTTTAACGAGGAGACACACATCCTTTCACTCTCCCCTTTAAATACATCCATGCAAATTCACCCTCTCCTCTCGCACACAAACACACTCCCTCTCTCTCACATGTACACACAAACTCTCCCATCTCTCACACGCACGCAAACCCTATCCCTCCCTCCCAAAGACACACATACTCCCCCTCACTCTCTCACAAACACACACTCTCTCTCCATCTCACAGACTCTCCACCTTGTTTTCAAACACGCACACGCACGTGCATGCAAACACACAGACACATCGACACACACACACACACACACATCTAATCTGTAAGATGAATTTTCATTTGCTGGCTTTTATTTCCAGATGCATTATATTTTCATAAAAAATACAATTTGTAGACAGTCAGTCAATGTGATATTTTATGAACTCCTACTTTGGAAATAAACCCAGTCTGATTCCAGATGAAGACACATACAGACTCCAAACAAGACCGCATGCCTAAAATACGTTGTCTGACTGGAGGGGTCACCTCCTTTACATTGATAATATCTGAAGGTATCTCCAGGCAGGAGTTGAAAGGAACTCTGGAATTTGCATATTCATCAATCAAAACCTGCATCTCCATTCTAACCGAATTAAGATTTAGCAGCCATCTTAGATGTGATCAATTCATGTGCATGTGTTGTACAAGCCTTTCATCTTTTCCTAATACATTTTGTGCCTAAGGTCTTCTCTCTCTAACACCTGATGAAGGAGCAGGACAATGAAAGCTTGTGTATTCAAGTCTATAGCCTGGTGCCATGTGATTATTGACTTTACTAAACCCAGTCCAAAGCTAGCACCTCCATATCATGGTTTTTATTGGTTAGCCAATTTTCTCTCCAAGCAAATAAATTGTCCCAACTCCATGTGCTCTTGTCTTCCATATTATTCTTTCGTCAAGAATTTTATGCATTGGCTTTTTGAAGTCTAGATATAATACAACTTTCAGATCCCCCTTATTCAACTTGTTTGTCACACTTCTTAATACGAAAAAGTTAGGAAAATCATTCAAACATGATTTATCCTGAATACAATCATGTCGACTTTGATGGATTGTGGTTTGACTTTCAAAGTTTCCTGTTGTTAATTCCTTAAAAATAGATTTGAACAATTTGTCTTCAGTCCTAATCGTTTGCTCATACCTGTCCATTCCCGAGTGAAGTTAGTTATTCTAAGTACTTCCCTTTCCATAACCTCGATAGTCCGTTTCAATTCCTGTGAAATAGGCACGTGGCTGTGAAAGATCGGCTCCAATTGCTGTGTAAGGGGCATGGGTGGCTGATTGGACTCATTCTGTTCCTGATTTACACACACGATGGGCTGAATGTCCTCCTGGTGTTCCTACACTATTGCTTCGATGTCTTGCATGTCCTGCGCCTGTTCCTCACCAAGCCACTTAAGATATCATTGTCCTCATCCTGCTGCACATTGACAAGCTTGGAGACTTATGGAATCTCCCTGCTGTTATGCCACATTTTGAGTGTTGAATTGAGCAGGCAGGTTGCTTTGTCCACAGTAGGTAGCTCAGTGGTTAGCCCTTCAGCCTCCCAGCACCAAAGATCTGGTTCAGATCAGTCTCGGGTAACTGTTTCTGTGGATTATGCACATTCCCCCTGTGCCTGCAAGGTGTGCCTGTCGGGTCTGCAGTTTCGTCCCAAAATCCCAAGATGTACCAGTTAGGTGTATTAGTCATGGAAAATGTTAGCTTGCAGAGATTGGGCTGGGAAGGGGGTTAAGGAGTGGGGTTTGTATGGTATGGCTTTTAGAGGATCAGCGTGGAGTCGATGGGTCAAATGGTCTGCTTCCACACTGTAGGGATTCTATGATTAACACCTTCATTGCAGAAGTCAGTTGAGGGAATAATATCTGAGTTAATACCAATACCCTTTCTTAGTGAGGAGATTAAATCTGCACACATTACTCCAGAAGTGATCTCACTCAGACCCTGTACAACAGCAGCCACCCTTTACCAGCTTGTTGTAAGGTTCCTACTCAGGTTAGAGCAGGCTCAGCTGTCACGGGAATACACAATTTTGTTGAAAATAAATGGTGTGTTGACCTTCATTTCAGGATGTTTTGAGTATAGGAGTAAGGGTGTCTTACTGCAGCTGTACAGGCCCTTGGTGAGACACCATCTTGAACATTGTGCAGTATTGTGTGCATTTTTGGTCGACTTACGTAAAAAAGGACAAACCTGACATTGAGGGAGAGCATCGAAGGATGACCAGACTGATCTCTTGGATGACAGGCTTGTTGTGGGAGCAGAGTTTGGGGCAACTGTGCCTGTATTCCATGGGTTTTAGGAAAATGGGTGAACTATATAAAACTCTGACATGGCGAGACAGATTGGAAGCAGGGACGATAATTCCCCTGGGTGGGATGTCCAAAACACGGGCTCACAGTGTTGAGTACAGAGAGGCCAACGTGCGTTGAGATGAGACGAAATGTCTGCTCTCAGAGACTGGTGAAGTTGGGGAATTATTTCCCTGATCAGGCTGCGAAAGCTAAGGTACTGAATATAAATAAGGATTTCAAGACACAGAAGGGATGGGGAGAGTGCAGGGGTTTGGTTGTGGAGGCATAGCATCAGCAATAATTACAGGCAGTTATCCAATAATGTGGCAGCTGTGTTCCTGTGGAACACCGTATTCTAGAAAACGGTGCAATATCAATAATGGGGCCAATGGGAAAAACAGACTTCGGTGCGAACCCCCAAATTACCAGTAAAAATCAAAACAAAAATAATAGTTATCCTAAACAATAGCACAGGCTACATAAGTATTTAAACTGTGTATTGTAAGGAGGTAGTGCAGTAAATGTCACACTTTAACATGACAGTCACTGACTACAGCACTGTACCTTTCACCAAGATCTTCACCAGAAATCGCGCAAGCTGACTGATCACGTGATGCTGATGCGGCATTCCAGTTCTCTCCAAGATATTTCCCTCCCGGTTTGAAATAAAATTCCTTCTGAATGTAGACCACAAATCCCACATTCAAGCTCAGTTTCAAGGCTTGCAGAGGGGATTGCATTTCTGCTTTTTCTGAACACACTGACAGTGCATTTGACAGACAGAGGGATCCTGAGGCTGGGATTTGCTATTCAGCTGATGCCAGAGACGGACTCCCATAACAGTGAACGGGAGCTCGCTTTATAAAGAAAGGGGCTCAATGCACGAATTGTGTTGCAGCGAAATTGCGTTTAATAAACACACCTTATTGGATAACTGCTTGTATATTGAATGGAGGATCAAAAGTTATGGACCAAAAGGCATACAGTAGTTCCTATCGTATATGTTCCGATGTTTAAATATACTAAAGGATATGAACACTGTGTGGGGAAAACTGAATTGAGGAGATTTTCACCATGAACTAGAATGGAGGGTGCTCAGTGAGTTGATTGACCTACTCCACTCCCGATGTTTCTGTGCAGTCTGTGGGAAAGCTCTGTAAATGTTGCCACCAGCTCTCAGATGTTAGGAAGAAGGACTCTGCAGGGTCAATAGGATAGTGTTTCCCGTTCCAATACTGAGGTTGGTGCTGGGTGATCTGCACGGTTTTATCCTTTAAGACCTCAGAGCAGTTTGATACAATAGAGTGTCTTGCTTGGCCGTTTCTGAGACCATTGAAGAGTTTTTCATATATCTGTGTGTCTGGAGTCACTTTTAGGCCAGAGCAGGAAAGCATACGAGATTCACTTCCTGAAAGTACATTGAGGAAGGAAATTGGTGTTTACAATCGACATTGGCTTCAAGGTCACTGTTAATGCCTCCAGGTTTTACATCTCGATATTTTATTAATTATAACTTCCACCGGCTGCCAAAGCATTAGCCTGGTCTCGATTAGTTATCCAGTGATATTTCCACAACAGCACCATCTCCACATGGGGACCTATCTGAAACCACACTGAGCAGGATATTTCTGTGCTACTTTACAGCTCATTCAAAAAGAACTCCCACTAATGTGACTATTGCGATGGGACTCAGGGCGTGGTAAATGGTCAGACTGTTGTTATTCCCTTGTTATGGGACTGGACATAGCTGAGTTATTTTTCACATTGCCAGGGAGTTGTCAGAGTTGGATCTGGAATGAAACAGCTTCCCCAGGGACACGGCTTGTTGTGCAGCACAAGTCTTCAGTTCTATTGCAGGAATGGGGTCAGGGCCCATTGCCTTTGTCGTATCTACTGTGTTCAGCTGTTTCTTCATGTCACGTGCAGTGAATCAGATCAATTAAAGACTGGCATCTGTGATTCTGCGGGCAGCATGGCGAGGGTGAGGTTGATCATCAACTCAACACTTCTGGCTGAGGACGGTGCAGATAATACAACCGTGTTTTTTTACACTGATGTACAGGGCTGTCCCGTTATTTAGGATGGTGATATTTATGGAGTCTTCTCCCCCAGTGAGTTGTTTAATAGTCCATCGACATTTATGTCTGGATGTGGCAGCACTGCACAACTTCGATGTGATCAGTTAGTCTTGGGATCATTTCGTCCTCGGTATCAGATATTAGTCCTGGTGTTTCGAATATAACCACTCAAGTGCGGAAGCTTTAATAGATTATCATCAGTTTTAGTTACACATGGTTCCGACCCTATTATGTTCACTCACACTCGTCACTCAACCAAAAATCGGTTTGATGGTAATGGCAGGCTGAGGGATTATCCTGGGGAAAATGTTACAGAGTGTAGTCGAATACAGTTTTGCTGCTGCTGTGATTGTACCGCACCACATGAATGCCCACTTTGACCTCCAATATGTTCAATTCAATTCTACTGACTATCTGCCAGTTCACACCAAGACCCATTCACCCATCAGCCCTGTACTCAATGTCTTAACCTGGTTTCTGATGTGGTAACACTTCCATTTTCATATTCTCATTCTGCTGCGGGTCTCCCCCTGGTGTCACGCCTCCAGTTTGTGACTTTACTCAAACCCTGACCATGTGCATCTGAATCTTTTCCATTCCCCCAATGCCAACTTCTGTGTTTGATGTGAATGTGGTTCCTTCTGTTTCTCTCCCTGACCATGATTGAGAGCTCTGCAGTGTCAGTGATGCCAGCCTTATGCAATTTCAGATCAAGGAATTTGTGCATCTTGCATTGTCGGTCACTTCCCAGTGCATGGCATTCCGTGTTAGACAGGGCGTTAGAGCAGCTTTAACACACATCTATAGAACTTGTTGAAAAACAGAAATTGCTGACGAAACTCGGCATTTCTGGCAGCATCTTATTTGTATAATGGATAACTTGTTCTGAGCCTATTCATTTCTAGAGAAAGTCAACAGGTCTGGCATCATCTGCAGAGACACAATAACAGAGTTAGCGTTTCAAGTCCAGTATGACACTTCTTCAGAACTCAAAAGGATTGGAAAATGAGTTTTATAATCCCTTGACAGATGTGGGGAGTGGGTTGATGGGTAAAAGAAGGTGCAGCAAAAGATAAACATGCTTTTAGTAGTGGTGAACAAGAAGATCATGTGAAATAGCTTTAAATTAAGCTGTGAATGGGGAAAAGGGATTCTCTCTATTGAGTGAGCGATAAAGAAAATACAAAACCACACAAGGTCATAGGACGTCAAGAGGGAGGATGTACGGAAACTGGAGAACAGTTATTATGGGGTCAGACTGTGAAGTTATCAAATTGTACATTAACTCCGACAGGCTGTAATGTACGAAAGTGTAAAGTGAGGTGTTACTCGAGCTTGGGTTGTGCTTCCTTGGAATGTTGCAGCAGCCCAGGGTCGAAAGGTTAGCATGAGAGCAAGGTAGATTATTGAAATGGGAAGCAAAGAGAAGGTCAAGGTTATTTCCACAGACAGAGTGGGAGTGTTCCTCAAAGCAATCTCTGTTTGGTCTCGCCAATATAGAGAGACTGCATTGTGAGCAGCAACGATAGGAGAGCAGATTGAAAGTTTCCATGTGAAATGCTGCTTCACCTGGAAGGTATGTTTGGTTCCTTGGACAGTGAGGAGGGAAGAGGTGAATGAACTATAGTTGCAGCTTCTGCAATTGCATGGGAATGTGCCATGGGGGAGTGGGGAATTGTTTGGGGTGATGGAGGGGGCAGCGAGGGAACGGTTCCTGAGAAATACTGACAGTGGGCGGAAGAGGAAGAGGTGTTTGATGGTGCTGTCCTGCGGGAGATGGTGGAAATGGCGTAAGATGATTATGTGAATGTGGATTCTAGTGCAGGAAGAACTGTGGACAAGGAGGAATCCATCATTGTTCTGTGATAGAGGGGGTGGATTGAGGGCAACACCGTGGGAGATGGGACAGTGACAGCTGAAGGCCCTGGCCACCAGAGTTAGGGGATTTCTGGTTTGAAGGAAAATGAGGTCACGTTAGACGCATTTCACAGGAATGTGGCATCATCAAACAGAAATAAGAGAGATGTAGAAACTTGGACAATGGAGTAAGCCTTCGCCACATGCAGAATTTCCCCCTGAATGATTGAAAAGACCCAGGCATCGAAATTGAGGATTTCCGCCTCACATCTGGTCTGAAGCAGAATGTGAAAATAGACCCAGAGGAAGGTCAGTGAGTATACGGGAGCAGACATTCAAGCAGATATCCCAAACCGCTCAGTAATTATTGTTTCTGTTCAAGAACTCGATAAGTAGGTGAACCACACATGGTTGGCCAAAGCTCTCAAGGATACTATTGATGAGCATTAGTGCAGGGCCAGATTTATAATATTTATTTCAGGGACCATAAGCTGATGTTAGGCATGAATTTCAGCTGTGCTTCCTGATTTACCCCGCAGAAAACCCTGCCATTGCTGCTCCATCCTCTTCCCTGCTCGTCTCCCCTTCCTGATTCCAGGTTCTCCCTCTCCAATTACAGAGCCCATTCTCTCACATTATGGTCCCTACCCAATTCACCTGAAACTCTTTGATCAAGCTTACATACTCTGCAGTAGAATCAAGCTGCGTTTTGTGCTGCCACTTTGCTCTGGTCTCAGTGTGGCTCGACCTCTCCATTCATGCTGTTTTACACCTCCCACTCACATCTCATTCCGGAAAGTTTCCTCCTTGGCGTAAACCTTATTGAAAACACCTCTCCCCCTTTACACTGAATTCACACTGTGATCCAAATTTCAAAAAGTATACTCAGCCTTCATCTCACTCTGCTAAAGGTCGACGTTGACCGTGTGGTTCAAGAAATCTCCTTCTTATATGGTTCAGGCCAGAGATGCGCTTTCACTGTAGAGATCATCACACGATTTGGACAAAGCAATTCAGGTGTTTTACATCTTATTGGTCCTCGTAACAGTTTCCTGCTGCCTTAATATTGTAACATGGAGAAAAACAAATCACAGTATGAAGCTTGGGCTGAGTGTTATTTACCTGTCATTTGAATACTGTTTCAAATTTGCAGTGCTTATCTTTAAGTGCTTGTTCGTGAATTTAGTGTCAGACAGCGTGTAGGAGGTCGAGGCATGACATTGTAGAAATTTATAAAATCATGAGAGGAATGAATAGAGTGACCAGCCAAGGTCTTTTCCACGGGATGGGGGAGTTCAACCAGAGAAGGCATAGATTTAAGGTGAAAGAGGGAAGATTTGTAATGGACGAAGGGTCAATGTTTTCACACAGTGGGTGATGTGTGTGTATATGGAATGAGCTGTTAGAGGAAGAGTAGGAGATGCAACTACAGCTACAACATTTAAAACTCATTAGGATAAATATATGAATGGAAACAGTTTAGAGGCATATGGACAGAATGCAATCAGATGGGACTAGGTTAATTTGGAAAACCTGGTCAGCATGGACAAGTTAGACCAAAGGGTCTGTTTGTGCACTATATGACTGTATGAATCGAGAAAGCGAGGAAAAGGGAGAAAAGACATGATGTAGTAAATTGGCAAGAAATACAAAAAGAAGAAGCACGAGCTTTTCCGAGCATATAAAAAAAGTTCGAGATGAATGTGTGACGTTAGGTAAAATTAAGTCAATAAAGTATTCTGAGGATAATTGGAGGGTGTGACTGAAGAATTGGCTACAGGGAGGAGGCAGATAATTTACACCCATATTTTACATCTTTCCTCACAGGGGAAGGTACAGTAAGTATTTCAATGATGTAAACAAAATGGTAATAGGAGGGAAGTTCTTGAACCGTCTCTAACAAAAGGACCAAGAATTTTTCTAACAGACAAGAGTAAGAATAGACAGGCCAGCAGGAATTCATAGCTGGTTTTAAAAGAAATGGTCAAAGTCTTGGGGTCATGGCACCCTCTGTATCAGATGTTAGTTCTGTTGTTTGTAAATGTAAGCAATAAGTGCGGTAGCTTGAATGGATTGTCATTAGGTTTAGGTACACATGGTTCTGACCTTGGCATGTTCACCCACACTCATCACTGAACCGGAGATCGGCTTCATGGTCATGGTAGACTGAGAGATTATATTGTGGTTGAAAATAATTCTGCTGCTGCTGCTGCTACTACAGCTGCTATGATTTGCAGCATCACATGAATGCCCAGTTTGAGCTGCAATATCTGCAGTACAATTCTGCTGCCTGTCCTCAATTCGCATGGGGACCCGGTCACCCTTCTCCCCTGTGCACAGTGCCAGATCCCGGTTTCTGATGTGGGAACGCTTCCATTTTATAAAATTCTCATGCTGTTAGGGTATCTTCATGATGCCATGCCTCCAATTTGTCGCATTCCTCAAAAGCATTTAACGTTTTCACTTGAATATTTTCCCATCCAGTAATGCCATCTTCTCTTTAAAGTGAATGTGTTTCCTCTGTTTCTCTCCATGCCCATGCTTAAGAGCTCTGTAGTGTCGGTGATGACAGCCTTATGTAGTTTCAGAACAAATGTATTTGTATACCTTGCGTTATCATTCACTTCCCGGTGTATGGCTCTCCATGTTGGACAGGGCGTGTGAGCAGCTCTGACACACATGTTTGAAACTTATTCAAAAACAGAAATTGCTGAAGACACTGACAAGTCTGAACAGCATCTGTGGAGTGAAAGTAGAGTTAATCTTTCGGGTTCTGTGACTGTTCCTCAAAGCACCCAGTAAGCTTTATTGAAAATGTATTCTGTAACTTTTCATTTTTTAAGGAATTCAGTGAGTCTGTCAACATCTGCAGAGACAGAGAAACAATGTTAATGTTTCAAGTCCAGTGTAAATCTTCTTCAGACGTGTAAAGGATTGGAAAGTGAGTGTTTTAGTATCTTGGCATAGGTGGGAAAGAGTGTTTGGAAGCCCAGTGTGAAAGACAAATGGGCTTTAAATTGTGGTGAAAGAGACACAGATATATAATGGGTGTAAACTAATGTGTAAATATTAGAAGTTGATTTTCTCTGTTGAATGGAACATAAACATACACGATCTTAGGGAGCCCAGGAGGGAGAGTGGACGGAAAATGGAGAGCAGCCATAATGGGTTCAGGCTGTGAATTTATGGAATTGAATATGAACTCCGACAGACTGTAACGTAACAAAGTGTAAAGTGAAGTGTTACTCGAGTTTGGGTTGTGCTTCATTGGAACATTGCAGCAGCCTGCATTTTCTTAGAATCCCTACAGTGTGGAAACAGGCCCTTCAGCCAACCAGGTTTATACTGACCCTCCAAAGAGTATGCGAACCAATCCAATTCTCTACCTTAAAACTGTACATAGACCCCTGACTATTGCAACCTAACATCAACATCCCTGAACACAATCGGCAATTCAGTATGGCCAGTTCACCTAACCTGCACAACTTTGAACTGTGGCATGAAACTAGACCACCCAGAGCAAATCGAACCCCGTTCCCTGATGTTGTGAGACAGCAATGCAAACCACTGAGCTACCATGCCATCCTAGTCCGAAATGTTATATGGCCACAACTCTATACTAACAGAAATGAAGCCATTAGGACCATTAAGTCTGCTCCGGCATTCGATCACGACTGACAGATTTTCAACTCAATTTTCCTGCTTCCTCTCAGTAATCTTTGATCCCCTTGTCAATCAAGAACTTATCTGAGACTGTTTTAAGTATACTTAATAGAACATAGAACATAGAACAGTACAGCACAGAACAGGCCCTTTGGGCCACGATATTGTCCCTAGATTTAATCCAAATGTAAATGTAGTAATTTAACTTCCGCACCCCTCAGCTCACTGCTATCCATGTGTATGTTCATCAGTCGCATAAATGTCCCCAATGACTCTGCTTCCACCATCAGAGCTGGCAATGCATTCCATGCATTCACAACTCTCTGCATAAAGAACCTACCTCTGACGTGTCCCTTTTACCTTCCTCCTCATATCTTCAAAGTATGACTTCTCGTACTAGTCAATCCTGCCCTGGGAAAAGGTCTCTGGGTATTGACTCTATCTATCCCTCTCATTATTTTGTACAACTCGATCAGCTCTCCTCTCTCTTCCTTGTCTCCAGAAAGAAAGGTCCAAGTTCGTTCAACCTTTCTTCATTAAGCAAGCCCTCCAGTCCAGGCAACATCGTGGTAAACCTTCTTTGCACCCTCTCCTCAGCCTCTGTATCTTTCCTATAGTAGGGCGACCACAACTGAACACAATATTCCAAGCCTGGTCTCACCAGGGACTTGTCGAGCTGCAGCAAAACTTCGCGGCTTTTAAACTTGATCCCCCTGTTAATGAAAGCCAAAATACCATATACTTTCTTGACACCCTATCCACTTGGGTGGCAACTTTGAGGGATCTGTGCATTTGCGCACCCATGTCTCTCTGCTCCTCCACACTGCCAAGAATCCTATATTTAATGTTATATTCAGGATTAGAATTTGACCTTCCATATGCATCGCTTCGCATTTATCCAGGTTGAACTCCATCTGCCATTTTTCAGCCCAGCTCTGCATCCTATCTATGTCGCGCTGCAGCCTACAGAAGCCCCCTTTACTATCGACGACACCGCCAACCTTTGTGTCATCAGCAAAGTTACTAACCCACCCATAACCTCCTCATCCAAGTCATTTATAAAAACTACAAAGAGCAGAGGCCCAAGAACACAGCCCTGTGGGATCCCTCTCAACACTGTCCTCCAAGTAGAATACTTTCCATCTACAACCACTGCCTGCCTTCAGCCAGCCAGCCAATTCTGAATCCAGATACCCAAATCTCCCTGTGTCCAATACTTCCTGACTTTATGAATGAGCCATCAATAGGGAACCCTCTCAAATACCTTGCTGAAGTTCACATGCACCACATCCATTGCTCGACCATCGTTGACTGTCTTGACACCTCCTCAAAGAAATCAATAAGATTTGTGAGGCATGACCTGCCCCTTACAAAGCCATGCTGACTGCGTTTAATCACACAATGCTTTGCCAAATATTCATAAATCCGATTCCTCGGAAATTTTTCCAAACGTTGCTAACCACAGACGTAAGACTGGCTGGTCTCTAATTGCCAGGGATGTCCCTATTACCCTTCTTGAAATAAGGAACAGCATTCGCCTCCTTCCATCCTCTGGTACGACTCCTATGGAGGGTGAGGAGGCAAATATCCTCGCCAGTGGCTTAGCAACCGCCTTTCTCGCTTCCCGTTGCAGCCTGGGATAAATCTGGTCTGGCCCTGGGGACTTATCAATCTTAACGTCTTCCAAAATTGCTAGCACATCAACTTCATCAATCTTGATCTGGTCAAGACTGATCTGGCCCAGCTCCTCTAAGTTTTCATTTACAACAAGTTTCCTTTGCTTGGTGAAAATCGAATCAAAAACGTCATTTAGGACTTCCCCGATCTGCTCAGACTCCATGCATAAGTTCCCTACGCTATCCCTGATCGGCCCTACCTTCTCTCTGATTATTCTCTTATTCCTCACGTATGAGAAAAATGCATTTGGATTCTCCCTAATCCTTCTTGCCATGCCTATTTTTGTGCCCCATCATGGCTCTCCTCAGTCCATTTGTGAGCTCCTTTCTCGCAAGCCTGTAATCCTCTAAAGCTGTGCGAGATTCTTGATTCCTTTTTACGAGACGTTCCTCTGTTCTTGTCATCCAAGGTTCCTTAACCTTACCCTTTCTTACCTGTCTCAGAGAAACAAATTTGTGTATCACTCGCAACAACTGCTCCTTAAACCGTCTCCATATGTATGCTGTGCCCGTTCTGTGGAACAATTGCTCCCAGGCTGTACTTCCCAACTCCTGTCTGATAGCATCATAATTTCCTTTTCCACAATTAAATATTTCCCATTGGAAACTGCTCCTTTCACTCTCACAGACGATGCCACATGTGAGGCATTTGTGATCATTTTCACCAAAGTGCTCTCCCACTGTGAGTTCTGACACCTATCCTGGCTCGTTGCCGAGGACCAAATCCAAAATATCCTCTCCCCTCGTCGGTCTGTCTACATACTGAGCAAGGAAACCCTCTTGAACACATCTGACAAAAACGGATTCATCCACACCATCTGCACTTAGGAGGTTCCAGTCGATATTGGAAAAGTTGAAATCATCCATAGCAATTAACCTGCTACTTTTGCATTTTTCCAGAATCTGCCCGCCTATGAGATCTTCAATCTCTCTACTGCTATGAGGTGGTCTGTAGAAAACCTCCAATGCGGTGACTGTTCTCTTGCTGTTCCTAACTTCCACCCGTACTGACTCAATGGACAAGCCTTCCTCAACAACCTTCATTTCTGTAGCTGTGACGCACTCTCTGATTAGCAATGCTACTACCCCCTCCTCGTTTTCCATCCACCCTGTCCTTTTTTTAGATAACTTATAGTGTGTAAACAGGCCCTTCCGCCCAACAAGTTCACACCAACACTCCATAGAGCAACCCACCCAGAACCATTCCCCTACGTTTACACCTCCTTTTAACACTACGGGCAATTTAACATGGCCAATTCACCTAACCTGCACATTTTTGGATTATCGAGGGAAACCGGATCACCCGGAGGAAACCCTCGGGGAAAATTTGCAAACTCCACACAGACAGTTCCCTGAGGTGGGAATTGAACGCGGATCTCTGGCGCTGTGAGGCAGCAGTGCTAAACACTGCGCCACCGCGCCGCCCCTAAATATTTTTAAACGTTCTAAACCCTGGACCATCAAGCAACCATCCCTGCCCCTGTGAAACCCACGTCTCTGTTATGGCCATGACATCGTAGACCCAAGTACTGATCCATGCTCTAAGTTTGTCACTCTTATTTCGGCCATTCCTTGCATTAAAGCAGACGCACTTTAACTGATCCCTTTGTTTCATCGCGTGAGAAACCTTCCTGATAGATTCAATATATCCCTGTCACTTTCCCGTCTGCAACTAATCCCCTCTCAGACATGTGGTCTGATTCCTACCCCCCTGCCAAACTAGCTTAAACCCGTACGAATCACACGAGCAAACCTCCCAAAAAGGTCATTTGTGCACCTCCAATTCAGGTGCAACCCATCCTTCATGTGCAGGTCCCACCTTACCCAGAATGTATCCCGATGGTCTAGGTATCTGAGGCCCTCCCTCCTGCACCAGCCTCGCAGCCAAGTGTAAAGCTGCATTCGCTGACTCTTCCTCATCTCACGAGCTCATGCCACTGGTAGCAAACCTGAGATCACTACTCTACTCGTCCTACTCTTCAGCTTCCAAACTAACTCTCTGTAGTCACTTTTCAGATCCTCAGTCCCTTTCCTGACTATATCGTTGGTGCCAAATGATCTGGTTTTTATAGCCTTCTGTGGTAAGGAATTCCACAATTTCACCACTTTCTGGCTAAAGACGTTTCATCTTATCCCCTTTCTAATGGGTTTTCCCTTTGCTCTAAGCCTGTGTCCTCCTGCCAGTGCAAACGGCCTCCCAATTTTGTCTGTATCCAGGTCATTCAGTATTCTGTAAGCTTCAATTGGATCACCCTTCATCCTTCTAATCTCCATCGAGTATAAACCCAGAGTTCTCCAGCGTTCCTCATGTGTTAAACTTTTCATTGGTGAACCTTCTCTTGACACACACCACGTCTCGTACATCCTTCCTGAGGTATGAGGCACAAAATACTGGAAATGTGGTCTGACCAGAGCATTAGAAAGCCTCAGAATCGCCAGCATTATATCCTACTCCTCTCAAGATGAATGACAACATTGTATCTGCCTTCTTATCTACTGACTCAACCTGCAATTTTATCTAAGGCAAATCCTGCGCTTGGAATCCCAAGTCCCTTTGTTGCTCAGGTTTCTGATTGTTTTCCCCATTTAGTAAATAGTCCATGCCTGTATTCTTCATACCAAAGTTTATGACCTCATACCCTCCCACATTGTATTCCATCTCCTACTCCTTTTCCCACTCTCCCAAACTGTCGAAATCTTTCTGCAGACTCCCTGCCTCCTCAATATTACATGCCTCTCCACCTGTCTTTGCTTCATCTGCAAACGTAGCTAGAATGCCTTCTGTCCCGCCCCTCAGATCATTAACCTGTAAAGTGAAATGTTGTGGTCCCAACACTGACTCTTGTGGAACACTGCGAGTCACTGGCTACCATCCTGAGAGGGACAATTTTATCCTCATTCTGCATCCTGTAAGAGACCCAACCTTTTATGCATGCTAGTACCTGTCCTCTGACACCATGGGTCCTTATCTTACTCTGCAGCCTCCTGTGTGGTACCATTTCAGAGACCTTCTGGAAGTTCAAATAGGTAACTCCCTTTGGTCCAACCCTTCGTTACCTCCTCAAAGAATTCTCATTATCTTGAGAGCAGTGTAGGTTATTGAAATGGGGAGCAATCAGAAGGTCAGGGTCATTCAAACAGACAGAGTGGAGATGTTCCTCAAATCAGTTTCTATTTGGATCACTAATGTAAAGGAGACTGCATTGTGAGCAGCAATGACAGGAGATTGGATTGAAAGCGTACAAGTGAAATGTTGCTTCACCTGGAAGGTGTGTTTAGAGCCTTGGACAGTGAAGAGGGAAGAGATGAATAAGCAAATGCTGCAGCTTCTGCATTTACATGGGAAGGTGCCATGGGGGTGTGGGGAAGTGTTCAAGGTAATGGAGCGTGCCACAGAAGGAGTGGTCTCTGTGAATTTCTGACAGTTGGCGGGAGGGGAAGATGTGTTTGATGGTGTGGTCCTGCTGGAGGTGTTGGAAGTGGGGGAGGATGATTCTCTGAATGCAGATTCTAGTGCAGTAGGAAGTGAGGACAAGGGGAGATCTATCATTGTTCTGGGAAGGAGGGGACGGAGTGAGGGCAGAAACGAGGGAGATGGCACAGTCACAGCTGAGGCTCAGTACATCAGAGTGAGGTGTGTGTGTGTGTGTGTGTGTGTGTGTGTGTGTGTGTGTGTGTGTGTGTGTGTGTGTGTGGTTTTGTGTGTGTTGGGGGGAGGGGTCATTTAAGCAGGTAATGATTAATAACTCTCCGTAATGTTTGGCTCTGATGAAAAAGAAGATGATATGAAGATGTGAAGATGAACCACCCATGGTGCACAAAGGCTGTGAAGGATACTAATCAATCACAAACTAAATAATTCAGATTGGTGAGCTGTAGGTAAAAACAATGACTGCAGATGCCAAAAAACAAATACTGGATTAGTGGTGCTGGAAGAGCACAGCAGTTCAGGCAGCATCCAACGAGCAGCGAAATCGACGTTTTGGGCAAAAGCCCTTCATCAGGAATAAAGGCAGTGAGCCTGAAGCGTGGAGAGATAAGCTAGAGGAGAGTGTGGGTGGAGAGAGAGTAGCATAGAGTACAATGGGTGAGTGGGGGAGGAGATGAAGGTGATAGGTCAAGGAGGAGAGGGTGGACTGGATAGGTGGAAAAGAAGATAGGCAGGTCGGACAAGTCCGGACAAGTCAAGGAGATAGTTATTGAGCTGGAAGTTTGAAACTAGGATGAGGTGGGGGAAGGGGAAATGAGGAAGCTGTTGAAGTCCACATTGATGCCCTGGGGTTGAAGTGTTCCGAGACGGAAGATGAGGCGTTCTTCCTCCAGGCATCTGGTGGTGAGGGAGCGGCGGTGAAGGAGGCCCAGGACCTCCATGTCCTCGGCAGAGTGGGAGGGGGAGTTGAAATGGTGGGCCACGGGGCGGTTTGGTTGATTGGTGCGGGTGTCTCGGAGATGTTCCCTAAAGCGCTCTGCTAGGAGGCACCCAGTCTCCCCAATGTAGAGGAGACCACATCGGGAGCAACGGATACAATATTGGTATTAGTGGATGTGCAGATGAAACTTTGATGGATGTGGAAGGCTCCTTTAGGGCCTTGGATAGAGGTGAGGGAGGAGGTGTGGTAACAGGTTTTACAGTTCCTGCGGTGGCAGGGGAAAGTGACAGAATGGGAGGGTGGGTCGTAGGGGGGGTGTGGACCTGAGCAGGTAGTCACGGAGGGAACGGTCTTTGCGGAAGGCGGAAAGGGGTGGGGAGGGAAATATATCCCTGGTGGTGGGGTCTTGGTGAGCTGTAGTGTTGGCCACATTTGGGAAGTTTACTTTTGCAACAAGAAGCAGATTGCATAAACCAAAATACAAAGAAAACATTTCAAAACTGGCAAGAAATATGAAAAGAAACTAACCACAGGAGTTTTCCTATATTGAATAAAAATCGTTCATGATGTGTGTGTGACCCTTGGAAGGAAGGCAGGAAAGAATATTTGGGACAACTCACTGGAGGATGTGACTGGGGAACTGGTTTCAAGGAAGAGGCAGAGAATTTAAAACAGTATTTTACATCGTTCCTCGCAGGGGAATGCACGAAGAGTTTCAGTATTATAAACAAAATTGTAGTCAGATGAAAGTTTTGCACTGTCTCGAACAAAACAAACAAGGCTTTTCTCAAACAGAAAAGACCAAGGGTAAGCAGCTCATCAGTAATTCATAGCTTGCTTTAATAGAAGTGGTTACAGAGTGACTGGTGGCACTGTGTGAAATATTCCATAACTCGCGGGATTGCAGGAGTGGTCCAGTGAAACTGGCGAAACTCCAAAGTGGCGCCTGTCTTCAAGAAGAGAGTGAGTTCAAGTGTTTAGGTGCTCCCTTTGTCTGAATAGTGGAGCATATTTGAGAGGCTTAATGGCCTCATGATGCATTTTCATCCTGAGTCATTTTTTTTAAAAAAGTAAAACTCTACTCCTTCCTCTGATTCGTTACATACTGGAGGGTGAACATTTTGCTGAAGTTGAATTATTTTAAAAATTATCTGGAACATTGTACAAACGACATCACCCAGAGAATTCTAGAAACTGCACCCATAAGAACATTTTATAACCATGTGGGAGTATTGCAGAGGTGTGTGTGTGTGTGTGTGTGTGTGTGAGAGAGAGAGAGAGAGAGAGAGAGAGAGAAAGTGCTGCATTGCAGTGGTGACAGCGTGAGTGTGAGAGAGTATAGAGAATACGGTGACCCTTATCCTGACAAAGTGGAGAAGGATATTGATGCTTTTCCTGTATTGCTGGACTTTTCTTCGGACTGCAGATACTGCACTGAGCTGGGTGGTGTGCTCAGAACATGCTCGGAAGAGAATGGTGCCCCTCTGTACTAGACTATTCTCCAGGACCTCGGTGCCCCTGTCGACAAGCTGTGGTGTAATTTACCATTACCTGCCATGCTCGGGTAAACTTCCATGCCGGAGGAAACATCACAGAAGCGCTTAATAGGAGGCTCACAAGGACTGAGAATGTCACTAGACAGGGGACGAAACGTCTGCAACACAAATTCCCATCTCGGCGAACAGAACCACAATATCGGGAAAACTATGCAGGGCAACTCCAAACTGAGAAACTCAACCGTGTGCCCATTGGCCTTTTAATGATGGCAGCAGTACCAGGGATCACTGAATATCGAGGGGCATCTGGGCGATGGTGAGCACCTCCAACCATGATGGGTGGGAAAATCGGGCTGGCGTTGAATGAGAGGCACACCATGTGGTGCGGTGGGTAGTTAATGAGGTGAGTTCGATAAGACAACACCAGGAAACTAGCTCTGCCTCGTGCAGACATTCTTTATGTGACATTCAATGAAAATGGCACTGAGACAAATTATTGTTCGATTCAGCCCAATGAGTCGAAGATTCTATTGATCCTACTCCCACTTACAACGCTGCAGGACAAATGCTTATCCAAGACTCTCAATCATCTTAACTTACACCAATATCCTGCTCCCTCATCAATCCTAGAAACAGTGGCTTATATTGCAAGATGCTATCGAAATGGTTTCATTTCACAATTTTTAAACCTACTATCAGGTCCTTTTCTGAAATTCTCTTTCAATCTCCCCCTCTCTTTTAAACAACCTCCTCCCATTTGTTGGTATTTAAACTGATTCCACCGCCATCTCTCTCTGACAGTGTGTTTCACACCCACAGCACTCCTGTGTCATGCTATAGTGGAGATATGGAGCTGTAACTGAAGAGGTGCTGCACATCCTGTCACTTCCAGCATGAGCTGCAAGGTTCCCCACACTGGGCAGTGATCTAACACAATGTTACACAGCAATGCAGCGATTGGTGTACACAGCTGCGTATGCTGGGATGGTAACTGCTCCAAATTATTAGATAAATTCACTGCTATTCACTGCACAGCTCCCCATGCTGCACAGATATCCAGTCCGTGTGTATCGAACAATGCCTTTGTGTGTTCTTCACAGCACCCTGTGCTGAACAGATCATCTAGTCCAAGTTTATATATCACTGCACTGTTGGACACAAAAGTAGTGAACTTATGAGCTCTAAACAGTGTTCGATCCTGGACGGATTGCTGAGCAGTGCAGTAACCTGGTCTACGCAGTGCTTCATGCTGAGCAGGTACCTCATCTGGGTTTATGCGTGTCCGGGCTGGATCTGAGAGGTGGATTGAGTATCTGATATATTTCCTGACAAGATTATCAGTCCGCCAGCTCAGCCCATTCCGCTGGTAAATGTGTCGTGCTGTGTTTGAGATAGAATTTACTTTGTCAAAATATTCGACATTAAGCCAAACACAATTTATTCGAAGACTGTCAATAGAAGACAACAAAAGGAAGAGGAACTTGCAATAACTTAATTCTGTTGGAACACTTAATAATAGTTTATTTAACTACTGTACAGTAATTGCTCCAATATGGTATCATCCAATACACACACAAATGTCAAAAAACAAATGCAGGAAAGAGATTAGCTGACATGCAGTTCTCCAATCCAGGAGGAAAGAACATCAAAAGACAGTTCCGAGAGAAATCACAGAGACAATGTGTAGCACCCGGGAGAGATTTACTGCCTTTCAACCCTGCTGAGACCCCAGCAATAACTGGCAAAATGTAAAACTAAGAATCTTGGTTCTGTAAGAGTTTGACAATCACTCCACAGGACCAGGCCGCGACTGCAAGAACACAAGGAATGGACTGGATCTACATCGTCTATGGCTCTGTAGGTGTCTCTCAAAAATGTCTAAACCTACCTAAGCCTTTTAATGCTGAACAGACAAAAGTCAAAGTTAAACATAAATAATAATAATATTATTTCTCAGCAATTCCTACGCTGCCAAAACACAGCAGAATCATCGAGCTTGTGAAGAGAAAGAATTATCTCTCTCCCTCACCTCTATGTTTACAACTGGAGATGTGCCATTAACCCAATAATCATCGATATCAAAATCCCACCCACACTAAGTATTATTATGATATATCAGAGTTGCCGTGAAATGGGGTTAACTGGAGCTGTTTGTTCAGTGACTGTGATTAATATCAGTCTTCCTGGACCTAACTGGGTCACTGGAGCATTTTCCTCTTCCATAATTAGGGACTTCATTCAACTTGTTATGCCATAGTATTCGGCGCAGCGTCAACCTCAAAAAGATTGGGATCAACAGCTACAGAGAAAGAGAGATAAATCAGACTTTGAGAACATTAGAATGTTCCAACAATGGATCAGAATCTGAGAACATTAGACTTGAATGTCACAACAACGGACAGGGCTTCATCCTGGGATCTTTATTGGCTTTCCCAGGATTTGCCACGGTTAGAGTTGCGGATACGAGCCGTACTGATGATTATTCAAGCTGGGTACTATCCCATCCTCGCTATTATTGGCGTTCCTGGTAAGTCTATCTCTGTCAATTCTATAAATGATGCTGAATGTTATTGCTATTCTGGTTGATTATATTTAACAACTACATAAACTTTCAGTCACAAACGCCACTTCCTTCTCATGCATTTCCAAAATACATAATCATAAACATCTGAGAAGGAATAAGACTGTTTGGAACCTTGAGTCTCCTTTCTACCGTGAACTGTTTTATGTCTCCATATTCTCTCTGTGATCAAACCTACCGACACCCACCTACATTATATCTCCAATCTCCAACTCCACCTGAGTTCTGTTGCTGACTTCGCCATCACCTACCCCTTCGTTAACAACAGATTATATGGTTCCAGTTCTCTTCTGACCTCTCTTCCAATTACAAAGTTTTTGACCACAAACTTGTTCTTGTCTCTACAGTAACTTCATAACAGGGACTCTTAAACAGAGTAATAATGTCACTGACAGTGTAATTCAGAGGCACAGGTTATGAATCTAAAAACATTGTTTGAAATCCTACCACAGCCGAAGATTAAATTTAAATTCCAATATCAAAAATTGGAATGAAGCCTAATTTCACTCATGGCAACCATAAACCATCAGGATTACTTTTCTTATTTTATTGATAACCTTTGGTACAGAAACCTAACATGAGTGCCCTGTCTGAACTAAGTGTCACCTCAGATCCACAACAATGTGGTTGCCTCCATATTGCCTTGACAAATGGCCGCGTGGTCAAGGGCCGTTAGAATGGACAACAAATGCTGGTCTTGCCAGTGATGCTGGCATCCCGCAAAACAACAACATTAAAGGTGAAATAACCAAGGAAATGGGGATGCTGGCGATCTGAAATAAAATTCTGCACCGTCCGAAAGAATGTTGGAGAATCTCAGCAGGTATGGCAGTCTGTCGGAAGAAACACAAATAAGGTTTCGAGTTCAGTAAACCTATCAAAACTGAATGCAACTGAGAAATAAGATTATTATATCAGGGATGGTAGGAAGGGTAAGCAGGAGATTTGTGTTGAGTGGATGATGTCCAGCAAGAGAGAGAGAAAGTGACAGAGAAAGAGAGAGAGAGAGGGAGAGGCAGTGAGAGAGAGAGAAAGAGACAGAGAAAGGAAAAGCAAGCAAAAAGATTGCTGATGATGGACTGAAAGGAACACAGAATGGGAAGTTGTTCTACCATTTCCCCTTTTCACATATTCCTGAATATCATTTTTATTACGGGATGTCCTTGCTTACCGTGAGTTATGTTCCCTCTATCTCTCGTCTCTGAATGTTGTGATCAACTCTTATAGTCGCTGAGATGTAGAGAAACGTAATGTTCCATTGTCAACTGCTTCTTTGGAGAGAGGAACTGTTACTGTGCTACGGTGTAGATATGTAAGAGCTTTCTCAGCCAGGAAGAGAAATTGAGGAGACCGCGGCTTTTTCAACACAGAATGGATGCACTACGGGTGTGGGGAATTGACTTGCTGGTGTCATCCAGAAAGTCAGTGGAGGTTCTGTGGATGGTGTTCTCAGGATTGTGATTTCAGCTACTGGGTTCATTCAGGGATCCCCCAAGGGTCTGGGGACCCCACTCTGAATACTGCATTTACAGTGTGTCTTGGCCCATGATAAACAAATGGAACTGAGACGGGAAGGGAAGCTGTGTAAACTGGAAGGCGCGAGGCACTGTATTTTTCTCTCTGGGATTTCCCGGAACATTTGTCGAAGCTGCACCCATTCAGGTGTCAAGTGTAAAACCAGCTTGTCTCAAAATTGAGGTGGACACTGAATTGTATCCCCTCCTTCAGTATAACCTGTAGCTTCACACCAGGGACAGGATTGTGCTGACACTCATGACGAATTAAACTGGATTGATTCTAGAACTATGCAGGCAGCAGTGGGTAATATATCCACCATCTCTGAAGTGCAGTCCACCAATGTATTCACAAGCTTACTGAAACCATCTGCCTGCTGAGAGGAAAGGATTGGTTCCATCTCCACAGGGGAAGGTACAGAATCCAATTTCCAGAACAGAGTGACTGGTAAAAATTGGAAACTGCAGGAAATCAGAATTAATGAAGAGTATTTCATTGACAATCGAATTGAATTGAAGTTTCATAAGTTGCTGCATCTGATGAGCTCCATCTCAGAGTGACTGAGATCAGGACAGAGCTAGTGAAAGAATTACTGATTATTCTTCAAAGCTAGTGAGATTCTGGAAAGGATCCTGCAGACTGGAAAGCAGCCATTCTCAACCTAAATATTTAAAACAGGATGGAGAGGGAAAACAGAAAAATAAATAGTTTGATGTCAGCTGTGAGAAAAAAATTTGGAACCTTTTATAAGGAACGTAACAACTGCATAGTTGGAGAATAATGATATGATTTGGTACATTCGGCCTAGATTCAGGAAAGGGAAATGACCTTTGATAAACCTGTTTGTGGAGATGGTCCGTTGTGACATCGACAGTTAAGAACCAATGGGAGTGGAGTATTTGTAATTTTGGAAGACGCTTGACATGTTTGAATACAGGAGAATGGGGAATGTTAGAGTTCATGGGTAGGTAGGGGTGGAATATATACCACATGGATTAAAAATTGGGTAATGGAGATACGAGAAGAATAGTGTTTTTCTCTGGACTGAATGATCGATGTGTGGCAGCAGGAGACGTGTTTGGGCAATAGCTGTTCATAATGTAGAAAAATGATTCAGTTGTGAACAATAAATATCATCACGTACATTTATATTTATTAAATGGTAGAGAGGTTGGCGAGTGCTTTTATTGAAAAGGACCTGGATGTCCTTGGTCATAAGTCACTGACAGAATTCATACAGAGACAGGAAGTAAATGATATGTGGCTCTTCATGCAAAATGACTGAAGTAGAAAAGTTAGAATATCTTTCCCATTGATCGCGTTTTGTTTAGAGAGTATTTGGTGCATTGTGTAAAGGTTTGGTTTGCTTTATAATCTATGATATCTTTGTCACTGAGAGAGTGCAAAGTAGTTTGACCAGACTAAACACTGGCGTGAGGTTACCATGAGGAGAGATTACAGTAACCATGTGCTTAATCTGTAGCGCTGTGAGAGATGAAGAAGCTGAAACTTGATGGGTATTGACAGAAACTGATTATTTCCCAAACAGCTTAATAGGGTGAACATTTCATATTTTTCATTAAATGTTTGATTCACGACAGTTTACATGCATCTGCAGAGCCCCCATGTCGATTGACAGAGAGGTACAGGCTCTGAATGAACTCTGAACACTTGAATGCACAGTTACAGTGTGACACTGAATGTCACTGTGTACATAATCCTGTCAGCAGCCACAATACCTTCATTCTGAAACAGTTAGTTATCCCCCAATGGCTTCTGACCTCCACGGAGACCATGGGACTGCCTTCTTGGAGATGGAAGGTAACTTGGAGAATGGCTAAAAAATGTTGGCTTCATTCCGACTGCCAGAAAACCATGTTAAAGTAACACATATGTGCCATGAGTAATTAAGCCATGTGGATCAATTTGGAGCAGTCTGTCTGTGCAGCCCCTGCTCTATTTGTTTGTGATGTTGGTGCATCTCTGACACTTTCCTATTCCTGAGTTAGTGGCTTGACAAGCTGAATAACCTCTTTCTGTTCCTTTGTCAGTGACTCCGGGTGTGAAATGGTTCTTTCTGTTCCCATGTACGTGACATGTGGGAGAGAGCATACTCCTACCTTCCTGTCCAACAGGCAGGAGGGGCTGAATGGTCTATCCTTCTTCTTGCCCAGTAGTTTTGATGGGATGAATGGCTTCACCACTTTCTTGTGAAACCAGATTGAGCTGCTGAATGAACTTGTCCTTTTACTGTGGAAATGTACAGTTCTGTTACATAAATGTTACCCAGACTTTAACAGCGCGATCTTGAATGTTGTCCGAGTCTTGCTATACATGGTCACAGACTGTTTCAAGACCTGAAGAGGGACAAATTGTTCTGAAAATTTTGTAGACTTCAGTGAATGCTCCCTCCCTGCTGGCATAGTGGCTCTGTAGCTAACACTGCTGCCTCACAGCACAAGGGTCCCAGGTTCGAATCCAGCCTTGGGCAACTGTGTGGAGTTTGCACATTCCCCACTTGTCTGCATGAGTTTCTTCCGGGTGCTCCTGTTTCCTCCCATCATCCAAAGATGTGCATGCCAGGTGAATTACCCATGCTAAATTGTCCATTATGTTAGGTGCATTAGTCAGAGGGAAATATGTCTGGGTGGGTTACTCTTTGGAGGGTCGGTGTGGACTGGTTGGGTCGAAGTGCCTGTTTCCACACTGTAGGGAATTGAAACTGCTCAGTTTGAACTCAATGGGCTGAATAGTCTCCTTCCACACACTGTAGGGATTCTATGATGACAAACTGGAGATACCTGGGCTGAGAAAGCTACGCTGAGGATCTCCTGCAGATGTGTCCCATGGCTGAGGTGATTGATGCCCACCAGTGATAATCATCTTCCCTTGTGCCGTGAATAACTCCAAAAAGTGTAGAGGTCATAATTAATTCTCATTAAGTGCGATTTTGTTCAGCCTCCTTAATATCATTCTCAGTCAAATACAGCCTTGAGTTCAGGGCCGGTCTCTCTTACCTGAGCCCCTGCGTTACCTCTTTTGCTCATCTCAATAGGTCATGGTGCAGAAGCAGAGAACGTTTTCTTCAAACAGAGGATAGTGAACGTCAGGAATTCTCTTACACAGAGAGCTACATCACTGAGAGAGACCAGTGGTGTCCGGCAGGGATCAGTTCTGGGACTTCTGCTCTTTGTTCCCTTTATAAATGACTTGGATACGGGTGTTGAAGAGTGGGCTAGTAAGTCTGCCGATGACACAAAGGTGGTTGGAGTGGTACAGAATGTGGAGGGCTATTGTAGGTCGCAACGGGATATCGATAGGATGCAGAGCTTGGCTGAAAAGCGGCAGATGGAGTTCAAACTGAAATGATTCACCTTGCAAGCTCGACTGTGATTGTATAATACATGGTAACAGGGAGGATTCTTGGCAGTGTGGAGGAACAGAAGGATCTTGGGGTCCGTGTCCACAGAAAAGTTGCTACCCAAGTTGATCGGGTTGTTAAGAAGGCGTATGGTGTGTTGGTACCAGTTGCAGGGGGATTGAGTTTAAGAGCCGCGAGGTTATGCTGCAGCTCGATAGAGTCCTGCTCAGACCGGACAGGGAATATTGTGTTCAGTTCTGGTCTCCTCATTATAAGAAGGATAAGGAAGCTTTAGAGAGGGTAAAGAGGAGATTTACCAGGATGCTGCCTGGACTGGAGAGCAGGTCTTATGAAAAAACCATGAGGGAGTGAGGGCTTTTCTCACTGGAGGTGTACAAGATGGTGAGAGGCATAGAGAGAGTGAATAGCCAGAAAGATTTTCCCAGGACAGAAATGTCTATCAGTAGGTGGCATAATTTTAAATTAATTGGAGGAAGGTTTAGGGGAAATATCAGGGTAGATTCTTTACACAAAGAGTGGTGGGTGTATCGAATGCACCGCCAGCAGTGGTAGTAGAGTCAAATACTTAGATTTAGATTACTTACAGTGTGGAAACAGGCCCTTCGGCCCAACAAGTCTACACCGACACGCTGAAATGCAACCCACCCATACCCCTTAAGACAGTAAATAGACTCCAGCTGCTCCTGTATAGCAGGTTTGAGGGGTTGAATGGAGCACAGAAACATGGGACTGAGAAGCAGGAGTAGGTCATGAGAGAATTTGAGCCTTCTCCACCAGGCATTAAGATTGTGGCTGATCAGATTGTGGTCTCAGCCTCATCGTCCTGTCTGTGTCCCATTATCCGTGACTCACTTCTCTGTCAAATCTTTAACTAACTCAGCTGTGAATACTTGTGATCAGAGAGGCACCACAAACTTCCGGGGAAGAGGATTCCCATTCGAATGGCCCTTTTAGAATTTTTCCTCATCCCGCTGTGAGAATAAGAGAATCATGCAGAGTGGAAACACATCGTTTTGTCCAAATTGTCCACGCCAATCTGGCATCTTAAACAGATCTCTTCCCACTTGCCAGCATTTGGCCCACATCCTCCTTAACCATTCCTATTTATGTACCTGTCCAGATACATTTTAAATGTGTAATTGTACACCCTTTCACCAGTTCCTCTGACAGTACACCCACCAGACTCTGTATGAAATAGTTTTCACTCAGGTCCCTTCTAAGATTTTTCCCTGTCTCCTTCACCTTATGCCGTCTAGTTCTGGACGCCCCTACACTGGGAAAAAGGATCTTGCCCATTCAGACTATCCATGTCCCTCAGGACTTTTTAAAAACCTCTGTCATGTCACCATTCATCCTCTGACAGTCCAGGGGAACAAGCCTCAACTTGTTCATTATTTCCCTGTAGCTCAAACCCTCAGGGTCCAGAATATCCTTGTAAATCTTTTCTGCAACCTTTCAAGCTTAGCAACATCCATCCTTTAGCAGAGTCAACTGACATGTATGCAGTATTCTTAAAGTGGCCTCACCTTTATACAAGCACAACTCGCTACCCCTACTCCTATACTCAATGTTCTGACCGATGAAGGCAAACATGCGAACTATGTTCCTCACCACTCTACCGAACTAAACTCTACTTTCAAGTAACTATGAATCTTCACCCGTAGATCACTTTGTTCAGCAACATCCCCAGGGCACTGCCCTGCATTAACTTACCAAAATGCCAAACCTCACAAATATCTAAATTGAACTCCATCTACCATTCCTTGGCTCATTGTTGGTCAAGGATCCCGTTATATTCTGACATGATATTCTTCACTGTCCACTGAACCACGTTGGTGATGTTATCTGTAAACTTACTAACCATGCCTCTGATAATCACATCAAATTTGCTCATATCGGTGAAGAAAACAGTGAGCTCAGCATTGATTCTTTCAGCACACCGCTGGCCATAGGTCTCCAGTCTGGAAAACAATCTATTACCTTCAATCCAATTTTGTATCCAATTGGTTAGCTTTTCCTAGATTGTATATAACCTAATTTTAGTAATCTGTCTACGATGGAGAACGTTATTAAATGCCTTGCTGGAGTCTTTGAAGACAATGTATACCACAGTGTCACCTCTTCATAATACTCAATCACATTAATTAAACATGATTTCCATCACACAAATCCATATTGACTGATCCTCATCAAACCTTGTCTTTCTCAATAGATGTATATCCTATCCCTCAGAATCCACTCCAACGAACACCTCGACACTGACACTGGCTGATTGAGTCGATAACTCCCTGTGATTTTTTGACTTACTGCTCCCTTTTCTAGCCCCAGTCTTCCACTGGCCACAAAAAATATTTATAACTAGGTTGGTGATATGGCCAAAGGTTGGTGATATGGCCATACGTTCTCATAGTGTGTCAGGATCAGTGTTAGGAACAAGTTAGGCAGATTTCTTTAACCTACTAAACCAACACGTTTATGACCAAAACAAAATTGCTCAAACTCTGATGGAAAGAGGAATGACGAGAGGATATTGCAAGTATGTACATAGATATTTCCCTTTGAAACATAATGAGAAACGGGCGCATGCGCGCGCGCAAACACACACACACACACACACACACACACACACACACACATACACACACACAAACACACACGTATTGTTGATAACAAACTGAAAAGCAAAATATCTGCAAAGTTAACTTGAAAGAACATTGTCCAAATATGATTCGAACTCATGACCAATGGAAAGATGAGAGTTCGACCCAAATGCTGTTCTATTTGTAGGGTCATGAAGTCCTACAGCATGGAGAGAGGCAGAGAGGCCCTTTGGCCCAAACCCGTCCATGCTGACCCAAATATCCAACTGCACTAAACTCATTTCCCAGCACTTGGCCCATAGAATTCTTGTCCTTTCCTATCCATGCACTTGCCCAAATGCTGGTTAAATATCGTTAATATAAATGCTTCAACCACTTCTGTTGGCAGCTCATTCCCTTTGTGTACCACTCTCTGTGTAAAACATTTTCCATCAGTTTCCCTTTTATTCATTCCCCTCTCACCTTAAACTGATGCCCTCTCCTCTTCGATTCCTCAATTCTGTCCATGTCCTGTGCTCTAAAGAAAAAAGTCCTCGCTTGTCCAATCTCTCCCTATAATTCATACTGTTGAGTCCTGACAACATTTTTGTAAAATCCGTCTGCACACATTCCAAATTAAAATCAGCCTTCCGATCGCAATGTGACTAAAACTGATCGCAGCACTACAAGTGTAGCCTCACCAACGTCCTGTATACCTGCAATGTAAGTTCCCAACTGCTCTCCTCCATGTCCTAACGGATGAATTCTACTGTGGCAAAAGCCTTCTTCACTACCATGTCTAACTATGACCCCACTTTTTGAGAACAGTGGACCTAAACTCCATGGTCCCTCTGCTCAACTACACTCCTTAAGGTCCTAAGAATCAGCATGAAACTCCTACCTTGATCTAACTTAGTCAAAATATTTCTCGGCCCACTTCTCCAGTTTGATCAAGTTCCTGCTGCAATTTCTGACATACATCCTCACTGTCCACGATACCACCTATTTTAGTGTCATTTTCAACTTTCCTAATTATGCCTTAGACATTCGCAAGAGTATCATTGTTATACATAACAAACAGCAATGGGCCCAGCAGCGACCCCGAGGCACTTCATGTGTCACAGGCCTCCAGTCCGAGAGCATTCTTCCACTATTATCCTCTGCGTACTACCATGAAGACAATTGCGTGTCCAATTTGACAGCTCCTACTGGATTCCATGATACTGTAATCTTCCAGACCAACCTATCAAAGGCTTCACTGAAAACCATACAGACTATGTCTACCGCCCTGCCCTCATCAACATTCCTGCTCATTTCATCAATGAGGTCAAACAAATTTTAGAGGCATGATCTTCCACTCACAAAGCCATGCAATCTTTCCAGTTGAAATACAACTGTTAATAATTATTTAAATTAATAATAATAAAGTAATAAATAATAAAATATGACATTTTCAGTGGAGAATAAAATATCCATGGTATGTGATATTGGAACGTGCATCATAGATGAAGGGCAGAATAGATTTTGTCCCTGTGTCATTGAACTGTGTTGAAAAAAGCAAGGTTGGCATGGTGGTTCAGTGGCTAGTACTGCTGCCCCATAGTGCCATGGATCCAGGTTTGGTTCCAGCTTCGGGTGACACTCTGTGTGGTGCTTGCACATTCTTACTGTGTTTGTGTGTGCTTCCCTTGGCTGCTCCATTTCCCTCCAACAATCCAAAGATGTATAGGTCAGGTGAATTGGTCATGCTACGTTATCCATAGTGTAGGGTGTAGGTTTGCTCGCTGTGCTGTAGGTTTGATATCCAGACCTTCCATTACCTGGCTAGGTAACCTCATCAGTGGCGACCTCCAAGTGAAGGGTAGGGAAATGGCACTGGGTGGGTTACTGTTTGGAGGGTCGATTTGGTCTTGTTGAGGGAAATGGCATGTTTTGACACTGTAGGGAATCTGAAAAAAAAACTATTTCTAAAAAAAACCCTATTTTTCCAAATGCATGTATATCTCATCCCTCAGAGTCTTCTCAGGTAACCTACCTACCACAGATGTTAGGTTTCCTCGTCTATCGATCCCAGATTCCTCTTTGCTTCCCTTCTTGAATCATGGCACAACATTTGGTACTCTCCAATATTCTGGAAACTAACCTGTAGCTAATGATGATGCATAAATATCAACCAGGGTCCCTGTAGTTTCTTCTGTAGCCTCTTGCAGTATTCTTGGATGCAACTGTTTAGGACCAGGAGATGTATCCACCTTCATACATTCTAATGCATCCATCACGTCTTCTCCTGTGATATTGACTGACCCCAAGATAACACCATGACCTTTGTTAACCTCCCAATTTTAATGTATTTCTCCACGGTAAACACAGAGGAGAAATATTCATTGAGAATCTCGCAATTCTCCTACGGTCCTAGACATGCATGTCCATTTTGGATTTTTAGGGGTCATATTCTCATTTAGCTATTCTTTTTACTTTAATATACTTAATGAACCTCTTTGGATTCACCATAATCTTCTCAGCCAAGGCTATCTTGTGCCCACTTTTCGCCCTCCTGATTTCCTCCTTCAGTAAACTATTGTATCACCTGTACACCTCCAGCTATTCCCTCGATCCCAGCTGCTTGGACCTGAGCAACGCCTCCTTATTGCTGGTCAAAGCCTCAATATCTCTTGACATCCGAGGTTCTCTCTTCCTACCAACCTTGCCTTTTACCCTCACAGTAACATATAGACCTTGAACTGTAGATATTTCACTTTTAACGTCCTCCCACTTGCAGGAGGTCCCTTCGCCTGCAAACAAACTCCTCCAACCAACCCCTACAAGCTCCTGTCTAATTCCATCAAAGTTCGCCTTGCTCCAACTTTGAACTTGAACATGTGGAGCAGTTTTGTCCTTCTCCATAATTATTTAAAAATTAATAGAACTATGGTCACTGGTCGCAGAGTGCTCTCCCGCAAGTCACCTCATTCACTTGCCCTGCTCTAGACATTAGAGTAGGTCACGCTTCGTCCCTTCCCAAGTTGCACCCTCTACCGACTGCTTGAGGAAACTATTCTGAACACATTTAATAAATACACCCCATCTCAATCCTTAATTCTCTGTCATTCCCCGTCTGTGTTAAGAAAATTAAAATCTCCTACTAATGCAATCCTATTGGCCCTGCAAGTCTCCCCAGTCTGTCTACATATTTTTGTTCCCCAATTCCTCATTTACTATTTGGGGGCCTATAGTACAATCCAAATACTATCACCTTTCCCTTCTTATTTATTAGCTCCCCAGACAAATCCTCACTGGATGATCCACCAGTTATTTTATCTCTGTTTACTGCTGTGTTACTCGCCTTAATCAAAAATGAAATTCCCCGTCCCCTCCTTCCACCATCTCTGTCCCGCATATAGCACCTGTACCCTGGTACATTAAGCTGTCAGTGCTGTCCCTCTCTTAGCCATGTCTCGGTAATGGCTATAAAATCCCAGTCCCAAGCACCGATCCATGCCCTGAGTTCATCGGACTTACCTGTCAACCATCTTGCATTGAAACAGTTGCAATTTAATCCAACAGGCATTCCTTGCTCCATGTCGTTGTCTAGCCTGACCTGTCTCTTCATTTTACTGTTTCTGCTTACTGTATCTCCTTCCAGCCTCGCACTTGCCTCCCTGCTGTTGAGGATCCCACCCCTCCCCAGCCAATCTAGTTGAAACCCTTCCTTGCAGCACTTGCAAACCTGCCTGTCAGGATATTGGTCCCCTTCCAGTTCAGGTACAACCTGAACACGTCACCTTGCCCCACAAAAGAACCCAGTAATCCAAAAATCTCTGCCCCCTGCACCAATTCTTTAGCCACCCCTTCATCTGCCATATCCTCCTGTTCTTACCCTCACTAGCATGGAGCACTGGAAATAAACTGGATATTACCACTGTCGTTTATCCTTTCCCCGAGCTCTCTACAATCACTCTGCAGGATATCATCACTATTTCTACCTGTGTCACTGTCGTTTGTACCAATGTGCACAATGACTTCTGGCTGCTTCACCACCCCCCCCCACCCCCACCACCGGTGAGAACATTCTGCAGCCGCTCTGAGACATCCTGGACCCTGGGCATGTGGGAGGCTACACACCATTCCAGATTCCCATTTGCAGCCACAGAATCTCCTGTCTGTTCTCCTCACCATCGTGTCAGATAATTAGTTCTGTAGTTATTCTGCTTGCACAGCCTTCTGACAATGGGATTTCTTCATGAAACAGTTGAATTTAGCTGAATTGTTTTGCTTCAGGCAATGGGCAGATTCCAATGAATCCTCATCAGGAATCCTCCATTAGTGGTAAAGACGACTTTTCACTCCACACATTGCTGTGATGAGCGATAGGGAAACAGAAAGGGAGCAATAGAATGTTTCTCCACAGATAGGTTATATTTTCCATCTGTAAGTTAAATCAGTAACGTTATCAGTCCCACACTGGACTCAGTGAGCTCTTCTTGAATATTGTCTGAACTATATGACTGCATCAGATTCTCGACTCCAGGTCAGTGTATGATTGCAGAATATATTCATTAACGATTCGTGTTCCTACTTGTTTTGACGATGTGTTAGTATGTGCTTGCATAATGTAAACATAAGCGTTTCATGTCTTCACAATGTCTGTGTTAAAATGAATATTCTTAAACATATACAGTAATTGCTGGAAAAGCTCAGCTTGTCTGTCAGCATGTAGGAAGAGAATTTACAGTTCAATGTTTCTGTCCAATGACCATTCCTTTAAACCTGACTTATTCTTAAAGTATTTCCCCAGTTTTATTCTCCCACACAATGAGAAATATCCATCCGGTATTCACCAACTACACTCTTCTCAAGGTCTTATATGGTCAAGAAAACATCCCTCACTCTCAGGCCGAACTGTTAATTCTTCATAACGTAATGTCTTCATCCCAAGAATGAGTAAAGAGAAAAATCTTTGAGACGTTTCGAAAGCAATTTTTTTTTTATTTTCAGTTTAGACAGTTATAACCACACATAATACAACAGATGTAATCTCAGCAATGCCCTGTACTGATGCAGAAAACATCGCTATTTTCATACCCAACACCCCTTGCATGAAACAGAATCACGACATTTACCTTCCAAATCACTTGCTACATCTTCAGGTTAATTTGATGTGATCCATGTACTAAGACATAAAATTCCCTCTATTACACTCAGTTCTGCATTCTCCTTACATTTAAATAAATTTCTGCTGTTTCGCCTTTTCCCCAAAACAGAAAATCTCCATCACATATATATTGTACTGTTTTTTTTCTGCTGAAGTTTTGCTCACAGCTATCCTCTGTCTGTATGCCATTGCTTTTTGCTGTGCCCTCCCCCAATCTGTGTCCCATTGCAGACGTTCTGCACTCCCACTGTCTGTATCCTATAGCAGACTCTCTGCCCTACTCCATCTGTATCCCATGGCAGACGTTCTGCCCTTCCCCTGTCTGTATCCCATTGTAGATGCACTGCCCTCGCTCTGTCCTCCGCTGTCTGTATACCATTGCAGATCCTCTGTCTCCCCCTGTCTGTATCCCATGCAGACGCTCTGCCCTCCTCCTGTTTGTATCGCAAAGCAGACGATCTGCCCTTCCCTGTCTGTATCCCATTACAGACGGACTGCCTTCAGCCGTCTGTATCGCATTGCAGAAGCTCTGCCCTTCCCCTGTCTGTATCCCACTGTAGATGTACTGCCATCGCTCTGCCCTCCACTGTCTCGATCCCATTGCAGACGCTTTGCCTTCCCCTAGCTGTGTCCCATTGCAGACACTCTGCCCTTCCCCTTTCTGTATCCCATTGCAGATGCTCTGCCCTCCCCGTCTGTATCCCACTGCAGACGCTCTGCCCTCCCCTGTCTGTATCCCATTGCAGACACTCTTCCCTCCCCTTGCCTGTATCCCATTGCGGGCGTGCATCCCTTCCCCAGTCTGTCTCCCTTTCAGAGGCTCTGCTCTCCCCCGTCTGTATCCCATTGCAGATGTTCTGCCCTCCCCCGTCCATATCCCATTGCAGACGTTCTGCTCTCCTTCGTCTGTATCCCATTGCAGATGATCTGTCCTCTCCCTGTCTGTCTCCTATTGCAGACGCTCTGCCCTCCCCCAGTCTGTATCACATTGCAGACGCTCCGTCTTCTCCCTGTCTGTATCCCACCGGAGATGCTCTGCCCTCCCCCTTCTGTATTCCATTGCAGGTGCTCTACCCTCCCCCTGTCTGTATCCCATTGCAGACGCTCTGACCTCCTCCTGTCTGTATCACATTGTAGATGTTCTCCCCTCCCCTGTCTGTATCCCATTGCCGACGCTCTGCCCTCCTCCTGTCCCTATTCCATTGCAGACGCTATGTCGTCCCTCTGTCTGTATCCCATTGCAGACGCCCTGCCATCCCCATCTGTACCATTGCAGGCGCTCTGCTCTCCCCCGTCTGTATCCCACCGCAGTCAGTCTTCCCTCCACTGTCTGTATCCCATTTCAGACGCTCTGCCCTCCCCCCTGTATGTATTCCATTGCAGACGTTCTACCCTCCCCCTGTCTGTATCCCATTGCAGATGCTCTGTCTCCATTTGACACCTTATTGAATGGCTATCCTGGTGTATGATCAAACTGAGCTCCATCTCCTTCATCCGGTTCATTAGAATAGATTGTAATTTGTTGATGACCTCATACAGATCCCTGAAGAATTCCACTCGTTGCAACTTTCCAATCACAAAATGAGTAATGATCTCTACTCAGCATTTCCTGAGAGCTACCCAGGCTGTCCCTGCTTCTGCATAACAGCCTGGGATGTTTATATCGCGTCCCCCTGTGCTGTGTAATTTACTGAATACTTCATTCTGTTTGGTGCGGCCTGTTTGGTGCAGCCCATTTTGCCGCAGACCCATTTAGGCGCAGAACTATTTCAGCGCAGCTCATGTTTATTCCTTTTTAGGCTTAGATAAAAGTATTAATCAAAGCAATAAAAATAAAAATAATGTTTATTCCCTTTAGTAAAAATATTAAAAGGACACTTGAGTACGTGTAACATTGACTCAGAGTTTTGTTTTAGAGCTAAAATGATAATTGGTCTTGCATTTATTCACATTGAAAACATTCATGAAGCTATTGAACATTTGACTGATGCGCTTCCAGATGAATTGCAACCGCTGCTGGGCTGGTTCGAGGATAACTATGGAGGTAGAAGATTACGCAGAGGAAATGGTCGGTGTCAACCGCTTTTTCCAGTTGGAATGTGGAATTTATATGAAAGAACTTTAAACAATGAGGACAAAACAGACAATGATGCAGAAGCTGCCCACAGGAGATGACAATGCGAACTTGATGTGGAACATCCAGTTATTTGGAAATATATTGACAGTTTACGAAAAGTTCAGAGAGGAAGGGACATTTACTGTAAGCATCTGATAGCAGGGCACGATATTGCATTGAAATTAAAGAAACAGATGCGAGAATAGAAACATTGGTAAAAAGATTTCATGAGAGAAATGATGTCGAGTATTTACGAGGATTGCCCATAATTTTGAATGAACATCATGTTTTAGATTTTTCGAAATGAACTTATATCGTTTATTTTTTTCTTTTTAACATTTTTACTGAAGAGCATAAACATTATTTTTATTTTTAGTCTTTCATTAATGGAACTGCCAGCAAGTTTAAATTGAGAATTGCTCTTTACTGAACATTGCTGCTTAATTGGTTGATGGGACGTCGATGTTTCAGAATCTCCACACAAGGTGTCCTGGTCCTCTCTGGCTCTTTCCAGGATCCTCCCCACATGTCGAGGTAGAGGGTGAGGGAACGGATATCGGGCACTCTAACACCCGGCTTGGCCTTTTATGTCCTATTCCAGGATGTTTCTCCTGTAATGGGAGAAGAGGAGGGAAGGAGTGAGGGTGGGAGTGGGTGCCCCTGCTGTTATTGCTTTTATAGGGGAAGGGGGAAGGGTGAGATGTCCGGAAGGATTCTGACCACAGTGTTGTATCCATGCAGTGGTACTAGTGTGCGGGGCTATTGCGTCAGGGACAGAAAAAGTGGGGGAAGGAAGGTGCTGAATTCAACAGTGAGTGTGGTGGTGCTGGAGCCTGATTTGCAGATAGAGTGTGAGCCTTGTTCGGGGGTAGGTGCTATAACAGACATACAGTGAGTGCGATGGAGCAGAAGAATATGGTGATACTTATCCTGGCAAAGTGGGGGGAAAGAATTTTGATGCTTGTCCTGTATTGCTGACCAATTCTTCAGATCATCTCAGCGTTGAGGTGAGTCTCCCTGAACGTCTTGTCCAAGTCTACCGCTAATATCGCCACAGACCCTTTCCCACACTTCCCACAGAATCAGTTTGGATGGATGTGACAAATAGCAAGGTGAAGCAAACATTAGTATGTTATATATCAAAACCAAATCTGCCACGTAAATACTTTACAATATATGCTCTGGAAATTAGATATGTAAGTATATGCAAGGGGGAGCAATGACACAGTGATATTATCGCTGGGGTCTTAAGCGAAAGACCCAGGTAATATTCTGGGGACATGAATTCAAATCCTGCCATGGCAGATGGTTGAATTTGAATTCAATATGTCTCTGGAATCAAGGGTTTATGATGACCAGGAATCCATTGTCGATTGTTGGAAAAACTCGTCTGGTTCACTGATGTCCTTGAGGGAAGGATACTGCTGTCCTTAAATGGTGTGGCCTGCATGTGACTGCAGACTGAAGACATCGCTGCTGACTCTTAACTACCCTCTGGCATGGGCGATAAATACTGGTTATCCAGCGACGCCCTCATCCTGCGAATGAGTAACAAATAATCATGGGTGCTGCAGTAATAATGGATGGTCTGAAGTTGCACCGAAACCGCAGTGACTACTAATACTGTGAAGAAAAACTTCCGTAAGTGTATATCAGGTAGATTGAACAGTATGTTGTGAACCAAATTAGAGAGCAGTTTATTTCAGATTTGGTGTTGTGTGGTCAGGAGGACGAATTAATAACCTTGCTCTGAAGCAGCTTTGGAGGAATAGTGACATCAATATGTTCCATTTTTACACAGCGTCTGAATACAGTATCGAATGTTTGAACATTCTGGTCAAACATCATGGAAGCCCCGGAGGCTCGAGGGTCAAGTTCACTCCAGTGAATTGGGCCAGAATAATATAACAATCAATGGGAGAAGACAATTGTGAGAATCATAGAGTCCGACATCACGGAGAAAGGCCCTTCAGCCCAAATTGGTCCATTCCGAACAAAATGTCCATTCAGATTAACCCCATTTCCCTGCCCTTGCCCCATATCCTTCTTATTCTTTCCTATCCGTGTATTTGTCCAAATGCATTTTAAAATTTGTTTATCTACCCGCCTCAACCACTTCTGCTGGCATCTCATTCCATGTGCACACCACCCTGTGTGTAAAAGAAATTGCCCCTCAGGTTCCCTTTTACTCTTTCCCCTTGGATCTTAAATTGATGCCCTCTAGTCCGTGGTTGTTCAATCCTGGGCGAAAAAAGACTGAGTGCATTCACTCTATTCATGCTTCTCATGATCGCATACACTTCTATCAGATCCCCCTCTGTCTCATACACTCTAAAGTAAAAACTCCTTGCTTGCCCAACCTCTCCCTATAATTCAGACCATTGAGTCCGGGCAACATCCTTGTAAATTTCTTCTGTACTATTTCCAGTATAATAACATCCTTCCCGTAGTAAAGTGAACAATACTTCACACAACACTACCAGTATTGCCTCACCACCATCCTGTATAACTGCAACATAACTCCCTAATTTCGATACTCATTACTCTGACTGATGAAGGCCAGTTTGCCAAATGCCTTTTTTCACTCCCCTATCTACCTGTGACTCCACTTTCAGAGAACATTGAACCTGAATTCCAAGGTCCCTTTGTCTCAATACAGTCCTTAAGGCACTGCCATTCACCATGAAACTCCTGCCTTGATTTGACTTTCTAAAATGCAAGAACTTACACTTATCTGTATTAAACTCCATTTGCCATTTCTCGGCCCACTTTCTCACCTGATCAAGGCACTCCTGTAATTTCTGAAATTTCTGATAATCTTCCTCACTGTCCAAGATACCGCCTATTTTAGTGTCATTTTGGGACTTATAATTCATGCCTGTACATTCTCGTCTAAATCATAGATGTGTGTAATATGTAAATATATATCCAATATACATGCATAAAACAAGCAGTAATAGTCCCAGAACCGACCCCTGAGGCATTCCACTCATCACAGGCCTTCAGCCCGACAAGCATACTTCCACTATTACCCTCTGTTTTCCTACAATGAAGCAAATCTATGATCTGATTTGCCAGCTCCCCTTCAATTCCATATGATCTAAACTTCCAGAGCAGCCTACTATGTGGAATCTTACTGAAGGCCTTACTGAAATCCATATACACTACATATACCACCATGCCCTTGTCCAAGTTACTGGTCATTTCACCAAAGCACTCTAACAAATTATTGAGCCATGATCCCCCACGCACAAAGCCGTGCTGACTCCTCATAATCACACCCAGCCTTTCCAAATGCATGTATATCGTCTCTCTCACAATCTTCTCAAGAAACTTGTCGACTAGAGATATCAGGTTTGCTGGTCTCTTGGTCCCAGGTTTTTCTTTGTAGCTCTTCTTGAAGAAGGGAACAGCTTCGCTATGCTCCAGTCCTCCGCGACCTCACCCTTTGGCTACCGACCAGGGCCCCCACTATTACTTCTCTGTCCTCCTGCAGTGTTCCTGAATTTATCTGGTCAGGACCAGGAGATTTTTAGAAATACTGCATAGTCTGAAAGATATGTCTACTTATTTCAGCTGAAAACACCAAAGAGTGAGTAAGTGATTCAATGATGATTAACATAACAAATTAAAGAATATATTCATTACAGGAAGTGACTTCAGAAGAATTCCAGACATTGTGGAATCCTAAGAATTCTCAGAAAATTGCAATCCAGAAAAGGAGGGCCATGAAACTGATCAGGAAATCAAAAAGCGAACATGCATGCAAACACACAGGAACACAAACACAAAAATCTATGATCTATATTTCAAAAGAAAAAAAAACATTGTCAAATGTGGAAATTTGCAATCGGGAGGGACGAGTTTATGGTGGATCACAGGGAAATGGCAAAGCAAATGCCCAGTTACTTTCCATCTGTCTTAATGGAGTAAGATCCAGAATATCACCCAGAAATACGAAGTGATTGTATAGGACTTGTGGAAGTCAAGACATAAAGTCAATTCATATCAGTAACAAGGCAATATTGAACATGCAGCTGGATTGAGCATTGCTAAGCTTGACAGTCCAGATTCTTCATACCAAAATCTTCAGAAATAAATCTCAAATAGATGTATTGATTGCATTGTCGATGACTGCGTTCTATTTTCCGTTATATTCTGCAGAGTCCAGAAGCTGATGTAAATAAATGTACATTCGTAAACGTGATCCAAGCACTATAGATGACTGGAAGGGAATCCAAGCATCTACAAAGGGAAGAAGAGACAGTGTGGAGAACTGCTGACAAATTAACTTGACATTTGTAGGGAAACTGTTGGAATCTATTATATAGGATGTGATATTGGATACTTAGACATTAACAGCAACATTGGAGAGACTCAGTATGCATTTCTGAAAGGTAAATCATACTTGATAAACTTTGGAATTGTTTGAAGTTGATTCTTATAGCATAGATAATGGGGATCCAGAAGAATTGGCATATTTTAGATTATCAGAAGGCTTTCTATCAGAACCCACACAGTGAGTTCGAAAATGCAATGATGTGAAGGGTATTTGGAGGAATATATGTAAGCGGAAACCTAAAGTTTGGTTTGCCTTCCTTTAAGGGAGTCAGAACATAGATGTAAAGACACGTTGCAGCAGTTTCACAGAGTGTTGGTGAGACTGTACCTGGAGTATTGTGCACAGTTTTGGTGACCGAATCTGAGAAAGAATATACTGACCACAGAGGAAGTGCAATGGACATTATCCAGACAAATCCCTCAGGTGGCAATCTTGCGTGATGACGAAACTCGGCCTATGTTCTCTTGAGGTTCAAAGAACCAGCGGTGGGTCACTGTGAACTTTATAAAACTCACAAAACATGCGACAAGTTGGAAATTAACAGGATGTTTATCTGGCTGTCTAATCCACATTCAATGCAAATAATGGCAGGATTAGGGACAAACCATTTAAGACTGCAATAAGGAGGAAAATCTGTGCGTGGAAGGGACTGACTCACACAGGCGCAAGGCAAGGCTAGATTACGGTGAATTCCCAGATAACCTACAAGTGTGTCAAGTGGAGCGGAATAACCAATTAACACGTAGGACTCATTAGTGACTTGCCAGGTTGCATCTAAATCAACTTTCGTCGTAGGAGAAGGAGGAGAGTGGTCGAAGGCTGTTTGTGTGACTGGAGGCCAGTGTCCAATGGTGTACCACAGGCATCAGTGCTGGGTCCCTTAGTATTTGTGATTCGGAGGTGCGAGTGTTGGGCTGGGGTGGACAAATCAAAAATAACAACACCAGACCATAGTCTACCAGGTTTATTCGGCAGCACTAGCTTTCGAAACATCGCTTCTTCATCAACGTGCACAACCACGTGATATAACTGATGTTGAGAGATTTTTAACCTTATTATTTACGGTATTCATAAATGATGCAGCTGTGAATATGGACGAGGGGTGGGGTGTTTAATAAATAAGTTTCGATTTGATTGGCCGGGTGGTTGGCAGTGAGGAGGAAGGCCTTATGTTACGGGTCGATGCTCATGGAATGGTCAGATGGGTGGATCAATGGCAGACAAAATGTAACCCTGATAAATATGAGGTGATGCAACTTTGGAAGAAGGAACCAGACAGGGGAGTACTCAATGAAAGGCAGCACACTAGAAAGCTCAGACGGTGCTTCTCCACATATTGCTGATGTGTCTGCACAGGTTAATACACAATCTGGGAAAGGCTAGGGGAATGTAAACATAGCCTTTATTCATCGATGCATAGATTATAAGAACTATGCGAAACTGTGCTGAAGGCAAGATGGAATATTGTGTGTGGATCTGGGAACAACATTACAGGAAGGATGTGATTGTAGTGGAGGGGGTGCAGAGCAGATTCACCAGGATGTTCCCTTGGATGGAGCATATCAGCTATGGAGAGAAGCTGGGTAATCTCAGGTTGTTTAGTTTGGAGGAGAGAAGGCTGAGAGGTCTGTGATTCAGAGGGATAGGATTACGAGGTACATGGACAGGGTGGACAGACAGCAGCTGTTGCTTTGACTCAAAGGGCCACACTGTTAAAGTGAAGGATTTGCGGTTTAGTGAAGATTTGGGAATTGTTTTTCAACTAGAGGGTGTTGGGGTCTGGAATGCACTTCTTGCGAGTGGAGTTGTAATGGTAACCTCAAACCATTAGAAACCAAATGGTTGTGCACTTCAAATGCTTTAAGATTCACGGCTGAGGTCTTGTGTTGGAAAGTGGGCCTAATGTAGACCGTGCTGTATTTCTGGTAGTACAGAGTCTGTGCTTCTGTGATTGTATGGCTGTGGAAGGTCAATCATTGAGTAGCTTAAGGTAGGAATTGATGGCTTTCTGAAGAATATCTTAACAAAGTTGTTAATAGAGAACTTGTAATATTTTCTGGAAATATGTCAATGGCAAAATTAAGAGAAAAAAATTGCAGATTTCTTACAGTCTGATGCCAGATAATTGAGGACCGGGAAATAGCAGAACTATGGAGCAAGTTATGCCTTCACGGAAGAAAACAAAACAAAAAAGAAAACTTCCTAGCAATACTAGGGAATTTCAGTCTTGTGAGTAAAAGGGAATAGAATGAAAATAGCAACTGAACAGTTTAGAGAAAGTATTGGACTGAAATTAATGGGCATAGACAAAGTCAACAGAGATTTATGACATGGGAATCATATTTGAGAAAGTGGCTTTTAGGAAATTTATGTAGGAGGTATCAATGCCATGCGAGTGGAATCTCAGAAAGATTTTGAATAAAGCCCCAAGCCAATTGTGCAAATTCGAATCCTATGGGACTCGGACTAATATATGGTCATAGATTCACAATGGGAGAGCTGGGAGGAAACAGTGAGTAGGAATAAAACAATGTTTTATTTTTATATGGAAGGCTTGGAGGATATTGTAAGGATCGTGTCTTGGGCTCCAGCTATTCCCAATATCTTTGGGTGAGTGGCGCAAATGCAATATTCCCAATCTGCTGACAGCACTAAACGATGTCAGCTTGTGAGTGGCTGAGGAGGATGTAAAAAGGTTCCAAGGTGATTGAGACAAATCGAGTGACTGGGCAAATACGTGGCAGATGGAGAGTAATGGGGAGATGAGATGTTGTGTACTTTGATAGTAACAATAGAATGGCAGCCTCCCATTTGAAAAATGAATGTTTGAAAAATGTTGCTCAATAAATGAACTTAAGCTGCATTTTTGTTTATTTCTGCGTAGCCCTCAGAGTCCATGTAGGGCAGTGAGTTCTGAAGTCAGAATGGCATTGGCACGCTGACAATTGTATATAGGCCCAGCAAGTGGGGAACTGTAACTTTGAAAGGGATCTGGATCTCCCTGTAGACCAGTCACTTAAAGCAATATTGCAGGAGTAGAAAGCAGGAAGGAAGATAAATGCTGTATTCACCTTCATTTCAGGGGGATTTGAGTACAGGAATAAATGTATCTTACTGCAGCTGTACAGGGCCTTGGTGAGACGCCATCTCGAACATTGTGCAGTATTGTGTGCAGTTTTGGTCTCTTTTCCTAACAGACGACAAACCTGACATTGAGGGAGAGTAGCAAAGGATGACCAGACTGATCTCTGGGATGACAGACTTCTTGTGGGAGCAGAGTTTGGGTCGACTGGACCTGCGTTCCATGGGCTTCAGGAAAATGAGTGAAAATCACAGTGAAATATATAACACTCTGACAGGGCGAGACAGATTAGAAGCAGATCAGTAAATCGCCTGGCTGGAACTTCTAAAACAAGGGGCCACAATATTAGGCACAGACAGGCCACTTTCCATTGAGATGAGAATAAATGACAGCACTCAGAGAGTGGCGAGCCAGGGGTACTCTCTCCCAGATCAGGCTGTGGAAATCAAGGGGCTGAATATAAATAAGGATTTCTGGAAACTGAAGGGATAGGGAGAGAGCAGGAGTATGGTGTGAAGATAGAAGATCAGCTATTATTCCAGGTTGTTCTCCAATAACACAAAACTGTGTTCCTGTACAACACTGTGTGTAGAAAATCGTGCAATATTAATAATGGGGTCTATGGAAAAAAGAGGGTAAGTGGCGAACTCCCAAAAATATCAGTAAAAACCAAAATTTAAATTTGGTCTAACACACAGTAGGACAGTCTAAATAAAACTTTAAATTACATGTTGTAATGGAACAGTGCTGTAAACGCTTTCACACGACAGTCACTCACTGGTGCACTGTGCCTTTCACCACAATCTTCACCAGAAAGCACGCGGGGGCTGATTGACCATGTGATACCGATGCCGAATTCCAGTTTTCCCCAAGATTCTCCCCACAGTTTGAAATAAAGTTCTTTCTAAATATAGACTACAATTCCCAGTTTCAGCCTCAGTTTCAAGGCCTGAAGAGCCAATTGCACTCCTGTTTTAGCTGAACACATTGATTGTATCTTTTGTAGATAGAGGGTTTCTGAGGCTGGGTTTGCTGTTCAGCAGGTGCCAGCCAAGGAATCGGGTCACAGTGAACGCCAGTTCACTTTATAGAAAAAGTTTCATGAATTGCATTGCAGCCGAATTGTATTTAATCAACAGTGTTATGGGTGAACTGCCTGTACTTAGAATGGAAGCGCAAAACTGGTGGGCTGAATGGACTACTGCAGTTCTCATTTTATGGTTCACAATGTTTAAACATGTTAAGGAAAATGATATTTTAAGGGGGAAACTGCGTTGAGGAGATGTTCGGCCGTTAACTAGAATAGGGAAAGCTCAAAGAGTTGTATGACGTATTCCTTTCCCGATACTTCTGTGCAGTGTATGGAATAGCTCTGTAAATGTTGTCACAAGCTCTCAGCTGTTAGGAAGGAGGTCTCTGCAGGGTCGACAGGATTGTGTTTCCAGTTCCCTTTTCTGATAACGAGTTTGTTGCCGGCTCTTCTCTCCGGGTTTATCCTTTAAGATCTCGGAGCAGTTTGATACAATTGAGTGCCTTGCTTGCCTGTTTCAGAGACCATTGAAGAGTGTATCACATGTCTGTGTGTCTGGAGACACTTTTAGGCCAGACAGGAAAGCACGGGAGATTCACTTCCTGAAAGTACACTGGGTAAGGAGATCGACATCTGTAATCGACATTGAACACAAGATTACTGTTACTTACACTAGATAATAGATCTCGATATTTTATTAATTGTTTTTAACTTGCAGCAGTTGCCAGAGAATTATTCTGGTCTGGATTAGCAATCCAATGACAATTCCACAACAGAACCATCTCCACATGGGGGCCTATCTGAAAACACACTGAACCGATTATTTCTGTGCTGTTGGACAGCTCTATCAAAAATAACCCCAAACAATTTGACTATCGTAATGGGATTGAGGGCGTGGTAATTGGTCTGATTGTAATTATTACCTTCTTAGGGGATAGGACATAGTTGAGTAATTACCCACGTTGCCAGGGAGATGTTAGAGTTGGAGCTGGATTGAAACAGCTTTCTCAGGTACACGGCTTGTTGTGTAGCAAAAGTCCTCAGTCCTATTGCAGGAATGGGGTCAGGGCCAAATGCCTTTGTCATATCTACAGTGTCCAGTTGTTGCTTCATATCACGTGCAGTGAATTGAATTGCTTGAGACGGGCATCTGCGCTTCTGAGGGTATCGTATTGAGGGTGAGGTGGGTAATCGACTCAGCACTTCGCTGAGGATGGTGCATATCCTGCATCTTTTACATGGATGCACAGGGCTGTTCCATTATTTAGGATGGGGATATTTGTGGAGTCCTCTCCTCCAGTAAGTTGTTTAATGGTCCATCGACTTTTATGCATGGATTTGACAGAATGGCAGAGCTTATATCTGATTTGTTAGTCTTGGGATCATCTCTCTCAATATCAGATGTTTGTCCTCCTGTTCGTACTGTAACCAGTCAAGTGCGGTAGCTTTAATGGATTGTCATCACGTTTAGGTGCACGTGATTCCGAGCCGACCATGTTCACCCACACTCGTCACTGACCCATGGATCGGCTTGATGGAAATGGTAGATGGATGGACTATCCTGGGGGAAAGGTTACAGATTGTCATTGACATCTACAGCATCAGATGATAACCAAGTTTTAGCTGCAATATCTACAATTCAATTCTACTGACTGCCCCCCAGTTCACAACCGAAACCCAGACACCCATCAGCCCTGTATTCAGTGACCTACTCTGGTTTCTGATGCGGAAATACTTCCATTTTCATATTCTCTTTCTGCTAGAAGTCTTTCCTTGGTGTCACGCCTTCAAATTGTTACATAAACAATATCCATTTAAGGTAGTAATCTGAATCTTTTCCTTTCAGTAATGCCACCTTCTGTATTTGAAGGGAATGTGTTTCCTTCTGTTTTTCTCCCTGACCATGATTCAGAGCTCTGCAGTATCAGTGATGCCAGCCTTATAAAGTTTCAGAGTCAAGGAATTGTCACCTTGCGTTACTGTTCAGTTCCCAGTGTACAACGCTCCATGTTGGACAGGATGTTTGGGCATCTTTGACAATACGTCGTTGGAAAGTGTTCAAAAACAGAAATTGCTGAAGAAATTGCGAAACATGTTGAAGAATTTTCTGGAGTGAATGCAGAGTTAAACTTTCAGGTCCAGTGAACCTTCTATAAAGGCTTTTTATTTTTATTTCCAGTATCCATAAATATTTATTTAATTGAAAAATTGTTCGGTGCCTATTCATTTCTGGAGAAATTCAGAAGGTCTGTCAACATCTGCAGAGAAAGAGAAACAGAGTTAGCGTTTCCAGTCCAGTGTGACAATTCTTCAAAATTGAATACAATTGCAAAATGGTCGTTTAGTCCCTTGCAAGATGTAGAGGATGGGTGGCAGGGAAAAGAGGGTGTGGCAAAAGAAAAATGGGCTTTTAGCAGTGGTGAAAGGAAAGATTCTGTATAACAGGTCGAATTTAAGGTGTGAATGGGGGAAAGGGGTTCTCTCTATTGAATGCAAGATAAAAAAAGACACAACCACACAAAGCTATACGGAGGCCAGGAGGGAGAATGTTGACCATGTGCTATATACATCTGGCCACAGATGCATTTTCACTTTCGTGATCATCACCCCCTATAGATAATGGAATTCAGGTGCTTGACTTCTTATTGGCACTAGTAAGTTTTTCATGCTGCCTTAGTATTGTAACATGGAGAAAAACAATCACAGTTTGACTTTTGGGCCGAGTGTTGGTTACCTGTCATTTTTAATATTGTTTAATTTTGCAGTGCTTATCTTTAAACGCTTGTTCTTGAAGTTAGTATCAGATGGAGTGTAGGATGTTGAGGAGTGACATTATAGAAACTTATCAAATCATGAGAGGTATGGATAGGGTGAATAGTCAAGGTCTTTTCCAAAGGTTAGGGGAATCCAAACATAGAGGGAATAGGTTTAAGGTGAAAGAGCATAGATTTAAAAGGGACTAAAGGGCAGCTTTTTTACACAGAGGGCGGTGTGGGTATGGAATGAGCTTCCAGAGGAAGAGTGGGAGATGCAAGGACAGCTACAACATTTAAAACACATTTGGACAAACATATGAATGGGAAACATTTAGAGGCCCATGGACCTAATGAAAACAGATAGGAGTAGTATAGTTTGGAAAACCTGGCAAGCATGGACAGTTAGAAAAGCTTCACGCAGAGTCAGGGTGGTTTTCTGAAAGGAAAATGATATTTTGCCCTGTAAAATCATACAAATTATTTCTGGAGATGCCTGTAAATGTAACAAGCGGACTTGATTAGGGGGATCTGGTGGACACGAGGCTTTCCAGAGATTTTCCACAAGGTATTACAAAACAAAAGTTCTTACATAAAACAGAAGCTCCAGGACGTCGGATACTGTATTAACATGGGATGATGATTGTTTAACACAGAAATCGGAGAGTCAGGATTAATGGATCTTTATGGTAAAGGTTTATCTGCTGGAGTACCACAAATATCAGTCTGATGGCATCAGTTATTTGCAATCTATACTGACAGCCTGAAGGAGGGAGCTGAGTGCAATATACATCCGAGTTTGAGGATGACACTGAGAATCAAAAGGCAGGCTGTTACTTAATGGAGAGGACTTCCAGAAAAGGAACAGGAATGGCATCGGAGTCTTCCTGGGTATGAAACATAAAGTCAGCATGATGATGCAGCAAGGAACTTGGTTGGTACATTAGGTAGTTTCCTGAGAAGAAAGGGTTGTGTTATTGAGCATCTCTAAGATGGTGAGGCGATAATACATTGGGGTTTAAATGAATGAGGAGTGATAATGCTGAAACATGCAAGAAACAAAAGGGGTTGGAGAAGGTAGATGTTGACACGTGTTTTTCTATTCTTGAGCAAAGTGTTGAACTCGATGATATAGATACCAAATAAGGAACATCGATTTCAATCTGAGATGCAGAGTCATGTCATCTCTCCGAAGGTACTGAATGTCTGGAATTCCCTAACCCAGACAGGTGTGGAGGGATACAAGGAGTCGCCAAGTGAGTGGAGTTGAGCCCTGGAGTAGATCAACCATGTTCTTATTAAATGACAGGGTTAGCTTGAGGGGCCGATTGACCTACTCCTGTTCCTATTTATTAATTTCACATGTTATGCTTTTGGAAAGTAACGGGTTATTTTGCTGGAAATCGTGTTGTACAATGTTGCATTAAGGGAGAGCAGAGGATTTGTTGTTTTAACCCTGGGTGGGGTATGTGGCTGATTCCCAGTGGATCTGGGTAAGCAACATGACCCACATCTGGAGCAGAAGTTACAGAGAGGGGAAGCCTGGAAACAGGGACTGGGGGGTTGGGGTGGTGGTCACTTCCTGATCCAGCCTGGATTTTCGAAGTACATTTCCAAAACTACACCTAACCATCGGAGTGGCCTCGATCTGCCCCAGTTTACCATGTCCGAGGGCTGAATGGAACATCAGAACATAGGGCTGAGGGACACAAGTGGGCTAATCGGCCCTTTCACACTACTCCACCAGTAAATAAGGTCATGGCTCATCTCATTGTGATCCCAGCTGCACGTTTCTTTCCATGCACCATTATCCCTGATTCACCTGTCCATGGAAAATCAGGCAAAGCCAGCTTCGATGTAATATAAAGGTCCAGCCACCCCAAACTTCTGAGAAAGAGAATTCCCACTTGACTGAAATCCCGCTTTGTGGATTTATCCTAATTCCTGCTCTGAATGATGTTTGAGGGTGTCACTGTTTCATTTTCTTGTCCCATTCCTCCACTGCTGGCACCAAATTTTAAATGTAACCAGGTTGGTTATATGGCCGATGATAAAGTTCTCAGACTGAGTCAGGTTCTGAGAACTTTATCATCATACAGATTTCTTTAGTTAGCCACAAGTAACTAACAGAACTAACAGATGCGCATGGTGGATCTGTGGTTAGCACTGATAACTCCCGTCACCAAGTAGCTGCGTTCAGTTCCAACCTCGGGCAACCCTCTGTGTGGATTTTGAACATTCTCCCCATGCCTGTGTGGATTTCCTCCCAGTGTTCTCGTTTCCTCCTATCGTCCATAGATATGCAGCTTAGAGCGGATTGGCCATGCTTAATTGCCTATAGTACCCGGGGATGTGTAGGTTAGATCTCCCCGATTAAAAGCAATCAGTTAAGTTTTTTTTCATCGTATGTTAGTGCCTGGGCCGCTGAGGTCCCAGCATCGATATGGCTAGACATTGAGCCCTCTCAGACAAAGTGAACCCTCATTAGTCTGTTGTTCTTCGATAAAATGATAACATTTTGGAATATTGTCATAAAATAATGATTACCAATACTGTTAAAACTTCAAGGACAATGCGTCAGATCGAGGCAATACAGCCAAAACCATGTTTCTTACTCCAATAATTGGTATACCGGGGATAATGGATTCCAGGTTTTAACTGTGGGCAGCGATGGGGGTACCTTGCTTGGGTGATTTAGAATTATTAGTATCCCTACAGTATGGAAACAGGTCTTTGGGCCCAGCAAGTCCACTTCGATCCTCTGAAGAGTAACCCACCCAGACCCATTCCTCTACCATCCTATATTTACCCTGACTAATGCCCCAACTTACAGATCTTGGAACACTATGAGCGATTGAGCAATGGCCAGGTCATCTGACATGCACATGTTTGTGACTGTGGGAGGAAACCTACGCAGACACATTTGAGAATATACTAACTCCACACAGCGAGTCACTCAAGGCTGGAACTAAACCCGTGACCCTGGTGCTGTGAGTCAGCAGTGCAAACCACCGAGCCAGCACCTGTTACTTGAAGGAGAAACAATGATACCGTTTGATCAAATAACTCGTAAGTATGGACTACCTAGTAGAGACTTCTTCTGTTTTTTTTTCCAGATTAGAGATTTGATTAAAAAACACAACTTTAAAAACCACTTATAGATCCGATACAGAGAAGCAGATGATTATTGTAAAGAATACACTCTCTGTCAGTACCCTTTACCATTTGTTGGATAGTTTCCACGCAGACAACACTGTGAAGCTTCGTGACGTCTGTGCGAGAGAATTGGGATTTTAGATCTCTTCGGAGACATGGGAGGATATTTGTGAAAATGCTCGAAGGATTTTGATCTGTAATAGAACCCATTCCATGCAGTTGAAAAATCTTCATAGGTTCTTTCTGACCCCAGATGTTCTCTCAAAATTCAAAGTGGGATTATCTTCAGCGTGTCCTAAATGCAGAATGACTACAGGCACTCTTACTCATTGCATGTGGTCCTGCTTCAGGCTTCGTATATATTGGAGCACTACGTTAGGTGTAGTAGAGTGGGTCTTGGGGACCGAATTGGAGATGGACCCGGCTTCTCTTTTCCTGGACCTGCCCAGATTATCTTACGCAGATGCACATGGGAAAATATATATATATCCTTACTTTCTATGCTAGGAAAAAATATTATGTTGTGTTGCATGTCTGAAAACTCCCCGGGTCTGTTGAGACTTTGTAACCTTATCATGGAGAATATCCCTTTGAACTTTCTCACCAGCATGGTGCTCCAAAAAAAAGAGATTAATAGAAGTCATAGAATCATCGAGTCATGGAGATATACAGCATGGAAACAGTCCCTTCGGTCCAACCCATCCATGCTGACCACATATCCCAAACCAATCCAGTCCCACCTGCCAGAACCCTGGCCCATAACACTCCAAACCCTTCTTATTCATTTCCCCATCCAAATGCCTCTTAAATGTTGCACTTGTATCAGCCTCCCTGACATCACCTGGTAGTTCATTCCATACACGTACCACTCTCTGTGTGAAATAGTTGCCTCGCAGTTCTCTATTATATCCTTCCCCTTTCATCCTAAACTTATACCCTCTCATTTTCACTCCCTGACTCCAGGGAAAAGACTTTACCGATTTACCCTATCCATGCCGCTCATAATTTTGTAAACCTCGATAATGTCACCCCTCAGCCTCCGACGCTCCAAGGAAAACAGCCCCAGCCTGTTAAGCCTCTCTCTCTAGCTCAAATCCTCCAAAGCTGGCAACATCCTTGAAATCTTTTCTGAACCCTTTCAAGTTTCACAACATCTTTCCGATAGGAAGGAGACCAGAATTGCATGCAAAATTTCAACACTGGCCTAACCAGTGTCCTGTACAGCCGCAACATGATCTTACAACTCCGATACTCAATACTCTGACCAATAAAGGAAACGCCTTCTTCACTATTCTATCTACCTGTGATTCCACTTTCAAGGAGCTATGAACCTGCACTCCAAGGTCTCTTTGTTCAGCAACACTCCCTGCCACCTTACCATTAAGTTGAAAAGTCCTGCTAAGATTTTCTTTCCCACAATGCAGCACCTCACATTTATCTGAATTAAACTCCATCTGCCACTTCTCAGCCCATTGGCCATTTGGTCAATCTGAGGTGACCCTCTTCGCTCTCCACCACACCTCCAATTTTGAAGTCATCTGCAAACTTACTAATTGTACCTCTTATGCTCGCATCTGAATCATTTATGTCAATGACAAGAAGTACTGAATCCAACACCGATCCTTGTGGTGCTGCACTTGTCACAGGCCTCCAGTCTGAAAAAAACAACCCTCCACGACCACCCTCTTCTTCTACCTTTGAGCCAGTTCTGTATCCAAATGGCTAGTTCTCCCTGTATTCCATGAGATCTAACCATGCCATTCAGTCTCCCATGGGGAACCTTATCAAAACCCTTACTGAAATCCGTATAGATCACATCTACCCCTCTACCCTCTTCAATCCTCTTTGTTACTTTCTTAAAAAACTCAATCAAGTTTGTGAGACATGATTTCTCACGCACAAAGCCATGTTGACTATCATTAATCTGCCCTTGCCTTTCCAAATACATGCACATCCTGTCCCTCAGGATTCCCTCCAACAACTTGCCCACCACCAACGTCAGGCTCACTGGTCTATAGTTCCCTGGCTTGTCCTTAACACCCTTCTCATACAATGGCACAACGTTAGTCAACCTCCAGTCTTCCAGCACCACACCTGTGACTATTCATACTACAAATATCTCAGCAAGAGGCCCAGCAATCACTTCTCTAGCTTCCCACAGAATTCTAGGGTACACCTGATCAGGTCCTGGGGATTTATCCACCTTTACCCGTTTCAAGACATCCAGCACTTCTTCCTCTGTAATATCGACATTTTGCAAGATGTCACCATCTATTTCCCTACATTTTATATCTTCCATATCCTTTTCCACAGTAAATACTGATGCACAATACTCCTTTAATATCTGCCACATACTTCCTGTGCTAGTAAAAATATTCTGTTGTGTTGGATGTCTGAAAAACTTCCGGGTGTGTTGTGTCATTATAAGCTCGTCATGGAGAATATCCCTTTTGACATTCTCACAAGTATAGTGCACCGAAAAGCTGAGATGTATATAAGATATGGCAACCCTTTTTGGATTACCGTGATACAGGCTGATCTGACACTCTAAAAAGTGCTTTTCTATCGTCATGACGATATTGTCTAATGAATCACATACTAAGAATTGTGAATGTATGAATGTGTATCAGTTCATGCTCTCGAAGAACGAAAGCTATCACTTTGTTATGCTGAGCCATATTATTTATTTATTATTTATTGTTTATTTTTGTTTTTCTTCTATCCGTTTACAGACTTTAACTTATTTTGTATATACATGCACATGGGTGTAATTTTGTTCAGTTATCTGAGTTGTTCTGTTATTGGTTTAATATAAATAATAAAATATCTTTTTCAATAAAATAAATGTTAAAAAATTCAAATACTAACATTGATAGATTAGAGTCCCAAATAACTCTGATTACAGAGACCACTCATGCTGGTTTATATTGAAGGTCCCAACACGGGTGATGGGGTGAGGTTGAGAGAGCATCCCCTTCATGGTAACCTCTATCAGTGTGGGGAATTGAAACTGCGCTGGTGGCCTCCCTCTGCATCACAAACCAACCATCCAGCCAACTGAGTGGGAGACTGTGTAACTGTTACACACAGAATCAGTCACAGACAAAGGGCAAGAGAAGTTTTAATGACAAGAGAAAAGGTGTATTTGAGACAAAAACGTTCTCTGCTAGAGATCATATTTTATAATGAGACAAGTGTTTGGAAGCTGTCTTTGGCTGAATACAATAAGGTGAGACCAGTGAAATAACCAGAATGACGAATTGTGATTGGATATCAATAAGCATAAAATAAGTTCATGTTTTTGATTGGTCTGTGGAAAGCATGCTGACTATTGTATGAATTTATAAATCAGATGAAATATATTGTAAGCAGAGTCCGTCCCCATGTGAAATGCCTTCTGAACACATGCTAGAAGAAACCCGGGGTATGAAGTGTCTGAGAATCGTCTGCTCGGTAACAGGAACCTGGGGGTTGAATGACTGAAAGTTCCTGTAACATGGAGCTGAGAAAACCATCAGAACACCCCGAAACGAATTGAACGTTAGAGCATATTTGAAGTACTGAATGGCCTCATGATGGATTTTAATTGTGTGTGATTTGAAAAACGTGCATCTCTACTCCATCCTCTTATATGTTACACATTGGGGCACTGCCGTTTACCTGAAACTGGGAATAAGTTGGAACAATAGCTCGAACATTCCATAATTGGCATTCCCCATAATATTCTATAACTGTGTGGGAGGCATTAGAAAGCCAAGAGAGAAAGAGATGGAAGGTGCTCTATGCAGTAGTGAGAGTGGTGGAGCATGAGCCTTGTTTGGAGGTCGGTGCTATAACAAACATACAGTGAGTGTGAGGGAGCAGAGAATAATGGTGACCCTTATCCTGACAGAGTGGGGAAGGTTATTGATGTTTGTCCTGTTTTACTGGTAAGTTCGTCAGACCCCAGAAACTGCGCTGAGCTGGGTGGTGAGCTCAGACCATGCTGGGTGGGTCTGGTAGTGTGGCCCCCTCTGAGAAGAGCATGGTCCCCTTTTGTACTTGCCCATCCACCAGGACCTCCATGCTGCTGTCGACAAACCGTGGTGTAATTGACCCTTCGCTGCCATGCTTGGGGAAAATGTGCAGGGCAGCTCCAAACTGAGAAAGCGCAACCGTGTGCCCATTGGCCTTTTAAAGATGGCACCAGTGTCACGGATCACGGAATATCCAGGGGCATCCAGGCGACTGTGAGTACCACCAGTTATGATGGTTGGGAGAATCGGGCTGGCATTGAATGAAACGGACACCATGGGGTGGGGTGGGTAGTTAATGAGGTGAGTTTGGTTAGACAGCACCAGGAAACTAGCTCGGTCTCGTGCAGACAACCCCTCTGTCACACTCAATGAAAATGTCACTGAGACTGGTTTTTGTTAGATTCAGCCCAGTGAGGCGAAGACTCTGCTGTCCTCACTCCCAGTTAAAAAGCTGCAGAACAAATGCTCAACCAAAACTCTCCATCGCCTGAACTCACAGCAATATCCCTTTCACTCATAATTCTTCGAAATACTGACCCGTGTTGCATGATACTATCGGAATGAATTCATTTCAGCATTCTGAACCTGTGAATATATCCTTCCATGACATTTTATCTCGGTGTATACTCCCCCACCCTGTCTCCACCCCAAAACACACTGATTTGCGGTCATATTGCACGAGACTGCCAGTATGACTGGCCATTTGGCCCAGCTGGTCTATGGCAAACAAAATGTCCATCCAGACTCACCCCATTCCCCTGTCCTTGTTCTGTATCCCTCTAATCCTTTCCTATCTGTGTATTTGTCCAATTGTCTTTTCAATGTTGTTATTGTACCCACTTCAATCACTTCCACTGACAGCTCAGTCCATATGCGTACTACACTCTATGTTAAAAAGTTGCCTCTCAGTTTCCTTTTTACATTTTTTATCCTTTCCAAACATTAATGGATGTCCTTGAGTACTCGATTCACCAAACCTGGGAAAAAAGTTTGAATTATTCGCCACATGCACAGCTCTCATGATTTTATAAGAGCTACACTTCTATAAGAACCCCCTCGGTTTGCAACACTGTAAAGAAATAAGTTCTGACCCGTTCAATCTCTGCCTAAAACTTCGAGCCTTTAGCCCAGGAAACATCTTTGTAAATTTATTCTACACTTTTTCTCGTTCAATAATATCCTTTCCAGAGCAAGGTGAACAAAACTGAACACAATACTCCAACTGCAGCCTCACCAACATCATGTACAACTGCAACATAACGTCCCAACTTCTTTACTCAATGCGTTGATGAAGGCCAATGTGCCAACAGCCTTCTTCACTGTCCTGTGTATCTGTGACTCAAATTTCAGATAACCGTGCACCTGATCTCCAACGTCCTTTTGTTCCACGACACGTCTTAAGGCACTATCATTCGTCATTAAACTCCTACCTGGATTTGACTTTCCAAAATGCAAGACGTCACACTTATCTATATTAAACTCCATTTGCTATTTCTCAGCCCAATTCCCCAGCTGATCAAGGTACTATTGCAATTTCTGATAACGTTCCTCATTGTAAATGATGTCTCCTAATTTAGCGTCATCTGCAAACTTGCGTTGTGCACTCTGGTCCAAATCATTGATATAGATAACAAACAGCAATGGGCCCAGGACCGACCACTGAGGCACACCACTAGTCACAGGCCTCCAGTCCGACAAGCATACCTCCACCAAAGGCATTTGCTTCATAACGTCAAGCCAACTGTGTCGCCAATTTGCCAGTTTACATTGGAGTCCATGTGATCTAACCTTCCAGAGCAGCCTACCATATGGAACACTATCAAAGGCCTTACTGAAATCCATGTAGAATATGCCCACCACCCTGCCCTCGTCAACCTTCCTGGTCACTTCCTCAGAAAGTCTATCAAAATTTGTCAGGCATGATCTGCCACGCACAAAGCTGTGCTGACTGCTCTAAGTCAAACTCTGTATTTCCAAATGCATACATATCTTGTATCTCCGAACCTTCTCTTGTGGTTTCCGAAACAGATGTAAAGCTTATTGATCTATATTTCCCAGGCTTTTCTTTTCAGCACTTCTGAATAAGGGCACAAAATTTGCTACTGCCCAGTCTTCTGGGACCTTGCCCCTGAACTATCTTCTCTCGCCTTGTAAAGTGCTCTTAGATATATCTGGTCAGGACCAAGAGATTTATCTGACTTTGTGCATTCTAATATGTCCAACACCACCTCTACTGTGATATGGACTGTGCCAAGATATCGCAACTAACCTCTCAAAGGTCGCAAGTCTTCATGTCTTTCTTCATGATAAACGCAGAGGGGAAATTGAGGACCTCACCCATCTCTTGAGGTTTTACACATGTATGCCCATTTTGGATTTTAAGGCGTCCTATCTCTCTCGAGTTGTTCTTTTTCTTTACTATACTGAATTTGGATTCACCCTAATCTGCTCAGCCAAGGCTATCTCATACCCCACTTTCGCCCTGCTGATTTCCTTCTTCAGTAAACTCCTGTATCCCCCTGTGCAAATCCAGGGATTCCCTTGGTCCCAGCTGCCTGTACCTGAGTTACTCCTCCTTTCTTTCTGGTCAGAGCCTCAATATCTCTTGTCATCCAGGGTTCTCTCTTCAGGCCTCACTTTCCCTTCACTCTCACAGGAACATATAGACCTTGAACTCGAGCTATCTCACTTTTGAAGCCCTCCCACTTGCCCGGGATCCTTTTACCTGGAAATACACGACTCCAATCAACCCCTGTAATCCCCTGTCTAATTCCAACAAAATTCGCCTTGCCCCAATTTAGAACTTTAATCCGTGGACCAATTTTGTCCCTACCATACCTATTTTAACATTAATACAGCTCTGGTCACTTTTCCCAAAATCCTCCCCCACTTTACGTCCGTCACCTATCCTACCCAATTTCCTAACAGTAGGTCGACTTTGTCCCTTCTCCAGGAGGACCCTCTACATGCTGCTTGTGGAAGCTTTCCTGAACACACTTAACAAATTACGTTCCGTCTAAGTTTTTAACCCTCTGGAAGTCCCCGTCTATGTTAGGATAATTAAAATCACCTGTTATGACAACCCTATTGCTCCTGGAAATCTTGCCCGTCTTCCTGCATATTTGTTCTTCTAATTCTCATTGATTATTTGATGGCTTATAGCGCAACCACTATAAGATTACCACCCCCTCTTACTTGTTTGCATCATTTACAAAATCTCATTGGTTATTATCTCAGCTATTTCATCTTTAAATACTAAAGTGATAAGCGCCTTAATCAGAACTATTGGTATTTAAATTGTTTCCATTTACATCTCTTCCTCGCAGTGATTTTCACATTCACAGCACCCCTTGTCAAGGCACAGTGGAGATATGGAGCTGTAAATGGATGGGCACTGCACATCCTGTCACTTTCAGCATTGGTTACATTTTTCCCCACACTGGGCAGTGATCTAACACAGTGTTGCCGAACAGTGCAACAGCCTGGGTTTAAGTATGAATGAACCGGTGCAGACTGCACAGCCTCCCATGCTGGACATTAGCCCAGGCTTATAGGTCCAGCATTGGTGTGGGCTGCACAGAGTTTCACTCTGCACATAGCTGGGTTGCATTCAGCAGACACTAGCCGGATCTCCACAGTGCTCCATCCTGAATATGTCATGGATTGGCTGGTTATGTGATTTGGATTGCGAATGTGAGAGAACTAAACATCTGGCAATGCCTTTATTTTGTGTTTTAATTCTTGTGATTGGACACTTCAAATCCTGACTCATCCGGTTTGACCCATCCCTCTGGATGAGTCATGGTGACGGTTGTCACAGCATCTGTGTCTGCAACATGACCAACAAATGGAGCAGAGGCTACAGAGAGGAGCATCTCTGTAAAATGGAATGAGGGAATCACCATCAGATCAGCCGTGGTCTTAGTGAATGGTTGGGGCAGGATTGAATGTACCATTGATGCAATTTATTCATATATTTCTGTTTGTTCCAAGCAAACTCCCCTTCTCTCCCAGTGTCCCATACTGGTGGGGACTGAGTCACCTCCTCCTGTTTCTGTGTAACAGGACCCTCGGGACTCACTAGCCTCCAGATTTCCCTGTATCCCAGTTTTGAGCAGTTGAATAACTGGTTCCTGTTCCTGTGTCCCAGTCTCGAACAGTTGAGTGACTGCCTCCTGTCCCTGTGCCCCAGTTTCAAGCAGTTGAATGACTTCCTCTGTTCCTGTGTCCCAGTCTCGAACAGTTGAGTGACTGCCTCCTGTCCCTGTGCCCCAGTTTCAAGCAGTTGAATGACTCCCTCCTGATCCCAAGTTTGTGAAAGTAGATGTCCTCCTCCTGCTCCTGAGTAACAGGCTCCAATAGCTCTGTGCTCACCTGCTGCTCCTGTGGAATGGAGGTGAGGGACTGAATGGCCTCTTCACATTCTTTACAGCTTTTCTTGATGAAAGGCCATTCTCCTGTTTCTGTAGAACTTCATCAAAATCTAACTGATGTATTTCTGTTTTTGACTCTCAGTAATGGAGCAAACAGGCTGACTGGCAGAATTCGGATGCTGAATGGCCTCCTCCTGTTCCCATGTTATATACTGAAGAGTCAATAGACTCTCAGAGATGTACAGCATGGAAAAAGATCGTTCAGTCTGGTCATCCATACCGCCAAATATCCTAAATTAATCTCGTCCCCGTTGCCAGCAATTGGCCCATCTCCCTCTACACACTTCCCATGCATGTATCCATCCAAATGCTTTTTAAATGGTGTAACTGTACCTGCCTCCACCACCTCTTTTGTCTGTTCAATCCATACACACAGCAGTCTCTGTGTGAAAATGTTGTCCCTCATGTCCCTTTTTAGTATCTTTCTCCTCTCACCTTAAACCTTTGTCTTCTAATTTTGGACACGTCTATCCTGGGAAAAGAAATTGACTCTTTACCTTATCTATGCCGCTCATGATTTTATAAACCTCTTTAAGGTCACCCCTCAGCCTCAACACTTGAAAATAGCCCCCGCCTATTCAAACTCTCCCTGTCACTCTGACCCTCCAATACCTGCAACATTCTTTTACATCTCTTCTGCACCCTTTCAAGTTTGACAACACCTTTCTGACAGCAGGGAGACCAGAATTAAAGGCAATATTACAAAAGTGGCCAAATCAATGTCCTGTACAGATTTAACATGTCATGCAAATGCTTTGACTCAAAGCACACACCAATAAAGGGAAGATCACCAAATGCCTTCATCACTGAGCTATCTACCTGTGACAGCACTTTCAAGGAACGGAGAACCTGCACCACTAGTCTAGCTTTGCTGCCTCACAGGGCAGTGACCTGGGTTTAATTCTATCCTTGAATGACTGGCTGTGCGGAGTTTGTACATTCTCCCCATGTCTGTGTGAGTTTCCTCTGGGTGTTATATTTTACTCCGACAGTGTAAGGATATACAGGTAAGGGTAGATTGGCCATGCTGGATTGCGCACCGTACCCAGGGATGTGTAGGGGAGGTGGATTACCCATGGGAAATGCAGGCTCAGAGGGATAGGGCAGGTGTTTGTCCAGTGGGATACTGTTTAGAGGGTCGGTGTGGCCTCGATGGGCCAAAAAGCCTGTTTCCTAACTGGAGGGATTCGATCATTTCTATGGTGTTCTCCTTAATTTCAGATTTCCACAGGAACCTACCTATATGCCTTGCCTTGATTTGTCTTGCCAAAATGCAACACCTCACATTTAAATAAAATAAACTCTATCTGCCACTCGGTTCACCTAAACAAGGTCCCATTATAGTCTTAGAGATCATTCTTCACTGTCGACTAAACCAACAAATTTGGAATTGTCTACAACCTTACTTACCATACTTCATATACTCAAATGCAAATGATTTGTATAAGTGACAAAAGGCAATGGACCCATTATTAATCTTTGCAGGACGCCACTGGTTACATGTCTGCAGGTTTAATGAACAAATGTCACTGTCATGCCCTGTCTCCAATATTCAAGAAAGTTTTTGATCTTAGTGGCGAATTCTCCCTGGATCCCAGCCAGTCTTGCCTTGCTAATCAGTCTACCATGTCGACCATTTTGGTTTTCTGACTGAATTCCATAAAGACAACATCCACTGTCCTGCCTTCATCAATCATCTTCATCACTTCCTCAAAAGATTACACCGAGTCAGTGAGACGTGATCGCCAATGTACAAAGCCCTCTTCAGTCCTTGTCTTTTCAAATGAATACACATCCTTTCCCACAAAATCCCCTCGAACACTTTAGTCACCATTGACGTCAAGCTCAGCGATCTATGGTTACCTGTTTTTTTTTTCCCTTACTTTCTTTTATAATGGCAGTATTTTAGCAGCCCTCCAGTTTTTTGACACCTCACCTGTGGAAATCGATGATACAAATGCATCAGCAAAATGCAGACCAATTTTTTTTCTAGCTTCCCACATACATTTGGGATACAACTGAGCAGGTCCCAGGGATTTGTTCACCTTTATGTGTTTTAATATGTCAAACACCTCCTTGTAATATAGACACTTTCCAATGTATCACTATATATTTATTCATTCTCTCGCTCTTGTAACCTCCTCCTCATTAAATACTGAGGAGAAGGTTTTGTTTCGTATTTCTCAAATCTCCTGTGGTTCCACACAAAGGTAGTCTTACTGATCTTTAAGGGGCCCTGTTCTCTCCCTACTTAATCTTTTACCATTAAAGGATTTGTAGAATTTCTTCAATGCCTCGTTAACCCTATTTCTAAAGCCATCTCATGTCCACATTTTTCTGGCCCGATTTCCCCATTGACTATGCACTTGCTGCCCTTATACACCTCTCGGGATTCACCTAATCACAGCTCTGTTTACCTGACATATGCCTCCTTCCTTACCTTGACCATAACATCAATATATCTAACCATCCAGCACTCCCTGCACCCACCAGCCTTGCCCATCTCACTAATAGGAACACGTTGGCTCTGGACTCTCTGAAACCACGTTTTGATGGCCTTGCATTTTCCAACCATCCCTTTACCTGTGAATAGGGTATTCCAATCAGCCTTTCACAGGGCTCGCCTAACACTGTCAAAAATTGGCCTTATTCAAAGTTAGAACTTTAACGTTTACATCAGGTCTTTCCTATTCCACAACTAATTTAAAACTAATATTTATTCGTAACAGAAGGTTAACAAAACACTTCCTGCCCTGCTGTAACAGGCTCGAGAGGCTGAATGGGCTCCTCGTGGCCCTCTGTAATAGACTGGAAAGGTTGAATGGCCTCCTCTCCTGTCCTTGTGTAACAGACCCGAGACATTAAGTGAGACAGCAACCCGTGGATTACGAGCAGCCATTAAACTGTATCTGATGGAGGTCCATCCCTTTTCAGTTACAGAAAAACAACCAACACAATGTACTCCCGGTGCCCTCTCAGTAACACCTCATATAGCTGCAGCGACATATCTTTTCGTTTTGAATGATTCTGTTGGCAAAATATGCTGAAAAATGTGTTGCTGGAAAAGCATAAAACATCAATTTTCCTGCTTCATGGATGCTGCCTGATCTGCTGCGCTTTTCAAGCAACACATTTTTCAGCTCTGATCTCCAGCATCTGCAGTCCTCACTTTCTCCTTGTTGGCAAAATGTGCCAATATTCGAGATTACCACCTTTTCAAGTAGCAACAGGCTAATATGGGCTGAATGGCCTTCTATTATCCCTCTGTAAGAGGTCCATAGGGACAGAATTGTTTCGGCCTGTTGCTGAGCAGCAGTCTCAATGTTCTGTCCCAAGGTTATGAAAGGATTTGCTAGAAGGGCACTCAAAACCAGGAGTAGCCTCACACTGGTCAATAAGGAATCTAGAAACTTGCCCACCCGACTTTTAGTTATGCAGCCGATCTGTTATTTTATAACAGCCTCTTTCAAAATCAGAGTGGAACATATATAGACCCCTGCAGTGTTCTGTTAATTCGCTCATATCCAAGTTTAAAAAAAGATTTGAAGATTTATGATCCATCCCTCAGAAACCCTCATCCATTCCATCCAAACCCAGTAAATATTCTCTTGTGTAGTTATATGAAAAGTGATGTGTAGAACTGGTTAATTGAACCTGTTTGCTCAGTCATGATTTGGACTGGGATGTACAAAGTTAAAATTACACAACACCAGGTTATAGTCCAACAGGTTTAATTGGAAGCACACTAGCTTTCGGAGCGACGCTCCTTCATCAGGTGATAGTGGAGGACACAATTCTACGGCATAGAATTTATCGCAAAAATTTACAGTGTGATGTAACTGAAATTATTCATTGAAAAATACCTTGATTGTCTGTTGAGTTTTTCATCTGTTTGAATACTATGATAGTTTCACTTCATTTATTTGTGTAAATCACGAAACCTTTTCTAAAAATAAAATGTTGCATTCTCGGGTTAGCTGTAACAGTGAGTGTTAGCTAGACAATATGTTGAAGGTGTTAGCCCTCTGTGTTCTCTGTCTATGCCATGATGTGTAGATTGATTCTAATCTGAAAAGTGACATAACAGAGTTTTACATGACTCCATGCAGTTTTTGAGCTCAGGGCTTTACATGAATTCACGAAATTTTTGAACAAATTTCAAGTACAACTCTGCAAGTACAAATTCATCCCACAAAATATATGTGTGCATGTGGGTCTTTGTCGGTTTGTGTGTGTGTGTGTGTCTGTGTCTGTCTGGATTGGCGGGTTTGTGAGTGTGAGAGAGAATGTACATGTGTGTGTAGTGATGTGGAGTGTCTTAAGTCTGTGAGGGGGTACATGTGTGAGTGTGGGAGTGTGTGTGCATGTCTGGGGTGAGGTATTGAAAATGTCTGTGAGAGAGAGTGTATATATGTGTGCATGAGTGTAGAATGGTCTAAGTCTCTGAGAGGATGACTGTTTGATTGTGGGAGTGTGTGTGTCTGTGAGGGTGCATGTGAGTGTCTGTGTGCATGTCTGTGTACATGTGTGTCCGTATGTATGTGTGTGTACAGGAGTGCCTGTGTGTGTATAGTGCAATGGTGGTCACCTCTAATGTGACATGAACCCAAGGTCCCGGTTGAAGCCCTCCCTATGTGCATCAAAATTAGCTATCAGCCTCTGCTCGGGCAACTTTCACTGCTGCCTGTCCTGAAGTCCGCCTTGGAGGATGGTCACCAGAAAGTCCGAGGTTGAAGGTCCTGGACCACTGAAGTGTTCCCCAACTGGGAGGGAACCCTCCAGTCTGTTGATTGTTGTGTGGTGCCCATTCATCCGTTGTCGTAGCCTTTGACAACCGGTTTCCCAGAGTTTGTTCAGTGACTGTGATTAATGCTAAACTCCATGGATTCTAATTATTCCAGTGGAAGGTTTCCATATTTAAATGATAAATGTGTGCCGTTCAATGTGTTATCCCATAACATGATCAGAGCATCACAGCACTGACAGGGATCAGCAGATTTGGAGAGAGGGGAAGGAGAGATCAGAATCTGAGAACATTAGACTGGAATGTTCCAAAAATGTATCAGAATCTGGAAACATTGCACTGGCATGTTCCAACCATAGACAGGAGTTTATTATGTATGGTATCTTTCTGCATTTTATTGCTGGTCATTATCATTGCGGATCTATTACGCTCTTCTCATTATTTGAGATTTTTATTATCCTTTCCTGGCAATCGTAGGTGTTCCTGGTAAGTGTCACTGACCAGATTTTTTTTCTATAAACCGGTTATGACTGTATTACTGTTCTTTCATATAGTCTACACTTCTTGTCACTGTTAAATTTCCTGTTAAAACTTTCAATCCATATATTCACTCTACAGAGTACTAATAACTACATCAATGAATGTGTTCAATTACTGTCTCCCTCTCTGCTCTGGCAGTGTTACTCATGGGTCTCTATGTTGACCTACTCAGTTCCAGCTGCGAACTACAATTTACTGTATCATTGCCTTTGTTATTTACATATTAAGAGCATAGAGGTCACTCTCTACTGTTCTGGTTGCAAACTTCAATTCCTTCCACTCTTTCCATCCCCTCCCTGGCCAATATCTGCTGCTGAAGCAGACAAGTCACAACTGTGGAGATCCCTTTGAACATGAGCTGATTCTTGACACCATACCCTGACCATTTCTAACTTTAAATACTCACCACTCCAGAATATATCTCACTGGTTTAGTCCATCTGCTGTTTGAACCTTGAGCTATGAAATACAGTCTTAATAAAGTTAATAATCTGCTGCTGACGGTCCCGGCTACAAAGCTGCCGAAGCAAATCTGATTCGACCTCACACCAAACTCACATCCATCTGTCATTTATGTGCACGCCGATGTATATTGCTATAGTGTCTGGCAATGCCTTTATTTTAACATTCTCAAACACTTTACCTCATCTGGCCATGAAAATTCTCTCGTTCTCTCTCTGTCGATTAACAAAGAGCCTGCCAGTTGTTCTTATTTGAAATAATTTCCACCATGTGCGTTCCTTCTCAAACAATGAGTTTCGCATTCAACCACGCCAATCGCACATACACACGCACTCTCCCTCAGTTTCAGATGAACACACGCACACAGCAAATCTTCCCATTGTCGGCAGTAATCTGATGCGAGGATAGTTAGCATATGAGAGTAAAGTTTGCAATACTCTCTACGCTGGGCAGATAGTGCAGTTTACTGAGCAACACACTAGCATGCTCTGCACAGTCCTCCATGCTGGGCTGTCATCTTGTCCCAGTTTATGTTGTTTGTGGTGTTCTGTGATGTAGATTCAGAATTTGATGTAACAAACCATTTCAGCTGATCTGACAATGCCTTTATTCAATGTTGTCATTCTTGTAAGTTTTCTCTCGAAGATCTCACTTCTCCAGTTAGTCCCACTGCCCTGTCTTTTTCTCCATATTTCCACAACATTTTTCAGTTAATTAACTGCCTGTTTCTGTCTTTAATGTGAATCTTTCTGTCCCTCTGTATCTTTCCCTGGCCTTTGCTTTTGGCTCCCTAGTGTATGGAGTGCTGGCATTGTGAAGCTGAGAAACAGTGAAGTGGTGTGTGTCAGGCTGTTGTTCACTTCCCAGTATGTCCCACGTGATGGTCCACGGACAGGGGTGTTTCAGAATTTATGAGATAGATCCTTGTAAATTGGTCTGTACCTGAATTTGTCCCTCTCAGGTGACCTTGTGATCAGTAGCACGAGGAAGCCCGGAGAGTAAAGGACCAGGCATCTAAATTGTGTGACAATGATGTCACTTTAAAAAAAAAGTGATTTTCTCCTTTTTTCTCCTTTAAGATAAGAGATCTTAAAGGCCAAACTGCCTACTGAAAACGGCTAAAGTAAATAACATACGACGCTTTTAGGGTTTTTAATAAATAGTAGTAACAACGGCCTAGTAAGTTATCCCCAGCTGCTACTCTGTCTGAAACCTGACTTGATGCTGATTCCTCCTCAATTGGAGAACTGTATGCAAGAATGTCTGCCTGAATGTTCCTTTATGCAAATGTGTGTGTTTATGGGATGTTAGTATATTGGAACAGTTCATCTGTAGAAGGTACTGTATCCATTATTCAGTTCAGGTTTTCAATAGTTAAATTATTCTAAATTCCTCTTCATTTCGAATGGATTTTCATTAGAGTCTTTAAATATATTGTGTTTTACTTAATGGTGAGAGGTTTGACTAGTAGCATCACATTTGGAACACCATTTCACATCTACCTTTAAAATAATAAAGGTTTGGCATCCAAGCTACCCTCTTAAACTAGTTTGAGGCAGTCTGGTTGGTCTGTAGCAAACTGGGGACTCTTGTCTGGTTCTGTATCGATAATACCATATTGGGTTTAGAATTACAATCCCTACAGTGTGCAAACAGGCCATTCGACCCAACAAGTCCACACCGACCCTCCGAGGAGTAACCTACCCAGACCCATTCCTCTACCCTATTATTACACATTTACCCCGACTAAGGCACATAACCCACATATCCCTGAAAACTATGAACAATTTAGCATGGCCAATTCACCTGACATGCACATCTTTGGATTGTGGGAGGAAACCAGAGAATCCAGAATAAGCTCATGTAGAAACTGGAGAGTATGCACCGGGAGACTATTGGGTTCAAAGGTCGTGTATGGCAGTTGTTAGTGTCTTTTGTTGCGGATGTTGAATTCGGTTGGTTTAAACAGTGTTTTGTGTATAAAGACTCTTTCAGTCACTAAGAGTCCTCTGGGTGTGGAAGAAGTAAATTTGGGGGTTTTACAAAAGGTAATGAAGGCAAAGCTGTAGGAATTGACAGACAAGCTGGAGTTGGGTTTGCTTTTGTCTGTGAAAAAATGAGAGATACTTACAGCTATAGCTCCGCCATTACATTGTGTTGAACTGCCATTAGACTCTTTGGAAATAGCTGGAATTCAATTTCAAATGAGGCACTTTGAACATGAGAAGGAATTGAAACAGTTTGACTTATGATGAAAAGTAGAAATAAAAGAAAAGGAAATGAAGAAGAAAGAGAGGAAAGGACAGAAGAAAAGCAGAGAGTTTCAATTTAAAATGTTAGCAATTAGAGAGGAAAGTTGACATAGAGGGCGGTGATGAAGGTAGCAGGTCGGCAGGATGAGGACGATAGTGAGGTTGAGCAACCCTATTGTAAGCAATGGCCTAATGGGGTTCTGTTTAACTACATCCAGGCATTATCTACATTTGATGAGAAGGATGGGAAGCCTTTTGAATTTCATTTGAGAATTTGGCTAAACAAATGCAGTGCCCAGTGACCATGTGGATTTAGTTGATCAAAACAAAGCTGATAGGTATTTGAATCCCTATCGGAGGAAGAATCTGGCCAATATGGGGTGGTGAAGAAAGCCATCTGAAATCTATATGAGCTTGGGCCAGAGGCCAATAGACAACATCGAAAAAAGGTTCACTGGTTAAACGCACGTTGAGTTTGAAAGGATCAAACAAAGTCATTTTGAAAGGTGGGTAAGGGTATTAAAAACAGAACAAACCTATGGCACTCTTAGAGAGATTCTTTTTTGGAGAAGTTCAACAATTGACTTCCTGCAGTCGTGAGAACTCGTGTGGAAGAGCAGAGAGTAACAATGGCAAGGTTAGACGCTGAAATGTCTGATGATGATGATTGAGTTCAGAAATCAAAGTTTGATTTCTGTGAGAGATTGAGAAGATTGTGCGAGATCTTATTTAAAACATATACCTGTGAGAGTAAGGTTTACTGGCATAGGCCAGGAGTAGCAGGTAAAGAGGTTAGAGCATTAAGAGGTACAGAAGTATGTAACTCTGTTATGCTGAGACATGAGGAGCTATGTCATTCAGAAGGACTATTGGAGAGATGAGAAGTGCTCCATTATGTAACTTTTGGTTGGAGTGCCCAGTGGAAACGCCAACAGATTTATGCCACAATGACGAAGGAGGCCTTGAGCTTGGTGTTGGCGTTACAACATTTCAGCAGTTAAATTGCGAATAACATACATGAGACAAATCTTTATCACTGATTGTGACCCCTTAAAGTTTTTGGAGAAGTTTAGGAAGAAAAATACCAGTCTGTTTCAATTGAGCTTATTATTGCTGCCATTCAGTTTGAAATTATACAGGTGACAGGGCGAGAAAACCTAAGTTTTGACACGTTGTGGGGACTTGGATGAAGAAAGACAAAGGCATTCTGTGGCAGGAGTAAAATGACTGAAATCGAAACTAGTTGTCAACATTTGTATGCTAAGAGTAAATGTAAAGCATATTCATTCCAGTCTGCTAATAGAGGGAGATTAGGTGGTCTAAATTGAATCCACTTTTGTATATTGATAGATCATTCTATTAAAGATGGAGTTGTGAGAATACTATCACTGTAAAAGGGTTATTTTCTCTTGGGTTTTTTTTGAAGGGAGGTTTTAAAGGCAGAGGTGCAGAGCTGCTGTCTGAAAACAGTTTAAGTAAATAACTTAGATTTTAGGTTTCATTAAAACAGTGGTAACAATGGAAGGGCAGTGGCCAGCTCTCCCAGACGAGGGTTTCTCATTTTGTTTTTAGCTGAACCATTCAGAAGCTGCTGGGGATCCCAAAAGTGTTTGAAGTTTCAATTAATGATCCCCAGCTGCTTTTCTCTGAGATCTCTGTTGATGTTGTTTCCTCCTGGATTGGAAAACTGCTGGAAGGATCTGTATTTGATATATCTTTGTGCTATCCTGCTATCTCTCAATCCTAAAACTCCAGCCTCTTTTGTAGATTGCGCCACATGAAAAAAAATCCACTCCACATCTACACATTCAACTACTTTTAGCATTTTACAGACCTCAATGAGATCTCCTTTCATTCTTAAAAACTCGAGAGTAAAAGCCTAAACTGCTCAATTTCTCTTCATAAGACAAACACTTCAATATGGAATCAATCTGATGAAGCTCTTCTGAATTGCCTCCAATGGAAATACCTCATTCTGCAGGACACCCAAACTGTACTCCAGTTACAGCCTCACTAATGCCTTACATAGCTACACCAACACTCCCCACCTTTCTACTCTATCCTTTTATAAATAAACACTGAAATTAGGCTTGCATTTCTCATTACTTACAGTACCCACAGGCAGGTTTTCTGTGATATGCAAGCAGACACCCAGATCCCTCTGCACCTAAACACTTTGAAATTTCTGTCCATTTCGATAATAATTTGGCTTTATATTATAGTGGCCAACTTGAATAGCCCCATATTTGTTCACTTTAAGTTTCCTGCCAAATGTTGGCCAATTCGCTCAACCTATCCATATAGTTTTAAAACTCTTGCATCATCATTCCGAAGTAATTTCCTACCAATGCTAGTGTCATCTGAAAATGTGGCATCGCATTTTCTATCCCATCAACCGAGTACAGTAATACCATCGATCGCAAATATATGAGACATGAGTACTGAAATCAATGGCACCCCACAAATTGTATTTGCCAAAAGAAAATGACACATTTATTCCATCTGACTCCATTTTGTGGTTAACCAATCCTCCATCCAAGCGAATAAAATACTCCTAAACCCATGTTGTCTGATCTTACCATTTACTCTTTGGAGAAGCGACATATCCGATGCCTTCAGGAAGACCAGGTATGATTCATCTCCAGGATTCCCACGATCCACCTTGTTTGTGACATCTTCAAATAACTCAAGCAAACAATTCAAACGCAATTTAGCCTTCGTAAAACCACGTTGACTATAACGGATTGTGGTTTAACTTTGCAAATGTCCTGAACAATGGATTCTAACAATTTGCCTTAAATTACAATAGTTTATTGTTACACTTTAGTCCCTAATGTATACCATTATTACAAGTTCTTCCCTTTCAAAAACCTTTACATTTTCTTTGAATTCTTGTATAAGAGATCTGCTCCAAATGCTGTGTAAGAGCCATATGTGGTTGAATGGACTCATCATCCTGCTGGTGTACAAACTCGATGAGCTGACATCTTTCCGGTGTTCCCATGTTGTCATGGGAAGGCCAGAATGACCTCCTGCTGTTTATACTTTAGGGGATTGGGAGATTATGAAATCTTCCTGTTGCTGTCTAACATTTCGAGAGGCTGACGGGTCTTCTCATACTTCTCCATAACAGATGGAAATACTGAACGGTCTCCTCATGTATCCCAGAGATGGGACCGAGGGAGTGATTTGTCTTCTCTTCTTCCCATATAACAATCACGTGTCTAAATTACGTCTTCCTTTCTCATGAAAGAAGTCTCAGATAGTTTTTATCCTTAGCCAAATCCCTTGTAATAGGCTCGGTGTGTCTGAATGGCCTCCTATTATCCCAGTGTAACAATCTCCAGTCACTGTGTGACCTGTTCAAGTTCCTATTTTGCAGACTTGAGGAGGCTGAATTGACTGATCCTGTTGCTGTTTAACAGGATACTGGTGCAGCATGACCTACTGTTATAGGCTCGACTGGCTGATTGGCCCCCTTCTGTAAATGTATGTCAGGCTCCAGAGACTGAATAGACTCGTCCTGTTTTGGTTTAACAGGGTTGAAGGCCTGAATATCCTCCTGTTGTTCCTGTGTAACAGGCTGGAGAAGAGAATGGATTCCTCCACTATCTGTGTAATTCGCTTCACTTGTTGACTTCTTCCGTCATCTGTGTTCAAATAATCTTTAATTTTTGTAAACTCCAATGGCTACTGGGTCAACCTACTCACCCTTTCGTTATAAGCGAGCACCTTCATTGCAGGAATCAGTTGAGGGAACCATCTCTGAGCTGCTTCCAATATAACAATATCCTTTCTTCATTGAAGAGATTAAATCTGTACACACTACTTCAGATGCGATCTCACTAAGACCCTGTACAGCAGCAGCAACACTTTACCAGCCTGCTGTAAAGTTCCCACCCAGGTTAGAGCAGTCTCAGCTGTCTGGGGGAATACAGAGCATTGTTGAAAGATCATTGTCCTTCTCTAATCCAACAGCATAACGGGAGATCTGGAGAAATTAAATTTGAGAAGATCATAAATGATGTGGCGATATGATCTCTACCATTCATCTCCCCAGAGCCCCAGAATCTAGTAAGGTGGAGTGCAAAAACAGCAAGGAGGAGCAAACATTGATGGGAGTTTTATATCAAAGTGAAAGCTGCAATACAAATGCTGGACATGTTATAAAACAGGAAATGAGACATACACATTTGTGGGTACTGCAGTAATAATGTACTGTTTATGTTATATCTAAACTGTGTTAACCCAATTGAATGCTAATGCTGGGAAAAAATAGATTTCATGACCACGTGTGAGATGGTTTACATGAACATTATGTCGAGCACTGAGCTCGAGATCAGGTTATTTAGGAATTGGTGTTGAGTGATCAGAAGAGCTAATTGAAAATTTTGCTGTAAAGGACCTTTTGGGATCAGTGACCACAATGTATTGGTTTTCTTTTATGCTGTTGGAGTACACGGCAGTTTTTGTTTTATTTGAAATAACCGTTATAAATCTGTATCATGCAAGCCATGAAAGTGTGAGGAGAAAGTGGGGACTACAGATGCTGGAGATCAGAGTCCAAGACTGTGGTGCTGGAAAAGCACAGTCAGGCAGCATACGAAGAGCAGATGAATCGATGTTTGGGGCATAAGCCCTTCATCAGGAATGAAGCTTATGGGCCAAGGGGGCTGAGAGATAAATGAGAAGGGGGTGTTGCGGGGGAGGTTAGCAGGGATAGCGATTGGTAGATGAAGGTGGGGTTGAAAGTAATAGGTGATGAAGGGAGACAGAATGCCTCATCTACTGCATCCATTAAACCCAATGGTTTAAGCCTTCTCATCTGCCTCGGGACCCTCCAACCACAGGGGATCATAGTGGATTTCACCATTTCCCATTTCCCCTAATCCCACCTTATCTCAGTCCAACCTTCCAAGTCAGCACCGCCCTTTTGAATATTCGTATGTGTCCACCATCCTTCCTATCAATCGGGTCCACCCTCCTCTCCGACTATCACTTTCAAACCCACCTTCATCTACCTATTAGATGAAAGGAGGCAGCTTAGAAAAATGCCAAGTGTTGCCGTAAGCCAGTGGATTCAGAGAAAAGTAGGACCCAGCAAAGGATGACCAAGAAACTGAGAAGAAAATCAAAAAGAGAAAAAGCGTGCAAACAGAAGAAAAACATGAAGACTGCTAAAAAGCGTCTATCAATGTATGAAATAAAAATAAAAACAAGGTCAAATGTGGAAGAGTTGGTGCGCGTTCAAGATAATTTATTGCAGAGAACGGAGAAATCGCAGGGAAAAGAAACAGTTTCTTTGTGTCTATCTTCATGGAAGAATGTCCTGAAATTCTTCCAGAAATACCAAGTGATCATGGGACTTATGGAAGTAAAGGCTAAGACCATTCTTATCAATGCTGAGATTATCTTTGGAAAAAAAAGCTGGATTGAGTATTTATAAATCAGACAGACTAGTTGTACTTCATACAAGAATTTCAGAGGAAGTAGCGATAGACATGTTGATTGCATCGCGGATTTTCACTTTATTTTCTGACACATTCCCGAAAGGCATTTAGCCAATCTGGATAAGGCAAAGGTTATAAATATTATCCAACAGTTTAAGAAAGGATGATTATGAAGAGTGGTGAACTACAGACCAGTTATCTTGTCATCCGCAGTCGGGTATCTGTTGAACCCGATAACAAAGAACGTGCTAAAAGATATATAGAAGGTAATAATATAACCGGGGAGTGTGAGAATGGATCGATGGAAGGAAAACCAGAAGTTGCAAACATTGTTTTGGAATGGTTTGAAGATCATTCTTGTGGACATAGGCAATGAAGAACAAGTGTATAACGAATAGTTGGATATTCATGAGCCTTTTTTTCAAAAAACTCACACAGTAAGCTCATAAGAAAAGTTAAAGCGAGAGGTATTGGGAAGATTATATGCAAATTAGAAAGTAAAAATTAGGTTTACATTCCTGCGAATGTAATTGGAGTATAGAAGAGGTCGTGCACCATTTGCATCGTGCACCATTTGCATTGGACCAATCTCCATGTCTGAATGTGTTGTATCACAGGCGGCTGTTGGGGTCAAGGGACGAAAGACCCTGAATGAATATTTTAATTAGAATCTGACCATAGGGGAGGTGCCAGAAAACTGGAGAACTGCTAATACCGATTCCACTTCGCAGTAAGGGTGGGAGAGATAGACCAGGGAACTATAGACGAGTGAGTATTAGATCACTGTTAAGGAAACTACTGGAGAAAATAGTGAAGGAGAAAATCGAACTCCAATCAGATTCGCAAGGTTTGATCAGGGATAATCATTATGACTTTATCAGAAGGAAGTCATATCCAATGCGTTTGATTGAATTAGTTTGAGGAAGTCGATTGTTTTGTTTTTTAGGAAGGCCTTTGACAAATTTCCACCTGGGAAACTGAAAAATAAAGTAATATCTCACAATATGAAGCAAAACTTGACACGTTACAACAAAAATTGTCTTAGTAGCCGGAGGCAGAGTGTGGTGGGAGAAGGCTGTTTGTGTGACTGGAGACCAATGTCCCCTGGTGTACCACAGGCATCAGTGCTGTGTCCCTTACTGTTTGTGTTATTCATAACAAAATATAGATCTGAATGTGGAGGGGTCTAGGTGGCGAGTGGGGGAGATGTGATAAGTAAGTGTATGTTTGACATAAAGATTGCCTGAGTGTTTAGCAGTGAGGAGGAAGGCCTTAAGTTACAGGAAGATGCAGATGGAATGGTCAGATGGGCAGCTCAATGGCAGATAGAATGTAACCCTGATAAAGATGAGGTGATGCACTTTGGGAGAAGGAACCGGTCAGGGGAGGACTCAATGAATGGCAGCACACTGGGAACCTCAGTGTGTGCTTCTCCACACATTCCTGAATGTGACTGAACAGATTAATGGACTAGTTAAGAATTTGAACTTGGGTGTTGTGTTTCCGAATGAGGGCATGGATTATAAGAGCAATACAGGGTTTTGGTTCAGCCAAACTGGAGTACTGTGTGTAGTTCTGGGAGCCACAGTCCAGGAAGGATGTGATTGTGCACACGTGATTCACCAGGATGTTCCCTGGGATGGAACATATCAGCTATGGAGAGAGGCTGGATACGCCCGGTTTTTTTGCTTTGGAGCAGAGAAAGCTGAGGGGTCCGTGATTCAGGAGGATAAGATTATGAGGAAGACACGGACAGGGTGGATAGACAGCAGCTGTTCCTTTTAGTGAGAGGGTCAAGAACAAAGGAGCTCGCTTTTAAAGTGAAGAGTTTGAGGTTCAGAGAGGATTTCAATATTTTTTTCACCCAGAGGATGTTGGGTTCTGGGATTACTTCCTGAGAGGGGAATTATCACGGATAACCTCACAATCGTTAAAAAGTACTTGGATAAGCAGTTGGAAGTGTCACATCATTCCAGGCTATGGGCCTGCTGTAGGAAAGTGAGACTAATATAGATCGTGCTGTACTTCTATTGGCACAGAGTCTATGCTCCTGTGAGCGAATGTTGTGGAAGGTCAATCATTGAGCAGTTTAAGGCAGGATTTGATGGGTTGCTGAAAACTATATTCACAAGGGTTATAAGAATGAACTGTAATAACTTGTTAAATCATATCAATGTGAGAAACATGAGAAAACAAATGCAGTTTCCTTATAGTTTGAAACCAGAGAATGGAGAATGGGGAACAGGGAAATGACGGAAATATGAAGCAATACTGTAGTTCTGTCTTCACAGAACATTCAAACAATACAAGGAAAACCAAGTCTGGTGTGGTAAAATAGTAGAGTACATGGAACATAGAACATAGTAAGTAAATGGTTTAGGAAAAATTATTAGGGCTGAAAGTAATGGTCATAGACAACACTAACATAGATTTATGAAATGGGAATTATGTTTGAGAAACAGACTGAGAGACAAATGAAAGAGAAGCAGTGGATGTAGAACATTTTGATTTTCAGAAAAACTTTGGTAAAACTCCAAGCCCAGATTGCAAAATCAAACTGTGGGACATCTCCGACTGGCTTGAAAGGCGGTTGGAGCGGGAGGGGGAGGATCCATTTGTTGTGGTCCACGTTGGGACTAACAACATAGGCAATGCTGGGGTGGAGGACCTGTTTGGGGATGATCAAGCACTAGGAAGGAAATTGAAGTACAGTTCCTCAAGGGTCATAATCTCTGGATTACTGCCCGAGCCACGTGCCAATTGGCATAGGGATAAGAAAATTAGGGCAGTAAACACATTGCTAAGGGATTGAAGGGACAAAGAGGGATTCCACTTCATGGGGCATTGGCATCAGTTTTGGACCCAGCGGGATCTGTATCGTTGGAACGGTCTCCACCTGAACCGATCTGGTACCATATTCTAGCGAAGAGTAAAAAAGGGTGGTCAGTAGGACTTTAAACTTCTGAACTGGAGCGAAGTGAAAGTGAAAGCGACAGGGAGTATGGAGTTAAATGGAAAGATAAGCAGCCGAAAGCATGTGTACCGGTGAATTTCAGCTTGAGGCAGACTAGAAATGCTGCAAAAAGGAAGGATAAATCAGGACATCTTATGACTTCCAATATCTCTAATGATCAGAAAGTTAGCATTAAGGCACTTTACCTGAATGCTCATAGCATTCGTAACAAAGTAGATGAACTAATGGCACAGTTCATCGAGAATGATTATGATGCGGTAGGCATCACAGAGACGTGGTTGCAGGGGGTTCAGGACTGGCTGTTAAACATCCAAGGATTTACAACTTATCGAAAAGACAGGGAGGTCGGCAGAGGAGGCGGGTTTGCCTTGTTAGTTAAGAACAAAATTAAATCTATGGCACTGAATGACATAGGGTCGAATGATGTGGAGTCTGTGTGGGTGGAATTGAGGAATGACAGAGGCAAAAAAACCATAATGGGAGTTATGTATAGACCTCCGAACAGCGGTCAGGACCAGGGGTGCAACATGAACCAGGAAATAGAGAAGGCGCGTCGGAAAGGCAAGGTCACGGTGATCATGGGGAACTTCAATATGCAGGTGGACTGGGTAAATAATGTTGCCAGTGGATCTAAAGAAAGGGAATTCATAGAATGCTTGCAGGATGGATTTTTGGAACAGCTTGTCATGGAGCCCACAGGGATCAGGCTATTCTGTACCTAGTGCTGTGTAATGAACCAGACTTTATAAAATATCTTAAAGTAAGGGAACACTTAGGAAGCAGCGATCATAATATGGGAGAGTTCAGTCTGCAGTTTGAAAGAGAGAAGGCAAAATCGGATGTAATGGTGTTACAGTTAAATAAAGGTAATTCTGAGGGCATGAGAGAGGAACTGACCAAAATCAACTGGAAGCAGAGCCTAGCGGGGAAGACAGAACAGAAAAAATGGCAGGAGTTTGTGGGTATAATTGACGACACAGTACAGAGGTTCATCCCCAATAAAAGAAAGATTATCCGGGGAGGGATTAGACAGCCATGGCTGACAAAGGAAGTCAGGAAATGTATCAGAGAAAAAGAGAGATCCTATAACGTGGCCAAAAGCACTGGGAAATCAGAAGATTGGGAAAGCTACAAAAACAAACGGAGGATAACAAAGAGAGAAATAAGGAAGGAGAGGATCACATATGAAGGTAGGCTAGCCAGAAGTATTAGAAATGATAGTAAAAGTTTCTTTCAATACATAAGAAACAAAAGATGGAAAATTATAGCAGCATCCAAGGAGCAGGAGAATCAACGTTTCGGGTATGAGCCCTTCTTCAGTCTCATGCCCGAAACGTCGATTCTCCGGCTCCTTGGATGCTGCCTTACCTGTTGCGCTTTTCAAGCAACACATTTTCAGCTCTGATCTCCAGTATCTGCAGTCCTCACTTTCTCCATGGAAAATTATAGGCCAATTAGCCTAACCTCGGTTGTTGGTAAAATTCTAGAATCCATCGTTAAGGATTAATTCTTGTAAGATCAGGGTCGGAAAAGAACAAATTAACATGGATTTTGTAAGAGGAGGTCGTGCCTGACAAACCTGCTGGAATTCTTGAAAGGGGTGACAAGTGGGTTAGATCAGGGAAACCCAGTGGATGTGGTCTATCTAGACTTCCTAAAGTCCATTGATAAGGTGCCACACGGGAGGCTGCTGAGTAAGGTGAGGGCCCATGGTGTTCGAGGTGTGCTACTGGGATGGATTGAGGATTGGCTGTCTGACAGAAGGCAGAGAGTTGGAATAAGAGGTTCTTTTTCAGAATGGCAGCCGGTGACAAGCGGTGTCCCGCAGGGTTCAGTGTTGGGGCCGCAGCTTTTTACGTAATATATTAATGATCTGGATGAAGAGACTGCGGGAATTCCAGCGAAGTTTGCCGATGATACTAAGTTAGGTGGACAGGCAGGTAGTTCTGAGGAAGTGGGGAGGCTGCACAAGGATCTAGACAGTTTGGGAGAGTGGTCCAGGAAATGGCTGATGGAATTCAATGTGAGCAAATGTGAGGTCTTGCAGTTTGGAAAAAAGAATACAAGCATGGACCACTTTCTAAACAGTGAGAAAATTCATAAAGCCAAACTACAAAGGGATCTGGGAGTGCTAGTTGAGGATTCTCTAAAGGTAAACATGCAGATTGAGTCCGTGATTAAGAAAGTGAATGCAATGTTGTCATTTATCTCAAGAGGGTTGGAATATAAAAGCAGCGATGTGCTACTGAGACGTTATAAAGCTCTGGTTAGGCCCCATTTGGAGTACTGTGTCCAGAATTGGGCCCCACACCTCAGGAGGGACATACTGGCACTGGAGCGTGCTAGCAGAGATTCACACGGATGATCCCTGGAATGGTAGGTCTAACTAATGAGGAACGGCTGAGGATCCTGGGATTGTATTCATTGGAGGTTAGAAGTTAAGGGGAGACCTAAGAGAAACTTACAAGATAATACATGACTTGTAAAAGGTGAACGCTAGGAAATTGTTTCTGTTAGTCGTGGAGACGAGGACCCATGGGCACAGCCTTAGAATCAGAGGGGGTCAATTCAGAACAGAAATGCGGAGACATTTCTTCAGCCAGAGAGTGATAGGCCTGTGGAATTCATTGCCGCAGAGGGCAGTGGAGGCTGGATGCTAAATGTCTTCAAGGCAGAGATTGATAAATTCTTGATGTTACAAGGAATTAAGGGCTACGGGGAGAATGCGGGTAAGTAGAGTTGAAATGCCCATCAGCCATGATTAAATGGCGGAGTGGACTCGATGGGCTGAATGGCCTTACTTCCGCTCCTTTGTCTTTTGGTCTTATGGTCTAAATCTTAGTGGATTGGGGATAATATGTGGACATGTTTCTAGAATGGGACAGCTGGCAGAAAATAGTGAATTGAAATAAGCAGACTCGTGAAGCAACAGCTTGACATTGTCTGTAAGATATGATTATGTGAGTATGACTATATCCCAGACACCCCATCATCTTCCCCGGATATCTCTTGTCTCATCAGCAGGACAGACACAGCAGAAGTGGCGGCACAGCTGGAAGTGAATTGCTCTGGGAGTTCTCAACAGCGACTCTGTATCCCATGAAGTCTAATGGCGTTAGTTTACACATGGGAAAGGAAACTCCTGCTGATTACCATGTACCAGCCTCTCTCAACTGATGAATTAGTACTCCTCTATGTTGATCAACACTTGGAGGAAGCACTGAGGGTAGCACGGATGCAAGATGTACTCTGGGTGGAGGATTTCAGTGTCCACCTCCAAGCGTATCTGAGCTACAGCAATACTGATCAAACTGGCCGGGTTCTAAAGGATATAACTGCTAGACTGGTTCTGCGGCAGGTGGTGAAGGAACCAACAAAAGGAAAATACATATTTGACCACAGCCTTACTAATCTGCCATTTGCAGAATTATCTGTCCATGACAGGATCGGTAAGAGCGCCCACCGCATTGTCATTGTGGAGACAAAGTCACACCTTCACATTGAGAATAGCCTCCACCATTTTGGGTGGTACTATCACGGTGCTAAATAGGGCAGAATTCGAACAGATCTAGAAGCTTAAGTCTGGGTGTCCATAAGGTGTTGTGGATCATGAATAGCAGCAGAATTGTACAGCCACACAACCTCATGATCTGGCATATCCCCCTCGCAACAATTACCATCACTCCAGAGGATCAACATTGGTTCAATGGAGTGTGCAGGATGGCAGGAGCAGGACCAGGCAAACCTGAAAGTGAGGTGTCAGCCTGATGAAGCCACCAAACAGGACAACTTGTGCTCCAAACAGCATAAGCAGTAAGTGATAGACAGAGCTAAGTCATCCCACAAGCAAAGGATCAGATCTAAGCTCTGCAGGCCTTTGACATCTAGTCGAGAAACGTTGGGGACAATTAAACAATTCACTGGAGGAAGAGATTCCACAAATAACCCCTTCTTCCATGATGGAAGAGCCCAGCACTTCAGTGTATAAGATAAAGCTGATGCATTCGCAACAATCTTCAGTCAGAAATGTTGAGTGGATGATCCATTTCAGCCTCTTCCAGTGGTCTGCAGCAATTCAGTTACCAGTCATCAACCAATTCGATTCAGTCCACGCGATATCCAGAAACGATTGGAGATACTGGATATTCCAAAAGGTCCATAATCTGACAACATTCTGGCAATAGTACTGAAAACATGAGCTCCATATCTTGCCACTCCCTTAGCCAAACTGTTTCAATACAGTTACAACAATGGCTTTTCACGATTTTATGGAAAATTACCCCAAGTATCTTCTATATATAAAAAGCAGAACAAATCCAATCGGGCCAAATACCACCCCATCAGTCTACTCTCGATCATCAGTAAAGTGGTGGAAGGAGTCAGTGTTTTTCAGCAACACTTGCTCAGCAATACGCTGGTCAATGATGCCCAGGTTGGGCTCCCTCAGGGCCACTCAGCTCCTGACCTCATTACTGTGGTTCAAACATGGACAAAAGAGATGAATTCCAGAGGAGGGGTGAGAGTGATAGCCCTTTAAATCAAGGCTGCCTCCTACCAAATGTGGCATCAAGTGGCTTTGGCAAAACTGGAATCAATGGGTATTGGGGCGAACTCCCCGCTGGTAAGAATCATACCTGGCACGTAGGACGATGGTCATGGTTGAAAAAGGTCAGTCAACTCAGCTCCAGGAAAAGCAGTGGCCTCGGCTGAAAACCTCTTCATGGCTGCTTCATCAATTACCTTCCCTCCATTTTAAGGTCAGAAGTGGGGATGTTCGGCAATGATTGTACAAAATTCTGCAAATATTTGTGGCTCCTCAGATACTGAAGCAGTCCATGTTCAAATGCGACAAGATCTGGACAGTATCCAGGCTGACAAGTGGCAAGTAATATTCAGGCCACGCAAATGCGAGACCGTGACCATCACCAATAAAATATAATCTAACCTGCCCCTTGGCATTCAATGGTGTTACTATCACTGAATCCCCCAGTATCAAAGTCCTGGTGGGTAATCATTGCTCAGAAACTCACTGGTCTCACCACATAAACACAGTAACTGCAAGAGCAGGTCAGAAGCTAGGAATGCTGCGGCGAGTAACTCACATCCTGACTTCCAAAAGTCTGTCCACCATCTACAATGCATAAATCAGAAGTGTGATCGAAGACTCCCAATTTGTCTGGATGAGTGCAGTTCCAACAACACTCAAGAAGCTTTATACCATCCAGGACAAAGCAGCCAGTCTGACTGTCCCTTCATCCACAATGCTCCACCATCAACGCTCAGCAGCAGCAGCAGCAGTGTTTTACTATCTACATGCTGCTATGAAATGATTCACCAAAGATCCTGAGAGACCACCTTCCCAACTCACGACCACGTCCATCTAGAAGGACAAGGGATGCAGATGTATGGAAAAACCATCATGTTTCACTTCCCGTCCAAGCCATTCACCATCCTGACTTGGAAATATATCACCACCCCTTCACAGTCGCTGGGTCGCTGGCATTGTCGGTCAACCACAGCAGGTGGACTGCAGCGGTGAACAAGGCAGCTCAGCACCACCTTCTCAAGGGCAATTAGGGACAGGCAATAATTGCTGGCCCAGCCAGTGACTCCGAGATTCACGAAATAAATAAATAGATTTTAACAGAGGAAGTTTGCTGAGGTGTCGCAGGGATCAGTGCTTGGGGCCCAGCTGTTCACAATGCCCTTTAAACATTTGGTTGCTGGAATCAGATACAATGTATCCCAGCCTGCTGACAGCACTAACGGATGTGGGATTGTGAGTAGGTGAGGAGGTTGTAAAAAAACACCAATATTGCAAGACAAAAAGCAGTTAAGAAGATAAATGGTGTGCTGACCTTCATTTCAGGAGGATTTGAGTCGAGGAGAAAGGGTGTCTTACTGCAGCTGTGCATGGCCTTGGTGAGACATCATCTCAAACATTGTTCAGTATTGTGTGCAGTTTTGATCTCCGTACCTAATAAAGGACAAACCTGACATTGATGGAGAGCAGTGAAGGATGACCAGACTGATCTCTGGGATGACAGACTTGTTGTAGGAGCAGAGATTGGGGAGACTGGGCCTGTATTCCAAGGGGTTTAGGAAAATGAATGGGGATTTCAGTGAAATATACAAAAATCTGACAGGGTGAGACAGATTGGAAGCAGGGATGATAATTCCCCTGGCTGGGACGTAGAAAACCAGGTGCCACAGTATTAGGTACAACAGGTCACTCTGCATTTAGATGAGAATAAATGTCTGCACTCACAGACTGGTGAACCTGGGAATTCGCTCGCACCTGGAAACCGAGACACTAATTATAAATAAGGATTTAGAGACAGTAAAGGGATGGTGGGAGAGCAGGAGTACGGTGTGGAAATGAAGGGCCAAGCATTATTACATTGAATTGGTTAGCAAACTCGATGGCCCAAACGTACTACTGCACTTCCTATTTTATAACTTCCCAAGGTTACTCACATTAACGGTTATGTATATCGTGTTGGGTAAGTGCATTGAGGAGAGTTTTTTCCATGAACTAGATTGGGGGAGGCTCAATGTGTTGTATGACCTACTCTTTTCCCGCTGTTTCTATGCAGTCTGTGGGAAAGCTCTGTAAATGCTGTCACACGCTCTCAGGAGGGCTTTGCAGGGTCGACAGGACTGTGTTCCCATTCCCTTTTCTGCTACAGATGCCGAGGCCGGGTGTTCTGTCCGGTTTCATCCTTTTAGACCTCGGAGTACTTAGTTCCAAATGAGTGTCTTGATTGGCCGTTTCAGAGACCATTGAAATGTTTATCACATGTCAGCGTCTTTGGAGTCACTTTTTGGCCCGCCCAGGAAATCACAGGAGATTCACTTTCTAAAAGTACATTGGAGAAGGAAATTCTGTTTACAATTGATATTGGCTTCAAGGTCACTGTTACTGTTACATTTCGATATTTTATTAATTGTTTTTAACTTCCACCCACTGCCAGATCATTAGCCTGGTCTGGATTAGTGATCCAGTGACATTTCCACAATAGCACCATCTCCACATGGGGACCTATTGGAAACCACACTGAGCAGGTTATTTCTGTACTGCTTGACAGCTCTGTCAAAAAGAACTCCCACCAATTTGACTGTCATGATGGGACTGAGGGGGTGGTAATTGGTCAGATTGTAATTATAACCGTCTTAGGGGACGGGACGTAGCTGAGTAATATTCCACATTGCCAGTGAGATGTCAGAGTTGGATCTGGAATGAAACAGCTTGCCCCAGGGTCACGGCCTCTTGTGCAGCACAAGTCTTCAGTCCCATTGCAGGAATTGTGTCAGGGCCCATTGCCTTTGTCGTATCTACTGTGTTCACCTGTTTCTCCATATCACGTGCAGCGGATCGAATTGGTTGAAGACTGGCATCTGTGATTTTGTGGGCATCATGATATGGGTGAGGTGTATCATCGACTTAACACTTCTGGCAGAAGATGGTGCAGATAAAACATCCTTCTCTTTTACACTGATGTGCAGGTCTGTTCCATTATTTAGGATGGGGATGTTTGTGGAGCCCACTCTTCCAGTCATTTGTTTAATCGTCCATCACCATATATGACTGACTGTGGCAGAACTGCAGGGCTTCGTTCAGATCTGTTGGTCAAGTCTGGTAGCTTTAATGAGTTAGCATCAGGCTAAAGTTCATGTCATTCTGACTTTGACATGTTCACCCACACTCGTCACTGAGCCATAGATGGTGTTGATGGTAATGGCAGACTGAGGTGTTACCCTGGCAAAAAGTTACAGGTTGTGGTTGAATGCAGGTCTGCTTCTCCTGCTGCTGTGGTCTACAGCACTACATGAATACACAATTTCGAGCTGCAATATCTGCAATGCAATTCTGCTGTCTGTTCCCCAATTCTCACTGAGACCCATTCACCCATCAGCCCTGCACTCAGTGACCTAATCTGGGTCCTGATGTGGAAATACTTCCATTTTCAAACTCTCATTCTACTGAGGATCTGTCTCCCCGGGTCTTGCTTCCAATCTGACACATTCCGCAAAAGCATTTAACTGATCTTCATTGACCTGAATCTTTTTCCTATAGAAATTCCATGTTCTGTGTTTAAAGTGAATGTGTTTCCTCTGTTCCTTTCCCTGACCATGATTAAGAGCTCTGTCGTGTCAGTGATGCCATGTAGTTATGTAGTTTCAGAGCCAATGAATTCTCTGGATTCCCAATCTTCTTCACCACATTTTATGTTTCCTCTTTTGGTCTGATTCCTTATCACTCATGGCTGCCTTGTCCTCCCATGAGTATGTTTCATCTTTTTGGGGTTGCATTTCTGGTGTTATCTTCCGAATTATCCCCATAACCTCCTCCCATTGCTACTCCATGGTCTTTCCTGCTCAGCTCACCTTCCAATTAACTCTGGCCAGCTTCGCCTGCATGTCTTTGTAGTTACATTGCTTAATTATAACCACATTACATCTTGAAGAGAGCATTATATATAACCAGAAAGAAGGTGTTTTGAGAGTTAGGACATGAAGAATAATTGGTGGATTTCTTAACTTGATACAAAGGGAGGACGAGAGAGAGGATATCGATCTGGAGTTGTGGAAAATGAGAAAACTACATTATCAAAAGAAGTAGATGAACATTCCCCAATATTTTGGCAATGCCTGTGTGCTGTGGTCCTTTGTACAGTGCGCGTGCAACAGAGTAATACGTTCAAATGCTGAGTCTGATGCCAGAATATTTATCTCCAATAATATGACAGACACTAGCTTTGGAAAGACTCCAACAGGCCAATATATTGAAGTCCCGGTAAAAAGGAGATTAACTGAAATAAATTGGGACACTATAATCAAGAATTTGGAGCACACATCTGATAAGAATGAGAGATTAGTGTTAGGAATCCCAGAAAAGGAGGGAACGTTGAGAGGATCAAATCATGCTTTAATGTTTTATCAATTTTATACATCATTTGCATCATTTTTCGTTAACTGTGTCTCTGTTGTTCATTTACAATGTGTTGTGCAAATGTGAAAAATGCGACTTAACTGCACACAAACATTGATTAAACAGTGTGTATAAAATCACTTTTCGACCATTGAAACTGTCCTGTTGTCGTGTTACGAGGATACATGAACACCAACTGGCCACCAAAAGACATGACGCACTATCACTATGTTCCATACATACAGACAATGAAAGGTATCACTTTGACTGGGACAAAGCACACACACATGCTAAGACACGCAAGTACCTTCTTAGAGGAATGGCGTTCTAACCAGAAGTCCATCAAGAAACTCATCAATTTTGATCCTGTCTACATTCTTTTGTAAAAATAACCGGAAATGACATCACCCATCTTAAGAAACTAAGATCTATAAATAGAGAGGTGGGACATACCACCAGAGCTTCAGCGGAGACTCTCACTGATGATGTCACCTAGTCATGGTGACGAAACTTCTGAAAACAGATCTTCAAGCTCAACGAGCTAACTTGCACACATATAAATTATTATTTTTTTGCTTATTAGTGGAATTTAGGAGTTCTCTGTCACTCACGTTTTGACAGATTATGATGTGAGGTGAGTTTTTCTGGGTGTGTGGTTTTAATTAACAGAGGGGTTCGACATTGATGTCAAAACAGTTTTGGGGCCTTGCTGTGTGGGATTTGGACCGACTTGAACAGATTTGGGGTACAAAAGGTCCCAGTAAATTCCAACTCATTGCAATTAGTGATTTTGATCTTCAAATAAAACCAGTGGGAAAATTCGTTTAATTTTGTTACTTGTGGTTGATTAAATCAAAAGTGAGGGAAATGGCTTTTAACATTATTAAAGAGGTTCCCAAATTTCCAAGGAAGTTTAGAAGGACAAAAGGAGAACATTTTTTAGAATTAGCAAATAGGTTGGAATTAGGTTTAACCAGGGAAAAAAGGGAAGCTGAAATTGTAATGGAGCTGGTCAAGCATTTTGATGTATCTATAGTAGAGTTAGAAAAACCTTAAATTGCAAATGTGGCAACTGGAGATAGAAGATAAATAAAGGGAAGGAAACAGAGAGAGAAGAAAGAGAAAGAGAGGAAAAAGAAAGAAAGAGAGGATTTGAAATTCAGAAGTTGGAAATTAGACAAGAAAGTTAAATTAACAGGATAGAGATGAAGGGAGAACGTAGGGATGTATAAAACTATGCTAATAACTTGCCATGTTTCGGTGAGAAAAATGTCAAAACCTTTTTTTTTCATTTAGAAAAATGGCAAGGCAGATGACGTGTCCAATGAACTTCTGGATAATGCTAGTGCAGACTAAGCTGGTGGGCACTGCTGGTGTGGCATGTGCAGCGCTATCAGATGTGGGGTCAAGAGATTATCAAGATGTTAAATTGGCTATTTTGACTGGTTATGAATTGGTACTAGAAACATATAGACAGAAGTTCAGAAAAATAGAGACGGAACCAGGTCAGACTTATATTGAGTTTGAAAGAATTAACCACAGTCATTTTGACAGGTGGGTGCTGGCCTTAAAAATGGATAAGACCTGTGAGGCTTGAAGGGAGATTAATCTGCTGGAGAAGTTAAAAGACTCACTTCCAGAGATAGTAAGAATTCATGTGAATGTACAGAAAGTTCAAGAAGTGAGAAGCTCAGCAGAAATTGCAGGTAAATATGTACTGGGGCATGGGATGATATTTAGCTTCTGGCAGGAATTGCATCCTGTGAGGAATAGAAATTTGGAGAAGGGACGATCACACATTACAAAGCAAACAGTAGCGCACAATATTTTACCACAGGTGAAGAAAGAAGCCCAAGGGGCTTGAAAGGTGGTAAAAGGCCTCACGTGTTCTCACTATAAGGGAGTGGAACAGATAAAATGACCATGCCGATGGTTTAAGAAGGGCAGAGGGAAAAGGTGGTTTCACTGCAGTAAGCTGGGACACACAGTGATGGGCATTGAATGAAGGCACTTTGGGGAAAGATGTGGCAGAAGAGGCTAAGCCCAGTGGCATTAGTGAACCTGGTAAAGGAGACCCCAAGTACAGCCGAGGAGCTGCAGGAGAGTGCACAGCTGAGGCAGGGTCGAGGTATGGAGTTAGTACCTGATCTCTGAAAGAATTCGCCTCTGTGGATAAAGTTTACTCAGAAAGAACGGGGAGAAGGACAAGAAGTTATAATTTTGTGAGATATGGGATCTGCTCAGTCGCTAATAGTTGAGAAGTGAGGGGCCAGAAAAGCACAACAGATCAGGCAGCATCCAAACAGCAGGACAATCGAATATCAGGCATAAACCCATCGTCAGGAGGGGTGGGGGGACAAGGGGGCTGAACGATAAATACGAGGGCAGTAGTTGGGCTGGAGGGAGGGTCACTGGGAAGGTAATAAGAAGATGTAGGTGGTAGTGATAGTGATATGTCGGAAAGGAGGGTGGAGTCAATAGGTGGGAAGGAAGATGGCCAGTTAGGGCGGTTCAAGAGGGCAGTGCTAGGTTGAACGGTTGGATCTGGGAGAGTTGGTGGAGGGGAGATTTGGAATTTGGTGAAGTCAACGTTGATGCTATACAGTTTGAGGGTTCCAGCTGTCCTACCACCAATAGGTGTCCTATCACCCTTCTGTCAAACCTATCACACCTCACACCATCACACCTCACCTGCATCTACCTATCGCCTTCTAAGCTCCCTTCCACCCAGCTCCATCCCCACCCTCCCATTTATTTCTCAACCTCCTTCCCTCTCCCTTACCTCCCACTTTCCTGATGAAGCATTTATGCCTGAAACATCAATGCTCCTGCCCCTCGGATGCTGCCGACGTGCTGTGCTTTTCCAGCACCACACTTTTCAAATCTCATCTCCAGCATCTGCAGCCGTCACTTTCTCTCACCCTCTAATAGGAAGAGATGAAAGTATTTTCACTCTTTCTGGCATGTTAATCAAGACAGACAGACAGACACACACACACACGCACGCGCAGATAAACAAAATCTCTGCAATTTCAAGTTGAACGCACTTTGTCCATATATTATTGTAACTCATGACAAAAGGAAAAATTGAGAGATTGTTCAAAATATCATTCTGCATCTGAAGGCATTCTAATCACACAAGCTGCTAGCAATGTGACTTCATCCTGGAACAGTTGGATTTGGCTGAATTCCCTTTGCATTAGGCAGTGAAGAGATTCCAATGAATTCTGGCCTGGGATCGCCCAAGGGTATCACAGTGGCTCAGTGGTTAGCACCGCTGCCTCACAGCACCAGGGACTTGCATTCAATTCCAGACTCGGGTGACTATTTGTGTCGAGGTTGCACATTCTCCCCTTCTAATGGTTGCTCCAGTTTCCTTCCACAGTCCAAAGCTGTGTGGTTAGGTGGAATGGCCATGATAATTTGTACGAAGTGTTCAGGGGTTTCTAGGTTAGGTGCATCGGTTGGGGTAAATGTAAGGGAGCGAGCCTGGGAAGGTTGGTATGGACGCTTTGTGCTGAATGGCCTGTTTGTACACTGTAGGGATTCTATAAAAATAAGAATGGTAACGATGACTGTAGATCTTTTGTTTTAGCTCGCACACATTGCTGTCCTGAGGAACAATGAAGGAAAGAGAGTACAATCGGCCGTTCCTTCTCAGGCAGGTTACATTTTCTCTCTCTCTGAGCTGAATCACACAGTAATGTCATCCTCTCCCAAACATGTGATGTCTCTTTGTACATTGTCCAAACTATGTCTCCATCACATTCTCTGCTCCATGTAGTTGCATCATTGCTGCTGTCATACACAGAGCCATACTCGTAGCAGAAAATGGTCTCGGTGGATTTGAAGATATGTTTATATGTCGCTGCATCATTAAAAAAATTAAATGTTTAATGTATTCAAAATATTTTGTTATAATGAATGCATTTTGCAACAAATACAGAAATTGCTGGAAAAGCTCGGCAGGTCTGTCAGCATCCAAATACCTTTTACATGCTGTGCTTGTACCAGCCTCCACTACTTCCTCTGGCAGCTCATTCCACATGCACACCACCCTCTGCGTTAAATGGTGCTCGTGGGCTCGTCAAAAGCTTTCCCCTCTCAATTTCAACCAATGCCCTCGAGGTTTGGACGCCCAATCTGGGGAAAAATGGTTATGGACAGGGTGAGTAGTCAGGTTTTTCCCCAGATTGGGCGTCCAAACCTAGAGGGCATTGGTTGAAATTGAGGAGACATAATTGCTGGTTTAGCTCTTTTATTTGGCAGCAGAAGCGACTCTTTATCAAGCTAACCAAATTGCAACGACCCCCAGATTGTGGAGAGTAGATCGCCCAGATAAAAGCTATCAATTAAGCTCTTTTTTATTCTATGTTAGTGCCTGGGCTGCTGAGGACTCAGTGTCAATACTGTGAGATATTGAACCCTATCAGATAATGTGAACCTTTATTAGTCTGTTTTCCTTAGCTAAATTGACAACATTTATGAAGTATTGTCATAACCCAATAATTATCAATATTGTTAACGCATGAATGGCAATGCGTCAGATCGACGGCAATTCAGCCAAAATCATGTTTCTTACCCCTGTAATTGGTATACCGCGTTGTCATCCTGGGATAATGCATTCCAGGTTTAAATTGTGGGCAAAAACAATGACTGCAGATGCTGGAAAGCAAATACTGAATTAGTGGTGCCAGAAGAGCACAGCAGTTCAGGCAGCATCCAACCAGCAGCGAAATCGACGTTTCGGGCAAAATCGACGTTTTTGCAGCGAAATCGACGTTTTTGCCCGAAACGTCAATTTTGCTGCTCGTTGGTTGCTGCCTGAACTGCTGTTCTCTTCCGGCACCACTTATCCAGTATTAAACTGTGGGCAGCCAGGGGCGTACCTTGCTTGAGTGATTTAGAATTAGTAGAATCCCTACTGTGTGGATACAAGCCCTTGGGCTCAGCAAGTCCACTTCGACTCACTGAAGAGTTACCCACCCAGACTCATTCCCCTACCATCCCATATTTACCCGGACTAATGCCCAAACGTACACATCCCCGAACACTATGGGTGATTTATCAATGACCAATTCATTTAACCTGCACATCTTGTACTGTGGGAGGAAACCCACACAGACACGGCGAGAATATGTTAACTCCACACAGCCAGTCACCCAAGACCAGAACCAAAGCCGAGACCCTGGTGCTGTGAGGCAGCAATGCTCACCACTGAGCCACCACGTGTTATTTGACGGAGAAACAATGATGTCATTTGATCAAATAACTCGTACGTATGGACTATCTAGTAGAGACCTCTTCTGTATTTTTTTCCCAATCAGAGATTTGATATAAAAAAAACCCACACTTTTGTCACACTCTTCCAGATCTGATAAAGGGAATACGGCGCTTCTTGCTTAGAATACACTTTCTGTCAGTACCATTTATCAATAGTTGCAGAGTGTCCCCTCAGACGAGCCTGTGAAGCTTTGTGATGTCTGCTAGAGAGTTGGGGGTTCAGAACACTTCGGAGACATGGGAGGATATTTGTGAAAATGCTCAAAGGATTTTGATCTGCAATAGGACCCATTCCATGCAGTTGAAAATTCTTCGTAGGGTCTATCTGACCCCAACTTGTCCCTCAAAATTCAAAGTGGGATTATCTTCAGCATGTCCTAAATGCAGAATGACTACAGGCACTCTTACTCATTGTTTGTGGTCCTGCTGCAGAATTCATCTATATTGGAGCACTGTGTAAGATGTGATAGAGTGGGTCCAGGGGAATGAATTGGAGATGGACTTGGTTTCTGTTTTCCTGGGCCTGCCCAAGGTACTTTCCACAGATGAATATGGGAAAAAAATTATATCCTTACAATCTGTACTTTCTGTGCTAGGAAAAATATTCTGTTGTGTTGGATGTCTGAACTCCCCAACCCCCAGAGAGGAAGAACTATGAACATAAGAATGTGTATCAGTTAATGCTCTTGATGAACGAGAGCTGTCCTTTTGTTATGCTGAGCTGTAATATTTATTCATTATTTATTGTTTAGTTTTATTTTTTCTTCTGTCTGTGTAGCGTTTTAACTTGTTTTGTATGTACATGCAATTGGATGTAATTTTTTTCAGATATTTGAGTTGTGTTGTTATTGGTTTATTATAATATTTAAAATCTCTTTTTAAATATTTTTAAAAATTAAAATGCTAACATTGATAGAATACAGTCCCAAAAACTCTCATTAGAGAGACCATTCATGGTGGTTTATCCTGAGGATCACCACATCTCGGGTGATGGGGTGAGGCTGAGAGAATGTCCCCTTCATGGTAATCTCTGTCAATGTAAGGAACTGAACCTGTGCTGTTGCCCTGCCTCTACATCACAAACCAGCCGTCCAGCCAACTGAGTGGGAGACTGTGTAACTATTACAGACAGAAACAGTCACAGATAAAGGGTAAGAGAAACATTCATAATAAGGAAAGTGGTACAGTTCAGATAACGGTCAAGATAACGCCTGAGGGTAAAAATGTACTCTGCTCGAATTTGTATTTGTAACAAGACGTGTTTAGAAGTTGCTTTTGGTTTAATATCATTAAGGTGAGTCAAGTGACACTTATGTGTTGCACACTGGGACACTAACATTTTCCTGAAACTGGGAAATATTTGGAACATTATCTGGAACATTCTATAATCGGCATTCACCAGAATATTCTATGACTGTGTGGGAGGTATTGCAAAGGACGGAGAGAGAGAGAAAGAGAGAGAGAGAGAAGGTGTTGCATGCAGTCGTGAGAGTGGGGGACCATGGGCCTTGTTCGGGAGTAGTTGCAATCACAGATATACAGTGAGTGTGAGGGAACGGACAGAATACGGTGACCCTTATCCTGACAGAGCGGAGAAGGTTATTGATACTTGTCCTGTATTGCTGGGCATTTCTTCAGACCTCAAATACTGCACTGAATTTGGTAGTGAGCACAGACCATGCTCGGTGGGTCTGGTGGTGTGGCACTCTCTGGGATGAAAACCCCCTCTGTAGTCGCCCATCCAATATGCCCACCGTGCTCCGTCAACACACTATAGTGTAATTGCCCCTTATCTACCAATCTGCCATTTCTCTGCCTTTGCTCTGTATGCATCTAATCCTTTCCTATCTGTGTATTTGTCCAAATGCCTTTTCAATATTGTTAGTGTACCCACTTCAACCACTTCCACTGGCAGCTCAGTCTAATTTGTCAGTTCACCTTGGATTCCATGCGATCTAACCTTCTAGAGCGGCCTACTATGTGGAACCTTATCAAAGACCTTACTGAAATCCATATAGAATATGTCTACAACCCTGATCTCATCAACCTTCCTGGTCACTTCCTCAAAAATCTCTAACAAAATTTGTAAGGCATGATCCGCCACGCACAAAGCCATGCTGACTGCTCCAAGTCAAACTCTGTCTTTCCAAATGCATGCACATCTTATCTCTCAGAACCTTCTCAAGTGGTTTACCGAAAACAGGTGTGAAGCTTACTGGTCTATATTTCCTAGGCTTTTTTTTGCAGCCCTTCCTGAATAAGGGCACAACATTGGCTACCGCCCAGTCTTCCGGGATCTTGGTCCCTAAGCTTTATCTCTCGCCTCTTACAGTGCTCTTAGATACATCTGGTCAGGACCAAAAGATTTGTCTGACTTTGTGCGTTCTAATATGTCCAACAGCAACTCTACTGTGATATGAACAGTACCAACATATGACAACTAACCTCCCAAAGGTCACAGGTCTTCATGTCTTTCTTCATGATAAACACAGAGGGGAAATTGAGGGCTTCACCCATCTCTTGAGGTTTTACGCATGCATGCCAGTTTTGGGTTTTAAAGCATACTATTCTCTCTCTAGTTGCTCTTTATCTTTACTAAACTGAATTTGGACTCACTCTAATCTTCTCAGCCAAGACTACCTCATACCCCCTTATGGCCTTGCTGATATCCTTCTTCAGTAAACTCCTCTATCCCCTGTATATACCTCCAGGGATTCCCTTGATATGAGCTGCCTGAACATGAGCCACACCTCCTTTTTCTGGTCAAAGCCTCAATATCTCTTGACATCCAGAGTTCTCTCTTCCAGTCTCACATAACCTTCACCATCACAGGAAAATGGAAACCTTGAACTCGAGCTATCTCACTTTTAAAGCCCTCCCACTTGCACGAGATCCTTTTACCTGGACTCAACCAACTCCAATCATCCCATGCAATCCCCTGTCTAACTCCAACCACGTACGCCTTGCCCCAATTTAGAACTTGAATCTGTGGACCAATTTTGTCCCTCCCATAACTATTTCAAAATTGATATAACTCTAATCACTATTACCGAAATGCTCCCCCACTTTATCTCCTTCACCTATCCTGCCCTATTTCCCAACAGTAGGTCGAGTTTGTCCCTTCCCGAGTACGCTACTCTATATATTGATTGTGGAAACTTCGCTGAACACACTTAACAAATTATGTTCCATCTAAGTGCTTAACCATCTGGAAGCCCCAGACTATGTTAGGACAGTTCAAATCACCCGTTGTAACAACCCTACTGTTCCTGCAAGTCTCCTAAGTCCTCCTGCATATTTGTTCCTCTAATTCACATTGTTAATTACAGTGCAACCACTATAACATTACCATCCCTCTCTAACTACTTTGCACCATTCACGAAACACTCATTGGATATTATCTCAGGTGTTTCAACTTTAAATACTGGTGTGATACTCGCCTTAATCAGAACTATTGGTATTTAAACTGTTTCCATTTACATCTCTACATCACAGTGATTTTCACATCCATGGCACGCCTTGTCAAGGTACAGTGCAGATATGGAGCTGTAAATGGATGGGAGCTGCATATCCTGTCACTTCCAACATTGGCTGCAAGTTTCCCCACACTGGGCAGTGATCTAACACAGTGTTACCGAACAATGCAACAGCCTGGGTTTATATTTGAATGAACCAGTGCGGACTGCACAGCTCCCCACGCTGGACATTTAGCCCAGGATTATAGATCCAGCATTGGTGTGGGCTGCACAGAGTTCCATTCTGGACATTGCTGGGTTGTATTCTGCAGTACGCTAGCCATATTTACACAGTGCTCCATCCTGAAAGTATAATGGACGGGCTGGTTATGTGAGTTGGATTGCGAATGTGAGAGAACTAAACATTTGGCTATACCTTTATTTTGTGTTTTCATTCTTGTTATTGGACCCTTCAAATCCAGACTCATCCGGTTTGACCCGACCCTCTGGATGAGTCATGGTGACTGTTGTTGCAGCATCTGGGTCTGCAACATGACCAACAAATGGAGCAGAGGCTGCAGAGAGGACAGTCTCCGTGAAATGGAATGAGGGAATCACAATCAGATCAGCCGTGGTCTTAGTGAATGTTGGGGCAGGGTTGTGTGGACCACGAATGCAACTTACTCATATATTTGCGTTTGTTCCAAGCAAACTCCCCTTCTCTCCCAGTGTCCCATACTGGTGGGGAGTGAGTCCCCTCCTCCTGTTCCTGTGTAACAGGATCTTCGGGCCTCACTAGCCTCCAGATTTCCCTGGGTCCCAGTTTTGAACAGTGGAATGACTGCCTCCTGTTCCTGTGTTCCAGACTTGAGCGGTTGAATGACTCCCTCCTGATCTTATGTCCCAGACTCAAGCAGTTGAGTGACTGCCTCCTGTTCCTGTGTCCTCGTCTCGAGCAGTTGAATGACTCCCTCCTGATCTTGTGTCCCAGTCTCGAGCAGTTGAGTGACTCCCTCCTGTTCCTGTGTCCCAGTCTTCAGCAGCTGAGTGACTCCCTCCTGTTCCTGTGTCACAGTCACGAGCAGTTGAGTCATGCCTCTTGATCCAAGGTTTGCGATAGTAGATGTCCTTCTCCTGCTCCTGAGTAACAGGCTCCAATAGCTCTGTGTTCACCCGCTACTCCTGTGGAATGGAGGTGAGGGACTGAATGGCCTCTTCACATTCCTTAAAGCTTTTCTTGACTAAAAGCCTTTCTCCTGTTTCTGTAAAACACCACCAAAATCTGAATGATTTATTTTTGTATTTTACTGTCAGTAATTGAGCAAACCAGCTGACTGACAGAATTCAGAAGCTGAATAGCCTCCTCCTGTTCCCGTGTTAAACTCTCAAGAGTTAATAGACTCTCAGAGATGTATAGCATGGAAAAAGATCCTTCGGTCTAATCATCTATACCAACCAAATATCCTAAATTAATCTCGTCTCCCTTGCCAGCACTTGGCCCATCTCTCTCTGTAAACACTTTCCATGCATGTATCCATCCAAATGCCTTTTAGAAGGTGTAACTGTGCCTGCCTCCACCACCTCTTTTGGCTGTTCAATTCAAACACGCAGCCGACTCTGTGTGAAAATGTTTTCCCTCACGTCCCTTTTTAAATCTTCCTCCTCTCACCTTCAGCCTTTATATTCTATATTTGGAATTGTCTATCCTGGGAAAATACATTGACTTTTTACTCTTTCTATGCCCCTCCTGACTTTATAAATTTCTTTAAGGTCCACCCTCAGCCTCAACACTTGAAAATAGTCCCAGACTATTCAAACTCTCCCTGTAACGCCAACCCTCCAACACCTGCAACATTCTTTTAAATCTCTTCTGCACCCTTTCAAGTTTGACAACATCTTTCCGACAGCACGGTGACCAGAATTAAAGGCAATATTACAAAGGTGGCCATATCAATGTCCTGTACAGATGCAACATGTCATGCAAACGCATAGACTCAAAGCACGCACCAATAAAGGGAAGACCACCGAGTGCCTTCTTCACTACACTGTCTACCTGTGACGGCACTTTCAAGGAATGGAGAACCTGCACCACAAGGTGCCTCACAGGGCAGTGACCTGGGTTTAATTCTTTTCTTGAACGAGTGGCTGTGTGGAGTTTGTACATTCTACCCGTGTCTGTGTGAGTTTCCTCCGGATGCTATGTTTCCCTCTGACAGTATAACGATATACAGGTAAGGGTAGGTTGGACATCCTAAATTGTGCATAGTACCCTTGGATGTGAGGGCAAGGTGCATGAGCCATGGGAAATGCAGGCTGAGAGGGATAGGGTCGGGGTTTGTCCAGTGGGATACTGTTTAGAGGGACGGTGTGGCCTCGCTGGGCCGAAAACCCTGTTTCCTAACTGTAGGGATTCTATGATTTCTATGGAGTTCTCCATGATTGGCAACTTTCGACAGGATCCTACCTATATGCCTGGCCCTGATTTTTCTTGCCAAAATGCAACACCTCACAGTTATCTAAAATAAACTCCATATGCCACTCCTCAGCTGACCTAATAAAGTTCCCACTATATTCTGAGAGATCATTCTTCACTGTCGACTACACCACCAAATTTGGTATTATCTACAAACTTACTGACTATACTTCATATACTCAAGTGCAAATGATTTGTATAAGTAACAAAAGGCAGTGGACACACTATTGATCTTTGCGAGCATCGCCACTGGTCACAGGTCTCCAAGTTTAATGAACAAATGCCAACTGTCACATCCTGTCTCCGATATTCAAGAAAAGTTTGGACCTAAATGGCGAGTTCTCCCTGGATCCCAGGCAGTCTAACCTTGCTAACCAGTTTTCCATGTATAACATTTTGGTTTTCTTACTGAATTCTATGAAGACAACATCCACTGTCCTGCCTTCATCAATCATTATCTTCACTTCCTCAAAATTTCCACCCAGTCAGTGAGACGTGATCTCCAGTGTACAAAGCCCTCTTCAGTCCTTGTGTTTCCAAATGCATATACATCGTTTCCCTCAAATTCCCCCCCACCCAACAATTTAGTCACCATTGACGTCAGGCTCACCAATCTATAGTTACCTGGGTTTTCCTTAATTTCTGAAATAATGACACTATGTTAACAACCCTCGAGTCTTTTGCCACCTCACCTGTGGAAATCAATGTTACAAATATATCAGCAAAAGGCTGACTGACCAATTTCTTTCCTAGCTTCACACAATATTCTGGGAAACAATTGATCAGGTCCCAGGGATTTGTTCACCTTTGTGTGTTTTAAAATGTCAAACATCTCCTTGTAATATAGATACTTTTCAAGATATCACTATGTATTTCTTCATTCTCTCGCTTTTGTAACATCTTCTACATTAAATACGAGGAAAAATACTTGTTTAGTATCCCTTCGATCTCCTATGGTTCATCACATACGTAGCCTTACTGATCTTTAATGTGCCCTATTCTCTCCCTCGTTAATATTTTGCAATTAAAGGATGTGTAGAGTTGCTTCACTGCCTCGTTAACCCTATTTCTAAAGCCATCTCATGTCCACATTTTTCTGGCCCAATTTCCCTGTTGACTATACACTTATTGCCCTTATACTCCTCTCGGGATTCACTTAATCTCAGCTCTGTTTACCTGACATATGCCTCCTTCCTTACATTGACCAGAGCATCAATATATCTAGCCATCCAGCACTCCCTGCACCCACCAACCTTGCCCCTCTCACTAATGGGAAAACGTTGGCTCTGGACTCTCTGGATCCAAGTTTTGATGGCTTTGCATTTTCCAACCATCCCTTTACCTGTGAATAGGGTACCCCAATCAACCTTTCACAGGGCTCGCCTAATACTTTCAAAATCGGCCTTGTTCAAAGTTAGAACTTTCATGTTTACATCAGGTCCTTCCTATTCCACAACTAGTTTAAAACTAATATTTATGCGTAACAGACTTGAATGTTAAATAAACATTTCCTGTCCCTCTGTAACAGGCTCGAGAGGCTGAATAGGCTCCTCCTGTCCCTCTGTAATAGACTAGAGAGACTGAATGACCTCCTCTTGTCCCTCTGAAATAGACTCAAGAGGCCTCATGGCCTCCTCCTGTCCCTGTGTAACAGACCCGAGATATTAAATGAAACGACAACCCTTGGATTATGAGCAGCTGGTAAACTGTATCTAATAGAGGTCTATTCCTAATCAGTTTCAGAAGCACAAACAACATTATTTACTCCAGGTGCCCTCTCAGTAACACTTCATACAGCTGCAGCGACACATCTCTTAGTTTTGAATGATTCTTTCGGCAAAATGTGCCAATATTCCAGCATTCCACCTTTTCAAGTAGCAACAGACTAATATGGACTGAATGGCCTTCTCTTTTCCCTCTGTAAGCGTCCCATAGGGACAGAATTGCTTTGGCCTGTTCCTGAGCAGCAGTCTCAATGTTCTGTCTCAAGGTTATGAAAGGATTTGACAACAGGGCATTAAAACCAGGAGTGGACGCACACTGGTCAATAAGTACTGTACTTTGTGTTCAGGGATCGAGAAACATGCCCACCCGACATTTTTTATGTATCCGATCTGTTATTTTATAACTGCATCCTTTCATAAACAGAGTGGAATATATATAGACGCCTGCAGTGTCCTGTTAATACTCTCATATACAAGTTAATAAAAAGATTTAAAAGATTTAAAGATTTATGATCCATCCCTCAGCAACCCTCATCCATTCCAACCAAAACCAGGAAATGAAAAGTGATGTTTTGAACAGGTTAAGATAAGATTAGATTACTTACAGTGTGGAAACAGGCCCTTCGGCCCAATAAGTCCACACCGCCCCGCCGAAACATAACCCACCCATACCCCTACATCTACATTTACCCCTTACCTAACACTATGGGCAATTTAGCATGGCCAATTCACCTGACCTGCACATCTTTGGACTGTGGGAGGAAACCGGAGCACCCGGAGGAAACCCACGCAGACACGGGAAGAACGTGCAAACTCAACACAGTCACTCGCCTGAGCCGGGAATTGAACCCGGGTCTCTGGCGCTGTGAGGCAGCAGTGCTAACCACTGCTAACTGCTAACCAGTGCTAACTGTGCCAATTTGTTCAGTAAGTGCGATTAAAGCCAATCTCCATGGATTCTAATTATCCCAATGGAGTGTTTCCATCTTTTAATGATAAATGGGCTCCGTTCAATGTGTTATTCCTTAACATGAGCGGGAGCATCACCGACAGCACTGACAGGGAACAGCAGATCCAGAGAGAGGGGGAGGAGAGATCAGAATCTGAGAACATTAGCCTGGAATATTCCAACAATAGACAGGAGCTTATCCGATTATATTTGGCGTCTTTCTGCATTTTATTGGTGGTCATTATCATCGTAGATCGATTACGCTCTTCTCATTATTCAATACTTTTATTATCCCTTCCTGGTTATCGTTGGTGTTCCTGGTGAGTGTCACTGTCCAAATTTTGTTTTCTATAAACCAGTTATGACTGTATTACTGTTATTTCACATAGTCTACACTTCTTGTCACCATTATTGTTCCTGTTGAATCTCTCAATTCAGATATTTACTCTACAGACCACTACTAACTACATCAATGAAGGTGTTCAATTACTGTCTCGCTCTCTGTTCTGGCAGTGTTACTCATGGGTCTCTATGTTGATCTATTCATTTTCGGGGAGAACCACAATGCATTGTATCATTGCCTTTGCTGTTAAGAGCGTGGAGGTCACCGTCTACTGCTCTGGTTACAAACTCCACTTCCTTCCACTGTTTCCATCCCATCCCTGGCCAATATATGCAGCTGAAGCAGACAAGTCACAACTGTGGGACATCTCTTTGACTATGAGCTGATTCTTGACACCACGCCCTGAACATTTCTAACTTGAAATACTCACCACTCCAGAATATATCTCACTGGTTTATTCCATCTGCTGTTTGAACCTTGAGCTGTGAAGTACAGGCTTAATGAAGTTAATAATCTGCTGCTGACTCTCCTGGCTTCAGACCTGCCGAAATAAATCTGATTCGAACTCACACCAAACTCCCATCCATCTGTCATTCATGTGCACGCAGATGTATATTGGTGTTGTGTCTGGCAATGACTTTATTTTAACATTCTCAAACACTTTATATCATCTGTCCATGAAACTTCTCTCGTTCTGTCTGTTGATTAATAAAAAGCCTGCCAGTTGTTTGTATTTAATATAGTTTCCTCCATGTGCGTTCCTTCTCAAACAATGAGTTTTGCATTCAACCCCCCCCCCCCCCCCCCACACACACACACACACACATTCCCATTGTAGGCAGTAATCTGATGCGAGGATAGTTAGCATATGATAGTAAAGTTTGCAATACTCTCATGCTGGGCAGTTTACTGAGCAACACACTAGCATGGTCTGCACAGCTCTCCATGCTGGGCTCTCATCTTGTCCCAGTTTATATTCTTTGTGGTGTTCTATTAAGCAGATTGAGAATTTGATGTAACAAACCATTTCAGCAGATCTGACAATGCCTTTGTTCAATGGTCTCATTCTTGTCATTTTACTCTCGAAGATCTCACTTCTCCAGTTAGTCCCACTGCCCTGTCTTTTTCCTCATATTTCCACAACATCTTTTCAGTTAATTAACTGTCTGTTTCTGTCTTTAATGTGAATCTCTCTGTCCCTCTGTATCTTTCCCTGGCCATGGGTTTTCTCTCCCTAGTGTATCGACTGCTGGCATTGTGTAGCTCAGAAATACTGAAATTGTCTGTTAAGCTGTTGTTCACTTCCTGGTATGTCCCATGTGATGGTCCATGGACAGGGGTGTTTCAGAAGTTATGAGATACATCCCTGTGGTTGTCCCTCTCAGGTGACCTTGCGATAAGTAACACGAGGAAGCCCACTGAGTAAAGGACCAGGCACCTAAATTGTGTGACAATGCTGTCACTTTTTTAATAAAGCGTTGGTTTCTAATTTTTTAAGTAAGAGGTCTTAAAGGCCAAACTGCCAACTGAAAACAGCTCAAGTAAATCACTTACGGTACTTTTAGGGTTTTAAATAAATAGTAGTAACAATGGCCAGCTCGCACAGACCAGGCTTTCTCGTTTGTTTTTTCTTGTAGCTGTAACAATCGCCGGGTGCTTTGGGTCCCAAAGGAGTTGGAAGTTTTAGTAAATTATCCCTAGCTGCTACTCTCTCTAAAGCCTCACTTGATGGTGTTTCCTCCTGGATTGGAGAACTGTATGCAAGAATGCGTGTCTGAATGTTCCTTTTTGCCAAGGGGAGTGTTTAGGTGATGTTAATAGATTGAACAGTTCATTTGTAGAACGTACTGTATCCATTATTCGGTTAAGTTATCCAATAGTTAAGTTATTCTAAAATCCTCTTCATTTTGTATGGATTTCCATTAGAGGATACTGAGGTAGAGCAACCCTATGGCAGCCAAAGGCCTGATCAGGATCTGTTTAAATACATCCAGGCATTATCTAAAGTTGATGAGAATGATGGGGGAGCCTTTTTAATTTCATTTCAGGAAGTGGCTAAACAGGTGCAGTGGCCAGAGAACATGTGGATTTAGTTTATCCAAACAAAGCCGATAGTATTTGCATCCCCATAGGAGGAGGTGAAGAAAGCCATCTGAAGTGCATATGAGCTTGTGCCAGAAGCTGACAGTGTTTCAGGAATCTAAAATCGCATCCCTGGTTAAACGCACGTTGTGTTTGAAAGAATCAAACAAAGTAATTTTGAAAGGTGGGGAAGGGTATTAAAAACAGAGCAAAGCTATGACACTCTGAGAGAGACTCTAATTTTGGAGAAGTTCAACAATTCACTTTCTGCAGTCGGGAGAACTCGTGTGGAAGAGCAGAGAGTTACAATAGCAAGATTAGAAACTGAAATGGCTGATGATGATGATTGGGTTCAGAAATCAAAGTTTGCTTTCTGTGAGGGATTCAGAAGAATGTGGGAGAACTTCTTAAAACATATCCCTGTGAGAGTAAGGTTGACTGGCATACGCCAGGAGTAGCAGGTAAAGGGGTTACAGCATTAAGAGGTACAGAAGGATGTAATTCTTTTATGCTGAGACATGAGGAGCTATGTCATTCAGAAGGACTATTTGAGAGATGAGAAGTGTTCCATTATGCAACGTCTGGTCAGAGTGTCCAGTCGAAACATCAACAAATTTATTCCACAATGGGGAAGGAGGCCTTGAGCTTGATGTTGGTGTTACAACATTTCAGCATTTACATTGCCAATAACATAACTGAAACAAATCTTTATCACTGATCGTGACCCCTTAAAGTTTGTGGAGAAGTTTCGGGAGAAAAATACCAGTCTGTTTTTATTGAGCTTATTACTGCTGCCATTCAATTTGAAATTATAATCTTGACAGGGCAAGAAAAAGTAAGTTTTGACACATTGACAAAAGGCATTCTGAGGCAGGAGTAAAATGACTGAATTCGAAACTAGCTGTGAACATTTGTATGCTCAGACTCAATGTAATATATATTCATTCCATTCTACTAATAGAGGAAGATTAGGAGGTCTAAAATTAATCCATCTTTGTGTATTGATGGATCATTTTATTAAAGGTGGAGTTTGGAGGACACTATCACTGTAAAAAGGTTATTTTCTCTTGGGTTTTTTTTTGACGAGAGGTTTTTAAGGTAGAGGTGCAGAACTGCTGTCTGAAAACAGTTTAAGTAAATAACTGAGAAAGCCTTGAGGTTTTATCAAAATGGAGGTAACAATGGAAGGGCAGTGGCCAGCTCTCCCAGACCAGGTTTCCTCGTTTTGTTTTCAGCTGCAGCATTCAGAAGCTGTTCGGGTCCCAGAAGGGTTGACAGTGTCAATACATGATCGCTCGCTGCCTTTCTCTCTGGGATTTCTGTAGATGTTGATTTCTCCTGGATCAGAAAACTGCATGTAAGGATCTGTATTTGAATATATCTTTGTGCCAAGTGGTGTATACCAGTAAGGTACAGTATCTATTGTTTGTGTAAGTGTTCCAACATGAAAGCTATCCAGAAATGTTCTTTTCTTTGATTGTATTTTAACTAAAGCATTTTAATAGATTATATTTTGCTTTACGTCGAGTGGTTTGACCAGTCACAACATATCTGGAAAGCACACTTCACATCTATATTCAAAATAAGGAAAGGTTTGGGTCTAAGTGGCCTTCTTAAAATATTTTGCAGGAATCTGGTCTGGTCCACAACACTTATAGACGAGGGGTTTCTAACTGACTCCTGTTATTGAAAAGTTAGTGCAGCAGCTGGGGATGGTTTGCTGGAGGTTGTGCTGTGAGCTGCCTCAGGCATTCAGGGAGACCTTAGGATTTGGTGACCAGCTTTGGATGGAGCCTGGGGACTGTAAACACAACATCTGGGTCTGCAACATGAACAATAAATGGAGCAGAGGTTGCAGAGAGGGTAAGCTTTGAAACCACCAGTGGGTTTGTGTGGGGAAAGGGATCTGCTGTGTCCATCCCGGATTTTCCAGGAACAGCTTCCCAAGCTCCACTTATCCCAGGAGCAGAGTGTGAGGGGACCCTGACTGAACAAGGAGCTGGTCACAGAGCGGTGTCACCTTCTTTAACCCGTCCTGCAGCTTCACCTCAGGGGGAAGGACGGTGCTGCCAGTGGCTATTCGGGTCACAGTTTCATTCAGCTTCTATGTTCTGGAACTTTTCAAACAGAACTGGGTGACATATCCATCATCTCCCAGTATGTTGACATCAATGTAACCATTCAGTGACGGAGGATATATATGGTGGATGAAGTAAATACATTGTTTCACCCTCAGCAGGGAACTGCCGGGTGTATCCAGTATAATGGGATTCCTGATGGTGTACATGGCATCTGCGGAGTAGCCGTGTCAATGGGGAGAGGTAGAGGAACTGAAGGAGCACTCTCTGTATTAATCTACTGCCTTCTATTATTCCTGTAAATGAAATGACAGATTATATCATGTTATATTGCAGCTGCCAAATAATTCTCCATTGCCTTTACCTCTCTGTATCTATCTGTAGACCCTCCACCCTCTCTTGATAATTTAATCTCTTGCTTATCACAGCAACATGACCAAACTCAGTATCTCTATATCTGTTCCATCCTCCTGATCATTGATATAGATTGTAAATAGTGGAGGACCCAGCACTGGTCACTGTGTGACTCCACTGGTGACGTTCTGTCAAACTGATTAAGACTGATTTATCAGGAGTGCCTGCTTCCTGTTTGATACATAATCCTCCCCCATTACTGTGTAACACAGTCGTAAAGCTGAATATGAACAAGGAGCATCAGTCAGGAATCCAACCCTTCTAACCTGCTCCGCCAAGGAATAAAATCATGACTGATGTCATCGCGGCCTCTGTTCCACGTTCCTGCCATCTCTCCATCCTCAAACTGTAGTCTCTTATTGTAGATTGCGCCACATGAAAAAGTATCCACTCCACAGCTACACTTTCAATTACGTTTAGCATTTTCCAGACCTCAATGAGCTCTCCTTTTATTCTTATAAACTCGACAGTATAGGCCTAAACTTGCTCAATTTCTCTTCATAAGACAAACACTTCAAATATGGAATCAATCTAATGAAGCTCTTCTGAATTGGCTCCAATGGAAATACCTCATTCTGCAGGACACCCAAACTGTAGTCCAGTTGCAGCCTCACTAACGCCTTGCATAGCTACAGCAATCTTTCTACTCCATCCTTTTACAAATAAACGCTGAAGTTATACTTGCATTCCTCATTACTTCAATTACCCGCAAGCAAGTTTTCTGTGATATGCAAGCAGGCACCCAGCTCCCTCTGCACTTAAGCACTTTGAAGTTTCTCTCCATTTAGAAAATCATTTGCCTTTTTATTCGGCTGGCCAACTTGAATAACTCCATATTTATCCACTTTAATTTTCATTGCCAAATGTTTGCCCATTCACTCAATCTATACACATAGTTTTTAAATCTCTTACATCATCATTCCGAAGTAATTTCCCACCAATGTTAGTGTCATCTGAAAATGTAGCTATAGCATTTTCTATCCTGTCAACCGAGTAATAATGTCGATCACAAATGGTTGAAGCATGAGAACTGAAATCTATGGCACCCAACAAGTTGCATTTTCCAATAGAAAATGACACAGTTAATTCATCAGACTGCATTTTGTTGGTTAACCAATCCTCCATCCAAGCCAATAAATTACTCCTAAACCGATGCTGTCTGATCTTACCACTCACTCTTTGGAGAAGTGACGTATCTGAATCCTTCACGAAGACCAGATATATTCCATCTCCAGGATGCCTACTATCCACCTTGTTTGTCACATCTTTAAATAACTCAAGAAAACACTTCAATCATGATTTATCCTTTGTAAAACCATGTTGACTCCGTTGGATTGTGGTTTACGTTTGCAAATGTCCACAACGATGGATTCGAATAATTTGCCTTAGATTACAATACTTTATTGTTATATTTTACTCCCTAATGTATTCAGTTATTGTAAGTTCTTCCCTTTCTAAAACCTTTACGTTTTTTTGAATTATTGTTTGATGGGCAAAAGGTTTGAAGAGATGTGCTCCAATTGCTGCATAAGTGGTATGTATGGCTGAATGGACTCATCATCCTGCTGGTGTACAAAATCGATGGGATGAAGTCTTTCTGGCGTTCCCATGTTGTCATCTCCAAGGCCAGAATGACCACGTCCTGTTGATGCGTTAGAGGGGTGGGGGATGATGTAATCTTCCCGTTACTGTGTAACATTCTGAGGGTCTGATGGGTCTTCTCATATTCCTCCATAAAAGGTGAAGATACTGAACGGTCTCCTCATGTATCCCAGAGATGGAACGAAGGGAGCAATTGGTCTTCTCTTGTTCCCATACAACGGACACGTGTCTGAATTACCTCCTCCTTACTCACGAAAGAAGTCTCAGGTAGTTTTTATCCAAACACATTTCCCTTGCAACAGACTCGGTGGGTCTGAATGACCTCCTGTTATCCCAGTGTAACAATCTCCAGTCACTGTGTGACCACTTCCAGTTCCTATGTTACGGACTTGAGAAGGCTGAATGGACTGATCCTGTTGCTGCGTAACAGAATACTGGTGCAGCATGGCCTACTCTGGGTCCAGTGTTATAGATTCGAGGGGCTGATTGGCCTAGAATATATATCAGGCTCGAGGGGCTGAACAGTGTCGTACTATTCTGGTGTAACAGGCTCGAAGGCCTGAATATCCTCCTGTTGTTCCTGTGTAACAGGCTGGAGAACGGAATGGATTCCCCCAACTATCTGCGTAATTCTCTTCAATTGTTGACTCCTTCCTGTCATCTATGTTGAAATAAGATCATCCTTTATTTTTGTAAACTCCAATGGCTATTGGATCAACCTGATCATCCTTTAGTTATAAGCTAGCACCTTCATTGCAGGAATCAGTTGAGGGATCCATCTCTGAGCTGCTTCCAATATAACAACATCCTTTCTTCATTGAAGAGACTAAATCTGTACACACTACTCCAGATGTGATCTTACTAAGATCCTGTACAGCAGCAGCATCACTTTACCAGCCTGCTGTAAGGTTCCCACCCAGGTTAGAGCAGTCTCAGATCTCTGGGGGAAATACAGAGCATTTATGAACGATCATTGTCCTTCTCTACTCCACTATCATAACGGGAGATCTGGAGAAAACGTCACAATGATGCTTAAGAAGATCATAAATGATGTGGCGAGATGATCTCTACCATTAATCTCCCCAAATCCCACATCACTCAGATTTTCCAGAATCTAGTAAGGTGGAGTGCAAAAACAGCAAGGAGAAGGAAAAATTGATGGGAGTTACATATCAAAGTGAAAGCTGGAATACAAATGCTGGACATGTTTAAAAACGGGAAATGAGATATACACATTTGTGGCTACTTCAGTAATAACGTACTGTTTACATTATATCTAAACTGTGTTAACCCAACTGAATGCTAATGCTGGGAAAAATGGATTTCATGAGCATGTGTTAGATGGTGGCATTAACATTTTTTCGAGCACTGAGCTAGAGATCATGTTATTTAGAAATTGATGTTGAATGATCAAAAGAACTAATTGAAAACTTTGCTGTAAAGGACCTTTTGGGAACAGTGACCACAATGCATTGGTTTTCTTTTATGCTGTTTGAGTACATGGTAGTTTTTGTTTTATTTGAAGTAACTGTCATAAATCTGAATCATGCAAGCCCTGAAGCTGTGAGGAGAAATTGGGGACTGCAGATGCTGGAGATCAGAGTCGAAGAGTGTGGTGCTGGAAGATCAGAGTCGAAGAGTGTGGTGCTGGAAAAGCACAGTCAGGCAGCGTACTAGGAGCAGGAGAATTGACGTTTTGGGCATAAGCCCTTCATCAGGAATGAGGCGTATGATGAAGGGGGCTGAGAGATAAATGAGAAGGCGGTGTGGCAGGAGGGAGGTAGCTAGGAATGCGATAGGTAGATGAAGGTGGGGTTGAAAGTGAAAGGTGATGAAGGGAGACAGAACGCCTCATCTACTACATACATGAAAGCCAGTGTGGTCTTCTCTACATTGGTAAGGCAGGTGGATCATTTCAGAGAACATATCTGGGATAGCCACGTTGACCAACTCCACCGCCTTGTGGCTGAACACTTTAACTCTCCTTTCCACTCTGCCAAGGACGTGAGAGTCCTAGGCCTCCTCCATCGCCAAACCCTAACCACCCTAAGCATGAATGAAGAAAGGTTCCTCTTCTACCGTGGGACCCTCCAACCACAGGGGATTAATGTAGGTTTCACCCATTTCCCCATTTACCCTAACTCCACCTTATCCCAGTCCAATCTTCCAACTCAGCATCGTCCCCCCTTTTGAACGTTCCTATGTGTTCATCTTCCTTCCGATCAATCTGGTCCACCCGCCTCTCTGACCTAACCCTTTCAGCCTCACCTTCAAGTATCTATTAGATCACAGGAATTAGCTTAGAAAAATGCCAAGTACCGTAGTAAGCCAGTGGATTCGGAGAAATATATACCCAGCAACGGAATACCAAGAAAAGAAAATCAAAAAGCGAAAAAGCATACAAACAAAAGAAAAACATAAAGACTGCAAAAAAAAGTACATCAGTGTATGAAACAAAAATAAAAACAAGGTCAAATAAGGAACAGTAGGTGTGCGGACAGAATAATTTATTGAAGACAACAGAGAAATCACAGGGAAAAGAAACAGTTTCTTTGCGTCTATCTTCAAGGCAGAATATCCAGAAATTCTCCCAGAAATACCAAGTGACCATGGGACTTGTGTAAGTAAAGTCTAACATCATTTTTATAAGTGCTGAGGTCATGTTTTAAAAGAAAGCTGGATTGAGTATTTATAAATCTGACAGATCAGATGTACTTCATACAAGAGTTTCAGAGGAAGCAGCAATAGGCGTATTGATTGCATCGCAGATTATCACGTTGTTTTCCAATACATTCCCGAAAGATATTTAGCCAGTCTGGATAAGGCAAAGGTTACAAATATTATCCAACAGTTTAAGAAAGGATGAAGATGGAGAGTGGTGAACTACAGATCAGTAACTTGTCATCCGCAGTCGGGTGTCTGTTGGGCTCGATAATAAAGAACGTGTTACTGGATATATAGAAGGTAATGGGAAAACTGGGGAGGATGATAATGCATCGATGAAACGAAAACCATAAGTGGCAAACATTTTTTGGAATGGTTTGAAGATGATTCTTTTGAACGTAGGCAATGAGGAGCTAATGGATAACGTATCGTTGGATATTCAAGAGGATCTTTTTTAAGAACTCTCCCACTGACATCATAAGAAAATTTATAGTAAAAGGAATTGGGAAGAATTGGGCGGCACAGTGGCATAGTGTTTAGCACTGCTACCTCACAGCGCCAGAGACACGGATTCAACTCCCGCCTCAGGTGACTGACGGTGTGGAGTGTGCACATTCTCCCCGTGTCTGTGTGGGTTTCCTCCGGGTGTTCCGGTTTCCTCCCACAGTCCAAAATGTGCAGGTCAGGTGAATTGGCCATGCTAAATTGCCTGTAGTGTTAGGTAAGGGGTAAATGTAGGGGTATGGGTGAGTTGCGCTTCGGTGGGTCGATGTGGACTTGTTGGGCTGAAGGGCCTGTTTCCACACTGTAACGCAATGTTATCGAAACACAAGCAAATAGGAAACGAAAAATTAGGTTTACATTCACGTGAATGTCATTGAAATATAGAAGATGCCATGCGCCAGCTGCACAGAGTGTTGCTGAGACTAAACTGAGAGTATTGTGTACCCTTTGGAGTCCCAATCTAAGATAGAATATACTACAGACGAACTGCAAATGGTATTCTCCAGATTAATCCCTAAAATGGCAAGATTGTCTGATGTGGAAACTGAGCCTGTGATCTCGAGTTTCAAAAGATGAGAGGTGATTTTAGTGAAATTTAGAAACATAGAGGGGAGAGAATAACCGAGGGACATATAGAAGTGTAAGCAGGAGAGATGAGGGAGAATCCCATGATTTATTCTACGCGGACAAGTAGAACAGAATAATCAGCAACAGTTAGTGTCGATTAGAAACCAAAGGGGCAATCAGTGTGTCAACCCGGAGAACATTGATAGATTGCTACGTGTAAACATCACATCTGTTTTACTTGGGAGAAGGAGGATGCAGGTACAGAATTCGAGAAGATGGACTGGAAAGCACTTGAAAAGAGTTTGATGTAAAATACGAGCGGCGGTTTGAGGCTTTGTCTGGTATAAAATTGGACCAATCTGCAGGTCTGGATAATGTTGGAGTCAAGGGAGGAAAGACGCTGACTGGAAATTTTAATTAGAATCTGACAATTGGGGAGGTGCCAAAGGACTGGAGAACAGCTATTATGATTGCACTTCACAGTAAGGGTGTTAGAGATAGACCAGGAAACTATAGTCGAGCGAGTATTAAATCACTGTTCGGGAAACTACTGGAGAAAATAGAGAAGGAGAAAATTGAACTCCAATCAGAATGGCAAGGTTTGATCAGGGATAATCATCATGACTTTATCAGAGTGAAGTCACACTAATGGAGTTGATTCAATTAGTTTGAGGAGGTCGCTTATTTAGTTTTGATGCAATGCCTTTGACAAAGTGCCGCATGGGAAACTGAAAAAAATAAAGTAAAATCTCACATTATCAAGGATAACTTGAAAATTGTCTTAGTGTCAAGAGACAGAGGGTGGTGGGAGAAGGCTGTTTGTGTGACTGGAGACCAGTGTCCCCTGGTGTACCACAGGGATCAGTGCTGTTTCCCTTATTGTTTGTAGCATTCATAATTGGTATAGATGTGAATCTGGAGGGGGAGTGGGTGGAGGGTGGGAGTTGTGATAACCAAGTTTGTGTTTGACACAAAGATTGGCCGGGTGGTGGTAGTGAGGAGGAAGTTCTGATTTTAAAGGAAAATACAAGTGGAATGATCAGATGGGCAGATCAATGGCAGATGGAATGTGATCCTGATAAATATGAGGTGATGTACTTTGGAAGGAGGAACCAGACATGGGGTGTACACAGTGATTGGCAGCACACTAGGGAGCTCAGAGGGTGTTTCTCCACACATTCCTGAATGTGACTGAACAGGGTAATGGACTAGTTAAGAATTGAACCTTGGGTGTCGCGGTTATTACTCAGGGAGTAGATTATAAGTAGATTACAGGGCTTGGTTTAGTCCATGATGTAGTACTGTATGTCGTTCTGGGAACCTCATTATAAGGAAGGATGTGATTGTACTGGAGGGGTTTGCAAAGGAGATTCACCAGGATGTTCCCTGGGATGGAGCATATCAGCTATGGAGAGAGGCTGGATAAGCTCGGGTTGTTTACTTTTGACAGAGAGGCTGAGGGGGATGTGATACAGAAGGATAAGTTAACAAGGGGCATCGACACGGTGGACAGACAGCAACTGTTCCTTTTAGACAGAGGGTCAAGAACAAGGGAGCACACTTTTAAAATGAAGGGTTTGAGGTTCAGAGAGGATTTAAAGATGACTTTATCTTCACCCAGAGGGTGTTGGGGTCTGGAAAGTACTTTCTGAGAGGGGAGTTATCAAGGTTAACCTCTCAACTGTTAAAAGTACTTGGACAAGCACTTGGAAGTGCCATAACATACCAGGCTATGAACCTTTTGTCGGAAAGTGGGACTAATATAGATCGTGCTGTATTTCTGTTGGCACGGAGACTATGCTCCTGTGAGTGTATGATGTGGAAGGTCAATGATTGAGCAGCTTAACACAAGAATTGATGGGTTTCTGAAGATAATGTTCACAAAGGTTATCAGAGTGAACTGTTATAGCTTGTCAAATTATGTCAATGTGAGAAGTATGAAAAAAAAGTGCAGGTTTTTTCCAGTTTGAAACCAGAGAATGGAGAATGGGAAACAGGGAAATGGCAAAACTATGAATCCACTACTTCAGTTCTGTCTTCACAGAACCTTCTGACAATAACAGGAAAACTAAGTCTGGCGTGGAAAACGAAATAGTACATGGAACATAGAACATAGTAAGTAAATCGTATGGGAGAAATTATTGGGACTGAAAATAATGGTCATAGACAACACTGACACAGGTTTATGAAATGGGAATTATGTTTGAGAAACAGACTGGGAGACAAATGAAAGAGAAGCAATGGATGTAAAACATGTGGATTTTCAGAACGATTTTGGTAAAGCTCCAAGCCTAGTTTGCAAAATCAAATCTTCGTGGATTGGGGTGAATATATGGCCATGCTTTTAGAATGGGACAGCTGGCAGGAGACAGTGAATAGAAATAAACAGACTTGTGAAGCAACAGCCTGACATTGTATTTAAGGTCTGATTCTGTGAGTATGACTATATCCCTGACACCCCATCACCTTCCCCGGATATCTCCTCTCTCACCAGCAGGACAGACAAAGAAGAAGTGGTGGCACCATGGGATAAAGTTTGAAGGGAATTGTTCTGGGAGATCTCAACAGTGACTCTGTATCCCGTGAACTCTCATGGCGTTAGTTTACACATGGGAAAGGAAACCTCCTGCTGATTACCATGTACCAGCCTCTTCCAACTGATGAGTCAGTACTCCTCCAAGCTGAACAATGCTTGGAGGAAGCACTGAGGGTGGCAAAGGCACAAAATGTACTCTGGGTTAGGGACGTCAATGTCCACAAAAAGAGTGGTTCAGCAGCAGCATTACTGATTGAGCTGGTTGGGTCCTAAAGGATATAACTTCTCGACTCGGTCTGCAGCAGGTGGTGAAGGAACCCACAAGAGGAAAAAGCCATATTTGACCACAGCCTTACTAATCTGCCAGCTGCAGAAATATCTGTCCATGACAGGATCGGGTAAGAGTGACCACTGCATAGTCATTGTGGAGATAAAGTCACACTTGCATATTGAGAATAACCTCCACCATTTTAGGTGGCACTCTCACCATGCTAAATAGGACAGAGTTTGAACAGAACTAGCAGCTCAAGTCTGGGTTTCGATAATATGTTGTGGGTCATCAATAGCAGCAGAATTGTACTCCAGCACAACCTCATGGCCTGGCATATCCTCCTCACAACAATTACCATCAAGCCAGAGGGATCAACCTTGATTCAATGGAGTGTGCAGGAGGGCAGGAGCAGCACTGGGAATACCTGAAAATGAGGTGTCTGCCTGATGAAGTCACCAACCATGACTACCTGCGTGCCAAACAGCATAAGCAGTTAGTCATAGACAGAGCTAAGTGATCCCACAAGCAACGGTGCAGATCTAAGCTCTGCAGTCCTTCTACTTCTTGTAGGGGGTAGTGTAATTTTTAAACGGTTAGCTGCCTTTTGGCCTTTTCTACCTCATAGTAAACACAAGCAGACACTCGAAACTGTTGCCGGACCTCCCCCACGTTTATATGAATGAAACAGTTGTAACAGCTTTCCTCGATAGTTGAGAGGCCGCCCTTAACCACAGTTGTACAACATCATCCATATAAGGGAAGAACGGGAAGCTCAAACACTGATTGGCCAAGTGAATGATAAAAGAATCGCAGGCACCAGAACCCAAAAAAGGAAAACAGTGCGGAATCCGAGCACTCGTTGGTCAAAGCAGCAGTAGTAAACCCAGCCCACATATACATGTATATAATGCGTGGAGATTACTATGCTTGTGTGTGTGTACCTTTGGGAACAGCACCCGACTTTGCAAAGTTGAATGAAAAGTTTTGGACTGACTCCTCCGTGTCTTTGTTCCTGGGAAGGGAAATGAAAAGTGCCGTAGATGGGGCTGGATAGCCACCTATCTCGCACAATTGGGGGCTCCTCCGGGATGAAATAATTATTGCCGGGGGGGGCAGTCTCTTCGGCTCACGGATCAAGCCTGATTACAACAAAGACGCGTCTAGTATATATTTATACTTCTCACTGATCGGCTTGGTCCGTTGGCCGTCGGCCAAGAGACGATGTGACCCGGCTCATTTAAAAATCATTTTGAATCCTGGAAAAGGAACACACGGACGAGTGCTGGGACGACCGGTTAGTGACTATACACGGGGGTACACACATTTAAAAAGGCCAGACAACTCCGTGCACGGATCAAGGTAAGAGATTCTTTTGTTCTTCCTTGTTGGCCGCGTGGTTTTGACGGTCATCTGTGAAAACGCTTTGGGCGTTTAAGACCAGGACTGAAGATAAACCACGGGAAATTGTGGTTTTGACGGTCATCTGTGAAAACGCTTTGGGCGTTTAAGACCAGGACTGAAGATAAACCACGGGAAATTGTGGTTTTGACGGTCATCTGTGAAAACGCTTTGGGCGTTTAAGACAAGGACCGAAGATAAACCATGGGAAATCAGACTTCTAGATTTACTAAGGAAAAGTCAGGGAAGACTGCAAATGGGAAAGAAATACCCCCCGATAGTCCATTAGGTCGGAAGTTAAGTCTATGGACGGACAGTAGTAGAACGAAGGACTTAAAGAAAGAGACCATGATAAAATATTGTTGTTTTATATGGACCAAAGAACCTATCCGCGCCCCCTCGGTAGTTTGGCCCGAGTATGGGTCTGATGAAGACTGGGTGTGTCAAATCCTAAATGTATATGTTAACAGAAAACAACCGTTTGACCCAGAGGAGAGCAAATATGCCGCCGCCTGGTTGGCGGGAGACGGCGAGAGTCCCACGCGTCTCTATCCTCTGACTCCCCAAACAGACCCGAGGAAGCCCCAGAAGTCTTGGGACATCCTCACCGACGGTTTGCCACCGTCTTCCCCGCCCCCGTATATACCACCCGCGCACGACCAGGCGTCCAGCGCGGACCTACCTCCTGCGATGGATAATTCCGAGTCCCAGCAGGCTACGACCAGTGAGGAAGGGACTGCTGGGGGGTGTACAGGAGGGGGCACAGAACTCACCCCAGGCACTAGGAAATCAGTCCGACTCGAGATGCGGAGAGGTCGAGAAGAGGGATTGAGAGCTGGGAGGAGTGATAATATTGAACAGCTGAACCCCTTACGAGAGGTGCCGTTTGGGAACGAACGGACCGGGTTTGTAGTACAACCTTTAAATTCTGGGGATATCCGGCATCTCCGTAATGAACTACCCCGTCTACTGGACGACCCCGTCAGTGTGGGAATACAACTGGACCAATTTCTGGGGCCCAGTATATACACATGGGCTGAACTGCAGGCCATGATGAGAATACTATTTAATTACGATGAAATTGTTATGATCCGGAATAGTGCAATGGCCATTTGGGATAGGGAGCATCAGGACGGCCCTCAGCGTGGAGAGCAGAAGTACCCCTTAGAGGACCCCCGGTGGGATCATAACGACGCGGGGGGAAGGGCCAATATGACAGACCTCAGAAGCCTTATAATCAGGGGGATCCAAACCTGCGTGCCCAAACAGCGGAATTTAGCAAAAGCATTTGAAGTTGGACAGAAAAAGGATGAATCCCCGAGTGAGTTTTTAGACCGTTTGCGGGAGTCCATGCGAAAGTATTCAGGTTTAGACCCCGATGGGGAAATAGGCAAGAGCATGCTTAAGGTGCACTTTGTGACTAAGTCATGGCCTGACATTCAGAAGAAATTACAGAAAGTGGAGGATTGGGCTGAAAAGGATGTTGCAGAATTATTACGGGAAGCACAGAAGGTGTACGTTCAGAGGGATGTAATAAGGGAGAAACATAAGACAAAAATGATGGTGGCAGCCGTACGGGAAGCTTGTAAGTCCACCGGAATGGGGGAGGGAGATTATGGGGTGGAAAGAGGAACGTCGAAGAAAAGTTGGAGAGGGAGAGAAGCGAGACGGGGCAGAAGTGAGAGAGGAGGATCTTATGGAATTGAGCGCCCTCAGAAGGCTGGATGTTACCATTGCGGGAAACTGGGACACTTCAAAAGGGATTGTCCCGAGTTTAAAAGGGAAAGAGAAGGGATGTATGAAATGGAGTGTGAACAAATGGATTAGGGAAGTCAGGGGAGGATCGGAACACGGGCCTACCAAGAACCCCTGGTAAATTTACGGGTGGGCCCATTTAGACAAGATGTTACCTTCTTAGTTGACACAGGCGCCGGCAGGTCCTCAATTCCCCTCCATCCGAGGGGGGTTGGCTTCCAAGCTAAAACATTAAACATTTCTGGAGTTAAGGGTGGGGTTTTTAGTGCGAGAATATTCGAACCACAACCCTTGCGGCTGGAGGAGGAGGAGCTCCAGGTGGAACTCCTTCACCTCCCCCATCTTCCCTATGGGTTGTTGGGACGGGATTTGATAGTCCGTTTCGGATTGCGAATAGAAGTGGGAGAAGAGGAAGAATTAGCCGTTACCATGTCATACCTTAGTGAGTCCCGATTGACAGAGATAGACCCTAGGGTTTGGGTCGCCAAAGGGAACCGGGGGGGACTCGCAATTCGACCTGTGGAGGTAAAATTAAAGCCCCAGAGCCCCGACGTCAGAGTGCGCCAATACCCCATCTCTTGGGAAGGGAGGCAGGGCCTGAAGACAGTTATGGAAGACCTAATAAAAGATGGATTGGTAGAGCCCTGTATGTCACGATACAATTCCCCAATCCTGCCGGTCCGGAAGTCGGATGGGAGCTACCGAATGGTCCAAGACCTAAGGGAGGTAAATAAAATTGTCCAAGTATGGCACCCTGTGGTACCGAACCCATACACTATTCTGGGGCGAATTCCCCCGGACCACGGCTGGTTTAGTGTTATAGACTTAAAGGATGCCTTCTGGGCGTGTCCCCTGGACAAGGACAGTAGGGATCTTTTTGCTTTTGAATGGGAGGATCCTGATACTGGCAGAAAACAACAGTACAGGTGGACCGTACTCCCCCAAGGATTCACTGAGTCCCCGACTCTGTTCGGGCAGATTCTGGAACAATTATTGGAGGGACTAACCTTGTCCCCGTCCCTTAAGCTTATACAATATGTGGACGATCTCCTTTTATCCGGACCGGCGGAGGAGGACGTCCTACTTGGGACTAATGCCCTGTTAAATTACCTAGCTGAGCAGGGTTTAAGAGTGAGTCAGAAGAAGCTCCAATATGTTGAGAAAGAGGTTAAGTACCTGGGACACTTGATAAGCCAGGGACAGAAACGAATAAGTCCGGAAAGAGTGCGGGCAATAATCGAACTAGGCCTCCCAACGACCAAGAGGGAGTTGCGGAAGTTCTTGGGACTCTTAGGCTATTGTCGGTTATGGATAGACGACTATGCCCCCCTTACTAAAGACTTGTATCTAAAACTCATTGAGGAGGCACCCAACAGAATAAAATGGGAGGAGGAGGAGAAAAAGTTAATTGAAATCCTAAAAGGAAAATTGATGGCTGCACCTGTTTTAAGCTTGCCGGATTTTAGTAAGACATTTCGCCTCTTTGTGAACTCCAGAAAGGGAACCGCTCTTGGAGTATTGACCCAGGACTGGGGGGGTAAAAGGAAGCCCGTGGCTTTCCTGTCAAAAATTCTGGATCCAGTCTCCCGAGGGTGGCCGGAGTGTGTCCAAGCGGTGGCAGCCACGGCAAAGCTGGTAGAGGAAAGCAGGAAGTTGACTTTCGGGGCCCCCTTGACAGTCACTACTCCCCACCAGGTTCGAACTATCCTGAATCAGAAGGCCGGGAGGTGGCTGACTGACTCGAGAATTCTGAAATATGAAGCCATATTGTTAGACCGAGAAGACCTCCGAATAGAAGTCGGGGGCTGCCAGAACCCGGCGGACTTTCTTTGGAAAGGGGAAGGCGAGGAGGAACTGGAACACTGCTGTTCAGACATAATAGAGTACCAGAGTAAAGTGAGGGAAGATCTGAGGGATACCCCCTTACATGCAGGTAGGCGGTGGTACATTGATGGGTCCTCTCGAGTGATAGATGGGGAGAGACACAACGGTTATGCAGTCATTAGTGAGACTGGTTGGGAATTAGTGGAAAGTGGACGGCTACCGAATGCCTGGTCCGCACAAACGTGCGAATTGTACCCCTTGCACCGAGCTCTGAGGAATTTAAAGGGAATAGCCGGGACAATCTACACTGACTCTAAGTATGCCTTTGGGGTAGTACACACCGTTGGGAAGATCTGGAAAGAAAGGGGAATGATAAATAGTAGAGGAAAGGAGTTGGTCCACGAGGAACTAGTAGCCATGATCTTGGAGGATTTGTTGCTGCCACAAGAGATTGCTGTAGTACATGTGAAAGGACACCAGAAAGTCGATAAAATAGAGACCCTGGGGAATCAATTGGCAGATGAACAGGCAAAATTGGCTGGGATGGGGAAGGATGTAATAAACTGCCTGGTAAGGATTCCACAGATATCCGAAATTACCGAAGTGCCCACGTTTACTGACAAAGAAGAAACTCTTCTCGCGTCTCTGGGGGGGTACAAAGGATAGGGAAGGCAAGTGGACCTTACCCGATGGCCGCCAGCTACTAAATCGACCGTTGACGCGGGACATTATTGCCCGTTTACACCAAGGGGGTCACTGGGGCGCCCAGGCACTGTGTGATGCCTTCCTGCGCCGATATGCTCACCCTGGTCTGTACACGGTAGCCAAGCAGGTCACAGGAGATTGCATAACGTGTCGAAAGATTAACAAAAGGGGGCTGCGGCAGCATGCAAGACAAGGGGGTAGGAGTCCGGCCTATAGGCCGTTTGAGTATGTCCAGGTAGATTACACTGAGCTCCCCCCCATAGGTCGCCTGAAGTATCTATTAGTAGTGGTAGATCACCTGACAGGATGGGTGGAAGCTTTCCCCACTACCACGGCAACGGCAACTCAGGTTAGCAAGATTCTACTCGAGCAAATCATCCCACGATTTGGGCTACCCCGCGCTGTTGACTCTGACCAGGGGAGCCACTTCACCTCGACCATCCTCCAGAATGTAGTGCAAGCAATGGGGATTGACTGGGATTTGCACACCCCCTGGCATCCCTCCTCCTCGGGCAAGGTCGAAAGAATGAACCAGACCATCAAAAAGCAGCTAACCAAGCTCACTAGTGAAATCGGCCTGCCTTGGACCAAATGCCTACCCCTTGCCCTGTTGCAAATTCGCACCCAGCCAAGGCGGGATTTGGGCGTCTCCCCTTTCGAAATGTTATTTGGCCTCCCGTTCCATGGGCCGAAGGGGGAACCTCCTGTATTTGAGTCTCGGGATATGTTTGTGCAAAAATATGTGGTGGCTCTGGGGTCTGCTCTATCTCGTTTACGCCAACAGGGACTTTTGGCACAGACGCCGCCCCTCGAGTTTGCGGTGCACACCGTCAAGCCGGGTCAGTGGGTCCTGATTAAAAGCTGGAAGCAACGTACCCTCGAACCAACTTGGGATGGTCCCTTCCTGGTACTTTTGACGACCGAAACGGCTGTCCGTACGGCCGAAAAGGGCTGGACACATTACACTCGAGTCAAGGGACCAGTGCCACAACCGACGGAGGACGAACGAACCTCTCTGACAAAGGCATCTAAGGAACAGAGACCCTGAGAACGAACTAATCGGACTTTGGCGAGTCTAAAGGAACTGTGCCCTCGGGCTACGGGTGTCGCGACAAAATGCGGTCAATCGTATTGTTAACTTGCTATGCCATTGTCCTTGGGCTGGGTCGTAGTGTGCGTGTTACCCAATTTGGCCTCTGGTTAAAACAAGCAGAGGACCGTCAGTGGTTCACCATCTCCGTGCTTGCCAACCAATCAACACAGACACTTAGCTTAGACCTATGTGAGTTGGTGCCCTGTAGGACTAAAAGTCAACTGAATCAAACTAAGCAGAATCTAGAGAGAGAAAGGGGATTCCAGGGTCAGACGTTAGTATTACAATTGCATGGTAGGGAAGGCCTAAGTAGGCCTCCAGCCCCCGGGGTCCAGGCTATGGTGTCAGTTGTCCGTGATCCCATCACCCCTGGACGGGATTGTGGGCAGAATCAGTGCAATCCGCTCTATCTGACCATAAAGAACTTGGAAAAGAACGAGGCGAGCCTTAATAGAACAATACTGGGTATTAGAGTTGGGGGCCAGGCAGGATGGGGGGGAATGCAGCTGTGCTGCACATATATCACGGTCATTGAAGCTGAGTCTGGGGGCTCATCCACCACTGATAAGCAGGAAAAGATTAGAATAATTGAGACGACGGATTTGGAAAAGACCTTTGAAATAGAAACGGGATACGGGGAGGCGAATGCCTGGATGGAATGGGTCAAATATACTGTGAGGAGCATGAAAAAGAGTGATTGCTACGCATGCACGAGTGCCCGCCCTAACCCTCAGGTGGTCCCATTCCCGCTGGGATGGGAGAAACACCCACGAGCCATGGACTGCATGATAAGGCTGTACCAGGACCGAGAGGCCTGGAACGACCCCACTTGTCGACCCTTGAGTTTGAAGTTTCCCCCCGTCAGGTCTGAGGGGGCGCCCCGCCCGCCATCATTCTCAGGGGTAACGGGTACGCACCAGGCCTGCGTCTCTCGGACGGGACTACAGTGGGACGACGATGTGGGGACATTTGACAAGTGCAGTGGATCAATTCGGCTGGTCAATGAAACTACCGGGGGCGGGAATTACTCCCACATTCATGTGCCTAGGGCAGACCTCTGGTGGTACTGTGGTGGGAGGGTTCTGCGACCGACCCTGCCCCAAAAATGGACGGGCACTTGTGCGATCGTTCAATTGGCCATCCCATTCACCCTGGCATTCGAAAAACAAGAGCGACCCCGTTCTAGTGGAAGAACTGAGAGAGCTTTGGAGACCTCTTTCGATGATAACATATATTTAGATGCCATAGGGGTCCCCAGGGGTGTTCCTGACGAATACAAGGCTAGGAACCAGATAGCGGCGGGTTTTGAGTCGTCACTGTTCTGGTGGGTGACCATCAATAAGAATGTGGATTGGATTAATTATATTTACTACAATCAGCAGAGGTTCATTAATTATACCCGGGATGCAGTGAAAGGAATAGCAGAACAACTGGACGCCACTAGTAGGATGGCGTGGGAAAATAGGTTGGCCTTAGACATGATGTTGGCAGAGAAGGGGGGTGTTTGTGTCATGATAGGCACTCAGTGCTGCACTTTCATCCCCAACAACACAGCCCCTGATGGGTCCATCACCCGCGCCCTGGATGGACTCACCACATTGGCGGACGAACTGGCCGAAAACTCGGGCATCGACTCTGGCCTCACGGACTGGTTGGAAGCTTGGTTCGGTAAATGGACGGGGGTGGTCGTTCCCTTTCTTGTCTCATGTATAGTGGTGGCAGGGGTACTCACTGCCCTTGGGTGTTGCGTTATTCCCTGTGTCCGGGGATTAACTCAACGACTGATCGAAACCGCCCTTACTAAGAAGGATGTTCCCTATGGGCAGGTTGAACGAATAAATCTCGAGATGGAACAACGTGAATCCCTCTTGGGCGGGGGTAGTATTAGAGACGGGCAGTTTGATGAACAAGCTCGGGAGTTATTAAATGCCCTGGAGAAGAAACTTACGGTTGAAAAATTACAGGCCGTAAGAAAAGACACGGGGGATTTGTAGGGGGTAGTGTAATTTTTAAACGGTTAGCTGCCTTTTGGCCTTTTCTACCTCATAGTAAACACAAGCAGACACTCGAAACTGTTGCCGGACCTCCCCCACGTTTATATGAATGAAACAGTTGTAACAGCTTTCCTCGATAGTTGAGAGGCCGCCCTTAACCACAGTTGTACAACATCATCCATATAAGGGAAGAACGGGAAGCTCAAACACTGATTGGCCAAGTGAATGATAAAAGAATCGCAGGCACCAGAACCCAAAAAAGGAAAACAGTGCGGAATCCGAGCACTCGTTGGTCAAGGCAGCAGTAGTAAACCCAGCCCACATATACATGTATATAATGCGTGGAGATTACTATGCTTGTGTGTGTGTACCTTTGGGAACAGCACCCGACTTTGCAAAGTTGAATGAAAAGTTTTGGACTGACTCCTCCGTGTCTTTGTTCCTGGGAAGGGAAATGAAAAGTGCCGTAGATGGGGCTGGATAGCCACCTATCTCGCACATTCTAGTAGAGAATAGTTATGGACAATTAAACAAGTCATCGGAGGAGGACATTCCACAAGTATCCCCATCCTTAATGATGGAAGAGCCTATCACTTCAGTGCAAAAGATAACGTTCATGCATTCGCAACAATCTTCAGTCAGAAGTGCTGAGTGGATGATCCATCTCGGCCTCCTCCAGTGGCCCTCAACAATTCAGTTACCAGTCATCAGCCAATTCGATTCACTCCATGCGATATCCAGATTCAGTTGGAGACACTGGATTCCTCAGAGGGTACATACCCTGACAACATTCTGGCAATAGTACTGAAACGTTGTTCTCCAGACGTTGTCACTGCCCTCACCAAGCTGTTCCAATACCGTTACAACAACATTTCCCCGATTACATGGAAAATTACCCCAAGTATCTCCTGTATATAAAAAGCAGACCAAATCCAATCCGGCCAATACCACCCCATCAGTCTACTCTCGATCATCAGTAAAGTGGTGGAAGGTCTCAGTGCTTTTAAGCAGCACCTGCTCAGCAATACCCTGATCAATGACGCCCAGTTTGGGCTCCACCAGGGCCACTCAGCTCCTGACCTCATTACCGTGGTTTAAACATGGACAACAGAGCTGAATTCCAGAGGTGGGGTGAGAGTGATAGCCCTTTAAATCAAGGCTGCCTTCGACCAATTGTGGTATCAAGGGGGCTTAGCAAACCTGGAATCAATGGGCATCAGGGGCAAACTCCCCGCTGGTTAGAATCATACCTGACACGTAGGAAGATGGTCATGGTTGATAGAGGTCAGTCTACTCAGCTCCAGGATAAATCTGTAGGAGTCCCTCGGGCAGTGGCCTAGGCCCATACATCTTCAGGGCTACTTCATCAATGACCTTGCCTCCATTTAAAGGTCAGAAGTGGAGATGTTTGCCAATGATTGCACCATGTTCAGCAACAATTTGTGGCTCCTCAGATACTGAAGCAGTCCATGTTCAAATACAACAAGATCTGGACAGTATCCAGGCTAACAAATGGCAAGTCATAGTCACGTCACACAAATGCTAGACCGTGAACATCACCAATAAAATACAATCTAACCTGCCCCTTGGCATTCAATGGTGTTACTGTCACTGAATCCACAGTGGACTGCAGCGGTTCAACAAGGCAGCTCACCACCACCTTCTCAAGGGGAAACCAGGGACAGGAAATAAATGCTGACCCAGCCAGTCACACCCAGATTCAGGAAATAAATATCATTTTTAAAAAATAACAGAGGAAGGTTTCTGGGATATCACAGAGATCGGTGCTCACGTCCCAGTTGTTCACAATACCCATTAAACATTTGGTTGCAGGAATCAAATACAATATATCCCAACCTGCTGATAGAACTAACGGATGTTGGATTGTGAGTGGGTGAGGAGGTTGTAAAAAAGCTTCAAGGTGACTAAGACAAGTGGAGTGAATGGGCAAATACGTGGCAGATGGAGAGCAAGGTGGGTTGAGGTGACAGTGTGCCCTTTGGTGGGAACAAGAGATTGGCAGGTTTTCGGTTGAAAAAGGGATTGTTTGAAACATGTTGATCTGAAAAGCGACGTATGGGCCTTTTTGTTGTTTCCTTCTGCGCGGCCCTCCGAGGTCCCTGCAGCACAGTGAGGTCTGAACCCACAAGGCCATACTGGGAATGGCATTCGCACGCTGCCCAGTGTACAAAGACCTACCAAGTGGGGAGCTGTAACATTACAAAGGATCTGGATCTCCCTGTAGACCAGTCACTGAAAGCAATATTGCAGGAGCAGAAAGCAGTTAGGAAGATCAATGATGTGCTGACCTTCATTTCAGGGGGATTTGAATCCAGGAGTAAGGCTGTCTTACTGCAGCTGTAGAGGGCTATGGTGAGACCCTATCTCAAACACTGTGCAGTATTCTGCAGATTTGGTCTCAGTACATAATAAAGGACAAACCTGACATTGAGGGAGAGCAGTGAAGGATGACCAGACCGATCTTTGTGATGACAGGCTTGTTGTGGGAGCAGAGTTTGGGGCGACTGGGCCTGTATTCCATGGGGTTAGGAAAATGGGTGGAGATCTCAGTGATATATATAAATCTCTGACAGGGTGAGACGGATTGGAAGCAGGGATAATAATTCCCCTGGCTGTGTTGTCTAAAACAAGGGTCCACAGTATTAGGTACAGACAGACCATTCTGCAATGAGATGACAATAAATGTCTGCACTCAGCGACTGGTGAACCTGGGGAATGCGCTCGAACCTGGAAGCCAAAGCACTGAATATAAATAAGGATTTAGAGACAGTAAAGGAATGGTGGGAGAGAAGGAGAACGATATTGGAAATAAAGGGCAAGGTATCATTATATTGAATTGGGTAGCAAACTCGACAGACCAAATGGACTACTGCACTTCCTATTTTATACCTTCCCAAGGTTAGTCACAAGCTCTCAGATGTTAGGAAGGAGGTCTCTGCAGCGTCAACAGGACTGTGTTCCCGTTCCCTTTTTCCGATACTGAGGCTGGGGCCGGGTGTCCTGTCTGGTTTTATCCTTTCGACCTCGGAACAGTTTGATACAATAGAATGTCTTGTTTGGCGGATTCAGAGACCATTGAAGAGTTTATCACATGTCTCTATGTCTGCAGTCACGTTTAGGCCAGACCAGGAAAGCACGGGAGATTCACTTCCTGAAAGGACATTTGTGAAGCAAATTGGTGTGTACAATCGACATTGGCTTGAAGGTCACTATTTACGGACACCAGATTTTGCATCCTAATATTTTGTCAATTGTGTTTAACTAACACCAGCTGCCAGAGCATTAGCCTGGTCTGGATTAGTAATCCAGTGACCTTTCCACAGCAGCACCATCTCCATATGGCGACCTATATGAAATCATACTGAGCAGGTTATTTCTGTGCTGCTTGATAACTCTGTCAAATAGAACTCCCACCAGTTTGACTGTCGTGGTGGGTCTGAGGGGGAGGTGACTGGCCAGATTGTAATTATAATCCTCTTAGGAACTGGACAGAGTTGAGTAATTTTCCACATTACCAGGGAGATGTCAGAGTTGGAGCTGGAATGAAAGAGCTTCCCCAGGGACACGGCTTGTTGTGCAGCATAAGTCTTCAGTCCTATTGCAGGAATGGTGTCAGAGACCATTGCCTTTTTCGTACGTACTGTGTTCAGCTGTTTCTTCATGTCACGAACATCTAATCGAATTGGTTGAAGACGGGCATCTGTGATTCTGTGGCTATCATGGCGAGGGTGAGGTGGATCATCAACTCAACACTTCTGGCTAAGGGTGATGCAGATACCACATCCTAGTCTTTTACACTGATGTACAGGACTGTTCAATTATTTAGGATGGGGATATTTGTGGAGTCCTTTGCTCCAGTCATTTGTTTAATCATCCATCACCAGTTATGACAGAATGTGACAGGATTGCGGAGCTTCGATCAGATCTGTTTGTCAAGTCTGGTAGCTTTAATGGGTTAGCATCAGGTTTAGGTTCACGTGGTTCTGACCCAGTCATGTTACCCACAGTCATTACTGAAACATAGATCATATTGATGGCAATGGCAGACTGAGGAAATTATTCGAGGCTAAAAACTACAGGTTGTGGTTGAATGGTGTTCTGCTTCTCCTGCTGCTGTAGTCTACAGCACTACATAAATACGCAGTTTTGAGCTGCAATATCTGCAATGTAATTCTGCTGTCTGTCCCTTAGTTCACATCGAGACCCACTCACCCATCAGTCATGTAGTCAGTAACCTACTCTGGTTTCTGATGTGGTAACACTTCCATTTTCATACTTTCATTCTGCTGAGGGTCTCTCCCTGGATCATGCTTTCAATCTGACACATTCTGCAAAACCAATTAACTGTTTTTAATTCAATTGTTTCATTCACCTGAATTTGTTTCCTTGAGTAATATCATCTTCTGTGTTTAAAGTGAATGTATTTCCTCTGTTTCTCTCCCTGACCATGATTAAGAGCTCTGTAGTGTCAGTGATGCCAGTCTTATGTAGTTTCAGAGCCAATGAATTCTCTGGATTCCCAATCATCTTCACCACATTGTATATTTCCTCTTTTGGTTTGATTCCTTATCACTCATGGCTGCCTTGTCCTCCCATGAGTATGTTTCATCTCCTTTGGGAGAATTTCTGATATCCTCTGAAATATCCCCAGAAATTCCTGCTTTTGCTGCTCCACGGTCTGCCCTGCTCAGCTCCCTTTCCAATTAACTCTGGCTAGCAACGCCCGCATGTCTTTGCCGTTACATTGCTCAATTATAATCACATTACATCTAGAAGAGAGCAATAGATATCAACCGAAAAAAGGAGCTTTGAGTGAAGGGACGCAAAGAATAATTGGTAAATGCCTTAACTAGATACAAAGAGAGAAAGAGCGAGACAACATAGATGAGGAAATGTGAAAAATGAGAAAACTAGATCATTGAAAGAATTAGATGTACATCCCTCAACGTTTTGGCAATTCCAGTGTGCTGTGGTCCTTTGTATAGTGCATGGACAACAGAGTAACGTGTTCAATTGCTGACTCTGATGCCAGAATTTTTATCTCCAATAATATGAAAGACACTAGCTTTGAAAAGAACCAACAGGCCAATATATTGAATTCTGGTAGAAAGGGGATTAACCGAAATAAGTTGGGACACCGGAAGCAAGAATTTATAACACACATCCTGATAAGAAGGAGAGATTGGAGTGGAGAATTCCAGAAAAGGAGGGAATGTTGATAGAAGGGGAAACATATCACTTTAGATGAGGATCAAATGATGTTTTAATGTTTTATAAATTTTATACATCATATGCATCACTTTTCATGTGTCTCCGTTGTTCATTTAGAATGTGTTGTGCACATATGAAAATGTTACATATCTGCACACACACATTCATTAAACAGTGTATGTAAAATCATTTTTCCGACATTGAAATGGTCCTGTTGTTGTGTTACCAGGATACACGAACAACAGCTGGCCACCAAAAGACATGATCCATCATCACTACGTTCCAAACATACAGACAAAGAAGGGCATCACTTTGATTGGGACAATGCACACACACATACTAAGACACGCAAGGATGTTCTTAGAGGAATGGCATTCTGACCAGAAGTCCATCAATAAACACAACAATTTAGATCCTATCTACCTTCTCTTGTAAAACAAACGAACCGGAAATGACATCACTCATCTTGAGAACCCAAGACCTATAAATAGAGAGGCGCGACAGACCACCAGCACCTCAGCAGAGACTCTCACTGATGATGTTACCTCGTCATAGTGTCGAATCGTCAGAAAACAAACCTTCAAGCACAGCGAGCTAACTTGCATACATACAAACTGTTATTTTTCTTTTGTTAGTGGAATTTGGGAGTTCTTTTGGGTGAGCTTTTTTGGGTTTGTGGTTTTAATTAACAGAAGTCCTCGACATAGATGTCTTCACAATTGGGGCCCTGCCATATGGGACTTGGACAGATTTGAACAGATTTCGGGTACAAAATGTCCCAGCAAATTCCAACACGTTGCAATTAGTGACCTAGATCTTCAAATAAAACCAGTCGGAAAATCTGTTTAATTTTGTTAACTGGTGGTTGTTTAAATTAAAAGTGAGGGAAATGGCTTTTAACAGTACTAAAGAGGTATCCAATTTTGCCAAGAAAGTTTAGAAAGACAGAAGCAGGGCATTTTTTAGAATTCGCAAATAGGTTGGAATTGGGTTTATCCAGTGACAAAAAGGAAACCAGAAATTATAATGGAGTTGATCAAGCACTTTGATGTATCAAATAAACAGTCGAGTTAGAAAAAGCTTATATTGCAAAAATGGCAACTGAAGTTAGAAGATAAAGAATGAGATGGAAACAGAGAGAGAAAAAACAGGAGAGGAAAAAGAAAGAGAGAATTTGAAATTCAGAAGTTGGGAATTAGACAAGAAAGTTAAATTAACAGGATGGAGATGAAGGGAGAAGATCGGGATGTATACAACTAGGTTCGGAGAGAAAAATGTAAAAATCTTTTTCATTTCATTTGAAAAAATGGCTCGGCAGATGACGTGTCCAGTGAACCTGTGAGTAATGCTCGTTCAGACTAAGCTGGTGGGCACAGCTGGTGAGGCATGTGCAGCGCTATCAGATGAGGGGTCAAGAGATTATACTGATATCAAATTGGTTATTTTGATTGGCTATGAATTGGTACCAGAAGCATATAGACAGAGATTCATAAAAACAGAGACGGAACCAGGTCAGACTTATGTTAAGTTTAAAAGCATTAACTGCAGTCATTTTGATAGTTGGGTGCTGGCCTTAAAAATGGATAAGACCTGTGAGGCTCGAAGGGAGATTATTCTGCTGGACGTGTTTAAAGACTCACTTCCAGAGACGGTAAGAATTCATGTGAATGAACAGAAATTTCAAGAAGCGAGAAGCGCGGCAGAAAGGGCAGGTAAATCTGCATTGTTGCATGAGATGAAATTTAGCTTCCGGGAGGATTTTCATCCTGTGAGGGATAGAAATGGGGGGAAGGGACGATCACACATTACAAAGCGAACAGTAGCGCACAATAGTTTACCACAAGTGAAAAAATAAGCCCAAAGGGGTTGAAAGGTGGTGAAAGGCCTCAGGTGTTCTCAATATATGGGCGTGGAACACATAAAATGAAAGTGCTGATGGTTTAAGGAGGGCACTGGGAAAAGGTGGTTTCACTGCAGTAAGCTGGGACACACCGTGCTGGGCATTGAAGGAAGACACTTTGGGGAAAAATGTAGTAGAAGAGGCTAACCCCAGTGGCATTAGTGAAATTGGTAAAGGAGACTCCAAGTGGAGCTGAGGAGCTGCAGGAAATTGCACAGCTTAGACAAGGGCTGGGTATGGAGTTAGTACCTGATCTCTGAAAGAATTCGCCTCTGTACATAAAGTTTACTCAGAAAGAACGGAGGGAGAAGGACAAGAAGTTATAGTTTTGTGAGATATGGGATCTGCTCAGTCTCTAATAGTTGAGAAGTGAGGCGCTGGAAAAGCACAACAGATCAGGCAGCATCCAAACAGCAGGACAATCGAATATCAGGTGGAAACCCATCGTCAGGAATGTGGTGGGGGGACAAGGGGGGCTGAAAGATAAATACGAGGGTAGTAGCTGGGCTGGTGGGAGGGTCACTGGGAAGGCAATAAGAAGATGTAGGTGGGAGTAATAGTGATATGTCGGAGGGTAGGGTGGAGTCGGTAGGTGGGAAGGAAGCCGGCCAGTAAGGGCAGTTCAAGAGGGCAGTTCAAGAGGGTTGGATCTGGGAGAGGTTGGGGGAGAGGAGATTTCGAATTTGGTGAAGTCAACGTTGATGATGGGTCTAGTTTGAGGGTTCTCGTTGTCCTATCCACAACACGCTCCTCTCCGACCTATCACCATCACACCCCACCTGCGTCTACCTATCGCCTTCCAAGCTATCTTCCACCCAGCTGGACCCCCACCCTCCTATATATTTCTCGGCCCCCTTCCCCCTCCCTTACCTCACCCCCACTTTGCTGATGAAGGATTTATGCCTGTAACGTCAACTCTTCTTCCCCTTGGATGCTGCCTGGATGGCTATGCTTTCCCAGGCCCACACTCATCTCCAGCATCCGCAGCCCTCACTTTCTCTCGGCGTCTAATGGTGAGAGATGAAAATATTTTCACTCTTTCTGACATATTAATCAAGATCATGACAATTTGTGGAACGGGGTTACAAATTAAGTATTCCCTTGTGTAACATCAGGTTGGAATGCCAATTCAAGGTTGGGGAAGTAACAGTAACAGAGTGTCATTTCCAGGAATACAGTTTGTTCTTGGGAACGATTTAGCAGGATCCAAGGTGGGAGTGGCACCCCTTGTGTTGGAGAAGGCAAAAGGAAAACTGGAGAATTGGGGAGTTAAAAGAAAAATACCCAGGGTTTTTATCCAGACTGTGTAGAAACAAGATTCCACTGTCATAAGTTAGAGCAGGAAGTAAAACCATAATAAAAAGGCAAAGGAGTTGATGTGCAGTGAACTGACCCCCTGTTTGATGTCACGGTGCTGGAAAAACCTGAACAGGCAGAGGATCAGGCAGGGGTGTTTAGTCCTGAAAGGCTAATGGACTTACAAAAGATATATACACACACATTCACACACACATGCACATGCACACACACAGAAAAGGAATCAAAATATATTGTTGAACGTTATTAACTTAAAGATAGAATGCTAAAATTAAAATGGAGACCCCGATAGGTTAGTGCAGAAGGGAAATGGGCCGAAGTGCGCCAGATTGTTTTAGAGGTAGCGTACAGTGTTACGGGTAGCACATAAACTAACTGCAGGGGGTCACCGAGGTGTACAGAATACTCAGGTTAAGGTACAGAGGCATTTCTAGTGGCCTGGAAAGCACACGGATGTGGTTATTATTTGATGTACATGTCAAACATTCTAAATGGTAGATAAGTCACAGGCAGTAATAAAACCAGCACCTTTGTTACCAATGCCTGCATTCGAAGAACATTTTACGTAGGTTATGATTAGTTGTGTAGCTCCCCTATCTAAAATAAAAGTGGAAACCAATATTTGTTAGCCATAATGGATGTGTCTACCAGATTTCCAGAGGCATTTCTATTATGGAGTGTTAAGGTAAAAAGGGAGGTGGAGGAGTTGGTAGCTTTCTTTACTCACTGTGAGCTCCGCAGAGAGATTCAGTCAGATCAAGGGTCTCATTTTACAGCTCAGCTGTTTAAGGAAGTCATGGATAGCTTAGGCATACAGCAGTTTAAATCAAGGGCGTCCCATCCTGAATCCCCGGGAGCCTTGGAAAGTTAGCATCAGACGCTGAAGACCATATTAACAGCGTACTGTCAGGATTACCAGAATGAATGCAATGAATGTGTCTCATTAAATTGTTTGCCATTAGACAAAAATTATTTGCCCCAAATAAATCTACTCAGTTTACTTCCTTTGAGTTAATATTTGAAGTGAGAGGCCCTTTGGAATGAATTGAATATAAATTGACAGGATCGAAATCAGAGATCTCACACTCGGATTATGTATGTGAGGTGAGGGAGAGATTAGATGGAGTAGGTGAGTTCGCTAAACAGCACCTGAAGGGCACAGCATAGAATGAAGCACGTGGCAGATAAAAACACTGAAAGTTTGACGATTTCCTGTGGGCATGACGTATTAGTATTGTCACTAGTGATAGGAATTCCCTTCAAAGTCAGGTTTAGTGACTCAGGAACACAGTTATGGTCAGATGAACAAACTGTGTAGTTTATCTGTATGATGTAGTGACCTTTAGCAAGTGATTGAAAGCTCACATGTTACAGTTGGCAGAGCATATTGAATGATTACAAGAAGCAAACTTGGTAATAAACTTAAAGAAAACAGAATTCACGAAGGCAGAGGTGACGTTCTTGGGACATTACATTGGACGTGGAAGGTCGACCCCATTGAACATAAAGACAAAGGGCTTTGAGGAATTTCCACGACCATCCTCGAAGAAAAGTGCTTCAATTTTTGGAACTGAGTGGATTCTATCGGAAGTTTGTTCCAAACTTCAGCAGCGTATTGGCACCACTGATGGACTTAGCAAAGAAGAACACAGAATTGTGGTGGACAGAACAATGCCAGGAGGTATTTGAGAATTTTAAAGCAGGATTAATCACCGCACCAGTTTTAGCTATACCAAATATTTTGAAACCCTCGGGATATAGGGGTCGGAGATGTATTGATACAGAAAGATGATGATGGGATTGAATGGCCAATTGGCTACTTTTCGAAAAAACTCAACATCCACCAGAAAATAATACAACATCTCCATTACTGAAAAAGAATGATTAAGTTGCGCACTGGCCTGACAATATTTTAATGTTTATGTGACAAACAAATTGTCGGAGATGGTTGTGGACAACGACAAACCTCTCGCATTTTTTGGAATATTTAAAAACCAGAATATGAGAGTATTTCATTGGAGTCTTATCACACCGACTTTAAACTTACACAATGCACATGCTGTGGGTCCTAAAATGTGATAGCAGATGTGTTATCGCGGATTTAAAGGAACAAGTGTTAATAAGATTTGACTTATGCCAGTGTTTTATATGTGTGCAAAATTAATATGAATGATATAACTGAGATTAATACTTTTGTATTTCATAATAATGTGATTCAGAATTAGAGGAAAAGAAACAAAGCCATCTTTTCATTCTGATGGTTCTTTTTTTTCTGAAGGGGGGAGGTGTTATGAAGCCGAAAGCATGTCAGGTCACTTTAGAACAGAACGTGTTTTGTTGAATAGAAAGTACAGCACAGATGCCAGCTAAATGTCAGATTGTTCCATGTGTCACAATTAGCTGGTAAATGATGCCAGAGTTTTGGTTGCTGTTTTGACAACAATCCAAATACAACCAAAGAGTTTAAATAACGTTCAGGATACCAGAAGCCAACGGAATTTGAATATTATGGTTTGGGTACCTGGAAAGCAATCAAATGTGAGAATTATTGTATCATTGGAAGTATATAAGGCCAGCGTTTGAACACTAGAGGGAGAGCCACTGCCATCCAACAGCAGAGTAACTGCTGTAGAGCAGGAGTGCTATATGGCCATCTCAAACACTCTCTATCAAAGACACATGTTCATGTCAAACCTAATTGCAGTAAACAAAACATGACCCAGGAAAATCAGCAGCTGGAGGAGTGAACGCAGCGGGGAAGATAGAGACTGTGTGGTCTTGAGATTGTAATGTTTAATATGTGGGTTGTTGGAACAGCAGATTTTGACAGAGTCGGAGTCAGATAGTAAGTAGCTAAGAAAAGAGGGGCTTGTATTTGTGAAGCCCGTCTAGTGTTCACTATTAAAGTTAAGAAACTAACTTGTTAATTTTTGTTTAAATTGTGTAATGTAGGTGATCTGTGTTGCTCATATTTTAACAGATTACAAGGTGAGGCGAGCTTTTCTGGGTGTTTGGGTTTAATTAACAGAGGGGTTAGACTCCACCTTGTAAATGTCCATCCACGTTACCCCCATTTCCCTGCAGTTGGCTCATATCCTTCCAGTCCTTTCCGATCCACATATTTATCCAAATGCTTTTGAAATGTTGTTAATGTAACCCCCTCAACTACATCTGCTGGCAGCTCATCCATGTACCAGCCCTCTGTGTAAAGAAGTGGACCCTCAGATTCCTTTTTATTCCTTCCCCTTTAACCTTAAACTGATCCTTTCTCGTCCTCGATTCTCTAAACCTTGGAAAAAGACTGAGAGCATTAACCCTACCATCATGATCTTATTCAGCTCTATGAGGACTCCCTCAGTCTCCTACATACTAAAGAAAAGGTCCTAGCTTGTCCAAACTCTCCCTTTAACTCAGATCCTTGGGTCCTGGCAACGTCTTTGAAAATTTCTTCTGCACTCTTTCTAATTTAATAGCATCCTCCCTATAACAATGTGACAAAACTGAACACAATACTCCAAGTGCGGCCTTACCAAAGTCCTGTGTAACTGCAACATAAATTCCCAACTTCTATACTCAATGTCTTACCTGATGAAGGCCAATGTGCCAAAAAGCCTTCTTCACTGCCCTGTCTACCTGTGACTCCACTCTCAGAGAACCGTGCACCTGAACTCCAAGGTCTCTCTGCCCACTACACCCTTGAAGATCTTTCCATGCACCATGAAACTCCTACCTTGATTTGAGTTCCCAAAATGTAAGACATCACACATCTATATTAAATTCCATTTGTCATTTCTCGGCCCACTTCCCCACCTGATTAAGGTCCTGCTGCAATTTCTGATAAACTTCCTCACTGACCATGCTCCCACTTACTTTAGTGTCATCTGCAAACTTACTAATCATAACTTGTACAGTGTCAACCAATTCATAGATAACAAACAGCAATGGACCCAGCCTCCAGTCTGACAAGCATCCTTCCACTAAACCCTCTGCTTCCTACCATCAAACCAACTGTGTATCCAATTTGCCAGTTCCCCCAGCATTCCACATGATGGAACCATCCAGACCAGCCTGCCGTGTGGGACCTTATCAAAGGCCTTACTGAAATCCATAGAGACTATGTCGACCGCTCTGTCCTCATCAACCTTCCTCCTCACTTCATCAAAGAACGCAAACAAATTTGGGAAGCATGATCTCCCACTCACAAGTCGATGCTGACTGCTCCGAATCAAACCCTGTGTAAGTAATGCGTTCAGACAATGGTATGCTGTCCTTCATTTTATGATGATCTGAGTACATAAGTAAAGCCATCTTCCTGCTGTTGTAGAGCCTTGCTGAGAGAGCTTTTGGGGCGCTCTGTACAGAGTTGATGTCCTTTTGTAAGGAATGATCTCATTACCACAAACACTGGTGATGGTAACATGCGAATAGAGGAAAGAAGCAAAGTGTTTAACCTGTAGAGCTGTGAGAGATGAAGAAATAGTGACGCTGAAACACGAGGAGTGGCAGCGATCACTTATTTCCAAAAGACACATTGATAGGGTGAGAAATTCCAAACTTTACCCAGGATTGATTGGTGTGATTTATTGTCAAGTGTATCTCAATACAGGGAAACACTTTATTTATGAGCAGTGGAGGCAGATCATAGTAAGCATGGTCAGAGATATCATAGGGTGGAAATAGACTTGGACAGAGTAAGACATACAGGATACACTGAACAGGACAAACATGCGACAAGATCAACATGAACAAGATCAGCATTATTTGAACTTAGAGAGTCCATTCATCAGTCTAACGTGACTTTCCTAATAGTTTCTATGCCTTTACTAACTCTCCCCATGTTATTGTGCAGTCGGCGTGTGAACGCTGTACTGAACGCCATGTTGCTCACAATCCCCAACAGCAGCCACAATACCTTCCATATGAAACAGGTAGCCATTCCCACCAGCTTCCACCCTACATAGAGAACACCAGGCTGTGAGGACTGCCCATGCTGGAGATCAGAGTAGACAGTGGTTTGCTGGAAAAGCACAGCAGGAGAGGCGACGTTTTGGGCATAAGCCATTCATCCGGATCAGCATCAATTACCCTATTCTACCCCCGTGTAAATGTATTGAGGTGGAAATGGCCTCCTACTGTTCCTGTATAAGTATCTCAAGGGCCTGAATAGCCTCGTTCTGTTTCTGTGTAATTGACTCAGGGGACTGAATGACTTCTTCCTTGTCCAATTGGACAGGGCCAAGGGCCTGACTGGGTTACCCCTGGTTCCTGTTTGACAGGTCGATGTAGTGACAAGTGTGATGATGCTGTAGCTTTAAGAGGTTATTTTGTCCTGGTTTCTTTTAAGAGAGAGATTGAATGATCATTACCAAGCTGGCTAGTTAAGGACACTGAGTAAACAGCGAGGGAGGCCTTGTGTTTATTTTAATGCAGCCTCAATGGATGTGGCCAGCTCTCACAGATTAGGATCTTTGGGTTTGTGGCAATCTGTGACTGAATATTCAGTTTTGCCAAGGGCTGTGTTTATGGGATTTTCGTATATCGGAACAGTTCATTAGTAATAGCTCCACGAGCTATTATTCTGTTAACTTGTCCAATACAATTAAGTTATTCTAATTTCCTCTTTGTTTGGTTTCATTTTATCTTTCGTGTTTAAATAGTGTTTAGCTTCACACCGAGTAGTTTGACCAGTCACATTGCATCTGGAACAGACAATTTACATTCCCTTTAAAATTAGAAAACATTAGAGTCTAGGCTACTGCCTTCCAATATTTTCGAGGGGCTCTGGTGTGCCCCATCACACTCGACTCCTTCTCTTCCTGAGAAATATGCTGGAGGCACTGAATGGGCGGTCCCTGTTCTTCTCCAATAGTGTCAATGGGCTGAATGGCTTCCTCATATTCCTGTGAAACTAGCGTTAGGTGCTGAATGAACTCTTATTTTATTGTGGCTATGTGCAGTGTCAGGCAGTGCTGTTACATGAATGTTACTGACACTTTAACAGCACAAGTCTCAATGAAGTCTGAGTCTTGCTGCACATGGACACAGACCAGTTCAGGAGCTGAGGGGGGAACAAAATGTTCTGAACATAGTGGCATTTTCAGTGACCATCCCCACTTCTGATCTTATGGTGGGGTGGGTGAGGGCGGGGAGACATTGATGAAGCAGCTGAAGATGTTTGTGAAGGGGAAGCTACCCTGAGGACCTCCCATAGAGGTGACCCAGGACTGAGATGATAGACATCTTCCTTTGTTCCCTGTTTGACCCCAAACACTGGAGAGGTTACTCTGATTCCCATTAAGTCCAGTTTTGTTAAGCCTCTTGATATCAACAGAAGTCAACCACTGCCTTGATATCAGGGCCAGTCATTTTTACCTGAACCCTTGTCTCAAACTCTTTTTTCATATCAATAAACCATGATATAGGAGCAGCAAGTGTTTTCTTCAAACAGGTGGGATTGAATGTCAGGATTTCTCTTCTCAATGGTGTTCGGTAAGCTAGATGACTGAAAGTATTTAAAGAGGAGCTCGATGGACATTGACCTGTCAGAGAGGTGAGGGCTATGAAGAATTGGGTATGAAAGAGGATTTGAGGCCAAGAGCAGATCAGTCATGATCTTAGTGAAGGGCAAGGCAGGCTTGGGGAGTGAACAACCTGTCTCTGTTTCTGATGTTCTCCCATTCTGTTATTGGAGAGTTAGTGTGTGTGATTTTCATGAATGTGCAATTACTGAATATTGCAGCCAGGAAGAACAGATGATTTTCTGAGCCAACTCTGGTTGAGGTATGGGGGCTGTATTCACAGTGAATCTGGGTCTACAGCATGACCAACAAATGAAGTACAAGTTGCAGAGAGGGGAAGCTCTGTGAAGAGAGATGAGGGAACTCTTTCATACCAGTGTCTGGAGTTTCCAATTACATTTCCCAAATCACTTCAAAGCGTGTGTGACAGTCTTGAGAGGCTGAATTGTCAACTCTGTTTCTGTGCAACAGGTTATAGGAGTAATTAGCCTCCAACTGTTCCTGTCTAGCAGTTTTGAGGGGCTGAATGGAACACAGAAGCATGGGACTGAGGAGTAGGAGTGGGTCATTAGACACTTTGAGCCTTCTCCACCAGGCACTAAGATTGTGGCTGATCAGGTTGGGGTCTCAGCCCCACTTTCCTATGTCCCACTATGCATGACTCACTTCCCTGTCAAATATTTAACTAATTCAGCTTTCAATCAATGTGAACACAGAGGCACGATAAACTTCCAGTGAAGAGAATTCCCACTTGAAACGTCCTTTCAGAATTTTTCATCATCCTTCTTATAGAACCAGAGAGTCATGCAGAACGGAAACAGACCCGTTAGTCCAATCTGTTCACTCCGATCAGATATCAAATCTGATCCAGTCACATTTGCCAGCATTTGGCCAATATCCCTCCTGTTTCAGATACTTTTTAAATGTGCGATTGTAACCGCCTTCAGCACTTTCTCTGACAGCACTTTCTGTACACACACCACTCTCTCTGTGAAACATTTACCTTCAGGTCCCTTCTAAATCATTCACCCTCTCACCTTCAACCTATGCCCTCTTGTTCTGGAACTCCCTATCCTGGAGAGCAGAACGTGGCTGTTCAGAATATCCATGTCCCTGATGGTTTTATAACCTGTATAATGTCACCCCTCAACCTCTGACACTCCAGGAGATAGCACCTCAAACTAAGCAACCTCTCCCTAAAGCTCAAACCTCCAGTCCTGGAACATCCGTGTAAGTTATTTCTGCAGAAAACCGAATTGTACGCAGTATTCTTAAAGTGGCCTCACCAACATCCTGTACAGATACAACATGCCACCACAAATCCTATACTCAATGCTCTGACTGATTAAGACAATTGTGCCAAATGTGTTCTGCACCACTCTGTCTACCTGCGACTCCAATTTCAAGGAACAATATACCTGCAGTCCTCTGTCCCTTTGATACACAACACGCCCCAGGACCTTACCATCAAGTGTATAATTCCTGCCCTTGTTTGCGTTCACAAAATAGAAAACCTCGTATTTATCTAAATTAAATTTCATCTGTCACTCCTAGCCCCTTTGTCCCATCTAATGGTGGTCTTGTTGTACTCTGAGATATTCTACTACACTAGCTTTCTGATGTCATCTGTAAACTTACTAACTATGGCCCCAATATTCACATCTAAATCCTTTACATAAATGAAGAAATGCAGTGAACTCAGTACTGATTCTTATAGCACACTGTTGCTCACAAGCCTCCAGTCTGAAAAATATCCCTCTTCATTCAAGCCAATTGTGACTAGCTTCTTCTGCATCCCTTGTGACCAAACCTTACTCAACTGTCTAACAATCAGAATGAAATACTAGCTATGAAGAAAGGCTGAGTAAGTTCGGTTTATTTTCAGTAGAAAAAAGGAGCTTGAGGGGGGACCTGATTGAGGTTTACAAAATCATGAAGGGTACAGACAGGGTGGATAGAGACGAGCTTTTTCCCAGGGTGAAGGATTCAATAACGAAAGGTCGTGCTTTCAAAGTGAAAGTTGGAATGTTTAAGGGGGATACACGTGGTAAGTACTTCACACAGAGAATGGTGGGCATTTGGAACGTGTTGCCAGCAGAGGTGGTAGAGGCAGGCACGGTAGATTCATTTAAGATGCATCTGGACAGATACATGAGTCGGTGGGGAGTACAGGGATACATATGCTTCGGAATTGGGCGACTGATTTAGACAGTACGTTTGGATTGGCTCAGGCTAGGAGGGCGAAGGGCCTGTTCCTGGGCTGTAAATTTTCTTTGCTCTTTGTTCTTTAAATGAACACCTTGCTGAAGTCCATATAGACAATGTCTACCAAACTGACTTCATCAATGTTCTTTGTCCCCTCTTCAAAAAACTCAACCAAATTAATGAGACATGATTTCCCATGCAGAAAGACACGTTGTCTACTCCGATCAGCCCTTGCCTTCCCAAGTGTATGTAAATGCTATCCCTCAGAATCCCCTCCAACAACTTACCCACCACTGACATCAGGCTCACCGCTCTATAGTTTCCCAGCTTTTGGGGTCACTGTTTCCTTTTCTTATCCCACTCCTCCACTGCTCACAACAAATGTTAAATGTAACCAGGTTACTGATATGGCCGATGATATCAGTCACAGACAGGGTCAGGGTCAGTTTTAGGAACAAGTCAGGCTAGTTTCTTTAATCTGCTAAAACAACACATTTATGATCCAGAGCAATGTTACTCAAACTATGGTGGAAAGATGAATGGCAAACTGTTTGGATATTGCAATTATATAATCAATGGCTTGGAAAGGGTGGACGCTAAGAAATTGTTCCCGTTACGCCTTAGAATTAGAAGGGATCAATTCAGAATAGAAATGCGGAAACATTTCTTCAGCCAGAGAATGATGGGCCTGTGGAATTCATTACCACAGAGTGCAGTGGAGGCTGGGACGCTAAATGTCTTCAAGGAAGAGATTGATAAATTCTTGATGTCACAAGGAATTAAGGGCTACGGGGAGAATGCGGGTAAGTGCAGTTGAAATGCCTATTTGCCATGATTAAATGGCTGAGTGGACTCGATGGGCCGAATAGCCTTACTTCCACTCCGATGTCTTATGGTCTAATATTTCCCATTCTAAACACACACACACACAAACACACAAACAAAGGCACACACATATACACACACACAAACACACACACACAAACACATGCATGCAAACACACGCACACACAAACACAACACAGATGAACAAAATTTCTGCAATTTAATTTGAAAGAATTTTGTCCAAATATTATTGGAACTCATGACAAAAGTAAAAATTGAGATTGTCCAAAACGTTATTCTGCTTCTGAAGATATTGTACACTCACAGCTGCTAGCAATGGGATTTCATCCTGGGAGAGTTGGATTTGGCTTAATTCCCTTTGCTTTAGGCACTGAGGAGATTCCAGTGAATTCTAGTCAGGATCACCCAAAGGGCAGCACGGTGGTTAGCACTGCTGCCTCACAGCACCAGGGACTTGGGGTCGATTCCAGCCTTGGGTGACTGTCTGTGTGAAAGTTGCACATTTTCCCCTTGTCTGTGTGAGCTTTGAATGGTTGATCCAGTTTCCTACCGCTGCTCAAACTGTGTTAGGTGGATTGGTCATGCTAAATTGTCTGTAGTGTTCAGGGAATTTTAGGTTAGGTGCATTAGTCAGGGGTAAATTTAGGGAAATGGGTTGGGAAAGTTGGTATGGACTTGTTGGGCCGAAGGGCCTGTTTCAACACTGCAGTGATTCTTTAAAAGTAACGATGACTGTAGAATTTTTTTTTTAGCTTGCAAACATTGTTGTGATGAGGAACAATGAAGGAGAGAGAGTGTAATCGGCCATTCCTTCTCAGGCAGATTACATTTTCTCCCTCTCTGAGTTGAATCACACAATAATGTCATTCTCTCCCAAACTGGACCATGTGAGGTCTCCTTGTACATTGTCCAAACTATGTCTCCATCACATTCCCTGTTCCATGTAGGTGCATCATTGCTGCTGTCATACACAGAGCCATCCCCTAAGCAGAAAATGGTCTCGACTGATTTCAAATATGTTTACATGGCCCTGCATCATTAAAAAGTAAAATATTTATTTTATTCAGAATACCTGTGTTAAAATGACTGCATTTATTAACAAATGCAGAAATTGCTGGAAAAGCTCGGCAGGTCTGTCAGCATCCAGATGCCTTTTACATGCTGTAGTTGTACGAGCCTCCACCACTTCCTCTGGCAACTCATTCCATACGTGCACCACCCTCTGTGTGAAAAGGGGCCCTTTCGGCCTCAACAAAACTTTTCCCCTCTCACTTTCAAACAATGCCCTCTAGTTTTGGACGCCCCTAACCTGGGGACAAACCCGGACATACTCACCCTATTCCTGACCATTCTGTTTTTATAAACCACTACTGCTGCGAAATGTGACTCCAATCAACACGAATAGCTGTACTTTCAGTCATCCTGGGCCTAAATTCTGAAATTCAATACTGGCACCGCTCCCTTATCCATCAAGTCACAATTCTAAATCAATTTTAATCAGTTTGTTCAGATGTATCATGAGACACGTCTGTGGGATTTACACCGAGACTTTTGTGCCCGGAGGTAGGGACTAGCATCGCTCAGCAATACCCATAAAGCGGTAACAGTATTCTCCTGAGTGTTAGTTCATCAGCCTGTTCTGACATAATGTGACATACCTCTGCAACAGGCAGGACTTAAATCCAGGCCTTATAGTCTAGAGCTAGGAACACTACCACACAAGTTCAGGAATTGGAATCAAATCCAGAGTTCTGGCTCAGAGACAGGGACGTTCCCACTAAATTACTATACCCAGATTTTGGGTCATATTTTAGTGCCCACTTTCAGTTCGATGTGGATTTATTATAATCAGGTTACCATTACTGAACGACACAAAACACTGTATTGTTAAACAAATACAAGATATTTGTCTCAACTGTCGGATATTGAGTGACGTGCTATGCCATTGATTAATCGCTATTATCTGAAGTCTGCAATATTTAGGAAAGAGATCCTGCAGACACACTCTGCCCAATGAAGGGTCTCAAATGGATATTTATTACTGAACAGCAGAGACAAAGGAAGAGCTTAATTTCTGGTCACAAAACACTGATCACTCTTACGCAACTCTAACGTGCGACTCCCCTCTTCCTGGCCGGTGATGACTGTCCAGCCTCTCCTCCCCACTGACTGTGTCTGCAATCTGTCTCTCCTCCCCCTAACCGCAGAAGGCAAACCAAGCTCAGGGTCTTTGTGAAAATCAAGGCCGGAGTGTGCAGGCCGTTTGGAGAGGGATGGGCGAATTAAAATTGAAGGGGGAGGGAAGGTGGCAGTAATATCGCACTCACTGGGCTGAGGGGTGGCTGATGGAGTTTAGTTTGGATTAATGCGAGGTACTGGATTTGGTAAATCAAAAAAGAGCAGGACCTATACAATTAAAAGTAGAGCCTTTGGCAGTCTTGTAGAATAAACACCTAGGCCGTCAGGTATAATTCTTTAAAATTTGCATCTCATATAGATAGTGCGGTTAAGAAGGTGTTTAACACACTTGTCTTCATTGGTCAGACCCTTTGTGTATCGGAATGGAGATGTCATGTTCAGGTTGTACAGGACATTGGTGAGGCCTCTTCTGGAATACTGTGTCCAGTCTGGTCATCCTGCCAGCTCATTCCTTAGGCACACCACCCTCTGGATGAAAAAGCTGCCCTTTAGGTCGCTTTAATGTTTCCCCTCTCACCTTAAACCTATGCCCTCTAGTTTTGGTCTCCCCTACCCTTAGAAAATACCTTGACCAATCACTTTGATATTATTGCCCTTGATATTAATAAGCTGGAGAGGATTGAGAACAGATGAACCTGGATGTTATTGGGAATGCAGGGAGTGAGCGATAAGGAGAGGCTGGGTATGCTGGGACATTTTTCACTGGAGAGGATGAGGTTATGGGATAATTTCACAGAAGTTTACAAAATGATGAGGGGTACAGATAAGCTGAAGGGCTGATGTCTTTTCCCTAGTGTTGGGGATTCAAAACTGAGGGATATTTTAAGGGGCGAGGAAAAAGATTTACAAAAGCCATAAGAGTTAATTATTTTAGACAGAATCTGGCTTGAGTGTGGAATGAAATTGCAGAGCAAGTGGTGAAAGCAGGGACAGTTAAAACGTTTAAAGGACATTTAGATCAGTCCATGGATCAGACATCAGTTTGGATGGTGCTTTGAGCAGCTGCTCTCTCCCTCCCCCTCTCTGAATGAATCCCTGTTGGTTTTCACCCTCTGCCAATGCCTTGCAGTGGCGGGGGCGGCCAGCAGAGGGTGGCATTACATCACTTTCAGCACCACAGAGACTGCCAGACCATCCCCACACAGAGACACACACATACACTGACAGGAATTGTTAGGACATGGCGTGAAGCTCATCTGGTAAGTTAAATGAAACATAAAGAAATGATCAATTTGCCTCGTAAACTGTTAAAATATGAGGGACAGAGAACTCCCAAATTCCACTGTTTAAATAAAAACATCAATCTATTTTTTCACTCTGAAAGTGATCACTTTACATCAAAAATTCACAACTCTGAGAACCTCTTTCACTTAACTGCTTATTACCCGAGGAGAAAGTGAGGACTGCAGATGCTGGAGATCAGAGCTGAAAATGTGTTGCTGATAAAGCGCAGCAGGTCAGGCAGCATCCAAGGAACAGGAGAATCGACGTTTCAGGCATAAGCCCTTCGTCACGAATGAGGAAAGTGTGTCCAGCAGGCTAACATAAAAGGTCGGGAGGAGGACTTGGGGGAGGGGCGATGGGAATGCCATAGGTGGAGGGAGGTCAAGGTGAGGGTGATCGGCCAGAATGGGGTGGGGGCGGAGAGGTCAGGAAGAAGATTGCAAGATAGGAAGGCGGTGCTGAGTTCGAGGGATTTGACTGAGACAAGGTGGGGGGAGGGGAAATGAGGAAACTGGAGAAATCTGAGTTCATCCCTTGTGGTTGGAGGGTTCCCAGGTAGAAGATGAGGCGCTCTTCCTCCAACCGTCGTGTTGCCATGGTCTGGCGATGGAGGAGTCCAAGGACTTGCATGTCCTTGGTGGAGTGAGAGGGGGAGTTGAAGTGTTGGGCTACAGGGTGGTTGGGGTGGTTGGTCCGGGTGTCCCAGAGGTGTTCTCTGAAACGTTCCGCAAGTAGGCGGCCTGTCTCCCCAATATAGAGGAGGCCACATCGGGTGTAGCGGATGGCATAGATGATGTGTGTGGAGGTGCACAGATACACACACGGGGATGGTGAGGATATGGCGCGAAGCTCATCTGGTAATTTAAATGACACAAAGAAATGCTCAATTCGCCTCGTAAACTGTTAAAATATGAGTGACAGATCCGCCAGCTTCCACTGTTTAAATAAAAACATCAATTATTTTTTTCACTCTGAAAGTGAACATTTTACATCAACTATTCACAACTCTGGGACCCTCTTTCTCTTAACTGCTTATCACCCGACTCCAGCTCTATAGCAATATATTGTTTCTGGGTCTGCCATCCTCTCATATCACAGGAGCTTGTCAGCTCTCAGTTCAGAACAGCTTTTACCCTCTCTTAAAAATACACTACACACTTTCAACTTCATTACATTATACCCTGATGAAGTGGATAAGTGGGACCTAACCGGATTTCTCTTGCTCTGTGGTTTGTCAATAATTCATCTACTCTGTCTCGTATGTGTCAGGACTTCTGTTGCTCCATTGATAGCATGTCATTATTCGACTCTGTCCGTGGGAGTATATCAGTATTTCACTTGCTCAGACTCATGTGTGTGGGGCAGGATTTCAGTTGTTTCATGGGGACTGTGACACTATAACAATCTCAATGTTTGTAGATGGCACCGAACCTGGAAGAATTGTAAAGTCTATGGAAGACTGTGTGGAACTCTAACAGGACAATGACACGTTGGTGTAGTGTTCAGTTATAAGGCAGATGGGGATCAATGCAGGGCAGTGTGAGGTGATGTACTGTGGTAGGAATAACATTGAAAGGCAGTTTAATACAGGCCGTACCGTTATAAAGGGGGTGCAGGATCAGAGAGCGCTGGGTGTATATGAGCACAGATTGTTGAAGATATCAGGACAAGTCGGGAGAGCAGTAACTATCACAGATTAGTTTCAGTATCTGAGCTGTTTACAGAGGGAGGTGTAGGAGGGAGTCTCTGTGCTCCCTTCCTGGGAGGTGGTGGTGACGATGTGTTGTGAGCCCACCCTCCTGCCCACCGAGACTGTGGGGATTCCATTTGTACCAGCTCGACACAAAAGGGAGATGACATCAGGGCCACAGCTTCTAAGTTGTGCCAGGGGGAAACAGAGATGCCAGTGGGTGTAAAGTGAGAATTGCCCTTCGCTGAACATTGCTCCTTACTCGGCCAGTGGGACGTGGATGATTCAGAATCTCCACACGAGGCATCCCGGTCCTCTCGACTCGTACCAGGGTCCTTCCCAAAAGCGGGGGGAGCAGGTGAGGGAACGGATATCGGGCACTCCTCCACCCAACTTGGCCCTTTCTGAACTATTCCAGGCTGTTTCTCCTGGAATGGGAGAAAGGGAGGGAGGGAGTGAGAGTGGGAGTGGGTGGCCCTGCTGTTAGTGCTGGTTTAGATGAAGGGGACGGGGACATGGTGAGGGGTCCGGAGGGAATCAGTCCACAGTGTTGTATCCATGCAGTGTTATTAACGTGGGGGGGTAAAGTGGAGGGAGGAGGAAGACAGGGGAAAGAGAGAGAGAGAGAGAGAGAGCGAGAGGGATCGAGAGTGGGAGAGAGAGGGGGAGAGAGAGAGATCACGGTTGGGTGGGGGGGAGAAGGTGCTTTACCTGTTATACGGTGAGGGTGAGGGAGCATTTGTGACCCTTATCCTGACAGAGTGGGGAAGGTTATTGATGCTTGTCCTGTATTGCTGGGCATTTCTTCAGACCACAGATACTGCACTGAGCTGGGTGGGGAGCTCAGACCATGCCCGGTGGGTCTGGTGGTGTGGACCCTCTGGGAAGAGAATGGTCCCCCTCTGTACTAGCCCATCCACCAGGAACTCAGTGCCCCTGTCGGTAAACCGCAGTGGAATTGCCCCTTATCCCCCATGCTCAGGGTAAACTGCGCAGGGCAGCTCCTAACTGAGAAAGCTCAACCGTGTGCTCATTGGCCTTTTAAAGATTGCACCAGTGTCAGGGAACAATGAATATCCAGGGTCACCCGGGAGATGGTGAGGACCTCCAGCCATGATGGGTGGGAGAATCGGGCTGGCATTGAATGAGAGGGACACCATGGGGTGGGCTGGGTTGTTAATGAGGTGAATTTGATCCGATAGCACCAGGAAACTAGCTCAGCCTCGTGCAGATAATCGTTCTGTCAGACTAAGGGAAAACGCTACTGAGACAGTCTTTTGTTTGATTCAGCCCAGTGAATCATAGATTCTGTTGAAACAACTCCCATTTACAAAGCTGTAGTACAAATGCTCAAATATCCCATTTTCCCATCTTTCCTGGGAAGGCAGGCTCTTGTTACAGGATGCTATCGAAGTGTCTACATTTCTGCATTCTGAAACCTGGGAACACATCCTTCCATGACACTGTCTCTCAGCCTTCCCCTCTCTGTCTATACCCCAAGCCCCTCCCATGTGGTGATATTTAAACTGATTCCCCCGCCATCTCTCTCTGGCAGTGATGGTTCACACCCACAGCACCCTCTTGGCAGGGCAACAATGGAGATATGGAGCTGTAAATGGGTGAGAGCTGTACATCCTGTCAGTTACAGAACGGGCTGCAAGTTTCCCCACACTGGGCAGGGATCTAACACAGTCTTGCCGAGCAATAGACTGGGGTGGGGTACACAGTCCTACATCCTGGGAGGATAACTGCTCCTGGGTTACAGATCAATGCACTGGGGTGGTGTACACAGTCCGACATGCTGGGAGGGTAACTGCTCCTGGGTTACAGATCAATGCACTGGGCTGGTGTACACAGTCCTACATGCTGGGAGGGTAACTGCTCCTGGGTTACAGATCAATGCACTGGGGTGGGGTACACAGTCCTACATGCTGGGAGGGTAACTGCTCCTGGGTTACAGATCAATGTACTGGTGTGGGGTACACAGTCCTACATGCTGGGAGGGTAACTGTCCCTGGTTTTCAGATCCATGCACTGGGGTGGGGTACACAGTCCTACATGCTGTGAGGGTAACTGCTCTTAGTTTACAGATCAATGCACTGGGGTGGTGAACACAGCCCTACATGCTGGAAGGGTAACTGCTCCTGCTTTACAGATCAATGTACTGGGGTGGGGTACACAGTCCTACATGCTGGGAGGGTAACTGCTCCTGGGTTACAGATCAATGTACTGGGGTGGTGTATACAGTCCTACATGCTGGGAGGGTAACTGCTCCTGGGTTACAGATCAACGCACTGTGTCGGTGTACTCAGTCCTACATGCTGCCGGGGGTGGGGGAATGGCTCCCGGTTTACAGGGGGAGAGGTGATAGGTCAGAGAGGAGGGTGGGGTGGATGGGGGGAAAGGTCATGGACAGGTCAAGGAGTTCCCCGGAACATTCCCTCCCCGACATTCTATAACTGCCATTCAATGGAACGTTCTGTCCCCGACATTCTATAACCGCCATTCCCTGGAACGTTCTGTCCCTGACATTCTATTACTGACATTCTCCAGAATGTTCTGTCCCCGACATTCTATAACTGACATTCCCCGGAACGTTCTGTCCCCAACATTCTATAACTGATATTCCCCGGAACGTTCTGTCCCTGACATTCTATAACTGTCATTCCCTGGAACGTTCGGTACCTGACATTCTATAACTGACATTCCCCGGAACGTTCTGTCCCTGACATTGTATGTGAACGGCCGGACGTCAGTGAATTTAACAAACGATAAGATCCCGAGGGAAGAGATCCCGTTCCAGGGAGAAGGAGACACTGTTCCGAAGGCCCCTCAGGCAGTTAAATGGGTGAATACATTTTCCCTGCATTTACATTTCTCCACGACACAGCATCGACCACAATTTAGAGCAAAATACAGAAATTCCCAAACTCCGTTTGTCTTCAGGAAACTGGGAGAGATTCCTTCAGGATAGCAACGTTTCCACCCTCCGTATTAGGAACTGGGAAGGAGTGACCTGTGTCTGCTCTCCAGTGATCGAGTGTGTGGGAATGTTCTAGAAACCATCTGTCCTTATGGATGTGTCTCTGTGTGTTGGGGGAGGGAGGGTTTCTTGTGGTTTATGTCACATTTTTGTCAGTAATTCCGACCTTCCCATTTGTTATTCCAAATCCAATTATTTTAATAAATCCCTGAACACAGGGACACATTTGAAAATCTCACTGTGTCCCCGATCAAACGGGTCCCTTTGCCTCCGGACTGATGGATAATGGGTTTGTTTTCCTTCCTCACAGTTAACATAGTGACCATCTACATCCTGCTTTATAAAGATTGTGGATTGTCTCCTTGTGTCAGACGTTACCTGGGGGCCATGGCAGCGGCGGATCTCCTAGTCATTATCCTCGACCTGATCCTGAGACACATTCCCATTGTTTATGAGGAACAGTTTTATTTCCTGGTGTACTCCGCCCCCGTGTGTAATATCCACGCCGTCCTGCTTTATGCAGCCACTGACTGCTCTGTCTGGTTCACCGTCACTTTCACCTTTGATCGGTTTGTGGCCATTTGTTGCCAGAAGCTGAAAAGTAAATATTGCAGTGAGAAAATGGCGGCTGTGGTTCTGGGAGCAGTGACTGTGCTGAGCTGTTTAAAGAACATTTTCTGGTATTTTATGCTCGAGCCGCGGTATTTGCTGATGAACCTCCCCCGGTTTTGTTCAATAAGAGTCGCTGTTCGATTATCCAGTGTCTGGGCCACAATCGAGTTCCTCCACTACATTCTCACCCCGTGTGTCCCATTTCTCCTGATTCTGCTGCTCAATGTTCTCACCGTCAGACACATTTTAGTGACCAGCAGAGCCCGCAGGAGACTCCGCGCTCACACCAATGGGGACGCTCAGTCTGACACTGAAATGAGAAACCGAAAAAAATCCATCATTTTACTGTTTGTGATCTCGGCCAATTTCATCCTGTTATGGTCAACGGTCATGGTGTATTCTGTATGGTACCGGATGGATGATATTGGGTATCGGTCTGTGTATCTCCATGATTTTGTGCGGGAATTGGGCTTCATGCTGCAGCTCCTCAGTTGCTGCACAAACACCGCGATTTATGCCGTGACCCAGACTAAGTTCAGGCAGCAGCTGAAGAATGTGCTGAAATATCCCTTCACCCAAATCCATCCATCCATCAAATTCCCTCATTAATCAATCCACCCGGGATTTTCTCATTTCAGTTCAGTGTTTCAGCGATGGAGCAGCCTGTCGCTATGGTAACAGACTGAGGGTAGCGCTGGTTTGTCCATCCTTATCCCACAGGGGGGTTACAGGAAAACATTTCAATGTTTCTCACAACTCAGGGGCCAGTGTGAAAAGGCACCATCCCACTGACTGTATCCATCACTTCCAATTTTAAACAATAAAAATGTTGATTAAAGCGTGCCGAGCAGCAGAGTGACCGATGTTGTTGTGTGTCTTTGTGTTGGAGAAGCTGAGCTGGAGACAGAGAGACTCAGCCCCAAGTCCTGGTCCTCAGGGAAGGGGAGGGCACCGCGCCCTGAGCTCAGGAGCTGGGTTTAACTCCCTCGGCCCCCCTCCCACTCTAACCTGGCCTCCCCATTTCCTCTCCCCTACTCTTTCTTATCACTTCTCTCTCTCTTTCTGCACAGTCTCTTTCTCACCTCATCTCCCTTTCATTCTCTCGTCCCCTCTCAGAAACCCCTCAACCCCGATTTCTCCACCTGCCTTCATTATTGTTTCTCCCTCCCCCTCCCCCTCCCTCTCACACCCCCAATACGAGATTCTCCACCTGCCTCCACTCTTCCCTCTCCCCCTCACCCTTATTCTCTCTCTCCTGCCGTCTCTGTCTCCCTCCCGCAATTCTGTCTCTACCCTATTTTCACCTCCTCCCATTTCCCACATCTCTCTGTCATCTCACCCCACTCCCCACAAGCAGCCCCCAGTCTCTGGGTTAGAGGGAGAGGAAAGGACCAGGGAGACAGAGTGTGTCAGAGAGAGGGAGGGACAGAAGGAAGAGAGATTCAGTCAGAGAGAAACGGAGGGAGGTGGGGAGAGAGAGACACGGAGGGACGGGGACCGACAGTGAGATAACGGGGAGAGAGAGTGAAGGAGCAGAGAGAGAGAGAAGGGGGCAAGAGAGAGATAGGGTGAAGTAGGGAGAGAGAGAGACAGGGGAAAAGATAATGAGAGGCAGAGGCAAGAGAGAGAGAGACAGAGACAGAGAGGTGCGAGGGAGGGAATGAGAAGGAAAGGGGGCAAGTCTTAGAGACAGGGGGGAAAGGAGAGAGAAAGTGGATGAGAGAGATGGGGAGGCGAGAGAGAGAGAGAAGAGGAGAGAGGGGAGAGAGAGAAAGAGAATGATGGCTGAGAGAATGAGAGAGAGGCAGGGGTGAGAGATAGAGGGAGGGGCAAAAAAAGCGGGAGGTCGAGAGAGATCGAGGCGGCAAGAGAAAGGGTCGAGAAAGAGGGGGTCGAGAGAGCGAGAGAGAAGGGGATCGAGAGAGAGGGGCAAGGAAGCAGGCGGGAGAGTGAGTGAGAGGGCGAGTGAGAGAGAGTTTGTGAGGGCGAGAGAGAATGGGCAAGAGAGTTAGAGTGGGTGAGAGAATGATTAGGTGAGTGAAAGAGAGAAAAACGGGATGGGAGAGACATAGAGGTGAGAGAGAGGGAGTGAGAGAGGGGAGGGCAAGACAGCGAGAATGAGGGGGAAGGAGAGAGGGGGTGAGAGAAAGAAGAAGCGAGAGAGGGAGGCATTAAGAGATCAAGAAAGAGAGATGGGTAAGAGAGATTGAGGGACAAGAGAGGGAGAGGGAGCAAGAGAGACAGAATGAGCAAGAGAGAGAGAAACGGGGTTTGAGAGAGATGGAGGCAAAAGAGAGATAGAGGGGGTAAGACAGAGGGTGCGAGGGAGAGAGAAAGGGGTCGAGAGAGAGAGCACGGGGGCAAGAAAGGGAGTGAGGGCAAGAAAGAGAGTCAGGGCGAGAGAGAGAGAGGACAAGAGAGAGAGTGTTTTGTTGGTAGAGAGCGAGGGCGAGAGAGACGAGAGAGAGAGAGAGGAAGGTCAAGAAGGTGAGAGCGCTCCGTGAGAGGGGGGTTGACAGAGAGGGGGGTGGGAGAAAGAAAGGGTGACAGCGAGAGCGCAGGGGCAATACAGGGCGAGACAGAAAGAGAGAGAGAGACATAGTGAGAGAGAGGGAGAAAAGAAACGGGAGAGAGAGAATAAGGGGACCGAAGAGAGTCAGCGAGAGCAAGGTAAAGAGAGAGAGAGAGAGAGAGAGAGAGAGAGAGAGAGTTCGGGGAGAGATAAAGAGACAGGGCGAGTGAGAGAACGATGGAGCGATGTTGAGAGAGAGGAAAGAGAGAGGATGGGTGAGAAGGAGAGAAGTCTGCGAGAGGGTTTTCGAGAGTAAGAGAGAAGGGACGAGGGGGGCAGCGGAAGAGAGAGGGTGAGAGCGGGGGAGCGAAAGAGTGGGGCAAGAGAGAGGAGCTGAGAGAGGGAGATAGTGAGAGAGAGACATGCGAGGAGAGAGAGACAGAAGGACAGACAGAGGGCAAGCAGTAGAGAGAGAGAGGGTGAGACAGAGAATGAGAGAGAGAGAGATTGAGAGAGAGAGGCTGAGCGAGAGAAAGAGAGGAGCTGAGAAATACGGGGGGGCAAGAGAGGTAGGGGATGGTGGCAAGTGAAAGCGAGACAGGGGGCGATAACGAGAGAGAGAAGGGGAGAGAGAGATGAGGCGATAGTGACTTGAGAGAGAGAGAGAGAGAGTGACCAAGGGGGGAGATGGGTCCAGAGAGAGAGAGAAAGTGAGAGAGAAATAGAGAGAGAGTGACAGAGAGAGAAAGAGATAGAGAGCGACAGACAGAGGGACGAGATGGTGCGTAGAGTGCGACAGAGTGAGAGTGGGCGAGAGAGAGAGAATGTGCAGAGAGAGTGAATGAGCAGGGAGAGATAGAGTGAGGGGGAGAGAGAGGGGAGCAAGAGAGAGGGGTCAAGAGAGAGGGGGATGATAGAGAGAGTGGGCGAGAGAGAGCGGGGGCAAGGAATGACGAAAGAGACGGGGAAGAAAGAGAGGGGGCAAAAGAGGGGATGGGAAAAGAGAGGGGCTCGAAAGAGGGGGGCGAAAGAGAGGGGGAGTGAAAGAGAGAGTGTGCGAAAGGAGGGGCAAAAGAGGGTGTGGCGAAAGAGAGGGGGCGAAAGGAGGGGCAAAAGAGTGGGATGAAAGAGGGGGCAAAATGGGGAGCGAAAGTGGGGGGGAGTGAGAGAGAGAGTGAGGGCGAGAGAGAGAGAGGGAGTTGAGAGAGAGGGAGAGAGGGGGTTGAGAGAGAGTGAGGGCAAGAGCGAGTGGGGGTGAGAGAAGTGTGTGAGAGAGAGGGGGGCGAGAGAGTGAGGGGGAGAGAGAGGGGGAAGAGAGAGAGAGAAGAGCGAGAGGGGGTAGAGAGAGGGGAGAGGAAGTGTGAGAGAGGGGGTTGAGGCAGGGTGCGATGTTGGATGGGGTTGGGGAGGGGGCGGTGTTGGCCGGGTTTGGGGAGGACGTGGCGTTGGATTGGGTTGGGGAGGGTGTGGTGTTGGACGGGGTTGGGGGAAGGGGGAAATGTTTGATGGGGTTGGGGGAAGGGGGCGGTGTTGGACAGGGTTGTGGGAGGGGGCGGTGTTGGACAGGGTTGGGGGAGGGGGCAGTGTTGGAAAGGGTAGGGGAGGTGGCGGTGTTGGACGGGGTTGGGGAGTGAATTCGTGGCAGGGTAGCAGTGTTGGATGGGAGCAGCGGGCATGAGTTTGGGTGTGGGGTGTGGTGCTGAGTGCGGGAGGCAGGACTCATGTTGGACGGCGGTGAGGGTCAGGCTGTGATATGTGTGGACGGCGGTGAAGTCAGGCTGGGGCAGTGTGTGGATGGCGGTGAGTGTCAGGCTGGCGTGGTATGTGGACTGCAGTGAGGTTCAGGCTTGGGCTTGTGTGTGGACTGCAGTGAGGATCAAGCTTGAGGTGCTGTGTGGACGGCAGTGAGGGTCAAGCTGGGGGTGCTGTGTGGATGGCGGTGAGTGTCAGGCTGGGGGCGGTGTTGTGCAAGGTGAGGATCAGCATGGAGGCGGTGAGTGGGCATTGGTGAGAGAGTCAGGCTGAGAGCGGTATGTGGACGGCAGTGAGGGTTAGGGTTGAGGCGGTGTTGGACAGCAGTGAGGGTCAGGCGGGGGGCTGCGTGTGGGCAGTGGTGAGGATCAGGCTTTAGGCGGTCTGTCGTCGGCGGTGAGGGTCAGACTGGGGGTGGTGTGTGGACAGTGGTGAGCTTCAGGCTGGGGGTGCTGTTGGACTGTGGTGAGAGTAAGGCTGAGGGCGCTGTGTGTTCGGAGGGGACGGTCAGGCTGGGGTCGGTGTGTGACTAACAGTGGGGGTCAGGCTTTGGGCGGTCTGTGGACGGCAGTGAGGGTCAGGCAGTGGGCAGTATTGGATAGCGGTGATTGTCACTTTTGTATCAGTGTTGGACGGCAGTGGGTGTCAGGCAGGGCGTGGTTGGTGGACAGTGGTGGGGGGTCAGGCTGGGGGCAGTGTGTTTGATGTCGATGATGGTCAGGCTGGGGTTGTGTGTGGACAGTGGAGATGGTCAGGCTTGGATCATTGGTGGACGGCGGTGAGGGTCAGGCTGGGGCGGTATTGGGCAGCAGTGAGGGTCAGGCTTGTGGCAGTGTAGAACAGCAGTGGGTTTCAGGCCGGGGCGTTTGGTGGACGGAGGAGGGGGTGAGGCTGGGGGCGGTTGGTGGACAGCGGTGATGGTCACACTGTGGGCAGCATGTTTGATGTCGATGATGGTCAGGCTGAGGTGATGTGTGTGGATGGTGGAGATGGTCAGGGTGGCGTCATTGGTGGATGGCGGTGAGGGTCAGACTCAATGAGGGTCAGTCTGGGTACGGTGTGTCGGTGATGTTGAGCGTCAGGCTGGGGGCCGTGTGTGGGCAGTGATGTGAATCAGGCGGAGGGCGGTGTTTGGGCGATGGTGAGGGTCAAGCTGGGGCGGTGTGTGGATGGTGGTGTGTGTCAGGCTGGTGACGGTGTGTTTGACATCGATTACAGTGAGGCTGGTGTCATTGGTGGATGGCGGTGAAGGTCAGGCTGGGGCGGTGTGTTCGACATTAATGCGGGTCAGTCTGGGGTGGTGTGTGGGTGATGGCGAGGATCAGGCCGACGGCGGTGTGTAGATGGCGGTGAGGGTCAGGCCAGGTGCGATGCTGGACGGCAGGGAGAGTCAGGCTGGTGGCAGTGTGTGGACGGCGATGAGGGTCAGGCCGCGTGCGATGCTGGACGGCGGTGAGAGTCCGTCTGGGGAGGGTCTGTGAATGACGATGAGGGTCAGGCTTGGGTCAGTGTTGGATGGCAGAGAACGTCAAGCCATGCGCGGTGTGTGGGTGGCGGTGAGGGTCAGGACAGAGGAGGTGTATTGTCGGTGGTGAGGGTCAGGCTGTGGGTGGTGTGTGGACGATTGTGAGGGTCTGTCTAGGGGCAGTGTGTGTGCAGTGATGAGGGTCAGGCTATGGCGGTATTGGATGACGGTGAGGGCCAGGCTTGTGGCAGTGTTGGACGGCGGTGGGGTTCAGGCCAGGGCAGTTGGTGGACGGTCGTGGGGGTCAGGCTGGGGGCGGTTGGTGGATGGCAGTGAGAGTCAGGCTATGGGTGGTGTGTTTGATGTCAATGACGGTTAGGGCGGAGGTGGTGTGAGGATGGCGGTGAAGGACAGGCTGGGTGCGGTGTGTGGATGGTGGTGAGTGACATTGTTGGGTTGGTGTGTGGGCGGTGGTAATGGTTCAGCTGGGGGGCTTGTGTGGGCAGTGGTGAGGGTCAGGCTGGGGGTGGTGTGTAGATGGTGGTGAGTGTCAGGCTAGGGGTGGTGTGTGGACAGGAGTGAGGATCTGTCTGGGTACGGTGTGCGGATGGCAGTGAGGGTCAGTCTGGGGGCAGTGTGTGGATGGCAGTGAGTGTCAGTCTGGGTGCGGTGTGTGGACGGCAGTGAGGGTCAGTCTGGGTGCGGTGTGTGGATGGCAGTGAGGGTCAGTCTGGGTGCAGTGTGTGGATGGCAGTGAGGGTCAGTCTGGGTGCGGTCTGTGGAAGGCAGTGAGGGTCAGTCACGGTGCGGTGTGTGGATGGCAGTGAGGGTCATTCTGGGTGCGGTGTGTGGACGGCAGTGAGGGTCAGTCTCGGTGCGGTGTGTGGATGGCAGTGACGGTCAGTCTGGGTGCGGTGTGTGGATGGCAGTGAGGGTCAGTCTGGGTGTGGTGTGTGGACGGCAGTGAGGGTCAGTCTGGGTGCGGTGTGTGGATGGCAGTTAGGGTCAGGCTGGGGGCAGTGTGTGTCGGCAGTGAGGGTCAGTCTGGGTGCGGTGTGTGGACAGCAGTGAGGGTCAGTCTGGGTGCGGTGTGTGGATGGCAGTGAGGGTCAGTCTGGGTGCGGTGTGTGGACGGCAGTGAGGGTCAGTCTGGAGGCGGTGTGTGGACGGCAGTGAGTGTCAGTCTGGGTGCGGTGTGTGGACGGCAGTGAGGGTCAGTGTGGGTGCGGTGTGTGGACGGCAGTGAGGGTACGGCTGTCGGTGTGGTGTGGACGGCAGTGAGGGTCAGTCTGGGTGCGGTGTGTGGATGGCAGTGAGGGTCATTCTGGGTGCGGTGTGTGGACGGCAGTGAGGGTCAGTCTGGGTGCGGTGTGTGGATGGCAGTGAGGGTCAGGCTGGGGGCAGTGTGTGGAAGGCAGTGATGGTCAGTCTCGGTGCGGTGTGTGGACGGCAGTGTGGGTCAGGATCGGTGCGGTGTGTGGACGGCAGTGAGGGTCAGTCTGGGTGCGGTGTGTGGACGGCAGTGAGGGTCAGTCTCGGTGCGGTGTGTGGATGGCAGTGAGGGTCAGTCTGGGTGCGGTGTGTGGATGGCAGTGAGGGTCATTCTGGGTGCGGTGTGTGGACGGCAGTGAGGGTACGGCTGTCGGTGTTGTGTGGACGGCAGTGAGGGTCAGTCTGGGTGCGGTGTGTGGATGGCAGTGAGGGTCATTCTGGGTGCGGTGTGTGGACGGCAGTGAGGGTCAGTCTGGGTGCGGTGTGTGGATGGCAGTGAGGGTCAGGCTGGGGGCAGTGTGTGGAAGGCAGTGATGGTCAGTCTCGGTGCGTTGTGTGGACGGCAGTGTGGGTCAGGATCGGTGCGGTGTGTGGACGGCAGTGAGGGTCAGTCTGGGTGCAGTGTGTAGATGGCAGTGAGGGTCAGTCTGGGTGCGGTGTGTGGACGGCAGTGAGGGTCAGTCTCGGTGCGGTGTGTGGATGGCAGTGAGGGTCAGTCTGGGTGCGGTGTGTGGATGGCAGTGAGGGTCATTCTGGGTGCGGTGTGTGGACGGCAGTGAGGGTCAGTCTGGGTGCGGTGTGTGGACGGCAGTGAGGGTCAGTCTAGGTGCGGTGTGTTGACATAAGTGAGGTTCAGTCTGGGTGCTGTGCGCGGATTCCAGTGAGGATCAGTCCAGGTGTGGTGTGTGGACGGCAGTGAGGGCCAGTCTGAGTGCGGTGTGTGGAAGGCAGTTATGGTCAGTCTCGGTGCGGTGTGTCGAAGGGCAGTGTGGGTCAGTCTCGGTGCGGTGTGTGGACGGCAGTGAGGGTCAGTCTGGGTGCAGTGTGTGGATGGCAGTGAGGGTTAGTCTGGGTGCGGTGTGTGGAAGGCAGTGAGGGTCCGTCACGGTGCGGTGTGTGGATGGCAGTGAGGGTCAGTCTCGGTACGGTGTGTGGACGGCAGTGAGGGTCAGTCTGGGTGCGGTATATAGATGGCAGTGTGGTTCAGCCTGGGTGTGGTCTGCGGATTCAAGTAAGGGTCAGTCTGGGTGTGGTGTGTGGATGGCAGTGAGGGTCAGTCTGGGTGTGGTGTGTGGAGGCAGTGAGGGTCAGTCTGGGTTCAGTGTGTGGACCGCAGTGAGGGTCAGTCTGCATGCGGTGTGCAGATGGCATTGAGGGTCAGTCTGGGTGCAGTGTGCGGATGGCAGTGAGGGTCAGTCTGGGTGTGGTGTCTGGACGGCAGTGAGGGTCAGGCTGAGGTCGGTGTGTGGAAGGCAGTGATGGTCAGTCTCGGTGCGGTGTGTGGACGGCAGTGTGGGTCAGTCTCGGTGCGGTGTATGGACGGCAGTGAGGGTCAGTCTGGGTGCAGTGTGTGGATGGCAGTGAGGGTCAGTCTGGGTGCGGTGTGTGGACGGCAGTGAGGTTCAGTCTCGGTGTGGTGTGTGGATGGCAGTGAGGGTCAGTCTGGGAGCGGTGTGTGGATGACAGTGAGGGTCAGTCTGGGTGCGGTTTGTGGATGGCAGTGATGGTCATTCTGGGTGCGGTGTGTGGACGGCAGTGAGGGTCAGTCTGGGTGCGGTGTGTTGATGGCAGTGTGGGGTCAGCCTGGGTGTGGTGTGTGGAGGCAGTGAGGGTCAGTCTGGGTTCAGTGTGTGGATGGCAGTGAGAGTCAGGCTGGGGGCGGTCTGTGTATAGCAGTGAGGGTCAGTCTGCATGCAGTGTGCAGATGGCATTGAGGGTCAGTCTGAGTGCAGTGTGTGGATGGCAGTGAGGGTCAGGCTGGGGGCAGTGTGTGGAAGGCAGTTATGGTCAGTCTCGGTGCGGTGTGTTGAAGGGCAGTGTGGATCAGTCTCGGTGCGGTGTGTGGATGGCAGTGAGGGTCAGTCTGGGTGCAGAGTGTTGATGGCAGTGAGGGTCAGTCTGGGTGCGGTGTGTGGACGGCAGTGAGGGTCATTCTGGGTACGGTGTGTGGACGGCAGTGAGGGTCAGTCTCGGTGCTGTGTATGGAAGGCAGTTATGATCAGTCTCGGTGCGGTGTGTGGAAGGGCAGTGTGGGTCAGTCTCGGTGCGGTGTGTGGACGGCAGTGAGGGTCAGTCTGGGTGCAGTGTGTGGATGGCAGTGAGGGTCAATCTGGGTGCGGTGTGTGGGCTGCAGTGAGGGTCAGTCTCGGTGCGGTGTGTGGATGGCAGTGAGGGTCATTCTGGGTGCGGTGTGTGGACGGCAGTGAGGGTCAATTTCAGTGCGGTGTGTGGACGGCAGTGAGGGTCAGACTGGGTGCGGTATGTTGACGGCAGTGTGGTTCAGCCTGGGTGCGGTCTGCGGATTCAAGTGAGGGTCAGTCTGGGTGTCGTGTGTGGACGGCAGTGAGGGTCAGTCTGGGTGTGGTGTGTTTTTGCAGTGAGGGTCAGTCTGGGTTCAGTGTGTGGACGGCAGTGAGGGTCAGGCTGGGGGCGGTCTGTGGATGGCAGTGATGGTCAGTCTGCATGCGGTGTGCAGATGGCATTAAGGGTCAGTCTGGGTGCAGTGTGCGGATGGCAGTGAGGGTCAGTCTGGGTGTGGTGTGTTAACGGCAGTCAGGGTCATTCTGGGTGCGGTGTGTGGACGGCAGTGAGGGTCAGGCTGGGGGCGGTGTGTGGAAGGCAGTGATGGTCAGTCTCGGTGCGGTGTGTGGATGGCAGTGAGGGTCAGTCTGGGTGCGGTGTGTGGACGGCAGTGAGGGTCATTCTGGGTGCGGTGTGTGGACGGCAGTGAGGGTCAGGCTGGGGGCGGTGTGTGGAAGGCAGTGATGGTCAGTCTGGGTGCGGTGTGTTGACGGCAGTGTGGTTCAGCCTGGGTGCGGTGTGCAGATTCCAGTGAGGTTCAGTCTGGGTGTGGTGTGTGGACGGCAGTGAGGGTCAGTCTGTGTGTGGTGTGTTTTGGCAGTGAGGGTCAGTCTGGGTTCAGTGTGTGGAAGGCAGTGAGGGTCAGGCTGGGGGCGGTCTGTGGATGGCAGTGTAGGTCAGTCTGCATGCGGTGTGCAGATGGCATTGAGGGTCAGTCTGAGTGCAGTGTGCGGATGGCAGTGAGGGTCAGTCTGGGTGCAGTGTGTGGAAGGCAGTGAGGTTTAGGCTGGGTGTGGTGTGTTGACGGCGATGACTGTCAGGCTGTGGGCGGTGTGTGGATGGTGGTGAGGGTCAGGTTGTGGGTGGTCTGTGACAGTGGTGAGGGTCAGGCAGGGGGCCATATTGGACGGTGGCGAGGGTTAGTTTTGTGGCAGTGTTGGACGGCATTGCGTGTTAGGCAGGGCGCGGTTGGTGGACGGTGGTGAGGGTCAGGCTGGGGCTGTATTGAGCGGCGGTGAGGGTCAAGCTGCAGGTGGTGTGTGTGCACAGTGATAAGTGTCAGGCTGGGGTCGGTGTGAGGGTCAGTCTGCATGCGGTGTGCAGATGGCATTGAGGGTCAGTCTGGGTATAGTGTGCGGATGGCAGTGAGGGTCAGTCTAAGTGTGGTGTGTGGATGGCAGTGAGGGTCAGGCTGGCAGCGGTGAGTGGATGGCAGTGAGGGTTAGTCTGGGTGTGGTGTGTGGACGGCAGTGAGGGTCAGTCTGGGTGCGGTGTGTGGACGGCGTTGATTGTCAGGCTGTGGGCGGTGTGTGGATTGTGGTGAGGGTCAGGTTGCGGAGAGTCTGTGGACAGTGGTGAGGGTCAGGCAGGGGGCCATATTGGTGTGTGTGCACAGTGATGAGTGTCAGTCTGGGGTCGGTGTGTGGATGGCAGTGAGGGTCAGGCTGGCAGGGGTGAGTGGATGGCGGTGAGGTTCAGACTGGGTGCGGTGTGTGGGCGGTGGTGAGGGTCAGGCTGGGTGCAGTTTGTGGGCGGTGATGAGGTTCAGGCTGTGGGCGGCGTGTGGATGGCAGTGAGCGTCAGGCTGGGGGCGGTGTTTGGATGGAAGTGAGGGTCAGGCTGGCAGCAATGTGTGGATGGTGGTGAAGTTCAGGCTGGGTGTGGTGTGTGGACAGCGGTGAGAGTCAGGCTGGGGGCCGTGTCTGGACAGTGGTGAGGATCATTCTGGGGGCAGTGTGTGGGCGACAGTGAGGGTCATGCTGGGGGCAGTATGTGGACGGCAGTGAGGTTCAGGCTGGGGGCGTTGTGTGGACGGCGGTGAGGTTCAGGCTGGAGGCGGTGTGTGGGTAACAGTGAGGGTCATGCTGGGGGCGGAATGTAGACGGTGGTGAGCGTCAGGCTGGGGGTGGTGTGTGGGTGGCTGTGAGGTTCAGGCTGAGAGCGGTGTTGGGTGGCAGTGGGTGTCAGGCAGGGGTTGGTGATAGTTCAGAGGGGAGGATCAGGCTGGGGCGGTGCGGGACGGTGGTGAGGGCCAAGCTGTGGAGGGATTGTGGATTGCAGTGAGGGACAGGCTGGGGGCGGCGTGTGGACGGTGGTGACGGTTAGGTGGGGGGGCGGTATGTGGCCTGCGGTGAGGGACAATGTTGGACGGCATCAAGGGTCAAGTTGGTGGCGGAGTGTGGACGGTGGTGAGGGTCACGCTGGGGCATAGCTGCACGTCGATGAGAGTCAGGCTGGGCATTGTGTGTGTGCATGGCAGTGAGGGACAGGTTGGTGCTGTATGTGGATGGCGATGAGGTTTAGGCTGGGGGTGGTGTGTGAATGGCTGTTAGGATAAGGCTTGGGTCAGTGTGTGCTTGGCAGTGAGGGTCAGGCTTGTGGCAGTGTTGGACAGTGGTGGGGGTCAGGCTGGGGATGGTGTGTGGTTGGTGGTGGTGGTCAGGCTGGGGTCATTGTTGGACGGCAGTGAGTGTAAGGCTGGAGATGGTGTGGGGACGGTGGTGAGGGTCAGGGTCGGGGTGGTGTGTGGACGGTGGTGAGGGTCAGGTTCGGGGTGGTGTGTGGACGGTGGAGAGTGTCAGGCTGGTGCGGTGTGTCAACAGCGGTGAGCATCAGGCTGGGTGTGGTGTGTGGACAGTGGTGGGGTTCAGGCTGGAGGCAGTGCACAGGTGGCAATGAGTGTCAGGCTGGAGACGGTGTGTGGGTGGCAGTGAGGGTCAGGCTGGCGGCAGTGTGTAGGTGGTGGTGAGAGTCAGGCGGTGGGCGGTGTGTGGGCAGTGGTGAGGGTCAGTCTTGGGGTGGTGCATGGGCAGCAGTGAGGGTCAGGCTGGTGGCGGTTTCTGAACGGTGGTGAGGGTCAGGTTCGGGGCGGTGTGTGGGCGGCAGTGAGAGTCAGGCTGTGGCAGTGTTGGACGGCAGTGGGGGACAGGCTGGGGGCGGTTGGTGTACAGCGGTGAGGTCAGGCTGGGGATGGTTGTTGGATGGCGGTAAGGGTCAGGCTGGTGGCGATGTGTGGACGGCGGTGAGGGTCAGGCTGGGGCGATGCGGGATGGTGTTGGGAGTCAGGTTGGGGACGGTTTGTGGATGGCAGTGAGGGTCAGGTTGGGGGAGGTGTGCGGATGGCAGTGAGGGACACACTGGTGGCGGCGTGTGGACGGCACTGAGGGTTAGACTGGGGTTGGCGTGTGGCTGGCGGTGATGGACAGGCTTGTTATGGTGTTGGACGGCGGTGAGGCTCAGGCTGGGTTGATGTGTAGATGGCAGTGAGGGACAGGCTGGAGGTGGTGTGTGGACAACCGTGAGGGTCAGTTTGGGGGTGGAGTGTGAACGGCTGGGAGGATTAGGCTAGGGCCAGTGTGTGGGCAGCAGTGAGGCTCAGGCTGGGGCGTTATTGGATGGCAGTGAGGGTAAGGCTGGGGCATTATTGGATGGTGGAGAGGGTCAGGCTGGGGGTGGTGTGTGGACGGTGGAGAGTGTCAGGCTTGGGGGCGGTGTGTAGACAGCGGTGAGGGTCAGGCTGGATGTGGTGTGTGGATGGCAGTGGGGTTCAGGCTGGGGGCGGTCTGTGGGTGGCAGTGAGGGTCAAGCTGGAGATGGTGTGTGAGTGGTGGTGAGGGTCAGGCTGTGGGCAGTGGTGAGGGTCAGAATTGGGGTGGTGTGTGGATGCGGTGCAGGTCAGGCTGGTGGTGGTGTGTGGACAGTGTTGAGGCTCAGGCTAGGGGAGGTGTATGGGCGGGGCTGAGTGTCACGCTGTGGTAGTGTTGGACAGCAATGGAGGTCAGGCTGGGGGTGGTTGGTGGACAGCAGTGGAGTCAGGCTGTGGGTGGTTGATGGACGGTGGTGTGGGTCAGCCTGGGGCAGTGCAGGACGGCGGTGAGGGACAGGCTGGTGGTGGTGTGTGGATGGTGGTGAGGGTCACGCTGGGGCGGTGCCAGACGGCAGTGAGGGTCAGGCTGGGGCGGTGCCAGACAGTTTGTGGATGGCAGTGAGGAACAGACTGGTGGTGGCGTGTGGCCAGTGGTGAGTGTCAGGCTGGGTACGGTGTGTGGATGGCAGTGAGGGTCAGGCTGGGGGCGGGGGGTGACCAGTGGTGAGGGACAGGCTTGGGATGGTGTTGGACGGTGGTGAGGGTTAGGCTGGGTCGATGTGTGCATGGCAGGTAGGGACAGGCTGGGAACTGTGTGTGGATGGAGCTAAGGGTCAGGCTGGGGGTGGAGTATGAACGGCTGTGAGGATAAGGCTAGAGCTGGTGTGTGGGCGGCAATGAGGGTCAGGCTGGGGCGTTATTGGACAGCAGTGAGGATCAGGAGGTGGGTGGTTGGTTGACGGCGGTGAGGGTCAGGCTGGGGCGGTTGGTTGACGATGGAGAGGGTCAGACTGGAGATGGTGTGTGGATGGTGGTGAGGGTCAGGTTGGAGACAGTGTGTGGGCAGTGCTGAGGGTCAGCCTTGAGGTGGTGTGTGGATGGCGGTGAGGGTCAGGCTGGTGGTGGTGTGTGGACGGTACTGAGGGTCATTGTGGGGGCTGTGTGTGGGTGGTGGTGAGGGTTAGGCTGGGGTAGTGTGTGGACGGTGGAGAGTGTCAGGCTGGGAGTGGTGTGTAGACAGCTGTGAGGGTAAGTCTGGGTGCAGTGTGTGGATGGCGGTGGGGTTCAGGGTGAGGGCGGTGTGTTGGTGATGGTGAGGTACAGGCTGGTGACAGTTTGTCGGTGGCAGTGAGGGTCAGACTGGGGGTGGTGTGTGGATGGTGGTGAGGGTCATGCTGTGGGTGGTGTGTGGATGTTGCTGAGCGAGAGGCTGCTGATGATGTTGGACTGCGGTGAGGGACAGGCTGGTGGCGGTGCGTTGACGCAGTGAGGGTCAGGCTGGGGTGGTGCTGGACGGCAGTGAGAATCAGCCTGGGGACGGTGTGTGGACAGCAATGAGGGTCAGGCTGGGGGCGGTGTGGGAATGGCATTGAGGGACAGGCTGGGGGCAGCGTGTGGACGGCAGTGAGGGTCAGGCTGGGTGCAGTGTGTGGACGGCAGTGAGGTCAGCCTGGGTGCGGTGTGTGGGCGGCAGTGAGGGTCAGGCTGGGTGCAGTGTGTGGACGGCAGTGAGGGTCAGGCTGGGGGCGGTGTGTGGACGGCGGTGATGGAAAAGCTGGAGGTGGCGTGTGGACATCGATGAGGGTCAGGCTGGGTGCGGTGTGTGGACAGTGGTGAGGGTCAGGTTTGGGTCAGTGTTCTACGACCATGAGCCTCAGGCTCGGGGCGGAGTGTGGGCGGTGGTGAGGGTCTGGCTCAGGGTGTTGTGTGTTCTTGGTGAGGGTCATGCTGTGCGTGGTGTGTGGACGGCAGTGAGGATAAAGCTAGGGGTGGTGAGTGGGCGGCCGTGAGGGTCAGGCTTGTGGCAGTGTTGGACGGTGGTGGTGTCAGGCTGGGGGCGATTGGTGGACAGCGGTGAGGGGCAGGCTGGGGTCGGCATATACACGGTATTGAAGGTCAGACTGGGGGTGGTGTGTAGATGGTGTTGAGGGTCAGGCTTGGGGCGGTGTGTGAACAGCGTTAAGTGTCAGGCTGGGGTCGGTGTCTAGACGGTGTTGAGGGTAATTCTGGGGGCAGTATGTGGGCGACGGTGAGGGTCAGACTGGGGGCGGTAGGTAGACAGCAGTGAGCTTCAGGCTGGGGGCGTTGTGTGGACTGTGGTGAGGATTAGGCTGGGGATGGTGTGTGGGTGTCTGTGAGGTTCAGGCTGGGGGTGGTGTTGGGTGGTGGTGGGTGTCAGGCTGGGTGCGGTGTGTGGACAGCGGTGGGGTTCAGGCTGGGGGTGGTGTGTGGGCAGCAGTGAGTTTCAGGCTGGGGGCGGTGTTGGGTGGCGTTGGGTGTCAGCCAGGGGGTGGTGTGTGTTTGAAGGGGACGGTCAGGCTGTGGTCAATGCATGAATGACAGTGTGAGGGTCAGGCTGTGGGCGGTGTGTGGATGGTGGTGAGGGAAAGGCTGGTGACGGTGTTGGATTGTGGTGAGGGACAGGCTGGTGGCGTTGTGTTTACGGCAGTGAGGGTCAGGCTGGAGCGGTGCTGGATGATGGTGAGGGACAGGCTGGGGGCGGCGTGTGGGCGGTGGTGAGGGTCTGGCTCAGGGCATTGTGTGTTCTCGGTGAAGGTCATGCTGTGGGTGGTGTGTGGGCGGCCGTGATCGTCAGGCTTGTGGCAGTGTTGGATGATGGTGGTGTCAGGCTTGGGGCAGTTGGTGGACAGCGGTGAGGGTCAGGCTGGGGTCGGCGTGTACACAGCAGTGAAGGTCAGGCTGGGGATGGTGTGTAGACAGCGTTGAGGGTCAAACTGGGGGCGGTGTGTAAACGGCATTGAGTGTCAGGCTGGGAACGGTGTCTGGATGGTGGTGAGGATCATTCTGGGGCGGTGTGTGGGCAGCGGTGAGGGGCACGCTGAGGGCAGTATGTAGATGGCGGTGAGCGTCAGGCTGGGGGCGTTGTGTGGTCTGCAGTGAGGGTCAGGCTTTGGGTGGTGTGTGGGTGGCTGTGAGGTTCAGGCTAGAGGCAGTGTTGGGTGGCGGTGGGTGTCAGGCTGGGGCCGGTGTTGTGTGACAGTGGGTGTCAGGCAGGTGTTGCTGTGTGTTCGGACGGGAGCATCAGGCTGGTGTTGGCATGTGAACGATGGTGGGGGTCAGGCTGCGGGCGCTGAATGGATGGTTGTGAGGGTCAGGCTGGGGGCGGTGTGTGTATGATGGTGCAGGTCAGGGGGGCGGCGTGTGGACAGTAGTCAGGTTCAGGCTGGGGGCGGTGTGTGGACGGCAGTGAGGGTCAGACTGCGGGCGGTGTGTGTACGATGGTGCGGGTCAGGCTGGGGGCGGCGTGTGGATGGTGGTGAAGTTCAGGCTGGGGGCAGTGTGTGGACGGCGGTGAGGGTCAGGCTGGGGGTGGTGCATTGATGGCGTTGAGAGGTAGGCTAAGGGTGGTGTGAGGACAGCGGGGAGGGTCTGGCTGGTTGCGGTGTGTGGACAGCGGTGGGGATCAGGTTTGGCGCAGAGTGTGGACAGCGGCAGTAGTCAGGCTGGGGGTGGTGTGTGGATGGTGGTGAGAGTCAGGCTGGGAGTGGTGTGTTTGGCGTCAATGTGGGTCAGCCTGGGGATGGTGTGTGCTCGATGCTGAGGGTCCGGCTGGGGTCAGTTTGTGGGCGGTGATGAGGGTCCGGCTGGTGGCGGTGTGTGGACGGTGGTGAGGATCAGGCTGGGAGCAGTGTGTAGACAGCAGTGAGGGTGAGGCTGGGTGTGGTGTGTGGACAGCAGTGGGGTTCAGGCTGGGAGCAGTGTGCGGGCAGCAATGCGGGTCATGCTGGCGCTGGTGTGTGAGTGGCGATGAGGGTCAGGCTGGTGGCGGTGTGTGGACGGTGGTGAGGGTCAGGCTAGGGGCGGTTTTTGGGCGGCAGTGTGGGTCTGGCTGTGGCAGTGTTGTACGGCGGTGGGGGTCAGGCTGGAGGCGGTTGGTGGACAGCGGTGGAGTCAGGCTGTGGGGATTGGTGGACGGTGGTGTGGGTCAGGCTGGAGCTGTGCGGGATGGCGGTGAGGGACAGGCTGGTGGCTGTGTGTGGATGGCGGTGAGGGTCAGGCTGGGGTGGTGTGGGATGGCAGTGAGTGTCAGGTTGAGGACAGTTTGTGGATGGCTGTGAGGGTCAGGCTGGGAGCGGTGTGCAGATGGTAGTGAGGGTCAGGCTCGGTGCAGTGTGTAGATGTCGGTGAGTGTCAGGCTGTGTTTGGTGTGTGGTCAGGCAGGCGCCGGTGTGTGGCCGGCAATGACACACTGTGGCACTCTGTCAGATTGTGTCACACTCTGTCTCTCTCTGACACTCTGAGACACACTGTGACACTCTGTGACTCCCTCTGAGACTCTGAGACACACTGTGACATTCGCAGACCACACTGACACTCTCTGAGTCATACTGTGAAACTCTCTGACTCTCTCTGACACTCCCCGAAACACATAATGACATTCTCTGGCAGACTGTGACAGACTGTGGCACTCCCTGACACACAGAAACAGTCTCTGACCGACTGTGACACACTCTGAGACATGGTGAAATTCTCTGTGACACTGTGACACTCTTTAAGACACACTGTGACACTCTCTGACTATCTCTGAGTCACCCTATAATTCTCTCTAACAGACTATGATACACTGTGACACTCTCTGACAGACTGTGACACACAATGACACACTCTGACCCTCTCTGATACACAGTGTGAGACTCTCTGTGACACACTGTTACACTCTCTGATAGACTGTGAAACACTATGACACTCTCTTAGACACACTGTGAGACTCTCTGACACTCACTTAGACACACTGTCACACTCTCTGACAGACTGCGATACACTGTGACACTCTCTGACACTCTCTTAGACACCCGGTGACACTCTCTGACTCTCTCTGAAACTCTCAGAGACACACTGTGACACTCTCTGACTCTCTCTGAAACTCTCAGAGACACACTGTGAAACATTCTGACTCTCTCTGACACTCTCTCAGACACACTGTAACAGTCTCTGATTCTCTCTGACACTTTGAGATGCACTGTGACAGTCTCTGATCCTATCTGACAATCTCTGAGACACAGTGTGACACTCTCTGACTCTCTCTGAAACACACTGTGACACTCGCTGGCAGATTATGACACTTTCTGACTCTCCCTGAATCTCTGAGACACACTGTGACACTCTCTGACTCTCTCTGAAACTCTCTGTGGCACTCTCTGACACTGTCTGAGACACACTGTGAAAGTCTGTGACACTCTGTGACTCTATCTGCGACACTGGAACACACTATATAACTCTGTTCCTCTCTGAGACACACTGTGACATACTCTGACAGACTGCAACACTTTCTGGGACACACTGAGACACTCTCTGATACATTGTGACACTCTCTGACAGACGGTGACATTTTCTGAGACACTGTGACACTCTGAGACACACTGTGAGACTTGCTGTCTCTCTCTGACTCTCTGAGACACTCGGTCACTTTCTGGGACACACTGTGACAATTTTGGACTCTCTCTCACACTCTCTTAGACACACTGTGTCACTCTCTGACTCTCGCTGAGACACAATGTGACCCTCTGACACACTGCGATACACTGTGACGTGCTCTGACACTCTGAAAAACACTGTGACACTCTCTGACAGACTCTGACACACTGCGACAATTTCTGAGGCACACGATGACACTCTCTGTCCTACTGTGACACTCTCTGACACACGGTGACATTTTCTGCGACACTGCGACACTCTCTGACACACGGTGACCCTTTCTGTCTCTCTCTGACTCCCTTAGACACACTGTGACACTCTCTGACTCTCTCTGAAACTCTTTGTGGCACTCTCTGACACTGTCTGAGACACACTGTGACACTCTCTGACTCTTTCTGAGACACACTGTGACACTCTGTGACTTTATCTGCCACACTGGAACACACTATGTCACTCTCTGTCCCTCTCGGAGACACACTGTGATATTTTTTAACTCTCTCTCACACTCTCTGAGACACACTATTTCACTCTCTGACTCTCTCTGAGACACAATGTGACTCTCCCTGACACATTGAGATAAACTGTGATGCTCTCTGACTCTCTCTGAGACACACTGTGACACACTCCGACAGACTGCGACACTCTCTGAGACACACTGTGACACTTGCTGTCTCTCTCTCTGACTCTCTGAGACACTCGGTCACTATCTGAGACACGCTGTGACGTTTTTTGACTCTCTCACACTCTCTGAGAAACACTGTTTCACTCTCTGACTCTCTCTAAGACACAATGTGACTCTCCCTGACACATTGAGATAAACTGTGATGCTCTCTGACACTCTCTGAGAAACACTGTGACACTCTCTGACAGACTGACAATTTCTGAGGCAGACGATGACACTCTCTGACGTACTGTGGCGCTCTCTGACACACGGTGACATTTTCTGCGACACTGTGACACTCTCTGAAAAACACTGTGACAGTTTCCATCTCTCTCTGACTCCCTGAGACACACTGTGAAACTCACCGACTCTCTCTGAGGCACAGTACGACATACTGTGACACTCTCTGACTTACTCTGACACTCTCTGAGACACATTGTGACACTTTCTCACAGACTGAGACCCTCTCTGAGCGAAATGCTGACACTCCCTGATACTCTCTGAGACACAGTATGACACATTGTGACACTGTCTGACTCTCTCTGACACACTCTGAAATGCAACGTAACATTCTCTAACAGACTGTCACAATCAGACAGATTCAGAGAGTGTCACAGTGTGTCTAAAAGAGTTTCAGAGAGAGTTAGAAAGTGACAATGTGACAGTCTCTGAGACAAACTGTGACTCTTTCCGACTCTCTCTGACTCTCTGAGACACAATGTGACACTCTCGGACTCTCTCTGAAACTCTTTAAGACACACTGTGACACTCTCTGAATCTGTCTGATACTTTCAGATGCACTGTGACAATCTCTGATCCTGTCTGGCACTCTCTGAGACACACTGGGCCACTCTCTGACTCTCTCTGAAATACACTGTGGCACTCGCAGACAGATTGTGACACATTCTGACTCTCTCTGAATTTCTGAGACACACTGTGACACTCTCTGAGACACATTGTGACACTCTCTGAGACAAGCTGTACCACGTTCTGACTCTCTCAGACTCTCCGAGACACACTGTCATCCTCTCTCAGACAAACTGTAACACTCTCTGACTCTGTCTGATACTTTGAGATGCACTGTGACATTCTCTGATCCTATCTGGCACTCTCTGAGACACACTGGGACACTCTCTGACTCTCTCTGAAACACACTGTGGCACTCGCTGACTGATTGTGACACATTCTGACTCTCTCTGAATTTCTGAGACACACTGTGACCCTCTCTGACACACGCTGAGGCACAATGTGACATTCTGTGATACTCTCTCAAACGCACTGTGCCACTCTCCGACTCTTTGAGATACATTATGAACTCTCTGACACTCTCTCAAACACACTGCGACACTCTCTGAGACACATTGTGACACTCTCTGAGGGACTGTGACACACTGTGACACACTCTGACAGTCGCTGAGAGACACTGTGACACTTTCTGTCTCTCTCTGACTCTCTCTGAGACACACTGTGACACTCTCTGACCCGTTCTGACACTCTCTGAGACAGTCTGTGAGACTCACTGACATTCTCTAACGCTCTCTGTTACACACTGTGACAATCTCTGACACTCTCTGAGACACACTGTGATACAGTCTGACTCTCTCTGGCACTCACTGAGGTACAGTATGACATACTGAGACACATTCTGACTCTCTCTGAATTTCTGAGACACACTGTGACACTCTCTGAGACACATTGTGACACTCTCTGAGACAAGCTGTACCACGTTCTGACTCTCTCAGACTCTCCGAGACACACTGTCATCCTCTCTCAGACAAACTGTAACACTCTCTGACTCTGTCTGACACTTTGAGATGCACTGTGACATTCTCTGATCCTGTCTGGCACTCTCTGAGACACACTCGGACACTCTCTAACTCTCTCTGAAACACACTGTGGCACTCGCTGACAGATTGTGACAGATTCTGACTCTCTCTGAATTTCTGAGACACACTGTGACCCTCTCTGACACACGCTGAGACACACTGTGACAGTCTCTGACACTCTCTCAAACAAACCGTGACACTCTCTGAGACACGATGACTCTCTCGGACACTCTCTCAAACGCACTGTGACACTCTCCGACTCACTGAGATACACTATGACACTCTCTGACACTCTGTCAAACACACTGCGACACTCTCTGAGACACATTGTGACACTCTCTGAGGGACTGTGACACACTGTGACACACTGTGACAGTCGCTGAGACACACTGTGACACTCTCTGACTCTCTGTGACAATTTGAGATGCACTGTGACACTCTCTGACTCTCTCTGAAACACACTGTGACACTCTCTGACAGACAGTGATAGACTGTGACACCCTCAAAGACAGGCTGTGTCACTTTCTGACTCTCTGAGACATACTGTGATACTCACAGAGTCACACTGTGACACTCTCTGATACAAACAGTGATACTTTCTGACTCTCTGTGACTCTCTGAAATACACTGTTATCCTCTCTTAGACGCACTGTGACACACTCTGAGGCACACTGTGACACTATCTGACAGACTGTGTCACATTGATACTCTCTCAAGGCAGATTGTCACCCTTTCTGTCTCTCACTCTCTCTCTGACTCTCTGAGACACACTGTGACACTCACTGAGACACAATCTGACACTCACTGACTCTCTCCAAAACTCTCAGGCACACTGTGACACTCTGACTCTCTCTGACACTTTGAGACGCAATTTGACACTCTCTGATCCTATCTGACACTCTCTGAGACACACTGTGACACTCTCTGACTCTCTCAGAAAAACAATGTGACACTCGCTGACAGACTGTGACACATTGTGACTCTCCCTGAATCTCTGAGACACACTGTGACACCATCATACTCTCTCTGAAACTCTCTGTGGCACTCTCTGACACACGCTGACTCACACTGTGACACTCTGGCACTTTCTCAAACACACTGTGACACTCTCTGATCCTATCTCACACTCTCTGAGACAAACTGTTACACTTTCTGACTCTCTGAAACACACTGTCATCCTCTCTTAGATGCACTGTGACACTCTCTGAGGCACACTGTGACACTCTCTGATAGACTGTGTCACACTGAGACACTCTCAAGACAGATTGTGACCCTTTCTGTCTCTCTCTCTCTGACTCTCTGAGACACACTGTGACACTCACTAAGACACAATCTGACACTCTCTGACTCTCTCCAAAACTCCCAGACACACTGTGACACTCTCTGACTCTCTCTGACACTCTCAGACACACCGTGACACTGTCTGACTTTCTCTAACACTTTGAGACGCAATTGGACACTCTCTGATCCTATCTGACACTCTCTGAGACACACTGTGACACTCTCTGACTCTCTCTAAAACACAATGTGACACTCGCTGACAGACTGTGACACTTTCTGACTCCCTGAATCTCTGAGACACATTGTGACACCATCTGACTCTCTCTGAAACTCTCTGTGGCACTCTCTGACACACGCCGACTCACACTGTGACACTCTGGCACTTTCTCAAACACACGGTGACACGCTCTGATCCTATCTGACACTCTCTGAGACATACTGTGACACTTTCTGACTCTCTCTGACTCTCTGAAACACACTGTCATCCTCTCTTAGATGCACTGTGACACTCTCTGAGGCACACTGTGACTCTCTCTGACAGACAGTGTCACACGGAGACACTCTCAACACAGATTGTGACCCTTTCTGTCTCTCTCTCTCTGACTCTCTGAGACACAATGTGACACTCACTGAGACACAATCTGACACTCTCTGACTCTCTCCAAAACTCTCAGAGAAACTGTGACACTCTCTGACTCTCTCTGACACTCTAGACACACCGTGACACTCTCTGAGACACACTATGACACTCTCTGAGACACAATGTGACACTCTCTGACACTCTCTCAAACACACTGTGATACTCTCTGACTCTCTGAGATACAGTAGGACACTCTCTGACACTCTCTCAAACGCACTGCGTCACTCTCTGAGACACACTGTGACACTCTCTGACAGTCGCTGAGACACTGGAACACTCTCTGACTCTCTGTGACTATTTGCGACGCACTGTGACACTCTCTGACACTCTCTGAAACACAATGTGACACTCTCTGACACTCTCTCAAATACACTGCGACACTCTCTGTGACACATTGTGACACTCCCTGAGGAACTGTGACACATTGTGACACACTCTGACAGTCGCTGCGACACACTGGGACATTCTCTGACTCTCTGTGACGATTTGAGACGCACTGTGACACTCTCTGACTCTCTCTGAAACACACTGTGACACTCTCTGACAGACTGTGACAGATTGTGACAGCCCCAAAGACAGACTGTGTCATTTCTGACTCTCTGAGACATACTGTGATACTCACAGAGACGCACTGGGACACTCTCTGACAGACTGTGACAAACTGTGACACTCTCTGAGAGACACTGTGACACTTTCTGTCTCTCTCTGACTCTCTGTGAGACACACTGTGACACTCTCTGACCCGTTCTGACACTCTCTGAGACAGACTGTGAGACTCACTGACATTCTCTAACTCTCTCTGTTAGACACTGTGACAATCTCTGACACTCTCTGAGACATACTGTGATACAGTCTGACTGTCTCTGGCACTCTCTGAGGTACAGTATGACATACTGTGACACTCTCCGGCTCTCTCTGTCACTCTCTGAGAAACACTGTGACATTCTCTAACAGACTGTGACACACTGTGATACTGTTTGACTCTGCATGCAGCACTCTCTGACTCTCTCTGAGACACACTATGACACTCGCTGACACACAGTGACACTCTCTCACTCTCTCTCTCTGACACACTGTGACACCCACTGAGACGCTGTGACACTTTCTGACACTCTGTGAGACAAACTGTGGCACTCTCTTTGACACACTGTGACACTCTGAATCTATCTGACACGTTATGACAATCTCTGACACACTGTGACACTCTCTAAGACACTGTGACACTTTCTGACACTCTCAGAGACATACTGTATCCCTCTCTAAGACACTGTGATAATCTCTGACGCTCTCTGAGACATACAGTGACACTCTCTAACACTCTTTGAAACACACTGCGACACTTTCTGACAGACTGTGACACAGTGTGACACACTCTGAGACACACGGTGACACTTTCCGACTCTATCTGACACTCTCTGAGACAAACTGACTCTCTCTGACAGACTGTGACACACTGAGACACTCTCGGAAAATCTCCAAGACACCCTGTGACACTCTCTGGCAGGCTGTGACACTATCTGACTCTCACTGACACTGTCTGAGACAAACTGTGACACTCTCTGACTCTCTCTGACAGACTGTGACACACTGAGACACTCTCTGAAAATCTCTGAGACACACTGCGACACTCTCTGACAGACTGTGACACTATCTGACTCTCACTGACACTCTCTGAGCCTCACTGTGACACTCTCTGGCTCTCTCTGACACTCTCTGACTGACTGTGAGACACTGTGACAATCTCTGATACACTGTGACACTCTCTGAGACACACTGTGACACAGTCTGAAACACACTGCAGCTCTCTCTGACACTCTCTGAAACGTACAGCGACACTCTCTGACAGACTGTGACAGACTGTGACACGTATTTGACTGTCTGACTCTCTCTGACTTTCTCTGAAAAACACTGTGGCACTCTCTGACAGGCTGTGAAAGACTGTGACACGGTTTGACACTCTCTGACACTCACTGAAAGACATTGTGCCACTCTCCGACTCTCTCTGTCACTCTCTGAGAAACACTGTGACATTCTCTGACAGACTGTGACACACTGTGATACTGTTTGACTCTGCATGCAGCACTCTCTGACTCTCTCTGAGACACACTATGACACTCGTTGACGCACTGTGACACTCTCTGACTCTCTCTCTCTCTGACACACTGTCACACCCACTGAGACGCTGTGACACTTTCTGACACTCTGCGAGACAAACACTGGCACTCTCTTTGACACACTGTGACACTCTCTGAATCTTTCTGACACACTATGACAATCTCTGACACACTGTGACACTCGCTAAGACACTGTGACACTTTCTGACAATCTCAGAGACATACTGTATCCCTCTCTAAGACACTGTAATAATCTCTGACGCTCTCTGAGCATACTGTGACACACTCTAACACACTTTGAAACACACTGTGACACTTTCTGACAGACTGTGACACAGTGTGACACACTCTGAGACACACGGTGACACTTTCCGACTCCGTCTGACAGTCTCTGAGACAAACTGACTCTCTCTGACAGACTGTGACACACTGAGACACTCTCTGAAAATCTCCAAGACACCCTGTGACACTCTCTGGCAGACTGTGACACTATCTGACTCTCACTGACACTGTCTGAGACACACTGTGCCACTCTCTGACATTCTCTGACAGACTGTGACACACTGAGATACTCACTGAAAATCTCTAAGATACACTGCGACACTCTCTGACAGACTGTGACACTATCTGACTCTCACTGACACGCTCTGAGACACACTGTGACACTCTCTGGCTCTCTCTGACACTCTCTGACTGACTGTGAGACACTGTGACAATCTCTGATACACTGTGACACTCTCTGAGACACACTGTGACACAGTCTGAAACACACTGCAGCTCTCTCTGACACTCTGTGAAACGTACAGCGACACTCTCTGACAGACTGTGACAGACTGTGACACGTATCTGACTGTCTGACTCTCTCTGACTTTCTCTGAAAAACACTGTGGCACTCTCTGACAGGCTGTGAAAGACTGTGACACGGTTTGACACTCTCTGACACTCACTGAAACACATTGTGCCACTCTCCGACTCTCTCTGTCACTCTCTGAGAAACACTGTGACATTCACTGACAGACTGTGAAACACTGTGATACTGTTTGACTCTGCATGCAGCACTCTCTGACTCTCTCTGAGACACACTATGACACTCGTTGACACACTGTGACACTCTCTGACTCTCTCTCTCTCTCTGACACACTGTGACACCCACTGAGACGCTGTGACACTTTCTGACACTCTGCGAGACAAACTGTGGTACTCTCGTTGACACACTGTGACACTCTCTGAATCTTTCTGACACACTATGACAATCTCCGACACACTGTGACACTCGCTAAGACACTGTGACACTTTCTGACACTCTCAGAGACATACTGTATCCCTCTCTAAGACACTGTGATAATCTCTGACGCTCTCTGAGACATATTGTGACACTCCCTGACTCTCTCTGATACTCCCTGAGACACACTGTGACACCCTTTGGGACACAATGTTACACTGTCTGATCCTCTTTGGCAATCTCTGTAACACACTGTGACACTCTCTGACACACGGTGACGTTCTCTGAGATGCTATGACACTCTCTGAGACGCACTGTGACACATTCTGTCTCTCTCTCTGACCCACAGAAACACACTGTGACACTCTCTGAGACACAAAGTGACACTCCCTGCCTCTCTCTCTGAGACACTCGGTCACGCTCTGAGACAGAGTGTGACACACTGTGACATCTTCTGACTCTCTCTCACACTCTCTGAGACACACTGTGACTCTCTCTGACAGATTGTGACAACTGTGACACTTTCTGACACACTGTGACATTCTCTGCGACACTGTGACACTCTCTGAGACACACTGTGACAGTTTCTGACTCTCTCTGACACTGATACAGACTGGGACACTCTGGCCCTCTCGGACACTCTCTGAGATAAAGTATGAAACACTGTGACACTCTCAGACTCTCTCTAACACACTCTGAAACACACTATGACACACTGCGACACTCTGACACACAGTGACATTCTCAGAGACACTGTGTCACTCTCTGACCCTCTCTGACACTCTCTTAGACAAATGCTGACCCTCTCTGACAGTCTCTGAGACACACTGTAAAACTGTCTGACAGACTGTGACATTCTCTGAGACAAACACTGACACTCTCTGAGACGCAGTATGACACACTGTGACACTCTCTGACTCTCTCTGACACACTCTGAAATACACTGTGACCTTCTCTGAAAGACTGTGACACACTGTGAAACTCTCTGAGACACACTTTAACACTTTCTGACTTTCTCTGATTCTCTGAAACACACTGTGATACTCTCTGAGACACACTGTAACACGCTCCGACTGTCTCTGACACACTCTGAGACATACTTTGACACTCTTTGACATTTTGTGACACACTGTGTCACACTCTGACCCTCTCTGAGACCGACTGTGACACTCTCTGACACTCTCTGAAACACACTGTGACACATTCTGACAGACAGTGACACACTGTGACACACTCTGAGACACACGGTGACACTTTCTGACTCTATCTGACTCTCTCTGAGACAAACTGACTCTCTCTGACAGACTGTGACACACAGTGACACTCTCTGAAAATCTCCGAGACACACTGTGACACTCTCTGGCAGACTGTGACACTCTCTGACTCTCTCTGACACTCTCTGAGACATACCATGACACTCTTTGACACGTTGTGACACACTGCGAACACACTCTGACCCGCTTTGAGATAGACTGTGACACTCTCTGACTCACTCTGTAACACACTGTGACATCTCTCTGACAGACTGTGACAAACTGTGACACTCTCTTTCTTTCTCTGACACTCTCTGAGGCAGACTGTAACACTCTCTGTCACTCTCTGAAACACACCGTGACACTCTCTGACAGACTGTGACACTGTGACACTCTCTGAGACACACTGTAACACTCTCTGACTCTCTCTGACTCTCTCTGAGACATACTATGACACTCTTTAATAGGTTGTGACACACTGTATCACATTCTGACCCGCTTTGAGATAGACTGTGACACTCTCTGACACTCTCTGACTCACTCTGTAACGCACTGTGACATCTCTCTGACAGACTGTGACAAACTGTGACACTCTCTGTCTTTCTTTGACACTCTCTGAGGCAGACTGTGACACTCTTTGACAGGCTGTGACAAACTGTGGCACACTCTGACCCTCTCTGAGACCGACTGTGACACTCTCTGACACTCTCTGAAACACTGTGACACTCTCTGACGGACTGTGACACACTGTGACACTCTCTGAGACACACGGTGACACTTTTTGACTCTATCTGACTCTCTGAGACACTCTGTGACTCTCTCTGAGACACATAGTGACACTCTCTGACCCTCTCTGAGACAGACTGTGACACTCTCTGACTCTCTCTGACCCTCTCTGAGGCACAACACAACACACTGTGACACTCCGTGACAAATTGTGACAAACTGTGACACTTTCTGACACTCTCTGAGGCACGCTGTAACATTCTCTGACAGTCGTTTACACACTGTGACACTCTGACTCGTTTGACACTCTCAGAGACATACTGTGACACTCTCTGACTCTCTCTGATACTCTCTGAGGCACACTGACTCTCTCTGACAGACTGTGACACACTGAGACACTCTCTGAAAATCTCCGAGACACACTGTGAAACTTTCTGGCAGACTGTGACACTATCTGACTCTCACTGACACTGTCTGCGACACACTGTGACACTCTCTGACTCTCTCTGACCGACTGTGAGACACTGTGACAAACTCTGATTCATTGTGACACTCTCTGAGACACACTGTGGCACTCTCTGAAACACATTGCTGCTCTGTCCGACACTCTCTGAAACATACTGTTACAATCTCTGACACGTTTTGACTGTCTCTGACTCTCTGAAACTCTGTGAAACACACTGTGCCACTCTCCGACTCTCTCTGTCACTCTCTGAGAAACACTGTGACATTCTCTGACAGACTGTGATTCACTGTGATACTGTTTGACTCTGTATGAAGCACTCTCTGACTCTCTCTGAGAAACACTATGACACTCTCTGACACACTGTGACACTCTCTGAATCTATCTGACACACTATGACAATCTCTGACACACTGTGACACCCTCTAAGACACTGTGGCACTTTCTGACACTCTCAGAAACATCCTGTATCCCTCTCTAAGACACTGTGATAATCTCTGACGCTCTCTGAGACATACTGCGATACTCTCTAACAGTCTGTGACACACTGTGACACTCCCTGACTCTCTCTGACACTCCCTGAAACACACTGTGTTGAGGCGGACGCGCCCAATGTGAGAGGGTACCTCTGGAGGGAAAAGCAAGTCAAACGGGAAAAGATAACTGTACCACTAGAGCGAGAGAGAGAGAGAGAGAGAGAGACAGCTGAACACTTTTGATGTTGCACTAAAAATGGGTTCTGGCAAGAGCGAACAAAGGGAGAGCCCACACAAAATGTGGAATGGCCAACCAAAAATACAATACATGCTAAATAAGTACCACCCAGAATGTGTAAAGCAGTTACAATTGTGGATTGAGGAATGTGGTTTCCCGGAGGGAGGAAGTTTGAGTAAAAGACAGCTGGAAATATTAAGGTTCAGGTAGGAGGAGAGAGAGAAGGAGAAAAGGGACGGAAAGATCGAACCTATGAATTGAAGTGCTTCTTGTATGTGGAAGTCTGAGGCTGATATCAGAGAAAGGAAATCTCAAGGAAAGGATAGATCAAATACACTTACAAACACCAGTGCACATGTGGGAAACAACCTAACGAAGCTGTACAGTGTCTTAAATTTGTTTCAGACCCTGACCTTGATGACTGCCCTCCGAGACCTGCCGCTCCCTCCCCTCCACGAGATCCGCCTGGTGAAACTTCCACGTCAGCGACCACCGCCTCAGGGCCTGGTAGATCACTGATAGCACACCATACCCGCAACAGACCGAAGCAAGAAGGCCAAAAGAAGGACGACCACTCCAAGATGGAAAGGCATCCAAGGCCTGTCCGTGATCACGCCCCGACGGATGATGAGTCAGACGGTGAGGGTACTGGCATACGGTCATCTAACCAGGTCATTCTGCAAGACCCAATGGTTGAAGTTGCAGGTCCAGAAGGGCGCCCAGTGTTGGCCCACCAGCCATGCACCATGAAGGATCTGGAAAGTGCCTGTGGGCAGTTGCCTGACCCACGCGAGGTTCGAGGTAATAAGAAGTGACAAAGTTCTGTACTGAGTTCCGTCCCACGTCACAAGAGATGAGACGTCTCCTGGGATGAAAACTCGGTGCCAATGTCACCAAACACAAGTATACCTGACCAGCTGCAAACGTCCATGCAAGAGCAGCCAACTCGCAAGTGGAAGTGAAGGGAGACTTTAATGCTTTTATTGCAGCGCTGGCAACTGCCTGTAGGGACGCATTCCCAGTGCGAATGGACTTGACCAAAACAGCAATGTGAAAACAATGGGAATGTGAGAGAGGGTCCCAGTACCTTACGCACCTCACTGAAGTCTATAACACCCATAGTGCACTGAGACGACATGAGGACATAACGACGGCAGAAACCACACTGTATGAGGCACACCTGAGGAACAGATTCATCAATGGAATGAAGGAAGAAATAGTGAAAAAGGTAAAAGACAGATGTATTACCTGGGACACGGGAAAGCTGAATTTGATAGAACAACATGCAATACGTGCTGAAATATTGCTTACTCAAGAGAAGGGTAAGCGGAAACTAAAGATGGAACAGCAAACACATAAAGCTCAGCTTACTCTGATGCAAATGGTCACCCAGCTGTTGGAGGGAGGTGCTGCAGGAAGAGAGAGAGGCAGAGGGGGAGGTCGCGGAAGAGGAAGAGGTCACAAAAGAGGCACTGATAGAGGGAGAGCTGGCGGGTGATTTTTTTGCAGAGCAATGGACCACTGGGTGAGACGGTGCCCCACACAAACAGCCTCACTTGGCCCTGGAGGTGGGACAGCAGGGTGACTAACAGGGGAAGGCTGAGGTGGAAGTGGGCAGCCCACAAGGTACAGGTAAGCCTCTTTCCTTTATGCTTGGCAATGAAGACTCGCTTATGCTAATCTCTTCTACTAATGTTTCGCACACTGAGACATATCTCACCTCAATGTTCAGCGCTGAGATTTCAAAGTGTGGACAGCATGTCCTGTATCACAATGATGCTTATTAATCGATGCCCACCTCTATGTTATATGTTGAAGTACATCAGTTACCTTTTTGGTAGATACAGGGGCAACATACTCAGTCCTTACATTAAGCCAGTTTAGACAATCGACACAAATAAAGATGAGTGAAAGGTTCCTGAACATAAAGGGTGCATCAGGAGTCATGGTGCGGGAGAGATTTTCTGCACCTTTACTAAGCAAAACTAGGATAAGGGAAACATTCCAATTCTCCTTCTTGTTATCGGAATTTTGTCCTTTAAATTTGATGGGCCGGGATCTCATACAGAGACTGGGATTGGATTTGGTCAGTACTCCGACGAGCTTGCAGATAATTCAAAGAAACGATTTACCAGTACAGGCTGTTAAATATGACCTACGACCCCTGATGTATATCTATGAGTGGCAATTAATCCGGAGAGCGAGAAGTTCAGTGAGCAATTCACTCGCCCTGGAAGCAAGTAACTATGTTAATCCTATTAACACCAATTTTCTTGCTGGAGACATGCTACACTGCACAGCACACATACATCACGTTGATCCTGATGAACCATATGCGAAGGATTGGTTCAGGAGATTGGTGAAACCAGATCAGTTGTTATTGTGTGAATATTATTGGAGTGATCACAGATGCGCAGTCAGTGTGAACTTACCTAAAGTATCAGTGACGGCAAGTAGACCCTTTTTGTTGATGTGGAAGGTTCCGCTCTCACGTGTCACTGGTGAAGGTGTCCAGTGACAGGTGGTAGGATTTAGGAGCATGGGTGCTAAAGGCACAAAGAATGAAAGGTTGGGTCTTCAGGGACGTTGTGGGTATCTGATTAAATGCAGATATGCAGACATATAAGAAGAAACTAAATTAGTTAACCCAGGCAGATCGAACAGTCCAGGGAAGGCCCGCTAGCCCTGAGAAGCCTAGGGGGATGGCCTGGCGTTTCCCTAAGATAGAAGTCTCAAATCCAAGATTAAAAATGGTCCCTACTGAGTTCTGGATAAAGGGCAAACATGATGTGGGGCTCATATGGGTCTGTGAGCCCATAAGGATAACCACGAAGTCTGAGTATCGTCCTTGCAGAGCACAATACCTGTTAAAACCCGAAGCCATAGAAGGAATTACTCCAGTCTTTGAATCCCTCCTAAAGGCTGGAGTGATCATCCCCTGTGAAAACTCACCGGTGAGAACCCCATTTATCCGTTCAAAAAGACAAATATTTCCGGTGAACCGGAGGAATGGAGATTTGTTCAAGACCTGCAGGCTGTCAATGACGCTGTTGTTCCTCGTGCCCCAAATGTTCCCAATCCCTATACTATATTGGCTCAAATTCCACCGGACAGGAAATGGTTCCCTGTTGTGGATTTAGCAAATGCATGCTTTAGTGTACCGGTACACCCAATTCTGGTTCGCTTTTTCATTCAAAAGGAAATCATATACCTTCACGCAAGGTTACTGTGAGTCCCCCACCATATATAATGGGGCTGTACGCAGGAGTCTGGAGACTCTTGTTCAAACCCCGGGGTCAGTGCTGCTGCAGTACGTAGATGATTGCTTGACTGCGGCACCAACAAAGGAACAATGTGGAAGGAGACCCTTCCGTTGCTCTGCCATCTAGTGCGGGAAGGGCACAAAGCCAGTCTCGCAAAGCTACAATCTGTGCAAGAACAGGTGAAGTTCTTAGGTCACCTAATATCAGAATAAGGGAAGGCTATTGGTCAAAACAGAGGTCAAGCAATCCAGCAAATTCCAAATCCTCATACGAAGAGACAATTGCTATCCTTTTTGGGTATGTGCTCCTACTGTAGGATGTTTCTCACACATTACACAACCCTTGAGGCTCCCTAAGTAACATAGCCCATGGAAAAGGGTTGCAGAACCAGAGTCCGTTGCAGTAGACCCCAAAGGCCGAGAACGCCTTTGCTGAATTAAAAAGGGGCTCTCCAAACTACACCGACACTGGGGATTCTGAAACCAAACCAGCCTTTTGTACAAACGGTAAATGATTAACGTGGCTGCATGACATCTGTGCTGTTCCAGGACCATTGGGGAAGGTTGAGGCTGGTAGCATATTTTTCAGCTAAACTTGACCCCGTAGTGGCACGATTGTCTCAATGCCTGTGAGCTGTGCATGCAGTTGAAAAGGCTGGTGTAGCATATAGGGATATAGTCGGCTGCGGTGAATTAACCCTCCTGGTCCCACATGCAGTATCCTTACTGCTTTCCGAGCAAACGACCACAGACATGTCAGCAGCACGTTGGCTCCAATACAATACTGTGTTATTGGAGACGCCTAACATTACAATAAAGCGATGTAACGCGCTTAACCCTGCTAGGGTTCTCCCCACAGAAGGAGACAGAGACCCACACGATTGTGTTGCTGTAACGAATGAAATTTGCGGCCCCAGACAAGATTTGCAGGATTGACCATGTCAGAATCCAGATATGGAGGTTTTTGTGGATGGGTCAACATTCAGGAGCAAGGGGACAGGCCAGAATTGTGTTGGTTACGATGCAGTGACTATCTACGAGGTAGTCAAAGTGGGATCACTCCCTTCTCATCTGTCAGTGCCAGCAGCGGAGCTGATTGCCTTGACTGAGGCCTGTTAGTTGGCTGAGGGAAGGACAGTGAATATTTACTCCGATAGCAGATATGCATTCGGAGTTGTACATGATTTTGGAACCCCGTGGGTTCTTGACCTCCACCGGAATGCCCATCACACGCCGCGACCTGATTTCCGACCTCCTGGAAGCGGTCCTGTTGCCTAAATCAATCGCTGTGTGTAAGTGTGAAGCTCACACAAAAAATAATGATCTTATTTTCCAAGGCAATGCAAGGGCAGACTCAGCAGCGAGAACGGCAGCCCAGCATCCGCCAACTGAGCAGATTGACATGTTTATGAGAAAAATTTGTACTCCAACAGCAGATGTATGGGAGTTACACTCACAGGCCACACCAGAAGAAAATCGTGAGTGGACGAAAGCAGGATGCAGTGTGAGGGAAGGAGTATGGTGTGGTCCCAATGGGAAACCCTGTCTACCACTATCATTATTTCCATTATATGCCAAACTGACACACGGTAAGGACCATGTGTCCAAAGGGTTGGCATACGACAGTATTTTGGCACACTGGTACACTAAGGGATTTACTCATTAATCCCAGAAATATTGTTTTATCCGTGTCACTAATAATATGGGAAGGGGAATACAAATAAGTCATGCAGCACACCCCCAACCCCAAAAACCCTTTAGTACATTTACAGATGGATTTCATTGAACTAACGCCCAGCGAAGGGAAAAGGTATTGTCTGGTAATAGTTGATATGTTTTCCAAATGGGTGGAAGCGTTCCCCACGTCTAAACAGGATGCCAGTGCAGTAGTCAAGGCTTTGCAAACTGAGATAATTCCGAGATGGGGCATCCCTGAAAGGATCAATAGTGACAATGGAACACCATTTGCCAATAATGCCTTACAGCAGATCAGTGATTATTTGGTAAAACATATGAGACAACCCTGTGCCTACCACCCAGTGAGTAGTGGGGCAGTGGAAAGTGAAAATGCTCCCCTAAAAAATAAATTGACAAAATGTTGTGAGGAACTCGGGGTGACATGGACAAAGGCAATTCCGATTGTGCTAATGTATATGAGATTGAGGAGGAGAGGAAGAGTTAATCCTAGACCGTTTGAGATTTTGTTTGGTAGACCGCCCAACACAGGAATGGGCCCAAGACCTAAGGTAACACAGATAACAGGCCGCTGTGAGGATGAGATGTTGTGTTACTGTGTTACTGCACTTTTGTCTCAAATACAGAATCAAGTGAAAGCAGCACTACCTCAACCAGCAGGAGGGAAGCTGCATGATCTAGAACCTGGAGACTGGATAGTGGTCAAAGACTTCAGGAGGAACAACTGGAAGGCGAAGAGGTGGGTTGGACCATTTCAAGTGCTCCTTGTAACAGAGACAGCAGTTAAGATCGCAAAAAGAGCCACGTGGGTACACACCAGCTATTACAAGCGTGTAGCTGGGCTTGAGGAGATATCGGACATGAGCAGAACCAATTAAGTGCAAGTCGTGATTAGAAGCCTCATATGGTTATGGAGCTGCCGCAGCTCACTCATGGGCTATGTACAGGGCACACCAGAGCAAGGGAAGATACCACCACAAAGCTGTGTTTCGGGTGGGTGGTATCTGAGGAAAGGCCTGGTGTTTCCTAAACCTTTTTTTGGATGTATAGCTATTACGGCTCTGTATTTCTTTGTAGTTGTTGCTGTAGTTGGGCTTGTTGCCATAAAATGACAAAAAGGGGGACAATGAAACGGGAAATTATCCATTTACTGTGAAATTTAAAGAGAATGCTTTTCTTTAATTCAATGCTGTACTGATCTTTGTAAACGATGCTTTGATGAAGGGTTGCCGTCAGCTTACCTCTGTGCGAATTCTGTAAACATTCTACTTGACCTTGCAATAGTCGAACTCAGTGAAGGCTGAAGAATCATTATGTCTGAAAGACCAGGGAATTGTCCTTGAGAGTGTGATAAGGAACACTATAAGGCAAGCATCTGTAAAATGTTTTCAGTGCTCTTTGCATTAAGGCATCTGGCTTAGTGTAGTGAGTCAATCCTGCAGGATTCAAAATAAAGATCCTTTCTTTGCTCCTGCTAATAGTTGAGTAGATTTAAGTTCCACAACAATGACCCTTGATTGTATTTTAGTTGAGAAAATCTACAGGACCATCTTCATTGATCTGCTCTGATACTAGTTTAATAAACTGACCTTTCCTGTCTATACATGTGTTTTCCATTTGCGTCTCTATTCTAGTTGCTTTGTGTAAATCCAATGTTTCTGAGGAACAGATTATTCTCCCCAAATGGTAGACTCTAGAAGTCTCCTCAATATTTTAATTATATTATATTGGCTATTCTTTATTACAGGGTTCGTCTCTTCTTTTATGAAAAGAGATGGTAATTGAAAACTCTTCAGTCCTCTGACTACACTTCCCTATCTATGGAGCATTAAATAGTTAAGATCAATCACCTTGCTGTTGTGTCCATTCCTCAGAAACACTCAGACATCCCATCCAGACTGAGCAAATGTATTAATTTACCATGTTATAAAACAAATTGGTTTGAATGGGGTTAAGTGAACCTGCTCGTTCAGTGATTGTAGTTAATGTCAATCTCCATGCATCAAAGTATTTCACTAAAAGGTTTACTTCCTATTAATAAGGGGGGGTCTTACAATATTATCACATAGTATCAGTAGGAACTTCACTTGTAGCACTAACCTGGATCAACAGTTCAAGAGTGAGGGAGAGAAGAGATCAGAGTCTGAGAACAATGAACGAGAGTGTTCCAAAAATGGAGCAGAATATGGGAACAATAGACTGGAATGTTCCAATACTGACCAGGAATTTACATTTGGGTCTTCACAATCTTCCTCAAGATTGGGTGGACCTTAAGTGTGCTTTGGCTGATTCAAGCTGATTTCTATCCTCTCCTCACTATTATTCCTGGTGAGTCTTTCTATCTGACTATGAATGCAATAATCTTTGTTGAACTAACTTACTGTCCTCATAATTTAAATACTGAAAAAAAGGAAGCTGTTGCCATGACTTCTGTTCACAAACTCCATTCCTAACCAAGCAATTTTAATGCCAATACCTGAAGTGGATTCAAACTGCGTATAACTCCAACATGTACTTCGGCTCTAAGCTGATATCTATTTCCATATTCTCTCCAGCACCAATCCTGTTCACGATCAACTCCGCAATATCTTAGGTCTACCATTTTGTTTCAGTCTAGGTGCTGAATAAACCATCATCTGCACCTTTGTTATATCCAGATTCAACTGTTCCTATTCTCTTCCTGCCACAACTAATTTGACCAGAAATGGTTCTGTTCGCCGAGCTGGGAATTTGTGTTGCAGATGTTTCGTCCCCTGTCTAGGTGACATCCTCAGTGCTTGGGAGCCTCCTGTGAAGCACTTCTGTGATCTTTCCTCCGGCTTTTGTAGTGGTTGGAATCTGCTGCTTTCGGTTGTCAGTTCCAGCTGTCTGCTGCAGTGGCCGGTATATTGGGGCCCGGTCAATGTGCTTATTGATTGAATCTTTGGATGAGTGCCATTCCTCTTGGAATTCCCTGGCTGTTCTCTGTTTGGCTTGACCTATAATAGCAATTATACTGACAACCGGAAGCGGCAGAGACAAACCACTACAAATGCTGGAGGAAAGATCACAGAGGCGCTTCACAGGAGGCTCCAAAGCACTGAGGATGTCACCTAGACAGGGGACGAAACGTCTGCAACACAAATTCCCAGCTCGGCGAACAGAACCACAACAACGAGCACCCGAGCAACAAATCTTCTCACAAACTTTGACCAGAAATGTTGAGTGTTCTCCCTGAAAGGTGCTGACTTCAGGAGAGTCAGTGGGATTGTGATAATATCACTACACTTGCAATCAGAGTCCCAGGCTATTACTGTGGAAAGTCAGAGCCTTTTCCCCAGGATACTAATCTCAATTACGAGGGGACATAGTTTTAAGGGAGAAGGGAAAGTTTTAAGGGAGATGTGAGACAGTTTTTTTTACACCGATGGTGATAAGTACCTGAAATGTGCTTCTGAAAGGTAACGATGGAGGTGGATACAATAGCAATTTCTTGAATAGGTTGGGAATCAAGGGATATGGACCATGAAAAGATAAAAGGTTTTTCATTTGGAAAGGCATCAAGTGTGAGCACAGTCTTGGCGGGCTGAAGGGCCTGTTCCTGTGCTGTACTGTTCTTTATTCATTACTCTCTGTTTCCTATATAGTTTAGATTAGATTAGATTACTTACAGTGTGGAAACAGGCCCTTCGGCCCAACAAGTCCACGCCGACCCATTCCCCTACATTTACGCCTTCACCTGTTTGAGGTTTGGTAGTTCTTTAAAGACGAGCAACAACTGCCAATTTCCGAGCACCATCCTACAACTCATCCTCTTTATCCTCAATTACAATGTATTCACCTTTGAGAACAGGTTCTTCATCCAGATACACGGTTCAACCACGGGGACCAAATTTGCACCCCAATATGCCAGCATCTTTAGGCACATGTCTGAACAAGATTTCTTCTCTACGCAGGACCTCCAACCAACACTATACACCAGGTACATCAACGACATTTTCTTCCTCTGGACCCATGGCGAGAAGTCACTGATAAAACTACACAGTGATATCAACAAGTTTTATCCCACCATCACACTCACAATGGACTACTCTCTACTGTCTCATTTTGGACACATGTATCTCCATCAAGGATGGGCACCTCACTCTACCGCAAACGCACAGATAACCTCACAGTGCTACACTTCTCCAGCTTCCACCCAAAACATAGTAAAACAGCCAGCCACTATGGACAAGTCCTACACATATACAGAATCTGTTCAGATGAGGAGGAGTTGTTTCAAAGAGTTAAATCACCTCCTTGGTACACTGTGCAGTACGTTCTAAGTGCTGGATGCAAGTTTCTATGCAACTCTTTAGAGGGGCTGAATGGTATATTCCTGTGCCTCAGTAATAGCTTTGAGGAATTCTGTCAGAGATGTGTTGTGTGACATTACACGGGAGGTATGAGCTCCAGTTGGCCATTCAAGTCTCTGCTACACCATTCTACCAGATCAGAGCTGATCTGACTGTGGCTGAACTCCCTGTCCATCTCTGTCCCCAATAAACATGGGCTTCCTTGACCATCAAGGAGCTACTGAGCTCAGCCTTGAATATCTTCACTGCTCCCTGCAGATGAGAATGTCACAGCTAGCACATCCCTCAGGACAAAGGAGCATCCTCACCTCAATCTGAAATGGGAGCACCCTTACATTTAAAGTGATTGTCCTTGCACCAAATCACCTCCTATTTGTGACATGATGCACAACAAGTAAGAACAGACGTAGACCATTCAACCCCTCTCAAACCTGACTCAAATAAGCACTGGCTGTCTAGTTGATCAAATATCTATCAAATTCAGCCTTCACTGCTCTCTGGGCAACACATTATCAGATACATCCTTATCTCATACTGAAATGGAAGATGCCACCTTTTCAAACGTTCTCCAGTTCCCCGAGTTCGACACACCCACACGTGGGAATCCATCCTCTCAGCATCCACCCTGTCAATTCCCCTCAGGATCAGTTATGTCTCAATATGATCATGCCTATTTCTGCTGAACTTCAAAGGGTACACATCCAAACTGCGCAACATTTCCACGTGGGATGAACTGGTCATCCCAGGAATCAACTGAGTGAGCTGTGTCCATACACTTTTTCATGTAATTAAATTCTTTCTGAGGTAAGGAGATTTTAAAAAGCCCCATACAGTCCTCCAGCTGTGATCTCAGTAAAACTGGGAACAGCTGCAGCAACGCTTCCTTCATGGGTGACTCCTTGCAGTAAAAATTAAAATTGAGACAAGAGCTGGAGGACACTTGATTTCTTAAGTCTTACATAAGGCAACTTTGATTGGTTATGATTCGGAGATGCCGGTGTTGGACTGAGGTGTACAAAGTTAAAAATCACACAATACCACGTTATAGTCTAACAGGTTTAATTGGAAGCACACTAGCTTTCGGAGCGTCGCTCCTTCATCAGGTGATTGTGGAGGGCTCGATCGTAACACAGAATTTATAGCAAAAATTTGCAGTGTGATGTAACTGCAATTATACATTGAAAATTTGATTGTCTGTTAAGCCTGTCATCTGTTAGAATACAGTGATAGTTTCACTTCTTTCATGTGTAAATCACAAAACCTTTTTTTTTAAGTTGCATTCTCGGTTAGTTGTTAACAATGGTGATGGCTAGGCAATATGTTGAAGGTGTTAGCCCCCTGTGTTTTCTGTCTATGACCTGATGTTTAGATTGATTCTAATCTAAAAATTGAGATAACAGAGTTTTACATAAATTTATGCATTTTTTTAGCTCACAGTTCTACATGATTGTATGTAGCTTTTGAGCAAACTACATGTAGTATCTGTGTGCATGTGGGTCTTTGTCTGTGTGTGTGTCTGTCTGGAGTGGGGGTTGTGAGTGTGAGAAAGAGTGTGTGTGTGTGTGCAGTGAGGGCAGAGTGTCTTAAGTCTGTGAGGGGGTGCATGTTTGGGAGTATGTATGTCTATAAGGGTGTGTGTGGGTGCCTGTGTGTGCGTCTGTGTGTACGTGTGTCTGTGTGCATGTGAGGGTGTGTGTGTAGGAATATCTGTGTGTGTGTGTGTGTGTAGTGCAATGGTGATCACCTGTAATGTGACATGAACCCAAGGTCCCAGTTGAGGCCCTCCCTATGGGTACCGAACTTAGCTATCAGCCTCTGCTTAGCCACTTTCTTCTGCTGCCTGTCCCGAAGTCCACCTTGGAGGATGGTCACCCGAAGGTCCGAGGCTGAATGTCCTGGACCACTGAAGCGTTCCCCAACTGGGAGGGAACCCTCCTGTCTGTTGATTGTTGTGTGGTGCCCATTCATCTGTGACCAAAATTTGATTAATTTTAAAGTAGCAATGGTTTTTTTGTGTGGGAAATCATGTCACACGAACTTGACTGATTATTTTGAAGAAGTAACAAAGAGGATTGATGAGGGCAGAGCGGTGAACGGGATCCGTATGGACTTCAGTAAGGTGCTTGACAAGGTTCCCCATGGAATACTGGTTAGCAAGGTTACATCATATGGAATACAGGGAGAATTCGCCATTTGAATTGACTCGAAGGCAAGAGGTGGTGGTGTAAGGTTGTTTTTCAGACTGGAGGCCTATGCCCAGTGGTGTGCTCCAAGGATCGGTGCTGAGTCCACTACTTTTCATCATTTATATATATGATTTGGATGCAAACATAGGAGGCATAGTTAGTAAATTTGCAGGTGGCAACAAAGTTGGGTGTGCAGTGGATAGTGAAGAAGGTTTTCTCAGAGTACAATGGGATCTTGATCAAATGGGCCAATGGGCCGAGCAGTGGCTGTTGGAGTTTAGTTTAGATAAATACGACGTACTGCATTTTGGAAAAGCAAATCAGAGCACGTCATATCCACTTAAAGGTAAGGGTGTGTTGGCTGAACAAAGAGGCATTGGAGTGTAAGTTCATAGTTCTTTGTAAGTAGAGTTGCAGGCAGATAGGATAATGAAGAAGACATTTGGCATGCTTTCCTTTATTGGTCAGATGATTGAGTATCGGAATTAGGAGGTCATGTTGTGGCTGTACAGGACATTGTTGAGGCCACGTGCAATTCTGGTCTCCTTCCAAACGAAGAATGTTGTGAATCTTGAAAGGGTTCAGAAAATATTTACAAAGATATTGCCAGGGTGGAGGATTTGAGCTATAGGGAGAAGCTGAAATAGTCTGGGGCTGTTTTCCCTGGAGCGTCGGAGGCTTCTCAAGTTTCATAAAATGGACCGGACGAAGTTTATTCCTTGGGGTGAGAGAGTCCCGAATTGGAGGGCATGGGCTTAGAGTGAGAGGGAAAGATTTAAAATGGACCGAAGGAGACAACTTTTTCACATAGAGGATGGTGTGTGTATGGAATGAGCTACCAGAGGAAGTAGTGGAGATTGGTACAATTACAGCATTTAAAAGGCATCTGGACGGGTATATGAATAGTAAAGTTTAGAGGGATACAGGCCAGGTGCTGGCAAAAGAGACTAGATAAGGTTAGGATATCTGGTTGGCATGAATGAGGTGGACCAAAGGGCTTGTTTCCATGCTGTACATCTCTATGACTAAGTGCAGTATAACAGAGCATTCGGGGCTCCCTTAGTGACAACAAGGGCGTGTTTGTACTGTGGTGATATTTGCACGCTAAATATACACATCTGTACATGACAAACACCTCAACGTAGAGAGACCAGGAGGGCAATCTGTCAAGACCTGAATTCTCTAACCAGAGACTATGAGAACGAGAACATTTCTGGGGGACATGATAGATGGATGTAGCTTCACAAAGCAATACACGTGTATCCTTCAGTTCCGTTGTTTTAAAAAAAACTTCCTCATTTAAACTGACTGACAGTTCCAGTACCCACTGTCGTTTGTGGAAGAGAGTTCCAAACCTCTCCCATCCTTTGTGTGTAGATGTGCAACCTAATATTTCTCCTGAACGCTCTGGCTCTCATTCACAGACTGTGCCCCCTCGGTAGAGAATTGCCAGCCAATGGAAATTAGATTAGATTACTTACAGTGTGGAAACAGGCCCTTCGGCCCACCAAGTCCACACCGCGCCCGCCGAAGCGTAACCCACCCATACCCCTACATCTACATCTACCCCTGACCTAACACTACGGGCAATTTAGCATGGCCAATTCACCTGACCTGCACATCAGGTGTGCAGGACGGTGGGAGGAAACCGGAGCACCCGGAGGAAATCCACGCAGACACGGGGAGAACGTGCAAACTCCACACAGTCAGTCGCCTGAGGCGGGAATTGAACCCGGGTCTCCGGCGCTGCGAGGCAGCAGTGCTAACCACTGTGCCACCGTGCCGCCCACAATGCCTTGGAGGACTTCACTCAGATCAGCCCTTAACCTTCAAGATTCTTGCAAACACAGGCTTCATTTGTATATATAAAAAAACAGAAATTGTTCAGCAGGTCTGGCAAGCATCTGTGAGAGAGCAAGTAGAGTAACTGTTTCAAGTTCGGAGACCCTTCTTCAGAACTAAGTTGCATGATCTCTCTTCATACCTTCAGAACATATGAAACCAGAACAGATGACAGAATACTAAAGTCAGGACATTCTGCAGCAGCAGTGACTTTGGGAGTCTCTGTCGATGGAAAATTGTACCATGAATGCTGCTCATTGGATTGTTATCACTGCTCTGGGGTCTGGGAATGGCTGACCAGTCAATGAGATGGTGACGTTGTTTTTCAAAAGGTAAAACCAGAGAGCAGATTAGCAACATATTAAACCAAGTCCAAATGTCTTTATGCCACACCACGAACGCCAATAATAGCAAGGATGGTGCAGAACACCTTCTCCACCTGCTGAGTTGGTCGATGCATGTTTCCATGTGAGGTGATCTGTCCCTTCAGGCAACTGACAAGCTCCTTGTTTGAAACTCTGGGCTGATGCATTCCCAGAGATGCTGCCTTATACTGTCTGAAATCTCCTTTGGGAGACTGACAGGACAGCATTGCTCAGCTTTGTGTCAAAACTCCGACAATGAACAAACTCATTACAATAACAAGTTTGATCCCAATTATGAAGGAGCGTTGCTGTTTAGTATATCATAATAAAAGAACAAAAAACAGAACCTGGGATCTCTCAGCAATAATGCTGCCCACAAAGATACCATGAGCCCCATCACAAGATCACAAATAATTTCAACCAATGCTGCATCGAGCCAGTTTATTCCATGTGTGGAAATATATCTCAGAGCTGTTCATCTGTTCTCTAGAGTAGGAGCTGCCCTCTTTAAACAAGAGCATTTCACTCACTGATTGAAATGTGGTTCTTCTTACACACTGAATGTGTGCATTACTGCCGAGGTCAGCATTTATTCCACAAAACTAATGGCCCAGGTTCCAGAGGTACATGAAGGGCTTTCCTGGAGGAAGGGGATTGAGTGAACAAGTTAGGCTTCCAACAATGGAGGTATCACTGATGTCACTCTTATTGTCATTCTTCATCCTTCCCAAAGGGGCAACTAGGGACGAGTAATAAACAATGGCCCAGCCAGTGATGCCCACATCCCATCAATGGATAAGAATAAAATGATAATAACACTGGGAGTTCGATCTACCTTATATCCTCTGGTCTGTGTTCATCAGGATCATACCCATGTGTGGGGATATGTGCCTTTTCCAAACTACAATCATAACCACCGGTATCCCAGGATATATCAAGGTGAGTGCAGTTAGGACCACAGCTTGATGTGAGAGGAGCCAACTTCATGGAAGACAGGCTATGGGCATGTGATCATATGGCCTTATCCTTCACATTTACTTAAGAGTGGTCCCTGTCAAGGTCCCCTCTATCTCCACAGTATGTGGGAGGAAGATATGATAATCATCTAAATACATTATGTTTATACAATTCCGTTAATTTGGACATCATCCTAACTTCGTCACTTGGGATAATTGGAATCCCTAACACTGAGAGTGCCCTTGCAGTTGCCAGTAATCTAGACCTTGGGGTGCTGTAATTGGGGTGGATGGTGGCTCAGTGGTCAGCATTGCTGCCTCACAGCACCAGGGACTCTGGTTCATTTCCAGCCTTGGGCGACTGTCTGTGTGGAGTTTGCACATTCTCCCCATGTCTGCATGGGTTTCCACCCACAGGCCAAAGATGTGCAGGTTAGTTGAATTGGCCATGCTATATTGCCCACAGTGATAGGTGCTTTGTCAGGGGTAAATATAGGGTAGGGAAATGGGTCTGAGTGGGCTCCTTTTCAGAAGGCTGGTATGGACTTGTTGGGCTGAAGAGCCTGTTTCCATATTATAGGGAATGTAATTTAAACTGACAGTGAGAGATATTGGGATGGGTGGCCTCCTGGAACAAATGTTTACACTGTTTGTCACAAATCTGCTATACGGCTTTCCCTTGGCTGGCCTGTCTGAACTCCTCCCTCATCCTGTTCCTGCAGATACTGCACAGGGTGTCCCAGCAATAATGACGGTGGGCAACAGAACTGCATTCTGTGCAGTATCTACAGCACAGAGACCCACAGATGGAGAGCAGCAGGAAGTCTGTGGTTTTGCTCCTCACCGTCTCTTGGAGCTTCATCCTCCTGTTGTTCATTTATGTTTTAAGTATCTTACATTATGTTATTCAAGGAGTCCATCCTGAAGATTGCACGCTTTTCCTGCATAACTTCACAAAACTTAGTTGTATACTGCAGACCCTAAGTTGGTGCACAAACAAGATTATTTTTGCAGCAACATTATCATGGTTCAGAGTGAAGATCACTAACACAGCAAAGTAACACCTTACACAAATTCCTTGCATAATGAATAAAAAAACTCCTTAGTGAAGCCAGAGGAGGGTCCTGTTGTTCCAGGTATTTAAAAAATTTTTCAAATTCATTCATGAGACTTTGGCGTCACTGCCCAGGCCTTGCATTTATTACCCATCCCTAGTTGCCCCTTGAGAAGTTGGTGGTGAACTGCCTTCTTGAACTGCTATTGTCCATGTAGGTCAACTCATAACGTTGTTAGCGAAGGAATTCCAGGAATTTGACACAGGGATATATTTCCACTTCAAGATGGTGAGAAGCTTGGAAGGCAATTTGCATAAGGTGGTGTTCCCATGTGTTTGTTGCCATTGACCTAAATGGAAGTGGCTGTGGGTTTGGAAGGTGCTGTTTGGTGATCTTTGGTGAATATCTGCACTGCATTTGTAGGTAGTACACACTGCTGCTACTGAGCATCTTTGGTGGAGGGAGTGGATATTTGTGGTTGGGATGCCAAACAAAGCAGGTTACTTTATCCTGGATGGTGTCAAGTTTCTTGAGTGTTTATTAGAGCTGAACTCATACAGGCAAGTGGAGAATATTCCATCACATCCGACAGAGCGTCCTTATCCCAGTGTAGAGGCAGGGTTGAGCTGGGAACCGGCAGATTCCCCATCTTAGCATAATCCAAAGGAATTGTCCAGGAAAGTGGAATTTCCTACTGGCTATGTCCTATCAGGTTGGAACCCTCTAAGTGACCATCAAAAATCAAATTCTTCAGCGGGTATTGATACAGTTAAACAGACGAGTTAATCTGTAAATATTCCATGTCAACCAACCCTACACTATAGTCCCAAATAGCTTTCTATGAGCTGTTTTGAAGTGAGAAATCGTGACATGATATTATTGGAACCCACTCACCAAAGAAATGGCTGGCCTCTATTTTTCAGCATCAAGCTTTCAGTTTCTTTGGGCTGCTTATCCATTGCAGTCTCATCAGAAATTTCATGCCACTGATTACGATGCAGGGGTCGAACCTCTCTGTTAATTAAACCAAACACCCAGAGAGTCTTGGTTCACTCTGTAATCTGTTAAAATAATAAGGACAGAGAACTCTAAAATTCCAATACATTAAGAAAATTATAGTTATTTTCTTAACTCTAATAGTGAACACGAAACAACAACTGTTCACAAATGCAAGTCCCCTTCTTTTACCTACTTAGTATCTGACTCCAACTCCACAAAAGTACACTGTTCCAATTATTAAACTTGACACTTATTAAGCATTGCATTAACTCAATCCCAAGACCAAACAGGTTCCTCTGAATTCAATCCTCTGGCTGCTGCTCTCGCTGGGCCGTCTTGTTTCTTTTTTTAATGTGAGAAGGTTTTACATGAAAAGGTACTTCGGTTAAAATTGTTTTCTCATTTCTTTGACATGAAGATGGGAGATAGCCATTTAGCTCTCGGGCACGACAGCAGTTGCTCGCTATTCGATGGCAGTTGCTCTCCCTCATACTTTCAAAATACCGGGTTTATATAACATCCACGACTCAATAAACTCTTATAATCAGTTTCAAGGTGTCAAAACAATCAAACCAAATGCCACTGGTTTCTGGTATCCTGGGCACAACTTAAACTAATTGGGTAAATTGAAATTGTGTTCAAAACAGCAGCCAAAACGGAAGTAATTGGAACATGTATCTATTTTGGAACAGCTCCTCTCTCAGATGGCAGGTGTTGCTGTGTTAAATTCAAAAAGTACTTTCGATCTTGCAACCAACATACACTCTGTTGACTTTGAAACAATGTGGATTCGTTGGTTACAGTTCCAGATACAGAATGTGCATCCATCTGTACTGTCACCAAAAAAACAGACTCACCGACACTGCAGTCATCCCTCCTCCCGAATGATTCCTGTTCAACACTGTAATCTCCCCCTCCCTGACTGATCCCTACCCAACTCGGCACTCACACCCTCCCTGACTGATCTATACCCAACACTGCAATCTCCCCCTCCCTGACTGATCACTACACAACACTGCAATCTCCCCCTCCCTGACTGATCCCTACCTAACACTGCAATCTCCCCCTCCCTGACTGATCCCTACCCAACACTGCACTCACCCCCTCCCTGACTGATCCCTACCCAACACTGCAATCACCCCCTCACTGACTGACCACTACCCAACACTGCACTCACCTCCTCCCTGACTGATCCCTACCCAACACTGCACTCACCCCCTCCCCGACTGATCCCTACTCACCCCCTCCCTGACTGATCCCTACTCAAAACTTCCATCTCCCCCTCCCTGACTGACCCCTACTAAAGACTGAAATCTTACCACCCTGAGTGATCCTTACCCAACACTGCAACCTCCCCCTCGCTGAATGATCCCTATCCAACACTGCACTCACCTCCTCCCCGACTGATCCCTATCCAACACTGCACTCACCCCCTCCCCGACTGATCCCTACTCACCCCCTCCCTGACTGATCCCTACTCAAAACTTCCATCTCCCCCTCCCTGACTGATCCCTACTAAAGGCTGAAATCTTACCTCCCTGACTGATCCCTACCCAACACTGCAATCTACCCCTCACTGACTGATCCCTACCCAACACTGCAATCACCCCCTCCCTGACTGATCCCTACCCAACACTGCAATATCCCCCTCACTGACTGATCCATTCCCAACACTGCAATCACCCCCTCCCTAACTGATCCCTACCCCACACTGCAATCTCCCTCTCCCTGACTGATCCATACCCAACACATCAATATCCCCCTCCCTAACTAATCCCCATCCAACACTGCATTCATCCCCTCCCTGACTGATCCCGACACAACACAACAATCACCCCCTCCCTTAATGCTCCCTACCCAACTCTCCAATCTCCCCTCCCTTACTGATCCCTAACCAGCACTGCAATCTCGCCCTCCCTGACTGATCCCTACACAACACTGCAATATCCCCCTCCCTTACTGATGCCTACCCAACACTGCAATCATCCCCTCCCTGACTGATCCCTACTCAACACTGCAATCTCCCCCTCCCTGACTGATCCCTACCCAACACTGCAATCTCCCCTTCCCTGTCTGATCCCTACCCAACACTGCACCCACAACCTCCCTGACTGACCCCTACCCAACACTGCAATCTCCCCCTCCCTGACTGATCCCTACCCAGCATGCAATTTCCACTCACTGAATGATCCCTTCCCAACACTGTACTCTCCCGCTCCCTGACTGATTCCTACCCAACACTGCACCCATCCCCTCCCTGACTGATCCCTACCCAACACTGCAATCTCCCCCTCCCTGACTGATCCTTACCCAACACTGCACCCACCCCCTCCCTGTCTGATCCCGACCCAACACTGCAATCTCCCCCTCCCAAGGAAAAAAGTATAACTAGAGAGAAAATAGGACCCTTCAAAGACCAAAGTGGACATGTGTGTGCAGAATCGCAGGAGTTATTTCTCCTCTGTGTTCATCTTGGAGAAGGATATGAAGGCTTGGGAACTTGGGAAAGTTAGTGATGATCCCTTGGGGTCAGACCATATCACAGGAGAGGATGTGTTGAATGCATTAGAATGTATGAAGGTGGATAAATCTCCTGGACCTGACCAAATATATCCAACAGCACCTCAAGAGGCGAGGGAAGTACTTGTGGGTTCCCTGCTGATCTTGTTGCCTCACTATTAGCCACGGGTGAGGTACCGGAAGACTGGAGGACAGCATATGTTGCGCCCTTATTCAAGAAGGGCTGCAAAGATAAACCTGGGAAGTATCGATCAGTAAACCTAACATCCGTGGTAATAAGCTACTTGAGAAGATGCTGAGAGATTAGATAGACATGTATTTGGAAATACAACATTTGATTGGGAGTAGTCAGCAAAGCCTTGTGCATGGGAGACCATGTCTCACAAATTTGTCAGCGTTCTTTATTGAAGTGATCAGGAAGTTTGACGAGGACAGGCCAGTACATGTAGACGCTACAGATTTCAGGAAGGCCTTTGATAAGGTTCCACATGGTACCTTGCTCTGGAAGGTTACATCGCATGGAATCCAGGGGGCGTTGGCAAGCTGAGTACACAATTGGCTTGATGGTAGGAAGCAGAGGGTAACAGTCAGACTGGACTCCTGTGACTTGTGATGTGCCTCAGCGGTCATAGAATCATAGAATCACTCCTCTGTGGAAACAGGCCCTTCGGCCCAACAATACCACTGGCCTTCTGAAGATTATTCCACCCAAACCCATTCACCTACTTTATTACTCTACATTTACCCCTGACTAATGCAACTTACTTACACATCCATGAACATTCTCGGCAATTGAGCATGCCCAATTTACTTGACCTGCACATCTTTGGATTGTGGGAGGAAACTGGTGCACCCAGACGAAACCCACGCAGACATGGGGAGAACGTACAAACTCAGTTGGAATGGAATGGTGGCTCAGCGGTTGGCACTGCTGCCTCACAGCACCAGGGACCCGGGTTCGACCCCAGCCTCGGGTGACTGTGTGGAGTTTGCACATTCTCCCTGTGTCTGCGCGAGTTTCCTTTGGGTGGTCCGGTTTCTTCCCCATACCAAAAATGCGCAGGTCAGATGAATTGGCCAGGCTAAATTGTGCATAATGCCAGGTGCATTCGTTAAGGGTAGATATCGGGAGGGAGAATGGCTCTGGGTGGGTTACTCTTCAGCAGGTCGGTGTGGTTTGTTGGGCCAAATGGCCTGTATCCATACTGTAGGAAATCGAACCCACACATACCATCCTGTGAGATTGGAATTGAACCCAGATCCACGGTGCTATGAGGCAGCAGTGCTAACCACTGAGCCATTGTGCCACTGGGCTGATCAGTTCGTGGCCCATTGCTGTTTGTTATCAAGATCAATGATTTGGATGCGGGTGTTTAAGGCATGATTAGAAAGTTTTCAGATTACACTAAAATAAGTGAGGCAGGTTCTCAGCAATTGCAACAGGGCCTCAATTAGCTGGGGAATTGGGCTGAGAAATGGCAAATGGAGTTTAATACAGACAAGGGCGAGATCTTGCATTTTGGAAAGTCACATCAAGACAGGGATTTCATGGTGAATGGTAGGGCCTGAGGGAATGTAGTGGAACAGAGGGACCTCGGATTCCAGGAGCACGGCTGTCTGATCTCAGGGAGACAGGGCATTGAAGAAGGCTTTTGGCACACTGTGCCCTTCACCAGTCAGGGCATGGAATATCGAAGTTGGGAAGTTCTGTTGTAGTTGTGCAGGATGTTGGTGAGGCCGCACTTGGAGTATTGTGTTCAGTTTTACCCACCTTGCTATAGGAAGGATGTTATTAAACTGCAAAGAGTACAGAAGGATGTTGCCAGAACTCAACTAGACAGATATAGAGAGAGGTTGGACAAGCAAGGACATTTTCTTTCGTGTGTAGGAGACTGAGGGGGTGTCCTTACAGAGGTGTATAAGGTCATGGGAGACATGGATAGGGTTAATGCACTCAGTCTTTATCCAAGGCTTGGGGAATCAAGGATGAAAGGGCATCAGTTTAAGGCGGAAGGGGAAGATTAAAAGGGAATCTGAGGGACAATGCTTTTACCCAGAGGGTGGTACACATACGGAATGAACTACCAGTGCAAGTGGTCGAGGAGGATACATTTTAAGAACATTTAAAATGCACTTGGACAAATACATGGAGAGGAACGTATTGGAAGGATATGGGCCAAGTGCAGGGAAACGGCATTCGTATGGATGGACCGGTTTGGACCAAAGAGCCTGTCTCCATGCTGTAGAACTCTATGACTCCATGAATAGACCCAGGTGTCCCATAATACAGAAACAGGCAAAGCAATTGGAACCCGAGCCGGTACAAATGTCAAACAGTCCTGCAGAATTTGGCAGGAAGCCAGCCTGGCCGTGCAGTGAAGGATTCCTGGCACAGGAGCTGTGGTGAGATGTCCATAGAGAACTGGGGAGGGAAGCTGGAAAGCTCACTCCACTGCTGATAGCCTGGGGGACCCCCGGCTGGGATAAGGCAGCTGGGATCCAGTCACCCCAAGGAAAACTACAGGCTGGGACAGAGCTAGGACTACTACACAATGAGCAGGACAGAAGGTTGCAGGAAAAACTCACCCACATGGGACTACTCCAGTTACAATTGGGAAGAGACCAAACCAGTGAAAGGAGGGTCTCTGGGGATGGGGAGGCAGCCTCAGGTTACATTGACAATCTGGAAGGACAGTGTATGAGCTCCAATCAGCTTCATGGGTCCTCTACACCTTCAACATGGAGCAACACACATTAGGCCCGAGTAGGAGGTTCCAGGAGCAAATACAATCCCTAAGGAAGTGGACTCCTCCCAGAATGGGATAATGTGTGCCTTTGGGGTTCTACCTCCCCAGGGAGGTAATGACAGGCCCCACACTGACACATCCACACCCGCTCACAGATGGGGACTCCCACTGCCTGTCTCCCAGGTAACTGCACCTTTTGCCCCAAGCCCTGAGCCACAACCGAACTCAGATTCCATGAATCATGTGGTTACCCAGTGTAAAGCAGCTTATGGTCTCACTCCTTACACAACAGCCATTCCAGGCACCCAGCTGGTGGGCAGCACCAAAAAGATCCCGTCTCTGGCACAGATTCTGACTGACAGTCTGTCATACACGGAGTGGACGCTGAGGAGCAAACCAAATGAATTGCTATGTGCCTTCGTCCAGCAGGCCATTCAGCCCTCCCTGAGGGCCAACAGCTATCAGAGAGTCTGTACTGAGGGAGTGCTGCACTGTCAGAGCAGTCAGTACTGAGGGAATGCCACACTGTCAGAGGGTCTGTACTGAGGGAGTGCCACACTGTCAGAGGGTCAGAACTGAGGGAGTGCCACCCTGGCAGAGGGTCTGTACTGAGGGAGTACTGCGCTGTCAGAGCGGTCAGTACTGAAGGGGTCCTGCAATGTCAGAGGGTCAGTACTAAGGGAGTGCCACACTGTCAGAGTGACAGTGATGAGGGAGTGCTGCAATGTGAGTGAGTCAATTCCTGATGAAGGGCTTTTGCCCGAAACGTCGATTTCAAAGCTCCTTGGATGCTTCCTGAACTGCTGTTCTCTTCCAGCACCACTAATCCAGAATCTGGTTTCCAGCATCTGCAGTCATTTTTTTTTACCTCACTACTGAGGGAATGCCACACTGTCAGAGGGTCAGTACTGAGGGAGTGCTGCCCTGTCAGAGGGTCAGTGCTGAGGGAGTGCTGCACTGTCAGAGTGTCAGTACTGATGGAGTGCTGCCCTTTCAGAGGGTCAGTGCTGAGGGATCACCTCACTGTTGGTCAGTCAGTATTCAGGGTCTGTTGCATTGCCAGAATATCTGTACTGAGGAGCGCTACACTGGAAAAGGTTTAGTACTGAGGGAATGCTGCACTGTCAGAGGGTCAGTACTGAGGGAGAGCTGCACTGTCAGAGTGTCAGTACTGATGGAGTGCTGCACTGTCAGAGGGTCAGTACTGAGGGAGTGCTGCACTTTCAGAGCGGTCAGTACTGAAGGGGTCCTGCAATGTCAGAGGGTCAGTACTAAGGGAGTGCCACACTGTCAGAGTGACAGTGATGAGGGAGTGCTGCAATGTGAGTGAGTCAATTCCTGATGAAGGGCTTTTGCCCGAAACGTCGATTTCAAAGCTCCTTGGATGCTTCCTGAACTGCTGTTCTCTTCCAGCACCACTAATCCAGAATCTGGTTTCCAGCATCTGCAGTCGTTGTTTTTACCTCACTACTGAGGGAGTGCCACACTGTCAGAGGGTCAGTACTGAGGGAGTGCTGCACTGTCAGAGTGTCAATACTGATGGAGTGCTGCCCTTTCAGAGGGTCAGTGCTGAGGGATCACTCACTGTTGGTCAGTCAGTATTCAGGGTCTGTTGCATTGCCAGGATATCTGTGCTGAGGAGCCCTACACTGGCAATGGTTTAGTACTGAGGGAATGCTGCACTGTCAGAGGGTCAGTACTGAGGGAGTGCTGCACTGTCAGAGTGTCAGTACTGAGGGAGTGCTGCACTTTCAGAGGGTCAGTACTGAGGGAGTGCTGCACTGTCGGAGGGTCAGTACTGAGGGAGTGCTGCACTGTCAGAGGGTCAGTACTGAGGGAGTGCTGCACTGTCGGAGAGTGAGTACAGAGGGAGCGCTGCACTGTCAGAGGGTCAGTGCTGAGGGAGTGCTGCACTGTCAGAGGGTCAGTACTGAGGGAGCGCTGCACTTTCAGAGGGTCAGTAGTGAGGGAGTGCTGCACTGTTAGAGGGTCCGTACTGAGGGAGTGCTGCACTGTCAGAGGGTCAGTACTGAGGGAGTGCTGCACTTTCAGAGGGTCACTACTGAGGGAGTGCTGCACTGTCGGACAGTCAATACTGAGGGCCTGCTGCATTGCCAGAGCGTCAGTACTGAGGGAGTGCTGCACTTTCGGAGGGTCTTACAGAGGGAGCGCTGCACTGTTGGACAGTCAATACTGAGGGCCTGCTGCATTCCCGAGCGTCAGTACTGAGGGAGTGTTGTAATGTTAGAGAGTCAGGACTGAGGGAGAGCCACACTGTCAGAGTGTCAGTACTGAGGGAGTACCACACTGTCAGAGGGTCAGTACTGATAGAGTGCCACACTGTCAGAGGGTCAGTATTGAGGTAGTGCCACACTGTCAGAGGGTCAGTACTGAGGGAGTGCCACACTGTCAGAGGGGTCATTACTGAGGGAGTGCTGGACTGTCAGCGGGTCAGTACTGAGTGAGTGCCACACTGTCAGATGGGCTGAATGGCCTAGTTTCGTCTCCCATGTCTTGTGGTCTAAGAGGAATGTCTGAAATTGTTCAGTATATTTCTGCCTCTGTGTCCTTCATACCCTGCTCAGCAATGTTTCCCACGTCTAGATTCCAGAGACTGTGTTCAAACAGACCATCTTCATTTGGTTATTGAACCTGAAGAGGTACCACCCTCTTTTCCCAGGGATCGAGTTTTTGTTTTATTCCTCAGCTTCCGTCTGCTCATCCCAAATGAATCCCACTGCGCGTCACTCAGCACAGTCGTGTGTTCCTTATTTCTGAGCTTCCCAATGCTAATCCATATCCAGACTGACATCCCACACTCCTCCAAATCGTATCGCAGGCTAATTGCCTGGGAGAGAGGAATGCTAAGAGAGGAATTAGAATTCTGAATGTACCTTACAGTGACGCTAAGGGTGAATTGTTAATGAGAGAAACACAGTGAGAATTTGTGCATGGACCCAGAGGCTACAGTGATTGGATGCATTTTGTCAATGCTCATTGGGACAGGGTTGTTATGAAATCGTGAAGATGCTCTGTGATACAATTAAATGAATGAGCATATATATAGAGAGAGATGCTTCTGAGTGGTCTGACCTTCTTACAACCCACTAAATCTCCAAAGACGGTGGAAATGTATCTCAGTTTACCGAATGAGGTGATGGAGGAAGTAGCAGGTACACTTGCAAACATTTTCAAATCCCCTCTGGCCACAGGAGTGGTGTCGTCGGACTGACCATGTGGTACTGTTATTCAAGAAGGAGCATGAGATATACCAGGCAGCTACAGGCCAGTCCGGCTCATATCGTGGGTGGGACGTCTGTTGGAAGCAATTTTGGGAGACAGAATTAATCAGCATTTAAAGAGAATGGAGTTCATGAAGAACAGTCAGAATGGTTCTGTTAAGGGGACCTCGGGTCTGACCAATGGGATTGCACTTTTTAAGGAGGTGACCAGGTGTGTAAATAAGTGCAATGCTTTCCTGTCGCCTGCTTGGTGGTCAGTAAGGCTTTTATCAGGATCCATACTGGAAACTGATAGTGAACATAAAACACTCAAGATCCAAGGAATTTGGCGCAGAATGCTGAGTGGCAGGAAGCAGACAGTGATGGCACAATTAGAAATCTCTGTCCGTTCATGTCTCACTGTTGGGGTCTTGCTGATGTGGCTGATAGAAAAGATTTAGATTTGAATGGTGGAGGGTTAATCATTGGGTTCATGAATGATATGAAGATTGGTTGGGTGATAAATACTGAGGATGATAGCCTTAGATTACAGAAGGATGGAGATGGCCTTGTCAGATGGACCGATTAGTGGCAACGGGTGAGGTGCCTGAAGACTGGAGGGTGATTAATGATGTGCCATTATTGAAGTAATGCTACAAGGAACAGCGAGTGAACTATGGAGCCTGATGGCAGTGGTGGGTAAGCTGTTGGAGGGCATTCTGAGAGACAATTTATATGCATTTGGAAAAGCAAGAATTGATTAGGGATGATCAACTTGGCTTTGTTTGTGGAAATGCTGTGTCCAACGTGATAGAGCTTTTGAAGGGATGACCAAGGAGACAGATGAGAAGGTTTCACATGGGAGACTGCTTAGTAAAAGGTTAGATGAGATGGCATCCAAGGAGAGAGGACAGCACGGTGCTTTAGTGGTTTCATTCTAACTCCCGGTGACTGTCTGTGTGGAGTTTACACATTCTCTCTGTATCTGTGTGGGTTCTCTCTGGGTGATCCAGTTTCCTCCCACTGCCCAAAGTTGCCATGGGAAATGCAGCATTACCATGATAGAGTAACTCCCTCAGTACTGACTGCTCTGACAGTGCAGCACTCCCTTAGTACAGAATCTTTGACAGTGTCGCAATCCCTCAGTACTGACCCTCTGACAGTGTGGCACTCCCTCCGTACTGACCCTCTGACATTGCAGGACCCCTTCAGTACTGACACTCTGACAGTGCAGCACTCCCTCAGTACTGACCCTCTGACAGTGTGGCACTCCCTCAGTACTGACCCTCTGACATTGCAGGACCCCTTCAGTACTGACTGCTCTGACAGTGCTGCATTCCCTCAGTACTGACGCTCTAACAGTGCAGGACTCCCTCAGTACTGACCCTCTGACAGTGCAGCACTCCCTCAGTACTGTCACTCTGACAGTGCAGCACTCCCACAGTACTGACCCTCTGACAGTGTGGCACTCCCTCAGTACTGACCCTCTGACATTGCAGGACCCCTTCAGTACTGACTGCTCTGACAGTGCTGCATTCCCTCAGTACTGACCCTCTAACAGTGCAGCACTCCCTCAGTACTGACCCTCTGACAGTGCAGCACTCCCTCAGTACTGTCACTCTGACAGTGCAGCACTCCCTCAGTACTGACCCTCTGACAGTGTGACACTTCCTCAGTACCTACTCTCTGACATGGCAGCACACCCTCAGTACTGACCCTCTGACAGTGTGGCACTCCCTCAGTACAGACCCTCTGACAGTGTGGCACTCCCTCAGTACTGACTGCTCTGACAGTGCAGCACTCCCTCAGTACAGACTCTTTGACAGTGTGGCAATCCCTCAGTACTGACCGTCTGACAGTGTGGCACTCCCTCAGACTGACCCTCTGACATTGCAGGACCCCTTCAGTACTGACTGCTCTGACAGTGCTGCATTCCCTCAGTACTGACCCACTAACAGTGCAGCACTCCCTCAGTACTGTCACTCTGACAGTGCAGCACTCCCTCAGTACTGTCACTCTGACAGTGCAGCACTCCCTCAGTACTGACCCTCTGACAGTGTGACACTTCCTCAGTACCTACTCTCTGACATGGCAGCACACCCTCAGTACTGACCCTCTGACAGTGTGGCACTCCCTCAGTACAGACCCTCTGACAGTGTGGCACTCCCTCAGTACTGACTGCACTGACAGTGCAGCACTCCCTCAGTACAGACTCTTTGACAGTGTGGCAATCCCTCAGTACTGACCATCTGACAGTGTGGCACTCCCTCAGACTGACCCTCTGACATTGCAGGACCCCTTCAGTACTGACTGCTCTGACAGTGCTGCATTCCCTCAGTACTGACCCTCTGACAGTGCAGCACTCCCTCAGTACTGTCACTCTGACAGTGCAGCACTCCCTCAGTACTGACCCTCTGACAGTGTGACACTTCCTCAGTACCTACTCTCTGACATGGCAGCACACCCTCAGTACTGACCCTCTGACAGCGCAGCACTCCTGCAGGACTGACCCTCTGACATTGCAGCACTCCCTCAGTGCTGACCCTCTGACATTGCAACACCCCCTCAATACTGATCGCTCTGACAGTGTAGCACTCACTCTGGACTAACCCTCTGACAGGGTGGCACTCCCTCAGTACTGACCCACTGACAGTGCAGCACTCTCTTGGTACTGACACACTGACAGTGCAGCACTCCCTCAGTACTGACCCTCTGACAGTGTAGCACTTCCTCAATACTGACCCTCTGACAGTGCAGCACTCCGTCTATACTGACCCTCTGACAGTGTGGCTCACCCTCAGTACTGACCCTCTGACAGTGCAGCACTCCCTCAGTACTGACTCCCAGACAGTGTGGCACTCCCTCAGTACTGACCCTCCGACAGTGTGGAACTGCCTCAGTACTGACCCTCTGACAGTGTGGCTCTCCCTCAGTACTGACTCTCTGACCGTGAAACACTCCCTCAGTACTCAAACACTGACAGTGCAGCACTCCCTCAGTACTGACCGACAGACAGTGTGGCTCTCCCTCAGTACTTACCATCTGACAGTGTTACACTCCCGCAAGACTAACCCTCTGACATTGCAGGACTCCCTCAGTAATAACCCTTTGACAGTGCAGAACTCCCTCATGACTGACCCTCTGACAGTGTAGCACTCTCTCTGGACTAACCCTCTGACAGGGTGGCACTCCCTCAATACTGACCCTCTGACAGTGCAGCACTCCGTCTATACTGACCCTCTGACAGTGTGGCTCACCCTCAGTACTGACCCTCTGACAGTGCAGCACTCCCTCAGTACTGACCCCCAGACAGTGTGGCACTCCCTCAGTACTGACCCTCCGACAGTGTGGAACTGCCTCAGTACTGACCGTCTGACAGTGTGGCTCTCCCTCAGTACTGACTCTCTGACCGTGCAACACTCCCTCAGTACTCAAACACTGACAGTGCAGCACTCCCTCAGTACTGACCGACAGACAGTGTGGCTCTCCCTCAGTACTTACCATCTGACAGTGTTACACTCCCGCAAGACTAACCCTCTGACATTGCAGGACTCCCTCAGTAATAACCCTTTGACAGTGCAGAACTCCCTCATGACTGACCCTCTGACAGTGTAGCACTCTCTCTGGACTAACCCTCTGACAGGGTGGCACTCCCTCAATACTGACCCTCTGACAGTGCAGCACTCCGTCTATACTGACCCTCTGACAGTGTGGCTCACCCTCAGTACTGACCCTCTGACAGTGCAGCACTCCCTCAGTACTGACCCCCAGACAGTGTGGCACTCCCTCAGTACTGACCCTCCGACAGTGTGGAACTGCCTCAGTACTGACCGTCTGACAGTGTGGCTCTCCCTCAGTACTGACTCTCTGACCGTGCAACACTCCCTCAGTACTCAAACACTGACAGTGCAGCACTCCCTCAGTACTGACCGACAGACAGTGTGGCTCTCCCTCAGTACTTACCATCTGACAGTGTTACACTCCCGCAAGACTAACCCTCTGACATTGCAGGACTCCCTCAGTAATAACCCTTTGACAGTGCAGAACTCCCTCATGACTGACCCTCTGAGAGTGTGGCACTCCCTCAGACCTGACACTCTGACAGTGCAGCACTCCCTCACTGCTGACACACTCACTGCAGCACTCCCTCAGTACCGATCCATTGGCAGTGCAGCACTCCCTCAGTACTGACATTCTGACATTGCAGCACTCCCTCAGTAATGACCATTTAACAGTGCAGCCCTCCCTCAGTACTGACCTTCCGACAGTGCAGCACTACCTCAGTGCTGATCCTCTGACAGTGCGGCACTCCCTCAGTACTGACCTTCTTTATTTCTTGGGAAATTAGGGTCATAGCGTTTTTCAGATTCTGAGGAAGCATGAGAGAGACATACAAACCAAGCTCTGTCTGAAACTCTCTGTAATCAACTATTCTGAGGCAGAGTCACTGAGATGCACAGCTTGGAAACAGACGTTCCTGTCCAACCCGTCCATACCAACCAGATATTCTCATCTTCTTTCGTTCCATTTGCTAGCACTTGGCTGATATCCCTCTAAACCCTTCCTATTCACATACTCATCCTGAAGCCTTTTAAATGTCGGAATTATACCAGCCCCCATCACTTCCTCTGGCAGCTACCTGCATGCCCTTGAATAGGTGCTCAAACATTCATACTGTCGATACAAACTCTAATAAACACCAACCTACAAAAGGCTATCATTGTCATTTTCAACCGACCCTTAGCTTCTTCATTACGCTAATTTCAACACAGGTAAAGAAACAGAGTTAGTGACCATCCACCGTGACCCTGTTATAAAACTTATTTTCAAATGTGGCTTGCATGTGATTCCCACACCCTCTAATAGTTCCCTGAAGGTGGGGGTGGGGTGTACTCTCCTGCGGCAGTCCTTGGGTGTCCCATAGTGATGTTAGGGAGGGAGCTCAAGGATTGTGACCTGAGCCATGTAAAGAGATCTCTTACTGGAGTGCCTTTTTAAAGTTGGGAAGTTAATATAGACCAGGAGGACCCGAGAGCTGCTGTCTTGTCAGAGAGAGAGGCCTGGTGGGTCACACACCTCAGATGAGGGGTTTGGTTGAGAAGCTGGGGCCTTCATGGTAATTTCAGACATGATAGAGATTGAGCCAACAACGTTGGCATCACGAACCTGTTAGCTGTGGTAACTGACCCCCTTTATGGCGGAGGAATTCAATCTCTTTAATAGAGCAAGCTGGAGAATTCAACACTAAAATCAATCTGTACGGGCGCGCTAGAGACCTGAAACATCAATACAGAGATTGCTGAAGAAGCTAAGCATGTCCGGCAGCATCTCTGAAGGGAGAGGGAGAAAGAGACAGAGAGTTCACCTTTCAATCCAGTGATTTCTGCGGGAAAGTTCCTTCAGAACAGACCGTTTTGAGGAAGGGTCACTTGAAATGCGAATTGTTCCTCTCTCTCTTCACTGTTGCTACCTGCTGAATTTCCCCAGCCATCTGTTTGCTTGAGAATTTGACCTGATCCAAGCGTCACTGAGTAATTCAGTCTGTGTTCAATGCCCTGAGGTTGCTTCTGCTGAAAGTTAACAAACAGGTTTAAGGCTGTGTAAGGTATTGTATTGGAGGGTGGGGTACAAGGGGGAATAGCACAGCAGTTCAGGCAGCATCGAACGAGCAGCAAAATCGACGTATCGGGCAAAAGCCCTTCATCAGGATTCAGCCCTGTGGAACACCACTCACCACTGACTGAACTTTTCCAGCACCACTAATCCAGAATCTGGTTTCCAGCATCTGCAGTTATTGTTTTTACCTACAAGGGGGAACAGATACAGAACACAGGCACTTCACAAAGATCCTTTTCAATTTAACTTTGTGATGTTAATTCAGAAGGAACAGCTCAGACCTAACATTTCAGTTCATCAGCCAAGAGGAGTATATATGTCATGACAAAGACATGTTGTAAAGACTGTACAGAACCGAACTTTCGTGTCTATGTTTGTACGTAAAGGTTTTTTTGTGAATAAAGTCTGTTTTTGATTGATATAAATATTTTTTCCAGGGGGTCAAGCATCTTGAGCTTGTTGAGGCATTAACCTTTTCCCTAATCTTTCTTAAATAAACGCTAGACAAGTTAGATACTCCCTGGGTATAGACATCAAAAGGTCATCAACGGGGAGGAGATGGTGGGATTGTCACGGCGGCTTAGTGTTGCCTCACCCCAGCCGGGTTCGATTCCAGCCTCGGGCGACTGTCTGTGTGGAGTTGGCACATTCTCCCTGTGTCAGCCTCCGTGTGCTCCAGTTCCCTCACACTGTCCAAGGATGTGCAGGCTAGGTGGGTTAGCCAGAGTAAATGAAGGGATCCAGGGATGGGGGTGATGCGGGGTGGGGGGGGGGGGTTGGATGGGATGCTCTCCCGAGGGTCAGTGTAAACCCAATAGGCCGAACGGCCTGCTTCCACATCTGAGGGAATCTATGATCAATCCAGAGACTCAAATAATGTTCTGGGCCCTGGGCTCCAGTCTTGGGGGTGGCAGTGGGTCATCACAGTGAGAACAGGTTTGGGAATGAACACTGTCCAAGGGGGCAACTGGTTTGCTTTCTGAGGTGTTGAGGGCATGAATGTTCTGTCGAGGTGCTTTGGGGGATAACCATACTGAGGGGATGGTTTCTAAGTTATTGAGGGAGCACTATCTGTCAGTACAGGACCGAAAGATACAGATACATTCCATAGAACATAAGACATAGAATAGTACAGCACAGAACAGGCACTTCAGCCCACGATGTTGTGCCGACCATTGATCTTCATGTAAGCTAAAGCTAATGTATGAACCCTTAAATTTCAATGACCATACGCATGTCCAGCAGTCTCTTAATATCCCCAGTGACCTCGCTTCCACAACTGCTGCTTGCAATGCATTCCATGCTCTCGCAACTCTCTGCGTAAAGAACCTGCCTCTGACATACCCTCTATACTTTCCACCAAAATGCTTAAAACTATGACCCCACGTGTTAACAATTTCTGCCCTGGAAAAAAAAGTCTCTGGCTTTCAACTCTATCTATGCCTCTCATTATCTTGTACACCTCAATTAGGTCCCCTGTCTTCCTTCTTTTTTCCACTTAAAGAAGTACGAGCTCAGTCAACCTCTCTTTGTTAGATAAGCCCTCCAGTCCAGGCAGCATCCTGGTAAACCTCCTCTGAACCCTCTCCAAAGCATCCACATCATTCCTATAATAGGGTGACCAGAACTGGACGCAGTATTCCAAGTGCGTTCTACCCAAAGTTTTATAGAGCTGCATCAAGATCTCACGACTCTTAAACACAATCCCCCTGTTAATGAAAGCCAAAACAACATTTGCTTTCTTAACAACCCTGTCCACTTGGGTAGCCATTTTATGGGATCTGTGTACCTGCACAACAAAATCTCTCTGTTTCTCCACATTGCTAAGAATCCTGTCTTTAATCCTGTACTCAGCTTTTAAATTTGACCTTCCAAAATGCATCACCTCGCATTTATCCAGGTTGAAGTCAATCTGCCACTCTCAGACCATCCCTGCATCCTGTCAATGTCCCGCTACAGCCTTCAACAGCCCTCTATGCTGCCAACGATACCTCCAACCTTTGTCTTGTCTGCAAACTTGCTGACCCATCCTTCAATCCCCTCATCCAAGTCTTTAATAAAAATTACAAACAGTAGAGGCCCAAGGACAGAGCCCTGTGGAACACCACTCACCACTGACTTCCAGGCAGAATATTTTCCTTCTCCTACCACTCTCTGTCTTCTGTTGACCAGCCAATTCTGTATCCAGACAGCTAAGTTTCCCTGTATCCCATTCCTCCTGACCTTCTGAACAAGCCTACCATGGGGAACCTTATCAAATGCCTTACTGAAGTCCACATACACCACATCCGCTGCTCGACCCTCATCAACTTGCCGAGTAACATCCTCAAAGAACTCAATAAGATTTGTGAGGCATGACCTGCCCCTCACAAAGCCGTATTGACTGCATTTAATCAAGCCATACTATTCCAGATGGTCATAAATCCTATCCCTCAGAATTCTTTCTAACTCCTTACAGACGACAGACGTGAGTGTGTCTGGTCTGTATTTGCCGCAGATTTCCCTATTTCCTTTCTTGAAGAGAGGAATTGCATTTGCCTCCCTCCAGTCCTCAGGTGCGACTCCACTGTAGAGCAAGGATTTAAGGATCTTCGCAAGCAGCGACGCAATCACATTTCTCACTTCCCAAAGCAGCCGAGGACAAATCTGGTCTGGCCCTGGTCAATCTTAATATTTGTCAAAATGTTCAGCACATCAACTTCCTCAATCTCTATCCGTTCCAGCATGCTTACCTGCTGCTCAATGGTTTCATTCACGACAAGGTCCTTTTTATTAGTAAAGACAGAAGCAAGAAACTCATTTAGGGCTTCCCCTACCTCCTCAGGCTCTACACAGAAGTTCCCTATGCTATCCCTGATCGGCCCTACTCTATCTTTAATCATTGTCTTATTCCTTACCTCCGTGTAAAATGCCTTTGTATTCTCCCTAATCCTTCCTGCCAAGCCTTTTTCGTGCTCACTCCTGGCTCTCCTCAGGCCATTATTGAGCTCCTTCCTCGCCTGCCTATAATCCTCTAGAGCTGAGCAAGAACCTTGATTCCTCCACCTTACTTAAGCTGCATATTTTCTTTTAAAAAGAAGCTCCTCTTCTCTCATCATCCAAGGTTCCTTTATCTTACCCTTTCTTGCCTGTCTCAGAGGAACACATTTATGCATCACTCACAACAACTGTTCCTTAAACCGTCTCCACATGTCTATAGTGGCCTTTTCATGGAGCAATTCCTCCCAGTCCATGGTTCCCAACTCACGCCTGATAGTATCATAGTTTCCTTTTCCCCAATTAAATATCTTCCCATTGTGCCTGCTTCTCTCTTTCTCCATAGCTATGTAGAATGTGAAACAGTTGTGGTGACTATCACCAAAATGCTCTCCCATCGCAAGATCTCCTCTCCCCTCGTCGGCCACTTCAATGTGCTGAGATAGGAAACCCTCATGAACACAGCTTACAAAAATAACTACTTCCAAACCATCTGCTCGAAGGAGGTTCCAATCAATATTGGGAAAGTTAAAGTCACCCATTACAACAACCCGATTACATTCACACTTTACCAAAATCTGCCGACCTATGCTTTCTTCAATCTCCCTGCTGCTATTGGGGGGCCTGTAGTAAACTCCTCATGAGGTAACTGCTCCCTTACTGTTCCTAATTTCCACCCATACTGACTCAGTAGGCAGACCCTCCTCGACGATGGTAACTTCTGTAGCTATTATACCCTCTCTGATTTCTTTTCTGAATTCATTGTATGTGGTATCCCTCAAGGGTTGGGCACCACGGTGGCTCAGTGTTGAACACTGCTGCCTCACAGCACCAGAGACCCAGGTTCGATTCCAGCCTCGGGCAACTGGCTGTGTGGAGTTTGCACATTCTGCGTGGGTTTCCTCTGTGTGCTCCGGTTTCTTCCCACAATCCAAAGATGTGCAGATTCGGTGAAATGGCCATGTTAAATTGCCTGTAGTGTTATATGCATTAATCAGTGGTGAACGTAGGGGAATGGGTCTGGATGGGTTCCTCTTCGGAGGGTCGGTGTGGACTTGTTAGACCGAAGGGCCTGTTTCCACACTGTAGGGCATCTAAGCATCTATCCTTGGACCCTCCTTTTTCTCACCTACATCCTGCCAGGAGGTGACATTGTCCAAAAGCACCGTGTTAGGTTTCACATGTACACTGACACTGCCCAGCTCTCCCTCCCCATCATCCCTCTCCATTACTCCACTGTTATTCAGTTATCAAACTGCTTACCTCGCTCCCACTACTCAATGAGCTGCAATTTTCTCCAATGAAACATTGTAATGGTTAAAACCATTGCCTTCAGTTGTTATTACAAATTACTTTCCCTTACTGCTGAGCCCCTCCCTCTGACTGGGAAATATCTGAAGTAGAACTACATTCTTTACAATATTGCTGTTATATCTGACCCCAAGGTGACCTAATGATCAGACATCCACACAATCACAAACACCACGAATTCCATTCTCTAAAATGTTGCTTGTCTCCCCCTCGCCCCAGCTCCATTGTTACTGAAACCCCTTACCCGTGTCAGTGTTGCCTTAAACTTGACGAATCTGAAGCAGAACCCTTGATTCCGTGACTGACCCAGAATCTGCTAGCTTTCTGTGATTCCTGCACAATTACCCCGGTCCCTTTGTGATGCAGCTTTCTACAGTTTCCACCATTTAAATAACACTCTGTTCTTTTATTATCTCCTCTAAAATGACCAACATCCCATTTTCCCAAATTATTTCCATCTGGCAAATTGTTGCCCCCTTCTCCTGTGCATCTCTCTCTCTTCACAATCCTCTTAGAACTTTACAGTTATGCCTTTTCTGATAGATTCCCACCCCCCACCCCCCCAATTCTTCGAAACGTTTACTGGGAATCCTGGGCAGTGGGATGTGTGCAGTGTTGCTCTGTTTATCGTGAGACTCTATGGGATTACTGGAAGGAGCTTGCTGCCCTTTGGTCAGAATGGAGACAACTTGCCCATCAAGCTGCATGAGCCTTTCACCCCCCATGTCTTATTGATGAGGCACAGCGGCAACACGGAAGGAAAGAAAAGGAAGGAAATCCAGCTCTCCACATCTCACTGCCTCTTGGATCATTCTGTCACATCTATGAAAGATCTGCCCTGTTCAGTCACATGAAGTCCCAAGGTGGAAACTCATAGAAACCCACATAGATTTCCCCCTGAACTAACTGCGGACCTCCACAAGGGGTAATGTGTACAGTCATCCTGGCCCAGGAGGAGGGGATGGTGTGAGTTTCTAACCTGAACTGACAGTGACAGATTTTATAACTTGTATTCGAGGATACTACAGGTGGACATTCAGATGGTAATCTCAGTAACTGTAATGCCAAACTCTGACAGCATCACTCAATTAATCAGGACCTGGATATTCACATTGTGCGTTAGTATTGTGTTCCAGCTCATTCCCATTTACTGCATAAAAGTTCTCCTTTAAATCATCCCATTCTCTCAATAGTTCTCCTCACACCTTCAATGTGTCCTGTAATCCTTGTATAATGAGGTGATGGGTACAAGGTTTATTGTTATAACGGGTAACTTTTGTAAACCCCTCTGTCACAGCTCCCCTCGATTTCCTTTGCTACAAGGAGAACAATCTCGGTTTCCCCAAATCCCTGATTCCCCAATGTCTGTTTGCTCTCTATAAGGTACACATCAGGATTGTGTTGGAACAGTGTCCACATGCCTGCATCAGTACAGCTCCCAGCAATGTTAAAGAACATGAACATCCTCCATGACAAAGCTCTGTGCCTGAGTGGTGTCCCATCCACCACCCTCAGCATTCCCACTCTCCATCCCTGAGATACAGTGACATCACTGTGTAAGAGGCAAAGTCAGTATTGTCCTACCAGACCATAGGGTTGCTCTCTCATTAGGGAGAGATGACTGGTCATGGTTTAACCTGAAGGTTACCCCAGCCCAGGCAAGGGGAGACGTTGAGAAGGAGAGTCCATCTATTGTAGATCGATATTATCTACCCAATGTATCAGCAACAACGATATCATACCAATGAATAATGTAAAAGAATATCCAAAACATGCTACTACAATTCCCCATTCTTTGCACCATCCTGGTAAATTTCCTGTGCCCCATCTCAGGGACCCTGCCATCCTTCCCAATGTATGGGTGAACTCTGGTTTGCACAGACCCAGCTGCTCTGTGTTCATGTGGGTGATGTCATCATCGAGCATTAGTTGCACTAAACCTCACTGTCTGGAAGGGTGGGAGACACAAACTTCCCAATAGCATTTAAGACATATTTAGGTGCACACTTGTGATAACAAGACAGATGGGGCGAATGACTGTGTATTGGAAAATGGAGCAGGATAGTTTGGTGATCGTTTTCTTTACTGGCACAGACTCAATGGCCCACAGAGCCTTTTTCTGTGTTGTAAACCTGAAGACACTTAATATAGGAATATGACAGGCCACCATTGAAAACAGGTCAGAAAAAATGACAGTAGAATAGATGACACATGATTGGTCAATGTGTTTGGGTTGAAAGTGAGATGGAGAGGTTGAGGAGGAAATTCTGGAGCTCGATGCAGGAATCTGAAAGGGCCGTCATCAAATGAGAAATAAAAATGGGGAATCCTCAAGGCTGGAATCAAAGAAAGGCACATATAGCACAGCTTTGAGAGACTGGAGGGGATTAGAGTTAGGGAGGGGTCTGAGGCTGGAGAGGAATTATTAGAGATAAGGAAGATGTTCGCCGAGCTGGGAATTTGTGTTGTAGACGTTTCACCCCCTGTCTAGGTGACATCCTCAGCGCTTGGGAGCCTCCTGTGAAGCTCTTCTGTGATGTTTCCTCTGGCATTTATAGTGGTTTGCATCTGCTGCTTCCGGTTGTCAGTTCCAGCTGTCCGCTGCAGCTGGAACTGACAACCGGAAGCAGCAGATACAAATCAGTATAAATGCCTGAGGAAACATCACAGAAGTGCTTCACAGGAGGCTCCCAAGCACTGAGGATGTCACCTAGACAGGGGACGAAACGTCTGCAACACAAATTCCCAGCTCGGCGAACAGAACCACAACAACGAGTACCCGAGCTACAAATCTTCTCACAAACTTTGAAGATAAGGAAGAGTTGTGAGGCTGGGTGAGGTGACAGAGATAGGGAGAGATGTGAAGTGGGAGGAATGCAGAGATAGCAAGAATTAGAGTCGTAATGTTATGTAGCATGGAAACAGACCCTGTGATCCAATCAATCCATGTCAAACATAATTCCAAACTGAGTTGATGTCACCTGCCTCCCCTTGGTCCACATGTATGCAAACATTCCCTATTACGTACCTGTCCAAATGAGTTTCTCGTAGAATCACTGTGGAAACTGGCCATTTATAGTCAGAGTCATTGAGATGAACAACATGGAAACACGCCCTTCCGTCCAACCCGTCGATGCTGACCAGGTATCCCAACCCATTCTAGTCCCACCTGCCAGCACCTGGCCCATATCCCTCTAAACCCTTCCTATTCATGTTCCCACCGACAGAGGAACCTCGATTATGTGAACGAGTTGGGTGGGCACTAATTCATTTGGATAATCAATGATTCGGTGAATTGCTTAAATGCCTTACCTCTGGGGCTCGGAGTTTTCAAAGTCTGCTCCCCATTCAGGAGATTGCAGCAGCACACAGCACGACCGACCGCGCACACACCGTCTCCAGCCTGACCTTCACTGCCGTCCACACACCGTCCCCAGCCTGACCCTCACTGCCGTCCACACACCGTCCCCAGCCTGACCTTCACCGCCGTCCACACACCGTCCCCAGCCTGGCCCTCACTACCGTCCACACACCGTCCCCAGACTGACCTTCACCGCAGTCCACACACCGCCCCCAGCCTGACCTTCACCGACATTCACATACCACCCCCAGCCTGACCCTCACTGCCATCCACACACCGACCCAGCCTTACCCTTACTGCCACCCACACAACGCCCCCAGACTGACCCTCAGCGCCATACACACACCGCCCCCAGCCTGACCCTCACCACCTTCCAAAGACCGCCCCCAGCCTGGCCCTCACTGATGCCCACACATCGTCCTCAGCCTGACCCTTACTGTTGCCCACAAACCACCCCATCCTGGCCCTCACCACAGTCCAACACTGCCCCCAGCCTGACCCTCACTGCCACCCACACACCACCCCAGCCATGACTCAAAGCGCCATCCACACACCGCCAACATCCTGGCCCTCAGCACCATCCACACACTGCCCCCAGCCTGACACTCACCACTGTCCACACACTGCCCCCAGCCTGACCCTCACCACCGTCCACACACTGCCCCCAATCTGACACTCACCACCACCGACACGCCGCCCCCAGTCTGACCCTCACTGCCGTCCACACACAGTCCCCGCCTAAACCACACCACTGTCCAGAAACTGTCCCCTGCCTGCTCCTCACTGCCACCCACACCCCGCCCCCAGACTAACCCTCACCACCATTCACACACAGACCCCAGCCTGACCCTCACCGCTGTCTACACACCGTGCCCAGTTTGACCCTCACCGCCATTAGCACTGCTGCCTCACAGCGCCTGAGACCCGGGCGACAATTCCCGCCTCAGGCGACTGACTGTGTGGAGTTTGCACATTCTCCCCGTGTCTGCGTGGGTTTCCTCCGGGTACTCTGGTTTCCTCCCACAGTCCAAAGATGTGCAGGCCAGGTGAATTGGCCATGGGAAATTGTCCGTAATGTTAGGTAAGGGGTAAATGTAGGGTATGGGTGGGTTGTGCTTCGGCGGGTAGGTGTGAACTTGTTGGGCCGAAGGGCCTGTTTCCACACTGTAACGGAATGTAATCTAATCTAATCTAAAAAAATCTAATCATTTACACACCGCCCCCAGCCTGGCCCTCACTGCTGCCCACAGACCGCCCCCGAATTAACCCTCACCATCATCCACACACCGCCCCCAGCCTGCCCCTCACCACTGTCAACACACCACCCCCAGCTTGTCCCTCACTGCCATCCACACACCGCCCTTAGCCTGACCCTCACCAACGTCCAACACCGACCCCAGCCAGACCCTCACTGCCGTCCACAGACCGCTCCCAGCTTGTCCCTCACTGCCGTCCACACACCGCCCTTAGCCTGACCCTCACCAACGTCCAACACCGACCCCAGCCAGACCCTCACTGCCGTCCACACACCAACCCCCCAGCCTGACCCTCACCGCCGTCCAACATTGCCCCCAGCCTGACCTTCACTGCTGGTCAACACCACCCCCAGCCTGACCCTCACTGCCGCCCCCAGCCTGACCCTCATCGCCATCCAACACTGCCCCCAGCCTGACCCTCACTGCCACCCACACACCACCCCCAGCCTGATCTTCACCATCATCCAACACCGCTCCCAACCTGACCCTGAATGTCACCCACACACTGCCCCAGCCTGACACTCAACACCGTCCAGTCACCGCCGCCAGCCTGACCCTCACTAGCATCCACGCACCGCCCCCAGCCTGACCCTCAACACTGTCCACACACCGTCCCCAGCCTGACCCTCACTGCCACCCACACACCACCCCCAAACTGACCCTCAATGCCATTCACGCGCCGCCCCCAGCCTGATCCTCACTGCTGCCAAGAGACCGTCCCCAGTTTGATCCTCACCACCATCCAAACACCACCCCAGGACTGGCCCTCACGGCCACCCACACACCATCTCCAAACTAACCCTCACCATCGTCCACACACCGCCACCAGCCAGACCCTCACTGGTCCGCCACACACCACACCCCAGCCTGACCCTCACCACCCCGGACGCACTGCCCCCCAGCCGGACCCTCACCGCACCCAGCCTGACCTTACCGCCCCCAGCCTGACCCTCACTGCTGTCCAACATTGCCACCAGCCTGACCCTCACCGCCGTTCAAAACCACCCCAGCCTGACCCTCACTGCCGTCAACACACCACCCCCAGCCTTACCCCGCTGCCACCCACACACTGCCCCCAGCCTGACCCTCACCACCATCCACACACTGTCCCCAGCTTGACCCTCACCACCGTCTCCACATGGTCCCCAGTCTGACCCTCACCACCACACAAACACCGTCTCCAGTCTGATCCTTTACGCCATCCACACACTGCCCCCAGCCTGACCCTCACCCCAGTCTAAACTCCCTGCCCAACCTGACCCTCACCGCTGTCCACACACTGCCGCCAGCCTGATCCTAACCGGCATCCACACAAAACACCCAGCCTGACTCTCCACTCGGTCCACATACCGTCCCCAGCCTGACCCTCACCGACGTCCCCAAACCGCCCCTAGCCTGACCCTCACCACCATTCAACACCGCACCCACCCTGTCCCTCATCGCTGTCCAACACCGCCCCCAGCCTGACCCCCACTGCTGTCCACACACCGCCCAAGACTGGCCCTCAGTGCCATCCACACATCTCTCCGAGCCTGACCCTCACGGCCGCCGAAACACCACCCCAGTCGGATCCTCACCGCTGTCCACACAATGCCAACAGCCTGACCCTCACCGCTGTGCACACACTGCCACCTGCCTGAACCTCATTGCCATTTACACACCGTTCCCAGCTTGACACTCAATGCTGTCTACACCTACCCCACCTGACCCTCACCCGCCGTCCACACACCATCATCAGCCTGACCCTCACCACCATCCACACACTGCCCACAGCGTGAACCTCACCGCTGTCCACACACCACTCCCAACTGATCCTCACTGGCATCCACACAACGCACCCTGCCTGACTCTCCACTCGGTCTGTTTTATCTATTATATCAATAATCACAACATCTGATACTTATTTGCATCAGGTTACCAAGAAATATCTGTTGAAAAATTCGCTTTAGCCACTTTGCTTTTACAAAAGACTTACATCTGTCCCTGTTTTCTATAACAGAAAGAAATCTGAAGAGGATTTTCACTTTTACGAAGAAAAGGGGAGGTGTTTCCCATATAAATTAATGCTTCTTCGATTTACGCCTTTTCAGTTTATGTCAGGTTTCATAATAACGCTTTACTTTCGGATAATGGGGATACCTGTATCTAATTCTGTCGCTTATACGTTCCTGGAGAATATTTGAAAATGTTGCAGAATTAAAGATTACGATATCTAAGTAATGAGATTGATTTTTGTTTGTTGCAAAGGGGCAAGTCCAAACAATTAAAACACATTAAATATTATTATCTCGTGCTATAAATTGCAAATAAAATTGATAGCTACTTCAGTAAACTAACAAATGCTACCACCTATTACTTGTCGGTCAGCTAATTACCTACTTTGTAACTAAATGTTGTGATTCATCTATATATTACTCTGTCGTTTGATCAAAATGAATTTTTAATTGTTGTTCAGTTTATAAATTGTCAGAATCTTGTTTTTATTTTTCCATTCACCTGTTCATTTTGACCGTAAGATTGAAATGCTTTGGAAATATTGGAGTTTGTTCATTTAAAAATAAGTTTTGCACATCTCTCACATATCTCACTTCTTGTATTATGATTCAAGAATGTTTTCTGGTGGAATTCTAGTAAATACCAAACATTTGTTGGCTTCAAATAAGGTCTTTCACACCCAGTTATCAATCTGTTGTTAATGTTTCAGCTGTTACATTGACATTGATTAGGTACTCATTCAGAGAGATCAACTGACAATGATAAACTTGCAGGATTATTGAATTGAGAAAAAGATACAGACGTGGAAACATTTTTTAGAAGAAATTACTTTTTCATTCAAATGTGTAGACTGTTCAAGAATTCTATATCTCCTTCCATTGGTTTTCTTGTCGAGAATGTAAATTTATAATTCATGTGAATTTTAATGCGTTCTATATTTTGAAATTTTTATCAGATTTAAGAAGAAAAAGAGGAGCAATTAACATGAAAAGTTCAGTGAATAGAAAGGACAGTAAATTAAATTGACAGAGTTAACTTTTAGTATTGTCTCTGAATATTTAGTCAAATATTTCTAATGGCAAGAGCATTGTGCCGGTAAATCACAGCCGGTCAAGCAGCATTCAAAGAGAAGCAGAATCGACGTTTTGGGCATAAGCCCTTCAACAGGAATCTTTTCGATACTCCTGCTCTTTGAATGTGCCTGCACTTTTGCAACACCACAGCTTTCCTCACTTTCTCCAAATTTGCTTAATGAACATTAACTGAAAATGTTAGCATCAGCAGTTGAACAAGACCAAATAAATACATTTTTTTGCAATATTTATAGTGAAAACTTGTTTGAGAACATGCATCAAATCAGATCGAACAACATCTCTTGCAGTTCGAACCCTTGGCCCTTCATAATAAAGAATAACCATGCTTTGCACAACCAGTGTGGTGTATAACGACTGAACTGAAATACCAGAGGACAACGATTGCATTTATTGAAGGGAATGATAACCAGATCATTACTGTGATCGTGGGGATTGATCTCAGAAACAAGAAAATGTTACTGTGATTATTCCACTGAACAGTAATTAAATGGTCATGAAGATCTTTGTGCGGCTTTATGTGCAGTGTTTTGTTAGAACATTGATTTCAGTAACATTGAGATATTTTACATATTGATAATTGACAGTTAAAGGTAAGTTTTAAATGCAACAGTTAAAAAATCTTGTCAGTTTTATTTAGCGAAACACAATTCTAAGTTTATGGAATCACTACTGTGTGGAAACAGGCCATTTGGCCCAACAAGTCGACACTGACGTTCCAACGAATAATCCACTCAGCACCTTTCTGCTCTCAGATTACTGGACATTTACCCCTGACTAATGCATATAACCTACACATCCCTGAACAGAACATGCAGCTTAGCATGGCCAATTTACCTAACCTGCATATCTTTGGATTGTGGGAGAAAACCAGAAGGTGGCCCTGTGTATTGTTACAAGAACATTATACCAAGTTCCATCCCCAAAGGACTTAAGATGTATCTCTGAGCTGCGGTACTGTCTCTGATTATCTACATCCCCACAATTTACTAAACTGCATGCATCAGCGTCTATTTCTTGCGGATTATCAGACTCAGGGACCATTAATAATACATATGACATTATATTTGACAAAATCCCAATACTAAGAGAGCTAGCATCATAACTCTAAGCATCCTCAGCATTCTAAAAATTCTGCTGAAGCACAAAAAAACTGAATAGACAATCCTACGGAAATAATCCCGCACTCGCGTCACCACTGTATAATCAGTTACTCTAAGTCTCTTTAGCCTGATTTTCAGCGGGTCTTCCGTTGATTCGGCTGTCCAGACTTCTTCCTCAACTGGAGATTTCACTGGCCCTTTGATCCGAGTGTAGTGAGTCCAGCCTTTCTCCGCTGTCCTTATGGCCGTTTCGGCAATCAAAGGATCCTGATACGGCCCTTCCTAGTCCGGCTGCAATTTAGTTTCTGTCCATGATTTTACTAAAGCCCAATCTCCCGGCCGGATGGGATGAACGGTGAATTCAAGGAGTGGAGTCTGTGCCAATAAACTCTGTTTCCTGAGGAGATACAAAGAGGCGGACAAGCCCAGTATATATTTCATTAGAATAAGTTTTTAATTTCGGGAATTGTCAATTCTCCGTTTGTTCCCAGATAAGGTAATCCAAATATGATTTCATAGGGGATAGTCCCAAACTTTTCCTTGGGGCTGTTTGTACTCGCAAGAGAGCTATAGGTAAACATTTGGTCCAAGGGAGTCTGGTTTCTATTATCAATTTAGAGAGCTGTCGTTTGAGTGTTTGGTTCATTCTCTCAAACCTTCCTGATGATGGTGTCTGCCATGGAGTATGGAACTCCCAGGAAATTCCCAACCCTTTCATTATCTCCTGTCACACTTTAGAGGTAAAATGAGCTCCTTCGTCGGAATCTATATGGTTCACTCGCCCATATCGGGGAATTATGTGCTCCAATATTGTTTTACACACCACACTCGCAGTGGCAGTAGCTCGGGGTATGCCTCAACACAACTAGACAGATTATCTACTATGACCAGTATGTATTTTAGTCTTCCTACTCTGGATAGTTCAGTATAATCTTCTAGTATACTCTGGAAGAGTCTCAATCCCGGGTCTCTTCCTCCCGGGGTCTGTTTTCTCAAGGCTTTCTTATTTACCTTTCTGCATATGATACATCCCTCACATATGTGTTTCGCAATTGTATATATTCCTTTACATCCATATTCCCTAAGAACTAAAAGATACGTTGCTTGTACTCCCCAATGGCTGCCTTGGTGTACGACAGCCATAATTTCTCGCATCATCATTTTGTTTAACATTTCTCTTCCATCAGGTAACATCCATTGCCCGTCTGCTGTTTTTTCTCAGCCCCAAAAACTTTCGATTCTTTTTCAATTCTTTCAGTAAATATAAGAGTTTCCGGAGATCAGGGATAGTAGGTATTAGGGAATGAATCAGCACTCCTTGTGTGCCCAAGCCTGCTTCCTTAGCCACTTAATGGGCTAATCTATTCCCCAATAACATCTGGTTCATTTCCTTTCTGATGACCATTTACATCCACTACCGCTATTTCTCAGGGGAGTAATAGGGACTCCAAGACCCGTTTAATCAACTCCTCGTGTGCTCATTCCTTCCCCCGGCTATTGATCAGTCCTCTTTCCTGCCATATCTTTCCGAAAGTGCCAACACCAAATACATATTTAGAGTCAGTGAATACTGTTCCCTCTTTATTTTCTAACGCCCTAAGGACACTTTCCAATGCATAACGTTCGCAGGTCTGAGCTGACCACCCATTTGGCAACCTTCCTGCCTCTACCACACTACCTTCCATCCCGTCTACAACTGCATACCCATTATGTCTTTTCCCTTCAGTCACCCGGGATGATCAGCCTATAAAACGTCAGGCTCCTGCATGAAGCAGAACATCTCTCAGGTCCATGCAGACCTTAGTTTGGTATTCTATAATGTCAAGGCAGTTGTGCTCTGGATTCTAAGGAGATTCTCCTTCCCCTTTCCAAAGAAAGGCAGCTGAATTTAAACAATTGTCCGTGACCAACACTAGATCATCCTTTTCTATTAATATTGCCTCATATTCCAGAACCCGCGAGTCTGTCAACCATCACCCAGCTTTTTGGTTTAGGATCGTTCTCACTTGGTGTGGGGTGCTTACTATTAGGGCTCCCCCAAATGTAAGCTTCCTGCTTTCCCCCACCAACAGTGCAGTGGCAGCCACGGCCTGCACACACTCAGGCCACCCCCGGGATACTGGATCCAATAGCTTCGAAAGATATGCTACTGGCTGTTTCATTCCTCCCCACCTCTGGGTTAATACTACCAAAGCCACTCTCTTATCTACGGTAGCAAAGAGCTGGTAAGATTTATCTAGAGAAGGTAAGGTTAACATGGGGGCATAGATCGGATCTCTTTTGAATTCTTAAAATGTCTTTTTCTTCTTCTTCCCAACTCAGATATTTTGGTTCCTCCTCCAATAGTTTATCGTCTTTTGAGCATAAGAATCAATCCACAATCTGCAATATCACGTCAAATCCCCAAAATTATGATATTCCCGTTTATTCCTGGGCAGCGGAATCCCCACTATTCCCTTTAACCGCTCCAGGCTTCCCTTTCGCTTCCCTCATGAACTAAATGTCCCAAGTATTTCAATTCTCCCTCCACATATTGTAAATTGTTTTTTGATACCCACGGTCCCTGCTGACCCAGGAAATTCAATTTTTTTTCGTGGCGTCTACTACTCTTTCTCTTCTCTTTCCTGTTACTAAGAGGTCGTCTACATACTTCAACAGGGTAGTTCCCTTGGGGCTGCTAAATTTCTCCAATATTTGTTCTAACATCTGTCCAAGTAAATTTGGGGATTGCAGAAACCCCTTGGGGAGCACGGTCCTCCAGTATTGCTCTTTCTATCCTTTTCTGGGATCTTCCAATTCAAAGGCAAAAAATTCCTACATTCCTCCCAAAAGGCAACCTTTAAATCTATCACACTACACCATTTGTGGTCATGAGGGATCGTAATAACGTACAATTCAATATCCTCAAATCCTGAACCAATCGATAAGTTCCATCGGATTTTCGCACTGGTAGAATTAGGATATTATTAGGAGACATACATGGCTCCAACAGTCCATCTCTAGCCCCTCAATTACTAGCTGCAGTCCTCGTTTACCTTCTATGGAAATGGGATCTTGTCGCTCATAAACAACATCCCCTTTCCTTTTTAAAAATTTTTCTATGGGACGGATCTGTATTTTTCCACGATTTCCTTATCTAGCCCATATAATAGGGTCTACCCCTCTCTCCACATCTTCTGTCAACATTGCCATTTGTACAACTAATTCTTTTTTCCTGACTTCAAATCTCAATTCCTAAGAGGATAATTAAATGTCTCCCTCATAAGTTACTTCCTATATCAGGGGTATACAACAGTTCTCCTGTAACTGTATCCTTCAGACCTTCTATCATCTTAGGTTCAAATACTGGAACAGTAAATCCTTCCCTTTAACCCTGGAAACAGTAATTGACTGTGTTGACATTCCTACTTTCTTTGGTTTAAAATTCAGCAATGACTGTGCTGCCCCCGTATCTACTAGGAAGACTACCTCTTCCCCACAGGGTCTCACCTTCAAGTTTATCAAGAGGTCCTGGGGGCTTCCCGAGGGCAGGAAACCCTGGTACCATGATTGTGAGCACCGGCAATATAGGCATTTGCTCTCAGGGCCCGGCATGCATTGGTCGGTTAGCTCAGCTGGTTAGCACGTGGTGTTAATGATGCCAAGATCGTGGGTTCAATTTCCACACTGACCATTTGCAGTGCTTGTGCGCTGGTTAGGGCTGAACTAAAATGCTGGCGCGGCGAAAGCGAATGCCTACGTTGCCACTGCTCACAACCACGGCGGCAGTGCGTTTTCTGCTTCTTATCGATCGCACAATAGTATGAAGTATTTCCTTTCGTTGCAAAGCTTTTAAAAAAAAGCATTTACTTTTTCGAACGCGCATACTCGAGTTAACCATTTGCTCTGATTCCTAAAATTAACCACAATGTCCGGACCCATGCAATTTCAATCGCAACGCCACCAGCTCAGCTGCAGCTTGTCACGTTGACAAATATCGTCTGGAGAAACGTACCTTCAACGATCGCTCACTGTTCTTCTGGATACTCACAGACCTTTGGAATCAGGGTTATGTGCTGCTTATAAACTGCTATGAACCTTATGCCAAATGCATTTGAATTGTAATCTATCAGTGGGATTCTTTCTGCTGCCGAACGACGCATTGCTTTGGTGTCAGCAACAGCTCAGAAGTCAATTGCACGTTTTGTTCAATGACTCATGTTGCTTATGTAATCTTCGTTTGACAGCATATTGAGCAAGTTATCAGGCCTTCCTGCAGCGTTTGTCAGCGACAGGTCAGCTGCTAAAATGATTGCTTCAGACAGCATGCTACATCTTACGTTTGAAAATGGAAAAGGTGCAAACGTTTACAGGCTGAACACTCACTCACTATTTCGCCTGGCGCGTCAGAGACTGGTAGCTGATCTTATGGTGGTTTGTCAATCATGAGGGGAATGAATCGGGTAAATAGACAAGTTCCTTTCGCTCAGGTGGGGCAGTTCAGAACTAGAGGGTATAAATCTGGTGTGGGAGGGTGAGAATTCGAAAGGCAGTGAGGGGCAACGGCTGCACGCAGAGGATGGTGCGGTTCTGGAATACTTTGCCAGACGAGCTGGTGATGGATGGTATAATTCCAATACTGTTAAGGAATCTGGACGTGTACTTGAATAGGAAGGGTTTACAGAGAAATGGGTCAAGTGCATGCAATCGCGGCTGGATCATTTGAGGATAGCTGTTCGAAATGGACTAGTTCGACCGAAGACTGTGTTTTCACTGCTGTCCATTTGTAATGGTTCTATGATAGTGCAGGTGAAATGATAAAAAAAGATAAATTTAAAAAATGAAGTAAAATTATCTGAAGTTGTTGAATTCAAACAACTTCAGGTAATTTTATTTCATTTATTTTATTTATCTTTTTTATTTGTGTTTTTTTTCACTGTTCTGTACCTCTTATTTCTTGATTGTCTCTCTTTCTCTCGCTCCCCACTCTCTCAATACCTTATTCCTCTCCTCTTCCCGCTTTGCTACCCTTCTCCCCTGTTTTACATTTTGTCTCTGCTTCACCCATCCCTCACATATTTTGTCACATAGCGCTGGCTTCAGCCTGGGTCATTCACGTCTCTTAATCTCCCTTTAATGTCTCCATGCACTGTCATTATAGCCTTTGCATCTGGAGCCTTGACTCACCTTCTCTCAGCGTGTTATAAATAGCTCCATAATACTCCCCCATTGTTTTTATCTTTATCTTTAATCAGTTAGACTCGAAACGTCAGCTCTTTTCTCTCCTTGCAGATGGTGCCAGAGCTACTCAGAATTTTCCAGCATTTTCTCTTTTGGTTTCAGATTCCAGCATCCGCAGTAATTTGCTTTTATTAATGGCTCTATGATATTGCTGGTGATATGGTAACTCCAGTGTCGATGCATGAGAGGTGAGCAAGCGAACGAATTCCCTCTGGAAGTCGTGTGACAAGCATTAACAGAGATCCAGGAAAATACCATGAACGAATCATTGATTTGAATTGAAGACTGAACTCTGGTTCTCCTCCGAGACTGTGCCAGGTCTGCCTAATACTGCATATATTTCATGTTTTGCATTTGTTTGTGCAAACAATTGAGACTGATTGTTTTGCTGCAGACAACATCCACCAGTCATCACGGGAACGGCGATGAAGTCGTGCGTCTATCCGTGTCAAATGTTTTATTGCGCAGGTGAGGCTTCCTGCTTCGTGGAGCACGTTGTTTGGAAATAAAACACTGCAGCTAAGATCCGACATTGGAGCAGCGAGTTGATGCTCCATAACAGCGACGGTCGGCTTTCGAATGAATACACATCGCAACCGGTCATGGGACAAGTTCTTGCAGACAGTGAACCCTGACACCTCGCTGCGAACCACACCAGCGCTGCACGTGGTCAGTGTGGGGATTGATCCCACGACCTTGGCGTTTTTCGTACGACACTCTAACCAGCTGAACTAACCGACCAATACGTGCGGGAGGCTGAAAGCAAATGCCTATATTGCCGGTGCTCACAACCACGGCGGCTGTGCATTTTCTGCTTCTTATCGCTCGCACGATAGTCGGAAGTATTTCCTTTCGTTGCAAAGCTTTTCAACAAATAAAAGCATTTACTTTTCCAAACGCGCATACTCGAGTTAACCATTTGCTCTGATATCTAAAATTCTGCACAATGTCCGGACCCATGCAATTTCAATCGCAACGCCACCAGCTCAGCTGCAGCTTGTCATGTTGACAAATTTCGTCTGGAGAAACGTACCTTCAACGATCGCTCACCGTTCTTCTGGATACTCACAGACCTTTGGAATCAGGGTTATGTGCTGCTTATAAACTGCTACAAAACTTATGCCAAATGCATTTGAATTGTAATCTATCAGTGGGGATCTTTCTGCTCCCGAACGACGCAGTTTTTTTGGAGTCAGCAAGTTAAGGGCTTAACACGCTCCAGTTGTGCGACTCAGCTGTCATAGAACGATGCCGTGTAAATCGCTATGATAGCATAAACGGGGACAAGCATTCCCTTGAGCAGGAGCACACTCAACCTCGGAATTTCCTGCGCCTCTGTGCCATCATAGAAGGACAGCACGCTCGCCGATTGCATCACTGGTGCCGGAGAGTAACCCTGTGCACTCTTTCCCATCCCCATTTCCGGTTGGATCTAGGCGGCTTTGCCGATGTTAATCTAAAATGCTATTGAAGCATACATTTCAACAATATCCTGTCCTGTCCCCCGAGTCTTTGATGTTTTGTCGAAATCTATCAATCTCATTTTTCAACATTCTCATTCAAGGCATCTCCACAGCCTCTGAGGACATCGAACTGAAAGATTCAGCTCATTCTGAGTTCCCACTTATCTGTCATTGTTCGCTGAGTACTGATATTATACATTTGCTGTTCTTCCGAACATTTCCTCGGCTGGTATACTTATTGCTGCTTGCAAGCATCCTGTTCTGTGGTGACTGTGATCGTGGCTGTCGGTATTTTGCATTGTGACCACAGCAACCTCGATTTGAAACCAAATCACGGCACTAAGTGTTCTCTCCATTGTCCTTTTTGTGATACACGCTAATAAATTAATTGTTTTACCTTCAAGTTCCGCTCGCTCGCAATCTCTGTGTTTCATATATCAGAATTTAAACACACCCGTTGTCAGAGATTCCGGTCCTTCCCACGATCATTAAACCTCATTTCCGTCCGTCCCCCCATTTCTCTGAGGCAATGCACAATCTATCACTCTCTTTCACATTCATACTGTTCTGTCTGTGCTGCTGCTCCGGTTCCTGTTGTTGGGTGAACGTGCCCCAATCCCACCATCGGGACCTTCAAATAAATCGATCCATTTGGATACCGTGATTGTGAATTCAATCCCCATGTATCAGCTTTTACTGACCAGAGACAATTGTAGCGTCAGGCTCATGGAAAATACTCAGGGCAGTTCTGGTGAAAAGACATTTTATTGTTAAAGATCCGCTTTTATGGCTTTCTGCGTTGGTCTTGTGGTAATTTCATAGGACTGATAATCCAGAGACCGAGGTAATAGTCTGGGTACTCAGGCTTGAATCCCACAATGCTATGATTGTCAAATTTGGATCCAAAAAATATCTGCAAGGAAGAATCTAATGACTACTATTGATCCATTGACAATTGTTGAAAAAAAATCGGTTTCACTGATGTCATTTCAGGATGGAATCTGCTATCCTTATTTGGTGCGGCCTGCATGTGACTTCAGACTCATAGCAATATGGTTGGGTCTCAACTGCCCTCTGGGCAAATCGAAATGGATAATAAATTCTGCTTAGCCAGAATCGCCCTCATACTAATCCAGAAATTTTAAAACAAAAGCTCATTAGGATCAAGCAAGAGCATTGTGTCCAGTTTTGCAAGTCACTTTATAGCGTGGATGTGATCACATTGAGAAAATTGCAGGAGATATTTACCAGGATACTGTTTGGGCTGAAGAGTTTCAGTTGTGAAGAAAGACAGGACAGAGTGGAGTGTTTGTCGCAGTGTAAAGGAGATGGAGACAAGAAATGATTGAGTTCGGGTATGGACAGGGTTGACTGAACGAGTTTCCCATTGATGGAGGGATCGACCAGCAGGGGCCAGAGACTTCAGGAGAAAGACAGAAAGGTTTGAGAAGATGTGCGAAAAAGCTTTATCAGCCAGTGGGTGGTTGGAATTTGGAATACACTGCCTGCATTGTTCAGAGCGGCAGAAAACTATATAACATGAATAAATATTCAGATGCGAACTTTTGATACCAAGACCTATAAGGCTGTGGGGTTAGCATTGTGAAATGGGATTCAGTTCATTAGGCAGTTGTTTTTGACAAGTGTGGCCACATTTAGTTGAAGGCCCTCCTTTGACATTCTTGTCCTCGGTAGTATAATTGTTAGTGTCCCCGCCTGTCACAGGGATCAATTTTCCGCTGGGGACAACGTAAACATTTTAAAACTGTTGCTCCATTCCCAAATGTGGGTATTGAATACCTGTCCATCCATTCTCGATGGGGCATGTCACAGGAAGGGAGTGCTGCCTGAATAAAGGTGGGGAAGCTGAAAATGTGTTGCTGGAAAAGCGCAGCAGGTCAGGCAGCATCCAAGGAACAGGGGAATCGCCGTTTCGGGTATAAGCCCTTCTTCAGGAATCCTGATTCCTGAACACGGGCTTATGCCAGAAACGTCGATTCTCCTGCTCCTTGGATGCTGCCTGACCTGCTGCGCTTTTCCAGTAACACATTTTCAGCTCTGGTCTCCAGCATCTACAGTCCTCCCTTTCTCCTTAAAGATGGGGAAGGACTGCAACTCTCAGGGAGGCAGAGTGTCAGTGAACGGCCAAACACGTGACTTCTGCAAACTTCACCTTGTGCCTGTGTTGGAATTAAAAGCATTTGACAGACTTGTTCCGGATTGAAGTGTTTACTAGAAGCAGGAAGCTGAGGAAGAAACAACATAAACGTATTCAAATATGAGTGCAGAAACATTTATAGACAATAGACGATAGACAATAGACAATAGATGCAGGAGTAGGCCATTCTGCCCTTCGAGCCTGCACCGCCATTCAATATGATCATGGCTGATCATTTCTAATCAGTATCCTGTTCCAGCCTTATCTCCATACCCCTTGACTTCACTATCTTTAAGAGCTCTATCCAATTCTTTCTTGAATGAATCCAGAGACTGGGCCTCCACTGCCCTCTGGGGCAGAGCATTCCACACAGCCACCACTCTCTGGGTGAAGTAGTTTCTCCTCATCTCTGTCCTAAATGGTCTACCCCGTATTTTTAAGTTGTGTCCTCTGGTTCGGCACTCCCCCATCAACGGAAATATGTTCCCTCCTGCCAGAGTGTCCAGTCCTTTCATAATCCTATACGTTTCAATCAGATCCCCTCTCGGTCTTCTAAACTCAAGGGTATACAAGCCCAGTCGCTTCAGTCTTTCCGTGTAAGGCAATCCTGCCATTCCAGGAATTGACCTCGTGAACCTACGCTGCACTCCCTCAATAGCCAGAATGTCTTTCCTCAAATTTGGAGACCAGAACTGTACACAGTACTCCAGGTGTGGTCTCACCATGGCCCTGTACAGCTGCAGAAGCACCTCTTTGCTTCTATACTCAATCCCACTTGTTATGAAGGCCAGCATGCTATTAGCCTTCTTCACGACCTGCTGTACTTGCATGCTTGCCTTCATTGACTGGTGGACAAGAACACCCAGATCTCTCTGAACAGCCCCTTTACCTAATTTGATACCATTGAGGTAGTAATCTGCCTTCCTGTTCTTGCCACCAAAGTGGATAACCAGACATTTATCCACTTTAAACTGCATCTGCCATGCATCTGCCCACTCACCTAACTTGTCCAGGTCACCCTGTAATCCCCGAACATCCTCATCACATTTCACCCTACCACCTAGCTTTGTGTCATCAGCAAATTTGCTAATGTTATTACTGATACCATCTTCTATATCATTTACATATATTGTAAAAAGCTGCGGTCCCAGCACGGATCCCTGCGGTACCCCACTGGTCACTGCCTGCCATTTCGAAATGGAGCCGTTAATCACTACCCTTTGTTTCCTATTAGCCAACCAATTCTCTATCCAATCTAGTACTTTGCCCCCAATCCCGTGCGCCCTAATTTTACTCACTAACCTCCTGTGTGGGACTTTATCAAAAGCTTTCTGAAAGTCCAGGTACACTACATCCACTGGATCTCCCTCGTCCATCTTCCGAGTTACATCCTCAAAAAATTCAAGAAGATTAGTCAAGCATGATTTCCCCTTCATAAATCCATGCTGACTCTGTCCTATCCTGTTACTATTATCCAGATGTGCCGTAATTTCATCCTTTATAATAGACTCCAGCATCTTCCCCACCACTGAGGTCAGACTAACTGGTCTATAATTTCCTGCTTTCTCCCGCCCACCCTTCTTAAAAAGTGGCACAACATTAGCCGCCCTCCAATCCTCAGGAACCGACCCGCAGCACGAATGAAATTGTAAAGGACAGAGTAGCGTTTCGATTCATTGAATTTGGGTTCATTTGTTTTGATGAGGCTGTTACCAGGGTAGAAAACTATTCAAAATTTATACAGCATTTTCTCAGTATGATGGAACATTGTCTCAGTAATTCGCATTGCTGTTCAGAGGGAGGGTTAAGTTGATTGGCAAAATTAAATTGCTCTGTCGTGTCCAGGGAGTGAATTAAGTAAATTAGGTGAATTCGCCATGGGTAACGCGGGGATAAGGTCAGAAGTCACAGGACGTCAGGTTATACTCCAACAGGTTTATTTGAAATCATATGGGGGAGGGATTCCCCTTCTTCAGGTGAAATATAAGGAAATAGGGAGGGGAGCTGGGTAAGATGCTCTTCAGAGAATCGACACCGGCTCGATTGACTGAAATGCTCTTTCTTCACTGGAGGATTCCGTGATTCTATGAATTGATCATGATGGTGTTTACTGGGGTGTAAAGCCATTAGAGAAGATGCTGATGGGGGTGTACTGAGGATGAGATTTTATTCACTTGTCTTCTTGGAAAATTGAGAACAGTTATCGCTGAACCAAGGAAGACTTAATGGGTTTTTTCAGGTTATGAAATGTTTGAACAAACTAAATAGGTGGAAAATTCCCTCTTTCAAGTAAGTAAACATCTGGATGTCAGGCATTCAATAGCTTTGATAAAACCTTGGAATGGCAAAGAAATGATGAGAACAGAATCGTTGTCACTCCAAGAATCTGTTTTTCAAAATATTTGGAAAGGCACATTTGGTGACATACAAGGAATAAATTTCACAAGGAGAGAGACAGCGTGTGGCTAGGTAAAGGTGTGGGGTTGGGGTGTAGTCAGTCGGAAGTTGCGGGAAACAATGTCTCAGTTGGTTGAATTTACATGTGAAGAAATTTCTTTAATGTGTGCAGCTGAATAAGATTCGCTTCCAAAAACTCTGCATTTTGAAAGATTTGGCATAATTTTCCACCCAAAGCATTGTAAATGGAACTGAGTGGATTTTTATTAATTGTGAAGGGAAGATATTACATAATGAATAGGAAGTGACCAGTTGCTTGGAAATCGACTTCCTGCTTTCATCACATGCGTTAAGGATGTGAGAACAAACACCATGATATTTGGTCCATTTAATACTCGGTGAAATCTGCCAAAGCAACAAGCAACAAAACTGGTGTGTTTTCTTTTGCATGTTAACCCTCTGTTTTTCTAAGCAGTATTTTCCTTAAGCTGAAATTAAGCCAGAGCAAATTTGAATACAACATTTATCATTCCAATGAGATATATCTAATTCACTTCTGATTATTACAATGAAACTTGTGAGGTTTCAGCAAAATTGAAATGAAACGAACAAATCAGCATTTCTTGCGGTTGAATCCAATTCAGGTTCAGCCATATGAGAAAGGCCATTGAGCAACAACATTGCCTTTAGTTCACTCGCCATGGCTGCTTCTTCACGTGAAAGAGAAAGTGACTGAAGAAATTATGTGCCAAATGTAGGTGTAAATATGACGGAAAATTCTTGTCCTGTTTCATTCTGACTCAATTCTGACTCAGAATGTATCAATGACAGCTATTCATTCTGACCAGCTTGGCTATTTATTGGAATTTGCTGTTATTATAATTCTAGTGAAAGCTGAAACACAATGGTGTGGATTCGATTCCGCTCTGGAACTTTCTCATCCATGACTTTCACCACATGTAACCTGATGAGATCACAGGTCACCCCACTACAAAATGTGCAGAGGAGACCGAGAGATTATGGTGGTGGGTTATTACACCGCTGTGCTCCACATTCACGGGTTCGAGTCACACTCTGGTTGCTAACTTTACGCACCACTCTAGCAGTTTTCCTTTGCACCTCACACTCTGTTATACACTGGATCGAGAATCTTGTTCTTGCCCTTCACTGCACAGGAGATTCACAAATAATCGACACCACATTAAAGTTGAAATGAAGAGTGAGAGAAGTCATTCTATTCAATTGTAGATTAAATTGGTGTAATGAGAAGGAACACATTTTTCTTTCTGCCCTACATTCCATCTTGTCTTTCTATGAATTTACATCGAAACAAAGAGAAAAAAATAACAAGAGATCGGGCGCACAAGTTTATCCAGTGGGCTTGTTCATGAGTATTTTAACCTAATACTTCACACAATGATCTGATCAGTATTTCAAACAGTCACTCGGAATTGAAACCACAGAACATTTCTCCAATGAAACAAACCTTTCATTCTTACACCAATTTCTGCTGTGTGTGAATCATACAACGATCCATCGGCCAGCGTGATCACTGACTTGCCAACTGTATAAGATCTAGCAACTTCCTTCAGCAATCATTAGCTTCTGTACACAACCACCTGTGCTGGGGCCCAGTGTCATTTGTTGCCCCCAGGTCACAGCACATTTCTTTTTCCTGTGTTTATGAGCTCTGTTCCTGATCTGTCTGATCTGTTTAATAAACCTTTCCTGTCACTTCATCCCATCCCCCCCAATTCTGAACCTATGAATAAAATAAGGCCTTAGACGAAATTTTTTAACCAAGTGGAAATATGCTATTCAGCCCAAGGAGTCTGCTCAACCATTCATGGTTGTTCTGCTTTGGAGATGCCAATGTTGGACTAGGTTAAAAATCACACAACACCAGGTTATAGTCGAACAGGTTTACTTGGAAGCACTAGCTTTCTGAGCGATGCTCCTTCATCAGGTGATAGTCACCTGACTATCACCTGATGAAGGAGCGTCGCTCCGAAAGCTAATGTGCTTACAATTAAACCTGTTGGAATATAACCTAGTGTTGTGTGATTTTTAACATAGTTGATCTGATAATCTTGAATTCCTTTCTGCTCACTTAGGTCGATAAAGTGTCATCATCTTTCTGATTAACTATCTGGCACAGTTTGAAAGTACCCAACCACACAGTCTCAACAGCGGTTATTGGTAAATGCCACAGATTCTTTAACTCCTGATCAAAGAAATTACTCCTCATTTCTGAATTAAATGGGCAATATCTAATTCTGAGATTATGTCCTCTGGTGCTCTCCTCAGAGCACAGGGCAAGCCACCAGCCCGTATCTACCCTGTCAAGATTCCACGAATATTGAACATTTATAATTGTTATTATGTGATTATAAAGTTCCCTTCCTCCTCCTTTGTTTGAAGGAGAATAATCCCAGCCTCACCAATCATTTCACGATGTTCTACTGTATTCAGAGTTAGCAACATGTTAGTAAGTCTGTGCTGTCCCTTACATATTATTAAGACAGGTGGAGAAATTTCGACCAGAAACGGGTTGAAATTTCAGGCACAGATGGGAATTGGAACTTGAAATCAGAAAGCGATTAGAATCGGATTGACCCACAGAAGGACCAAATACAGCGAAGATAACTCTGACAAATGAGAATCTAATCATATTCGATTGACATTTAATGACTTCAATGTAACTGAATTCCTCCGTGTTATCGTCCTGGGAGTTAGTAATTAGGAAAAATGGAACCTGACCATCCATATAAAGAAGTTGACGACAAAAACCTGTCCGTGGGTCGACTTTGTTTGATTATTAACTCAACTCTTGTCTTCGTGAAGCCTACATCGTCCGCAACGCACAAGTAAGATGTGTAACAGAACTCTCTCCATTTGCCGAGGTGGGTGCAGCTTCAATACCACTGAAGGAACTGGGCACCCTCCACGACAATGCAGTCACTTAACTGTACATTGTTCAAAACCTGAATATTTATTCCCTTAACTGTTAAGGCACAATTGCAGCAGAGTGCACCACATAGAAGATTCACTGGAGTAAGTCATCCAGGTTTTGTTGACAGATCCTTCAAAGCTCAAAAACTGTCCCGACCATAAGGACAAGGTTGAAGATGCACTGAACCTTCACCATTTGCAAATTACCGTCCAAGGCACATACCAGCATGACTTGGAGAGGAATCAGTGGTAAATTCATTGAGTGGTGAAGTAGTTTGATGGGCAAAGATTTATACTTCAGCCCTCTATCTTTCACATTTCAATTTTTAGAAATGTAGAATATTGCATGGAGCAGACTTGTGCTCATTCCTTTAGTTGTTTCCTAAACTGGCGGTTGCTAAAGATCGAATATCATCCACACTCTGTGGTCAACAATAGAAAATATACAAAAACCTCTCGAACAACTGATCTTCCTTTCCCTGTCTTCAGGGATCTGTGACTGCCCATTCCAAGATCTCTTTGTTCCTGTTCACCACTCAGAATCCTCACTGTTATTGTTACAACTCTCCAAATTCACCACCACTCATTGGTCTGGATTCAATTCCATTCACCATTTTGCCTTTCCACCTGAAGGATACATCCCTGCGGTCCCTGACATTATTCATCAGAGTCAACTACAAGACGATGTATCATCAGTAAACTTCTAAATCATGACTCCTAATAAAAAAGTTTGAATTATTGATCTACATCAGGAAACAGTGGTACTTCACTGGGAAAAAGCATCCAAACATGGTTCCTTGCTGCATGGGATGAACAACTGCCATGTTCCAATCTCCAAGGGTTGCTATCTCACCACTACATTTGCAGATGACACAAAGATTGGTGGAGTAACCAGAAAACATAGGTGACTGTCAAAGAATGAAGGGGAATATAGACAGAAGACTTGAGCAGAGAAGTTGCAAATGGTGTTCTATCCAAGCAAATGTGAGGTGATGATTTGGGGAAGTCTAATTCCAGAGCCAAGTATATAGTAAACGGAAGAGCCTCGGGTAAACTTGATGAGAAGAGAGATCTGGGAGTTCAGGTCCTTTGTACCATGAAGGTGACTGCACAGGTGGATAGAGTGGTCAAAAAATCATATGGTATGCTTGCCTTCACCGGATAGGGCATTAAGAATAAGAGCAGGCAAGTCCTGCTAAAATTGTACAAGAGTTTGTTTCGGCCGCGTTTAGAATACTCTGTACAGTTCTGGTCGCCAAATTACCAAAATTACGTGGACGTTTAGGAGAGAATGCGGAGAAGGTTTATGCATATGTTGCCTGGTATGGAAGATGCAAGCTCTGAAGAGTGGTTGAGTAGATTACTTCTGCTTTCATTAGAAAAAAGAGATTGAGGGGACCTGATTGAGGTCTACAATATCATGAAGGGTACAAACAGGGTGGATAGAGATAAGCTTTTTCCCAAGATGAGTGATTCAATAATGAGGGGTAATGCGTTCAATGAGAGAGGTGAAACTTTTAAGGGAGATAGACATGGAAAGTACTTTTCACAGAGGGTGGTAGGTGCTGGAATGCGTTGCCAGCAGAGGTAGTAGAGGCAGGCATGGTAGATTCATTTCAGGTGTGCCTGGACAGATGCTTGAGTAAATCAGAAGCAGAGGGATACGGATGCTTAGAAATTGGGCGAAATGTTTAGATAGTTGATTTGGACCGGCTCAGGCTCGGCTGTCCAAAGGGCTTGATCCTGAGCTGCACATTTTCTGAATACTTTGTTCTTCTTTGTTCTCTACACTACCAATTGTGGATTACAGTTGAATTAGTGTTTCTTCTGCAATCATAATTACTTATGCGAGGTAAATGAACTCACACCAGTGTTCAATTGTTTCAACCAAGAGCTGAGTCAACAAGAATAAAACCTATATGAAGGAAATATATAATTGTTTTCATACTAGTTAAAATGTGCATACAAGAATGAAAGGTGTCTGCAAACAATGGCATATGGCACAGACAAATAGATAAGGTGCTGTGAGGGTGTAGGTTAAGCCAGATATGCTTGTACAAGCAATAGTTATCAGCATTTGTTTCCCATTTTTGCAAAAACTAAAAACAAACCCCAATTAAAAGGCAGTAAGGTTCAATATGGTTGTGGAAAGGGAGGAAATGTCACAAGTGGGGGAAATAAATCGCAGTGAAGGAGGATATACCTAACAGTTGACCACAGCGAGGATGTGGTGAAAAGGCCAAGTAAAACCTGCACTTTGTTATGCACAAGGCCGGGTAAGGCAAGAGAAAAACAATAGTAATGGGCACCTGGTTTGGAGTAGTGAATCCTCTGTACTTGCTAAACTCTGCGAGTCTATTTCAGGCACGACGCTTGCAATCGTGTAATAATTATACTGATTTCTTCAGATCTTGTCTCGCATTGAAATTATTGAAGTGAGTGGGCTTAGTTTCTCACAATTGGAGAATCGTCCGGGATATTCTTCCATCGCCGGGGGGAGTGGCTGTCCCTGGACACTGGGAAGATGCCTCCCATTCACAATTGACGAACTGTTTCTTGTCCCAGTTTTGTCCGCTCCCTTGGGCGACTGGAACGAATCCCACAAGAGAGACATCTGAATCAGGCAGTGAAAGAAGTTCGATAAAAAAAATATGGAAAAAAAGGGGCCAGGCAAGTCTGTGCATAGATCAACGTCAGAAAACTGACTTTTAAGTATTAACTTGGTGGCCGGGAAAAGGGGTATTTAATCGCTGAAGGACTGGTGAGGGCCCCGAGAAATGGGGAGGTCGGGGGGGGGGGGGGGGGGGAGGCAGAGTAAGTCGAACTGTTACGGAGTAAAGGAAGAAAAAGTCCCTAGTAACATTCCTCCTGAAAGTCAGTTGGGGAGGATGTTGAGGGAATGGATAAGTAAAAAATGTACAAGGGATAAAGATAAAAAGAAAATGATTAAATATTGTTGTTTAGTTTGGACCAATCTGAGTTGGGCTGAGTTAATGTCTATTTTGAATGTCCTATTTACTGGGGAAGAAAGGGGACTTATACCAGGAGCAGCCAAAGAACCAATCCTTATCCAGATGTCATCTGGCCAAAGTATGGTTCAGACGAGGATTGGGTATGTCAGTATTTAGATTTCTATGTGAATAAAAAACAAACTTTTAATCACGAAGAGGTGGACTATGCGTCCTGTTGGAAGGGCAGTTTGGGAATGATCGTAGTAAAGACAAAGGATTCCCCCTCTGTCCCACCCAGTCCCTGAGATCCTTTTTCATGTTTGCACTCCCGCCCCCCGTACCATAAAATCAGATTAGGTGAAAATGAGGGAGGAGAGACAGACAGACAGACAGGGACAGGGAACGGATGATCCACAAGAGGAGAACGAAGGGGCGGTGGACGGGGATGTTGTTGCTCCCGACCATCAATCCGCAGCAAAAGAAAGGGGTGATAAAGTAGATGTAGAGGAGGCCTCTGGATTATCGAAACGAAAGTCTAAGGGGCAAAAACAAAAACAAAGAAGGGGAAGAATATAAAGACTTATCCCCTTCGGGAGGTACCAATACGGGACAAAGAGATTGGGTATGTAAGTGCCCTCTTCACCAGTAGGGAGGTGAGAATATTTAAAAAGGAGATGAAGGTTCTGGTTGAGGATCCGGTAGGGTTGTCTGAACAAATTGATCAATTCATGGGGCCCAGTCTGGATACGTGGGCTGAGTTAATGTCTATTTTGAATGTCCTATTTACTGGGGCAGAAAGGGGACTTATACCAGGAGCAGCCATTAAAGTATGGGACAGGGAACTTCCCAATGGGGATGGGGATACTGGACAGGGAGAGACGGAGTTTCCCCTCAGAGACAACCAGTGGGAAAATCAAAACCCGGAGCATAGGGAAGAAATGATGGAATTGAAAGACCTGATTCTAAAAGGAATAAGAGAGGCACTTCCGAAGTCGCAGAATTTGACTAAAGCCTTTGAAGCTAAAGAGGAGAAAGATGAGACACCCTCAGCTTCCTTGCAAAGATTCAGAGATTCAATGCGCGAATACTCTGGAATGAACCGTGAGGACCCAATGGCACAGGGTCTTTTGAAAGGATATTTTGTGACAAAGGCATGGCCAGACACAGAGAAAGATACTGAAGAGAGAAGGGAGGAATGAAACACCATTAGATGAATTGTTAAGAGACTCACAGAAAGTGTTTGCAAAGAGAGAGGATGAGAGACAAAAACAGAAGGCAAAAATGATGGTAGCTACGATTGATGATGTAGTTAGGAAAAGAATGGAAACAAAAGTGAGCAACCGGAGCGGTGGGTGGCATAATGTTAGAAAGAGAGGAAGAGGGACAGGGAGAGGGAGAGGACAAGGGGAAACATTTGATAGATGGTTCGAGCGACAGGGGCAGAGATGGAAGTCTCCACAGGCAGGATGCTATTATTGCAGAAAATTGGGCATTTTAAGCGGGAGTGTCCTGATCTTCGAATGGAAGAAAGGGCAATTCCACTTAGGAATTTTGATGAAGAATAGGGGTGTCAGGGGTTCCTGCTCCCGGGGAGCCACCAGGAACCCTTAATCAACTTGAAGATGGGACACTGTGGGGAAGAGGTCGTCTTCTGAGTAGATACGGGGGTAGCACGGCCATCGCTGAATTTTACATCAAAGAAAGTAGGAATGTCAACACAGTCAATTACTGTTTCCGGCATAAAAGGGAAAGGATTTACTGTTGTAGTATTTGAACCTATGATGACAGAAGTTCCGAAGAATACAGTCACAGGGGAACTGTTGTATATCCCTGATATAGGAAGTAACTTACTAGGGAGAGATTTAATTATCCTCTTAGGACTGGAAATTTGAATTCAGGAAAAGAATCAGTTGTACAAATGGCAATGTTGACAGAAGATGTGGAAAGGGAGATAAACCCTATTATATGGGCTAGAGAAGGGAATCGTGGAAAAATACAGATCCGTCCCCTTGAAATAAGTTTAAAAAGGAAAGGGGACGTTGTTTATGAGCGACAAGATCCCATTTCCATAGAAGGTAAACGAAGACTGCAGCCAGTATTGGAGGGGCTAGAGATGGACTGTTGGAGCCATGTATGTCTCCTTATAATATCCTAATTCTACCAGTGCGAAAATCCGATCGAACTTATCGATTGGTGCAGGATTTCAGAACATTAAATCGAATAGAACAGATCAGGCACCCAGTGGTGCCAAATACGCTATTAAGTAAGATCCCTAATGACCACAAATGGTTTAGTGTGATACATTTAAAGGATGCCTTTTGGGCTTGTCCCATAGCGGAGGAAAGTAGGAATTTTTTGCCTTTGAATGGGAAGATCCCAAGACAGGACGGAAACAGCAATACCGGTGGGCCGTGCTCCCCCAAGGGTTTACGGAATCCCCGAATTTATTTGGACAGATGTTAGTACAAATATTGGAGAAAGTTAGCAGTCCCAAGGGAACTACCCTGTTGCAGGATGTAGACGACCTTTTAGTAACAGGAAAGAGAAGAGAAAGAGTAGTAGAATCCACTAAAATAAATTGAATTTCCTGGGTCAGCAGGGACTGCGAGTATCTAAAAACAAACTACAATATATGGATCGAGAAGTGAAATACTTGGGACATTTAGTTTGTGAGGGAAAGCGAAAGATAAGCCTGGAAAGTTTAGAGGGAATACTGGGGATTCCACTGCCCAGGACCAAATGGGAATGACGTAATTATTTTGGTTTAACGGGATATTGCAGATTGTGGATTGATTCTTATGCTCAAAAGATGAATAAAGTATATCTCAAACTATTAGAGGAGGAAGCAAAGTGTCTGAGTTGGGAAGAAGAGGAAAAAGAACTATTTAAGAATTCAAAAGAGATCTGATCCATGCCACCATGTTAGCTTTACCTTCTCTAGATAAACCTTTCCACCTCTTTGCTATCGCACATAAGGGAGCGGCTTTGGGAGTATTAACCCAGAGGTAGGGAGGAATGAAAAAGCCAGGAGCATATTTTTCGAAGCTATTGGATCCAGTATCCCGGGGGTGGCCTGAGTGTGTGCAGACCGTGGCTGCCACTGCACTGTTGGTGGAGGAAAGCAGAAATCTTACATTTGGAGGAGCCCTAATAGTAAGCACCCCACACCAAGTGAGAACGATCCTAAACCAAAAAGCTCGGCGATGGTTGACAGACTCGCGGGTTCTGAAATATGAGGCAATATTAACAGAAAAGGATGATCTAGTGTTGGTCACGGACAATTGTTTAAATCCAGCTGCCTTTCTTTGGAAAGGGGAAGGAGACTCTCCTCAGAATCCAGGGCACTTGAGATTATAGAATACCAAACTAAGGTCTGCATGGACCTGAGAGATGTTCCGCTTCATGCAGGGGTTAGACCTTTTATAGACGGATCATCCCGGGTGACTGAAGTGAAAAGAAATAATGAGGATGCAGTTGTAGATGGGACGAAAGATGGTGTGGTGGAGGCAGGAAGGTGGCCAAATGGGTGGTCAGCTCAGACCTGCGACCTCTACGCATTGGAAAGAGCCCTTAGGGCGTTAGAAAATAAAGAGGGAGCAGCATACAGTGACTCTAAATATGCATTTGGTGTTGTGCGCACTTTTGGAAAGATATGGCAGGGAAGAGGACTGATCAATAGTCGGGGGAAGGAATTAGTACATGACGAGTTGATTAAATGGGTCTTGGAGTCCCTATTACTCCCGCGAGAAATAGTGGCAGTGCATGTAAATGGTCATCAGAAAGGAAATGAACCAGAAGTTATGGGGAATAGATTAGCTGATGAAGTGGCTAAGGAAGTTGGCCTGGACACACAAGGAGTGCTGATTCATTCCCTAATACCTACTGTCCCTGATCCCCGGCAAGCTCCTATATTTACTGAAAGAGAAGAAAACAGAATTGAAAGATTTTGGCCTGCAAAAAACAGCAGACGGGCAATGGATGTTCCCGGATGTTAAACAAAATGATGATGCGAAAAATTATGGCTGTCTTACACCAAGGCAGCCATTGGGGAGTACAAGTAACGTGTCTTTTAGTTCTTACAGAATATGGATGTAGAGAAATATATAGAATTGCTAACCAAATATGTGAGGGATGTAAAATATGCAGAAAGGTAAATAAGAAAGTCTAGAGAAAACAGACCCCAGGAGGAAGAGACCCTGGATTGAGACGCTTCCAGAGTATACAAGTAGATTATACTGAACTACCCAGAGTAGGAAGACTAAAATATATGCTGGTCTTAGGAGATTATCTATCTGGTTGGGTTGAGGCGTACCCCCTAGCTACTGCCATTGCGAGTGCGGTGTCTAAAACAATATTAGAGCACATAATTCCCCGATATGGGCCAGTGAACCGTATAGATTCCGACCAAGGAACTCACTTTACCTCTAAAGTGTTACAGGAGATAATGAAAGGGTTGGGAATTTACTGGGAGTTCCATGCTCCACGGCACCCACCATCATCGGGAAGGGTTGAGAGAATGAACCAAACACTCAATCGACAGCTCTCTAAATTGATAATAGAAACCAGACTCCCTTGGACCAAATGTTTACCAATAGCTCTCTTGCGAGTACAAACTGCCCCAAGGAAAGATTTGGGACTATCCCCTATGAAATCATATTTGGATTACCTTATCTGGGAACAAATGGAGAATTGACAATTCCCGAAACTAAAGACTTGTTCTAACGAAGTATATACTGTGCTTGTCCGCCTCTTTGTCTCTCCTCAGGAAACAGAGTTTATTGGCACAGACTCCGTGCCTTGAATCCACTATTCATCCCATCCGGCCGGGAGATTGGGTTTTAGTAAAATCCTGGACAGAGACTAAATTGCAGCCGGACTGGGAAGGGCCGTATCAGGATCCTTTGATTACCGAAACGACAAGAAGGACAGCGGAGAAAGGCTGGACTCACTACACTCGGATCATAGGGCCAGTGGACCCTCCCGTGGACGAAGAAGTCTGGACAGCCGAATCAACGCAAGACCCACTGAAACTCAGGCTGAAGAGACTTTGAGTAACTGATTATACAGTGGCGACGTGAGCGCGGGATTATTTCTGCAGGATTGTGTATTAAGTTTTTTTGAGATTCAGCACAATTTTTAGAATGCTGGGAATGCTTAGCGTTATGATGCTAGCTCTCTTACTGTTGGGATTTTGTCAAATATAATTTTCATATGTGTTATTAACCGTGCGTGAGTCTGGTAATCCACAAGAAATAGACGCTGATGCATGCAGTTTAGTAAATTCTGGGGATTGAGATAATCAGAGACAGTACCGCAGCTCAGAGATTTATCTTAAGTCCATTGGGGATTGTACTTGGTATAATGGTCTTGTCACAATACATAGAGCCAACTTCCGATCACCTCTCGATTGTCCCGATAAAAAGAGTAACCCAATATACCTAATGATAAAGAAAACCACATGGCACAAAGCAATTCTCGGGGTGGGGGGGGCATCTATGAGGTACAATTAGCTGAAACATTTGGGATAGAAATATAAGCAAATGGAAAGGATTTCTCGGGCTGTTGATTTCAAATTCGTGTAGGACAAGGAAAATGGGCAGAACTATTAGACAATAAGGTACAACCTTTCACCCCTCCCGATGATCCTACAGTAGAGATAATTATAGAGATAAAGGACTTGAAAAAGACCATCGAAATAGAAACTGGATACGGGGATGCAAATGCCTGGGTTGAATGGGTAAAGTATACTGTAAAAAGTCTGAATAAGAGCAATTGCTATGCATGTGCCTCCGGTAGAACAGTGGCCCAGGTGGTTCCCTTTCCGCTCGGGTGGAAGCGAGACAGGAAGGGCATGAAATGTATAATAGCCCTGTAACAGGATAAGACTACATGGAATGATGGGAATTGTACCTCCCTATCTCTGATGTTCGCTCCCTTGAAGAAGAAAGATTCAAAAGCATCCCCCCCCGCCCACGTTTTCAGCTGCAGTCGGAAATCACACGACGTGTGTGCGGAGACAAGGTCAAATCGGTCTAGAGATTTGGGGGAGCTGAAAGTATGTACAGAGATTAAGAATGTCACCGAAATGGACAAGGGAGGGAACTACTCAGCACTAAAGGCTCCCCAAGCGAATCTGTGGTGGCACTGTGGAGGCAAATTATTGAGACCCACCCTACCACCGGATTGGAGAGGGATATGTGCAATTGTACAATTGGTAATTCCATTTACCCTGGCATTTGAGAAGGAAAAGATAATGGGGGAAAAGGGAAGGAGTAAGAGATCACTGTTAGACTTCTTTCAATGACAGGATTTATCTCGATTCTGGAGGAGTCCCTAGGCGTGTACATGATGAGTTCAAGGCTCGTAATCAGATTGCAGAAGGCTTTGAGTCAGCACTCTTTTGGTGGGTAACAATTAATAAAAATGTAGATTGGATACATTTCATTTTCTATAATCAACAGCGATTTATAAATTATACAAAAGATGCAGTTAAAGGAATATCAGAACAGCTTGATGTGACAAGTAGGATGGCATGGGAAAACAGAATGGCCCTTGATATGAGTTTAGAAAAAAGTGTGTGTGTGTGTGTGTGAGAGAGAGAGAGATGTTAGGAGGAAGCTGTTGCATCTTTATTCCTAATAACATTGCACCTGATGGTTCAATTACTCGGGCGTTAAGGGGATTGACTATCTTAGCAGAGGAACTGGCTGAGAATTCAGGAGTAGACACATCTCTAACGGGATGGCGTGAATTATGGTTTGGAAAATGGAAGGGGGTGGTGGTTTCCATCCTTACTTCCCTGATAGTAGTAGTCGGGGTATTGGTAGCCATTGGCTGTTTTATCATGCCCTGTATACGAGGACTCACCCAAAGACTGATTCAGACAGCCTTAATAAAACAGATACCCCTAAAATGAAATCAGGCAGAGGAACTTTATCGACTAAGTAATGAGGGGATGAGTGAGACCAAGATGGATGAAATATCCAGAGTGATGCTTGCGAATTTTGGGGGCAATGCTTAAAAGAAAAATGCAGAAGATAACAAATGGTAATTAAAGAAAAAGAGGTAAGTTTTGGGATATAGGTAAAGTAGTGTCACCTCTGCAATCATCATTATTTATACAAGGTTTATGCACTCACACCAGTGTATAATCGTTTCAACCAAGAGCTGAGTCAACAAGAATGAAAACTATGTGAAAGAAATATATAATTGTTTTTGTATTAGCTAAAATGTGCATATAAGAATGAAACGTGCCTGCAAACAATGGTAGATGTTACAGTCAACGAGATAAGGTGCTGTGTGGATGTAGGTTAAGCAAGATTTGCTTGTACAAACAGTAGTTATAAGCATCTGTTTCCCACTTTTGCAAAAACACAATAACAAACCCCAATTAAAAGGTCATTAGGAGCAATATGGTTGGGGAAAGGGAGGAAATGTCACAAGTGGGGGATTTAGATAGTAGTGATGGAGGATATACCTAACAACGGACCACAGCAGGATGTGGTGAAATGGCCAAGTAAAACTTGTAATTTGTTAAGCACAAGGCCGAATAAGGCAAGCGAGAAACAACAGTAATGGGCTCCGGGTTTGGAGTAGTGAGTCCTATATAAGGTATGTACTTGCTAAACTCTGTGTGCCTTATTCCAGGCACCACGCTTGCAAGCATCTAATAAACAAACTGATTGCTTCAGATCTTGTCTTGGGCTGAAATTATTGCAGTGAGTGAGCTTTGATTCTCACAGTCTGTAATTTAAATTTACAGTGCTTTCTGTTCTCTCACGTTCTCATATTAATTTCTCCTCGTTTTCTTCTTAACTTTGAGACAAATCTCAAAATTCCGGGCACAATAAAAGCGATATGAATTCTAAATTAGTATCTGGACAAGAGAACCAATGAACAGCTACATAGACCTCTTGAACATGGGGGCTGGGCATTGAGAACAGACGATCAGTGGTTAGCACTCGTGTCTTACAGTGATATGCGCTTGGGTTTGATTCCATCCTCGGTCACATGTTTGTGTTGAGTTTGCATGTTCTGGTTTTCTCCCACAATCCAAAGATATGCAGGTTAGGTAAATTGGCCAGGCTAAGCTGCACTTTCTTTTCAGGGATATGTAGGCTATGTGCATTAGTCAGGGGAAAATATCCAGTAATCTGAGAGCAGAATGGTGCTGAGTGGATTATTCTTTTCAACGTCAATGTAGACTTGTTGGGCCAAATGGCCTGTTCCCACACAGTAGGGATTCCACAGACTTCGAATTGTGTTTTGCTAAACAAAACAGACAATTTTTTTTAAATGTTGCATTTAAAACTTATCTTTAACTGTCAATTGTCAATATGTAAAATATCTCAATGTTACTCAAATCAATGTTCAAACAAAACACTGCACATAAAGCCACACAAAGATCTTCATGACCATCTAATTACTGTTTAGTGGAATAATCGCAGTAAATATCTTACTGTTTCTGAGATCAATCCCCACGATCACAGTAAGGATCTGGTTATCATTCCCTTCAATAAATGCAATCGTTGTCCTCTGGAATTTCAGTTCAGTCGTTATACACCACACTGCTTGTGCAAAGCATGGTTATTCTTTATTATGAAGGGCCAAGGGTTCGAACGGCAAGAGATGTTGTTCGATCTGATTGGATGCATGTTCTCAAACAAGTTTTCACTATAAATATTGCAAAAAATGTGTTTATTTGGTCTTGTTCAACTGCTGATGCTAACATTTTCAGTTCATGTTCATTCAGCAAATTTGGAGAAAGTGAGGAAAGCTGTGGTGTTGCAAAAGTGCAGGCACATTCAAAGAGCAGGAGTATCGAAAAGATTCCTGATGAAGGGCTTATGCCCAAAACGTCGATTCTGCTTCTCTTTGAATGCTGCCTGATCTGCTGTGCTTTACCGGCACAACGCTCTTGCTATTAGAAATATTTGAATAAATATTCAGAGACAATACTAAAAGTTACCTCTGTCAATTTAATTTACTGTGCTTTCTATTCACTGAAGTTTTCATGTTAGTTGCCTCTCTTTTTCTTATTAAATCTGATCCAAATTTCAAAATACAGAACACATTAAAATTCACATGAAGTATAAATTTGCATTCTCGACAAGAAAACCAATGGAAGGCGATATAGAATTCTTGAACAGCCTACACATTTGAATGAAAAAGATATTCTTTTAAAACATGTTTCCACGTCTGTATCTTTTTTCTCAATTCAATAATCCTGCAAGTAGTTTATAATTGCCAGTTGATCTCTCTGAATGAGTACCTAATCAATGTCAATGTAACAGCTGAAACATTAACAAAAGATTGATAACTGGGTGTAAACGACCTTATACGAAGCCAACAAATGTTTGGTATTTACTAGAATTCCACCAGAAAACATTCTTGAATCATAATATAAGAAGTGAGATATGTGAGAGATGTGCAAACCTTATTTTTAAATGAACAAACTCCAATATTTTCAAAGCATTTCAATCTTACGGTCAAAATGAACAGGTGAATGGAAAAATAAAAACAAGTTTCTGACAATTCATAAACTGAACAAGAATTACAAATTCACTTTGATCAAAGGACAGAGTAATATATAGATGAATCACAACATTTAGTTGCAAAGTAGATAATCAGCTGGCTGACAAGTAATAGGTGGTAGCATTTGTTAGTTTACTGAAGAAGATATCAACTTTATTTCAAAGTTATAGCACGAGAGAATAATGTTTAATGTGTTTCAATTTTTTGGACTTGCCCCTTTGCAACAAAAAAAGATCAGTCTCATTACTTAGACATCGTAATCTTTAATTCTTCAACATTTTCAAATATTCTCCAGGAACTTATAAGCAACAGAATTAGATACAGGTATCCCCACTATCCGACAGTAGAGCGTTATTATGAAACCTTACATAAACTGAAAAGGCGTAGATTGAAGAAACATCAATTTATATGGGAAAAACCTCCCGTTTTTGCGTAAAAGTGAGAATCCTCTTTCGATTTCTTTCTGTTAGAGAAAAGAGGGACAGATGTAAGTCTTTTGTAAAAGCAAAGTGGCTAAAGTGAATTTTCCAACACATATTTCTTCGTAACCTGACACAAATAAGTTTCGGATTTTCTGATTATTGATATAAGAGATAAAAGCAGATCTAATGTTGGATTGAAAAGCAGTTCAATCTGTGCTGAGGCGCTCTCTAATCACCATGCAGATAGCTCTTAATATATTTCTGGTGAAGGCTTGATTTGAAACCTTCCCTTGTGTCTTGTAATAGAGACACTGCCACAGCTCCACAGGCTCCTTTCATAATGTTCCCAATCAGGACGGTAGGACTGCAATATTATGTTTAAAGTGGTTACACAAATGAAAACTAATCAGCTATTTATTGTAGTAATTCGAATGGGAATTAATTAGGTCGTTTCTGTGTGTAATGGACTGGAAATTAAACAATATTTTACAGTAACAAAAGAATAAATGAATGATAGTCTTAAATAAAGAGGAATCTCATGACAATTCTTTGAAAGACAAATTGACAAAACTGCGTGATCGTTGTACTTTAATTTTAAAAATGCATCAGTCATTCTATGTGAATATTCAGCCGAAAACATGTTCCCTTCCTTTCAACAATGTACAACTTCCACAATTTCAAAATGAACAGTCATTGATAAAGGAAGGAAGGAACAAGCAGATGTTAATTCTATTTTCTTCACATAAACGTGTGATTAATTTAAGTAAGTTTCAGATATGTAAAAAGGAATCTCTTATTGTGGTTCGAAATACAATAAACGTCAGCATGAAGTGAACTATAATCAAATCAATTCAACTGTGTTTTCTCAGTTAAAATAGCGTTTAATATTCAAAGTAGTCGAGTGATTGTACACTGCAATATATTTACATTAATTCAGTGCTGAGACCTAATTCCAACTTTTATACCCCTTATAGTGAAGCAAACTTGTGCCAGGAGTCTGAGTGGTAGGGGAGGTTTTTACTGAGTACTTTGCTTCAGTATTCACGAGTGAGTGGGACCTTGTTCCTTGTGAGGACAACGTGAAACAGGCTGATATGCTCGAACAGGTTGATGTTAAAACAGAGAATGTGCTGAAAATATTTAAAAATCATGGGGATAGATAAGTCCCAGAGAGGATATAACCTAGGTTGTTATGAGAAGGGATGCAAGTGATTACTGAGTTTTGGCAATGATCTTTGCATCCTCACTGTCCACTGGAGTCATACCAGATGATTGGAGTGTGGCAAAAGTTATTCCCTTATTCAAGAAAGGCAATTGAGATAATCCTGGGAATCATCGATGAGTCAGTCTTACATCAGTTGTGGGCAAATTATTGGAGAGGATTCTGAGAGACAGGATTTATGATTATTTGGAAAAGCATAGATTGATTAGAGATGATCAGTATGGCTTTGTGAGCGGCAGGTTATGCCTCACAAGCCTCATTGAATTCTTTGAGGTTGTGGCAAACACATTGGTGAGTACAGAGTAGTGGATGTGGTGTATAAGGATTTTAGCAAAGTGTTTGATAAGGTTCCCCATGGTAGGCTCATTTAGAAAGTAATGAGGCATGGGATATAGGGAACCCTGCCTGGTTAGATAATAAATTGGCTGACCCATAGAAGACAGCGTGAGATTAAATGGATAGTTTTCAGCTTGGTGCACGGTGACCAATGGTGTTCTGAAGGGATTAGTTCTGGGACCTCTGCTCTTTGTGATTTTTACAAATGACTTGGATGAGGAAGTGGAAGGTTGGGTTAGGAAGTTTGCCAATGACACGAGGGTTGGTGGAGTTGTGGATAGTGTGGAGGGCTTTTGTAGGTTGCTAGAGGACATTGACAGGATGCAGAGTGGACTGAGAAGTGGCAGATGGAGTTCAACCTGGGAAAATGTGAAGTTATTCATTTTGGAATTTCAAATTTGAATGCATATTTTCAGATTAAATGCAGGATTCTTGACAATGTGGACGAACAGAGGGATCGTGGGGTGCACATCCATACATCCCACTTAGCTGACTTCCAAGGTGATAGGATTATTAAGACGGTGCATAGTGTGTTGGTTTTCATAAGCGGGGAGATTGAGTTTAAGAGCCACGAGGTTATGCTGCAGCTCTATGGATCCCTGATGAGACTACACTTGGAATATTGTGTTCTGTTCTGATCACCTCATTAGACATAGGATGCGGAAGCTTTAGAAAGGTGCAGCTGAGATTTATCAAGATGTTGCCTGTAATGGAAGGCATGTCTTATGAATAAAGGTTGACAGAGCTGTGGCTTTGGTCATTGCAGTGAAAGAGATTACTTGATAGCTTTGTGTAGGATGATGAGAGGCATAGATAGAGTGGATAATGATAGACTTTTCCCTACAAAGTGGTATAATTTTATGATCAATGGGGGAAGTGTGGGGAGATGTCAGAGATAGTTTCTTTACAGATAGTGGTGAGTGTGTGGAATGCACTTCCAGTGGTGGTCATAGATTCAGATCCATCAGGGACATCTAAACGACTCTTGGATTGGCACATGGATGATAGTAAATGAAGGGCATGTTGGTTTGTTTGATCTTAGAGTAGGATAAAAGGTCGGAACAACATCGTGACCAAAGGGCCTGTACTGTACTGTACTGTTCTGCATTCTATGGATTGAAATGAGCAATTAATATATATTAGAAATATATAGATTTTCAAAATTCTATTAGTTTACTTACAAATAATGATAAATTTCATCTTGCTATTTGACTGTGCTATCTGCAAAAATGAACAGGAATTGTTGCAGGGAAAAGTAGGTTTTTCTAAATTTATAAGGCTGGGATTACACAGATCATTCAAATGAGCAAAAGTAATATTTTTAACAGTGCGCGTTTCATCAGAAATAATGGATTCTTGTGCAGGTGTGTTGATTGGAAATAAAACGGATTTTTATATTACTGTACAGGTACTAGGGAACATTGGATTAAATTCAAATATAAACTTCATTGTAGTTGTTAGCAAGACTAATCTAAGGCATTCTATAATTATTGTCATGTAAATGCCTTAACAATTACTGTTAGAATCCTGAAAAAAGGATATATTGGACCATTTTTCAAACAGTCAATAAATTATATTGTGAACCTCAGAATACTTGTTACCCAGACCAATTATTATGCAATTATTGTAATAGTAATGACTTGATAAATAATGCTAAAACCTTAACAGATAAATTGGTTCAATACTTTGTCAGCATGTTGCCCTGAAATTGATTGGATATTTTTTAAGATCGGTAAACTGAGGGACAAAATATAATAGCTCGCTTGATAGAATTGAAGGCAAAAATGTGACAGTGTTTATTGAACAGAATTGTTTTTGTTTAAAAATGCAGTTGATGCAAGAATAATATATTTTCCTCCATTGGTTTTCTTGTAGAGACATGTTTTTTTAATTGTCATGATTCAAGTTTGGGACACTTGTGTCAGAGTCTGCAAAGGGGAGAGTGAGAGAGAATGAAATTCTAAAAAAGCAGAAAGGATAGGAACTGGCGAGCAGAGGAGCTCTAACTGTAGTGTCTCACCCTGCTAACATCTTATTGGTTGAGCTGGAACGCAGACTAGTCAAGCAACAAGCTGACATAGTCATACGCACAGAATCATAGCTTACAATGTCCTAGACACCATCGTCACCATCCCTGTATGTCCTGGCCCACCGGCAGGACATGGATGTAACTGAAATGCTGCAACATGCAGGGTAATGGACTAAGATCTGCAGAATGTGATCAATGTGATTTATTTGACATTTCTCCAGAATATTAAACTCCATTCGAATTTGAAAAGTTAATAGCGTCATCAGACTTGAACTACAAATGCCAGAAAGAAATTATCAGAAAGCTACACCACACTTGACCAATCCTGGGTATGTGTTGGCTGTAATGGATCTCGAGGTAAAAAAACAATGACTGCAGATGCTGGAAACCTTATTCTTGATGAAGGGCTTTTGCCCGAAACGTCGATTTCGAAGCTCCTTGGATGCTGCCTGAACGGCTGTGGTCTTCCAGCACCACTAATCCAGAATATAATAGAACTCTCCAGGCTTTACAGCTTTTTGTACTCACCATTGAGAGCAAAAGATTCAGACTGATCTCTGCCCTCTCAGCTTTTATAATCTGTTTTTTAACATATTTCTTTGGCAGCTACACACCTTCTTTCCTTGTGTCTTTCCCAGCTCTAACTCCATTCCCCTTGGCCTTGAGGGACGACCATTTCTGCTGTTTAATCTCTCCTGCCTTCCCCCGTGTGACAGACTGTCTTTATGTCCTTGTCTCACCCCCACCTTGCTCACAACCTGTTAAATTTCTGATGGTTTCCAGACCTCTGTAACTTTCACCGCACCCCCTGGGTCAATGCCACGAGTTTTGAATTCTCTTCCTCCTGAGATAATCAGAACTTTTTCTGGTTGCAGTGTCCCCCAGATTTTATTTTGAAAAGCAGAGCATTTGTGTCAGGGTCAAGTATTTGTGAGCCATCATCAACAATTCCCAGCATTTGGATATAATTTGTGACCCTCCCACAGATGTGTAATGTTACTGGTTTGGCCATGCTAACATGGTCACAGTGTGCAATTTAGGTGGGTTGGGCTAGCCATGGCTAATGTGTGGTTATGAGGGTAAGGTGGGTGAGCAGGTCATTGCAGACTCGATGGGCCGAATAGACTCTTTCTGCATCCACGGGATTGTGATTCTAACTAGTTGTGATTGCTGTCATGTTTTCCTCATGCCAGGTTCATTCAACTCAGATACATATGCTTCCTTTATGATTCTGTGGGTGCTCACTCACTCATTTCCTTCAGTTTTACATCAATTTCACACTGTATGTGAGGGTGGGAATGGATTTGTAAACATAAATACTCCAACCAAAACCCCTCACAGGTCAGGAACTGTTTCTCCTACTTTGATCACTCACAAGGAAGAGGAAAATAAATTTTCAGTCACAAATCTTACAGGAACATAGCGGTTATTATCACCAGGAAAGGCTGAACAGCTCAAAACCCCTCAAGAAAAGAGAAGGCTCAGAGACAACCTGTTACAAGTAGAAAGCTTTGTGTCTGTGTTTTCAGAGATTTGAGGTTGAAATCATTGGGTTGGAAATATGTTTCATTGCCCCAAATCATCAAAGGTGCTGTCTAAATGTGCATCTTTCTTTCTATCTGTCTGAGTTCACAATCAGATGGACAGGTCAATGTCTGAGTGTCTTACCAAATCCCTGATTAAATCCACCTCCCCCACAATCTCAGGTGCCTCGCCACTCACTGGGTCATGGAGAAACTCTGCCGTTACAATGAGAACTGTCTTTGCTGTCACCGCTCCTCGTACTTATACCTAATCCTCACTTTCCTTCATTAAATCCCAGCAGCCTCTAGTCCACCCACATGGACATGTTGAAGAGCATGACAGGAGAATGGATTGAAACCGAGAGTTCAATAGCTAAAATGAAATAGGAAGAAGGAAATAAACGGTGATTGTGTATCCCAGGGGATCCAGACTCCAGGATTAGTCCTTGTGGGCATTCCCGCAGTAATACAAGACAACATTCCATGATGACAGTTAAACCCGGGTGGCAGGAGAGGGAGCCACTGAACATTAGCAGTTTTAGTTCAAACACAGGAGTTAGTCAGTCAGTCAGTCAGTCAGTCACATTGTCAGTCAGTAACAATGGACAGTTCGACATGGAAGTGAAGTGAGCAGTGAGGGGAAATGTTACCACAAGTTGACGATGGATAACTTTCATTGGAACAGGAGAAGGCCATTCAGCCCCATGACTTTGCTCTGCCATTCATGATGATCATAGCTGACGTGTGACCTAACGTACAATTTTCAAAACCCTCTAATTTCATCAATAAACTCCTCTGCAACACACAAGGTGAGTATTGGAAAACTAAACATCTGCAAATGCTGGGAAATCAGAAAAAAAAACAGAAATTGCTGGAAAATTTCAGCAGATCTGACAGCATCTGTGGAGAGTGAACCTTTCAGGACCAGTGACCAGTCAGGTGACCAGCTGCAGCTAACCATTCTGCCTGTTCTGGAACACTCTCTGGAACAGGTTCTGGTGTGCGATTGTCAATAATAACTGAGAGAAACAGGAGGACGGACTCAATCAGAATAAGGAATTCACGTAACCCTCCCAGTGGGACACTCACCGACACAGTCACACTGCGGAGAGGCCATTCACCTGCTCCACGTATGGGAGGGGATTTACTCAATCTTACAATCTGCTGAGGCACCAGAGATAGCACAGTGGATTTTGACCCTTCACCTGCTCCATGTGTGAGAAAGGATTCATTCAAATCTCTCACCTGCTGAGACATTAGTGCATTCCACCAGGGAGAGGCCATTCACCTGCTCAGTGTGTGGGAAAGGATTCACTCAGTCCTCTGACCTGCTTAAAACACTAGCGAGCTCACTCTGGAGAATGATCATTCACTTGTTCCCAGTGTGGGGGGAGATTCACTCAAATTCAGCACCTGCGGAGTCCCCAGTGAGCCCACACAGGGGGAGAGGACATTCAGATGGTCAGTGTGGGAGAAGGGATTCAGTGATTCATCCTGCCCCCTGAGACCCCAGTGAGCCCACACACGGGGAAGAGGACATTCAGGTGGTCAGTGTGGGAGCAGGGATTCAGTGATTCATCCCTCCTGCTGAGACCTCAAGGAGCCCACACAGGGGAGAGGCCATTCAGATGCTTAGTGTGGGAGAAGGGATTCAGTGATTCATCCTGCCCCCAAGACTCCAACGGGTTCACTCTGGGTAGGAGCTGTTCACCCCTCTGTGTGACAAGGGATTTGCTGCGTCTTCAACACGATTGAGAGCCCAGTGAGTGCTCACAGGGAAGTGGTCATCCCCCTGCTCCGTGTGGGCTGCAGGACTCTGATTCTGATGTTACTGTCAATCAGAGTCAGGAGTGGACCTTGTACATGATGACACTGCTGGAGTATTGATGTTGTTGTTAACCACATTAACTGGGCTGGAGGTGACTGAACTTACATTGCCACTTTCTGAACCTCAGGATTTCTCTCTGGGCAGTAAGTCTCCACAAACAGCACTGTGACAATGAGCAGGGATCATCTGTTTTGATCTAAATTGTGACTAGCACAGCTGCTTCACAGCATCAGGTACAAGGTTGGAGTCCAGCCTTGGTCAACGGCCTGTGTGGAGTTCCCACATTCTCCCCAGGATAGTGTGGGTCCCCCCGAGGTGCTCTAGTTTCCTCCCACAGCCCAAAGATGTGCAGGTTAGGTGGATCAGTCGTGCTAAATTGTCCACAGTATCCAGGATTGTGCAGACTAGGTGGATCAGCCATGGGAAATGCAGTGTTACAGTGATAGAGTGCTCTGGGCGTGATGTTCTTTTGATGGTCGCTGGGGTTTGATGGGCCGATGCTCTCCTTCCACACTGTAGGGATTTTATTCTATGATTGAGCATAAAGGCTACACAGCAGGGTGTCCTTAGAGAAGTAGCATGTAGTGTGGATCAATGCTCTCGATGCCTTTAGATAGAGGTGGGCACCGCAGGGGATACAGTACTTCATCTCCACCGCTGCCCCCTCCCCACAACTCTACTTTGATTTAGTCCCTTCTCACTCTGTCCCTTGTAATGGTTTGCTTGGCCCGTAATGGGCTTTGTTTGGAAATATTCAATTGGTTACACAAATGGTTTACTGCTGGTGATTATATGTCTCGACTAGAGTGGTGCTGGAAAAGCACAGCAGATCAGGCAGGATCCGAGGAGCTGGAAAATCAACGTTTTGGCGAGAGGCCATTTCCAGCACCACCCTAATCTAGGCTCTGGTTTCCAACATCTGCAGTCCTCACTTTTGCACTGCTGGAGATTATAGGTTAACCAAAAGCAAAATGGCGTAATGATAATTTTGATGGTGGGAAGGTTGTTGTGCTCACATTTCTGGGTCAGAGAAATAGGGACAAAGTACGCTTCACACCTCACAGAATGACAATTGAAAAGCAGTTAAATCAAACCGAAGGTTCAGACAGGGAGGGAATATTTCCCTGGAGTTTAAGTAGCTGGAAAGTGATGGTGTCTGGGAATAGACAGGATTTTGTTTAACAGGAGGTTGAAAGCTTTAAAACTGTTATATTCAGACAGTTGACGTTATTTTCTTTAATTTTATTTGCTGTGCAAAAACTTTTGCAACATTTTAAAGCCAAAATTTAGAAACCTTGTGTTAAAGATAAATGTTAAATAAAATCCATCAAACCATCCCTCACTGAAAACTGTTGTGGAAGTGCAATCGCCTGGAGAATCCCTGCCCACTTCTTCCTACACGGGCTCCATGACTGTATACATACCTGGGAGATAGCAGCAGGAGGAGACCATTCAGCCTTTCAATCCTGCTCCACCATTCAATGGGAAACAGCTGACCATCCAGCTCAGTCTCCTGTTCCTGCTGTGTTCCAATCCCCTTTCATGACTTTACCTTGAAGAACTATATCTAAGTCCTCATTTAGCTTCACTGCCTTTTGTTCCAGTGGCGTTGCGGTGTTCCTGTGTGGGTGTAGGCAAGTGTAATGTGATGGTGCTGCCTCCTGGAGGATGCACTCAGCATCCCTCATCATCCTGCAGTAACATCAACTGGGTTTCAGAAACGAGAGATAGAACCCATTTCCAGGATTTGGGCATCACTGGCTCAGCCAGCATTTATTCCCCAACTCTCGTTACCCTTGAGAAGATGGTAGTGAGCTGCTGTCTTGTACCATTCACAGTCCATTTGGCGCAGAGAGACCGACAATGCTGGGAGAGAGAGTGTTGCAGGATTTTGGTTGAGTGATTCTCCATCTTTGGTTCATCAAATGCTGGTCAACTTAATCACAATCTGCACCTGATTTTGATATTTCACCCTGCAAATCTTCACCATCTAGCACCCTGTATAAAGGAATATAAAGGTTAGAAATTCAGAGCAGACAATTCTAGTTTCTCTGGAATATCTTTTTCCCCTTTCTTCCCCCAAAGCTGTAACCCTCCAGCCCACTTACTCTCTCCAACCATTCTGACTCTACTGCCCCCTAATGTACACCCTCCTCATTCTCATGGAGTTGTTGATAAACAGATCCATGCCACCACTTCTCGTCCCTGGTTTGACTCTGCACCCTTTCTGGGTTCATTTCCTTTCCCTTCAGTTGCTGCAAGTCAATAATGTAACAGCAGAATGAAACAAAAGGAAACAGAAAGGGAGGTGGCAGATCCTGGACAGAACAGGAACCTTCAGTCTGGAAGAATGGGTCAGATTCTTCCTTGTTTCCCATTGGTCAATTCCCAGTGTTATGACAAGTTGCGAATGGAACTTGGTCCCATCTAGGCGTTGTGACACTTTGACCACCCCCCCCCCCACAACTAATCAATACTATAAGCAGATGCGTCCCTTTTCCTGCCAATCACAGTGTGAAATGCTTTCCGCTAGTTACTCCAAAGAACATGCTTCAAAACCCGCCCACATTCTGTACATGTACAGTGCTGGGTTTCCCCACACACGTGTGGTCCCTGCCTCAGGGACTGTGGGAGTTGTAGTCCACATGAAGCCTCTGGAGACCTGTCCCTGGAAAGTGAAAGAAAGTGTGGGCTGGAGGGTGTTGTATATAGGATACCCATTCAGACACACAGGACATGTGGGCTGTCACTGGGATTTACCGAGACATCTGCTTAGACACCCCGATTTCTGACGTAAGGAATATACATTCAGCCAATTGCGGGGTGGGGAGGTTAATAATGGGCAGCAGATTTTAAGCAGAGGTGGCTCAGTGGCGAGCACTGCTGCCTCATAGCGTCAGGGACCCGGGTTTGATTCCAGTGTTAGGCAACTGTGTGGAGTTTACACATTCTTCCCATGTCTGCATGGTTTTGTTCGGTGCTCCAGTTTCCTCCCACAGTCCAAAGATGTGCAGGTTAGGTGGATTGGTCATGCCAAATTGCTCACAGGGTCCATGCATTTGCTGGTTAGGCAATTAGCCACGGGAAATGCAGGGTTACAGGGAATGGGTGGATCTGAATGGGATGCTCATCATAGGGTTGGTGTGGAATCGATGGATGAATACCCTGTTTCTGCACTATAGGGACTCTATTCTATTCTCATGAAGAAGAATGTACCTATCTCAATGTGTTGTGAATCTGTGGAATTTCCTATTCAAAATGCGGTGGATGCCAAGACATGAGCAAATTTAATGAAGAGATACAGATTTTTAATTTGCAATGAGTTGAAGTGTGAGAGAGCAGGCGGGAAAATCCAGCTGAGACCGAGGTGAGCTCAATCGTCACCGTATTAAATGGTGGAGCTAGTTCGAAGGGCTGCATTGCCTCTCCTGGACCCAGTGCTTATCTTCTTACAGTAATAACTGGAAAGCTGAATCCAAAACTCACCACCTTCACCATAGGAGATTTTCAGAAACAGCAGGATAGTCAGGTGGATTATCATTCCAAACTTAGGTAGTGAGGAAGCATGTAGGAGATAACGATTTTGCAATTTTAAACTGAGGGGAGACAGTGATATATGGTTTTAGAATGTGTAGTACATTCACACCGTCCAGAATACTCTGTTGTGAATATCTATCCTGTACTTTGTTACAAAACCAAGGTCACTGACAATGAGACCAAAACACCCAGGAAACATCGCCCCCCCTCGTAATCTGATAAAAAGACTTGTCATTAATCTGGTTGAATTTAGAACACAGATGGAAAGCGGGAAGATTAAATCCAATCCCAAGATACTGTGCTTAAACAAAGGAGACTACAATAGGATGAGGCAGGAGTTGGCTAATGTAGACTGGAAGCAAAGACTTTACGGTGGGACAGTTGATGGACAGTGGAGGACTATCAAAGTAATTTTTCAAATTTCTCAGCAAAAGTATATATCAGTGAAAAGGAAGGACTGTAGGAAAAGGAGTAATCTGCCATGTCTAAGGAAATAAGGGAGTCTATGAAATTAAAGTAGAAGGCATACAAATTGGCAAAGACCAAGGATAAATACAGAGATTGGAAAAACTTCCAAGCTCAACAGAAAGCATGATGGGATTGGGGATAAAAAGTGATAAGTAACTATCCCCAGGAACAGAATAGCAGTTTACACTGCTAGAGGGAAACCTATTGTTTGGGGAACATACGGCCTCTGTAATTGTTGAAGCACGTAACTGTTACCATAGAGATAATCCTGATCAAGTTAAAAATCACAGCACACCCCAAAAGCTTGTACTTCCAAATAAACCTGTCGGACTATAACCTGGTGATGTGTGGTTTTAACTCTGTCCACCCCACCCCAACCCCAGCTCCTCCACATCACCACCCCGATAGACAGCCCCACTGAAACTGAAGTGCCTGTCAGGTACTTGAGGGAACCATGGGGGTGTAGGGGAGGGGTGTGTGGTTTAACCACAAAGTGTTGAACTGAACTAAACTTTTGAACTGCCGTTGCCATGGAGATAATATTGAGAGACAGTCTGTATTCAAAGTCACAAACCACAAAAGGTATAAGAAGGGGAGCCATACATCAGACAGGCGCGGAGTTACCTGATGCTGCCTGAAGGCGTTTTGTATGTACACTATCCAGGGAGTTGCTGTGTCTCATCAATAAAGATTCAAAGAAGACCTCTCAGAGTTCTGTGCCGATTTATTCCTATCCAGCAGGGTTCAGGAATATGAGCACACAACAGTCAGTCTTCACAGTGGAGGATACGAAGAGCATGCCAGTAATTGATAAGGAGACTGAGGAAGGTGAAGACCAAGAAACAACCATTATCACGAAAGAGTTAGAGCTGGGCAAGCTAATGGAGCAAAAGGTAAACAAGTCTCCTTGCCCTGATGGAATACATCCCATGATACCAACAAAGTTAGGGGGAGAAATAGCAAATGCACTTAGAGTTATAGCGTCCTGCAGCAGAGACAGGCCCTTTGGCCCAAACTGGCCCATGCCAATCAGAATGTCCATCCACACTAACCCCATTTCCCTGCACTTGGCCCATCTGCTTCTGAAACTTTCCTATCCATGTATTTGTCCAAATGTCTTTTACGTGTTGTTAATATACCCACCTTAACCACTTCCACTGGCAGCTCATTCCATATACATACCACCTTTGTGTCGAACAGTTGCCCCTCAGGTTCCCATGTATTCTTTCTCCTCTAACTTTAACCGGAGGCCCTCCAATCCTCGAGTCCCTGGGAAAAAGCCCAAGTGCATTCACCTTACCCATGCCTCTCATGGTCTTATAAACTTCTATAAAATATTCCCCCACAGTGTCCTCTGCTCTAAACAAAAAAGTCCTCAATTGTCCAACCTCTCCCTGTACCTCAGACCCCTGAGACCTGGTATCATCCTTGTAAATTTCTTCTTCACCTTTCCAGTTGAATTACTGAAACCTACACTGCACTCATCAAATTTCCTGTGTTCCCCCACGGCACTGGAACCGATGTGACAACGCCAATGGATTACAATCAATGATCAATAATTCACTCCATTACAACAATCCCATTTTCATAGCTTTTTCCATGATGCAGGAATCCTTTTGTCTTTCTGGTTTCATGGTTAATTGTCCTCATACAAAATCAAACTGTGGCTTACCTTTTCCAGGGAAATGTTCCATGATTGTTTAGACTTTCAAAAACCAATGAAATCTCTCTCCACAGTCCCCACGCTAACATGGACTTCGCTGTCTCAGTACTTTTTTCCAGTCACATGGACATTTGAAATATTCGTCCACGGACAGAATGCACCACCTTCCCATCCAGATGAAAAGGTCAATGATATTCAGATCGGCACTGATCCAGTAACATGAAGTTAAATTTGAATTTCTCAACTGCAAATCCCCCCTTTCAATACTCTATAACAGAGAAAACAGAAAGTGCTGGAGATCCTCAGCAGGTCTGGCAGCATCTGAAATGGTGACAGATGCAGGAAACATTGCAGCCTTGAAGAAGTGTTTAGATGATCACACCAGGCATGTGTGCTTGATGACCAATATGGATAAGATGTGGGCAGGGATCCCTTTCTGGAAGGGCCTTGGTGAGACCACACCTGGAGTACTGTATACACCTTTGTTCCCCTTTTCCAAGGAAGGCTCTCCTGGTTATTGAGAGAGTGTAAAGGAGGATCACTAGATGAGTCCTGGGATGTGAAGATAGTTAAGGACTGCAGATGCTGGAAGTCAGAGTCTGTACAATGTGGACCTGGGGAGGTGCAGCAGGTCAGGCAGCATCAGAGGAGCAGGAAGGTTGATGTTTTGGGTCAGGACCCTTTGTCAGTCTTGATAAATAGCCCTGACCCGAAACATCAACTTTCCAGCCCCATCGTATTCATGCTGGTCATCAAGCACCTATTTATTCTAGTTCCACGTTCTGGCACTGTGTGTAATCGATATTGTAGTGCCTGGTGTGATCATCTAAACACTTCTTTAAGGCTGCAATGTTTCCTGCATCTGTCATCATTTCAGATGATGACAGACTTGCTGAAGATCTCCAGCACTCTGTTTTTATTGCAGATTTCCACCATTTTGCTGAAGCACAGAGTCATAGACATGTAAACAACTCCATATTTTGTTGACTAACCTTCCTGGGGGGTCAGGACTGATGGCTGAAGAGGGACTCAATCTTCGTTTAATCCTCCTTTCCTTTGGCTTTCTGAGCTGCTAACTACATCACTAATATTCTACCTCCCATTCCCTGTCCTGAATCTGACCCTCTAAGCCTACACTTTAGTTCCCAAACCCCTGCCAGACTAGTTACAAACTCACCAACAGAACTGACAAAACCCCTACCAGATTTGTCTCAGCTCTGCCCAGGGGGTAACCGGTTAGGCTGGTATAGATCCCACCTAACCCAGAAACAGTCCCAGTGCCTGAAGAATCAAAACCCTTCTCTGGTACACCATTTCCCCAGCCACACATCCACCTGATCCACCTTCTCATTCCTGCTCTCATTAGCACATGGCACTGGGAGTAAGTCTGACATAATTACATTTCAGGAGCTACATTTTAATGCATCTCTGCTCTCCCTATGTCCAGCTTTCAGGCCCCCGTCCCTCTGTTTAGCGATGTCCTTGGTATCTGTGTGTTGCACGACCACGGCCTGTTTACCCTCCAGCTCCAGAATGTCCTGCAGCCACTCCATGATATCATGGATCTAGGCACCAGGGAGATTACATACCATCCTCGATTCATGTCTGTGGGCACAGAAGTGCCTGGCTGTACCCCTGATTATTGAATCCCCTGTCACTATAGCCCTGCCACTCTAATTCCTCTGGTTCTGATCAGCAGAGCTCTCTGTGGTGTCATGAACCTGGCTGATGCTGATTTCCCGAGAAGCTACGCCACCCATTCCCGCCCTTACAGAATCCCAAGTGGTATACAGTATCTGTATGAGAAGGGGATAACAACGGGGGACTCCTGGACTCACTTCCTGAGCCTTTTACTAGATCTGATATTCACCCATTCCCTTTCTGCCTGTGTAACCCTCACCTGCAGCGTGACTAACTCACTAAACGTGCTGTCCATAACATTCTCAGTATTGCAGATGCTCCACAGTGAGTCCACTCTCAGCTCCAGCTCTGAAAAGCAGTTTCCCAGTAGCTGCAGATGGGAACCCTTCCTGCACAAATAGCCATCAGGGACACTGGAAGCGGCCCTTATTTCCCACATTGTGCAAGAGGAGCACACCACGGGTCTGAGGGCTCCTGTCACAACGTCTTTCTACATTCATCCAGTTACTCCCATTAAGAGAATTTAAATGAGTGAGCAACCTTTCTTCACTTCAAACATGTCCATTGTAATAACAAAAAAGATCTTTACATAAGCTGATATGTCATACTTTAAAAACTTAAATACTCCACAGGTATCACTGACAAATTGGCTATTCCCATTGGGACTGTGAATTTCTGAAAGGCCTGAACTAAAACGGAGTTTCAGCTTCACCTTCTCCCTGTCTCACCTGACTATTTACACCCAACTCCAAAAGACTCTCATTGAGCCAAGCAGCCCTCACAGTACAGCCCTGTCATTTTCATTGTCTGCTCACACCTACACTGTACTGTTCCAATGCACCTCAATGGGAGCTCAGGACCAGCATTGCATCTTTCAATTCAGCCCTTTGAAACCCCAGAGTCAAAATGGACTTTATCAGTTTCTGAATGAACAGACAGTTGTCAGAATCTGGAACATTCCACCTGAAATGGTGCTGGAATTTGAATCCACGAGAAATTTGCAGAGAATTGGAAGTAGGGAGTTTACAGATTAACATTATAAAGTGGATGATTGAGACTAAATCTGACAGTTCCTGCAAAAAGACGAGGTGTAATTTGGATAAATCTGTGCTCTCTCTCAGGCCAATACCTTCTTCCACAGCTAGAGGGCCAAGAATTGAACACATACCCCAGGGGTGATCCAACCATGAACTTGAACATCTTTCTGCTTTTGGCTTGACAAAAATATTGAAATTATTTTCCCACAGACAGAACAGAAACTTTTCTCGTTCCACAGTTAAATGCCAATGATATTCAGATCCTGATGACTCCGCTGACTGTAGAAACTTGTTTTTTTGAGATCCCAGTCTCAATTAATATCCTATAAACTGAATTCACAAAACAAAGCTCACATTCACTGCAATATGAATAGTGAAGACAAACACTTCTCTCGGTATGTGTTTGATGTGTAAATGCTCCTCTTCAAATCACCCCGCCCCCACCCAGGAAGAGGACATGTGCATGCTCCTTGCGGTACCTTGCCCTAAATAAAGATTCTGGCCATAACCCAGGACCACTCACTGCCTGAGGCCCAAGCCATCTTCCCCTTGGCTGCAAACGTGGGACCAAGAGTTTCTAATTCAGACTAACTACCTTCCCAGAGTGTAACTAAACCCTCCCAGTCTACACTGATACATTTCATCTGGTTTCTGCTGCCACTCTCCCCTTTCCGCCTCCTACACACACCATGGGTTATCACGGGTCCAGTGACCCTTCCTCAGAACCGATGACAGCTGGGAAAATTAGAATCCCTTCAGGAAACAGGCCCTTTGGCCCAACAATTCCACACCCACCCTCCAAGGTTTATCCCACCCAGACCCATTCTCCTATTCTATTACCCTCCATTTCCCCGAACTAATGCACATCCCTGAACCCTACGGGAACCTTAGCTGGGCCAATTCACCGAACCTATAGATCTTTGGACTACAGGAGATAAGGGTTAAAGAGTAAATAATAGGTGGGGACAGAGCCCAAAGAGACACAGGAACATTTGGAAAGATAAAGGAGTGGGAAGGTGGAAAGCTGTTAATGGAGGAGACAGGAACCTTCTAGAATCTCAGTGGTGGAAATGGTGGCTGATGATCTACATTGTGCCTGCAAAAAAGACCCTGAGCTTCCAGTTGCCTGCGCTTTAACACACAAGACTGTTCCCTGTGTCATGCTTACTGCAGTGTTCCAGTGAAGTTTGATGCAAGCTGGAAGAACACTTCAGAACATACCAAATGGCTTCCTATTTCAAAGACTGCAATTTCCCCTCACATGTGGTCAACAATGCCCTCCAGTGTATCTCCTCCACTTCCCACACCACTGCCTTTGAACACCACTCCTCCAAATGCAACAAAGATGGAATCCCACCATCCTCACCTTCCACCCATATACAACGCATCATCCTCTGCTCTTTCCACCATCAGATCCAACCACCTGAGATATATTTCCCTCCCCACCCCTTTCAGCATTCCACAGATAACATACCTTCTGTGACTTCCACGTTCGATCCACGGTCCCCACCAACCCACCCTCCACTCTAAGCACCTTCGTTTGTCACTGCAAGAGGTGGAGAACCTGTGCCCACACCTTCCCCTCACCTCCAGCCAAGGCACCACTTGATCCTCCCACATCCAGCAGAGATTTCCCTGCCCACCCAAACAACTCACCTATTGTGTCTCTTGCTCTCAGGACACCAAATTGTGGAATATTTCAGGGAACATTTCTGGGACACATGCACCAACCAACCCCAACGCCCTGTGGCCGACCACTTCGGCTACCCCCCACCCCATCCGCCACCACGCTGCCAAGAACATGCAAGTCCTCCATCCCAAATCCGAGCCACCCGACACCTCGAGGAAGAACACCTCATCTTCCACCTTGGGAACTTCCAACCACACAGCATCAAGGTTTCCTCATCTCCCATCACCCAACTTATCTCAGATTCAACCCTCCAACTTGGCGCTGGCCTCTTGAACAGTCCCACCTGTCCATCTTCCTTTCCAATTATCCATTCCACCCTCTCACCACAACCCTCCATCTACAACTACCTATTGCCTCCCTAGCTCCCTTCCCCCCAACCCCAAAAACCCCTCCCTATTTATCTCTCAGCCGTATTCCACCACCCACATTTCTGACGAAGTGCTGACATGCCCAATACGTCAATTCTCCTGCTCCTTGGATGCTGCCTGATCAGCTGTACTTTTCCAGAGCCACACTTTAACACAAGCTGGAAGAACAACACCTCATCTCCCACTCTGGGACCCTGCAACCCTCTGGCTTCAACATCAAATTCAATAATTTTTGGTCCTCGTGTCTTTGCCCCCTACCTCACATACCAGGCCTTGTTATTACACACTACCGATGGTTAGCCACGAACAGTCCCCATAAACAGCTATTCCCCCTCCCCCTCATCCGATCGTTATCCACTCCTTTGTCCAAATGCTCTTATCTCTTTCTTTGGACTCTATCCCCACTTATCATTTACTCCTTAACCCCTACCTTCTGCATAAAAACAGACTTTTTTTTTCTCAGTAACAGCAGTTCCTGAGGAAGCGTCACTGGATCGAAAATGCGAACTGATTTCTTTTCACAGATGCTGACAGATCTGCTGAGCTTTTCCAGTATCTTCAGTTTGTTGTGTGTGATTTACAGCATCCGAAGTTCTTCTGGTTCTAATTTACCCGGAGTATCTCATTCAGGTCCAGCAGACTGAAACAGTGTTTATCAACCTTCCCAGTCCACACTAACTCCATCTCTCTCCCAGTATCTGCTGTCTCTCTCACTCCTTCATATTCAGTCCCCCCTCACAGTGACACTGCGCTTGCAAAGCTGATGGTCATGTGTTGGCCTGCTGGACCCACCCCTCATTCACTCCCATTGGCTGCAGGATCATACCAACTCTCCTATTGGTCTGAAGCTGTGTCAATCAGCCAGGCCCCATTGTGACCTGAATGGTGGGATCCTCCCAGATGCATCAGAGGCTGAGGGGTGACCTCATAGAGGTTTATAAAACCATGAGGGGCCTGGGTAGGATAAATAGACAAGGTCATTTCCCTGGGGTCGGGGAGTCCAGAATGAGAGGGCATAGGTTTAAGATGAGAGGGGAAGAATTTAAAATGGATCGGAGGGGCAATTTTTTTTTCCCACTGAGGTTGGTGCATGTATGGAATCTTCTGTCGGGAAGTGGAGGATGTTGGTACAATTAAACCATTTGGCATCTGGATGGGCATATGAATAGGAAGGGTGTAGAGTGATATGTGCCAAGTTTTGGCAAATGGGTCGAGATTAGGTTGGGATATCTGGTCAGCACGGACCAGTTTAACCAAAGGGTTTATTTTCATGCTGTACATCTCTACGGCTCTGCCCTGTGATGAGCTTCATCATTCACAGTGAATGGGTCAGTATGACAGAGCACAGGGACTGGAGGCTATTCTGCCCATTGGGGCTATACTCTCTCCCTCTGGAGATGGTGCCAGTCAGTCCCAACTCACCTCCCATTTGGACATAGTCCTCCAAATCCTTCCTTAAAAATGTTAAATTTCAAATTTGTTTTGATAATAACTACTGAATCTGCATCCAGCTGTCGGTCAAACTGTTGCAGATGCTCAGACCTTAGTGAGCAAAATAATCTTCACATTTTTCTTTGCATTATTTGCCAGTTACCTGAAAATAGTTACTAAAATTGTGATGTTAAAGATTTCTCACTCTGCCTGTCTGTAAATGAAATACCCTGGAAACAAATCAACTCCTGGTCGAAATCACTGCTTAACCTTCTCAGCTCCAAGGAGAATTATCTGACCTTCTGCTAACTCTCCATAAAAGAGAAACCTATCTTAATTTTAAGATATTAGTGCCATAGAGATGTACAGCACAGAAACAGACCCTTCAGTCCAACTTGTTCATGCCGACCAGATATCCTAAATTAATCTCGTCCCATAATCCAGCCCTTGGCCCATAGCCTTCTAAGCCTTTCCCAATCACATATCCAATGAGATGCCTTTTAAATGTTCTAACTGTACCAGCCTCCACACTTTCTCTGGCAGCTCATTCCATACACATACTACGTTCAGCTTGAAACTTTGCCCCTAATATCCCTTTTCAATCTTTTCCCTCATGCCTGTGCTTTCTAGTTTTGGACTCACCTAAACAGGAATAAAACCCTGGCTGTTGACCCTATCCATGCCCCTCACGATTTTATCAACCTCTATGGTCACCTCTCAGCATTCGATTCTCCAGTGAAAACAGCCTCAGTCTATTCAGCCTCTCCCTTTATCTCAATCCCTCAACCTTGGCAACATCTTTGCATCTTTTCTGAATCCTTTCAAGTTTCACAATATCATTCCAATAGCGGGGAGACCAGGACTGAAAGCAGAATTCCAGAAGTGGCTGAATGAGTGTCCGGTACAGCCGCAAAATGACGTCACAACACCTGTACTCAATGCACTGACCAATAAACGCAAGTACACCAAACACTTTCTTCACTACCCTGCCTATCTATGATTCCACTTTCAAGGAATTATGAACTTGCACTCCAAGATCTCTTTGTTCAGCAACACTCCCTAGGACCTTCCCATTAAGTGTAGAAGTCCTGCCCTGATTTGCTTTTCCAAAATGCAGAACCTCACATATATCTAAATTAAACTTTATCTGCCACTCCTCAGCCCATTTGATCGTAGTCTCATTGTAATTTCAGTAACTTTGCTATCCATTGCACCTCCAATTTTGGTGTCTATTGTAAACCTACTAACCATAGCTCCTATATTCACATAGAAATCAATTATATAAATGTCAAAAAGCAGTGGACCCAGTACCCAGCCTGACAGCATATTGCTCATCACAGGCTTCCAGTCCAAAAAGCATCCTGCACTATGACACCGACTGCTCAGCAAGGTTAGAGCTCATGGCATACAGGGAGATCTAACTACTTGGATACAGAACTGGCTCAAAGGCAGAAGACAGAGGGTGGTGATGGAGGGTTGCTTTTCAGACTGGAGGCCTGTGACTAGTGGAGTGTTACAAGGATCACTGCTGGATCCACTACCTTTCGTCATTTATATCAATGACTTGGATGTGAACATAGGAGATATAGTTAGTGAGATGACACCAAAACTGGAGGTGTAGTGGACAGTGAAAAAGATTACCTGAGAGTACAATGGGATCTTGATCAGATGGGGGAATGGGCTGAGGAGTGGTGTTTTGGGAAAGCAAATCTTAGCAGGACATATACACTCAGTGGTAAAGTCCTGAGGTGTGTTACTGAACAAAGAGGCCTTGGAGTGCAGGTAGATAGGATAGTGAAGGCGGCATTTGGTATGCTTGCCTTTATCGGACAATGCATTGAGTACAGGATTTATGAGATCATGTTGCAGCTGTACAGGACATTGGTTAGGCCACTTTTGGAACGTTGCGTACAAATCTGGTCACCCTGCTATTGGAAGGATGTTGTGAAACTTGAAAGGGTTTAAAAAAGATTTACAAGAACGTTGCCAGGGTTGGAGGATTTGAGCTAGGCTGGGGGTTGAATAGAGGTTGAATAGACTGGGGCTGTATTCCCTGCAGCATCGGAGGCTGAGAGGGGATCTTATCTATGCATCTAAAAACCTGAGGTGCATGGATAGGATAAATAGACAAAGTCCTTTCCCTGACGTGGGGGATCCCAGCACTAGAGGGTATAGGTTTATGGTATGAGGGGAAAGACTTTAAAGAGACTTGAGGGGCAACGTTTTCACACAGACGGTGGTACATGTATGGAATGAGCTGCTAGAGGAAGTGGTTGAGGCCATTAAGATTGCAACATTTAAAAGGCATCTCCATGTGTATATGAATAGGAAGGATATGGGCCGGGTGCTGACAGGTAGGAGTAGATTGCATTGGGATATCTGATCAGCATGTACTGGTCGGACCGACGGGTCTCTGTTTCTGTGCTGTCCATCTATGACTCTTTGCCCTTCCAGCCAATTCCGTATCCAAACAGCTAGTTCTGCCTGAATTCTATGGTACTGAACCTGCTAACCAGTGTGTTATGTGAAACCTTGTGTCTTTCTCAAGTCCAAGTTAATGATTTCAATACAAAAGCCATGCTGACTCTCCCTAATAATTTCTTGCTTTTCCAATGACATGTAAATCCTGTCCCGGAGAATCCCTTCCAACAACTTCTCTGCCACTGACTTCAGGCTCACCGGTCTATAGTTCCCTGGCTTTTCCTTACCACCTTTCTCAAATAATGGCACCCATCTTCCAGCACCTCACCTGTGGCGATCGATGATACAAATATCGCAGCGAGAGGCCCGGCAAAAGCTTCCCTAGTTACCCACAAAGTTCTGGGATACACCTGATCATTTCCAGGGATTTATCCACCTTTATGCGTTTTAAGACATCCAGTACCACCTCCTCTGTAATATGTACACTTGCCAAGTTATCACTATTTATTTCTCCAACTTCTCTAACTTCCATATCCCCTTTCAGTAAAAACTGACATGAAATACTTATAGAATCTCTCCCACCTCCTGCTGTTCCATAGACAGTCTAGTTGATCATTGAGGGTCGCTATTCTCTGCCTAGTAATTCATTTGTCTTTAGTGTATTTGTAGAATCTCTTTGGATTCTCCTTAAACCTTTTTCCCAAAGCTATTTCATGTCCCCTTTTTTGCCTCCTGGTTTCCCACGAGTATACTCCTACTGCCCTTATCATCCTCTAGGGATTCACACAAACACAGTGGGGTCTGTACCTGCCATATCCTTCCTTCATTTTCTTGACCAGAGCCTCAATTTCTCAGGTCATGCAGCAGTCTCGACGCCTCCCAGCCTTGGCCTTAATGGGAACATATTGTCTGTGTCGTCTCATTGTCGCAGGCCTACGGAGGCAATGGCAGGTGAGGACAGAGAAACAATCATTCTCAGTAAAGAGGTCGGGTTGGGAAAGGGAACAACTCATCCTTATCTCTATAATTCCTCTCTAGCCTCAGAACTATCACTATCTCTGCATCAAAGACATCTCAATCAATGCAACATCCTCCAATCTCAACACACTCTCTATCTTTCATCTTGTCCATCCTCTCAAATCACTGTGATGTGCCTTTCTTTAATTCCAGCCTTCAGGATAACCCATTTTTATTTCAGATTCCTGCACCCAGAGCTCCACAATGTCCCGCTTAACCTCTGTCACATTTTCCTCCAAAAAACATTAATCAATCACCTATCATCTATTCTAATATCACCTTCTTTGACCTGGTTTCGATTGTGGCTTGTCATATTCCTATATTATGTGTCTGTGGTCTACATGACAGAAAACGGTTTTGTGGTCCATTGGGTTTATGCTGCAAAGAAATCTCCCAGATGACTATATTAATCCCATTTTCCAGCACAGAGCCCATTGACCTGTCAGCCTTGGCCTTGCAAGTGTGTTCCTAAATAGATTTTAAATGCCTTCGGGATTTCTGTCTCTCACTCTCTTCCAGACAGAGAGGTTTAGTGCAACTGTTGCTCGATGCTTTCACCCACAGGGTTCAGAGCAGCTCGGTCTGTGCGAACCACAGATCGCCCACACATTGTGAACGATGGCAGGGTCCCTGAGACGGGTCACAGGAGATTTACCAGGATGGTTCAAGGAATGGGGGATTTTAGTTACAGAATTTGTGGGGCTTTTTTAACAATAATTGTTCACGTGACATGTGTTGCTAATACACATCAAGAATAACCATCCACAATTAATGGACTCTCCTTTTCAACCTCTCCCCTTGCCTGCGCTGTGATAATATTCAGGTTAACCACTACCAGACATCTCTCTCTAATGAGAGTGCAGTCCTATGGTCAGGTAGGACAATGCTAACTTGATCTTTTACACAGTGATGCCACTCTGCCTCGAGGGTCAGGAGAGGGAATGCTGAAGGTGGTGGATGGGAAACCACTCGGGTACAGTACTTTACCCTTTGGGGGTGCTCTGATGCAGGCAAGTGGAGAATGTTCCAACACAACCCTGATGTGTACCTTATAGAGAGCAAACAGACATTGGGGAATCAGCAGTTTGGAAAAAACTGAGATTGTTCTCCTTGTACCAAAGGAACTTGGGGAGCTGTGACAAAGTGGTTTACAAAAGTTACACGTTGTAATAATAAACCTTAGACCCATCAGCTCATTATACAAGGGTTACAGAACACATGTTGAAGATTTGGGAAGATATATTGAGAGGATGGTTTGATTCAAAGGAGAACTTTTATTCAGCAAATGGTATTGATCTGGAACACAATACTCTCACACAATATGAATATCCATGTCCTGATGAATGGAGTACTTCTGTCAGAGTTTGGCGTTACAGTGACTGAGATTACCATAAGAATATCTGCCTGTAATACAAGTTTATAAAATCCGTCACTGTCAGTTCAAGTTTGAAACTCATACAATCCCCTCCTCCTGGCCCAGGAGGACTGTACACATTACCCCTGGTGGAGGTCAGCAGGCACTTCAAGGGCAAATCTATGTGTGTTTCTATGAGTTTCCACCTTGGGACTTCATGTAACTGAACATGGGACAGAATGTTCCAAGATTCAGTGAGATATGGAGAGCAGGATTTGCTTCCTTTTCTTTCCTTCCATTCTGCCGCTGTGCCTCCTCAATAAGACATGGGGTGTGAAAGGCTCATGCAGCTTAATGGGCAAGATGTCTCCATTCTCACCAATTGGCAACAAGCTCCTCCCAGTCATGAAACAGAGTATCCCTGAAAGATAGCAACTGAGCATGCTTCCCACTGCCTAGTGCTCCCAGTACATGTTTCGAATAATGAGGGGGGAATCTCCTAGAAAAGGCATAACAGGAAAATTCCAAAAGGATTATAAACAGTTTACAGAGAGATATTCACAGGAAACCTGGGCAACAAGTTGGCAAATAGAGTATAACTTGGGATAAACTGTAGAAAGCTGCACCACAAAGGTACTGGGGGAAAATGAGCAGGAAACACAGAAAGCTAGCACACAGTTACAACAGGGAATCAGGAAAGGGAATGGAATGCTGTCCCTTATTTCAAAAAGTTTGCAATAGACGAGTTTGGAGTATATACCTTAGGGCAACTAAACAAATGGCAAGTGAGACCACATCTGGAGTAACGTGAACAGATTTGGTCACTTTAGTTCATGAAATAGAGCAGTTTATTGGAGGCATTTCAGAGAAGATCCATTGGGATGATCCCTGTTTTGAAGGGATTATCCTGTAAGCAAAGGCTGAATAAATTGGGAATCTACTCACTGGACTTTGGAAGAATGAGAGGTGATCTCTTTGAAACATACAGGATTCTGTCAAGGTTTGACAGGGTAAATATGGAGACGATGTGTCCCATTATGGGAGAGTCTTGAACCAGATTCTGGATCAGTCGCGGAATCAAGGGTTCTGTTTCAGATTTGTCAAGTTAAAGGCAACACCAACACAGGTTAGGGTTTCAGCAGCAATGGAGCTGGCGTGAGAAGGAGACAAGCAATATTTTACAGATTGGAATTCCTGGTGTTTGTGATTGTGTAGATGTCTGATCAGAAGGTCACCTTGGGGTCAGATATGAAATCAATATTGTGAAGAGTGTAGTTCTGCCTCAGACACTTCCCAGTGAGAGGGAGGGACACAGCAGTAAGGGAAATGAATTAGGAATAACAACTGGGGGGCAATGGGTTTAACAATTACAGTGTTTCATTGGAGTCAATTGCAGCTAATCGAAGCATGGTAAGCAGTTTGATAACTGAGTAATAGTGGAGTAATGGAGAGGGATGATGGGGAGGGAGAGCTGGGCATTGTCAGTGTACATGTGAAACCTAACACGGTGCTTTTGGGCGATGTTACCTCCTGGCAGTGTGGAGGTGAGAAACAGGACGGGCCAAGGACAGATCCTGGAGGGACACCAAATACAATGAACTCAGAGGAAAGGGAGAGTGGAGATGGAGCAGGATTTTCCAATGATGTTGAGGTCAAATATTAGGTTTAGCCGAATGGGAGAGAAATACATAACCAGAAAAAACAGACAGACAGATCATGGAACAATATCTGTGAATTGCAATGGTGGGGGGGGGGGGGGGGGGTGGGGGGGGTGGGGGGGGGGGAGCAGTGACAAGCAGGAGGATGAGGCAGAGATTTGGAATGTCCATGATTTAGCTACACTAGGGTAAATGGTCAAGATGACCTCGAACAAGGCTTGACAAGGGACTCGAGGAAATGCAAGTTTTTTTACAAAAATGAGGAGCACTCTTGTGAGGCAGTTTGGCTCGGTGGGCTAGTGGAGAGGGAGGAAAGAAGCAGAGGCAGCTGATCGGATTGTCTCAATGTTATGGACAGAGAAACTTCATGTGCTCCTCACTCTTGTTGTTGGAGGGGAGGATGGAGGAGACAGGATAATGGACATTCTTTTTATTTCCAAAACAATAAACAAAGCCTGTGATAGTGATTCTAAAAATAAGTGAACAAACCTGTCGTATTTATCATTTATCAAGAATATTAAAATATACAACTGAAGTTCAGGTTTGAATCCCAAATCGGTAGAGGGTGGCTCTGAAGTCAAGAAAAAAATAACTGTAATGAAGAATCTACTGTTTGCCATGGAACCATTGTCAATAGCAGAAAAACATCCCCAATGTCCTTGAGGGAAAGACACCCGACAGTCGGTCCATCAAATCACTCAGTGTATTAATCACTGCACAGTCTTAACAAAGGAATGAAACTGGATGGACCACATTACATCTACCAATGCACTGGAAAATACAACAACACAATCAGCCCTCTTGAACCTGCAACTTCCGCCTCACTGTGGGCCAACAGCAGCAGCAGAACTGTACTCCAGCCCAATCTGAAATCTCATGGCCTGATATCCCCCATTCAACTATTAACATCAAGCCAGTGGAATCAACTCTGGTTCAATGGTGAATGCAGGAGGGCATGCCAGGAGCAGTGCCAGGCATACCTAAAAATGAGGTGCCAACCTGGTGAAGCTACCAAACCTGCATGCCAAACAGCACAAGCAACACTGAATAAAACTAAGTGATCCCATAGCCAATAGATTAGATGTGAGTTCTGCAGTTCTGCCACACCTAGTCAAGAATAGTGATGGACAATTAAACAACTCACCGGAGGAAGCATCACAGATATCCCCACCCTTACAGATGGAGGGGTCTCACACATTCATGCAACAGATAATAGGACAGCATTAGCAGCAATCTTCAGCCAGCAGTGCCAAGTGGATGAGCCTTCTCCATTGGTCCCTCACATCACAGATATGAATCGACTTGGTTGAAAACTCATTTCAAATCAGATCAAGAAATGGATAAGCAGTGTAAAGGTATGGGCCCTGCCAATATTGTGGCAATAATACTGTTGTCTGTGCTCCAGAACCTGCTGCCCACCAAGGCAAGTACTTCTCCCAGCACTGGCACCTACCGACTTTGTGGAACATTGCTCAGGGATGTTGCAACACAAAAACACAGGGCAGATCCAACTCAGCCAATTTCCCTCCATCAGTCCACACTCGCTCAGCAGTGAGGTGATGGAAGGTGTCATCAACAGTGCTGTCATGCAGCTGCTCAGCAATAACCTGCTCAGCGATGCCCAGTTTGGGTTCTGCCTGGGCCACTCAGTTCCTGAGCTTGTTACAGAGTTGATTCACAAACTGACAAACAGCTGAATGAGGTGAGGATGACAGGCCAGACCCCCTCCAAGTCCACTATTTCGACTTCAGTCAGATCACCTGACCTCACCACAGTCTCAGCTCATTTGCTGAAACTCTCATTCATTCCTTTTGTTAACTCTAGATTTCATTATCTAAACCAGCATCCCACATTCACCTTCCCGATAAACTCAAGAATACTGAAAACTCTACCGCCCAAGTGCTCGCTTGTACCAAAACTTGCCAATCAATCAAAAGACTCCAATTTTTAAGCAACAACAATTTACTTTCGCACCTTTGAATTAATTCCTGACTGTAATCATTCCTATCTCCCTGCACCACACACCCTTTCATATCTCAATAAATCATTTTAGTTCAGACTCTCAATGATGTGTTTAATTTTGAGTTCACCTGTGTGACTGTTTCTATAGACTGCAAGGGAACATGGTCTGAAATCCCCACTCTAACCCTCTAAGATCTGCTTTCTTTCTTTAAGGCATTCTTGAAAAACTGCTTATTTGGCAATGGTTGTGGTCACTGGACACAATATTCTCCATCTGTAGCCTTATGTCAAAAGTTCTCAATGATATTTTTGTGAAATTAAAACCATGATGATTTGTACAGATATCTTCTCCTCTTCAATATCACTGAGTGAATAATCTGTAATGTCTCTTACCCAACCACCTTCACCATACAAACTGCAGCAGTACAAGGAAATCAAACATCACCCTCTCCACAGGCAACAAGGCTTGGCATTGATCACTGGTTTCTGTGGAAGGAGAAATATACAGTTGATGTTTCAGGGAGTGCAATATGAATTACAGGTAATGAAAATGGTGCAGATTTTGACTGTCAGAAATGGAAGGAAAATGCACTCGCTTATTGGACAAAAGAATTCTTGACTGTCAAAGATATTGTGGAGAAAATAACCTGATAATGGAACAGCATATGGTCAGGAGCCAGGCAGCAGTGGACAATTCATTTACATTCCTGAAGAAGGGCTTATGCTCAAAACGTCGATTCTCCTGCTCCTGGGATGCTGCCTGGCTTGCTGTATTTTTCCAGCTCTCCATTTTTCAATTCATTTACAAAACAGCTGTGAAAGTAATAGTAAAATACTATACAGAGCAAAAATATACCCATGAGAGACTGAGGAAGCTAGATAATGAACAAGTGGACATCAGAGAACCCAGAGGCGAACCAGAGCAGAGTTCACTTTTATGATCCCACAGTCAAAGATGTCTAGCACAGAAACAGACTTTTTCGGTCCAACCCATGCCAACCAGATATCCTAGATTAATCTATCTAAATTAAATCATATCTGCCACTCCTGAGCCCATTGGCCCATCTGATCAATATCCCACTGTACTCTGAGATAACCTTCTTCATTGTCCACAATACCTCCAATTTTGGTGTCACTTGCAAACTTACTAACTATACGGCCTCTATTCACATCTAAATCATTTAAATGAATGACGAAACAAATCCAGAAAAAAATCCATTTCTCTGGGTTTGAATGTGCTCTGTGTAAATCCTGCCCTATGACTCTTTTTACCAGGGAAGGCTGCACATACATCCCTCTGAACTTTGCCCCCTACAAAGCTGGCGGCCGCGCACGTGTCCAGTGAATCATTGCCCCGAATAAAGATGGCGGCGCTCACTCGGGCCGATTACTCAACGAGGCATTTTCCCGTTTGCTGCAAAAGTTTCAAATTTGTATTTTCCGATGTGTACAAAATGATAGTAAAACCTCTCAGACCATACCAACACCATTTCCCTCCCGCTTCCTGCTGTTTATTTCTTTCCTGACCGACAGATTTCCGCGCACACACTCCGAACATCCGCGCCCCAAGAAAGTCTCGTCCCCCCTCATTCACTGATTGGCCGGAGGACCAACTGCCCCGTTAGGTCCTCCAGCTCCGCCCCTGCCTTTCCATTGATGCCAGCGGCGGACCAATCACTTCTTCGGTCCAACCTGTCTATGACAACCAGATATCCTAACCTAATCTTTTCTAAATTAAATCCTATCTGCCTGTCCTCAGCCCACTAACCCATCTGATCAATATCCCATTGTATTCTGAGATAACCTTCTTGGTATTGTCCACAATACCAACTGTTGGCTGGAGATTGCGCACTGCTTCGTGGCTTTTTTTGCTGTTTCTCAGTAACAAGAATGAGGGACAAAGTTAAAAATCACATAATCACCTGATGAAGGACCGGCAAAGTAGTGCTTCCAAATAAACCTGTTGGACTATAACCTGGTGTTCTGTGAATTTTAATTTTGTCCATCCTAATCCAACACCAGCACCTCCAAACCACGAGTGAGGGAGGAATGCATAACATAAGAACAAAAGACCTAGGAAAATGAGAAGGCCGTCCTGCCCTTCGAGCCTGCTCTACCATTCAATAAGATCATGGTTGATCATTTTGTGGGTGCAGAACCATTTACCCACGTTCTTACCGTATTCCTTAATTAATTATTTATTGTTTTAAAAAAAAACTTAGCTGTAAAAACGTTTACTGAACTAGCATCAACTGCTTCCCTGGACAATGCATTCCATAGACGTCAAGAATTTCCTTCTCAATTCAGTCCTAAATTTGCTGCCTCTAATCTTGAGGCGATGCCCTCTTGTCCTAGCTTCACCTGCCAGTGGAAACATCCTCTCTACTTCGTTTTTATCCATTCCATTCATTATTTTATATCTTTCCATTCTTCTGAATTCCAATGAATATAATCCCAATCTACTCAGTCTCTGTTAAGCCAAACCCCTCACCTCCGGAGTCAACATAGTTAACCTCCTCTGCACCCCCTCTCCTGCCAGTACAACCTTGAGCAAGAAAGGAGATAAAAACTACATGCAGTACTCCAGGTGTGGGATCACCAGCACCCACTATAGCCCACCTCTGCTTTTAAACACAATCTCTTCAGCAATGAAGGACAATATTCCATTTGCCTTCTGAATTTATTGTTGTATCGCGTGACCAACACTCCTACAGAAGGATGTTCAGGTGCCTCTGCATAGCAAATAATGCATTTTTTAAAAATTCAAGTAATAATCTTTTTACTAATATTACTCCAACCAAAGAGTATGACTTTACATTTATGAATATAATATTCCACTTGCCAAACCATTGCCCACTCACCCAATGTGTCTCTGTTCCTCTGCAAAGTTTCCCAGTCCTCCACACACTTTGTTCTGCTACTCATCTTAGTGTCATATGCAAACTTTGACACCCTACATGTGGTCCCCAACTCCAAATCATCTGTATCAATTCTAAATAATTGTAGTCCCAACACTGATCCGAGAGGCACATGACTAGTTACTGATTGCCAGCCAGATTAAGGCTTATTTATCCCCACTCTTTGCTTCCTGTTAGTCAACCAATCTTCTATCCATGCTAATACTCTGTCCCATGCACCCTTATATAATGCAACAGCCACTTGCGTGGCACTTTGTTGAAGGCCTTTTGGAAATCCAGACACGCCGCATCCACTGGGTCCCCGTTGTCCACGTTGCTCTTCTTAGAATTCCAAATGATTTGTCAAGCATGACCTGCCCTTCATGAATCCATGCTCTGTCTGCCCAATGAGACAATTTCTATCGAGATTCCCTGCTATTTCTTCCTTGATAATAGACCAAAGCATCTTTCCAACTACAGAGAATAAACAAACTGGTGTAGAATACCCTATCTTTTGTCCACCGCCTTTTCTTACAGTCCTTCCTTTTCACTGGAATATGCCTTTGCTGAACACTTCCTAAAATGTCTTTGAAAATCTTTCACTGCTCATCAACTGTCCCACCATAAAATCTTTGTTTCCAGTCTACTTTATCCAGGTTCTCCCTCATTCTATTTTAGTTCCCCATGTTCAAGCACAGGACCAAGGTATTAGATTTTATCTTTACACTCTCCATATGTGTTCTAACTTCAACCTTACAGTGATCACTTCTTCCAAGAGGATCCCTAACTCTGAGGTCATGAATTATTCCTGTCTCATTGCACAGGGGCCAGATCTTGGATAGCTTGCTCCTTGTCAGTTCCGTTTCATACTGTTCAAAAAAACTATCATGGATACACTTAATGAACTCCTCACGGCTACCCTGACTGAGCTGGTTTGACCAATCTACATGTAGATTCAAATCACCCATGGTAATAGACATGCCATTTTTACAGGATTTAGTTATTTCTTTGTGTATTGCCCATCCCAACGTGACGTTATTATTTGGCCTACACACTGCGCCTATCAGTGACTTTCTTGTTAACATTTTGAAAGCATCATTCCTGTTTCTCCTAATGTATGGCAATAAAAATAACTACTTGCATTGTATGGAATCTTTCACAATAGCAAATCTCCTAAGGTGCTTCATGGATGATCAAAACATTGAATAAAGAGAATGATTTTAAAATACAATTAACGGAGGATAGAGAAGGTTAGGGAGGGTATTCCACAGACTTCTGTCCTTGGCAGCTCCAATTGTGGAGAGATGCAGGTGGGGTGGGTTGGAAAGGGAACGTGCAAAGCGGAAAACGAGGAGCACAGGCAGTGCATAAGGTCTTAAGGACAGAGGAGGTTCTGGACTGAGTCTGTCTGTCATAGACAGTATGGCTGCTTCATGGCGTTTGAAGCACCGCAATGGGCCCATGGATGTCATATTAGTCAAGAATAGTATAACGGTGGCTGAGGGAACTTTTGATGAGGACTTCTGTACTGAAGTAGTGTGGGCTGAGGTTAGAAACAGGAGAGGGGAGGTCACATTGCTTGGATTTTTTTTGTAGGCTGCTGCAGAGTTCCAGGGAGGGGGAAGAGAGGATTAGCAAAATTACTCTGGGTAGGAGTGAAAGTAACATTGTGGTCATTATGGGGGACTTTAACTTCCCAAACATTGACTGAAAATGCTATAACTCTAGTATATCGGATGGATCAGTTTTTGTCCAATGTGTACAGGAGGGTTTCCTGACACAGTATGTCGAAGGGCCGACAAGAGGGGAGGCCACATTGGATCTGGTGCTTGGTCATGAACCGGACTAGGTGTTTGATTTAGGTGTAGGTGTGCACTTTGGAGAGAGTGATCATAATTCAGTTATGTTTAGTTTAGCAATGAAAAGGGATAGATACATGCCACAGGTGAAGACTGATCAATGGGGCAGTGGCAATTATAATGCGATTCTGTAAGAATTAGGATGCATAGAATGGGGCAGTGAAATGCAGTGGATGCAGACAATGGAAATGTGGAGCTGGTTTAAGGAACAGATATTGCATGTCCTTGATAGGTATGTCCCTGTCAGGCAGGAGGAAGTGATAAGGTAAGGGAACTGTGGTTTAGCACAGAAATTGCATCTCTTCTTAAGAAGAAGTAGGAGGCTTATGTGTTGATGAGGCAAATGGTACAGATGAGGCGATGGAGACTTACAGATCAGCTAGGAAGGATTTAAAGAGAGTTAAGAAGAGCAAAGAGAGGACACAAGCAGTCTTTAGCGAGTAGAATAAAGGAGAACCCTAAAGCTTTCTATAGGTATGTGAGGAATAAACGATAGGGTAGGAATCGGGCCAATCAAAGACAGAAGTGGAAAGTTGAGTGTGGACACTGTGGAAATTGGAGAGGTGCTAAACGAATATTTCTCATTGGTTTTCACTCAGGAAAATGAGAATATTGCAGACAATAATGAGGTAGAAGATGTTAGACGAGAAAGGATCGAGGTTAGTTTAGAACAGGTGTTATCAATTTTAGAAGGATTGAAAGTAGACAATTCCCCTGGGCTGGATGGGATTTATCCGTGGATTTTCTGGGAAGCTAGGGAGAAGATAGCAAATACTTCGGCTTTGATATTGAGTCGTCATTGCCTACAAGTTCAGTACCAGGGGACTGGATGATTGCAAATGTTATGCCCTTGATCAAGAGGGGCAGTAGAGATGACCCAGGTAATTATATACCAGTGAGCCTTACTTCTGTTGTAGGAAAGGTTTTGGAAAGGATTATAAGAGACACTATTTGTAATCATCTGGCAAACAATATGATTTCAGATCATCAATATGGTTTCGTCAAGGGCAGGTCGTGTCTCACAAACTTCATTGAGTATTTTCGAGATGGTGACCAAGCATATAGATGAGGGTAGGGCAGTTGACGTGGTATACATGGACTTCAGGAATGCCTTTGATAAGGTTCCAAATGGTAGGCTCTTAGATAAAATGCAGCGACATGGAATTGAGTGTGATTTAGCAGTTTGGATTAGAAACTGGCTTTCTGAAAGAAGGCAGCAAGTGGTGGATGATGGAAAATAATCAGCCTCCAGTGCAGTTATTAGTGGTGTGCCACAAGGGTCTGTTTTGGGACCACTGCTGTTTGTAATTTGTTATAAAAGTCTTCGATGCAGGCATAGGAGGATGGATTGGTAAATTTGCAGATGACACGAAAGTCAGTGGAGTAGTGGACAGTGTGGAAGAATATTGCAGGTTGCAGGTGGACTTGGATAAACTGCAGAATTGGGCTGAAGGGTGGCAAATGGAGTTCAATGCAGCTAAATGTTAGGCGATGCACTTTGTGAAGAATAACAGGAAGGCAGAGTACTGGGTCAATGGAAACATTCTTGGTAATGTAGATGTGCAGAGGGATGTTGGAGTCCACGTACATAGATGCCTGAAAGTTGCCACCCAGGTGTACAGTACTGTTAAGGTGTCATACAGTGTGTTAGGTTTCATTCGGAGATGGATTGAGTTCTGTAACCACAATATCATGCTGCAACTATACAAAACACTGGTGCGGCCATATTTGGAATATAATGTGCAGTTCTGGTGCCCATATTTCGGGAACGATGTGGAAGCATTGGAAGAGGTGCAGAGGAGATTTACCAGGATATTGTGTGGTCTGGAGGGAAGGTCTTATGAGGAAAGATTGAGCAATTTGAACGTGTTCTCATTGGCAAGAAGGCGGCTAAGAGAGGATTTGATAGAGACATAAAAGATGATCAGAGGCTTAAATAGGGTAGACAGTGAAAGTCTTTTTCCTAGGATGATGACATCAGTGTGTATGAGGGGGCATAACTACAAATTGAGGGGTGATAGATTTAAGACAGATGTCAGAGGCAGGTTCTTTACTCAGAGACTGGTTAGGGCGTGGAATCCACTACCTACTAATGTAGTTAACTCAGCCACGTTAATGAGATTTAAACAGTCCTTTAGACATGCACATGGGTGGTTTCAGGATAGTGTAGGGGGATGAGCTGAGAATAGTTCATAGGTTGGCGCAACATCAAGGACTGAAGGGCCTGTTCTGCGCTGTGTTGTTCTCTGGCTATTGTGCTACAAGAGATTTTTACTGTCTTAAACAGAGTGATGGATCTTGTATTGTGAGCTTACGAAGTGTCACTGATCTCAACCAAACATGTACGAGGTAGCGAATGCTGCCTGACCTGCTGAGCTTTTCCAGCAACTCATTTTTCAGCTCTGATCTCCAGCATCTGCAGTCCTCACTTTCTCCATGCCCTAGGTAGAGTCAGGGCAATAATAAGATGCTGCAACAGGAGGGGGACAGGTAGCTCCATACAAAACCTCACTCCTTCTCAACTTTTTTCACCACAAAAACCGAGCGCCTTCCAGAAAAGCACCTCTATATCCCACCACAACATTTTGCCCCCACAATCGTGGTATCTGGCTGTGCACTAAGAGGAGTGCAACAGTCTGTACTGGGACCCTGAAACGCTTCGTAAAGAGTCAAATCATCTGAGCATTGAGAGCCCCACCACGTTGCATGCATTTTCTATTGTTTTCTCTCTGTTCCTGACTTCCCTTGTTTTTCCTAAATAACCTGCTAAAAGTTGTTGTTACACACACCTGCACAAGCTGTGAATTGAAGCCAAGCCTCTTGGTCCAAGATTCAGGATATTTTCACCGCGTCACAAAACATCGACTCGAACTTCCTTTGTCCCTTGCCTGCTAAGTCACGCCTGAATCAACTGTGCAATTGGGAGGAAGGGGCGGAACAGGAGGACCGAGTAGCGGCCGGTCCTCCAACCAGAGTGAGTGAGGAGCGGGGCCAAAGTATTCTCGGGGAGTGAACGCTTCAAGATTGGTCAGAGAGCAATCAATTTTGCAGGATTGATCATTCGCACTACATAGTGGAGCATTAAACGTCTCTCACAAATCAATGTGAGATTTTAAGAAATCCTGTAGTTGAAATGTAAATCTGATAACGTACATATTTCAAATAGATTTGCATAACTCGAGTAAGAAACTTCTTTCCAACCTCCCAGAACGATTAGTAATTTACACACTTGGCCATTATGGATTATTTGGACCGGACAATCTATTTGGATGCTAGACATCTCTATGACTGTAACTCGACAAAGCAAATGTTAATGACTAATATTTTACCCATCAGTCTGTGCAGTTCTGAACATTCTCTATGAACTCACTGATAACCTTTGGCGCACGCGCGGTTTCGTTTCTATGCAGAGCATGCGCAGTGTCACATTGGTCAGGAGAGAGAGAGACATGGAGCTGCTTTCTCCGGCAGCGGCTGCGATTGATTTCAGAGAGCGGTGCTCAGAGCCGGTGTGCGGGAGCCTCGCTGGGAGAAAGGAGAGGAGAGAATTCACAAGTCCCGGATAAAGGTTAAAAAAAATCCTGAAAAAGACCCTCCAGGCCCGGGTAAGGAGATGGCGGTCTCTGATCAGGGAAGGGGCCCAGAGTCACGGCCGCCATTTGTTTGAGGGAAGAGGGAGCGCGGGCCTGAGGGCCGCCATCTTCAGAAGGTCAAGGTTCAGGAGGGCGGGGCTGTCGGGGTCTGTAGAACAATCAGAGGAAAGGGAAGCCCCATTGTTATTGATTAATTCCACGAACACAGCTTCACTGGGCGATCCTGCAGGAATATCCTCTCTCAGTCCTGCTGGGATGTTTCACCCCATCAGAACCAGCAGCTCTCCTCCTCTCTCAGCTCCCCTTCTGTCCTTCCTGCACAATCTGTCCCCTGGAACATTGAGCTGCCTGTCCTGTCCCTCCCTCAGCTGTTGTTCTGTAATACCTGTGATATCCCAGTCCCATCTTAGATTACTTCACTAAAGGCAGAAATGCATCCGATAGATTTTTCTTAACATCAGTAATTGTTTAATACTCACTTACAGGTTTTTAATTACATCGTTTTTGAAGCATTTACTTCACATTCAATCATTTGCAATGGTGGGATTTGAATTTGTGTCCAGAGAACACTTGCTAAGTTTCTGCATAAATTGTCACACATTAATGCCACTAGGCCATCACTTCGCCTGCTCACAGTTTGTATATCCCAGTACAACATGAATCAAAACCCTTTCTTCCTGCACAATTGTTTGACCCAGCACTCTGGTGATGTGACTCAGTACCTGTCCATGTGGTATCCCTCACTGTGTGGGTCTAATTGCTGCCTCTGTCAGCGTCTCTCACTTTTGAAGCTACTCCAAATCATGAGCCAACAGAGTTCTCCACTCCAGAGAGATGAGGCAGCACAGGTCAGGAATGGAGACTGGGATTTTCCAGATCTCTGTGGGGCTCAGTGCCATTCTAAGTGTAGCCCTAAAGCATTAGTCTAATTTCCCATTCTGCCTATTTCTGTGTCCTCTACAGGCACTCATGGAGTTCCTGACTCAATAGACTTGCCAACCACTGGTTGGGACGATGGTTGGTCAGCCAGAAAGACAACGTCAGGGAGTTCGGGAGTCTTCAATAAATCCTGCTGCCAGGTAAGATCATTCCAGTGCACAGAGCAGAAAGTAATAAGGGGGATCCAAACATCAGCTAACAAGACATGACATAGAGAAAATGCTGGAGGGGGAGCACAGTACAGACCCACCCCAGGCTCAATCACCAGGCCTGCTGCAAGTTTTGTTGTAATGAGACAGCATCGGGAGTTCCCAGGTATCAGTCCAGGCCTGTGCTTTCTTAGGGAGCATCAGAACAACCGAGGGGAAAGCAGGCCTCCCCCAAGAGTGTGGTAATGCTGCCTGGGATCTTTCTGTTCCCTATTCCCTCTCCAACACTGTAACTATGGCTTATATTGAGGACCAGTGTATTCAATCATTCTAACTCCTATAACAGTTCCTATCTCTGTCATCCCCTCCCCTCTCACCAATTATTTCACATATTTGAAACCTCTAGTCCAGATGACCATCCGTATCGTTGTAACTTGCTTCAGTCTCTACAACATGCCTTGTCTTGATAGTCTCCTCCTCCAATAACTGGAGATATGGGGTCTGTTTCTGTGCTGCATGACCATTCAGCCGAGGTTCCCTAAATGGAATGATTTGCGTTTGCCTGTGTTTGGCTCATACCCCTTCAAATCTTCTCCTCTCCATGTACCTCCACGAGAGTCTTTTCCATGTTGTAATTGTACTTGTTTTTACCATTTTCTCTGGCAGTCCATTCCGTCTATGCACCATCCTCTGTGGATAATGTTGCCCCCCAGCTCCCTCTTTAAATCCTTGCTCTCACACCTCATGTTTATGCCTCCTGCTATGGACTCACCTACCCTTGGATATTCACCTTACTTAGACCCTACATGGTTTCATAAACCTTTATAAGGTCACCCCGTGGCCTCCTCTGCCCAGGAGAAATATTGACGATAATGTTACCAATATCTCCAACTCATGTACTCAATGCTCTGACCAATGAAGACAAGTGTGCCAGTTGCCGCTTTCAACACCCTGTCGCCCTGTGATGCCAGTCCAAGGAACAATGTAGCTGCACCCCTTGGTCTCTCTCTTTTCTACAACACTGCCCAAGGCCCGACCATTAACTGTGTTAGTCCTCCCTGGTTTGTCTGAACTAAATCCAACACCTGAACTAAATTCCATCTTTCATTCCTTGGCCCACTGTCCCAGTTGATTACCATCCCCTTCGATAATTATATTCCCTGCCCACTCCTCCACTAATCTTGGTATCCATAAACATACTAACAGGGACTGCTATCTTTGCACTCATATTGTTTATGTAAATGGCGCACAACAGTGGTCCCAGCACCAATCCTTAAAGCACACTGCTGGTCAGAGGCCCCAGTCTGAACAACAACCCTCTCCCACCACCCTCTGTCTCCCACTGACACCCCATTTTGTATCCAGTTGGCTAGCTCTCCCTGATCCCTTGTGATCTACCCTTACTAACCAATGTATCATGCTATACCCTGAACAAGGGTTTGCGGAAGCCAGAAACAACGTCTGTTGCTCTGCCTTCGTCTATCTTTTTGGTCACATCTTGAGCAAACTCCAGTCCAGTTTGTGGGACATGTTTTCCCACGCACAAAGCCATGCTGGCTGTCCGTAATCAGGCCTTATCTTTCCAAATGCATGGACGGCCTACCTCTCAGAATGACCCCCAACAACTGACCCACCCTGATGTCTCGCTCATCAGTCTGTAGTTCCCTGGCTTTCTCTTGCAGCCTTTCTTAATTAATGACACAACATTATAATCATAGTCAGAGAGTCATACCGCACTGCTTGGTTAAACCTAACCATTCTCTAAAACGGATCTCATCCCACCTGCCTGTTCCTGGATCATATCCCTTCAAACCTTTCCTATTCCTGTACGAATCCGAATGTCTTTTGAACATTGTAATTGTCCTCATGTTCACCCCTTCCTTGGGAAGGTCATTCCACACACAACCCACCCTCTGTGTAACAATGTGCCTCATGTCTTTTTTTTATGTCTCTCCTCTAAACTTAAAAATGTAGTGCCTTGTCTTGAAACTCCCCTGTCCATGGGAAAAGACAACTCCCATTAACTCTATCTATCCCCCTCATGATTTTATAAACTTCTATGAGGTCATCTGTCAACATTCAGGTTTCAGTGAAAAATACCAACCTATTCAGCCTTTCTTTATACTGAAGCCTTTCGTACCCAGCCACATCCCAGTAAATCTCCTCCCAACCCTTTCCAGCTTCATAATATCCTTCCTATAACTGGGTGACCAGAACTGGACACAGTATTCCAGAAGAGGACTCACCAATGGCCTGTATAATCTCAATGCGACTTCCCAACTCCTATATCCAAAGGACTGAGCAATGAAAGCAAGTGAGGCAAGCACCTTTGTTTAAACTATCCTGTCTCTCCATGTTGCAAACTTCAAAGAATTATGTAGCTGAACCATGAGTTCCCTCTGTTCTACAACACCACTGAAGGTCTTGCCATTAATTGTATAATCCCTGCCCGTGTTTGTTGTTCCAAATGCATTACCTCGCATTTATTCAGATTGAACCTCATCTACAGTTTTTCAGCCATTCACACATTTCATCAGGATCCCTTTGTAATCTCAGAAAACCATCTTCACGCTCCACAATGCCACCCTCCAGTCTACCTGCCTATCACACATAGCTCTCTATGGTACAAATATCTCTCCTAGGGGCCCTACAATTTCTTTACCAGCTTCCCACAATGTCCTGAGATCCATTTGATCAGGTCCTGGGGATTTATCTACCTTTGTGTTTTAAAACCTCCAGCACCTCCTTTTCTATAATGTGGACTCATTTCAAGACATTGAGTCATAGAGATGTACAGCACGGAAACAGGCCCTTCGGACCAACTCCTGGATGACGTTTCTAGTCACATTTGCCACAATTTTGCCAATATCCCTCTGAACCCTTGCTATTCATCCACCCATCCACATGCCTTTTAAATGTATTTCTATCAGACTCCACTATTTGCTCTGGCAGCTTATTCCATCCACTCTGTGGGAGCCAGGTGTCCCTTAGACCCCTTTGAAAAGTTTCCCTCGCCTGGGGAAATGACCTTGTGTATTGACCCTGTCGATGACCATCATGAGTTTAAACACCTTTTATCGGTTAACTCCTCAGCCTCCCATGTTCACGTGAAAACAGCCCCAGCCTATTCAGGCTTTTCCCTGAAGCACAAACCCTCCAACCCTGGCAACATCTTTGGTCATTTCTTCTGAACTCTTTCAGGTTCCACATTCACAACTTACCAGAACGAAGGACCCGATACCCAGCATGAGCAAAACCAATGTAGTGTACAAAATCCCATGCAAGGACTGCACAAAACACTACATAGGACAAACAGGAAGACAGCTAACGATCTGTATCCAAGAACACCAACTAGCCACGAAACGACATGACCAGCTTTCCTTAGTAGCCACACACACAGATGACAAGCAACGTGAATTCGACTGGGACAACACTACATTATAGGGAAAGCCAAACAGAGAACAGCCAGGGAATTCCTAGAGGCATGGCACTCATCCACAGACTCTATCAACAAACACATCGACCTGGACCCAATATACCGGCCACTACAGAGGACAGCTGGAACTGACAACCAGAAGTGGCAGAGACAGGCCACTATAAATGCTGGAGTAAACATCACAGAAGCACTTCACAGGAGGCTCCCAAGCACTGAGGATGTCACCTAGACAGAGGACGAAACGTTTGCAAGACAAATTCCCAGCTCGGCAAACAGAACCACAACAACGAGCACCCGAGCTACAAATCTTCTCCCAAACTTTGAATGGTCACTACCTCCTAATGGCTCCTTCACTTTGACGTCCCTGATCCAATCCGGTTCATTGCACAACACCAGATCCAGAATTGCCTTCTCCCTGTTAGGCTGCAGCACCAACTGTCCTAAGAATCCATCTCTGAGGCACTCCTCAAGCTCCATTTCTTGTGTTCCAGTACCATCCTGATTCTCCCAGTATACCTGCATGTTGAAATCCACCATATCTTTGCGACATATATTTGTAGTAATATCTTTGCGACAGGCCAATTTCAGCTCCTTATTCAACTTACACTCTACATCCAGACTACTGTTTGGGGACCTGTAGATAACTCCCACGAGGGTCTTTCTACCCTAAGAATTTCTCAGCTCTCTCCATACTGACTCCACATCCTCTGCCAACAATGTCCTCCTTCGCAAGGGACTGAATACCATTCCTGACCAACAGGGCCACCCCACCTCCTTTCCCCGTCAGTCTGTCCTTACGAAAGCACGTATAGCCTTGAATATTCATTTCCCAGTCCCTGTCCACTTGAAGCCCCGTCTCCATTATCCCCAAAACATCGTAATTGCCAATTTCCAAATGAGCCGCAAGCTCATCCATCTTATTTCTAATGTTTTGTGCATTCAAATATAATGTTTTTAATTTGTTACTGCCCTCACCCTTCCTATCAATCCCTATTTCACTTAACCTTACGGCATGATCCCTTTGTGAGTTTTCTGCTCCATTGATTCCGTTGTCTTTCTTGACTTCTCTTGTTCTAACTTTCCCTTCAATTTCCTTCTTAAACTTCCAGTTTGTCCCCCCGCCCACGCTATTTAGTTTAAACACAACTGTATTGCAGTGACAAACCTGCCTGCCAGAATGCTGGTCTCCCATCTATTAAGCCGTAAGCCGTCTCTCTTGTATAATTTATCCTTACCGCAAAACATACCCCAGTGATCCAAGAATTTAAATCCTTGCTTCCTGAACCAGTTCCCCAGCCACACATTCAAATCAATTATATCCCTGTTCCTGTCCTCTCCAACCCGAGGAACTGGAAGCAAACCAGAGATAACCACACGAGACGTGCGGCTTTTCAGCTTTCTTCTGAGTTGTCCGAATTCCCGCTGTAGAATGTCCCTCCTCCTCTTCCTGACATCATTTGTGCCGACATGTACCATCACCTTCGCCCTTGAACACTCTGTCTGCGACATCCTTTATCCTGCACCAGGAAGGCAACACACTATCCTGAAATCCCGCCTGTTGCCACAGAAACCCCGTTCAGTTCCTCTCACTATGGAGTCCCCTATTACCACGGCTCTATATGATGTCTGACTCCTCGGGTCTGCCTCCTACGCCAACTTTTGATTGGCAGACCTGACCGCCTCGCGGACTGGCAGTGTCATCTGTCTCTCCTGTTTCCAAAAGATTCAACCTGTTCCTAACAGATGTTTTGACTAGGGCCTCTAGCACTTGTCTCCTCTCTGCCTTCCTCACCGTCTTTTCCCTTCTGGTATGCTCGGTGTATTCACCACGCTGAAGGTAATGTCCAGAAAGATCTCGTTCACTTGGATGAGCATGAGGTCATCGAGTTCTTTATCAGTGTTTCAATATGCTGTGTCAGAAGCTGAACGTGTACACTCTTTCCACAGTTATATGAGCCAGATACACCAGAGTACTTGACCTCCAACATCATGCACACAGCCCACTGAACCAGCTTCGCAGTCAAGGACACCTACGCAAACATGGGGAGAATGTGCAAACTCCACATGGGCAGTCGCCCAAGGCGGGAACTGAACCCGGGTCTCTGGCGCTGGGAGGCAACAGTGCTAACCACCATGTCACCATAGGACCTGGGACTTATAACACACCTACTTAAATAACAGTCACTCAACTTCCCAAATATCCTCTGTGCTCTGACTTCACTTCCTCCCAGCTACTGCCACTCTCTGCTGCACTCAGACCCTGACACACTCCCTGCAATGACAGTCGTCCTATCACCGTCACACTCCCCCATCACCATACCAATCACCCCTCACACTTTTTCTGTCACCATCTCCTTGTTGCCTCGCACTTATCCGTCACTGTCGCACTGTCTCCCACACACTCACTCTCACACCATCACACTGACCCGCTCACACTGACTCCATCACAATAACCCTGATACCATCAAACTGACCCCGTCACACTCACTCCTTCCCTGACCTCCTCACAGTCACTCTGTCACTGTCACCCTGAGCCATTCACATTCACAACATCATTGTCACACTCACACCCTGACATTGACTCCATCATCATCACTATGACCTTCTCACACTCACTCCGTCACCATCAGCCTTACTCCCTCACACTCACTCCATCACTGTCACGCTGACACCCCAACACTAACTCTGTCAGTCACCCTGACACGCTCACATTCACTCAGTCACTGACACCTGCAAACCCCACAGTCAGTCACTGACACCTGGATCCCCTCACACTCATTCTGTCACCGTTTCCCTGAACCCCTCATACTCACTCCGTAATTGTCTCCCTGAAACCCTTCCGCTCACTCAGTCACCCTTTCCCTGACCCACTCACACTCACTCCGCCATTGTTTCCATGACCCCCTGACGCTCACTCCGTCACTGTTCCTTGGAAAGGGTCACAATCACTAAGTCACCATCACCTTAAAACCCTCGCAGTCACTGCATCAGTTACAACCTGACAAACATACATGCACTCCGATCCTGATATGCTGAGGTACTCACCGTCACTCTGAGCTCCTCGCATTCTCCATGTCCCCGTCACGCTGACACCGTCGCACTCATTCTGTCACTGTTTACCTGGTGCACAAACACACATTCTGTCCCTGCCATGCTGAGGCGCTCACAATAACCCTGTCATGTTCACCCTGTGCCCCTCACAATCTGCCTGTCCCCGTTACCCTGAGACCCTCACACTGTCTTTGTCCCGGTCACCACCACCCCCCCCACACACTCACTCTATCTTTGCCACACTGATGCCGACACACTCACTCTGTCTCCGTTACGCTGCCCACCTCACACTCACTCCATCACCATCGCCACCATCTCTCACACTGTCGCATTGGTCCCATTGCACTCACTCCATCAGGGTCACCCTGAACCCATCAGACCCACACCATCACCATCACGCTGACCCCCTCGCATTCACTCCATCACTATATCCCTGACCCATTCGCGCACACTCAGTCACCACCACCCGGAACCCCTCTAATTCATTCGGTTACCATCAACGTGACCCCGTCACGCTCACTCCCACCCTGACCACCTCACACTCACTCCTTCGCTGTCACCCTGACCACTTCACACTCAGTGCATCACCATCATCTCATTAACATTGTTCCAATACCGTCACACACACTTCGTCACGGTCACCCTGACACCCTCATACTCACTCTGGCACTGTCTCCCTGAACTTCTCACACTCACTACATCACTGTCACCTTGATGCCCTCACACTCATGCCGTTATTATTGCTCTGACCCTCTTATACTCACTCCGTCTCTGTCAGCCTGGCACCCTCGCACTCAGCATGATTGTCACCCTGCCACCGACACATTCACTCAGTCACTGGCACCCTGGCACCATCACACTCACTCTGTTACTGTCACCCTGATGCACTCACACTCACTCCGTCATTGTCACCCTGGCACTCTCGCATTCACTTAGTTACTGACACCCAGACACCCTCACACTCACCCAGTCACTATCACACTGTCCCCCTCATACTCACTCCGCCATTGTTTCCCTGACAGGGTCACACACACTCAGTCACCATCACCCTGAAACGCTCACACACAATGTATGAATGTCAACCTGATGGAAACATACACTCACTCCATCCCCGTCACGCTGAGGCACTCACAGTCTCTCTGTCCTTGTCACGCGGAGGCACTCACACAGTCATACTGACACCCGCACACTCACTCCATCAGGGTCATCTGGATCCCCTCACACTCACTGCAAACCCCTCACCATGATCTCCCCACACTCACCCGTCACTGTTACCCTTACCTCCGTCCATTCACTCCATCACTGTAATCTATGATACCCTCACACTCACTCCATCACAGTAGCATTGGCACCCTCACATTCACTCTGCGACCATCACAATGACCCACTCACACTCACTCCATCACCGTCACAATGAATGCAACACACTCATACCTTCAATGTCACCTGACACCCTCACACTCCCTACATCGCAGACACTCAGACCCCCTTATTCTTTCTCCGTTACTGTCACACTCTGACACGCAATCTGTCACCGTTACCATCAGCCTGACATCCTCACACTCAGGCCATCACCTCACCCTGATCTGATCACATTCACTCCATCACTGCTAACTACGCTCACTCTGTTGCCCTGACTGACTAATAATCACTCAACTGCCATCAAAATTACCGCCTTATACTCAGAATGTCACTGGCCCATGCAAACCGTGACATGCACTCTCTTACTGTCATCCTGACCCAGTCACACTGAGTAGGTTCCATCGCGCTTTTCTCCTTAACTCACAACATCACTGTTACCTAAGCCTCTCACACTTACTCCATCACCATCACCCTGATTCCTTAACACTCATCCGTCACTGTCAACCTTACCTTCTCACATTTACTCAATCACCATAACCTATGACACCCTCACACTCACTCCGTTAGTATTACCCTGAAACCCTCAGAATATCTCCTTCACTGTCACCCTGACGCTCCCAAACTCAGTCACAGGCACCTTGACTCCTTCATATGCACTCAGTCACTGTCATCCTGTCCTCCTCACACACACTCAGTAATGCCTCACTGACCCACTCCCAATAACACCATCATTATCATGGTATTCCCCCTACCCTCATTCTGTCACTGTCACCCTCACTCCGAAACTCACATTGGTACCATCAAACTAATTCCATCAGACCCACTCCCTCATTGTCACCCTGACACCCTCACACTCACTCTGTCTCTGTCACGCTGAGCCCAATGACACTCAGTCCGTCAAAGTAAACCTGTTGTCACAATGATAGGCAGCCAGACCCCTCATACTCACTGAGTCATAATCACCGTGTCCCCCTCACATTCACCCTGTCACCGTTTCCCTGATCCCCTCACACTCATTCCATCACCATCAGCCTGATACCTCACACTCACTCGAACACAATCAACCTCACCCCCTCATATTCACTCACTCGCTGTCACCCTGACCCCCTCATACACACTCCTTCACTGTCACCCTGACCTCCTCGCAATCACTGCTTCATCCTGAGCCCCACACACTCACTCCGTCACTGTCACCCTGATCATCTCACACACATTCTATCAGGGTCACCGTGACACTCTCACACTCACCCCATCTCCCTCACCCTGACCTCCTCACACTCATCCGTTACTGTCATCCTTACCTTCTCACATTCATTCCATCACCTTAACCTAGAACACACTCAAACTCACTTTGTCACGGTCACCCTGATGCTCTCAAGCTCAGTCACAGGCACCTTGACCCCTTCACATTCACTCAATCACTGTCATCCTGTCCTCCTCGCACACACTCAGGTACTGTCACCCTGACCCACTCGCACTAATTCCATCACCTTCTAGCTAATCCCCCGACCCTCGCTCTTTCACTGTCACACTCACTCAGGAACTCACATTGGTACCGTCACACTGATCCTATGACAATCACTCCCTCACCGTTACCCTAACACTCTCACACTCACTCTGTCTCTGTTATGCTGAGCCCATCACATTCAGTCCCTCAAAGTAACCCTGTAGTCACAGTCATGGGCACTCTGACCCCTCACAGTCACTGAGTCACAATCAGCGTATACTCCTCACATTCACCCTGTCACCGTTTCCTTGAACCCCTCACACGCATTCCATCACTGTCACCCTGATACGTCACACTCACTGGGACACAATCAACCTCACCCCCTCGCATTCACTCATTCACTGTCACCCTGACCCTCTCACACACACTCCTTCGCTGTCACCTTGAGCTCCTCGCAATAACTACTTCATCCTGAGCCCCACTCACTCACTCTATCACTATCACCCTGATCCCCTCACACTCACTCCAACACTTTCACCCGGATCATCTCACACACACTACATCAGGGTCACCTTGACACTCTCACACTCATTCCATCCCTCTCACCCTGACCTCCTCACACTCATCCATCACTGTTATCCTTACCTTCTCACATTCACTCCATCACCTTAACCTAGAACACACTCACATTCACTTTGTCACGGTCACCCTGACGCTCTCAAACTCAGTCACAGGCACCTTGACCCCTTCACACTCACTCAATCACTGTCATCCTGTCCTCCTCACACACACTCAGGTACTGTCACCCTGACCCACTCGCACTAACTCCATCACCTTCAATCTAATCCCCCTACCATCGCTCTGTCACTGTCATCCTCACTCCGAAACTGAACATTGGTACCGCCACACTGATCCCATCAGACTCACTCCCTCACCGTTACCCTAACACTCTCACACTCACTCTGTCTCTGTTATGCTGAGCCCATCACATTCAGTCCCTCAAAGTAACTCTGTAGTCACAGTCATGGGCACTCTGACCCCTCACAGTCACTGAGTCACAATCAACGTATACTCCTCACATTTACCCTGTCACCGTTTCCCTGATCCCCTCACACTCATTCCATCACCATCAGCCTGATACCTCACACTCACTCGGACTCAATCAACATCACCACCTCATATTCACTCACTCACTGTCACCCTGACCCCCTCATACACAGTCCTTCACTGTCACCCTGACCTCCTCGCACTCACTCCTTCATCCTGACCCCCTAACACTCACTCCATCACTATCACCCAGACCCAATGACACTCAGTGCATCCCGCCACCCTGACCCTGTCACACTAAAATCCTCAATGTCATCCTGACCATCTCAAACTTACTCTCCCCGCGGGCCACCTCACACTTCTCCATCTCTGTCACCATGACCCCTGCACACTCACTCCGTCATTGTCAGCCTGACCTCATTACATTCACTTTGTCACCCAGACCCAATCATATTCAGTCCTCCCTGCCACCCTGGCCCCCCTCACTCAGTCAATCACCGTCATCCTGACTCCATCACAATCAGTCTTTCAGCAATCGTCTTACCCCCTCGCACATAGTCAGTCACTGTCACCCTGAACATCTCACACTCTCTCTGTAATTGTTCCGCTTCGCAGCCTCACAGCCATTACATTCTGTCACCCTGATCCCCTCACACTCACTATACCACTGTCATCCTGACCCCCTCACACACACTCTGACACCATCACCCTGACCCCCTCACACTCACTCTGTCATTGTCACCCGTACCCCCTCACCTTCTTTCCGTCACCATCATGAATTCACACTCCCTCCATCACCCTGAAACCCCTTACATTCACTCCGCTGTTATCACCCTGACCCTCTAACGCACATTTTGTCACCATCACACTGAAGCCCTCACTCTCATTCCATCAGTTTCATACTGACGCCGTCAATCTCACTTCATCACAGTAACGTTGGCACCTTCAAACTGGCTCCATCACTGTCACACTAACAGCTTACACACATACTCCATCACTGATACACTGATCCCCTTACACTCACTCTGTCACTGTCACACTAACACCCTCACACTCAATCTGTCATCGTCATTTTGACACCCTCGCACTCACTTCTTCACCACCAGCCTGACACCCGCACACTCACTCCATCACCGACTTCCTGACCCCCTTACATTAACTCAGTTACCGTCACCATGAACGCCCATTTCTCATTGGTCACCGTCAGATTTACTCTGTTACTGTCACGCTCACTTGCTGACTCTCACTCTGTCCCCGTCACCGTGACCCCATCAGACTCCCGCAATCACGGTCATCTTGAACCCATCAAACTCACTCCATCACCAACAATCTGAATCGTTCACTCTCACACCGTCATTCTGACTCGGTCACACAGATGCACCCTCCCTATCACCCTGAACCCTCAAAATCATTCCGTCAGTGTCACGCTGATTCCCTCACACTCAATCCCCAAGGATCCCCCTAAATGCCTCACACTTCCTCTGTCACTGTCACCCGCAGCCCTCTCACTCACTCCATCACACTGACCACCCTCATAAACACCCTGTCACTGTCACCCAGGCCCCCTCACACTCACAGTCACTGTCACTATGATCCCCTCAAACTCACGCAGTCACAGGCAACCTGACCCCCTCATAAACACTCAGTCACTGTCACTGTGTCCCCATCACACTCATTCCCTCACTGTCACCCTGACCCCTCGCACTAACACAATGTCCATCACACTATACCTTCACACTCACTCAGTCACTGTCACCCTCAACTCCCTGACGCTCACCTTGTCAAGTCACACTAACTCCATTAGACTCAGTCCGCCATTGTCACCCCGACCCCCTCACACTCAATTTGTCAAAGGTAACCTTGACCCACTTCCTCCCAATTAGTCACCGTTACCCTCCATCACTGTCACCCTGATCCCCTTCCACACTACCCTGTTACTGTAACCCTGACCATTTACATTGATTCTGTCGCTGTCACGGTGACTACTTCACAGTCACTAGCTCACCATCACACTGACCCGCCTCACACGCACTCCGTCACCCTCACCCTGACATGATCACATATACTCCATCACTTCTACCCTGGCTCCCTCACACTTCGTTAGTCACCTTGACGGCCTCACTGGCACCCTGTCCTCCCCGCTGATCACTTCATTATCCCTACCCTGCCCACCGTCATACTCGCACAGTCACCCTAACCCGCTCACACTCTTTTCCTCACCGTCACCCTGACCCCCTCAGAATCGCATCTTCGCCATAACAATGTATCTCTCACATTCACTCCATCTCTATCAACCTGACCTTATCAGAACCCTCCTTCACCATCCCCGTGAACCCATCACACTCACTCTGGAACGACCACCCTGACCCTCACACTCACAGTGTCGATGTTACCCTGGCTACTCACACACTCTCACTCCATCTCTGTAACTCTGACCACTTCACACTTACTCCACCAAAGTCACCTTGAATCTGACACACTCATTCCATCACTGTCAACCAGTCCACCTCATGCTCACTCCATCATTGTCACCCTAACACCCTCAAACTCGCTCCGAAACTATCACCCTGACCACACACACTCACTCTGTCAATGTCACCCTGGCCACCTCACGGTCACTCTGTCACTGTCACTCAGACCCACTCACAGGCACTTGGTCAATGTCACCCTGACTCCCCTCTCCCACACTCACTCTGGAACTATTACCCTGACCCGTCAGACTCACTCCATTGACGTCACCCTGGCCATATCACACTAACTCCATCTTTGTCATCCTTGCCACATCATATTCACTGCATCAACACGATTTCCTCATAACCACTCCGCCTTCATCACTGGGATCCCTTACACTCACTCCATCACTGTCTCCAAGACCCTCTCACACTCAATCCATCACTGTCACCCTGACACCTTTAATCTACTCCGTCACCTTCACCATGACCCCCTCACACTCACTCTGTCACCCTGACACACTCACACTAAAACCATCATAGTCACCTAGACCTTGTAACAATAACTCCTTCTCTGTCACCCTAATTTCCACACACCCACTCCATCACCATCAGACTGACCCACACACTTATTGCGTCACTGAGACACTGACTCTCTCGCACTCACTCGACCTTTGTCTCCCTGACTCACCAACATTCACTCTTTCACCATCACCCGAAACCCTGATATTCAATTTTTCACCCTAATGTTCACATACTCACTCCATAACCGTCACTATCACCCATCACATTCCCTCTGTCACCCTGACCCCCTCACACTCTGTCATCGTGACCGCCTCCCACTTTCTCTGTTGTTGTCAGTCTGACCCTCTCACACTTACCCTGTCAACATCACCCTGACCCCCTCATACACACTCTGTCACTATCACTCTTACCTGCCTCACTCTCACTCCACGGCCCTCACCCTGATCTGATCACATTCACATCATCACTGCAACCCTGACCCCCTCACACTCACTCCGTTGCCTTGACCCACTAACTATCACTCCACCCCCGTCATACTTACCGCCTTACACTCTGTCTTTCACTGGTGCACGCACACACTGATACCCTCTCTGTCACTGTGACCCTGACCCAATCACACTGAGTCCGTTCCAGCACAAATTTCTCCTTATACTCACTCCATCAGTGTAACCTGAGCCACTCACACTCACTCTATTACTATCATACTGACCCCCTCGTTCTCACTCCATCACTGTCACCCTGACCCGCTTACACTCACTCTGTAACCATCATCCCGAGTCCCTCACACTCAGTCCATCACGGTCACTTTGAACCCTTCAGTCTCATTCCATCACAGTAAAATTGGCACCCTCAATCTCTCCATCACCATCACCCTGACCACCTCACACTCACTCCATCACCATTGCCCTCACGCCAACACACTCACTCCATCACCATGACGCTGACGACCTCAGTCACACTCCATCACTGTCACCCTGAACCCCTCAGTCTCACTGTTACCATTACCCCGAACGCCTCTCTCTCACTCTGTCATCGTCATCTAAACAGATTACACTTACTCAGTCACTTTCACCCTCACTCGCTGACTCTCACTCTGTCTCCATCACCCTGACCCCGTCAGACGAACACACATTCTGTAACTGCCAACCTGACCCACTCACTTGCACTCTATCACTTTCATCCTGACCTTCTTACACTCAGTCTGTCACACTCAGCCTGTCCCCATCAGACTCCCTCCATCACCCTCACCCCTAACACTCACACCATTCCCCTCATCCTGATCACTTCACACTCCATCCCTCACTGTCACCCGACAATTTCACATTCACTCCATCACTGTATCCTTGATTACCTCACACTCACTTCGTCACTGTCACCTTGACCCCACACATTCACTCTGTCACACAAACCCAATCACACACAGTCCGCCCCGCCAACCTGGCTGCCTCCCAGTCAAACCCTCAAAGTCATCGTGCCAACTCAGACTCACGTTGTCACCCTGGCCAACTCACACTCGCTGCGTCACTGTCACCATGAACCCCTCAAACTCACTCAGTTATAAGAACCCTGACCCAACTGCCCTCATGCCCCTGCACCATCACACTCATTTCCTCACTCAATCCCCCACTATTACACTCACTACTGTGCTCCCTCACCAGTACCCCAAATGATCTCCGAATGTCACCCTCAATCTCACCTTCAACCAATGTGCCGCTCACTCCCGTGCATATACCCCCACTGTAAAGCTCACTCACCCTCACACTTCCCCAGGCTCACGCTCGCTCTCCTGCACACTTGCTTAGCACTGAAGTCATCCCCTGACACGCTCTCCTACATTCTTACTCATTTCCCTGCACACTGCTCCACCATAACACTCACTTTCCTGTACATGCACCCAGAGTCGTAGTCACTCACCTGCACAATTCCTCACCATCAAGATCACTTCTCTGTTTGCTCCCCAGCCTTTTCTCTCACTCATGCAAGTGTTGGCCTGCCATCATACTCTCTTTCTGGCACACACCCCAACCATCACGATTACTCCCTGTACACTCCCCCATCGTCATGCTCACTTCCCTGCACACACCCCCAGCGTTATGGTCATATTTGTGCACATTCGTCGACCATCACTCACTTCACCGCACACTCCCCAACACAATGCTCACTCCATTGCACAGTCCGCCTCCATCACCATCGCTCTGCTGCACACTCCCCGAGCAACTGCCTCATTTGCCCCAACATCAAGCTAACTTCCCCACAATCTCATCCATGTTCCACTCACTGCACTACACACTCACCCACTATCAAACTCACTCACCCACACTTTCCACACTGTCACGCTTACTACCCTGCACACTGACCCACAGTCATGCTCATTCCACCACACTCTCCCTCACCCTCACACTCTTACAACCCCACCGTAGCGCGCACTTGCCCACACGCCCCTACCATTGCACCCCCACACACACGCCCCTAACATTATGCTCACCGCGCCACACACACCCACAGCAACGTGCTCATTCTCGCACAAAATCCCCCACCTTCACACTCACTCCCCTGCAATCTCACGCAATGTCATTTTCATTTACCCCCACACTCCTGAACCGTGCACACTCTCCCACCCTCACGCTCACTCTCCCACACACTCCCACACAATGAAGTTCACTCTCCCACACACCGCCTCAATGTCACACTCCATTAACACCATACTCACCCACCGTCACAGTCACTCCCACTTTTGCGCCATTACACAAACGCCCCCACGCACTCTCCTACCATCACACTCCCTCCCCCCACGCACCACTTCCTTTGCATCCATTCCCCGGCATACTCCTCCACGATTGCACTCACACCACTACAGACTCACGCATCATCCCACTGACTCCTGCACACACACATCCACCCTCATACATTCTTGTCTGCACACTCCCCACCATCATGCACACTTCCCCACACGCTCACCCGACATCACACTCAGTCACCCGCACAGTCCACTTCCGTTCAGCTCACTCCCGCACTTCATGTCCAACCATCCTGCTCACTTCACCACACACTCCCCCACAGTCCCTCTCACTCCCCCCCACATACACCTCAATGTCATGCTCACACCTTTGCATGCTCTCTCACTGTTATTTTCATACTCCCCGCACACTGCCCCAGTGTTGCTTTCATTCCACCGCACATGCCACCATCACACTCACGTCTCCGTGCACACTGCCGCTATCATGCTCACTCCCCATCAGACACTACCCAGTCACTCTCACCTCCCTGCACACCCCTACCATCACACCTACTCCTCTGCATGGTCCCCATAATCAGTGTCCCAGATCCTTCCCCACAGTCGTGCTCACTCCCCAATCAGACACACTCCCCTGCACACTGCCCCACTGTTACGCTCACTCCCCTCCCACACACACGACTACAGAACGTTCATTACCATGTACACTTCCCAACCATCACACTCACTGACCTGCACACTACTCTGCGTTACGATCATTCCCCGAACATTCCACCACCATCACATTCCCTTTCCTTCACTCTCCCCCACCGTCACACTCACTCACCTACATACTTTACGCCCCCACACACATTTCCAACGTCACTCTCCCTCCCCATGTATACTCCCACCATGAGACTCCCGCAGTTGCACACTCTCCCACTGTCACTACCCTAAACATGCACTCACGTTCATGTTCACTCCTCACACACTTCCCACCCTGACGTTGACTCCCTGACACACTCCTCAACCGTCATGCCTACTTGCTGCACACTCCCTCACCATCACGCTCAGTACTCCGCCCACACCAACACTGTCAGAATTAATCCGTCACACAATCTCCCATAATCATACTCAGGCCCTCTTGCTTCCCGACTGTTATGCCCACTCCCCCGCGCACTCCCCCACCGTCAGTCTCACCCATATATTCCTCTCCATCATACGGACTTTCCCATCATCATGCCGACTCCCCACAAACTCCACCAACGTTTCACTCATTCCCCAATGCATTCTGCCACTGTCACACTCCCTTCCCAAACACTGTTCCATCATCACGCTCACTTGCCATGCACACCCCCACTGTCACACTTACTCACTAGCATATGCTCCCACCGTCACACTCCTGCACTGTCATGCTTACTCCCCGACACACTCCCCCATGGTCACACTCACTGCGTCACACTCCCGCGATGTTGCACTCACTCAGCATGTGTCTCCATCAACATCACACTCACTCCCCTGCTTACTCCAATATCATCATGTTCACTCCCTGCGCTCTGTCCCATGGTCACATATACTCCCGCAATCACTCCAACATTGCATTCACTCCAATGTTACTGCACACTCTCATTCACCACCCCACATATTTGCCCACTGTTATGCTCACAATCACCCACAATCACCTTCAATGCCTTGCACACGTCCCCACTTTCACACTCATTTCGACACGCTCCCGCACTGTACACTCACTCTCACGTACTCTCCCCCACCATCACTGTCTCTTCACTGCACATTCCCAAAACCATCACGCTCATTTCTATTTCCTCTCCCTCACTGTAATGTTCTCCTCGCACACACTTCTCCACCTTCACTTTCACTCCTCTACATATGCACCCACCATCATACTCACTCACCTGCACACTCCCCGACCATCACACTCACTCTCTTACATATTGACCCAAAATTTCGCTCAGTCCCTCGCGCTCTCTGCCAATGTCATGCATGGACCCATTCACTCCCCCACTGTCACACTTACTCTGCTACACTCTTCCCCGATGGACAGGCTCGCTCAAATGCACAAATATGCCAAGGTCACTTTCACTCCACCTGCACACCCACATCATCATGCTTGCTCTCCTACAAGCTCCCACACTGTCAAACTCACACCCTCACACACTCCACTACCATTGCAATTATTCCCCACATGTTTGCCCACCATCTAACTCACAGCCCCAAATCTCTCCACCATCATGTTCACACCCCCATACACTCCCCCATTATCATGCTCGCTCCACAACACACTGCCCCACCAACAAGCCTACTCCCCACACATATGCCCACCATTACCCTCACTCACTCACACACTCTCCACCATCATGAGCACTCCCCTGAATGCTCTCCACAGTCACATTCACTCCCCTACACAATTCGCCATGGTCCCATTTACTCCCCTGCATACGCTCCCAATATCACACTCATGACCAAGCATACGCCCCCATCGAATGCTCACTTCCCTACACACCGCCACAACGTAATGCTCAATACCCCGCACACTGTCCTACCATCACACACATTCCCCTGCACTCCTTCCCACTGTCCCACTCACTCTTCCATGCACAACCCCGCTGACACACTCATTCCTCAGATCTCTCTCCCACTGTCATACCATCTCGCCAGCAAACTTGCTTCCATCACACTCATTCCACAAACACTCCATCATCGTCACACTCACTCCCCTGCATACGACTGCACCATCATCGCCACTTCACTGCACACTCCCTCACCATCACACTCGCTCCCTCTACACTCTTCTTCACTGTCACCCTCTCTTCCCCGCACACGCCCAAACCATTATGTTCACACTCCTGCACACTCTCCCACTGTCAAGCTGACTCCCCCGCAAACTCTGTCACCGTCATGCTCACTCCCCGCACTCACCCACCCTCACCCCTCAACGTTACGCTCTCTCTCCTCCCACATGCCCACATTACAATGCTCACTCCCCCGCGCAGTTCCCCAACTAATGCTCAATTCTCGTTCACTTCATCACCATAACGCCTACCATGCTGCACACTCCCCAACATCACACTCACTCCCCCACACACTTCCTCATCATCACATTTACTTCCCCTACACTCTACTCCACTGTGACATGCTCTACCTTTCCCACGTCAACACCATTGCCCTTACTCGTATGCACATTTCCCCACCATCATGAACCATCATCGTCAATCTCACTTCCCCACACACTCCCCGGCCATCACTCTCCCTCCCCACACACTCATACCTCATCACGCTCTCTCCCCCACAAACGCCCACACTCTCATGTTCACTCCCCAGAATACTTCGCCACCATCGCACTCAGTCTCCGCACACTACCCCACGGTCCCACTCACTCTCCCCGCACAGTCTCCTACCATCATGTTCACTCCTTGTACACTCCAGCACCCACACACCTACACTACTGCACAGTCCACACCATCACGCTCATCCGTCTGGATTCTCCCTCTCCATTATGCTCACTCCCTACCCTAAGCATTGGTCATGTACCCATCCCTCGTTCATTCTCTCGAACTGGCCTTTGATCACATTCCCACTCAGATCAGTGAGCATCAACAATGGGTTCCACACAGTCTCCTCCTGTAAAGCAGCCTATTCTCCAAGACCCACCCTTTTGCCCCTGCCACAGCCGATGGTGCCTCCCCCATTATTACCTCCTTCTTACGACTAATGCTGTCACATTCACCGAGCAAAGACGTTTGTCCCAAGCTCCAGGTATTAAGTGAGCAACAGCCTGTCACACCTCATTCATCTTTCCTGCCCCAGCATCGGCCTGAATATCCACACCTCTCTTCCTTTCCCCACAGCAATGGAATGTAAAAAGAGGATTTGAGGAAAAGAGAATTGGAGAGTGGGAGTTTGGGAGATAATGAGTGCAGAACGCAGAGAGCTCAGGAGAGTGGGGAATGGAGGTAAAGTGAAATAGATTGTAAATGGAAGACGGAGTGAGAGACACAGAGGAACAGTGTGAGCATGGGAGGGAGAGGGAAAAAGGCAGAGAGATGAATTGTGCAGAAGTGCAGGTCCAAGTGGGGGGATGCAGAGGTGAAAGCAAGGACAGAGTGACTTAAACGCACCTGCTGAGTTCAGGCCCATTCCCTCCCCTTCCTGTGGACCAGAACTTGGGCTGAGTCTGTCTCTCTCCAGCCCAGCTTCTTCAAAGCAAAAGCAAACAACAATACCATTCACTCTGCTGCTTGGCGCTTTTTAATGAACATTACAAATGGAAGTGGTGGAGTACAGTCAGTGGGATGTTGCTGTTGCTCATTGGCCCCTACGTTGTGAGAAACATTCTCATTTGTCCCTGTAACACCACTTTGGGGTAATGTTGGACAGACAATAGCTACCCTCAGTTTGTTAACATCGAGACAGACTACTTCATCTCTGAAACTCTGAACTGATGTGAGGAAATCTTGGATGGACTGATTAACGACTGAATAGGGTTGAGTGATGAATTTAGGTAAATGGATATTTCAGCGCATTCTTCAGAAGCTTTCTGAACTTATTCTGTGTCACGGCATAAATCGCGGTGTTTGTGCAGCAACTGAGGAGCTGCAGCATGAAGCCCAATTCCCGCAGATAAGGATGGAGATATATAGGGGTATTCCCAATGTCTTGAAACCGGGCCCACATAGAATACAGCATAAATATTGACCACAGCAGGATGAAATTAGCTGAGATCAAAAACAGTAAAATGATAGATTTAATTCGATTTTTCATTTCTGGGTCGGACTGAGCATCCCCATTGTTGGCAGCTAGGAGTCTCCTGCGGGCTCTGCTGGTCACGATAATGTGCGTGGCGGTGAGACCATTGAGCAGCAGAATCAGGAGAAATGGGAGAGCCGGGGTTATAGTGTATTGGATGGACTGGATTGTGACCCAGACATGGGAGGACTGAACACCATCTTTTGCATAACAAACCCAGTGGCGGTTTATCATCACATACTGAGTTGTGAGCATAAAATACCAGGAAATGTTCTTTAAACAGCTCAGCACAGTCACTGCTCCCAGAACCACAGCCGCCGTTTTCTCACTGCAATATTTACTTTTCAGCTTCTGGCAACAAATGGCCACAAACCGATCAAAGGTGAAAGTGACGGTGAACCAGACAGAACAGTCAATGGATGCATAAACCAGGACGGCGTGGATATTACACATGGGGATGGACGTGTAAAAGTAAAACAACTCTTCATAAACAACGGGAATCCTTCTCAGTATCAGTTCGAAAGTAATGACCAGTAGATCTGCCGCTGCCATGGCCACCAGGTAACGTCTCACACATGGAGACAATCCACAATCTTTCTCACGCAGGACGTAGATTGTCAGTGCGTTCACTGTGAGGAAGGAAAACAAGCAGATTATCCATCAGACTGGACGCAAATTTCCTCATCTAACTGAGGACCCAGTGAGATTATCGAATGTGTCACTGTACATAGGGATGTATTACTGAAAGAATTGGAGCTGCAATAACAAATGGGAAATTCTGAATTACTGACAAAAATGTCACAAGCCACAAGAAACCCTCCCTCCCCAAACACACAGAGACACGTCCATAAGGACAGATGGTTCCTGAAACATTCCCACACACTTGATCACTCGAGAGCATGCACAGGTCACTTCTTTCCAGATCCTAATACGGAGGGTGAAAAATTTGCTGTTCCGAAGGATTCATTCCCAGTTCCTTGAAGAGAAACGGAGTTTCGAAATTTCTGGTTTTTCGTCTAAGTTGTGGTCGATCCTGTGTCGTAAAGGAATGTAAACGCAGGGAAAACGTACTCAACACTTTCACTGCCTGAGGGACTTCGGAGCAATCTCTTTTTCCCTGGAAAGGGATCCTTTCCCTTGGCATCTGACCATTTGTGCAATTCATTAACGTCCGACCATTCACAAATAGTCTCCGGGATAGAATATTCAGGGACTGTCCGTTATAAAATATTGGGTACAGAATATTCAGGGAAATCTTCCACAGCTGCTTTGGCACCATTCCCCATATTTTCCTCCACTACATTGGCGACTGTATTGGAGTTATCTTGTGCTCACACGAGGAGGTTGAACAGCTCATCACCTTCACAAATATAATCTAGTCAACCTCAATTTCACCTGGACCATTTTGGGCACCAAATCCCTTCTGACACCTCGTCATCTCCATTTCTGGCGACCAATTAACAATGGACATTTCCTACAATCGCAGTGACCTACGTAGATACTACACCTCCTTCTACCCTGCCTCTTGTACAAACGCGATTCCTTATTCACAATTGCTTGATCTCCGTCCTACCTGCTCCTCGGAGGACCAATTACACCGCATACAAAACCCAGCCGCCTTCTTCACAGATTACAATTTACCTTCTCACATGTTTGATAATGCCGTCCAGCGCATCTCGTCCACTTCCTGTACATGCGCCATCCAACCCCAGTGCTCCCAACGCAACAAGGACAGAAACCCTTCATCTTCCACCCCACCAACTTCTGCATACATCGAATCATACTTTGCCATTTATGCCACCTACAAACGGACCCCACAACTTGGAATATAGTTCCCTCCTTACCCTGATCAGAGGCCATTCCCTTCGCAACTTCCTCATCAGATTGACACCCTCCACCATCCCTCATCCCACACCCAACACTTTCCCGGCCATCACAAGACCTGCAAAATATGTGCCCAAACCTCCTACCTCATATCCATCTACAGTCACAAAGGATCCTTTCGCATCTGACAGAAATTTATCTGTACCTATGCCAATGTTACCTACAATATCCTTTGCACCCAATTTGGTCACCTTTATATCGGGGATACTGAATGCCATCTTGCAGATCATTTCAGACTACATCTCTGGGGCACCCGCAGCAATCACCACCACCGCCCCATGTTGAACACTTCAACTCCGCCTCCCACTCCGTCAATGACATGCAGGACCTGGCCTCTTCATCTACAAACAATAACCAGCCGAAACCTTGAGGAAGACGCCTCATATTCCGCCGTGGGACATTGCAACTGAACAGGGTCAATGTAGATTTCATTATTTTCCGCATTTCCTCTCCCCCTACGTTATCACAATCCGAAGGCTCCACCTCCCCACCACATCCTTGACCTTTCCTTCATATTTCCCTTTTTCTGGTCCGCTCTCCTCTCTGACCTATCACTTTCTACCCCCCCCCCCTCCACCTGTCTATCACATTCTCAGCTACCTTGCCCTCAGGCCAACCCCTTTCCATTTGTTTCTCAGCCACCCAGCCCAGAAGGCTCATTCCTGAGGAAAGGCTGATGTTCGAAAAGTTGATTCCCCTTCTCCTCGGATGCTGTTTTTCGAGCATTACATTCCCAGTTAGAAATCAGTCTGACACCATCTTACTCAAAGATTCAGGCCTGATGGTTAATGTTTCATGAAGCACTGTCGCCATCCCTGGGTATATCTTTACCCATCGGCAGGACAGACCCAAAAGTAATGGGGGTTCCCTGGAGTACATTTAAGGAAGGGGTTACCCTGCAATTCACCAATATTGATTTCAGGACCCGGGAAATCTCATGCTAACAGGTCAAAGATGGTCAAGGAAATCGCCTGAGGATGGATATATCCTGCCCCCCTCCACCCAACCTCTCTGTGGTAACTCAGTTCCCCTTGACTTTGAAAACAAATCAAAGGAAGCACTACGGGTGAGAAGGACATAGAACATACTCTGGGTCTGGGACTTCATGGCCATCACCAATTGTGTCTCCACAGGTCCACCACTGACTGAGCAGGAAGAGACATCAGATACACAAAAACCAGACTGGGGCAAGTGATGGGGGAATCAATAAGAAGGAAACATTCTCACCAAACTCCTTTTTCCGGATGGATCAGTCCTTAACAGTATCTGTTGGAGCAGCCAGCACACAGTTCTGGAGGGGGGAATGCCTCAGCCGCCTCATATTGAAGGTCCTGCCCATACTGTTATGTGGCATTCCCTCCTGTGAAGTAGGACATACTTCGAAAGGACCAAGTAAATGGAAACTGGTCCTCCATGAGGCATCATGGGCTATCAGCAGCTGCAGCATCAATGGCGTTCCCTCCATCATAAAATCAGAAGTGGACTGTTCAGCCATGGTTCCAAAATGTTCAGTAATATTCATAACTACACCTATGCTGAAGCAGGCTATTCAGCCCATCAAGTGTTTTAAACAGGAACAGAATGAGGCTATTCAGCTATTCGAGCTTTTCAGCTTTTGAAGCTGATCTTTTAATATCTCATTCCTGGTCCATTGGAAATTGCAGGGAACATTCATCCTTTCAAAACAGCCACACAGGAATATGGGAAGACTGGTTATTGAGCCGGGAGAAGGTATAAGTTAGGGATAAATGTGTCTTTATCAGTTCAACACAAATTAACGACTGCAGTGACACGGTGACCAGTACTGGGATCTCAACGATTTGCAAGGTTTTAGAGAAATGCAACAGATGTATTCTAACTTAGATCGTCAGAAAATTAATTTATCAAGAAGAGGTAGAGAATCTCTAATTGGATAAGCAATGGACAGCGGCTTGGCAGATGGAATGTAACATGGGTATATGAAAACTATGATATTTATCAGCAAGAATAACAGGCTGTATGTTAAATAAATGTAGAGGGATAACAGGACTTATAGACACAGTGTGTCCTGCTGCATTCAGTCTGACCTTTTCAGACATGGGAAGTGTTGCTCCATCTCTCTGATGGTCTGCTCCCTAATGTTCCCAGTGGCCCCACAGCTCTCCTTACACACAGAATATTTTGTAGTGGTTGGTTGGCGGTGTGGAGTAGTGAGAGGTACTGTGTTTTAAGCCGTGTTCCAAGGGGATGGCCTTTATTCTGATGGCTATCATTTCTGGCTACGTAGATACCTGAAGACAATAGGAATAGCTGACTGCTTCTGAATGAAGAAGCTGTGGTTACTGCCAGGACAGTGGGTATTCACCAAAATGATGTCCTGTACATAATCACGCTGCAACATTAATGGAGTGAGAGACGGAGGGTCCTATCACAAAATGAGAATTAAAGGCATTACAGATCAGCTGAAATTGATAGGTCCAATACATTTTCAATCCATAACAGAGAAGCATTAAATCAGAGGAGATATCTCACCAGCACACAATACTGTGTCGACCAAGATCTGCTCAGTCCAGCCCAGCAATCTGCCGAGTGCAGAAAACTGTGCAGACCACAGCAGTGCATTACTCTAAACTAGACATCTGTCCAGCACAGGGAGTTGAGCAGACCACAGAATTGCTTCGATCTTTAAGCTCGGACTAGATGTATGTTCATCACTGGGAGCTATGAAAAACACAGCAGTGCATTGATTTTTAAACACAGTCTAAATATCAGTCTAGTACACCGAGCTATGCAGAGCACAAATCTACAAATCCTGATTAGATGTCTTGCCAGCACCGGGAACTATGCAGACCGCAGCAGTGCATTGATCTACGAAGCCGAAATGAAAATCAGTCCAGAACGCGGACCTATGCAGAACACAGCAGTGCATTGACCTATAAACCCAGAATAGATATCTGTCCACGGTGTGCTGCTGGGAACGCACATCAGGCCAGGCAGCATGCAAAGAGCAAGAGAATCAGAGTTTCGGGCATAAGGCCTGATCAGATTCCTGATGAAGGGATTATGCCAGAAACTTTGATTCTCCTTCTCCTTGGTTATTGACTGGTCTGCTGTACATTCCCAGAAGCACACTCACGACTCTGTTTTCAAGCATCTGAGTCCTCACTTTCTGATTGGTCTCTGTCTAGCACTGGGAGCTAGGGAGACCGCAACACTGCAGTGATCTATAAACCTAAAAAAGATATCTATCCAGCATGGGGAGATACGCAGACCACCGCAGTAAATTTGATCTATAGACCTGTACAATTTATCTGTTCAGCACCAGAATCTATGCAGACCATAGCAGTGCATTTACCGACACACGTGGACTCGATATCTGTACAACACGGGGAATTATGCAGACCACAGCTGTTAAATTGCATTGAGGTCACCCTGAGTGAAGTAATTTAGGAGAGGTTGAGTTTAATTTTAGTTCACTTTCTCCAACTTTAAATTTTTTTTGGAAATACACTTCAAAAGTATAGTGAGAATAGATTGTAAAGTCGTGAAACAACCCCAATGACAGCATATGGACCACCAAAGGGCATGTCTGTCTCTTTCTGTTATTATCTCAAGGACAACGTTGCAAGGAATGGTAGAAAACTGCTCTGAGTCTTCAAAGGTATTCTTTGAAGAAGGAAACAGCGTGGAATGTCGTAAAGATGGTGGCAGGGTTCAGAATGTTCCAGTTTGAACACCTATGCTCCGCCGACACTTTGATTCTTTCTTATTTATTCTATATTCTGGAGAGTATTTTGTTGCCAAACTATTATATTTTTAACGTGACTCCTTTGGGAAAGGAGGGAGTGAGTCCCAGATCAGAGGATCGTGAGGGGAATCAAGGCTTCAAGGGTTAAAGAACAGTTCTGCTTGGAGACATGTCCAAGAGCGGTTTGGATACTGGGCCCCAGACAGTTTGGAGACTGTTTCTGGTGCAGTCTATAGACTGGGCCAAGTGTGGCCTGGCGAATTGGCCCGGTGTCGCATGGACATTAGGCCCGATGCAGTTTGGAGACTGGTCCCGGAATGATCTGCAGTCTGGCCCAGTGTGTCCCAGAGACTGGGTCTGCTGCGGCCTTGTCACTTGGACACAGTGTGCTTTGGACACTGGCCCTGGTATAGTCTGGAGCCTGGGCCCCGTACGGCCTTGAGACTGAGCCTGGTGCGGTCTGCCGACTGAACCTGGTGTGATCTACAGTCTCGAGACTAGATATTGTATAATGTTGCTAGTGATATTTGGTCCAATGGAAGATAGTAGTGGGAAGTGTTAGTTGAATCTGAGGACATGGGGAAGCACTTCGTTATTATTTTTCGTCAGTATTCTCATTGGAAAATGGCAATGTCATTCAGAATACGGAGATACAGGCTACAAGATTAGATGGGAATGTTGGAAGATCTGAATATAGGTATTAACCCTGGGCCAGCTGGATTTATTCTCGGGTTCTCTGGAAAGCCAGGGAGGCATTACAGAGTCTTTGACTTAAAAATATCTGTCATCATTGCCGACAGGAGTAGTGCCAGAAGACTGGAGGATATCAAAAGTTTTTCTCTTGCTTAAGAAGGGGTATCGGGACAACCCTGGTAACTAAAGGGCAGTGCGCCTTATATCAGTTGTGAGTAAGACGTGGGAAAATTTTGTGAGAGATAAGATTTGTAATTATCTGAAAAGGAATAATTTGATTAGAGATAGTCAACATAGTTTTGTGAAACGTAGATCGTGCCTCACCAACCTTTGGGTTCTTCGATAAGGTGAGAAAACAGGTGGGTGAAGGTAAAGTGGTTGATGTGGTGTACAAGGACTTCAGTAAAACATTTGATAAGATTCCACACGATAGAGTATTGCACAAAATACGGAGTTTTAGGATTCAAGGTGATTCAGCGGTTTAGATCAGATATTGGCTATCCGAAAGAAGACAGAGGGTGGTGGTTCGTGGAAAATACTCATCCGGGAGGTGAGTGACTCGTGATGTGCTACAAGGACCTGTTTTGGGACCACTGCGGCTTGTCATTTTATAAATGATCTGGATGTGGACGAGGATGGATTGGTTAGTACATTTGAGGGCGACACGATGGGAGGCAAAGTCGTGGATCGTTCTGATGAATACATAAGATGCAGCACTAGACTGAGAAGTGGCAATTGGAGTTTAATGCAGGCAAGTTTGAGGTAGTTCAATTCGGAAGAAATGACAATAATGCAGATTATTGAGCTAATGGTAAAAGTCTTGGAATTTTAGATGAACAGAGAGATCTCGTTGTCCAGGTGCATACATACCTGAAAGTTGCCACTCAGGTTTATAGGGTCGTTAAGAAGGCATATGTTGTGTTGACGTTTATTTGTAGGGGGAACTGAGTTTCGGAGCCAACAGGGCAAGGATCAACTGAGCAAGACACTGGTAAGGCCGCGCCTGGATTATTGCCTGCAGTTCTGTTCAGTGCATTATATGAACGATGTGGAAGCTTTGGGCAGGTTCCAGATGAGATTTATGAGAATGTTGCCTGTCATGGAAGGAAGGTCTTACGAGGAAAGGGTGAATGAGGACTTACACTGTATCTGTTGGAGAGAAGAATGTTTAGAGGTGACTTCACCGAGACGTACAAGATCATCAGAAGGTTGGATAGAATGGACAGTGAGAGCCTTTTATCCTCAGATGGTGAAGGCAAACACGAGGAGGCAAAGCTTTAAATTGAGGGGTGATAGACATAGGATTGATATCAGGTGTAGTTTCTTCACTCAGAGTGCAATAGGGGCCAGGAATGACCTGCATGAAACAGTAGTAGAGTCGCCGACATTAAGCGCATTTAAATGGGCCACAGATAGACATATCGATAATAATGGAACGGTGTAGGTTAAACGTGAATCAGATTATTTTCACCGTTTGGTGGCATTGAGTGCCGAAGGGCCTTTTCTCTGCTGTAACTTTCTATGTTCTATGAGTGTCAGCCCGGTGCAGCCTGGAGACTAGACATGTTGCAGTCTGGATACTGGGCCTGGTGCAGTCTGGAGACTGGGCCCAGTGCTGTCTGGATACTTGTTGCTGGCACAGACTGGATTGTAATTCGAGTCAGTTCTTTCTTTCATTTTTATTCTTCTGCTGGACTTTCCTTTATTATTCTTTCAAGTTTGTACCAAATACCTAAGAATCTACATCTAGATTTCTTGTACCTATAATGGCGCGTAAGTGAAGTCATTGCAAACATTCCACTGCAATCATTAAACTGCACGTGACAATGAAGCCAATTCAATTCAAATGTGAGAGAGTCACTGTCTTTGATGCTCCTTCCAAACACCCCTGCTGCTTGTGCAGTGACATGGGGCTTCCGGAGAGAATTTTATGACTTTATTTTAAACACAAGAGGGAGAGACAGACAGCGAGAGAGTGAGGGGAGGGGGGGACATTTTGGTTCCCATTTCAATGGATTTACTCCCAAAGAACAGAGACCCAAATGCTCAGAGATGCTGAAGCACGCACGCGTGCACACACACACAATCACACACACACACACACCGTATTCGCGTAGACACATGGAGATATTTAGCCCTTCATGCGTGCCTTGACATTCCATGGCTGATCTGAACATGGCCGCACCTTTATCTCCACGCGTGAGAATGAGGGCATTTTGGACCGGTGAACATAATTCTATTAGTTTGATAATAGTCCTGAAAAAGGATATACCTCCTCCACAAGATTATGTTACAATTTGTGCAAGAGTAATTGTGAAGGAATTGGACAAAAAATTTCAAAAGATGATTGGAGGAAGCTGTTGAAGGTGAAAGGATTTCAGGGAAGTGGGAGTCATTCAAAAGTGAGATAGTGAGACTTCAGGAATTACATGTTCCCGTCAGTGTGAAGGGAAATGCGAACAGGAGTAGGGCGCAGGACATGTCAGGGGATATTGAGGCTTTGGACAAGGGAAAAAGAAGGCTTACGTCAGGTACAGGCACATGCTATCAAAGGAATCCCTTGCTTATATGGAGTATAGGAGAACACTTACCAGGGAAATCAGGAGGGCAGAATGGGTGCATGAGGTAGCTTTGGCTGATGAGGTGAAGGAGATTTGAAAGAGATTCGACAAAAGAGAAACTGGAGAGACATTAGGGCCCCATAAAAATCAATCAGCCATCTAATGTTTGGCTCCACAGGAGAGCAGATGAATGAGGTTTATTAGGTCTATTGTCACATGCACTCTCGTGAGGACAGTGAAAAGTTTACAAGTCGCCACATGTGACACAATCTTAGATACAAAGCTTCCTGTCCCTCCCCCCTCCCTCCCACACCCCCCCCCTCCTCCAAGATACAAAATCTTGGTAGAAATCAGAAAAATAAAGAATATAAAATTAAGTGTAAAACATTACGGCATTTCCTGCAGTAGTGGAAAAACACAGAAAATCAGTACATTGTTCAACAACAGAGTCCATAAGCGTCTGGCCATGCTGAATTCACACTTTACATCAGGACTCGACCTCCCCCACTCCGCTGCCTTATCGCCTGTTTCTGCTCGAAGGGTGAGGTCCCACGCAAAAACTTCATGTCGGTATTTACTCGAAAGGAAAATGCGGAAGAGAGGAAAGTCACAAAAATAAAAATAAGTGATCTTTGAAACGAGACCACATTACAGTAGCGGAAGAGCTGACGGTCTTAAAATGCATAACCATAGGTTAAAAACCCGGGACATGTTCAAATGTATCCCGGAATCACTGCAGGAAGCTGGGGAGGGAACTGTGCTCACACGGGCTGAGATGTTTGTATCATTCCTTCGAATTCTGGTGAAGGGTTACTGGATCGTTAATTCCGACTTCTCTGCACAGATGTTGCCAGACCTGTTGAACTTTCCCATAACCTTCTGTCTTTCTTACTGATTTACAGAATCTGCAGTCCTTTCAATTTTTTTTTATTTGTATCATTGATAGCCACGGGTGAGTACTTGAAGGCATCTAATGTGGCAACATTATTTTTAAAAAGGCTGCCAGGAACTGCAGACCAGTGACTCTGACGTCAGATGTGGCTAAATGTGTATAGGAGCTTCTTAGAGACAGGATTTACATGCATTGGGAAAAACAAGGACTGATTAGAGATAGTCAGCATGGCTTTTTGTGGTCTCAAACATAACTTACATAGGTGACCAAGAAGATAGATGAAGGGCAATCAGCATACATTGTCTAAGTGGACCTTAGCAAGCCCTAACATTTGGGAGAGCTAGCCAATTTGATACAGCAATGTCTTAACAGTCGGAGGCAGAAGGTGCTGGGAGAGATTTGTTGTTTCTACTGCTCGCGGGTGACCAGTGGTGTGGTCACAAGGAGCAGGATGCTTCTTTTCATTGTTTTTGTAAATGATTTGGATGGGAATGTAGGAACCTTGGAACGTAATTTTGACGATGAAACCCCCCAAAATTATTTGTTATAGTGGGTAGTGAAAAAGCTTCCGGAAAAGAACAATGGTTCAGTGGTTCGTATTGTTGCCTCAATGCACCAAAATCGCAGGTTCGATGCCAGCCTCGGGCAACTTTCTGTGTGGATTTCACGCATTCTCCCCGTGTCTGCCTGGCTTTCTTACGGGTGCTCTGGTTTCCACCCACAATCCAAAGATGTGCAGGTCAGATGAAATAGCCATGCCAAATTGCCCATAAGTTAGGAGCATTAATCAGAGGGAAATGGATTGGGTTGGGTTAACTTCGGAGGGTCGGTGTGGACTTGTTGGGCAGAAGGTCCTGTTTCCACACCATAGGTAACCTAATCTTGATCTACTGGGCCAATGGCCTGAGGAATGGCAGATGGAGCTTCTTTCTGTTAAATGTGAAAACTTTGCATTTTCAAAGTTTGTGAGAAGATTTGTAGCTCGGGTGCTCGTTGTTGTGGTACTTTTCGCCGAGCTGGGAATTTGTTTTGCAGACATTTCGTCCCCTGTCAATGGGCTTCCTCAGTGCTTGGGCACCTCCTGTGAAGCGCTTCTGTGTTGTTTCCTTGGCACTTAAAGTGATTTGTCCCTGCCGCTTCCAGTTGTCAGTTCTAGCTGTCCGCTGCAGTGGCTGGTATATTGGATCCAGGTCGATGTGTTTGTTGATAGAATCTGTGGATGAGTGCCATGCCTCAAGGAATTCCCTGGCTGTTCTCTGTTTGGCTTGTCCTATAAAAGTAGTCCGATAAAACTACTATTATAGGACAAGCCAAACAGAGAACAGCCAGGGAATTCCGAGAGGCATGGCACTCATCCACAGATTCTATCAACGAACACATTGACCTGGATCCAATATACCGGCCACTGCAGCGGACAGCTAGAACCGACAACCGGAAGCGGCAGAGACAAATCACTTTAAGTCCCGAGGAAACATCACAGAAGCGCTTCACAGGAGGTACCCAAGCACTGAGGAAGCCCATCGACAGGGGGCGAAACGTCTGCTAAACAAATTCCCAGCTCGGCGAACAGAACGACAACAATGTTGCATTTTGTTCGACAAACCAACGCAGGATTTACACAGTTAACGGTTGGGCCCTGGGCAGTGTTTTCCAACAGAGAAACCCAGGTTGCCGGCACATCGTTCTTTGAAAGTGGAGTCGCAGGTAGACAGGGTAGGGAAGAGTTTATTATACATGCTTACCTTCAACTGACACATCATTGAGTATAGGAATTGGGACATCATGTTGTGACTATGCAAGAGAATGGTTAGGACACATTTGGTGTACTGAGTACAATTCTTGTCGCCCTTCAATGGGAAGGTTGTTATAAACTGGAAAGGAGAAAAATATTTTAAATGATGTGGCGGAGATGGAGGTTTTGAGATATATGGCAAGTCTGTGATTTTGTTCCCTTTCCGTAGGATGTGAGGTTACCCTACAGAGGTTTATAAAATCATAAGGGGCACAGATAGGATGCACGGCCAAGGCCTTTTCCCCACTGTAAGTGTATCTGAAACCAGAGAGGATAGGTTTAAGGTGAGAGGGAAGATATTTAAAAGGGATCTAAGGGGCAGCTGTTTCTCACAGAGGGTTGTATGTATATGTAGGCAGCTATCAGAGGAACTGGTATTGTTGAGTACAATTACAACATTTAAAAGGCAATTGGATGGGTACATGTACAGGATAAATTTGGCCGAGTATGTGCCAAAAGCAGAAAAAATGGAACAAGTTCCATTTAAGAAACATGATAGAGAGAATTCCTGATGCTGATGTTGTGCTACAGACCTCAGCAGCAGCAGAAGCATACTTATATTCAACCACGATCTGCAATGTTTTCTTCTGGGGATAATCCCTCAATCTGCCATTAATACCGAGGCGATCTATGGTTCGGTGATAAGTGTGGGTGAACATTCCGGACAGAACCATGTGTACCTAAACCTGATGGCAAACCTTTAACCTATGCACTTACTGCTTACATTCCAAACAGTTGGACTGACATCTGACAGAGCGGGCACAATAATCCCAAGACCAACAGACCAACAGTCCGACCACATTCAGTCATAAGTGGTGATGGACAGTTAAACAACTCATTGGAGGAGATGGCTCACAAATATCCCCATCCAAAATAATGGAACAGCTCTGTAGCTCAGTGTAAAAGACAAGGATGTAGTATCTGCAGCATCCCCAGCCAGAAGTTATTAATCATTGATCTACCTAACCCTCGCATGATGCCCACAGCATCACAAATGCCAGTCTTAAATCAATTCGATTTTCTGCACGTGACGTGAAGAAACGACAGAACACAGTAACCTGACAAAGTCAATGGGCCCTGACATCATTCCTGCAATGTCACTGGGGAAGCTGTTTCATTCCAGCTCCAAATCTGCTTTCTCCCTGGCAATGTGGAAAATTACTCAACTATGTCCTATTCTCCAAGAGGGCAATAATTCAATAAGAACATGTACCATACCCTCAGACTCATCACGACAGTGAAATTCGTGGAAGTTCTTCTTGACAGCTGTCTGTTGACTGTTGGTCTGTTGGTCTTGGGATTATTGTGCCCGCTCTGTCAGATGTCAGTCCAACTGTTTGGAATGTAAGCAGTAAGTGCGTAGGTTAAAGGTTTGCCATCAGGTTTAGGTACACATGGTTCTGTCCGGAATGTTCACCCACACTTATCACCGAACCATAGATCGCCTCGGTATTAATGGCAGATTGAGGGATTATCCCCAGAAGAAAACATTGCAGATCGTGGTTGACAGCACAGAAATGGCCAAGCAAGGTGATCAATTGTATCAACTTGCTCCGAGGTCGAAAGGATAGACCCAGATGGAATTCATGATTTGGAGATGCCGGTATTGGACTGGGGTGCACAAAGTTAAAAATCACAAAACACCAGCTTATAGTCCAACAGTTTTAATTGGAAGCACTTGCTGTTGGAGCACTGCTCCGTCATCGAGTTTTGTACTTTTGGAGTTTTTGCTTTTACCCCCGGATACAGCCTCCCTATCGGAAAAAGGAAGGGGAAGTACGGTCCTACCGACTCTGTCGAGGCCTTCTTCCTAACATCTGACAGCTTGTAACAAACATTTACAGAGCTTTCCCATAGACTGCACAGAATCATCGGGAAACAAGTAAGCCATTCAACACGTTAAGCATCCCCCATTCCAGTTCTTGAACATCTCCCTCATGCACTTCTCCCCCAAAATGTATGCATCCCTCAATGTTATCAACCAATGGAAAAATATTAAACATTAACTTCAGCAGTCCCTTCGATCCATCGTTTTGTACCCCCATTCAATGTAATGATGTCTGATCCTTTGTCTTCAAACCATGGTCCTGCGCTATCTCTTCCTATTTAGTGTCTATGCATATTCAGTGCGTTTGATCTCACAGGCTTGAGTGGGACAGAATTCCCCAAGTTCAACAGTCTCTGGGTGCAGATATTTATTCTCGTCTCAATGCAGAGTGTCCTGGCTGTACCTCATAATGTGGCCTCTTATTTCAGACATCCCAGCCAGGGGAATTATCATCCTTGTTTCGAATCTGTCTCACCGTCACAGTTCCATATTATTTACTCAGATCTCCACTCATTTTCCTAAACCCCTTGGAATACAGGCTCAGTTCACACAAAGTATGTTCCCACAACAAGCCTGATTTCCCAGAGATCCTTCACTGCACTCCCTGAAGGTCAGTTTTGTTCTTTATTAGGGACAGAAATCAAAACTGCACATAATGTTGCACAATGTTAGACAAGGGTTCTCACCAAATTGCAGCTGCAGTAAGACACCCTTACTCCTCTTTTCAAATTCCCTTGAAATGATGGTCAATACACCATTTACTACCTAAAAGTTGCTTTCAGTGATGAGTGTACAAGAAGATCCAGATTATTTCCAATATTACAGCTAACCACTTAGTGGGTATATGTACACTAGTCACTGTGTCAATGCCATTCCCAGTACTGATCTCTGACGCCAGAACTCACAGCTGTGGATGAACCCCGAGGGTCTGTGCAGATGAAAACAAGAAAATCTGCATAAGTTCCATAAAAAACAATATTTTTAACCTATCCCTTTTCAAATAGCAGGCTACTGTCCTATTGTTCCCACCAAAGTACATGACATCACATTTACACATATTGGTCTTCATCTGCCATGTACTTGTCCATTCACGCCATTGTCTCAGTCACCTTGAAGCATTTTGATATCCTTCTTACCCACTCGCAGTCAGACACCGTTTAGTGCTGTCAGCAGGCTTGGAAATATTGCACTTGGGTCCGACAACCCTACGTTTGAGGTATACTGGGAATACCTGAGGCCCAAGGCCCAATTCCTGTCACACACCACGATATGTCCACCCCCAAAAAAGTGTTCTCACACTCAGGGATCAGTGCAGAAGCCCCCTCTGGACTTCCTGGTTTGCTGCCCTTCATTGAGTACTCCCCTGTCTGCGTTTTTACTTCTGAGGTGAATCACCTCGTATTTATCAGTGTTACATTGCATTTGTCATTGATCTGGCCATTCCATCTACATGTTCCTGTTACATAAGACCTTCCTCCTCACCGTCAAACACTTATTAACCACATTCCCTCACCACCCTCAACATCCACAACTCCAATATTTTAGAGTACCCCAAATAGGAAGTGACACAGCACTGATCCTTGTGTCACACGATCCCAGTCACACAAACAGCCTTCTGCCACCACCCTCCTTCTCCTTCCTCTGAGATAGTTTTGGATATAACTTGCTAGTTAACCTTGATACAATAAGATTATAATAACTTTATTAGTTTCCCATGTGGGGCTTTGACAATGGATTTGGTGAGAAAACCATTAAAAGAACAACTTGAAAAATTCCAATAAAAATCATTAGGCATGACTTCCCTCTGATAAAGCCATGGTGACTGTCCTTGATGAAATATTGCCTCTCAAATGGAGATCCATTTTATCATTCTTTTTATTCTCCAATAGCTTCCCTGAAAGTGATCTGATACTCACTGATCTACTGTGCCCTGGTCTTTCTGCACCACCCTTCCAGTACGGTGTAACCACATCCATCCTCTAGCCTCTCTCTCCTGTCACCAGATTCTATATATACATAAAAAAATTGGTCAGGTCTTTTCTTCCTTATCTCCAACAGCAGCCTGGGATAAAACGCATCCGGATAATTTTTATCCAATTTTTAGACCAGCTAAAACCATCAATCAACCATCAATCAATTCACATCTTATATGAATTTGCTAAATAGCTTCCCACTCCATCTTCTAAAATTCTGTCCATGCCTCCTCCTTCACACACAGATGGTTTCTAATGGGTTCTCACTGTTCGCTTGTAATATTATTCTGCTTGATGTCCTTGTGGAAAATCTTAGGACTCTCCCCAATCTTGCCTGCTACCAATTCTCCAAGTCCCTGTTTTATTCAGCCCTTTCTGTGTGAACTTTCTCGTTTTCATTAAGATTGCTTTTCAATCGTTGAAACTCTCGGTAACACAGGCCGAGTTCCCTCGCCAGACAATCTTGCCATCTGTGGGATTAATCTGGAGAATGTCCTTTCAGTATATGTTGCCAGTATATTTTTCCCTAGATCAGGACACCGCAACGTTATGCAGTATTAAAGGCACAGTCTCAGCAACACTCGGTGTAAGCGAGGGAAGACACATTTACCTTTAATAAAAGTAAATTACTGTAGATGCTGGAATCAGTACTGAAAACAAGAAATGCAGAAGACCACAGCTGTTCAGACAGCACCAACGGAGAGAGAGCAAATTAATGCTTCCAGTCTGGATGACTGTTCGTTATCTACATTCTGATTCCCATTAAATAAAGGTAAACCGAAAATCTATCTTCATGTTTCCACATGTTTCTCCAATACACATTTCTTCATTTTCGTTCTAATAGCATGCTGTGGCATTTCTTTAAAAGAAATCCTCCTGAATATACAATTATATCATATCTGTTGGTCTCCATTGTATATATCTGCAAGCGATATCTTCAAGAAAAAATGTCTGAAAATTGCAACTTCCCTTTCATATATGCATTCTCTTGAAGTTTGCTATTACTTTCTAAATGACCAATACCACATTTGTTATAACAGATTTAAACAGATTCCCTCCTGTGCATGACAAGTTACTTGGTCTATACTTCTCCACTTGTCCTCTTCTTCCCTTTTTGGATCGTGGAATGCATTTATAATCTTCCAAATTGCACAGGAGAAGTAATGTGTTACCCAATGCAATCAATCTGTGCATTGGCTCTCTCTCTGAAATTTCATTATGAAGTACATTTGTTCTGTCAGACTTATCAATCACTAACCCGGCTATGTTTTCAAACACGCCTCGTTACTCATATGAACGATTTTAGTCTTTAGTTACACAAGTCTCAGGGTCACTTTGTATTTCTGGGAGATGTTATGTATTCCTCCACGAAGACAGACACAATATAACGAGTTCGTTTCCCTGCAATTTCTCTTTTATCAGCAATAAATTATCCGATCCATATTTGTTCCCCACTGCTTAACATTTCAAGTGGATTTAAAATTTCCTTTCAAATATTGTCAGAAGCTTTTCATTAGTCCTTACGTTTCTTTTTTATTTTGCATTCTTGATGTCTTTGTAATGCCCTTATCAATTTCTTACTCCTCCTTTGTTCCAATGAATCCATACCGTCTTCCATTTTTCTGATCGACTTTCCTTGATATAATACAATTTTTAACTTTGTCTGTTAATCATGGTTGAGTCACCTTATCCTTTTGCCATATGCGCCTTGAGGATATGTGTATACTGTGCAACTGATAGTGTTTCGATAAATAAAGGGCGGCACGGTAGCTCAGTGGTAATCACTGCTGCCTCACAGCACCAGGAACCCGGGTACAATTTCCGCCTCGGGCAACTGTCTGTGTGGAGTTTGCACATTCACCCCGTGTCTGCGTGAGTTTCCTCCAGGTGCTCCGGTTTCCTCCCACTGTCTAAATGTGTGAAGGTTAAGTGAATTGGTCATTCTAAATTGTCCATAGTGTTAGGTGTAGAGGAATGGGGCTGGGTGGGTTGGTGTGGACTTGTTGGGCCGAAGAGCCTGTTTCCACACTGTAGGGAATCTAATCAACAGAAAGAGCCTGTCTTCCAGTGTATCTTTATGACGCACTTTTAAAATTGCCACCTTGCTGCTCTTGCATTCATGACTCCAGTCAGATACACACATTTTAATTTTAAAAAAGTTTGTATTCAAACGTCATTTAAAATTTAATATATTAAGATGGTTATTTCCAAAGGCTCATTTTCTGCATGGTTTTCAAATAGGTCTTCTGATCACACAACAACTTCTAAACAGCCTGATCTCGAGTTCACTGTTCAACATATTGTTCAAGGAAAGCAGCTCATACACACTCATGAAACCAATTTTCCCAGCATTAACATTAACTTTGATTCACATTGTTTAGATGCGATTTTAATTTCTCCATAATTACTGCTGTACCCAAAATCTTGTATTTCTATTTTCCTATTTTGTAACATATGCACCATTTATGTCACAACATTAACATTGATAAATACCTCCCATCAATATTTGATTATCCTTGCTGTTTCTAAACTCCACTTTAGCAGATTCTGTGGAATCTGAGCGACGTGGGATCGAGGAAAATTAATAGCCGATTCAGCGAAATGTTTGGCCAAGGCATGTTTGAACATTGATATTATCTCGCCGCATCCCACACGTTCTTCACAAGTGTCATCTGACATTTTCACCAATTCTCCCGTTATGCTCGTGAAGTAGAGAAGAGCAAATTATTTCAACAATGCTGTGCATTTCCCCAGACAACTGACACCGCTCTAACCTTGGTGGGAACCTTACAGCAGGCAGGTAAAATGTTGCTGCTGCTGTACAGTATCTTAGTGTGATCATACCTGGAGTAGCGTGTACAGATTTAAACTCCACACTGAGTAAAGGATATTTGAATTAACCAAGAGATTGTTCCCTTAACTTATTTCCACGGTGAAGATTTTAATCATAGAATCTCTATAGTGTGGAAGCTGGTTATTTGACTCATGGACTCCGCATTGAACCTCAGGAGACCAACACATCCCAATCTGAAACACTGCTCTCGTTCAAACATTCCCTAAAACCCTGCACTTTCCATGATTAGTGTATCGAACCTGCACATTCTCGGACATCCTGGTTAATTTATCATAGCAAAGCCACTTAGTCTTCAAATTTTGGGACTGTGCGTCAAAGCTGGAATATCAATGGAAACCTTTGACAGACACGGGGAGAATGTGCAAACCCCGCATAGAGAGTTAACTGAGGCGGGAATTGAACACGGGTCTTTAGCGCTGAGAGGCAGCAGTGCTAACGACTGAGCTACATTCTGTCGGTGTTAGAGCTTGCCTACATAATAAAGGAGCAGCACACACTTGTTTCTATCTTGGGTCTTTTCCCACGGGAGGTGAATGTAACAACTCCCACTTTACAGAATCACAGTGTGGCCGCTGACTTCCTGAAGGCTCTGCGTTGTCCCTCATCATAGATCACTTTGCAAGAAACAGATTACATTTTTGACATATTCAATTTAAACGTTTCTCACTCACACCAAGATTCAGCATAACACGCAATTAGTACAAATGGCAGTGATGGGATTCAAGCCCTCAGCGACTTTCACAGTGAAGCTTACAAACAGCACCTTACATGTCTCGGCCACACCGCCACACAAAACTGAACCCATGAACAGGATTTGATTTGAGCTCCTGAGGACATTACTCCATTTCTGGCTGCATAGGGAAGCGCACAATCACCTCAACTGAACACAACATTGTCTGATGGGGGGACAAGCCTAGTTTATGGGGGTGGGAGCGCTGTTACTTGCAAACACAGGAAGCATGTATAATAGATAATTAACAAAATTAACATTTGCTGTGTAATCTGAAAGAGATTACTTTGCTAAATCTAACACTTTGCTAAAATTTTAAGTAGACAACCAAATTTTGCTGGAACTATTTGCCCTTACAAGTCTTGCAAAACTGTCAGAATCCGCAATAGTCAGGGAAAACATAAACTTCATATCAACAGCCGAATGTTCCCAGTTCCTGTCCTCGAGAAGGATGAACGAAATGTAGTACAAAAAGAATAGTACAAAAAGAATATGTGAAAGTTGTGCAGCCCCTCACATACGGCAATTGCCAAATGTATTGAGCCCCCTGCAGAAGTTACAACAAAGCATTCTCTTTGCTCTTGCTAGAATTTGATTCGGGTCAATTTAATTTCCACGACTGTAAACTTGGGGGCTCGTCCGGGACCCCACGATTGGGTAAAAATCCGAGTATTCCCAGGAGGCGTAGGCGCCAATGAATTCTTCAATCTTATTAGTCCGCTTAATTCCTCGTTTAAGAATGGTCCTACTCTCCCGATATTCCATCAGGGCCCGTTCTATTCTTAGCTACCTGGACGTTATGTACACTTCCCTATTCCTCTTGGCTACTCGTTCCATTACTCCTGTCATCCACGGTTCACGAATCTTGCCTTTCCTATCCTTTGCTTTCAACAGGGTATGAAAATGTGTTGCTGGAAAAGCGCAGCAGGTCAGGCAGCATCCAAGGAACAGGAGCATGCCTATCCTGCACTATCTTTGCACTATCTTTGAAAGCCTTCCACATATGAAATGTGGACTTCCCTTCAAATAGCTGGTCCCAATCCGCATTTCCCAGCTCCTGCCTAATTTTGATACAATTGGCCTTGGCCCAGTTTAGTACTCTTCCCTTAAGAACACTCTGATCTTTATCTTTGGCTTTGAGTATACTAATTGTGGTCACTGTTCCCAAAATATCCTCCAACGCTACTTCTACCGCTTCGCCTGGATCATTCCCCAACACCAGTTCCAATATGGCCTCTTCCCCCGTTTGACTATTAACATACTGCTCCAGAAAACTCTCCTAGCCGCTTCTTATAAATTCTATCCTATCCAGACCTCAGACACTAATTGTCTGCCAGTCAATTTTGGGAAAATTAAAATGTCTTACCACCATGACACTGTTGGCTCGACACCTTACCATAATCTGTTCACCTATTTGTCCTTCTACCTCACACTCACTGTTGGGACGCCTGTAATACAGCCCCAACAATGTAACTGCACCCTTCTTATTTCTCAGTTCCACCCATAATGCTTCACTGTTAAAGCCCACCATAATTCCCACCTTTTGCAGAACCGTGATATCATCCCTGACCAGCAATGCAACTCCTCCCCACCCTTTTTACGTCTCTCCCTGCCCTGTCTGAAGCGTTTATATTCTGGAACATTTAGTTGATAATCAGGCCCTTCTTTCAACCAAGTCTCTGTGACTGTAATAACGACATAATTCCAGGCGCCAACCCAAGCCCTACATTCATCTGCCTTCCCCACTATACTCCTCGCATGAAAGTATATGCACTTGAGGCCACCATTTCTTTGCGTTCATCTGCTCTCTGCCTACTCTTCCCCTTATTAATGTTAACTTCATGATGCTTATCGTCTCCAGTTTCCACCTTGTTGTCTTCTTCTCTGCAATTCTGGTTTCCAGCCCCCTGTCACATTAGTTAAAATCCTGCCCAACAGCAGTAGCAAAACTCCCCTAAGGACGTTAGTTCCAGTCTGGTTCAGGTGGAGACCATCCAACTTTCCCCAGAACCAGTTCAAATGTCCAACAAACCTGAACCTCCTACACCATCCCCCAAGCCACGAGTTCATCCTGCCTATTCTTTCATTTGTATGCTGGCTAGCATGTGGTACCGGTAGTAATCCCGAGATCAGTGCCTTTCATAGTCTGGGAATTTTTTCCCTTTTGCATGGCAGGCTGAGTGGTGAACTTGCAAAGTGTTATTGTAATGATGGACATGGATAGGGTGAATAGCCAAGGTCTTTTCCCCAGAGAAGAGGTGTCCAAAATCAAAGGTACACGTTTAAGGGAAGAGGGGAGAGACGTAAAACAGATCGAAGAGTTAGTTGTTTCGCACAGACTGCTATGTATATGCAATAAGCTGCCAGAGAAGGCAGTACAGGGAAATACAATTACAACATTTAAAATACTATTCAATGGATACATGAGTAGGAAAGGTTTGGAAGGCTATATGCCAGGTGCAGACAAATAGGATTAGTTCACGTTAAGAAACCTGGTGAGCAGGGCCACGTTGGGCAGAAGGGTCTCTTTGCATATTGTGTGAATCTAAGACCCTATGACATTATAAATCTCTTTCTACACCAATGCTTTGCTGTTCTCAGCTCATTTCTAGGACAAATATCCACTTCAAAGATCGTGCTCCTCTTACTTTGACAATAACATTCTTAACATTGATGTAGTACCGCAAGCCACAGCAGCAGCAGCAGCAAAATGATATTGAACCACGACCTGAAGCCTTTTGCCCGGTATACTCCCTCAGTCTACCATTACCAACGAGCCGATCTATGATTCAGCGATGAGTGTGTTGCACATGCAAGTTAGAAACGTGTGGACTGAAACCTGATCACAATCTGTTAATGTTACTGAACTGGACTGGTTACATTCCAACCAGCAGAACTAACATCTGAAAGAGAAGGTGAAATGCTTTCAAGACCAACAGATCAGATCGAAACTCTTCAGTCCTGCCCCATCCATTCGTAAATGGTGAGGGAAAAATAAACAGCTTACTGGAGGAGATGCCTCCAAAGTATCCTATTATTAGGAATGGAATAGCCCTGCGCATCAGGATAAAAGCAAAGCATGCAGTATTTGAACTATCATCAGCCAGAAGTGTTCAGTCGATGATCCACCTCACCCTCGCCATGATACCTACAGAATCACAGATTTCTATCTTCAACCAATTGATTCACTGCACCTGACGTGAAGAAACAGCTGAACATAATAGGTATAACAAAGACAATGGGCCGTGACACCATTCCTGGAATAGGACTGAAAACTTCTGTTGCATGTTGTCTCTGGGGAAACGGTTTCATTCCAGCTCCAACTCTGACAGCTCCCTAACAACGTGAAAAATTATTTAGCTGTGTGCCATCCCCTAAGAGGAGGGTAATTACAATTTGACCAATACCACCGCTTCAGTCCCATCAAGACAATAACATTGGTGGGAGTTCTTTTTGACAGAGCTGTCAAGCAGCTCAGAAATAACCTGCTCAGTGTGGTTTCTGATAGGTTCCCATGTTGAGATGGTGCTGTTGTGGAAATGTCATTGGATTACTAATCCAGGTCAGGCTAATCCTCTGACAGCTGATGGAAGTTAAAAACAATTATTAAAATACTGAGATCTAAAGTCTAGTGTCAGTAACAGTGACCCTGAATTCAGCGTCGACTGGAAGCACCACTTTATTCCCCAATGTACTTTCAGGACGCAAATCTCGCTTGCTTTCCTGGTCTGGCCTAAACATGACGTCAGACACACAGCCATATGCTGAACTCTTCAATAGTCTCTGAAAGGGCCAAGCAAGAACATCAATTGTATCACATTGCTCTGAGGTCTTCAAGGATACACCGGATAGAACACCCATCACCAGGCTCAGAATTAGAAAAAAAAACATCCGAATACACAGTCCTTTCGACCTTCAGAGCCCTCCTTGCGAACACGTGGCCGCTTGTGACAACATTTACCGAGATTTCCCACAGACTGCACAGAAGCATCGGGAAAGGAGTAGGTCATCCAACACATTGAGCCTCCACCCATTCTAGTTCATTTGAGAATATCCCATCAATACACTTTACCCACACAATGTGCATATTCCTTAATATTATTAACTAGTATAAAAATATAAAATTAGACATTTGATTAATCCCTTTGGTTCATTGAGTTTTCTACCATAATCCAAAAATAATAGCTGATGCTCTATCTCCACAACATACACCTGTTCTCTCCCTCTCGTGTATAGAAATCCTCATTTATATTCAGTGCCTTGACTTCCACAGCCATATGTGCGAGAGAGTCCCTCAGGTTAACCAGTCTCTGAGCGCAGACATTTATTGTCATCTCAATGCAGAGTGACCTGTCTATACCTAATCCTTTGGGCACTTGTTTTAGACGTCCAAGCCAGGGGAATTATCATCCCAGCTTCCAAGCGGTCTCACCCTATGAAAGAATTATATATGTCACTGAGATCTCCACTCATTTTCCTAAACCCCAAGGAATACAGGCTCATTCGTCCCATACTCTTCTCCTACACAATCCTTTCATCCCAGAGATCAGTCCGGCTCTACTTCGCTGCTCTCCCTCAATGTCTGGTGTCGTTTGTTAGTTAAGTAGTCCAAAACTTCACCCAATCCTCCACAATGTTCAAGAGGAGGTATCATCAAGCCCCTGTACAGTTGCAGTGAGCTACCCCCACGGCTGGACACAAATCCCCTGGAAATGAAGTGCAACACAACATTTCTCTTCTTAACTGCTTTCTGTTCCTGCAATATTGCTTTCGCTGACTGTAGTGAAAAGAGATCCAGATCCTTTTCTGTGCTACAGCTACCCATGTGGATCTATATACACTGGTCAGCGTGCCAATGCCATTCCCAGTATTGACTTCTGGCTTCAGAACTCACTGTCCTGCATGGTCCTCGGAGGGGTTTGCAGCAGGAAACAGGAAACTGATCATAATTCACCTTATTCGAACAACATTCTTTCACCAATGCCTTTTCAAATGGTATTTTGCCATTCTATTTTTCCCACCAAAGACCACAACATCAGATCGACACACAATACTCTTCATCTGCCACGTATTTGCCCAGTCACTCACTTGTCTCAATCACCTTGGAGCATTATTACATCCTTCTCACCCACTACCATCCAACATCGATTAGTGCCATCAGCAGACTTGGAAATATTGCATTTGCTCCTCTCAATCAAATGTTTGAGATGTACTGGCAATAGCTGTGGCCGAAGTACCACTGTCTGTGGTATCCCCTGATGCTTCTGATACTAAAAAAAGGATATCTTTAAACCGATACACTGCTTCCTGTCAGCTCGCCCATTCTAAAACTATGTACATGTATTAGCCCCATTACCACTCGGCTTGAGTTTGCACTCTAGGCTTGGGACTTTATGAAAAATATTCCTAAAATCTCAAATGCACTGCATCCATTGTTTCTCTATACTGCATCGGACAGTCGTGTTAACTTTGTTGATAACTATTACTTGCAACACAAAACAGTTTCTCCCAAACCTTCTATTTACAAACATCATTGTGTTGTCGGGAGTGTGTTGCTAGAAATGCACAGCAGGTCAGGCAGCAACGTTCTCCTAGGAGCAGGAGAATCAACGTTTCAGACATCAGCCCTTCAGCAGGAATGAGGTTTGTGGAACAAAGCTGAGAGTTAAATGTGACGGGGTTGGGGTTGAGGGGAAGGTAGTTGAGAAGGCGATATGTGTTTTAAAGTAAAGGAGAAGGTGATAGGTCTGAGGGAGGAGGGGTGGACAGTTCTGGTGGGCGGTGTCGAGTTGGAGACTTGGGATTGGAATAAAGTAGGGCGAGAGGAAATGAGGAAGCTGTTAAAATCCACATTGATCCCGTGTGTTTGTAGGGTCCCAAGGCGAAATATGAGGCATTCTTCATCCAGGCGTCGAGTAGCAATCGTTGGCTGGACCTGTATGTCATTGATGTAGAGGGAGCGGGTGTTGAAGTTTTCAGCAACAGGGCAGTGTGGTTGGTGGGTGCGGGTGACCTAGAGATGTTCCATGAAATGGTTCACAAGAAGGGAAGACAGAGCGTCTTGTCTCCCCTTATAGATTCTGCTTGTCTCCCTGAATGTCTGAGGCTGCTCACAGTACAACCTCCAACATAACATCCCCAGCACCTGCACTAACTTTTCAATAACAGGAAAAAGCCAGGAGTCCCTAAGCTGCAAGATAGATGCTTGACGCTTTAGAATAATACTCGAGGGACTTCCTCGTGTTACTGACAGCACAATCAGCTGAGAGGGATAAACAAGCGGTCCGTGGACAGGAACAGACCAAGATTCAAAAACATAAATCAAAGCTGCTGAATGCCCTATGTCCAACATGGAACACCATATGGGACACACTGGGAAGTGAACAATGACCCAACACACGCCATTTCATTGTCTCTGATGTTCAACACTTGACACAATGGGGAGTCAAAAGCCAATGTCAGGGAAAGACACAGAAAGACAAGTGATTAATTAATGACTGACATGTTGTGACCTTATGGATAAGGAGGCAGAAGAATAGAACTAACTGGAAAAGTGAGACAATGGTTGGCCCAATCACAACGATGAGAAAATTCAATAAAGACATTGTTAGATCAGTAGAAATGGTTTGTCACATCAAATTCTGAATTTGCCGCATAGAACCGCCCCAGACACCATTAACGGGGCAAGGTACCAGCCAGAATGGAGAGCTGTGCAGACCGTTCTACTGCGGTACCACATAAATTGGGCTATCTGCCCAGCATGGGGAACATTGCAAACCATTGCCATATATCACTCATATGCTTGCATTTGAGAAATGCGTTGCGTTGCATGGGGGGGGATATGCAATCCATCGAGTGACAGTAAATGAACTCCCATAAATGTATGGTTCTGTATCTCATTTGCACCAGGATAATGTAATACATTATGTGCATTTGTGTGGGTGTGTTTTTGGTCATCGATATGAAAACCGTTTTATGAGATAGAATACACACGGAGGAAATCATTTTAAATGTGAACAATTGGCAAAGGTTTGGGTAATCAACATAGAGATACTAAGCACCAATAAACAGAGAATGTTTCTTTTTATTTTTTTTGCGATTTACATATGAAAGAAATAATCTGGATCTTTTTCAATATATAATTTCAATTACATCACACTGTAAACTTTTGCCATACATTCTGATGGACTATAACTTGGTGATTTTTAACTTTGTACACACCAGTCCAACACCAGCGTCTTCAAATCATGACTGAACAAACGGGTTCAGTTAACCCCTTCCTTACAGATTTATAATATCACAATAAAAGGGAACATTTACTCGGTCTGGATGGAATGGCCTTATCCTATCCCTCTGTAACAGGCTCAATCGGCTGAATGGTCTTCCCCTAATCGTGTATAGTAGGCCGGCGGCATTAAATGACGCAGCAACCCATGGATGATGAACAGCCAGTAAACAGTATTTGCTGGAGCTCTCACCCTTCTCAGTTATGGAAAAACATACAGCACTATTTACTCCAGTGTTCTTTCATTAACACCTCGTACAGCTGCAGCACCACTTCCCTACGTTTTGACCAATTCATTTTGCAAAATGTGCCAAATTTCAGCTTTCCACCTCTTTCAGTGGTATAAAGCCCGTGTGGGCTGAATAACCTCCTCATATCCCTCTGTTACAGGCACATGGTGTCAAATTAGTTTCTCCCAGTTCCTGAGAAGCAGTCTCGGTGCTCTGAAAGATGTTTCAATGTTCTGAAAGGCCTTAATAACTAGTCATTAAAACATGGAGCAGCATTGCAAAAAGTCAGCGAACAAGAAACATTTTTACGTTGCTTTGTGGCCTCTAGACATGGCCCCATCAGACATTTTATACAGCTGGTCTGTTGTTTTATCTCTGTCTTGTTTTTATAAACAGGTTGGGAAATATACAACCCTGCACTGATCTGGCACTATTCACACATACAAGAATTAAAATAATTGAAAGATTTATGGTCTCTCCCTCAGCAACTGTCATCCATTCCGTTGTTGCAACACGGCGGTAAAAGCTTCTGCTAATTAAAGCACGCAGACAGCAAAGCTCATCTTGCCTCGTAATCTGTTGAAGCAGATTAACTGTTTAACGAAAAAAACTTAAAATGCTATTCTTTAACTCCAAAAGTGATCATTAAATAACAAAATATTCCAACTCCGAGCCTCCTTTGTATTACATATTTAGCTAACTTCTACTCTGTAACAATATACTGATCCAATATAGCCCCTATTAAATTTACAGCCTATAATTTTCAAAACCAGCTAGCAGTGTTGATCCTCCTCTGCAGGCCCCGGGTTGTCTACGGTCTTCTGCTACAGATTTTTTAAAAAATGGGTAAAATGGTTCCTTTTAGAGAGAGTTGCAGTCGTTCAATGGCCGAAGGTGCTCTTTTTATTGCTAACTGTCGGTAATGTTGGCGTTTATACCCCAAAACACTGGATCGTCTCATTGGTTTAATACTGTCAAAACAGTAAAATTCAAATTAGATTGCCTTTTAGAGTATTGGTGCATTATTGGGGCATAATGTAAACAGGTTGGTTGAATTCGAAATGCTGTGAAAACAACAAGGCAACAAGGTTTCTTACACAACAGCCAAAATGTTTCATTTTCAAATTGTTCAGGACACTTTGTGCCTGCAGTCAGCCACATGACAGCTTTTCAACTTTCTCTTAAAGGTATTCTTTCAATTTCATGCTTTCAACTTCATCACTTTAAAACTTCTCCAGAGTGGGTCACCAAATGCTCTAAGCTTCTTGAATGTGCACAGCAGCTTAAATCACAACTTCCATGGAAACAATCCCCAGCATTTCTAGTAAATTTTCAATAACCGAATTAAATTAGATGTCACTGAATGACAAGTTAGAATCCTAGTCTGAACCAAACACAGTTGAAGGGATTCCTCATGTGACTGAGCAAATGATCAGCAAATAGTGGTTATCACGGGCTTTCAGTAAATAGGCTCAGCACAAGTTACAAAGACGTTTCTGAAAGCTGCTGAAATCCCACTGTCCAACATGAAGCACCGTGTAGAGCAAAGAAACCGCAAGCTATGCTTTTAAAAAATAAACTTTTCCTCAGCTTCGTAATGGTGGAATCACGATGGTAAGCATCACTAAAGGCCATGGAATGCTACAGGACAGTTATTCACTTTAAAACTGAATGTCAGTTTGATTAACAACAAATGTGAGGGTTTGGAAAGTAGACAGCGGGAGAGACACTGGGAGAGAGCATTGTCGAAGGATGTGTTCACAGGTTTCAGTATGCTGAAAATAAGACATTTGAACAGAATTTTGCAATATTTCCAGTAATGATGCATAAACAGAAATTTGGTGTGAGCTCAGACAGAGTCAGAGAGTCATGGAGATGTATAACATTGAAATAAACCCTTCTATCCAACTGATCCCTGCTGAACAGATATCCTAAAACAATCTAGTGACACTTACCAGCATTTTACCAATATCGCACAAAACCGTTTGTAGTCATATACCTATCCAAATGCGTTTTAATTGTTGTAATTTTACCCGTCTCCACCACGTCCTGTGGCAGTTCATTCCAAACATACACCACCCACTGCATGAAAAAGTTGCTCCTTAGGTCCCTTTTAATTGTTTTCCCCTCTCACCTTAGATTGTAACCCTCTAGTTTTGGGGAAAATACCTTTGATATTCACCCTGTCCATGCCCCTTACGGTGCAAGCAACGTAGCCCCAAACTAATCAACCTCTCTCTAAAGCTCAAGTCCCAGCAACATTCTTGTAAATATTTTCTAACCTCTTCAAGTTTCACAGTTCTCTCCCACAGGAGGAGAGCTAGAATTGAATGCATTATTTGAAAAGTGATGGAACTACTGTCCTGTACATGACGTCCCGATTCCTATAGTCAAAGCCCTATAGTCAATAACGAAAAACACACCAAAGCCTTTTCACAATCCTGTCTAACTGTGACTGCATTTTCAAGGAGTCATGAACCTGCACTCCCATGTCTCTTTGTTTATCGATGCAGGACCTGCTCATAGAGTGTATAAGTCTTGCAATGATTTGCCTCTCCAAATATAGCACTTCACATTTGTCTATAGTAAACACCATCTGCTACTCCTGAGCCTATTGGCCTATGTATTCAAAATTCCGTTGTATTCTGAGGTAACCTTCTTCCCTATCCACTACACCATAAATTTTGGTGATATCTTCAACCTTACCAACTGGTCCTCCTATGCTCACATCCAATATATTCATATAAGCAATGAAAACTAGTGGAACCAGCAGCAATCCTTGTGGCACACCTCTGGTCACGGCCTAGCAGGTCAAAAACAACTCTACACCACAACCTTCAACTCCTACTTTCAAGTCAATTTTCTCTTTAAATAGCTAGTTCTCCTTGTATTCCATATTAATCTTGTTAACCGGTCTACCATGTGGTAAGTTGTGAAATCTCTTACTGAGGTCCATTTCAACAATGTACATTTCTCTGCCTCAATGAAGCATCTTAGTCACTTGTTCAGAAATCTCAGTCAAGTTAGCGAGACAGGATTTCCCATGTTAAAATCTACGTTGACTATTCCTAATCAATCCATGCCTTTCAAAATCGATGCAACTCCTTTGCCTCATAATCCTCTCCCAACAGCTTGCCCACCACTGGCGTCAGGCTCACTGCTTTTCCTTATCACCCTTCTTAGATTCTTTTAGTAATGACACCACGTTAGCCAAACTCGATTCTTCAAACACCTGACCTGTGGCTATCCATGATTCATATATGTCAGCATGGGGCCCAGCATTGTGTTCCCTATCTTTTCACGACTTCGAGGGTACATCTGATCAGGTCCTGGAGATTTTTCCAACTTTATACGTTTTAAGAACTCCTCTGTAATCCAGACACTTTCCAAGATGTCATTGATTATTTCGGAATTCTCTAGCTTCAATATCCTCCTTCACAGTCAATATGATACAACGTGTTTTTTTAATACCTCCGTCATTTCTTGCAGTTCTGCACATCTGTAACGTTGTTGATCTCCCTCGTTGCTATTTTCTCTTGAACGCATTTCTAGAATGCCTTTGGATTCTCCTTAACTTTACTTGCAATAGCTACCTCATGTACCCTGTTTGCCCTCCTGATTTCCTTCTGAGGTGCATTCCAACTGCCTTTAGACCCCTGTGGTGATTCACTTTAAATCTGGAATTAAGAGTCTAATGACGATGATTAATCTATTTTCAATTGTTTGGAAAATCCATCAGATACACGAATGTCCTTTAAGGAAGCAAACTGCGATACTTACCTGGTCTGGTCTACATGTGACTCCAGACACACAGCAATTTGTTTAACTCTGAACTGCCCTATGGGAAATTAGAGATGGCCAATAAATTCTGCCTACCCAATGACACCTTCATCCCGTGACTGAACATTGAAAAAAACTGGATTCCAGCTGTCTATATCTGACATATGATTCCCACTTATCCAGTGACAGAATCTCAACTTCTCGAGTCATCCGGCATTTCTCACACCTCCCACCTTTACCCTTCACACTAACAGGAGCATGCTGACTCGGAACTCTTGACAGCTCGTTTTTGGAGGCGTCCCTCTTCCCAGCTGGCCACTTACCTGCCACTATAAGGTGCAATCGTATTTTCAAAGTTCGTGCCTAATATCATCAAGTTTGACCTTCCTCCAATTTCGAACTTTACCTTTTAGATATAGTTCGTCCGTTTCCACCTCTATTTTAAAACTCAAATTTATGATGACTTGCCACAAATAGTGCCCCCCCCAAAGGTAAGTCACGTTTAGCTACTTCTCTGTGATAGCGAGTAATGGACAAGCAGCTGCAGCTTTGAAACGGGGGATGGGCTCAGCAAAGTCTAAGTTTCTTTGGGCTGAATCTAACAATACTTTGTCTCAGTCACATTTTCATTGAGTGTGACAGGGAATCGTCTGCAGGAGGCCTCGCTAGTTTCCTTTCGAACACATTTCAGTAACTACATACCCCACTCCATGGTGTCCTTCTCATTCAATGACAGTTCAATTCTCCCACCCATAATGGCTGGTGATTCTCACCATCTCCTGGATGCTCCTGGATATCCCGCAATCCCTGGCACGAGCGTTATCCTTAAAAGGACAATGGAGGTTTCTCAGTTGGGAGCTATCCTGCACAGTTTACCGTGAGTATTCCAGATAAGCGGAAATTACACAAGGTTTTGTCGATGGGGGCACAGAAATCCTGGTGGATGGGCTAGTATAGAAGAGGACCATTCTCTTCCCAGAGGGGGCCACACCACCAGACCCACCAAGCATGGTCTGAGCTTTCCACCCAGCCTAGTGCAGTATCTGCAGTCTGAAGAAATGCCCAGCAATACAAGAGAAGCATCAACGACCTTCACCGTATTCGCTCTGCTCCCTCATACTCACTGTATATCTGTTATAGCACCTGCCCCATGAACAACTCATTCTCCACCACTCTCTATTGCATACAGCATCTTTCCTATCTCTCTCTCTTTCTCTTCAATCCCCCAACAACCTTCTGCTATCCTCCCACATTAATAATATTGTTTGGATTCAACACTGCGGGCTGACTACGTACTGACACTATGCCAATTCATTTGCTAACACAAACAGCACGGCCACCCACTCCCACCCTCACTCCCTCCTTTCCCCTGGTACCTGTGTGTGTACATTTATTCAAATCTGTGCGTTAGTTAAATATTTTTCGAAAAAGTGACTCGATGATATAATGAACCACAGATGGGAAAGTGAACCCACAATCTGATCAGCCACAATCTTTGTGACAGGTGGAACATAGAACAACTCCTGCTCCTCAGTTCTACGTCACCTTCTTTCAGTCAGCTCCTCAAAATTGCTAGACAGGAGCAGTTGAAGATCACTTTCTCCTTGTAACTGATGCACAGAAAAAAAAGCGGAGAAAATTCAGCCCCTGCTCACAGTAAAGCATGGTTTGATATGGATTGGAAAACGTTCTTGAGGGAAGACCAGGTGTTACAGTGAAACATTCCCCTCGTTTCGTTTCTTCTTGCAGAAGTTCCCTTGTCTCCATTTATTAGCCATGTTGTACACCCAGATTCACTATGAATACATGCCTGATGCCGCACCCAGTCATTACTCGTAAAATCGTTCGGTCGCTCTGACTGTAAAATTCCTTCACAGGACTTCTGGGAAAATAAAAACAGTGAAACCACTAATAACAGAATGAAAGAACATGAGAAGCAGGTGTAGGTCACTCAGCCCCTAAAGCCTAACGTTCCCTTCAATCAGACCATGGCTGATCAGCTTTCGGCCCCAACTCCTGAACTGCCTGACATGTCAAACATCTATCAATACCTATCTTCCGAAATTCTTAGTGATCGATCTCCCCTAACTCTCTGGAGAGGAGATGTCCCGTCCATCACTACCCTCTGTAAAAACGAAGCACTCACTGCACGTACACCGTGACCTATTGACATGAATAAAATATATGCACACAAGGGAAGAGTGTCAGGTTCTTATATCAAGCAAGAGTTAACTGAGGCTGGTATCAAGAAACTTGAAGAAAATTGAACTTAATGGCAACCAGGAATAATCTCCCCACTGGTTGGAGTGATTTAGAGCAGGAAGGAAATGTTTGAGGTTCGTGGACATCTACCATCTCAGTCATGGGACATTTCTGCAGGCGATCCTCAGGATAGATTACTCAATATAAACATCTTCAGCTGCTTCATCAATATGTTACGCCCATCATAAGATCAGAAGTGCGGATGGCCACTGAAGATTACACAATGTTCACAACAATGTGGCCCGCTCATCTCCTGAAGTGGTGTATGTTCACGTGCGGCAAGAATCGGACAACATTCAGGCTTCTGCTGTTAAAGTGTGAATAAAATACATGTAATAGTACTGCTAGACAGTGCATATTTCCCCAGAAAAATTAAGGAGATCATTGAGCACCTCAAGATTGAAGCTAATCAGCCTCCCAAAATATTAGCTAAGAGTGATAGCCCATTCTCTCCCTCCTGCTATTTAAACAGGAAGAGAAAGAAACTAGTCAAAATGTTGAGCTGTTAAACAGGAACCAGCGGTAGCCAAATCCTGTTCTTAAGCTTCTTCAATTAGATCAGGAGACTTCAGTCTTTCAGGACCCTCAAATGGGAGAATGATATTGTTGTGGTTCTGTTCACCGAGCTGGGAATTTGTCTTGCAAACGTTTCGTCCCCTGTCTAGGTGACATCCTCAGTGCTTGGGAGTCTCCTGTGACGCGCTTTTGTGATGTTTCCTCCGGCATTTATAGTGGCCTGTCTCTGCCGCTTCCGGTTGTCAGTTCCAGCTGTCCGTTGCGGTGGCCCATATATTGGGTGGAGGTCGATGTGCATATTGATTGAATCTGTGGATGAGTGACATGCCTCTAAGAATTCCCTGGCTGTTCTCTGTTTGTCTTGCCTTATAATGGTAGTGTTGTCCCAGTCGAATTCATGTTGCTTGTCATCTGCGTGTGTGGCTACTAAGGATACGTAACACAGCCAGAAACCCTAACCACCTTACCATACATCAAAGAAGTCTCAGAAATGACAGTCAGACTACTAAGACCTCTCGGAATCCTGATAGAACAAAAACGCACCAACGCTCTCAAACAAAAGCTAACAAACTTAAAAGACTCAGTACAACCCATGGACAAAACCAACATCATCTACCAGCTAGCCACAAAAAAGACACGACGCTCTCTCCCTCTTAGCCCTACACACGGATCAAAGAAAACGCTATTTCGACTGGGACAACATATCTATCCTGGGACAGGCTAAGCAAAGACATGCCGGAGAATTCCTAGAGGGCTGGCACTCCAACCACAACGCCATAAACAAACGCATAGATCGAAATACCATCTATCAACTCCTCAGAAAACGAACAGGAAATGACATCATCACAAACCACAGGAACCCCATCCAGAACAAACATGGAAAAAGAAAGCAGGAAACAATAGCTTCGCTTCACTTGGCGGTCGCCACTGATGATGTTACCTAGCCAGGTAATGAAACGTCTGGATACCAAACCTACAGCTCAGCGAGCAAACCTACAACCCATTTCCAAAAGATTTTCTGTTGCTTTCTCTGTGGAGACTAACCAACATTTTACCTCGAACAGAGATGGCCTCTGTCACGTAGCGAACACGTGAGAGGATGACACTGTGGCATATTGGATACATCACCCCCACATGATCGGATTGTTCTAGAATCAAAACATTTGTTCGGTATTGTCACTACAGTCTTCTATCTTGTATGGAACTACAGGTTGTGCTGACTGACGTGATAAAGCTCTATGACCTCCACTTTGGACCTGGATAAGACACAACATTGGGAAATAGCTAAATTGAGAGTGGAGTGCCTTGGCCCTCCCTGTGCAGTCTCTGCAGACCCAGACAATTTGTAATTTCAGTACCTACACCTTGTTCATTGTGGGGATACAAGACCCTCAGATCACCCTGAACAATCAGAGCAACTGACAACACAAATCCAAGATTACCATCCAGTGAACTTCCTCTGAATTTCCAATGAAAGGAACAACTAAAATCTTCATGTACATGGTACACCCGCTCATGTTAGAAATGCCATCCTATCATTAGTTTGCATTTCTGGCTAAGCACTGGCATCCTGCAGTGGTTCAAGAAAGCAGCTCACCAACACCTTATCAAAAGTAACTCCAAAAGGGAAACATATGCTGACTCAGAAATAACACTGATGCACCATGAGTGAATAAAAGAAGATGACCACACTCAAGGAATAGAAACAGAAGGAACATAACTGACTTTATACAGGGCCATATCCTGACCTGGGCATGATACTCAGGAATATGGGAAAAAGTGAAAAATCAGTGATATTAATCTCTTATTTTAATTCCATCCCAGATAATTATCAACAATTTCTTTGCTGATTCCTTTTTCTTTCTCTCTATTTCTTCATATTTTAGATCACTCCACCAAAACGCATTACACTATTTCCCAAATAATTTCAGACCTGACCCGTGATCAGTGTACTCAAAACTCTGTTTGTCTGTCAAGAGTCTGCCAAACCTGTCCCTTTTCCCCAGCACTCTGCTTCTTTCTGTTTCAGATCTCCTGTATTTTTCTTTGTTTGGTCTACCCTTTATTTTGTTACTTTACGGGATTTCAGCAAGGGCAGCATTTGATGACCATCACTAATTTCCGTTGACTGTGATCGTTCTACACGGCAGTACAGAACCAAGCACATTGTTATGGGTATGAAGTCACTCTTAATCCAAACTCGGTAACAATGTCATATTTCATTACCAAAGGATATCAGTAAAACGGATATGTTATTGGACAAAATACTGCTGATTTTATGGTCACAGTTCGTGCAATTTGGATTTTTTAAGTTCGGTTCTTATTATTTGAATTTAAGTTCTGCTACCAGCTGTGGTCGGACTTAAAACAGTGTCTTTCGTGAAATGACCTGTGGTTCTGATTTATCCATCCAGCGACTTTCCTACTCTGATACATTGTCCCCATTATGAAGCAAATTTGAAGACACGCACAAGTTTGTGATTGAAATATGTGGAACTGGATCAGTGACCAGAAGAGAACTGGAACTGTAAAGTCTGATGTTCACCTTGGCTTAGATAATGGTTTATTCAGCAACCACACTGACGCAGAGTTGGGGATTCGGGGTATTATGAAACAGGTAGTGGACAGGTTTGGTGATGGAAGATAATTCAATATATAACTTAGTTCACGACAAAAACGGTGCTTGCTGTCTTGTTCTCAGATATTTGTGAGGAAATGTTCTGAATTATGCAGATAATGAATGGAGGTTATAATGAAACTAAATACAATAGTTTGTATAATTATGAGATATACAAAACAGAAAAAAAATTAACATGGTTTCTGAAATTAATAAATGAGCAGAATTAGAGGGACTTACCAGGAACACCAATAATAGCGAGGACTGGATAATAACCTGCCTGAATAATCAAGAGTATACATAGTATCAGTCTTGGTAAATCTGACTTAGATCTGTGGAACCAGTAAAGACCTTCGGATAAACGCCTGTGCGTAATTGTAACATTCCAGTCCATTGTTCTCAGATTCGGATCCATTGATTCAACATTCCAGTCCATTGTTCTCAGATTCTGATCGATTGTTGGAGCATTCGAATCTTCTCAGATTCTTATCTCTCCTTGCCCTGTCTCTGGAGCTGCTGAACTCTGTTCATGAAGGAGTTGATGCATCTCTTGCTACAATGGCATAACACATTGAATGAAGCCCCGTATTAATAGGAGAGAGAAACCCTCCAGTGACACAGTTAGGATCCATGGAGGCTAACATCAATCACAGTCTCTGAACAAACAGTCCCAGTTAACTCATTAAATACAGAACTTCCAGCTCACATTAACAACTGGACTAGATTGGATGTCAATATCAATAACTATTGAGTTAATCTCCTATCATTCAGAACGGTGTCCAAATACAATGCTGTAACCGCTTGCCTCCCTAAAAATCACACATTCAAGTTGTTGTTACTGTGCTGTTCTCTCCTCCGCTGTGACAAATGCCAACCAAAAGATTGTCAAATGGCAGTGTTGCCCTGGCTTTTCAGAAGGAGCTTGTATTTGTCTGGACGTTCCTCTCACTGCCCTCAGAAGGCCACGTTGTAATGTCAACCCACAGTGCTGGTCACGATACACTTTTTAAAAAAAAATTGTAAGCATCTTATTGCTGTATTACACGTTGTAAAACTATAATTGACTTTTCTTGACTTCAGACCAAAGTCAAACTTGGCATTAAAAACCATGGATTCATGTGTCAGGGACAGAGTCGATATACCATTAACTAGGAGAGAGAAAGAAGTGCGAACAGTGGCTGTGGAGATATCGCCCCAGTCATCTTCTCTCTTTCTGCCAGATAGGACGTAACACAATCTGAACCAAACAGGATAAGTTTAAAAGGAGAGAAGAGTATGTTATGTATAAACTTTAATCACTGGATATACAGATCGATAAGGTTAAGAATATATGCATAGGATATTCGGAATTAAAAACACAGACACAGAGAACGCCATGCGCAGGGCCATGTGAGAATACAGAACAACAAAGTCAAGAAATAACTTATTCTGAGCTGGTGCAGAGATGATGGTCTCAGTAACTGCCGCCTTTGTTGTAATTTTCACATGGAATCCTAAATTGTAATAGTGAGATATTCGGCCCATCGAGCCTACACTGACCTCTGAAGAGCACTGCACCCAGAACCACCTGCTACCCTATCCATGTATCTCCTATGGCTATCCTGCCACCTCCCCTATCCCTGTTCCTCCCAGAGCCAACTCAAGTAGCTGCCGATGAGCAATTTAACATGGTCAATTCCCTTAAACTTTGCATGTTTGGACGGTGGGAGGAATCAGGAGCAGCTAAAGGAAGCACTTACAATCAAGGGAAGAATGTAAAAGCTCAACGCAGGTACTGGACTAAGGATACAATTTTACCAAGGCCCATAATGCTATAAGACAGCAGCGCTAACCCTTGAGCCACCGTGCCACCGTGCCATGCTCCCAACTTCGTTACTGTGACAAGGAATACTGGGGAACACGGAAATCTGAAATGCAAACAGAAAATGGTGGCGAAATGCATCAGATGAGTCAGGATTGAAGAGTGAAGCAGAATTGTCATATTGTGTCTGATGTGACTCTGTTCTGAAAAACTCAGATTGGTCTCAAAACGTAAATCCTGTTTCTCGCTGCTCAGATGCTAACAGATGTGCTAAAGTTTTCCTGCGCTTTCAACTGTCTTTTTTCATTTGGACTGGATATATATATGACCTGAAAGGAGATAGTGAAGCTCTCAAGCATTTGGTTAAGTAATTGAATGTAAAATTTTAAAAAAAATTCTGTTTGACAAATTTCTCAAAATCGATAACGTCATGGACTGTTATAATTCGCCATGAAAATGTTGAAATCAGTGGTCCTGATGTCGCATTATCAACCGTCTGAGAGGAATCGATTGAAGTAAAAACCCCAATCCGCATTAGCTCAATGTCATGTCTTTTCCTGATGTCACTGGGGTCGCACTCATCTAGCCAGTTCTCAAACGTTATGAAACATAAAATATCTTGGCATATTTATACAGGACATATTCATCCATGAGTTTTGAACGCACTAGCATTGGAAGGTTGTATTTGACAAACCGGATCATTCTGCAGAAGGTGACAGAAAGCTGTCTGAATGAATCTCTTCTCTCCAAGTGATGCACATATACACATTTCAACATGTTTTTAGGGACAATCCAACATGTTTGTAACAACTGATAGTGAATTAACAACAAATTAGTCCCGAGACAGAATGACATGTAACTTGGAAGATAACTTGCTAAAGTTGTTTTTTTTCTCTCACTATTCCCATTACTAGTGCAGAATATTCTCTAATTCGGATTTGTCATAATGTGGTCAGGGTCCTTGATGCTACCATCCGTCAAGTCCTGCTTCGATGGAAAGGGAGTTTACTCTTATCTCACCTCTAATTACATTGGAAGATCCATTGAAAGAATAAAGAGCAAAAGATGAGAGAACTGTTTTATTCAATTATGTCCTCAAAATTTTCAAAAGTAAATTGGGCGTGGACTTTTAATTCTGTCTGAAGATTTCTGTCCTATTAGTAATAAGACTCTTTGGTGAAGCTTTGTGAAAGAGGGACAGAAAAAAGCTCCACTTTGTATCAGTATTGACCAACATCTTCAGTTCACGGTGCAGCAGGAGTTGAAAACATATTATTGTCTGTAGCTGTTGGAAATTGATAATTCCAAACTCATCATTCACTGAAGACCTGTAGTAGCACAGAAATCAGAAACTTTCAGCAGCTAGTTGAGAGCAAAAAGCGAAAGTGATAGTCAGGGAAAGTGGGAGTAATAGGGGATGTGGAATGACATACAGTGCAGGAAGTGTTAAGGGAAATGGTCAGTGGAAGCGTCTGTAGCAGCTAAAGGCGCTATGCAAGGTAAGTAAATGTTAAAGGAAAGTGTCGGAATGCGAAGAGGACGTGTGGCTGTAAAAACATCAGTGGCAAAGTAAAGCCTGGATTTGGAAAAGTGAGATTGATGGACAATCAATTAGCACTGTTCATGAAATCTGGGGTCTTGTTTCCTTTGAAAGCTAAGAAAAGATTTCTCCTACTTTTAAAATTAACACTAGATTCTTGTTCATATTGTGCATTCACTCTGCATTTCTGTATGTCTGTCAAGTGCACACAACATTTTCTTTTCTCCTAAATGCATTATTTCAACATGACGTCACTTTTTAAAACAATATTCAGAACCGTGGATGTTTCTTCTATGAATTTGCTTCCAACTCAACCTAGGGATGAGAACGAGAAAATTGATCTTCTACAGAGTGTTTAACTGTAGAATTTCATGCAACCTTTATTCTCATCGCTCTAGCTCTTTCAAGCAAACTTAACAAAAGAGTCTGTGTCCAGCCTGTAGATGAAAAAAGATCTTCAGATCTGACTATTTCAATGAATGACATAAAGAATAAGTTGCAGGTGCGCATAAAATGGAAATGTTACAATGCAAGTGCCAAAAGCTTGTCTAAAAGTAATGATGTACTAGTCTTATGCACAATACATTAGATTAGATTACTTCCAGTATGGAAACAGGCCGTTCATCCCAACAAGTGCATAACGACCATCCGAAGAACAACCCACCAAGACCCATTCCCCAACATTTTATCCCGTCACCTAACAAAACGGGCAATTTAGCATGGCCAATTTAACTAACCTGTACATTTTTGGACTGTGGGGGGAAACCGGAGCACCCGGAGGAAACCCAAGCAGATGCAGGGAGAATGTGCAAATTCCACACAGACAGTAGCCTGTGATGGTGAATTGAACCCTCGTCTCTGGTGCTGTGAGGCAGCAGTGCTTACCACTGTGCCAACGCAGAGCAGTATAAAGGCAGAATTCTGCTCCATGTGCAAAATACTATTTGTGGCTCCCTCACAAAAGACCTCAACGGCAACACGCTACAAATTCAGGAAGGGAGAAAAATAAGGGAGAATGGAATTATGACTTCTTCCTCTCTAACAGATTGTGTAGAACAGGAAGAAAATCAAGTTTTGCTTCTGATATTCATAAATGTTGATGGTTAGAATGTGCGCGATGGAGGGGTGTTGTAGGATTATAAACAATGCCGTGGATGACACAATGCTTAGCCGGGTCATTCACAGTGAGGAGGGCCGTGTTAGGTTACAGGATGGTAGAAACAGATTGTTCAGATGGCCAGATCAATGATCCACAAAGAACTTAACGCTGGAATATGTGAATGCTGCACTTTGGAAGAAAAAACAAGATAGAGAGTACTCAACCATGAAGATAAGCTACATTTGCTTTTTGAACAGAGAAGGTTGAAGAATAAACCTGACAGAGATCGTGAGAGGTACAGATAGAGTGAACAGACAGTAGCTGTTCCACTTAGTAAATGAGTTGAAAACTAGGGGACACAGGATTAAAGTGAAAAACAAGACATTGTGAAAGTATTTGTGGAATCTGCTTTCAACAAAGAGAATGGTTTGTCGCCAGAATGCATTGCCTGGGAGGGTTGTTGAAGAAGGCAACATTACAAATTCTGTAAAGTACTGATATCATGAGGGACATACGGAGAAAGGATGCGTCGGGTACGCTAAATGATAATAAGGTGGACAAATCCCCAGGACTGGATGGGATCAATCCCAGGTTGCTGATGGAGGTGAGATAGGAAATAGCATGGGCTGTGACAGAGATCTTTGTCGCCTCTTTAAACACAGGTGAAATTCCAGAGGACTGGAGCATTATTAATGTTGTTCCCCTGTTCAAGAAGTGTTCTCAGGATATTCCAGGTAACTACAGACCTGTGTGCCTGATGTTAGTGGTGGGAAAGTTGGTGGAGAAGGTACGGAGGGATAGGATCCATTTGTATTTGTTAGGCAATGATCTTAACAGTGATAGGCAACATGGTTATGTGCGGGGGCGTTCGTGCCTTACCAACTTATGAGAATTCTGTGAGGAAATGACCAAGTTCATAGATGAAGGATGTGATGTCTATGTCATATACTTGGACTTTGGTAAAGAGTTTGATAGGTTTTCCCAGGGTAAACTAATGAAGAAAGTGAAGTCACATGGTGCGCACTGTCTTCAACCGAGGTGAATAAAGACCTGGTTGAGCAACAGGAGATAGAGACTAGTAGTTGAAAGGAGTTTCTCGAAATGGAGAAACGTGACAAGTGGTGTTCCGCATGGATCACTGCTGGGGCCACTGTTGTTTGTAATATAAATAAATGATCTGGAAGAGGACATTGATGGTCTGATTGGTAAGTTTGCAGACGACACGAAGATTGGTGGAGTAGCAGAAACCACAGGGGACTTTTAAAAAATTCAGGAAAATATAGATAAACTGGAGATTTGAGCGGATAGGTGGCTGATGGAGTTCAAATCCGGGCAAATGTGAGGTGCTGCATTTTGGGAGGTCTAGTTCTAGAGCGAACTATACTGTAAATGGAAGAGCTTTGGGAAAAGTCGATGAACAGAGAGATCTGGGAGTTCTGGTCCATTGTTACCCTGAAGGTGGCTGCACAAGCAGATACAGTGATCAAGAAGTCATATGGTATGCTTGCCTTGTTCGGACGTGATATTGAGTATACGAGCTGGCACGTTATGTTAAAACTGTACAATACATTGGTTCGGCCGCATTTCAATACTGTATACAGTTCTGGTCACCATATTACCAAAATAATGTGGACGACTTGGAGAGGGTGCAGAGAAGGTTTACGAGGATGTTGCCTGGTATATCTATGAAGAAAGGTTGAGTAGGTTAGGTTATTTTCATTAGAAAAAAGGGATTGAGGGGGGACCTGATTAAGATTTACAAAATCATGAAGAACAAAGACAGGATGGATAGAGACAAGCTTTTCCCTAGGGTGAAGGTTTCAATAACTAGAAGTCACGCTTTCAAGCTGAGAGGTAGAAAATTTAAGGGGGTTTCAAGCGGTAAGTTATTTACACAGAGTGTGGTGGGCGTTTGGAACGCGTTGCCAGCAGAGATGGCAGAGTCGGGCACGGTAGATTCATTTAAGATGCGTCTGGGCAAATGCATGAGTAGGTGGGGAGCAGAGGTATACAGATGCTTAGGAATTGACGACAGGTTTGGACAGTACATTTGGATCAGGTCAGGCTTGGAGAACCGAAGGGCCTGTCCCTAGGCTGTAAGGTTTCTTTGTTATTCTTTTTTCTTTGTTCTTTGAGATGTGGAGGAGTGAGATTTTTGCCATCACAGAAATGTGGCTGAGGGAGAGCAGGACTGGTTACTCAGTATTCTACTGTACAGGAACCATAGCCAGGAGAGAAGAGGGGGTAAAACTGGAGATGGATTTGTTTATTAATCATGGAGTGAGTTACTGATTTAAGGAGGGATGATATCTTGGAAGAATCTTCAAGCGAGACTTTGTGGTTGGAGTTTAGGATTAAAACGATGACAGATGAATGAAAATACAGGAGCAGATATAAACACAAATCATTGAGGTGTGTAAAACAGTAATATGATGGTTACACTGAGATAGTTAAAAATCCCATCCCTTATTGGGGCCATGATATCTTTTTTTCAGAGTAGCCAGATGGTTTGAAATTTATTGCAGAGAGTTTCTTATATTAAAATGTAGAAGCCTCAACAAGGGATGGTGGAATACTGGGACCTCATTGTGGGGAGTGAAGCCAGTCAGTTATTCTAGGCAGGATTTGGAAACCATTATAGGACCAGTAACCATGTCTCATACATTTTCAATTTGTCCAGGAAAAGTCAAAACAAAAGGGCTGAGAAATAAGATGTTTTTGGATTGCGGAGGCAGATTTTATTTTTTTTTAAATGACAGGAGCTGGCGAAAGTGCTGTTATAAATGTTTAACATTGCAGCAGAACAGGGTGAGATGGGATCACATGATTTAAATGGAAATGATGTCAGTGCCGGCCCAACATGTTACTTCGAAGCTGAAAGTTTGGAAAACCAGCACAGAGACCCTACAATGTCGACAAATTTTCAAAATGGAATAAAAGATATAAATGAAAGCTTAAAGCAAGTATAATGTGAGCAGATCAGTGGAGGTACAAGAAGAGTACAGAAAGTGTGGGGCTGAACTTAAGAAAGTGAGTAGAAAAGCAAAAAGGTGATGTGATAAAACATTAACGGGTAAAATTAGCAACAATCCAACGATATTGCATCGGCTTGTGAAGGGGAAGAGGATAACACGTGAAAGAATTGGTTGTATTAAGGACCAAGGAGGCAGCATGTGCACGGAGCTAGAAAATATGTTAAACACGCAATTCATATCTGTCTTCACTTTGCAGAAGCAGTGACTGGATTCAGGGAGAATGACAGTGCGATCCTCGAAGAGACTGATGCAAAAGCTCAGGAAGAATAGGAAGTTTATGCGGGATAAAGAGTAGGCAAATCCGCAGATCTGGATGAGCTGTATCTTCGGATGATGTGGGAGATGAGCGAGGAGATGACAGGCTCTTGCATTTTTTTTTTCCTTTTCGTTTTGCCTCTGGTCACTGAGGGGGTTTGATAGGACAGATACATCTAATGCAGGTTCAATTTTCAGATTGTGAGAAATATGCCATTGAAATAAAGACTATCAATTCTGTCATTAATTGCTGGGAAACAATTGAGAAAATTCTGAAGGCTGTTCAGTTTGAATCCCAAAGAAAAGAAAGACTACCTGGGTTGGGATTAGACAATCATGGCTGACGAAGTACTCAGGAAAAGTACGACAGAAAAAGAACGAGCCTATAAAGTGGACGACAGCACTGGGAAATCAGAAGATTGGGAAGGCTAGAAAAGCAAAGAGAGGATAACAAAGACAGAAATAAGGAAGTAGAGGATCAAATATGAAGGTAGGCTAGCCAGTAATATTCAAATTAAATTTAAACATTCTTTCAATACATAAGAAACAACCGAGAGTGAAAAGTTGAGATTGGCCTCTCCAAATTGATGCAGGAAGTCTAGTGATGGGAGAAAATGGAATAGCTGAAGAACTTTATAAATACTTTGTGTCAGTCTTCGCAGTGGAAGACATGAGTAATATCCCACCAATCAAGGAGAGTCAAGGGGCAGTGTTCAGTATGGTGGCCATTGCAAAGGAGAAAGTACTTATAAGCTGAAAGGTCTAAAACTGAAAAATCTGCTGGCCTGGATGGGCTAAGCCGTAGAGTTCTGAGAGATGTGGCTGAAGAAATAGTGGAGGCGTATTTTTTAATCTTTCAAAAATCACTGGATTCATGGAAAGTCCCAGGTGGTTGGAAAATCTCTGTTGTAATCCTCTTGTTCAAGAAAGGATGAAGACAAAAGATGGAACATTATAAACCGATTAGACTAGTTTCGGTTGGCGATAAAAAATCTAGAATCCATCGTTAAGGATGAGATTTCAAAATTATTGGCAGTAGAGGGGCGAATTAGAACAAGTCAGCATGGATTTAGTAAGGGGAAGTCGTGCCTGACAAATCTGTTATAATTCTTTGAAGAAATAACAAGTAACTTAGACCAGAGAAACCAGTGGATGTTACCTAACTAGACTTCCAAAACGCCTTTGGTAAGATGCCTGACTGGAGGCTGCTGAGTAAAGTGAGGGCCCATGGTGTTCGACGTGAGCTACCCATAGGGAGGGCCTCAACTGGGACATTGGGTTGATGTCACATTACAGGTGACCACCATTGCACTATACACACACACAGATACTCCTACACACACACTGTCACACACACACAGGCAATCCTTTACACACATACACACAGACATGCATACACACAGACGCGCGCACAGACACCCACACACACGCTTACAGACACACGCACTACCACACTCACACATGCACCCGTCACAGACTTAAGACACTCTGCATCACTACACACACTCATACACTTTCTCACAGTCACAACCCCATCCTAGACAGACAGACACACACACACAGAGAAAGACCCACATGCACACATATATTTTGTGAGGTGCATTTGTATATGCAGGGTTGCATTGTACTTTGCTGAAAAACTGCATACATTCATGTAGACCTCTGAGCTCAAAAACTGCATGAATTTATGTAAAACTCCGTTATCTCACCTTTTAGATTAGAATCAATCTAAACATCATGGCATAGACAGAGAACACAGGGCTCTAACACCTTCAACATATTGTCTAGCTATCACCTTTGTTAACATCTAACCTGAGAATGCAACTTTTATTTAAAAAGGTTTTGTGATTTACACATGCAAGAAGTGAAACTATCACTGCATTCTAACAGATAAAAGGCTTAACAGACAATCAATTTTTCAATGCACGATTTCAGTTACTTCACACTGTAAACTTTTGCTATCAATTCTGTGTTAGGATTGAGCCCTCCACAATCACCTGATGAAGGAGCATTGCTCCGCAAGCTAGCATGCTTCCAATTACATCTGTTAGACTATAACCTGGTGCTGTGTGATTTTTAACTTTTTACACCCAGTCCAACACCGGCATCTCTAAATCCAAGCTACAAAGGTATTTAACAGTGCTTGTATAGGATTCTCTGAAGGATGACTTGCAGATTGAATCCGTGGTTAAGAAAGCAAATGTAATGTTGTCATTTATTTCGAGAGGGTTGGAATGTAAAAGCAGTGAATTGAGACTGAAAGTTTATAAAGCTCTGGTTAGGCAGCATTTAAAATATTGTGTCCAGTTCTGGACCCCCTCAGGAAGCACATACAGGCACTGGAGCGTGTCTAGCGGAGATTCACATGGATGGTCCCTGGAATGTTAGGCCTGACACATGATGAACGGCTGAAGATCCGGGAGTTGTATTCGTTAGAGGGGAAATCTTATAGAAGCTTATATGATAATGCATGTCTTAGAAAGAGTGGACACTGGAAATTGATTCCATCAGGTGAGGATATCAGGAGTCGTGGGCACAGCCTTAGAATTAGAGGAGGGCAATTTAACACGGAAATTAGGAGACAGTTCTTCAGCCAGAGAGTGGTGGGCCTGGAGACCTCATGGCCACAGAGCGCAGCAGACAGTAAATGTCTTCAAGGTAGAGTTTAATATAATGTTTAATCTCACCAGGGCTTAAGGGATACTGGGACAGTGCGAGTAAGTGGCTTTGAAATGCCCATCAGCAATGATTGAATAGCGGAGTGGACTCGACTGGCCGAATGCCTTTCCTTCTATTCCTATTTCTTATGGACTTATGGAATCATTAAATATCATCAAGGCTGAGAGAGACATATTTTTTAAACAACGGTTCTGGGTAAAATTGCAGGGAAGTGGAAAAGGGGATTGTCAGAATAAATACAATGTTATTGAAAGGAAAGTCATACTCAGTGAGGGGTAGGAATGTAATTGCTCCTATGTCTTTGATATTCTCTTTCCAATCGCCCTGTGTTCACTGGAACATCAACCTCTCTCCATCTGGAGTGAGGCACAGTTTGGAATGCAATCAACGGATTCAAGGAATTCATAAATGCAATACTAATAGCCAGAAAGGACATGCAGAGGACTGTGATGACGCAGATTGGTATGGAAGACATCAGGCAAACACCCTCCAAGGTCAACCAGTGACATGCAGTATGCAGAAGAACATCCTGGGCCTGTTGTTGAAGAGTGCTGAAGGTCCAAAACCTACATCACTACAGTGTCTCCCTCCTTCCCAAACCAAATCTAAATGGACCGTTGGAGGAGTGGAGTTGTGGAGGGGTGGAGTGATATGCTTTTGCTAAATTTTTTGGTAACATTGTCAGAAGTAAGGGTTTGGTTCAAGAGATTTCAGATAGCGGCAGCTCAGCCAAAGGTGCAGGTTAGCTCATGTAAAGTCCTTTAAACTTCCGTCTTACAGGAGTTGAGACGGCAATTAGAGCAGTTGTGTGTTCCTCCTGCTGAATGTAGGAACTCAGGGAGACTGCCACTATCACTGATGACTACATGTGTTTGAGGTTCATCCATCTGCAGGTCCGGAGAGAACGTTTTCGGGAGCTGGAGCTGGATGCATTCAGGATCATTCGAGATGCTGAGCACTTCATAGACAAGAGATTTAGTGAGGTGATCACACCCACGTTCCTTCTTTTGTAATGACTGTGGTATCCCAGTCCCACATACGAATTCATGCCCTGTATTCATAAGCCTTTCCTGTCAGCCCTCTTGCTTTGAAATAGATGCAATTTAATCCACCAGGTGTTCCTTGCTACTTGTCGTGTTCCATGCAGAGAGTAGCTGGGTGACCACCCTGAAAGGCAAAGGGAGAAGGCAGAGTGAAGGAATCCCTTGTGGCCATTCCCCTCATCAACAAGTAAATTTGTTGCAGATAATGTTAGGCGGATGACTATTCAGGAGAAAGCAGCGGTAGCAAGGTCGGTTTGCACTACAACTGGCTCTGGGGCAAGGCAGGAAAGGGTAAAAGTAAGGGGGTTTGCTTAGAGATAGGAGAATCAATAGTTAGGCGGGCAGACAGGAAATGTTGTGGCCGCAAATGGGAATCCAGCATGGTGTGTTGCCTCCCAGGTGCCAGGGTACACGTTATCTACAAGTGGCTGCAGAACGTCCTCGGATGGTGTGGGTGTGGGTGTTGGGCGTGAGCAGCCAGACGCCATTGTACATTTGGTATAAATGACATAGATAGAAATATCAATGAGGTCCCGTGGAGTTGCTGCAGTTAGCGAGGGAAATCGTTAAAAACCAGGACCATGACAATGATAGTACAAGATTATTTCCAGTGTCACGTGCTAGTGAGGGCATGAACAGGAGGATATGGCAGATAAATGCGTAGCTGAAGAATTAGTGTAGTGTGCAGGGATTCAGATTGTTAGATCACTGGGATCTCCTCTGTGGCAGAGGTGACCTATTCAAGACGGACGGTCTATACCTGGATTGGAGGTGGGGGGGGAGGGGGATATCATCGCACCGAAGCTCCAAAGGAGGGTTAAAACTATAATTGGTCGGAGAAGTGGGATCCTAAACAGCTGGGAAGCAAGTCCGAGGAGGAAGGAGACATAGTAATCAAAAAATAGCAATTTGGGCATACAGGTCAGTCTGGAACACAACAGTGAGCAAGGAATGTCTATTGGATTAAATTGGTTCTGTTTCAAAGCAAGACGGCTGATAGGTAAGACCGATAAACTCAGAGCGTGGACAGATACATTGGATAGGGATATCATGGCCATTACAGGAAAATGGCTAAGGGAGAGACAGGACTGACAACTTAATGAACCAGTGTACAAGTGCTTAAGGAGGGCCAGTCGTCTAGGAAGGAGCGGTGGAGGTGTTGCATGTTTGGTTAAGGTGAGCATCACAGCAGTGATCAGGGATAAAATAACCGAAGTGAGGCTTTGTGGGTGAGCTAAGAAATAAGTACGGGATGGCGACGTTATCGGATTTGTACTGCAGGTCCCCAAAGAGACAACTGGAAGTAATGGAATAAATATGCAGGGTAAGATGGGAGACGTGCAGGGACAATAGGGTTAATAATTTCCCTAAAAGAGCATTAGATGGAGTAATTAATTGCTCTCTGTTAGACCTGACAAGTATTGCTAGATTTTATTTGAAACAGTGATATTTTGAATGGTCTTGGCCTCTCGAACTTTCACAGATTACGACTCTGGTTAAATAATTTCTGTGTTTCTGGTTTAAATCAGGGGTATAGGGGCGGGAGTGCTTGGGGCTAACCCCATGTCTTAACTTGGGTCTCGGTGCTGGAATTTATCAGCTTGTGGTCTTTCATTTGAGATTTAAACTGGTTGAGACAGATTTGAGGGAACGACAATAATACCAGCAGATTTGAACACTTGCAAGTTAGTGCCCTGGATCTTTCAATAAAATTTAGGTGAGAGCATTTGATTAATTTTTTGACTTGTGGTTGCTTCAATTAAAAGTGAGAGAAATGGCTCTTAAAATTGTGAAAGCAGTTCAAGAATTTGAAGATGATTCTCAAATTATCCCAGAAAGTTTAGAAATAAAGAAAAAGAACATATTTTTGGATTTAACTAAGAAGTTAGATTTGTGTTCAACTAAAGCCAAAGTAAAGTTGAAATTGTAAGTAAGTTACACAAACACTTATGTTTGTCAGAGAAAGAGACACGTGCAGTCGAGCTAGAAAAAAACCCAGAAATTACAATTGAGGAAAATGGAGTTAGAAGATAAACAAAGAGGAAGAGAGGGAGAGAGATAGAGAAAAAGAGACAGAGAGAGGAAAAAGACAGGGAGAGAAATGGCTCTTAGTTGGTCAGAGAGAGGGAAGAAAGGGAGAAATAACAAGAAAGAGAACTCGAACTTGAGAAGTTGCAACTTAGTCAGCAAAGTCATGTTAACTGGTTGAAGATTAAAGGTTGGTCGTCATATATACAAATATGTCAAAACTCTGCCACATTTCGATGAGAAAGACATTGAAACCTTACTTATTGCACTTGAAAAATTGGCGAGGTATATGGAGCGGTCAGAGGATTTATGAGTATTGCTAGTTCAGAATAAACTTGTAGGCCGAAAGTGTGAGGTTTTTGTGGCGCTGTCAGATGAGCGGTCAAGGCATTACGAAGAGTTCAATCAGGTTCTTTTAAGTGTTCTGAACTGGCAACAAAAGCATATAGACTGCGATTGAGGAACATAAGTAGGAACCAAGTCAGACTTATGTTGAGTTGGACGGAATTAAACATAGTCAATTTGATGGATGGGTGCGTGCTTTAAAAATACATGAGAACCTTCGAGGCCATTCGAACAATTATACGTTGGAGGGGTTTACAATCCCACTTGCAGAGATAGAAATAATTTCAATGGAGGAACAGAAATTCAGGAAATAAAAACGACAGCAGAATTAGCAGATAATATATCATATTGCACAAGGCAAGTTCCTGGCCTTCATTTCATTGTGTGATGGAAAGACGTTGGGAGAAAAGGAGCTCCCTCACTGCGAACAAAGTGTGGAGAAGCTGGTAAGGATTTATCACAGGATTAAAAAAATAAGGCTAAGAGGTTGGAATGGTCTCAGGTTTGTCCTCTGTGGTAACGTCAGACACGTAAAATCACAGTGTGGGTCGTTAAAGAAAGGCGCTGTGAGAAAAGATGTGGAAAAAATAACGTAACACAGTGGCATTAGTAAGGTAGTGAAGGAGACCCCAAGAAGAGCCGAGGAAGTGCAGAAGAGAGCACAGCCTTACCCGAGTAGGTAACATTCTCAGTGGGCCTCCGGGCAAAGCACTGTTGATAATTCTTCCTTTATATTTATAAGTTTTTCTATTTATTCTATTTGTAAGTAGATAGCAGGAAATATCAACAATGCTCTGCGTATGAAGTTAGTGCCTGATCTATACAAATATTTCCCCTCCGTGGGTAAAGTTTACTCTAAAGAACGGGGAAATGATAAGAAGTTATGATTTTGAGAGACAAAGGATCTAACGCTGATAGTAAAGGATGAGTGAATTTGCACTCTTTCTGATCTGTTGCATGAGAATGTGGCAATTTGTGGGATAGATGCACAGATATTTAGCCCTCCCAATGTAAGATTAGGTTGGAGTGCCAACTCAAGACTGGACAATTTACAGTACGAATCATTGACAAAGTGTCAGTTCCAGGAAGTCAGTTCGTTCTTTGGAATGATTTGGCAGAATCCAAGGTGGGAGAGTCAAACCCTTGCTGTGGAGAAGCCCAAGGAAGAGTACGAAACTGAGGAGTTAAAATAGAAATATCCTGGTATCTTCCCAGACTGTGTTGTAACTGGTCCCACTATCATAAGTCACAGCCCCAAGCGAAACGTGAAGAGAAAGATAAAGGACCTGAATGAGGTTTGCTCGCTGAGCTGAAAGATCCATTCTCAGACGTTTCCTCACCCTACTCGGTAATATTTTCAGTGGCATTCTGGGCGAAGCTCTTTCTATAATTCCGCCTTTCTATTTATATGTTTTAAATTTATTCTATTTATAAATACATAGCAGGAAGTATCAACAGTGCTTCGCCCAGAGACCCAAAGAAAATTTTACCTAATAGGGTGACGAAACATTTGGAAATGAACGTTCCAGCTCAGTGAGCTAATCTATATCCAGAACCTCAATCTGAGCTACAAAGCTTCTCAAAACTAGCTAAAAGATGAAGGAGTTGAGGTTCACTTAGCGAATATCCTGTTGACATAACGGTGCAACAAAAATGAGAACAGGCAGAGGATCAGACAGAAGTTTGTAGTCCTGAAAGGCTAAGGGCTTTGCAACAGCACGACGAGACGATCAAAATTATATTTTAGGATGCGCACTTCAGAAAATTGGCAGAGAATATTCTGGAGAGTTATTATCTGAAAGATAAAGCGCTAAGACAGTAATGGAGACAACAGCAGGTCAGTGTAAAATAGAAATTGGGCCGAAGTGCACCAGATTATGTTACCGATTGGATACAGACAGGAGGTATTACTGATATCACATACACTACCTATAGGAGATCACCTACGTGCATGAAAGACTATGGTTAAGTTACAAAAACATTTTTTTGCCCTAGAATGCATAAGGATGTGATTATCTTTTGCGTACGTGTCATACATGCCAAATGCTAGGTAAGCCACAGCCAAAGACCAGCACGTTTGTTGCCAATTCCCAGATTTGAAGAACCTTTCACACGGGTGATTGTTGATTGTGTCGGTCCCCTCCGGAGAATTAGGTGAGAAAACGAACTGGAGAAACAGGTGTGAGTTGCTTCTCCACACAGTGATGTGGTTTTTGATTTGTCTCAAAATTGATTAAAAAACGAAGGAGTCCTTCAGGAGTGGGATAGGTTAGTCAAATATATGCCTCATGAGGATAAAACGCAGTTGAAAGATCTGTGACTGCATGAGAAGGACATATGTAAGAGTCAGACGGTTAAGACTAATGCTGCCATACATGAAGTAGACATCGGGAATATTGCTCTGATAAAACAAGACCACTATCAGCTTATTACTTTCAAAGCTAGACCGATCCAGATGGAGGCAGAGATCTGCACGATGAGGTTATCATTGAACCAAGCCTGAAAGAACAGAGTTCGGTAAACAGCTTAGTTCTCAGACTGGAAAAGACTCAACAAATCTGCGTTGATTATCGAAAGGTCAACGCCGTCATAAAATCAGACTCATTTCCAACTTTTAGATTGGAGGACAAACGAGCGTAGTTCTGTTAAATTTTAAATCACTATTGAGAGGGACAAAACAGGTCCACATGTTCAAGTTTTAAATTCATGCAACGTGAACTTTGACGGAATTAGACAGGAGTAGGGGTTGATTGAAGTTTTTGCTTGCAGGCAAAGGGCACTCGCGCGAGTGGGAGGCACTTAAAAGTGAGATAGCGGGAGTTCAAGGTTTATATGTTCCCGTGAGGGCGAAGGGCAATGTTGGAAAGATTAGAGAACCAAGGGTGACACGAAGAATTGAGGCTTTGACCAGAATAAAGAAGGCATGGCGTATGTACAGGCAGTTGAGATAAAGGGGAGATGTACAGGAGATACTGGAGTTTACTGAACAAGGAAATCAGGAGGGCGGTAAGGGGGCACAAAGTAGTATTGGGTGAGAAGATTGGGTAATCCAAATAGGTACTTTAAGTATATTAAAAAAAAACCTAGAGAGAGTAGAAGCTTAAAAATCACACAACAACAGGTTATCGTCCAACAGGTTCTCTTGGAACCACACTAGTTTTTGGAGCGTCACTCCTTCATCAGGTGATAGTGGAGGACTCAATACTAAGACACAGAATTTATAGCAAAAATTTACAGTACGATGTAACTGAAATTATACATTGAAAAATACCTTGATTTTCTGTTGAGTCTTTCATCTGTTTGAATACCATGATAGTTTCACTTCTTTCATGTTTAAGTCACACAACCTTTTTTTTTAAATTTGCATTCTCAGGTTAGCTGTAAAAATAGGTGATAGCTAAACAATATGTTGACTGTATTAGCCCCCTGTGTTCTCTGTCTATGCCATGATGTTTAGATTGATTCAAATGTAAAAAGTGAGATAACAGAGGATTACATGAATTCATGCCATTTTTGAGCAAAGTACAACGTACCTCTACAAGTACAAATTCACCCCATAAAATATATGTGTGCATGTGGGTCTTTGTCTGTGTGTGTGTGTGTGTGTATGTGTCTGTGTGTGGAGGGGGAGGGCTGGGGGTTGTAAGCGTGACAGAGGGTGTATGTGTATGTGTGCGTAGTGATTGTAGAGTGAATAAGTGGCCGAGCAGATGCTGATAGCTAAGTTTGATATCCATAGAGAGGGCCTCAACCGGGACACATACACATTCTCTCCCTCTCTCTCTCTCTCTTTCTCTCTCTCTCTCTCTCTCTCTCTCTCTCTCTCTCTCTCTCTCTCTCTCTCTCTCTCTCTCTCTATCATACACACACACACACACATACACTCACATACACCCTTATGGACATGCACACTCCCACATTCACACAGGCATCTTCTCAGAGACGTAGACCACTCTACACTCACTACACACACACATACACTCTCTCTCACAATCGCAACATCCAACCCGGCAGACGCACACATACAAAGACCCACATGCACACATAAATGTTGTGGGTTGAAATTGTACTTACAGAGTTACATTGCACTTTGTTCAAAAACTGCATGAATTCATGTAATCCTCTGTTATCTCACTTTTTAGATTAGAATCAATCTGAACATCATGGCATCAGAACACAGGGGGCGAACACCTTCAACATACTGGTCTAGCTATCACACATTGTAAGAGCTCACCTGACAATGCAACTTTCAATTTTTTTTTATGATTTAAACATGAAAGAAGTGAAACTATCATGATATTCAAACAGATGAAAGACACAGCGGACAATCAAGTTATTTTTCAATGTATAATTTCAGTTGCATCACAATGTTATTTTTTGCTATACATTCTTTTTAGCAGGATTGAGTCCTGCACTATCACCTGATGAAGGAGTGACGCTCGAAAGCTAGCGTGCTTCCAAATACACCTGTAGGACTATAACCTGGTTTTATGTGATTTTTAACCTTGTGCACCCCAGTCCAACACCAGCATCTCCAAATAGAGAGAATAGGACCTCCCAAGGACCAAGGAGAATATGTATTTGTAGTACTGCAGGATATAGGCGAAGTCCTCAATGCATATTTCTTCCCTGTGTTTAACATGCAGAAAAACATGAAGACTTCGGAACTTGAGGATGTCTGTGGTGCTATATTGGCGACAGTCCATATCACAGTGGAGGATGTTTTGAAATGCATGAAGTTAGATAAATCTCCTGGCCTTCATCAGATAAATACAAGATACACACTGCAAGTGGATAGATAAGAATTTGCAGTAGCCTTGGCTGATATTTTTGAATCACTATTCATCACAGGTGAGGTCCGCAGTGAGTGCAGGGTAGCAAATGTTATTCCCTTTTTCATGAAGGGCTGTAAAAGGAAAAAACAGCCTGGGAACCGTAGATTGTTAAGCTTAACATAGGTGGTAGTTACGCTACTTGAGAAGATTATGAGGCATAAGAGATATATGCATTTGGGAAGACAGGATTTGTTTAGGAATCGCTGACATGGTTTTGCGCATGGGCGAATATGCCTGACAAATTTGTTCAAGTTATTTGATGAAGTAAACAGGAAGGTTGTCCAGGTAGAAGTCAAAGAGTGTCGTGCTGGTAAAGCACAGTAGGTCAGATAGCATATGAGGATCAGGAGAAGCGATGTTCAGACATTTCTGATGAAGTGTGGATACCTGAAATGACAATTCTCCTGCTCCTCAGATGCTTCTTGACAGGCTGTGCTTTTCTAGTGCCACACGTTTCGAGTCTGACCTCCAGCATCTGCAGTCCTCACTTTCTCCGAGCGTCATAGACTTAGTCTATGCGGAATTCAGTTACACCAGAACAGGATGAGGCCATTCACCCCTGAAATCTGATATGCAATCACATTCACAGGCCAATCAGCGCCTCAAACCTATAACACTGTACCCAGATTAGGCCATTCAGCACCACTACTCATAGACACAGGCACAAGATCAGTCCATTCAGCTCCTCAAGTCTGTTAGACAAAAACAGAAAGAGTCCACAAATAGACTGGCATATGTGGTATACTGCAGTAACAGGAGACCCTTTCGCCCCTCAACCCTGCTTTCATTTTCAGTAACGTCAGGGCTGATCTGCTGTAGGCCTCGATTTCTCTTTCGTCCCAGTTCATTGTCGCCCTCAACTCTCTGATGCGTCAAATATCATTGACACCCTCTTCACCCTATCTCACCAAACATTTCAGTGATACAGCTCCTGTAACTGTCTGGGATAGGGAGACCCCATCATTTACTAACCTCTGAGAGAAGGAAATGTTCTCCACACATATACTTTGGTGTATTGACATGAACAAAGATATGAACATTGTGTAAGAATGACTGACAATAACATCACAGCAGGATTTGGCTGAGCAAGGTGTTAAGGGACCTAAACAAAAAAATGAACTTAATGGGAAATAGTTGTAAACTAGTTGGGTAATTCAGAACACAATGTGGCTGGTGGAGGTCAATCCTCTCAGTCCCTGGATATTGCTGTGGGCGATCCTCAGAGTAGCTTGTTTGGCACAAACATCTTCAGCTGCTTCAGCAATGTCTTTTCCTGCATCATACAATCAGAGGTGAGCTTGTTCAGTGACTATCACACAATATTCAGAACAATTTATCACGACACAGGTGCTAAAGTGTCAAAACCTGGACAACATTGAAACGTGTGCTGTTAACGTGCAGCAAATCTGCATATAACAGTACTGTTAGAGCCTGCACATTTCCCCAGAAAATAAAGAGAAGCACATGCAGCATCTCAAGCTGGTTTCACAGGAATGTGAGAAAGCCCTACAGCCCATCAAAACTATTGGATAAGAAGGGGCACAATCCTTTCACTATCTCCTGCCTACTTCACAAGAATACTTTTTTTTAAACTGCAAATGTTAAATCCAAAGGAAACAGGCAGGAGACTGGAAGAACACAACAAGCCAGACAGCAGCAGGAGGTGAAGAAGTCAATGCCAATCTTCAAGAGTGGGGGGGGAGGGGGGGTGGGAGTAAGGGAGCTCCAGATAAAGAGGCGGGAAAGGGAGGAGGAGGAGGCAGTGTGGTGAGATGTGGATGGCTGAACACAGGTAGAGGGTACAATCAGGCTTGTCGATGGGAGGACTGAATCCGGTTGGTGGCTGGAAAAAGGTTTAAGGCTTAACAAGCAATCAATTTTTCAATGTATAATTCAGTCACATCACACTGCAAATTTTTGCTATAAATTCTGTGTTACGATCGAGCCCTCCGCAATCACCTGATGAAGGAGATTCGCTCCGAAAGCTAGTGTGCTTCCAATTAAACCTGTTGAACTATAACCTGGTGTTGTGTGATTTTAAACTCCGAATTTTCTGCCTTCCTTTTACTACCATGAATCATACCCCTTTCCTCTGTAAATTCCTCAATGCATCTAACTGTTGCTACATCTATTCCATTCAATCTGATAGGATTCTCAACCAAATGAATTTATTACAGGTATAATCCTCAGTAACACGTAAACTCTTCCTAATATCCCACATCTGACAAGAAGAGCAAAGCACTCAACTAAAGGCTATTTTGCTTCTTCCAATCTGCAGACCCTGAAAATAGCAGTCTTATTCTTTTACAAAACGCTGCTCAAGGCTAACTTAAGACTTATGACTTATATTTTTAGGTTTAATCAATAGACATATCTCAATAAAACATATAAAGATGAAAGAACCCACTCAATTCACGGGGACGTACTTGCAGTTAGGCCTCAACGCCAAACTGAAAGTAATTCGCGTATCTGTTTCTGTGCTGTGACCTCTCCAAAACAGGTTCCTCCATGATCATTTGTGAATTTCAATGCTTGTTACATTTCCCAGATGTTCTCACATGTCCAGCGATGCATGGATTCTACACCACATCAGTAACTGCACAGGTTCACTGATGCGTCAGTTAGCAGTGTGGGTTTCTCTCTCTCTCTCTGTTTCTCCCCTCCCTTCCCCCCGCACTGACCTCACCACGTGCTTTCTTTGTCTGTTCCTATCCCTTTTAAAAGTGTTGTTTTGATGTTTTGATATTTTTCCTCTAAAGTTCCAAAACAATTCAACTGCGTACAAAACAGTAATTGCTGCATCTGCAATTCGAGGAAATCATGTCCAACACCTACATTCCCTCAAAAAAAAGGAGTAGCCTGTTCCAGCCAGAAATTTTTCCTGCCCTCCATCTTAGATTACCCAGAATCAGTTGATCATGATCTCATCGTCCTTCTAAATGGCCATATTTACTGTCCACTATCACAAATATTGAGGCTTTGTCTGCAAACGTGCTGCCCATGGTTCCTATACTCTCATCCAAATCATTTAAAAAGCCAATGAACAACAGCAAACTGGTCCTTGTGGCATATCGCTGGTCATAGGCCTTCAGTTGGAACAAGAAATCTCTCCGACTAGCCACTTTCTTCCTCCTGTTCAGCTAATTTTGTATCGAACTGGTTAGCTCTTTCCGGCTACCACGTCTGGGCCCAGTCTCCAGACACACTGGATTCAGGCTCCAGACAGCACTGGACCGACTCTCAGGCAGCATCTGGCCCAGATTGTGCACCACGCTGTACCGAATCTCCAGACTGCACCGGGCCAAGTCTCCGGACTGCACAAGGCCCAGTCTCCAGGCAATATTGATCCAAGTGATCAGACTGCACTGGGCCGAGTCTTCAGGTCACATCGTACCAGGACACCAGACCTTGCCAGGCCTAGACTCCAGACTGTATTAGGCCCTGTCTCCAGACCACACTGGGCCCAGTCTCTACACCGCACAAGGCCCTTGCTGCAGATTGCACTAAGCCCAGTCTCCAGACCGCACTTGTCTGGGGTTCCAGGCCTCACCAGTCCCAGTCTCCAGACTGCACTTGGCTCAGATTATGGACCGCACTGGCTCCAGTCTCCAGACGGCACCGGGTCGAGGCTCCAGCCCACATCACTCCAAGAACCCAGATCACATCAGGCCCAGTCTCCATACCGCACTGGGCCAAGTCTTCAGATTGCAACAGGCCGAGGCACGAGGACACACCACGCCAAGACTCCAGATCCCACTGAACCAATGCACCAGACAACACTGGGCCCTAGTCTCCGAGGCTCCAGGCCGCACTGGGCCCAGTATCCAGATCGAACTGGCCCAGTCTTCAATTCACATCAGGCCCTTGCTCCCGACCGCACTGTGCCATGTCTCCCAGCTGCACCAAGCCCAGTCTCCAGATCGCAAGGGGCCAAGTCTCCAGACTCCACCATGCCAAGTCTCCAGACTACCCTGGGCCGGGTCTCCAAAATATACTGAACCAAGACTCTAGACCTCGGCGGACTCGACCTCCAGACAGAACCGGGCGCAGTCTCAAGACCAAACCTGCCAAGTCTCCAGAACGCAGCGGACCAAGTCACCAGACCACACTGGGCCTTGTCTCCAGAGTGGACCAGGCCCTGCCTCCAGACCGCACCACGACAAGTTTCCAGACCAAACTGGGCTGAGTCTCCACACTTCATCATGCCTAGCCTCCAGGCCATATTGATCCAAGTGATCAGACTGCACTGAGCCGAGTGTTCAGGTCACATTGTACCAGGACACCAGACCTTGCTGGGCCCTTTCTCCAGACCACACTGGCCCCAGTCTCCAGACCCCATCAGGCCCTTGCTGCAGATTGCACTGAGCAGAGTCTCCAGACCGTACTGGGCTGAGGCTCCAGGCTGCACTGGGCACAGTCTCCTCACCGCACTGTGCTCAGTCTACAGACGGCACTGGGCCCAGTCTCCTAACTGCACCGGATCGAAGCTCCAGGCTGAACCATAAAAAGACTACAGATCTCATTTAGCCCTGTCTCCAGACTGCACTGCACCCAGTTTGCAGACCACACCGGGTCCAGTCTCCAGATCTAAGTTTATGGAGCCTCCAGGATATACTGTGCCCTTTCGCTTGACAGCACTGTGCCCATTCTCCAGACTGAGCTGGGTCAAGTCTCCAGACCGAACCTGGCCATGACAAGTCTCCAGAGTGCGGTGCGCTGAGTTTCCAGGCAGCATCGGGCCTATGTCTCCAGAATGCCCCGGGTCGAGTCTCCAGATGGCACCTTGCCTCGCCTCCATACCACAGCAAGCCCAGTCTCAGCATATCACTGGGCCGAAGCTCCAGAATACACCGGGTGCTTTCCCCAACTGCACCAGATACTGCCTCCAGACTGAACCGGCCCAGTCTCCACATTGCACGAAGTGCAGTCACCAGATCGCAGCAGGCTCGGGACCTATGTCCAGACCGCTTTATGCTAATTCTCCTGACAACAGTAGGCCGAGTCTCCACCCTGCAGCAGGACAAGTGTCCAGAATGCACTGGATACTGCCAGTCTGCAGACTGCACTGGACCCAGTCTCCAGGCCGCACCGGCCTGAGGCTCTAGGTTGCACCATGCCAAGACGCCAGATCGCATTTGATCCTGTCTCCAGACTGCCAGTTTCCAGAACAAACCGGGCCCAGTCTCCAGACCTAAGTGTGCCGAGCCTCGAGGAAGCACTGTGCCTTGTCTCTTGGCTGCACCGCGCCAATTCTCCAGACCACACAGGACCATGACAAGTCTCCAGACTGCATTGGGCTGAGTTTCTAAGTAGCATCGGGCCGTTGTCTCCAGAATTCCCCGGGTTGAGTTTCCAGATTGCACCAGGCCTAGCCTCCATACCACAGTCGGCCCAGTCTCCACATCTCGCTGGGCTGAGTCTCCAGAATGCACTGGCACTGTCTCCAGACTGCACTGGATACTGCCTCAAGAACAAATCGGCGCATTCTCCAGACCACACCGAGCCCAGTCTCTACTCTGCACTAAATGCCGTCTCCAGATTGCACCACGCTCAGGCTCCAGAATGCACTGGCCAATTCTCCAGCCCACGCCAGGACATGCTCCACATTGGACTGGGCTGAGTTCCCATACTGCACCAGACCCTTTCTCCACAGTGCGACAGGCACTACCTCCAAACCATACTGGGTAAAGTCTCCAGACTGCGACAGGCGTAATCACTGGGCAGCATCAGGCCCAGTCTCCAGACCACCCAGAGCCAGTCTCCAGACCGCAGCAAGCACTGTCTCCAGATTGCATGAGGTCGAGTCTCCAGACTGCATCAGGCCCTGTCTCCAAACTGCCCCTGTCCTATTTTCCAGACTGCCGGTCCAATCACCAGACTGCCATGAGCCCAGGCTCCAGGCTGCCCCGGGCCCAGTGTCTATATTGCACCAGCCCAAGTCTCCAGACCGCGCGAGGCCGAGTCACCAGACTGCTTCGGACCCTATCTCCAGAATGCAACTGGCCCTACCTCCAGACCGAACCGGGCCCTATGTCCAGACTGCATTATGCCAAATCTCCAGACCGCAGTCGGCCGAGTCTCCACCCTGCAGCAGGACAGATCTCCAGAGTGTGCGTGGCTGAGTCTGCAGACTACACCAGCCTAGTCTCCAGACCGCTCCAGGCCCACTCTCCAAACTGCACTAGACTCAGACTCTAGACTGCACTGGACCGAGTCTCAGGCAGCACCTGGCCCAGTCTGCACACCGCACTGTACCAAATCTCCTGACTGCACTGGGCCAAGTCTCTATACTGCAACAGGCCGAGTCTCCAAACTCTGCTGGGCTGGGTCTCCATACTACGCCAGGCCCAGTCTGCAGACCACACAGATCCAGGTCTTCAGACTGCGTCAGGCCAAGCCTCCAGGCCGCACCATGCCAGCACTCCAGACCTTGCCGGGTCCAGTCTGTGGAGCACACTGAGCCCAGTCTCCAGATCACACAAAGCCCTTGATGCAGATTGCACTGATCCCAGTCTCCAGACCGCACTGGGCCCAGTCTCCTGATCGCACCGGGCCGAGGCTCCAGGCTGCAACACGCCAAGACTCCAGATTGCATTGGGCCCAGTCTCCAGACCGCACTGGGCTCAGTCTCCAGTCCGCAAATGGCCTTGCCTCCTGACCGCATTGTGCTCAGTCTATGGACTGCACTGGACCCAGTCGCCTGACCACACCGGACCAAGGCTCCAGGCTACATCACACCAAGACACAAGATCGCCTTGGGCCCTGTCTCCAGACTGCATTGGGCTCGGTCTCCAGACAGCCCCGAGCTGAGTAAAGGCCACACCACTCCAAGACTCCAGATTGCACAGCGCCCAGACTCCAGACCGCACTGAGCCCAGTCTCCAGACTGCACTGGGCCAAGGCTCCAGGAAGCACCACGCCCAGGCTCCAGATTGCACAGTCCCAATCTCGAGTCTGCACTGCGCCCAATCTCCAGAAGGCACTGGGCCCAGTCTGCAGACCGCACCAGCCTTAGGCTGCATGCCACACCACGCCAAGACCTCTGAACACAGTGGGCAGTCTCCAGACCACACCACGACCAGTGTCCAAAGTGCACCAGGCCCTTGCTCCTCAATGCATTGAGCTCAGTCTCCAGGCCACACCACGCCAAGATTCCAGATGTTGCCAGGCCGGGTATCCAATTTACAGACCGCACTGGACCCAGTCTCCAGACCACTACAGGCCGTTGCTGTTGGCTGCTCTTGGCCCAGTCTCCAGACTGCACAGGGCCCACTATCAAGACCTCCCCAAGCCCTTGATCCAGATCGCACTGAGCCCAGTCTTCAGACCACACTAGGCCGAGTCTCTGGGCCACACAGGGCCAAGACTCCAAACCTTCCGGGGTCCAGTCCCTACACCATAATGGCCCAGTCTCCAGACTGCCCCAGGCCCTTTCTCCAGATCGCACTTCCTCCAGTATCCAGATCGTGTAAGTTAGTCTCCAGACTGCAGACTGCATCAGACCCAGTCTCCAGACAGCACCAAACTTTAAAACTCGAGGCCTCGCATCACCACACCATGTTCGTGTCTGGAACTCTGCCCCTCCATTCTTCTCTGAGTAATTTTAAATCTTAAATATATGGGAAACTATAACGCTTCTGAAAACAGAAAAAAAATTGAAATAAATGAATGAATAGGCAGACCAGAGAATCTCTGCCAGGAATATTCTGACAATGCCACCAGCTTTAGAACATTTCTCGGGCGCTTCCTTATTGAAAGAATGACTTTGGAACCTGACAGCTTTTTTTTTCTGATTCCTTTTAATGTCCCTGATATATTATCAGAAGGTAGTGGGCATGCCCATTGTTGGCCTGGAAAGTATTTTGGGGTTTTGTTTCCGGACTTTATAATCCATTCTCATTATAATTTGAAAGAGTGCATAAAAATAATGAAATTTATAGAACGTGCATAAAATGTATTCCAATCTCTTTCGATTTGAGTCACTGACAGTAGCCTGAATAAACTTGTGCTGCTGTCGTCTGCATTGCTCCACACACTGGACGGTTATCTCATCTGAGTTTATAGATCAGTGCATTTCTGTTCCCTGTATAGCTACCAGTGCTGGACAGATATCTGGTCTGGGTTTATAGATCAATGCATTGCTGTGGTCTGGACACTTTCTCTACACTCGCTAACTTGCCGAGTTAACCAAGCAGAATTTGCTCTACACAATGCTCCTTGGTGTGTGGATATCACTTGTGGGTTTAGTGTGTCTGGGCCGGGTCTGTTATTTGGATTGAGAATGCGATATAACTAACCATTTTAGCGTAGCTGACAATGCCTTTTTATGCACTAATTCTTATGATTGATTCCTCCGTCTCTCTCACTCCATTAGTGTTACAGTGTCACCATGCACAGTATATCATGTTGGCGAATACCCACTATCCTGACAACAACTGCAGCCGACAGGTTTGGCCGAAGGTTCTGTTTCCATGCTGTACATCTCTATGACTCTAAGCAGTCAGCCATTCTCATCGTCTTCGGGTCTACACGGAGAAAAAAGTGGTGGCCTCTCGGATAAAGGCAATCCTCTTGATACACAGCTCAATATAACCTTACCCACACCACTCCCCACTGCCAACCAACCACATCAAAGTATCCTATGTGTACTGAGAGCAATGGGGCCACTGGGAACATCAGGGAGATGACCATCAGGGAGATGAAGCATTATTGCTGATGTCTGAACAGGTCTGAGTGAACACTCCAGTGGATACTGTACCACGATGTCCTGCAATCTTCCTCCATTTATGGATATTTAGTTTGTTTAATATTCTTACTGATAATACTCGCAGGCTAACAGTCACCAATGTCATATTCCATTGGCCAAATTGTTGTCCATTGCTTATCCATCTTTTGCTAACTTAGTTTCCTGACTATGTTAGCGTCCGTGAGAAAAGTGTTTTGAGTGCATTTTTTTTCCATTTATCTAAGACATTAATACAGATTGCAAATAGTTGAGGGCTCAGCACTGGTCATTGTGTCACTGCAGCCGTTAATTTGTGTTAAACTGATAAAGACTAATTTATCCCTTATGTTTCCCTGCTCCCGGCTCAGTAACCACTCTTCCCATATTCCTGTGGAGCAGCTTTGACAGGCAAAATGCTCCTTTCCATTTGCTGTGTAACAGACATGAGAGATGGAAGTAACAGCTCCATTTACTGAGTAACAGCCTCGAATGGTTGAATGGTCGCATTCTGTTCATGTTTAAAACTCTTGGTGGGCTGCATAGCCTGCTTCAGTGCAAGTGTCGTTGGGAATGGTTTTGAACCATCAGTGAACAGCCCACTTCTGAATTTATGATGAAAGGAAGGCCTTTGATGCGGCAGCTGGTGATAGCCTACAGTGCCTCACGGATATCCAATTTCTATTTGCTTAGTCCTTTAGAAGTATGTCCCACTTCGCAAGAGGTAGTGCCACATAACACAATGGGCAGCAACTTCAATATGAGGCTGAGACTTATCCTCTGCCAGGGGTGTGTGGTGGCTACTCCTTCAGATACTGTTAGGGACAGATCCATCTTTGATAAGTGGTTTGTTGAGAATGACTCCCTCTTATTGTTTCTTCCATCACTTTCCACAATCTAGATGCTGTGTAGGAGAGGGCTTGCCCTCCTCAGTCATTGCTGGGCCTGTGGACCCACTCTTGGTGATGGACTTTGAAGACCCACACCCGGATTACGTTCTGATACCCTTAGGGTTGACTCTGATTTGTTTTCAACATCGAGAGGAACTGAGTTATCACAGACTGGTGTTGTGGATGGCAGTCGGTATCCATCGTCAGGCGATTTCCGTGACCATCTTTGAACTGTTACTGCGAGATTTCGCGGGTTATGGAATCAGTGTTGTGGAATGCCAGGGTAACTCTTTTCCTGAGCTGGAGAGATAGAGACACAGCCACACGGCCTGCTACTCAGTGAAAGGGAGGGGACTGGATATGATCTCAGGAATTGAGCTAAAGTCACTCTGTACTTGCTTTCAACTCTGGGTCCCCCATTCCTTCGGTAGAGCACATCTCTCCAGTTTTCCTTCTCCCTCCATATCTCCCTCCCGCTCTCACATTGTCCTTCTATCTCTCTCTCGCCTCCTTCCATTTACACTGTCAGTTTCACTGTCTCTGCCTTTCACATTCCCCTTCAATCTCTCTCCATTCTGCACTGTCCACCTCCAAAACTACCTTGCTCCAAAAATCTCCTCCTCGAATTCTCCCTCACCTTCCATTGCTCGAGGAACAGAGAGACGTGTGGAGCTTCGGGCTGTTGCGAGGGGAATATATGGTGCTTGGACAAAAGTGTCTTCGGTAGGGGGCACAGTGGGTTTGAGAACACTGTCCATTACTTTGTGGTAAATGCGGGAGTGGCAACATAGGCTGTGGCTAGGGTTAAGGAGTAGGGGATGGACAAGAGATAATTACACATGGATGAGATTTGGGGGGAGCGACTCTCTGTTACTCAGGGAGCAAAGCGTCAAAGGACATTTTTGGGATCAAAAGGTGAGGAAGTCGAAGGGCAGTTCAGGGTAGGGAGTGTGCGGGTGAGTGGATGTAAGGGTGGGAGAGTGTGTGGGGAAGTGAGTGTGACAGAAGTGTATAGGGGAGTGAGTGTGACAGTCGGGGACCTTGGAGGGTGAGTGTATTTGTCCATGAGCGAGGTTCTGTTGGTGTAAGTGTGACGTAGGGGCAGTGTGTGTAAGAGTGGTGGATTGTGATGGGGAGTGAGCTTGAGGTTGGGTAGACTATGGGGGAGTGAGTGTGAAGCTGGGCGAGTGTGCACTGAGTGAGTGTGACGGTGGGAGACAGAACACGACTTTGGGTAGTGTGCGGGGGAGTGAGCGTGGAAGTGGACTAGAGTGCTGGAGTGTGTGCGTGTTGGTGAGGGAGTGAGTGAGGGAGTAAGCGGTGCGCTGGGGAGTGAATGTGATGTTGAGGTAGCGTGAGAAGGAGCTAGTGTTATGGTAGGGGAGTGTGCAGGAGAGTGAGTATGGCGGTGGGGTTAGAATGTGGGTGAGTGAGAATAGTGGTGGGTGAGGATTTGGGGTAGTGAGCTTGGCGGTAGGGAGGTGTGCAAGGCAATGAGCATGGTGGTGGTCGAGTGTGTGGGAGTGAGTCTGACTGTGGGGGAGTGCGAAGTGAGTGCCAATGGTGGTTGGTGAGTGTGTGGGGGAATGAGTATGGTGGTGGGGAGTGTGTAAGTGAATGAACTTGACCATGTGGGATTAGGCGGGCGAGTGTGTGTGATGGTGGGGGAGTGTGTGGGTGATTGCGTTTGATGGAGGGGGTACGCGCAGGGGAGTTAGTGTGGTAGTAGTGGAGTGTTTGGTGTAGTGGGCTTGACGTGCAGGATTACGCGGGAGAGTGAGCCCGAACGTGGGGAGTGTGTGGGGGAGTGAGCTTGATGCAGGGGGAGCACGCAGGTGAGTGAGCGTAGGTGTGAGGGAATATTTGAGAAAGTGAGCATGGTGGTGGGTGAGTATGTGGCATTGTGAGCTTGACGGTGCAGGATTATGTGAGGTAGTGAACGTGTTGGTGGGGAGTGTTTTGGGGAGTCAGCATGATGTAGGGGAGAGCACAGGTGAGTGAGTTTGGCAGTGGAAGAGTGTGCAGAGGAGTGAGCGTGTTGGTGAGGGCATGTGTGGCAGAGTGAATGTGATGGTGCAGGAGTGTGTGAGGGAGTGAATGGGTTGATGGGTGAGTGTGTGGGGGTGTGAATATGACAGTGGGGGAGTGTGTGGGCGAGTGAGCTTGGTGGTGGGTGAGTTGGCGGGGTAGTGAGCTTGGCAGTGCGTGAGTTGGTTGTGTGTGGGGAACTGGGCATGACAGAGAGGGAGTGTGCGAGGGAGAAAGCATGATGTTAACACTAGTGGAGTATGCGGTGGAGTAAACGTGATATTGGGAGAGTGCTCTGCAGAATGAGAGTGACATTGAGGGAGTGTGCAGGAGAGTGAGCACGATGGTTGAGGTGTGTGTAGCTGAGTAAGTGAGATCATGGTGTAGTGTGCGTGGGAGTGAATGTCACATTAGGGGAGTGAGCATGATTGTGGGGGTGAGTCTGGAGGGAGCATAACAGCCGGGAAGTGTGCGTGGGAGTCAGTGTGACGTTAGAGAAGTGTATGGGGGATTAAGTGTGATGATGGAGGAGTCTGCGGGGAGCGGGTATGGTGGTGGGAAAGTGTACGGGGGAGTGAGGTAGTATTGGTGGAATGTGCGGGGGAGTGTGCAAGACAGCAGGGGTGTGATGGTGATGGTGGTGTAGTTTGGAGGGGAGTGAGCTTGGCAGTGGGCAAGCGTATAAGGGAGTGAGGTGTTCGTGGTACAAAGTGCAGTGGAGTGAGTGAAGGTGTGGGAGAGACCCCAATGAAACGTCTGATGCGGGGGGAGTGTGGGTTGTGTGCACATGACAGTCCGCGTGTGTGGGGGAGTGAGGTGGTGGCGGGCAATTGGTGGGGAAATCAATGTGATGGTGGGGGAGTGTGCACGGGAGCGAGTGCTACAGTGGGTTCTGAGTGGGGCACTGAGCATGACGGTGGGAGATTATTTGGGGAGAGGGCATGACAGTGGGTGATTGTGTGAGTGAGTGAGAATGGCAGTGCAGGAGTGTGCAGGGGAGTGAGTGTGGCAATGGGGAGCATGCAGAGGAGTGAGCGAAATGGTGGAGGATTATGTGGGTGAGTGAGAGTGTCAGTGGGGGAGTAAATATCGCAGTGGGGTAGGGTGCAGGGGAGCAAGCAAGACAGTTGGTGTGTGTGCATGGGAATGAGCGTGATGGTGTGGGAGTCTGTGGGGGAGTGTGACGGTTCAAGAGTTTTGGGGGTGTGAATGCTCTGCAGGGAGATTGTGTGCGAGAGTGAGTTTGGTGTGGGGGTGTGTGTGGAGAGTAAGCATGAGGGTGAGGGAGTGTGCAGACAGTGAGAATTATGGTGGGAGATTGTGCATGGGAGTGTGCATGAGAATGGGGGAGTTTGCGGGGATTGAGCATGATGGTGCTGGAGTGTGCATGGGAGTAAACATGATGGTGGGGCTCCATGTCGGGAGTGAGGATGACAGTAGAGACGGTGTGTGGGGAGTAAGGTTGCAGTAATGACCATGGCAGTAAAGACTTGTGCAGGGGAGTGAGCGTGGAGGTGGGGGAGTGTGTGGGGGATTGAGGTGACATAGGAGAGTGAACAGGACAGTGAGCATGATAGTGAGGGAGTGTGGAAGGATTGAGGGTGACGGTGAGTCAGTGTGCGGGGGAGTAAGTATGACGGTGACGTGAGCGGGTAGAAAGTGTGAAGGTGGAGGGGAGTGTGCAGGGGAAGAGCGTGACAGCATGGGAGTGTGTGGCGGAGTGACCGTGGCAAGAGGTGTGTGTGTGGGTGAGTGAATATGATGGTGGGTACATGTGTGCGGGAAGGAGCATGATAGTGGCGGACTGTGTGGGGAAGTGACTGTGATGGTGGGCAGTGTGTGGGGAGAGGGCAGGACAGTGTGGGAGTGTGCAGGGAGTGAGAACTTGCATGGGAGCATGTGAATTGTGAGCATGGAGGTGGGGCTGTGGGCAGGAGATTGAGTGTGACTGTAGTTGAGAGTGTGAGAGATTGAGTGTGGTAATTGGGGAGAGTGTGGGGGAGTGAGCATGACAGTGGCAGATTGTGCGGTGTAGTGAACATGATTGGATGACAATTCGGGTGACAGTTGGAGCTGCAGGAGATTACAGAGATAGGCAGGGATGTAAGAATTGGTGTTTGCACAAACGGGGTAGTGGTTCGAACTGCAGGACTTTACCAAGGTAGAGAGATTTAATTGGTCTGGATCCCTTCGCAGAGCCAACAACAATTGTAGGGATTGGAGGAATCAGTGATACGGAAGATTGTAACACTTTATGGAGTAATTGTGGGCTGTGAAGACAAGTTAGCCTTATTACCATTACACTGAGATGTGGAGTGTTCCTCTGGCGGAGGTTAGAGAAATCGAGAGGGTTTAACATGCTAAAATATATTACAAAGATAGTGAGCTGTGATACTTGAGGAGGCTTCAGGGACAGGGTGCATTGAGGGTTGGGAGTCTGCAACAAGTATGAAAAATGCTGCAAGGGACCAATAACATTAATTCAATTGTGATCTGGAGGTGCCAGTGTCGGATTCAGGTATACAAAGTTAAAAGTCATACAACATCAAGTTATCATCCAGCAGGTTTATTTTGAAGCACTAAGTTTCAGAGTGCTACTACTTCATCAGGTGGTTGTTTCCAGACCACCACCTGACGAAAGAAAAGTGTTCTGAAAGCTAGTGCTTCCAAATAAACCTGTTGAACTATAACCTGATGTTAAGTCATTTTAAACTTATTACATTGATATGGTGAATTGGAAGGTCTGGAGCTAGAGAACCAGAATGACAGTGATTGAAGAATACAATTCTGATAATGAGGCCACCCAATTAACGTGAAGAAGGGGAAATTTATTGCTCTGAATGACCCACTCAGACTACACGTTTGATTTTACGCAGTTCATCGTAATTTGATGAGATAACAAGGAGCAAAGTCATTTGGGACTGCAGGAGGTGAGCTCATAAGTTCTGGTGTAAGAGCAGGAGGTGTTTCGAGAGAGGACAGCCATTCAACAGATGTTGGGGTTTGGAGTGAGGGTGTACTGTCGGAACTGGAGAATGGAACAGGTTTACTGAATGAGAGGTAGGTACTCCTTGATGCGGGGTCTTACAGAACAGCAGGATACAAGCTCCCCACATGTCATTTACTCAGTAGGCTGCTCTCATCCAGTCTGGTGCCAAACCCCACATACAAAGAGAATGAGGTTTTCAGTCACTTGGTGCTCAAGGCTCCAGTGTAGTAACCTTCAAACCAAGTCAGTGCGATCCCGTCGAAAGGGTAATTACACTGCTTCAGACTATTGAGAATTGTCGTCGCTTAGCAGAAGTCTTGATGCATATATTATTCAATTCACATGGTGATGAACTCAGCGAAGCAATGACAATCTGCACCCTGATAACCTGGTTCTAATCCTATTAACCATAATCTGTAGAAAACAACAGAATCCATGAACGTGCACTGCATGTGTCATGGACAATATTAAAGCTTGCATTCTCTCCAATGTGTAACCAATTGTTGCTTCTCATTAAACTGCCAATTAAACATAATGCAAAAAACAAATCCAATTGAAGGCTTTGGTGACGTGGGTTGTGGTCAGTCATGTCGATCTGGACGTTGCCAGATGCACAGAGAATGTTTTCTATCAGAGCAGCATAAGGTCAGTGTCAAGCACACCGAGACAACGAGAAATAGATTCACGTATGAACTCATCTCCCAGCATGGGTATCTCAGGCTGTGCTCAGCCATTCTAATAATAAGCTCCAAAATCAATTCATCAAATCATAGAACTGTGCATTTACAATTTCAAACTATTTGTTTTCTGAATCCCATGGTCCGATCAGAAAAAAAATCAGTGATTAAGTTTGTAACATAATTCAGGTTCCACAACTGAATTGGACCTTGGTCTGATGTTGCAGTTTCAATGATTCCTACTCCCTCTAACACGCTGCAGGATCTATGTCCCTTTCTATATTTGTACCATCCTGCAGGGTCTGGAGCCCTTCCTACCTCCCATAACATGGCCCGGTTTCGACAACTGGTCCTTCCTCAGAATTGCACTGGACGAAGTGGAGATTACAGAGATAGGGAGGGATATCTAGACTGGGAGATTTTGCATGAAGAGGATTCAGGAAATTGAAGAGTGCGGGGTTTGAACGAGGTTACATAAATTAGAAGTGTTTTCGGCAGTGGAGGTTACAGAGAAAGAAATGGTCTGATCTGGAGCAGACGACCCAGGTTGGAAGGGTTGTGGGAACTTCAGGGGGATTCACAGGGTCGGAGGACAAACGAGCCACAGGAATCACAGAAATATGGAAAGCTGTCGGGGCTGCAAGAGTTCGTGAAGATGGGAGGTTTGGAGGGATGGAGCAGTTTACAGGGGTAAGAATGTATGTAGCTCTCAAGGTCGTTTGTCTATCCAAAACATGACTCAGACAATTGATTCGTTTGTCCAAACCGATCTTTATTTTTCTGAATGCAATGGGAGAGGGTACATGTCCAGATTATAGGTAGCAACTGCAACAAGCAATTCAAAATTATCTTTTTCTAAACTAAAGAGGAAAATCTCCACATGACTATTCAAAAAAACAGTGAGTGCAACATTTTGATAACTGGACTAACTGATTAGGATATCAATGTTAGTGCAGTGCGTTGGAACTGTCCGTTAGTTCCCTGGCAAATTAACTTTCCCATGGATTCTCGCCAAATAGATGTCTGCTTGTTCAAGCTGCAGCTTGTTTCCCTCCAGCCACCAGCAATACTCGAACCATAAGTAACTCTATCCTTCAATCTACGCCGAAAATAATTTTATTCGTTCTGTACTGAAAGGAAAATCAAATTCTAAATCAGAATGGGGTCAACTTCCCTGAGGAACGGCTTTCCTTCTTCTGAGAGAAGGGCTGGATATGCAAACCGTTGAACCATCATGGTACAGTCATATTTTGTTTGACAAGACAGGCGCAAAAGGTTCTCCATCAGGAGATCAAGACAAAGATTAGAATAATAAAGACCAGGAACCCAGTGACAATTGTATAATATTCTTCCCCATCCAGCTCACAAGGAATTGTGCCAGCTAAAAGGTCCCCAACGTGGCTCTGGGTTTCTGTGTCGCTCATTCCCAACCTTCCTAATCATACCTGCTTCCTTCTGCTTGGGATTGTTGATGTTCTCAGAGATGTCCGGGACGTAGGTGCGTCATGCTGACCCTATGGGGGCACAAGTGACTTCTTTCTCAGCTAAGAGGTCGTCAAGGGCCTCCCTTTTTTCGACCGCTCATGATGGAATGGCTTCCGTTTCAGCAGTGATTTCCTCTTTTGTCTGGTTGGCATATTGGAGCACCTTTGCAGTTTCACCTTTGTAGACTTCCTCTTTGATTTAGCTATTTCATACATAGCGAACAGGATAACAAAGAACTACGCTGGTTTTTTGATAGTGCGTTCTGGTGATTACTCAATAGAACAAAGAACACATAACAACGAAAATGTACAGCTCAGGAACAGGCTCTTTGGCCCTCCAAGCCTGAGCCGATTCAAATCCACTGTCTAAACCTGTCGCCCAATTCCGACGAATCTGTGTTCCTCTGCTCCCTACCTACTCATCTATCTGTCCAGACGTACCTTAAGTAAAACTACCGTGTCTGCCTCCACTACCTCCGCTGGCAACACGTTCCAGCCACCTGTCACCCTCTGTGTAAATGACCTGCCGAGTGTATCCCCATTAAGCGTTTCACCTTTCACCTTGAAAGCGTAACCTCTCGTTATTGAATCCTTTGCTTTGGGGAAAAAAAAAGCTTTTTCTCTCTCTACCCTGTCTATCTCCTTTATGATTGTGTAGATTTCCATCAGGTCTACCCTAAATCTCCTTTTTTCCTAATGAAAAGAATCCTAACTTACTCAACCTCTCTTCATAGCCAGGACCTTCCATACCTGGCAACATCCTCGTAAACCTTCTCTGCACCGTCTCCAAAGCGTCCACATCATGATTAAATTGCTTACAATGCGGTAACAGGCACTTCGGCCCAATAAGTCCACACTAACCCTCCGAAGTGCACCCACCCAGATCCATTCCCCTACATTTTCCCCTTCACCTTACATTACAGGCAACTCAGCATGGCCAATTTACCTAACCTGCATACTTATTGACTGTGGGAGGAAACCCACGCAGACACGGGGAGAATGCACAAACTCCACAATTGAACCCGGCTCTCTCGCGTTGTGAGGCAGCAGTACTAACCACTGTGCCACCGGCTAATGTGGCAACCAGAACTATACATAGTGTTCTAAATGCGGCCGGATCAATGTATTGTACAATTTTAACAATATCCAATGGTGGGACAGGAATTGAAGATGATAGATGTGGAACAAAACATCGCCTAAATAGTATGAACCAGTCCATGTTGGGGACAGCCAATCATATGTGCTGTGTCCACAAAGGAAATCCATGCTATTGCATGGGATAAACTGAGTTATATCGTCAGGAGATCAGACATGATTAGAAGTTTATGCTGATGTAATCATGACGAAATAAAGTTTAGGTGGAGGCTGATATTAAAATTTTGTGTATAATTCGAATTTACAGATCAATCTCTTGGCTCAAATCTGGTGAGGCAAATAGAACCCACTAAATTACGCGCCCCCCACCACCACAGCCCCCCACCCCCGCCACCACCTTTATGTGTCAGCATCAGTGACAAATGGTGAAATGTGGCAAGCATTAAACTAAGTTGATGTCTATCCAATACTTTCCTATTTTTACACTTGTTCTAGTAAGTTACACATGCCACCATTTCAGATGTTTTAAAGAGAATGAGTTTTGAGGGGGACCCTCCATTCAAGGGCGTCAGTCCATTCTACATCCCAAACAGCTAGATTGATCTGACCATAAAGCATAGTCATACCTCAAACGCAGAAAAGTGCTGAGGTATGGACTAGTCCATACTGGTCCCGAAGACATAGCCCTTCTGTGTATTTCCAGTTAATGATGAATTTGGGGCTTCCCCGTCGGGAGCCTCTTCCAGTATGAGACGTGCAATTATGGGAGTTGACCTTTTAATTTTAAGCCGTGTTGGTGGTCAGCATGATCTGGGACGGCCCTCGAGCCATGAGAGAAGGCTTTTTTTTCTGTTCAATTTTCCTGGTTCCAAATTATGGCACTCTATTCTAGTTGGGTCACCGTGTGTGTTCTTTACCTGTAAATGGAAGCGAGAGATATATTCGATGAGTGACATACAATAATTTAAAACATTTTCCTCATTTTATGAATACATTTCTTTAACAGTAACAGGTGCATAGAAAGGTAAACCGAGGGTGAACCCCGTGACAATCCCGTGTGGTGACAGTCATGCCGTCCTGTTGGTAGCAGATCTCTTAGTCATTAGACTAAAGCTAGAATTATGATCCATTTAAAGCCAGTTTCCTAACAGACTTTTGCAGGTTTATTTTTCAACATCTCATTATATTGTCTACTAGTCTAGCCGACTGAGAATGGTAGCTGTACTGAAACTACTGGTTGATCTGAAATGATTCATATATTTCTTTAAGCATGGTAACTGTAAAGTGAGACACATTGCCACTTGAGAGCTGCACATGTATCCCGAACCGTAGTTCAGTTTCTTTTAATAAATGTTTAGCGACTGTAGTTGCATCATGTCTCTGACAGAGAAAGATTCAAAGCTTTCAGAGAACATATCAATAATTACAAGCACGTGTTTGAACATCCATAAAATCCATTAACAAATGTTCGAAAGGTTCTGCACGATTTGCGTAGGATGTATCTGCACTTTTCCATTTTTTACCGGACTCATAGCGTTTCAAGTTCACTGATTTGGTTTGAAATTGCTAAAACAAAAAGCAGACACTACCATTATCATTCCTGGATATGTCCTGTCCAACCAGAAGAACCGACTCAGCAGTTGTGGCGGCACTTACGTATACAGTTGGGAGGTAGTTGCCCTGACAATCCTTAACATCGATTCTGGTTCATGGCTTCAGTTTAAACATGGGCAAGAAACATCTAACTGCTTACCACGTACCATCTTTCTTCAGCTGATGATTCAGTAATCCTCCATGTTGCACAACACTTAAAGGAAGCACTGAGGGTGGCAAGGGCGCAAAATGCTCTCTGGCTGGGGAATTTCAATGCCCATCACCAAAAGTGGCATGACAGCAGCATTACTGATCTAGCTGGTCTGGTCCTAAATGATACAACTGATAGACTGGGTCTGCATCAGGTAGTGAAGGAACCAACAAGAGGTAAAGGAAAAACATGCTTGACCTCATCCTGGCTAATCTGCCGGCTGCAGAAGCATCAGTCCATGACCGTATAAGTAAAATTGAACATCACACTGTGCTTGTCGAGACAAAGTCCTACCTTCACATTGAGGATAGCCTCCATCGAGTTGTGTGGCACTATCACTGGCTAAATTCGTCAGACTTTGAACCGATCCAGCAGCACAAGACTGGGAGTCCAGGAGGTGCTGGGGCCATCAACAGCAGCAGAAATGCACTCCAGCACAATCTGTAACATTATGGACTGGAATATCCCCCACTCAACCATTTCCTTCAAGCTTTGCTCAATAGAGAATGCAGGAGCGTATGGGAGGAGGAGCAACAGACATGGAACATAGAACATAGAACAATACAGCACAGAACAGGCCCTTCGTCCCAAGATGTTGTGCCGAACATTTGTCCGAGCTTAAACACCTATCCATGTACCTATCCAATTACCGCTTAAAGGTCACCAATGATTCTGACTCTGCCACTCCCACAGGCAGTGCATTCCATGCCCCCACCACTCTCTGGGTAAAGAACCTACCCCTGATATCCCCCTATACCTTCCACCCTTCACCTTAAATTTATGTCTCTTTGTAACACTCTGTTGTACCCGGGGAAAAACGTCTCTGACTGTCTATTCTATCTATTCCCCTGATCATCTTATAAACCTCTATTAAGTCACCCCTCATCCTTCGCCATTCTAATGAGAAAAGGACTAGCACTCTCAGCCTATTCTCGTACGACCTATTCTCCATTCCAGGCAACATCCTGATAAATCTCCTCTGCAACCTCTCCAAAGCTTCCACATCTTTCCTATAGTAAGGCGACCAGAACTGCACACAGTACTCCAAATGTGGCCTTACCAAGGTCCTGTACAGCTGCAACATCACCTCACGACACTTGAATTCAATCCCTCTGCTAATGAATGCTCATACACCATAGGCCTTCTTACAAGCTCTATCCACCTGAGTGGCAACTTTCAAAGAGCTATGAACATAGACCCCAAGATCCCTCTGCTCCTCCACCTTACTAAGACCCCTACTGTTAACCCTGTATTCCGTATTCTTACTTGTCCTTCCAAAATGGACAACCTCACACTTGACAGGGTTGAACTCCATCTGCCACTCCTCAGCCCAGCTCTGAATCATATCTAAGTCCCTTTGCAGCCGACAACAGCACTGCTCACTATCCACAACTCCACCAATCTTCGTATCGTCTGCAAATTTACTGACTCACCCTTCGACACACTCTTTTCCAAGTCATTAATAAAAATTACAAACAGCAGAGGACCCAGAACTGATCCCTGCGGAACTCCACTTGTAACTGAATATTTACCATCTACCACCACTGTCTAACTTCGACCGGTTAGCCAGTTCTCTATTCGACTCGACAAATTTCCCACTATCTCATGCCTCCTGACTTTCTACATAAGCCTACCATGGGGAACCTTATCAAATGCCTTACTAAAATCCACATACACTACATCCACTGCTCTACCCTCATCCACATACCTAAAACTAATGTACCAAACTGGTGAACCTACCAAACGGGACTATGTCCGTACCAAACAGCATAAACAGCAAGTGATAGACACACTGAAATGATCCCACAAACAATGGATCAGATGTAAGCTCTGCAGTCCTACCACACCCAGTCGTGACTGCTTGTGGACAGTTAAGCTATTTATTTGAAGAGGAGGCTGCTCAACTATCCCGAACCTCAATGATGGAGGAGCCCAAAATATCAGTGAAAAAGCTAAGGCTGATGCTTTCGCAACAATCTTCATACAAAAGTGCCGAGTGGATGATCCATAATTGGGCTCCTCCAGTGGTCCCCATCATCACAGATGTCAGTGTCCAGCCAATTCGATTCACTCTAAGTGATGTCAATAAACGGTGGGAGGCACTGGATACTGCAAACGCAATAGGCCCTGATAACCTTACAGCAATAGCATCAAAGATGCGTGCATCAGAACTTTCCAATGCCCTAGCCAATCTTTTGCAATATTAGCATCTACACAACAATGTGGAAAATTGCCCGGGTATGTCCTGTCCACAAAAAGGAGGACAAATCCAAACCGGCCAATTATCCACTCAACCTCTTTACTATCCATCATCAGTAAAGTGATGGAAGGTGTCATCAAGAGTGCTATCAAGCAGCGCCTGCTCAGCCACAACCTGCTCAGAAACGCCCAGTTTGGGTTTCGCCAGTATCACTTAACTCCTGATAGCATTACAGCCTTGGTGCAAACATGGACAAAAAAAGTGAATTCTAGAGGTAAAGTGAGAGTAACTGACCTTAACGTTAAGGCAGCATTTGACTGGGTCAGGCATCAAAGAGCCCTGGCAAAACTGCAATCAATGGGTACCAGGGGAAAACATCCCCTGCTTAGAATCATACCTGGAACAAAGTATGACGGTTGTGTTTGTGGAGGATCAGTCATCTCAACTCCAAGGACATCTTTGCAGGAATCCCTCAGGTTAGTGTGCTCGGCCCAACAATTTTCTGCTGCTTCCTCAATAACCTCCCTCTGTCATAAGGTCACATGTGGGGACGTTCGCCAATGATTGCAATGTTCAGCACTATTCACGACTCCGCAGATACTGAAGCAGTCCATGCTCAGATGCAACGAGATCTGAACATATCTCGGCTTGCGTCAACAAGTGGCAAAATAACATTCACGCCACACAAATGCCTGTCAATAACCATCAATAATAAGAGACATTCTAACCACTGACATTCAACAGGACTACCATCACTGAATCCCCCACTGTCACCATCCTTGGGGTTACCATTGACCAGAAACTCAACTAGACTAGCCATGTAAACACAATGGCTACAAGAACAGGTCAAAGATGAAGGATACTGTAGCGAGTAACTCAACTCCCGACACGCCAAACTCTATCCATCACCTACGAGGCACAAGTCAGGAGTGTGATGGAATACTCCCGACTTGCCAGGGTCAGTGCAGCTCCAACAACACTCAAGTGGTTTGACACCATCCAGAACTCAGCAATCCGCTTGATTAGCACACATCTTCAAACATTCAATCCGTCAAAAACCGGCGCTCAGTAGCAGCCATGTGTACTCTCTACAACATGCACTGCAGAAATTCACCAAAAGTCCTCAGACAACACCTTCCAAACCCATGACCACTTCCATTTCGAAGGATAACGGCAGCAGGCATTCGGGAGCACTACCACATGGAAGTCCCCCTCCAAGTCACTCACCACCCTGATTTGGAAATATACCGCTCTTGGGTTGTTGGGTCAAATCCTGAAATTCACTACCCCCCACCCCCCCGGTTTGTGAGGTAATCCGCAGCAAGTGCACTGCAGTGATTCAAGAACGCAGCTCATCACTACCTTCGCAATGGGCTATCAATGCTGGCCAGCCACCAACGCCCATGTCCCTCAAATGAGTTATAAGAAATCCCAGTGCATATCATTTTTTTCAAAATGTAGACTGCCATTCTGCGCCAACTCCAAATCCAACCTCTCATTGCACACATGAGTGAACGAGTGAGTAGAGCGGACAATTAACTGAAACAGAGCTCTGGGTGCCACCACGCAGTCATCGTGATGAAACCCGACGCCCCCCCCCCCCCCCCCCCCCGTGTTCTTTTCCAGTGATCTTGGGCCCAGAGTAACACCTCCTCAGCACTGACCTGAGATTGAATGGCAAATGCATCCTCAATTGTGGACGCTAAGTCACTGGGTTTAGAATGTCCCAAAACAAAGGCCATGACCTGCAAACTAGTATCAGACAAGGCGGCATTGTGAGCTGCTCTATCAGCCCTGACATTGTTCAGCGTAACCTCTTCCTGTTTACCAGTAGTGCCTGTCACTTAATAATCGTGACCTATTGATTATATTGAATAATACAGAAGAGGTTGTCAACATGTTCAGCATTTTTTATTGTTGATCCCGAAGTGGTTTGATAACCCCTGAGATTTCATGTCTGTCCATAATCATGAGCAATGCAAAATATATAACGAAAGTTACAAAGTTAAAAATCACACAACCCCAGGTTATAGTCCAACAGGTTTAATTGGAAGCACACTAGCTTTCGGAGCGACGCTCCTTCATCAGATGATAGCGGAGGGCTCGATCGTAACACAGAATTTATAGCAAGAATTTACAGTGTGATGTAACTGAAATTACACATTGAAGCATTGATTGTTAAACCTTTCATCTATTAGAATACAATGATAGCTTCACTTCTTTCATGTGTAAATCACAAAACATTTTTTTGAAGTTGCATTCTCGGGTTAGCTGTTAACAATGGTGATAGCTAGACCATATGTTGAAGGTGTTGGCCCCCTGTGTTCTCTGTCTATGCCATGATGTTTAGATTGGTTCTAATCTAAAAAGTGAGATAACGGAGTGTTACATAAATTCATGCAGTTTCTGAGCTCAGATTTCTACATGAATGAATGCAGTTATTGAGCAAAGTACAATGTAACCCTGTAAGCACAAATTTACTCCACAAAATATATGTGTGCATGTGGGTCTTTGTGTGTGTGTGTGTGTGTGTGTGTGTGTGTCTGTCTGTCTGTCTGGGGTGGGGATTGTGAGTGTGAGAAAGTGTATGTGTGTGTGTAGTGAGTGCAGAGTGTCTTAAGTCTGTGAGGGGGAGCATGTGTGAGTTTGGGAGTGGGTGTGTCTATAAGGGTTTGTGTGGGTGTCTGTGTGCGCGTCTGTGTGTACCTGTGTCCGTGTGTATGCGAGAGTGTGTGTGTGTGTGTAGGAATATCTGTGTTTGTGCAGCGCAATGGTGATCACCTGTAATGTGACATGAACCCAAGGTCCCGGTTGAGGCCCTCCATATGAGTACCGAACTTAGCTGTCAGCCTCTCCTCTGCCACTTTTCTCTGCTGCCTGTACCGAAGTCCACCTTGGAGGATGGTCACCCGAAGGTCCGAGGCTGAATATCCAGGACAAATGTAATTTTTTGCTATAAATTCTGTGTTACGATCGAGCCCTTCACTCTCACCTGATGAAGGAATGTCGCTCCAAAAGCTTGTGTGCTTCCAATTAAACCTGTTGGACTATAACTTGGTATTGTGTGATTTTTAACTTTATACACCCCAGTCCAACACCGGCATCTCCAAATCATAATGAGAGTTAGTGTAACATTGAAATGTTAAGCTAGTAGCCTATGTACATGCTCATGTGATGGCAAGAAGTTCAGCTTGCTGAGCAGAGTAAGTGTTAGGGAGAGCTGCCGGCTGTGATGATGGCAGAGCCGACACAGAAGTGCCCTTTCCATTTCTTTAGGCAGAATTATCGTCAAAATAGACTAAGTCCGGATTTCCTTTGGGGCTGTCGCTCATACCAGTTAGAGATTTGGGACCAGCTTTTTAAACTGCCTCGTAGCAATGAGGAAAGCCATCTTTCAGGATCAGCAGGTGCGTTGCCCAATTTAAGGTTGAGCAGAACTTGACTGTCAAGCTCGGGTCAGATCGTTATTCCACTTCATATCGAATTGTGCAGGTCTAGGTCTGTTGTTGACTGGCTTATTTTGTCAATATGATCTCAACAGAATGGGGAACATGCAATACGGTACGATTGTTCAGACTTATCGCATGAGTTTGTAGGATGACAGAGGTGAAAGCAAGGGCAGTCAGGCAGCCGGGTGAGCCCGAGAAAATGATCCACTGGAATGCTAAACTGTGCCATCAGGCGCTCACTATATTCCTGAGTTTGTGTAAGGACAGACTGTGCAAAACCAAATCAATCGTGGACAAATAAGTTCAATCGTGGAGCATAGTCAGGAAGACGTAACGCTGGAGCCGATATGGAAGACTGCTTGAGGGATTTACCAACATCTTGTGCTCCTCCTCCCAGATCAGAATATTGGCTGTGAGGGCATGGAAATGTCGAGAAGTGGGCAGTCCAGCTCAACATAATTAGCAACCTATCGTCTACATGCCCAAGAAAGTTTGCATTTCACTTTTAGAGACGGGCAGTGGGCAAAGCAGATTGCCTCGATTCTATCCCTTGATAATGGTTGGGGTTTTCAGTTTAGTTCACGTGCCAAACAATAGACTCTTTCGGACAGAAATTGCAGCTTAGCTTTAGAAACTTTATGGCCCTTCTTGGCTAGGTGTCATGGTCGTATGAAAGAGTTAGTCTCGCAAGCTTGCTCTCTCGGGGATGACAAAAGCATTTTTCCAGATTCTATACCAAATTAGAGCATGCCAGAAAAGTTACACCTTCCAGATCTTTCTTCGAAGACTGGGAGAAAATTGGAGTGCTTTCTGGATAACCCTTCAGGACCCTTGTCCAGGTTTATCGATTCATCGATAGGTGGAAGCATAGAGGAAGTGAAAGTCTGAGTGTATCAAGATGGAGAAAAATGCCAAACACAAATCAACAATTGTATAATGGGGCAGCCTGCTGGAATGCTAGCGAGTATGGTAGCTGGATTTGGGACCACTGGACAGGCGGGAAAGACTAATTCATTAACTGCCCGGAGGACCTGAATAAAGCATAATTTGTCACTACCAGTTTTCTGAACCAACACGATCAGTGTATTGCAGGAGCTGCGGGTAGTTACAAAAATATTCTGATCAAGGGCGACTTGACGATGGAAGCAATTCATTGTTAAGCAGCCTGAGAAAAAGGACGTTGGCGCTTTTGCAAAAGTGGCACTGCTGGTTTGAGAATGAGTTTGTGAGGCTGGGTGGTTAATATTTTTCTGATTTCATTAGGGTGGCGACAACACACCTGTGCCCGGACATGAATCAGGAATTTCTCTGCTTCCTGAAAGAGGAGGAAGACTGGGCACTTCTCAAATTCAGCATCAAAACAAACTGGGGTAATCAAGCAAAGGTAGTATCCCTGCTCTGCTACGTAGCGAACTACAGTGTGTTCATGTATCCACCGCTTCCTTTCCCACCCCCAATTCCTTCATATTATTTAACATAGTGAGGCTGTTAGTATAAAGTAGGGCTCACTATTCTGCACCTGAACGACTTTCTGTACTTGAACAGTGTGCTAGGACAGTGGCCACTATGTCTTCAGTCCTACAAGGATGTGCTTAACGTTTAGCTTTTACTTATGGTGAAAGAATGGCTCATAAAGGGCGTGATTCCCCCGGTCTTTGCCATCTTTGTCATGGAAGGTGGTGCAACGGAGTTTAAAGTGCTAGGGTCGCAAATGTAAGGAGTCGCATGAGGAGTTGCTTTCACGACGGGCTTATATGTAACAGGAAGGGTCCTGCCTAGTTCAGAAAAAAATAGATGAACCGACCGTCCAACCACGACATTCGGAAAGATATTGAAAACACCATTAATATTGACCGCAACAGGTTGAAATTGGCTAAGATCACAAAGAGTATAAGGATGGATTTTTTTTTTCTTTGGATTTTGCATTTCTGACTCACACTCAATGTGCCCATTGGTGTGAGCCCAGAATCTCTTGCGGGCTCTACTGGTCACTACAATGTGTCTGATCGTCAAAATATTGAGCAGTAGAATCAAGAGGGATGGCGCCTCTGAGTTTAGAATGTGGTCAAGCAAATTGAATGTAACTCAGATCAGAAGGAAACGAATACTAAATTCTGGAAACAAAACCAGGGTTGGTTTATCGGCCAATATTCATCTGTGAGCAAAAAAAAAACCCAGAAAATATTCTTTGAACAGTTCAGTACAATCACAGTTCCCAGAATCACAAACACATTTTTCTCACTGCAATGTAATCTTTTCAGCTTCCAGCAACAAATGGCCACAAATCAATCAAAAGTGACAGTGACCGTGATCCAGACAGTACATTCAGTGGCTGTGCTGTATAAAACAGGACAGCGTGGAGATTACACACCTGGATGTACTTTCAGAAATGAAACTGTCACCGCAAAACAATGGGAAATGTACCCCTATATCAGGTAAGGATAATGATTAGTGGATCTACCACTGCCATCGCTCTCAGGTAACGTCTGGCACACAGAGACCATCCACAATCTTTATCAAGCAGAATGTAGATCGTTACTACATTAACTGTTATGGACCAATGAGCCTGACGTTGGTTGTGGGCAAGGTGTCGGAGGGATTCCTGAGGGATAGGATGTACACGTATTTGGAAAGGCAAGGACTGAAGAGGGACAGTCAACATGGTGTTGTGCGTGGGAAATCACGTCTGACAGACTTGATTGAGATTTTCGAGGAAATAACAAAGAGGATTGATGATGGCAGAGTGGTAGATGTGATCTATATGGATTTCAGTGAGGTGTTCGACAAGGTTTCCCATGGGAAACTGATTAGCAAGGTTAGATTTCAAAGAATACAGGGAGAACTAGCTATTTGGACACAGAACTGTCTCAAAGGTAGAGGACAGAGGGTGGTGGTGGAGGGTTGTTTTTCAGACTGGCGGCCTGAGACCAGAGGAGTGCCATAAAGTTCAGTCCTGGGTCCTGTACGTTTTGTCATTTACATAAATGATTTGGATGCCAGCATAAGGGGTACAGTTAGTAAGTCTGCAACTAACACGAAAATTGGAGGTGCAGTGAACAAGGAAGACGGTTGCCTCAGATTACCAGATAGGCCAAGGGGCTGAGAAGTGGCAGATGGAGTTTAATTCAAATAAATGCGAGGAGCTGCATTTTGGGAAAGCAAATCTTAGTAGGACTTATACACTTAATGGTAAGATCCTGAGGTGTGTTACTGAACAAAGAGGCCTTGGAGTGCAGGTTCATAGTTCCTTGAAAGTGGAGTCGCAGGTAGATAGGATAGTGAAGAACACGTATGGTATGCTTTCCTTTATTGGTCAGAGTATTGAGTACAGGAGTTGGGAGGTCATGTTGCGGCTGTACAGGACATCGGTTAGTTGGAATACTGTCGGAATATTGCGTGCAATTCTGGTGTCCTTCCTATCGGAAAGATGTTGTGAATCTTGAAAGGCTTCAGAAAAGATTTAAAAGGATGTTGCCAGGAATGGAGGATTTGAGATATAGAGATGGGCTGTTCAGGCTTGAGCTGTTTTCCCTGGAGCATTGGAGGCTGGGTGGTGACATTATAGAGGTGTACAAAGTTATGAGGGGTATGGATAGGGTAAATAGGCAAAGTATTTTCCCTGGGGTCGCGAAGTCCAGAACTAGAGGGCATAAGTTTAGATTGAGAGGGCAAAGATATAAAAGAGACTTACGGGACATCTTTTTCACACAGCGGGTGGTACGTGCATGGAATGAGCTGAGAGAGGAAGTGGTGGAGGCTGGTACAATTGCAACATTTAAGCTGGGTATATGAATAGGAAGGGTTTTGAGGGATATAGGCCGATTGCTGGCATGTGAGACGAGATTGGTTTTGGGTATCTGGACAGAATGGACAGGTTGGACTGAAGGGTCTGTTTGCTTGCTGTACATCTCTATGACTCAATGATTCTATGTTATGGAAGTTAATTTGGTTGTTGTTTTGTTAGCAAAGCAATGCATGCATAGGATCATGCAACAGATGTGCAATAGATGCGCAGATGATGAAGGCACTGGAAACATGCCATGATAGGGCATGAAATCCCGTGTTAGATGAAGTAATGCTAAAGATGGTGGTGGTGCAATATGACAGGTTACGTGTAAAGTAGCAGACCAGTGAGGCAAAAGATGATTAGTTTAGAAAGACTAAGCAAGCTCATACAATTGGTTATGGTTATGACACCAGATGAGCATCGGAACAAGCAATGTATAAGAAGAAGTGGCCACAAAACTCGGGGGCTGTTGGGAGGTTGTTTTCTGGTGTCCACAGCTTTTGTTTGCAAATAAATGTTTAACTTATTGAATGATTTTCTGCTTCTCCTGGTAATTATCAGAGAGTATCCAGTATCTTTGAACAACACTGTGCGCAAAGAAAACAAACAAATTATACAGGTTCTGTAGTCAAAGTGTCACTGTGTTCAGAGACGGATTGACATAATTGAAGCTGACATAACACATGGGAATTTCTGAATTACTTAAAAATGTGATTTGGAAGACAATAATCTTTCCCTCCCCAACCTCATAGGCACACATCCATAACAACAGCCAGCTTTTCCAATATTCCAATGCTGTGGGTTGCACAGAGACGTGGTTGCAAATGGATCTGGGCTTGGAAGTATATGCATAATGGCATGCATACACCTCACAGCGCCAGAGTCCCGGGTTCAATTCCAGCTTCAGGCGACTGTCTGTGTGGAGGTTGCACATTCTTGGTGTCTGCATGGGTTTCATCCGGGTGCTCCGGTTTCCACCCACAGTCCAAAAATGTGCAGGCGAGGTGAATTGGCCACGTTAAATTGCCCGTAGTGTCAGGCGAAGGGGTAAATGTCCAGGAATGGGTCTGGGTGGGTTGCGCTTTGACAGGTCAGTGTGGACTTGTTGTGCCAAAAGGCCTGTTTCCACACTGTAAGCCATCTAATCTTATATGAGAGGGCAGGCAAATTGCAGAGTGGGCAGGAATACTTTTTTAGCAAGTGATAAAATTAAATCAATAGCAATACAAGGTTTATGATCAGAAAGTATAGCAGCCATGTAATCAGAGATGAGGAAACAAATGGCAAGAAAATTTCCTTTCTGTTTTGCATAGGCCTCCTTACAGTCGTCAGAATGTGAGGCAGAAAATAAATAATGCGCTGGACAAGTCATGCGAGAAAGACATGATTGAAATAATCATATTCGACTTCAAAATAAGGTGGACTGAAAAAATCAGTTTGGTTGGTCTTTGCAAGAAAAGAAATTAGTGGAATGTATGAGAGTTCGAAATTTTGGCCCAACTCGTGGTAAAACCTACGAGGAAGCAGATAATTCTGGAGTTTCTGATGTGTAATGGGGCAGATGTTTTGTGGGAGCTGTGACCGATGGGGTAATGATCAATGTCACTCCGCACTTTGAGAGTGAGAAGCAGGACTCAGGTGTCATAGTACCATAGCGACAACGACATAACGGAGGAGTTGGCTCGAGTTGCCTGGAAGGACAACGTTTCTGGTTGTAATTTGGTAGGCACAGCAGAAATTCATCTCAATAAATTAAACACATACGAAGAGGAGAGAGCGAGAGAGAGAGAGAGAGAGAGAGAAGATGGGAAAATGGTAATAAAACATCTCCATTTAAAGGGGAAAGAAGTCAGAAGACAGGAAGTTAGAGGCTGCTATGGCTGAAGTTGTTTGATGGTTTGTCTATTTTAATAATGAAATTATGGACTACCTGGAAATGCATGGTAAAACAATGCTAATTCAGCACGTCTTCATCAAGCAGAGGCCATGCATGCTAATTATATTAGAATACTGTGAGTCAATAATGAACAACTTAGACACGATGTGAACTTTGGATTCCAAGATGCCGTTTACAGATGTTCCTCACAGTAGGTTGTTGACAAAAATAAGAGCAGTTGGTTTGAGAGGGCAGATACTGACATGCATTGAGGATTGGATGACTGGCAGAAGGCCGAAATCAGTAATAAGGAGGTATTTTTCAGGAGGACAGCCAGTGATGTGTAGTGTTCTACAAAGGTTTGTGTTGGAACAACAACTGTTTGCCTGGCACATTCACGATCGTGACAACGGAACTGTGTAATCCTTGTTAAGCTTGCAGATGATTCAAAGATAGATGGTGGTATTGGTGGTTTTTTAGAGATGGGGAGGCAGCAGAAGGTCAAACCTCTGGAAGTGGCAGAAGAGATTCGGAGCAGCGAAGTTATGTTGAGCTGATAACATATTTTGTTCGACCACAGTGGGATTATTGTGTTCAGTTCTGACCACCACACTGCAGGAAGAATTTGATTGCACTGGAATGGGTGCAGAGTAGATACATGACTATGTTGCCTGGAATAAGAACATAAGACAAAAGAGCAGAATTAAACCATGCAGCCATCGAATTAGCTTCAACATTCATGGCTGATTCGATTACTCACAAGTCCATTTTCCCCAGCTTTTTCCTTGAATGCATTACCGATTAAAAATCTGTCCATCTCAGCTTTGAATGTAATTACTAACCAAGCCTCAAGAGCCCTGTGTTGTGTGGAATTCCTCAGAATTACTGAAGGTAAAGGTAGTGATTAGAATGAGGTTAGCCAAGTGAACCTCAAAATATGAGTTCCATGATTGGGAATGCTCATGTGGTCCAATAAGGGAGCCCTGGCTGACAAATACAAACATAAGTATGAGACGTTCTGTTCAGTCTGAGAGCGAGGTGTGACGGAGCTGCATCAATTTCGAGGACTACACACGTCTAAACATAGGATGACTTGCTGACAAGATAATGGCCTCTTTGATGTTATTTCAATAACGTTATCATCGTCTTGCCAGCTGTAGTCTCATTGAAGAGAGATGACTGGTGGTGGTCTAAACTGCTGGTCACTTCATCTTAGGCAAGGCGACAGGTTGAGATTCAAAGTCCTGCATGGTTATTTTAGCCAGTAAGAGAATTGCCGTCTTGCTGTCAACAACTGATTGCACTACAAACCATCCATCCAGACAAGTGAATTAAGTGAACCCTAAACCGCTCACTAGTCTCTGAGATGAAAAAAAAGTCCTCCTCTTCTTTGTATTAAATGTGCAAAGTTTTCTTCTGAGATTCTGTCTTTTGGTCCCCATCTCTCCCTCAAGAAGAAAGAACCTTTCCACATTTACCTTGTCATGTACCCTCACCATATTGAATGCTTCAAGAAGTCATAGCCAAGCAATTTGCCAGACATCACTTGGGAGGCTGGAAAGCAATGCATTCAGAGTCAGTTTGTCAGCCTTTATTTCCCAAGTACGCTTCTTCTTCACAATAGAACAGGACAATTTAACAGTTTCATTCTTGTTGACTATATGTGAGCAATGCTATCTCATATATAGTCAACACGATTAAAGAAATTTACTGACAACGTCCTGGAGTTAATCAATTATGTCAGATTTTTTTAAAAAAGATTGCTTTCTGCACTCGTTGTTTATAAAAACCCTCCACACACTGCAGACTGAATGTAATGTATCCTGATCACAAGAGCAATTGGAAGTAACTCCGTTACAGTAACTCCTACCCTTCCTCGGGTATATCACACATGCTGCTACAGAGCAGGAACTGGTCATTCATTCTGTCCTTTTTCTGCTGACTGTCTTAGTAAGCAATACACTTCCTGCCACTCCCAGTAATTCTGCACATTCTTCAATTCAGACAATAATACGTGCTTGCTCGAATGGATCTACTTCAATTGCACTTTTCAGTAAAGTGCACCGGATTATTTCCATTCACTGCAATATAACATTTCTCCTTGTGCACACTATTTCTTCTTTCACTAATTATGCTTTCTGTGGCCTGGGTTCTCGATCTTTCTTACAAGTGGGATTACTTTCGCTTTCCCTACTTTGTCCAGGCATCTCATGATTTTGAACATTTTCATCAAATCCCCTCTCAACTTTCACTTCTCCAAACTATGCAGCTCCACCTTCTGCAAGCGATCAACATCACTGAAGTTAGAGAGAAGCCCAACTGACGACATGGCAAATTAACTTACACAACTGTCTGTGTTGAGTTTGCACATTCTCCGGGTGTCTGCGTGGGTTTCCTCCAGATGCTCCGGTTTCCTCCCACACTCCAAGGATATAGAGGTCAGATGAATTGGCCATTCTAAATTGCCCATAGTGTTGGGTGCATTAGACAGAGGGAAATGGGTCTGGGTGGGTTACTCTTCGGAGCGTCGGTGTGGACTTGTTGGGCCTTAGGGCCTGTTTCCACACAGTAGGGAATCTAATCTAATCTAAAGGCAGAGGAAAATCTCTGATTTGGATCCCATACGTTCGTGCTCAGCAGGCTGCTCACTCACTTCCAATGGTCACGCCATGGTGGGAGCGTTTTGCATAAGTCTGGTCTGTGCATTGTAAATAAAGATATTAAAACGATTGCAAAGAAGATTTTAAGGGATAATAACAAAAACCGAGAGGTTTTCACAAATGACTGAAAAGTTTGTGTCGCCTTTCTTCGGAAAAGAGAAACTCTAGAAACAAATGAATATATCCTTTAAATATAACGTAAAGAAAGGCGATACGAGTTGAAGGTGTATCCTTGTTAGTCAAGGACTCTATAACTGTGGCTGAAAGAAAAACCTTTGACGAGGGTTCGTCAGTTGAGGAGGCATGGGCAGAGGTTAGAGACAGGAGAGGAAATGTCACACTACTGGGAGATTTTTTTAATGGTCTTCCACAATGTTCCAGAGATATTGAGGAGAGAATTGGCAGAACGATTCAGGGCAGGAGTGATAGGAACAGGATGGTCATTATGCGGGTCTTTAACTTCCCCAACATTGATTGGAAATGCTACAACTTTCATACGTCAGATGGATCAGTTTTTGTCCTATGCGAGCAGAAAGGTTTCCTGACACATTGTGTCAAAGGGCCAGCAAGAGGGGAAGCCACATTGGATCTGGTAATTCGTAATTCACCAGGCCAGGTGTTTGATATAGTGGTAGGTGAACATTTTGCAGACAGTGACCATAATTGAGTTACGTGTGGTTGAGTGATGGAAAGGGATAGGTACATGCCAGAAGGGAAGAGTTATATATGGGTGAAGGGCAATTATGTTATTATGCAAGACTTAGATGGCATTGAATGGTCTGGCAAAATACAGGAGATGGGGGACAATCGAAATGTGGAGCTGGTTTAAGGAACATATATTGCGTGTCCTTGGTAGGTATGTCATTGTCATGCAGCGAGAAAGTGATAAGGTAAGAGAACCGTGGTTTACAAATAAATTGGATCTCTTGTTAAGCGGAATATGAAGGCTTATGTGACTTTGAGACAAGTTGGCTCAGATTAGGTGATAGAGAGTTACACATTAGCTAGTAAGGATTTAAAGACAGGGAGGAAGAGCAAGGAGGGGAGCTGAGCAGTCTTTCGCAGGTCGAATAAAGGAGGACACTAAGGTTCTCTACAGTAATGTGAGGAATAAAAGGATGACAAAGGGTAGGAATAGGTCCAGACAAAGACAGAAGTGAGAAGTCGTGTGTGGATCCTGTGGAGATCAGAGAGGTGCTAAACGAATATTTTTCATCTGTTTTCAACCAGGAACAGGTGAATAATGCAGAGGAGAAGACTGAGATATGGCTTCTTAGACTAGAAAGGATTGAGGTTAGTGAGGCGGAGGTGTTATCAATTCTGGAATGTGTGAAAGCAGATAAATAACCTGGGCCTGATGGGATTTATGTGAGTGCTGTGTGGGAAGTTGGGGAGGAGACAGCGGAGCCTTTGGCTTGATATTTGAGTCATTTTCTACAGATTTCGTACCAGCAGATTGGAGGATTGCAAATGTTGTGCCCTTGTTCAAGAAGGGCAGCAGAGATGACGCAGGCATCTGCTGTACGAAAAGATTCGGAAAGGATTATTAAAGATAGGATTTATTACCATCTGGAAAACAACAATTTGATTTCGGATAGTCAACATGGTTTCATCAAGGGCAGGTCGTGTCTCACAAACCTTATTGAATTTTTGAGAAAGTGACCAAGCATGCGCATGAGGGTAGGGCAGTTGATGTGTGTACATGGCCTTCAGTAAAGCGTTTGATAAGGTTTCACATAGTAACCAATTGGAGAAAATGCGAAGGCAATGGATTGAGGGTGATTTATCAGTTTGGATTAGAACCTGAAGGAAAGTAAGAAGGAAACGAGTGGTTGTTGAGGGAAAATATTCAGCCTGGAATCTGGTTATTAGTGGTGTGCCACAAAGATCTGTTTTGGGACCACGGCTGTTTGCCACTTTTATAAATGACTTGGACGCAGGCAGATGTGAAAGTTTGCAGATGACACTAAATTCAGTGGAGTGTTGAACAGTGTTGAAGAATGTTGCAGGTTGCAGAGAGACTTGGATTAACTGGAGAGTTGGGCTGAGAGGTGGCAAATGGAGTTAAATGCAGTAAATGTGAGGCCATTCACTTTCAGAAAAATAATATGAAGACGAAATACTGGGTCAATAGAAGGATTCTTGGTAGTTTGGATGTGCAGAGGTATCTTGGAGTCCATGTGCATTGATAACCGATAGTTGCCACACAGATTGATAGTGCTGTTAAGAAGGCATACATTCTGTTAGGATTTATTGGTAGAGGGATTGAGTTCTGGAGCCGTGATGTCATGCTGAAACTGTTCAAAATGCTAGTGTGGCCTTACTTGAAATACTGTGTACAGTTTTGGTCGGCCCAATACAAGAAGGACGTGGAAGCATTGGAAAAGGTGCAAAAGAGATTAACTAGGATGTTGCTTGGTCTAGGGGGAAGATCTTATGAGGAAAGGCTGACAGACTTGGGTCTATTCTCAATTGAGAGGAGAAGGCTAAGAGGGGATTTAATAGAGACACACACGATGGTAAGAATATTAGATAGGGTGGTCAGTGAGAGTCATTTTCCTAGAATGATGACGCGGCTTGTATGAGGGATTATAGCTGCAAATTTTGAGTGGTGATAGATTTAAGACAGAGAGCGTTAAGGGCGTGGAATGCTCTGCCTCATGAGAGGGTTTTAAACAGGCCTTGGATAAGCACGTGGATGATAGTGAATTGCGTTGGGTAATGGGCTTAGATTCGTTCACAGCTCAGTGCAACATCGAGGGCAAAAGAACCTGTTCTGCACTGCGTGTTTCTATGTTCTATGTAAATCCACAAGGGAGTTGGTCAGGCAGATTTCGAGAAAGAACTTCCAACTTGTTGGTGGGTGGGGGTTGGTCTTCTACCGAATGGCTGTCCTAAATTAAATCAACGAGGAATTAGAAGAAAGGTTTTAACAAACAGAACGGACAGGAAGCGGACCTTGTTTCTACTTGGAGCAGAGGAACAGATATTTCAGGTAAATAGCCATTGTGGACGCAAAGGACTGAATTCTCTGAAGATTCTATACATTTGACTGGGAAGCTATACCTGCGCTTGAAGGTGTAAAAAATAGGAAATGCTGACAGTGTAATATGAAGTGGGTGGGAGGAAGATCATGTGGAACATAAACAGCAGCACAGATGAAGGATTAAATGTTTTCCCGTTTCCGTATTGTTCATCACATGGAGCAAGTCTGCGAAATAGTGGGTGAGGCACAGACTTGCCAAATTAGTGTTTAGTTGCAGAGGTACAAGGACAAAGCACCAAAGGTATCTTGAAGTCAACCAAAAACCAATTCTTATCACAGAATAACAAATTTAGGAACATTATTGTGCAGTTTGTCCACAGGATCGGGATTGAAATAGAGTGCAACTGTAAAATTCGGATTGATGAAGGTTGAGAAATCAATACCTGAGTGATGTAAACCTCGATGTCTTAAAATGATAATTTCATTGACATATAACGGGCACCAATGGCTTGCATTTTTCTATTGCCTTCAACACAGCAAAACATCTGAAGGCATTTCAAACAGCGCCATCAGGGACAATTTTCTTTAGATTACTTACAGTGTGGAAACAGGATCTATGGACTAACAAGTCCACACCGACCTGCCGCCCACCCTCCTAAATTTACCCCTATACCTAACACTACGGGCAATTTAGCATGACCAATTCACCTAAACCTGCACACTTTTGGACTGTGGGAGGAATCCCACGCAGATACGCGACGAGTGTGCAAACTCCACACAATCAGTTGCCTAAGGCAGGAATTGATCCCGGGTCTCTGACGGTGCGAGATAGCAGTGCTAACCACTGTGCCACCACGCCACCCACATTTGATACTGACTTTGAAGAGGAGAAAGGCGGGAAAAATGTGTTCCACAGACGGATGATGTTTTCAGCTAACAAGAAGAGAACATTAAGCCTGTTCAGCATTGCACACCTATTCAATAATTTCTAGGCTGATCTCCCAAATTCCTCATGTTTGTTTGTGTGTAGCTCTTCAATGCCACCAAATCCTTGACACTTCTAAATACTATCCATCTCAACTTTGAATACTTTCAGTGATCTCGCCTCCATAACCCTCTGAAGTAGAGAATTCCAGACATCCATTAATGTCTGCCAGAATGCAAAACATCTATTCACGTCTCAGTTTTCAAGTAATGGCTTCTAATTCTTTAACTCAGTGCCCTACTTCTGTATTCAAACGCTAGTAGAAACATCTTCTCAACTTCTACACTTCAAGCTCCCCCACTCCGGAATCATGACATGAAATAAGATCACCCATTATTATTCCAAACGCTAATGCATAAAGATCTAACCTGGAACTCATTAACAGTTTCAAGCTTCATCTGAGACTTATCTATTAATTGTAGTATGTGCTATCTTAAGTAAGTGATTAAAACTATGCACAGTACTCCAGGTGAATTCTCACCAACATCTTTAAAGTTGTAACAAGACTTCCCTTTAAAATAAATAATTCCAGTCCGATCACAATGAAATTTCATTGTCTTATTTCCTTGCTGCACCTCGACTCTAACATTTCGAGTTTCGTGCACAAGAGTAGAGTAACCACATAACCTCCGAACTCAACTGCTTTTGCAGTCTCTCTTCATTTAAACAACAGGAAATTTGATACTTGCCGCAAAATGAGGACGCTTCCTTCCCACTTTTAACTTCTTTGGCAAAGTCGGTGTGTCCCCATTCAATCTATCTCTATCTCATTATGGATTATTACTGATCTTATCACTACATTCCTTACCAAATTTGCTTTTACATTATCAGCTCATATTGGGTAAGTACATGACATTCTATTGCCTGCATTCATTGTTTTATTTAGATTTTAAGCAATTGAGGATCTAAGAACTCCACGAACCTAAAAAAAGGCCCATTCATTGCAATCCTTTCTTTTCTTTGTTATCCAATTCTTAATTCATCCATAAAAAATTCTCTGTAAACGACAATCCCATCGCTTGAAATAACCTTTCATTTAACACTTTATCGAATATTTCCTGGTAATGCATGTACGTAACATCGATTATTTTCCTCTTATCAGCTCCACTTGTCTGATTCTCAAAAAACACTAGCGAATCTGTTTTTTTTCTTTCACAGAACATTTGTTTATTGCGTTTCATTATATTGAGCATTTTTTTTAGAATCCCTACAGTGTGGAAATAGTTCCTCTGTCTTAAAAAGTCTACACCAACACTCTGAAGAGTAAGCCACCCAGACACATGCCTTTACATTTATCCCAGACTAATGCAGCTAATTTACATATCCCTGAAAAGTAGCATGATATCGCACAATCGATTCACCTAACCTGTACATCCTTGAAATGTGGGAGGAAATCAGCGTACCCAGAGGGAACTCAAACAAACATGTGGAAAATAAGCAAACTCCATATAGTTGACTGAGGCTGGAATCAAACGCGGGGCCCTAGCACTGTGAGGCAGCAGTGTTAAGCACTGAGCCACCAAGCCATGTGCCTTGGAATTTCTTGCTTATTCATGGACTCAAACATTTTCCCAATATCGAATATCCAACTAACCAATGTACCGTTTCCTGATTCTTCACTTCATCCTTTCCTGAACAAGGTCGTTTCATCAGCAATTTTCCAATGACCTCGGGTCCTCCTTGAATTCAGTGAGCTTTGGAATATTGCAGCAATAAGCTCCACTATCTCTGCACTCATTTTGCATAAAACCTGAGGGTATAGGCCGTAAAGACCCAACGACCTCCTGTGCCTTCAATCCAATTAGTTTGTCCAAAAAAACGTCGCTTGTATTTACCTCCATTATTCTTTGCTGATGCATCTTCGAAATATTTATATTGTCCAGTAGCATGATGTTCAAATAACAACTCTTCTAATCATTTTATTTTTTAACAAAATGTTCTTGTTGAGTTCCCATTAGCAATTACCCAGTCCAATCCACTCAGAGTTCCAAATGTACTTGACCTGCACACACTCTCTCTCTCCCTTTAAGCACACGGGGAAAGGTTTGCAGTTTGATTTTTGTTTCTTACGTATGCAAAATCTTCATCATGATTGGTGATTCAGTCAACTGCTGCTGGTTCCTAAAACAAAAAAAATTCTCTCACCTGCGACAACATTTCAACGTTGGACCTACTTTAGTTTTTGATTCTATCCTTTTGTTGCCTGTCTTTGTTAACCACAGGTGATTCGACTTCTCATCAAGTCCTTCATTTTGAGAAGAATAAAAAAAAGAAGCATCATGAAATATTGGCTTAAATGTCTGTTATCTTTCATACAATGATACTCCTGTTAGTCTACGTTTACCTCCAGATTTAATCAACAAATTAATTTAAGCCTGCTGATTGGATGCCTGGGTCGATACAATGCTTCAAGCGGATTATTTGCCAGATCATCAACTGACTTCATCTAATACAGGCTTTCAATGGACAGACACAGATCAAGGTTGAAAAGTGTGAGCTATAACCGCTGAAAACCACACAGGACACACAGGGAAGTGGATTACAACACAAGCCACAGATCTTCATTGTTTCCAGTCATGGATAAAATTAGAGAGTAACGGATGCACTATTAATATAGAATAGGAGCACACTTGGAGGGGGAGAAAAAAATCAGACCAATAGGTCAAATGGACAGTGCAAAAATGAGACTAATTGGAAGAGAGACGCGTCGAATGGTCCACAGGAGTGACAAAAGTAAAATTGAGATTTAAATATAACAACTGTCAAAGTTGGTGAATGACTTTGGAAGGGAAGTGAATTCAGGGATGTTGGGTAAACAGGACACTGTAAAATTGAGATTTAAATATAACAACTGTCAAAGTTGGTGAATGACTTTGGAAGGGAAGTGAATTCAGGGATGTTGGGTAAACAGGACACTATGAGACAGTAAGTGTAGGGTTGCTGGTAAACAAGACACTGTGGGGTGGCAATTTTAGGGTTCATGGGCAAATGAGACAGTGTAAGTCAGTGAGCATAGGGGTGATGGACGAACGAGGCATTGTCAGTCAGTGACTATAGGGGTGATTGGTGAACAGTACAGTATAGGTCTGTGAGTACAGGGTTAATGAGTGCACAGCACTGTGTAGGTCAGTGAGTGATGGGTAAATGGGTCATTGTAGTGCAGTAAGTACAGGGGTGATGGGGGAAAAGCTCAGTGCAAGTCAGTGTGTAAAGGGGTGATGGGGCAACGGGACAGTGTAGGTCAGTGAGTACAGGAGTGATGGGTGAATGGGACAGTTTTGGTCAGGCTGACTGTGTTCGATTTTTCATTGACTGACGAGTTAGAGATAATGGCGCTTGGAGAGAAAAGTGCAGCTGTAATGACAATGAGTAGAACGACATTTTTTTTACTGTTGGAGGCCGTTCAAAATGGAAGATGTTCTTGTACTTCTAAGTCCTCTGTTGTGATGCTTCATTCGGCCCTTTGAAAATGCTACACAGCAGCAACTCGAAGCTACTTCAATGGGTAGGTGAAGTTTGGTTAATGTTCTTCGAAAATCCAGGCTGGAAAAGGAAGATCCCGCCTCTTCCAAAGCCTCTTTCTATAGTTCCCATCTCTGCAACATCTTATCTAAGCGTTGGTCATGCTGCAGACAATGATTCATTGTGGAAACAGTCCCCATACTTCACCCTGGATGGAGAATCAAGTCCTGTTGTCTCACTGAATGCAACATTGCGCACACAACCCTCGGGAGAATAATCAGTAACTTTCAAGTCACAGAACATAAGAGTGACAATACAGTGGCTTTACGAGTTGTATTGTGTCCCTTATTTTAAGGCAGTGATGATGTGCACTCCAACTGTAGCTAATACAAAACAGAGCTTGTAAAGTCTTGGGGTTTTTGACGTTGGGACATTAGCAGCAGCTTGAATGTGTGTGATCCAGGTCCCAGAGAATCAAGAACTTTTCATTTAACTTGCAGTTGCTGTTAGGGTCTTGAAGAAGTTAAAGCAATTTATCCCTCCCTGGGTTACAGCCACAAATTGGCATTCCCTGTTTGCCCCGGATGTTGGCTGTAAGACAATCTGTTTTCTGACTTGCCTTTTGCCAAGGGTCTGTTTACGGGATGTTACGATGTGTTTCCCCTAATTTGTTCTTTTTTTTGATGTTGCCATATTGGAATGGTTGACCCTGGACAGTGCGGTGGCTCAGTGGTTAGCTCTGTTGTCTCACAGCAACAGGGGCGCGGGTTCAATTCCCACCTCGGGCAACTGTCAGTGTGGCGTTTGCACATTCTCCCCGTGTCTGCATGGGTTTTCTTCATGTGCGCTGATTTCGCCCCAAACTCCAAACATGTGCATGTTAGGTGTAATTGGCATTCTAAATTGCCTGTAGAATTAGGTGCATCTGTCAGGGGTAAAGGTAGGGGAATGGGTCTGGCTGAATTGCTCTTCGGAGGGTCGGTTTGGGCTGAAGGGCCTGTTTCCACTCTGTAGGGAAGCTACTCTAAATTCGTTATAGTTAATGTAGCTATTATCCTGTTAAGTTTTCCAATAGAGTGAAATTATCCCAATTCCTTCTTTCATTTGTTGTATGTGAACTATAGTGGACAACGTAGGTCTATTTCTCATCAAATCTGTTAGTTTAAACAATCGAATTGCATTTGTGCCGCTGCACCATCTGTTTACATTAAAAGAAAGAAAACGTTAGAGCCCAGACAGTCATCTGAATATTTTGATGGGGTTTGGTCTGGTCCATAACATAAGAACATAAGAAGCAAAAACAGAAGTAGCCCATTAGGTCCATCAATCCTGCCCCATTAGTCAAAAAGACGCAGAGATAAGTAACTCCACTTTCCTACCAACTAATTTTATCCCCATATCCCCGATATCACAGAAACTCATTCATTTCCTCTGTCAATACTTTAAGTAATTTAAGGTCCACAACTCTCTGGATTCAGGAATTATAGATATGCACTAATTTCAGAAACAAACTTTCTTACAGCTCATTATTAAATTGTATCCCTTGTTCTGTATCTTTTTACCCAATAGAGATGCCGCCACTGAATGGGACCGTTTTCTCAACATCTACGTTGTCAAGCTCCGTCTTTATCTCGTACGTTTCAGTAATATCCCCCTTCATTCATTTCTATTGCAATGAATAAACGCCTAATCATTTCAGGCGTTCTTAATAGATGAATGATTTGGAGATGCCGGTGTTGGACTGGGGTGTACAACGTTAAAAATCACACAACACCAGGTTATAGTCCAACAGGTTTAATTGGAAGCACACTAGATTTCGGAGCGACGCTACTTTATCAGGTGATTGACGATCACCCGATGAAGGAGCGTCGCTCAGAAAGCTAGTGTGTTTCCAATTAAACCTGTTGGACTATAACCTGGTGTTGCGTGATGTTTAACTGAACAGATCAATACCTTCATCCCAGAATTCACCCGAATGAATCAGCCTAGTGAATTGCTGCACCAGCATACTAACGTTGGATTTCATGCACCAGAACACCCTAATCTCTTCAGACTTCTCTTTGCATTTTTAAAATTTGGTCTTCACTCCATTACATATTCTCCTGGCCTTTGACACTCAATGCTAAAGTGCATGACCACATACCTTCCTTTTACAATTAACTCCATCTATCCACGCACTGACGTTATCTATATCCACTTTCAGATTCTTTAAATCATTATTGCAACATGCCCTCCCACGTATGTTCGCGCCATCTGCAAATCGGGATATAAATTGCACACAACCCACGACTTCAAGCCATCAGTGCAGATTGTAAATAACTGATGCTGTAGGAAAATATCTGTGCTATCTACAGTTGGCACATTTTTTAAATCTGATAAAGACCCAATAAATTCTACTGTCAATCATTTATGTGTTAACCATTCCTCATGCCATTATCCGTCATGCTACGAGCTCCTGTCTTGTCTAAGAATCTTTATTTTGTTGTGTCTTATATATGGCTTATTTTATATGATTTGTCGTAGTCACATGCACATCAACACCATGAAAATGCTTAGTTTGCGATGGGTACAGGAAGATCATAGTGAGGAAGGATATACAAATCATAGAGTACTTAGACACAGTGAAGCATCCAGGTTACACTGCACATGACGCACACGAAGCACGATCAGCATTAACAAAATGAACATTATTAGAACTTGAATAATTCATTAATCAGTTAACTAACGATTGGGAATAAAAACTTCCCGATCTTACTGGTACATCTGTCAAATCTTCAGTGTCTTTTGCCTGACGGAATATTTGTAGCAGAGCATTAACCGGGTGGGAGGGGTCTTTGATGATGTTGGCAGCCTTTCCATAGTAGGTAGAACCTCTGTAAACACAAATACATTGTCTACCAGTTTCTGTTACCTAGTCCACTTGTTATGTTCTCAGTGAAGTCCAGCAAAATATTATATGATTTTACGGGGCAAAACACAACTTCTGCTTCACAAACCAAGTTAAGCTTGGTCCGATACTTCCTCCACGAATACAGGACTTCAGCAGATTCCCGACAAAAATGGTTAGGCTCAACGGCCTTTAGGTTCCAGCTTTCTGTTTCATTCACTTGTTAAAGACAGGTGCCACATCAGAGCCTCTAAAGTTTTGATGGAAACCTCCTGCAATCCAGTGGCTTATGGAATATTTCAAAAATGCCGCCACTTTTATAAAAAATGTATCAGTTCCTGCTTACTTGATTATTAAGAGCACACTAAATTAACAGTGTCTCCATATTTTAAAAGCCGGGGACCCGGCTTTAAAAAAAAAGTACAGGTAGTAACAACTATCAATATGCAAAATTATAATAATTCAGACCAACGGTTTATCACTTCTAACTGTACGAGCTTTGTTTTCAGAGCAAGATCTCACAAGACCGAGTCCATGGGACTGGTCGAGTGAGATATAATACATCTAACATGGAAACGAGTCTTGTTGTGTGCAGTACTTTCGCAGAGGCAGACAGGCAGCAAAGCCAAGCTGTCCAAGATGGAATCCACTTTGCAAATCAAGGAGCGCCATTGGGAAGCTCGGCATAGCATTCCAGTGGGTGACAATGTTTTCCTCTGTTGTTTCTCCATGGGCAGCAAGTGATTGCGGTGGGACATCCCAGTAGACGACCAAATACCTTTATCAATCCAAAACAGGATGCAGGCAAATAATTCCTTTATCCAAACCAAATTTTATTCATCTTTCATGCAAGGGGAGAAAACCTATTCACATTATAATAACAACTTCAACAGGCTGTTCAAAATATACTTTTATTTTAACAGAAATATGAAACAACCTCGACTTACCTATTCAGCAAAACATTAAGTTCAAAATTGTTAAAAAGTGCCGAACTGATCGCAAGTGAATATTGGTGCAAATGACTGGGACAGCCTATTCTTTCCTAGGCCATCTACTTTGTCATAGATTCTAGTCAAAGAAGCCTGCTTGTTTCGGCTGTAGTTTTCTGCTTAGGAGCTATTAACAGTAATAAGTTTAAACCTCAATCCACCGTATCCAACATGCTGCCTTCCAAAACATTTTCTTCTTCCACACCCTTCAGTGACCGTCATGATGGTGACAAATCTGTCAGCAGCTGCAATATCTTCCTTCTGAAACAGTTAACTCTTCCAAGTAGCTTTTGACCTCCATACAGAACACGAGTCTGTCTTCTCGGAGAAGGAAGATAGCTCCTTGAGACTTGGCATAAACAATCCACTTTTCTGATTCATTGTCAACAAATCGCGGTAAAGTAACACGTGTGCACAATTAACAATGGAGCCAAGTGGAGCAGCATGGGCAGTCCATCTATATAATCTCTGCATTATTCGTTTGTCATGTTGAAGCATTAATGACATTTTCCAATTATGTAGACATAGCTTGACGTTTTGAATGGCTTATTCCTAGTTCTACATAATAGGCTCAAAGGCCTGATCGGATGACCCCCGGTCCCTGTGCAACAATTCAATGTGATGAATAGATTCTGTCTCTTCCTATGTAATTGGTAGGTGGGATTAAATTGGTTGTCCCTCTTCTGCTACCAGTAGTCTTGAAAGGCTGAATGGCTTCCTCATATTCCTGTGAAATAAGCTTGAGGTGCTGAATGTACTCTTCTTTTCTAACTTCCGAAACGATCAGTGTCTGCAGTATTGTTAGATGAATGTTACTGACACTTTGACAGCACAAGCTTGAATGTTGTTCAGGTCTTGCTGCACATGGACAAAGACTGGTTAAGGAACTGAGGTGGGGTGAGGGTTTGCAAATTGTTCTGAACATTATGAAGACTTCAGTGAACATTCCCACATCTTAGTGTGGAGAAAGATGAAGCTACTCTGAAGATCTCCTGTGGAGATGTCCCACAATTGACGTGATTGATGTCCATCATCCATACACAACTTTCTTTGTTTTATGAATGTTTCTAACGAGTGAGAAATTTACAATTGATTCCGATTAAGTTCACTTTTATTTCAGGTCGTCTGTCGAATACTGCGTTAATATCAGGTGATTCCTTCTTTTTCCGTGCTCACATCTTTTGTTTATGTCAATATTTCACGGTGTACATGTTGGGAGTGTTTCCTTCAAACTAGATTAGATTCCCTATAGTGTGGAAACAGACATTTCGGCCCAACAAGTCCACACTGGTCCTCTGAAGAGTAACCCACCACATTCATTTCCCTTCTGACTAATGCACCTCATACTATGGGCAATTTAGCATGGCCAATTCACCTGGCCTGTACATCTTTGGATTGTGGGTGAAAACCGGACCACTGGGAGAAAACCCAACGCAGAAAACGTGCAAACTCACACAAACTGTCACAGGAGGCTGAAATCGAACCTGGATCCCTAGGACTACAAGGTGGTAGGGTTAACCATTGAGCCATCGCGCCGACTGTTGGGATTGCACTATTCCAGAGAGGTAGAGGAACTATATCACTGAGTGGTTTGGAAGGGGGCGTGTGTCAATGGATTATTGATGCAGCAGAGAGTTCAGGGCTACAAATAATTCGGCATGCAAAATGATTTGAGACCCAGAACAGATCGGCGACAGTTCTGCTGAAGGAAAAAGCAGGCTTGAGGTCATGAATGACCTAATACTGCTTCTCATGCTTACTCTGCCTTACTCTAGCTTACTCTATCATTGGAATTCTGATATTTGTTACTTTCCGGGAATTTCTGTTAAGGGGTTTTGCAGTCAGAGAGACCAGGGGATTTTGTAAGCCATCTCTGTGTAAAGAATGGGAACTGTGCTCACTGAGAAACTAGGTTTGCACCATTACCAACAAATGGAGATAGGGGAACTTGTGTAAAGAGTGCCTTGGGGGCTGGTTGGTCGTACATAGAACTGAGGAACAGGAGGGAATTATTAGACGTTTCCACCCTACTCCAGCAGGTACTAACTAAACTTTGGATAAATGCAAGCAGGCAGGTACCAAAAACCTGTCAGAAGTCTCACGACACCAGCTTATAGTCCAACAGGTTTATTTGAAATTACAAGCTTTCGGACAGCTGCTCCTTCATCAGGTGACGTGGAGGGATACATAAAGTCACATAATTTAGAGACAAAGAAATCAAAAAATAGTACAAATGGTGTAAGTGGAGTGTCGAAAGGCTGAAGAGCAAGTCTCTGGAGGTGACCAAAGTGTCAGACAGTATGAACAGCTGTAAAGCAATTGAAGGGATGTCCAATGATCAGATAAATTGTGGCAGAGAGGTAATTATATAAAAAAAACAAAAGTAAGGTACTGCAATTATATATTATCTCAGAGTAGATTAGGTGAAGATCTTTCAATCCTCACTCTCCACATGATTAGTACCAGCTGATTGGAGGGAGGCGAATGCCGTTCCTTTGTTCAAGAAAGGGAATGGGGAAATTCCTGGTAATTACAGATTAGTTAGTTGTACGTCTGTGGTGATCAAGGTACTGGAAAGGATTCTGAAATACAGGATTCATGACTATTTGATAAAAAAAAGATAAAGTTTCATTGAAGATAGCCAGCATGGACCCGTAAGCGACATTATATGCCTCACAAGTCTAATTGTGCTCTTTGACAATGTGACGAGACAAGTTCAGGAAGGTCGAGCATTGGACGCTCGATTAAAGATTGATTTCAGTAAGGCATTTGATACGTTTGCCCTCAGCAAGCTGGTTTAGATAGTTAGGAGGTCCGGGATAAAGGGAAATCTGACTGCCTGGATAGAGAATTGGCTGGCTGAAAGATGACAGTGAGTGTTAGTGGATAGTAAGTATTCCACCTGGAGGTCGGTGAATAGTGGTGTCCCACTGAGATCTGTTCTTGGGCCTCTGCTCTTTACAGTTTTTGTCAAAGAGTTGGATGAAGAAGTGGAAGGCAGTGTTAGTGCATTTGCCAATGACACAAAGGTCAGTAGTAATTTAGATAGTTTCGGGCCTGTTGCAGGCTCGAAACAATCCTGACACGACATTGTCAGGATGCAGAGCCTTGATGAGAAGAGGCAGATGGAATTCAACCTGGTTAAATGTGAAGTTATTCGTTTTCGGGTAGGTCGAATTTGAATGCTGAATACGGTTTAAAGACAGGATTCTTGGCTGTGTTAAGGAACAGTGGGAACTGACGGCCATGTTTATTGACCCCTGAAACTTGCAATACAAGTTGAGTTGTTAAGAAGGTGTATGGTATTTTGGCGTTCTTCAGCAGGGTCATTGAGTTTAAGTTCCACAAGGTTTCGTTGCAGCTCTATAAAACACAAGGTAAACTACACTTGGAATATGCTATCCAGTTCTGGTCGCCTCATTAAGGAAGCATGTAAATATTTTAGAGAGGATGCAGAGCAGATTTACCAGGATGCTGCTTTATTTTGAGAGCTTGTCTTATGCGAGAGGTTCAGTGAACATGGGCTTTTCACACTGGAGAGAAGAAGGAAGAGATGACATGATCATAGTTTACAAGGTATGAGAGGCATAGAAAGATTAGATGGCCAGAGGCATTTTCCCAGAGCACAATGACTGCTCTAGGATGAGCAACACGAAAGACCAGGGAAAGCTATAGGATAGCATTTATTCTTATTTTTAAACTGGACAATGACTTAATGGGCAACAAGTTGCAGATGTATAGGGGCAGACAGAGGAATAGGACTAGCCAAAGGACTGAAAATGTGGTGAGTGAACTCACTTGTTTGTGATTACTTAATAAAGACATTTCCAGGTCACCTGAAATGGTTGATTGTCTCACATTCTCCATCCAATTTATAGAACCAACCCCGATACTACAAAATGATATGAGATATCCCTACAGCATGGAACACCAGGCCAAAGCACTGATTTATAAGTCCAGACAAGATACCTGTTGTGTTTGGGGAGCTGTGCAATGAAGAGCAGTGCAGTGATCTGTAACCTGTAGCAGGTATCCTCCCCACATGTACAGCTGTGCACACCATCCCATTACATTGTTCGGTGAGATTGCCATCCAACGGGAGGAAACTTGCAGCCCATGCAGGACATGACAAGATGTGCTGATCCCATCCATTTACAGATTTACATCTCCATTGTGCCACGAAAAGGGGTGTTGTGGATGTGAAAATCTGAGCCAGAAAGAGATGTTTGTGGAATAAAATTAACTAACAAAAGAAGAGAGGGGTTTGGAGATAATAGGACGGGGAGAGTGAGCCATAGTGCCATGGAAGGATGTGTTCACAGATTTCAAAATGCTGAAATGTCTTCATTTCAGCACTTTGCAATACGGACCAATATTTCCAGGAATGATGGATGAATGAGATATTGGTATGAGTTCAGATGATGAAGACTCGCGATGAGTACTCATTCTACTGATTTGTAACTGGAAGTGGGGTCAACATAGTCTTCGACTCATTGTACTGAATCTTAAAATAAATTGTCTCAGTGTAATTTTCATTAAGTGTGACAAAGGCAACATGTGCACGAGGCAGAGGTAATTTTCTGGTGCTATGTGTTCGAACTCACATTATTAACTGCCGACACCAAACCATGGCGATCCTCTCATTCAATGCCAGCTTGATTCTGCCAACTATAATGGTTGGACGTACTCTCCATCACTCGGTCAAGCAATACAGGACAAGCATAACCGTGACCTCTGTGCCAGTGTAAGTATCACCATACCATCTCTGCTCCCTCACAGTTACTGTACATAGGTAGTAGCACGGACTCACGAACAAGGCTCATGCTACACTCCAACAATAAACACATTGCTTGGATTCAACACTGTTGACTGACTCACTCCAGATACTTCAGTATTTCACTTCTACCTACGACATCACGATCAGCAGAACTGCCCACGTCCACTGTCCCGCTTCTTTTTATTTTTTCTCATACCTGGAGAAACAGCCCGTAATAGTACAGAAATGGCCAAGATGGTTGTGGAGTGCTATGATATCCATTCTCTCACCCTCATGGTATGCTGTGTGGGGTCGACCCTGGCATGAGTTAGACAGGACTAAGGACGACACAAGTGGAGATTGTGAAACATCGACATACCATGACAGAGTAAGAAACAATGTTCAGTGAAAGGCAATTCTCACTTTAAACCCAATGTCAGTTCCGTTTCCACCTGGTACAACTTCGAAGCCGTCGCCCTGATGACTTCTTCCATTTGTAATGAGTGCATATAAATGAAATCTTCATGTTCTTGGACAGCAGGAGGTTGAGCTCACAACACATCATCTTCAGCACTTCCCGGGAAAGGGGCACGGAATATTCCAACTGCACTCCACGGCAAACATTTCAGGTACTGAAACTAATCTGCGTCATTTAATACTCTCCCCATTTGTCCTGACATCTCCAATAATCTTTGGTCAAACAAACCCTGTACCCTCTTCTCATGCACCCCAATTATAACTGCATTTTGATTTATATTGTCTTTCAAAGCTCTTTCTAAGAAAGAGCATTACCTTGCACTGTTCTGCATTGATCTCCATCTGTCATAACCCTGAAGACGGCAACAACTTTTTGCTGTCCTGTTAGAATTCTACACTATCCTCCTCACACTGTATAATTGCTCCAGGAATTCAAGGCATTGAAATCGTCATACGGTCACAGACTTACAGAACAACTGAAATAATGACGTACAGTAGTGTACAAAAGTTAAATAATGACAAACTCCCCGAAAAGCAACTGAAATATTGACACACTTTTCAAAAAACCAGTCAAATAATGACACGCTGCCAATGAAGTAACAGAAATGCTGACATACCCCAGACAAAGCGAGTGAAATATTGGTAATGTGCACCACAGAAAAAGAGAAATATTGACTTAAATCCCCATGCCATCGTATTAATATATAACTATGTGTATTTGTATTATCGTGAGAGCATCTGTGTGCGTGAGGTCTGACAGTCTCTGTGACACAATGCCATTCTCTGCTGGCCTCCATAAGCCATGGCACAGCCAACAGTGGAGGTTAAAAACCATCCAGATTTAATAAGAGAGGATGGACAGCAGCTCAGCGCATCACTCAATCTAGCAGCACCATACACACACACACACACACACACACACACACACACACACACACACACACACACACACACACACACACACACACACACACACACACCCTACACACACACCCTACACACTCAAGGCTGGTGAGGGCAGGATTACCATTACACTGAGGGCTCTCAGAGTTGATGATTCTCTTGTGAATAAATATTTGCACTGCATCTGTAATGTGGAAAATGATTTATCTGGAGCAGGTGGGGCGGCACGGTGACACAGTGGTTAGCCCTGCTGCCTCACAGCGCCAGAGACCCGGTTTCAATTCCTGCCTAGGGCTACTGTCTGTGTGGTTCTTGCACATTCTCCCCGTGTCTGCGTGGGTTTCCTCCCACAGTCCAAAAATATGCAGGTTAGGCGAATTGGCCATACTAAATTGACTGCAGCATTTGGTAAAGGGGTAAATGTATGGGTTGCTCTTTGGCGGGTCACTGTGGACTTGTTGGGCCGAAGGGCCTTTTTCCACACTGTAAGCAATCTAATCTTAAAGGTATTCTGGATGCAGAGTGGTCATGCTAAAGAACATTTCCACTAATATTACATTAAAACAACTCTGAGAGATTTAGTTTGTAAGGAGGTGAGACGAACTGTATTTCACATTCTGCAATTTGCACTCTATTGTGATTTGCTCTTACACATACTGTGAAAAGTGCAAAAGGATTGGAAGTCGTGAAGCAGACGAGCAGAGGGAAGCATTGTATCATAGAGTCATATAGTCCTACAGCACGAAGACAGGATGCTTGTGCCAAGCTGGTTTATGCCGAGCAATCTGTCCAAATACGCTTAGCCTATTTCCCTTCTTTTGGCACAAACCCTTTTAAATCATTTCTATCTGTATATATGTCCAGATGCAATTTAAATTTGTTAATGTATCCGATTGAACCACTTTCACTGGCAGCTCGTTATTTATGCACACGACCCGCTCTGTAAAAATGTTGCCCCTCATCTCCGCTTTGTTCTTCCCCTTCTAATGTTAATCTGATGACCTCTGGTCCTCGATTAAAAAATCCTTGGAAAAAGACTGAGTGCATTCTCCCCATGCAAGCCTCCCATGATCGCATACACTTTTATGAAATCCCCTCTCAGTCTCCTGCACTCCAAAGAAAAAAAAATTGCTAGCTTGTCCAACATGTCCTCGTAACTCAGACTGCTGTGTCCTTGGAAATTTCTTAAGGCCTCTTTTCAGTTTAATGACACCCCTTCTATAGCAAGGTGACCAAAACTAAACACAATACTCGAAGTGCAGCATTAACAAAGTCATATTCAAATCTAAAAGAACTTTGCAACTTCTATTTGAAATTGAGAACTGTGGGTACTGGAGATCAGAATCGAGACTGTGGTGCTGGGAAAGCAACAGCAGGTCAGGCAGTGTCCACTACTTGGATGCTGCCTAAAATGTTGTTGCCATTCACAACTTCTACCCTCAATGCTATGAACGATGAAGGTCAGTGTGCTAAAAGCCTTCTTCACTGACCTGTCTACCTTTGTCTCCACTGTCAGAGAACTATGAGCATGAACTCCAAAGTCCCTCTATTCCAATACAATCCTTATGATCCTGTCATTCACCAAATAACTCTTGTCCTGATTTGACTTTGTAAAATAGAATACCTCACACTTACCTATATCAAACTTCATTTGCATTTCTCGGCCCACTTCGCCAGCTGATCAAGTTCCTCCTGTAATTTTTGTACGCTTCCTCACTCTCCATGATACCTCTCATTTTGCTCTCATTTTCAAACTTACTAGGCATGCCTTGGATATTCTCATTCAAGTAATTGATATAAATAACCAACATGAATGGGACCACCACCGACACCTGAGGCACTCCACTGGTCAAAGGCTTCGAGTCCAACAAGCGACATTGCACTATTACACCCTGCTTCCCACCATCAAAACAATTGTGCATCCAGTTTACCAGCTTCCCTGGAATTCCTGCAACCTAACCTTCTGGACAGCCTTACCTGTCGAATATTATCATGTTCCTTGCTGAAATCCATACGAACTGCGTCCACTACACTGACCCGTCCACCTTCCTGTGCCCTTCAACAAAAAGCTCTAACGCATTTGCGATGAATGATCGCCCATGTAAAACACCATGCTGACGACTCTCATTCAAAATTGATCTTTCCAAATGCGTGTATATTTTAGCTCTCAGAATCTCCTCAAGGAATGTACCCACCGGAGATGTTAAGCTTGCTGGTCTGATGATCTAAAGCTCTTTGTTGCAACCTTTCCTAAGTGAGGGAACATTCTCTCCCCTCCAGACTTCTGAGAATTCATCCATGGCTAACAATGTTGAAAAGTATCAGCGAGGGCCCACACACTTTTTTTTTCTAGGATCGTGCATTGTTCTTGGTTATATCTGGTCAGGTCCTGGAGATTTATCCACCTTCATAAATTCAAAAAACACAAACCCCCTCTACTGTGATATGGACTGTCCCCAGATAGGATCACTAACTTCCCCAAATTCTCAAGTTTCCATGTCTTACTCCAATGGAAACAGAGAGGAAGAATATTCCTTCAGAACCTTTCCCCTCTCCTGCATATATGGTCATTGAGGTGTCCTATTCCCTCTCTAATTATTCCATTTGCTTCAATAAACGAAAGGAACTTTTATGTATTAACCCCAATCTTCTCAGCCAAGTGTTCTTGTGTCCCCTTTTCACACTTTTACTTTCCTGCCTCAGTAACCTCCTCTGTCTCCACATATCTCTTTCTCAGACCATGTGTCAGATCTCTCGATGGGACAGCATTTCATTGACAGAGACCTCAACTGCCTCACCTTTGCCGTAGCCATGGCGAGTGTTAAGAACAGACCGGAAGGACAGCTAGTTAATTGGGGGTGATGTAATTATACCGGTAATAGACAGGAGCTGTGGCGTATAAATCAGTCACAATTGTTCAACGGGAACTGCATGAATGAAATGTGGAGCCTTTCTAAGCAGCACTTGATGCAAGTGTTGGATAACGTTGTTTCACTGAGATAAGCAAGGAATCTCAAGCTGAAGGAACCTTGGGAATGACAAAAGAAGTGGACTTTCTCGTGAAGAGGAACAAAGAAGTTTACTTAAGGTTGAGGAAGCAAGGGTGTGGCACAGCTTCAGAGGACTACAGAGTACCTAGGAAAGAACTAAGAAGTGGACTGAAGACATCCAGGAGGGGGGACGACAAAGCTTCTGCTACAAGGATTAATGAAAACCCAAAGGCGTTCTTCACATAGGTGAGCAAGAAGAGAATGATCAGAGAGAGAAACAGTAGTTCCCTTCAGGGATGGTGGAGGGAACTTGTGCCTGGAATCTGAAGAGGATTGGGAGGTACTGAATCTAAGTTTTGTTTCAGTATTTATTAGAAAGAGGGTGTTTTAGATAGTGAGAATAACATGGATCAGTTTAATAGGCTTGAATAGATTGATATTAAGAAAGGGATGTGCTGGAAAGTCTGGGTAGCATCAAGATGGATAACACTTCAGGGCCGGACCAGCCGTATCAAAGGTTACTACGGGAAGTGAGGGTTTGGATTGTTGTTCCTGTGGTGATGATCGTTGCATTCTGGCTGCCCACGGGAGTAGTATCAGATAATTAGAGGGAGGCTAATATTGTTCCTCTGTTGAAGAAAGTGAATAGGGAAATCCCTTGGAATTACCAAAAAAAATCAGTCTCACGTCTGTGGCAATGAAGGTACTGGAAAGGATTCAGAGAGATAGGATTATGACTATTTGAAAAAAAACTTAGTTTATTTAAAGATAGCAAAGACGATTTGCGAGGGGCAGGTCATGCCTCACAACCCTTATTGAATTGTTTGAAGATGCGAAAAGACAGATTGCCGAAGGTCGAGAGTGGAAATGGTGTATACGGAGTTCAGTAAGGCATTTGATTAGCTTCCCCACAGTAGCTTATTCAGAAAGTCGGGACGTATGGGATACAGGGAAATTAGACTGTCAGGATAGAGAATTGGCTGGCTGAAAGAAGACAGTGACGGGTAGTGTGTGGAAAGTATTCCACATGGAGATCGGTAACAAGTGGTCTGCTACAGACGTCTGATCTTGTGCCTCGGTTCTTCGTAAGTTTAATATATGACTTGGATGAAGAATTTGAAGGGAGGTGTAGTAATTTTGCCGATGAGATAAATGTCTGTGGAGTTGTCGATATTGTCGAGGGCTGTTGCAGGCTACAACATGATATTGACAGGAAACAGAGCAAGGCTGAGAAGTAACAGATGAAGTTCAACCTGGTTAAATGCGAAGAAACTTCGTTTTGGAAGGTCGAATTTGAATATTTAATAAAAGGTTTTAGTCTCGGCAGTGTGTTGGAAAAGTGGTATCTTGGGATTCTCGTACATTGACCTTTCAATATTTACACCAAAGTTGATAGAATTGATTAGAAGACGTATGGTATTTTGGCTTTGATTAACAGGGGATTGAGCTTTTGCTGCAGCTCTCGCCTGCATTGGAATCTCGTGTTCAGTTCTGGTCGCCTCATAGGAAGGATGTAAAGCTTGAGAGACAGTGCAGAGAAGATTTACCAGGATGCTGCCTGGATTGGAAGGCTTGTCTTATGAAGACAGATTGAATGCGCTCGGACTCTTAACACTGGAGAGAAGAAGGAAGAGAGGTGACTTCATAGAGGTGCACAAAGTAATGAGAGGAATAGATGGATTAGATAGGCAGAGACGTTTACACAGGGTGGAAATGCTGTCATCGGCGTGATAAGTTTTAGATGATTGGAGGAAGGGAGAGGCGAGATTTCAGAGGTAGGTTCTTTACGCAGAGGCAGGTGTGTGCGTGGAATTCACTGCCAACAGGTGTAGTGGAGTCAGAGATATTACGATCATTAACCAACAACTGGGCAAGCACATGCACAGCGGTAAATTGAGGGGAGTTGTGTTGTTAAGGTTGATTAGATAAATGCTGGGCACAAAAGAGTGGGTGAAAAGCCTGTTCTGATCTGCACTGTTATGTGTTCTATGCTCTATAACTCATGGGATTTACTTGGTCCCAGCTGTCTGTCCCTGAACCATACCTAATTGTTTTGTTCTATGAAAGCCTCAATATCTCTTCTCACCCCGGGTTGCCTATTTCCTCTCATCCTTGTACTTCATCCTCACAAGAACGTACTGAACTTGCCATCTGACTTTTTTAAGACCTCCAACTTGCCTTCAATTTTTGGGATCAGCGAGAGGGGAGGGACGGACGAGGGGGCTTCTGGATGTTAAGTTTCCCACTCAAAAGGACGATGTCAACAACCTTCAAATTTTGGAGCAGCAATGGAAAGAGAGGACCGGGGAGCTGCCAGGAAAGTAAATTTGGCACTCGAAAGTACTTACCTTCGGTGTCACCGGCCTTCATTTTTTGGCAGCAACGAGAGAGAGAGAGAGAGAGAGAGAGGAGCAGTGGACTGCCAGAAAGGCACATTTCCCCTTTGAATGTACTTACCTCAGGCGTCAGCGGCCGTCATTTGCAGCAGCTGCAGAAGCACTTCAAGCATGGATCCGAAAGGGAGTGGGAATGTGAGTGAACCAATGCATTTGTAGTGTCTCAGACCCACCCTCTTCTTCTAACCAAAAGGACTCTGTTGTGTGTTGACAATGGAAAGCTTTTTTTTTAATAATGTGAATGCTAAAAAAAACTTTTTGTTTCTTTCCTTTTGCAATTGGCTGAGTTAAGGCTCAGTTCACCTCAACATTAAAAATGGCAAAAGACCTCAAACCCGTGTTATGTTAATCTTGTTCAATGTTCGAGTTCAGGGATGGAGCCGATGTCCCTGACTTCTTCACGTGTAGAAGGTGCGTCCAGCTGCGAAAATTGTTTGAAGGAATGACGGTTCTGGAACTGTGGACGGACACACTTTGGAACAATCATGATGCTGAGGGCGTCATAAATAGCACGTTTCATCATTCGGTCACACCCGCAGATTAGGATTGCTGAGGGAGAAATGGAATGAGTGACGAAGTGGCAGAGAAAAAAAAGAGGGAGGCAATGCAGGTGTCCCTGCGGTCATCTCCCTCCAAAACAGGTAGAGCGCTTTTGCTCCTGTTGAGGTAGATGGTTCACTAGATGGAGTCAGCAATAGCCAGGTTCATGGCACCGTGGCTGGCTTTGCTGTACAGAAGGGCGAGAAAATGTTGAAAAGTTATAATCTTAGGGGAATCAATTGTAAGGGGAATAGATAATCGGTTCTGTGGTCGAAAACAAGACTCTCAAATAGTATGTCGCTTCCCAGGTGCACGTGTCATGGATTTATCAGATTTGCTGCAAAACATTCTGAGGGGAAGAGTGAACAGCTAGTTATCGAGGTGCGTATAGTCACCAATGATATTTGCAAAAAAAAGGGATGAGGTCCAACAAGCCGAATTATGGGGAGTGAGGAGAGAAGAAAAAGAAGTAGTACCTCAGGATTGCTACCAGTGCCACGTGGAAGTCCGATGAGAAATGAAAGAAGAGGCAGGATGAATGAGTGGCTTGAGAGATGGTGGTGGAGGAAGCGTTTCAGAGTTTGGGGATATGGTGACTAGTTCTGTGGAAGATGGGATTTTTACAAATTGGATGGTCGACACCTCGACCGCACTGGAACCAATGTCCTTTGGTATGCTTTTGCTAATGCTGTTCGGGAGTGATCGACAAAATGTGGCTGGAGAATGCGACCTAAATGAAGAAGCCAGTGGACTGTAGGAAGGGAGTAAGTAATGCCTGAAATTAACTAGATGATGAAGTCAGCATGACTAAAATGAAGAGTAGGCAGGGAGTAAATGATGAACACAGACGGGCTGGTGGTCTGAGGTGCATTTCTTTTAATGTAAAGAGTGTAGTAGGTAAGGACTCAGGGCTTGGATGAGCAACTGGCCGTATGATGCTTTTGCTATTAATGAGACTTAGTTGAGGGAAGGGCATGATTGACAACAACATATCATATGATATCATAGGATATCTATGTTTCAGGCGAGAGAGAGGGAGATAAAAAGGGGTGGAGGAGTTGCATTACTGGTCAAACAGGATATTACAGCATTACTGAGGGAGGGCACAATGGAGGATTCGAGCAGGAAGGCAATATCGTCAGAGGTCAGAAATCGTATGGGTGTGTTAACAATGTTTGCGTTGTACTACAGGCCTCCAAACAACTACCATGAGATAGAGGTAAAACATGACGATACATTATGGAAATATATTTGGCGATGGTTGGAGACGTTACCTTTCGCAACATTGAGAGGGATTCCTTAGTGTTAAAGGTCTAGGTGGAGTAGAATTTGGAAGGAGCATCCAGGAGGAACTGCAAAAGCAGAATGTAAATTAGCCCACTAAGGAAGTGGCCATACTGGACCTAGTGTTGGGAAATGTGAGCGGCCAGGTGGTTGATGTTTCAGGAGGGGATTACTTTGAGAAAAGTGATCACAATTCCATTAGTTTTAGAATGCTCATGGACAAAGGCGAGAGTGGTTCAAAAGTTAAAGGGATTTCGGGAAGGCAACTCACTCAAAATTCGGCAGGAGCTGGGGAATGTTGATTAAGAACTTCTGTTCGAAGGTAAATGCACATCAGATACGTGGGAACCTTTTAAAGAGAGGTTCATTAGAATGCAGGAGAGGCATTTTTTAGTGAAATCGAGGGATAGAAATGGCAAGATTAGGAAACAATGGGTGACAGATGAAACTGTAGGACTAGCTAAGAGGAAACACGATGCATACTTAACATAGAGTCGACTGAAAACGGATGAAGTTTGGAAGAATTTCGAGAATCTGAAATGAGGTATTAAGAGGACTGAAAGGACCATGAATTCCCTTTAGCAAACATGGTTCAGGAAAGTACTAAAGCCTTTTGTTCATTTCTAAGGATCGGCGATAATGAGAGAAAATATTGGCACACTCGAGGACAAAGGAGGAAAGTGTTTACGTGGATTCACTGAAAGTGGATGAGAATCTTAACGAGTAATTTTATTCAGTATTCGCCAAGGAGACAGACATGATGGGTGTTGATAGATGTTTGATTACTCAAGGTCATGTCGACAGAAGGAGGGAGGAAGCATTGCGCATTCTAAAAGCTAGTGAGGAGGACAAGTGCCCAGTTCTGGATGTGATCTATCCCATATTACTGAGGGAAGCGAGAGAGGAAATAGATGGGATCTTAACAGATATCTTTGCAGCATACTTGAATGCAGGTGAGTTCGTGGAGGATTGGAGAATTGCTAATATTTTCCCCTTATTTAAGAACCATAACAGGTAACATCCAGGTCATTACAGACCGGTTAGCCTGATATCAGTCGATGGCAAACTGCTGTACAAGATATCGAGGCAATGGATGTATTCTCACTTGGAAGAAAATAGACTTACCAGTGATATGCAACATGGTTTTGTTCAGGAAAGGCTGTGTCTCACCAACTTAGTGGAATTATTTGAGGAAGTTACAAAGTTGTTTAATGAGAGAAGGCTTATAGATGTCATATAGATGAACTCCAGTAAGGCATTCCATAATGTTGCCCATGGTAGGCTGTTGTAGAAAGTGCAGTCTTTACACTCTTTAGATGGATGAAGTACTGGCTAGACAACAGGAGACAGAGAGTCATAGTGGAATGGAGTTTCTCAAAATAGAGAAATGTGATCAGTGGTGTTCCACAGCGATTCGTGCTGTTGTGATATACACAAACGATCTGGAGGGAGGTATAAGTTGTCTGATTTGCAAGTTGCCAGTGATTCTTAGTTGGTTGAGTAGCAGATAGTGAATACGACTGTCAGAATACAGCAGAATATTGACAGAGAAGTCTGGGTGTTTAGGTCCATTGTATCCTAAACGTGGCAACGCAGGTCAATAGAGTGGTCAAGATGGCATTTGGCATGCTTTCCATAATCAGATGGAGTGTGGTGTACAAGAGTTTAGATTAGATTAGATTCCCTTCGGTGTAGAAACAGGCCTTCAGCTTAACATGTCCACAATGACCCTCCGAAGATGAACCCACTCAGACGCATTTCCCTCTGACTAATGCGGCTAACACTATGGGCAATTTAGCATGACCAATTCACCTGACCTGCACATCTTTGGACTATTGGAGGAAACCAGACGAACCGGAGGAAACCCACGCAGACACGAAGAGTCAGCAGTCATATTACAGTTGTATTAGACTTTGGTTCTGTGACATTTGGAATATTGTGTACAGTTCTTGTCACCACCTTAGCAAAATAATGCTTTGGAGAGTTTGCAGAAGAGGTTCAGAAGAATGTTGCCTAGTAAAGAGGGTGCAAGCTGTGACGAGATGCTTAGTAGATTTATTTTCATTAGAAAAGCGGAGGTTGAAGGCGGATGTGATTGAGGTCTGCAAACACATGAGAGGTATAGACGGAGTGGGTAACGAGAAGCTTTTTCCCAGAGTAAAGGACTTAATTACAGGGGTCATGCGTTGAAAGTGAGAGGGGATAAGTGGAAATTACTTTACACAATGAATGGTGGGTGTCTGGACTGCGTTGCCAGTAAGGTTTTCAGGGTAGGCATGATAGCGTCATTTATAATGCGTCTGTACAGATAGATGAATGGCAGCAAGCAGAATGTACAGACCTTCAGAAAATAGGCGACAAATCGAGATGGAAGGTGTGGATAAGCGAAGGTTTGGAGGGCTGATGGGCCGGTTACTGTATTGTAATTTTATTTCTTCTTTGTCCCTTTGCATACAACAAATATACTCTTATCAACTGCTGCAATCTCCAGTCCACTTGCATCAAAATTCGCCTCGCCACAATTTAGAACTTCAACTTGTGGATCAGTTTTGCACTTCTCTTTAAGTATTTTAAAATAAACAGAACAGAGTCTGTGGGTGAGTGCCATGCCTCTAGGAATTCTCTGGCTGTTCTCTGTTTGGCTTGCCCTATAATGGTAGTGTTGTCCCAGTCGAATTCATGTTGCTTGTCATCTGCGTGTTAGGCTACTAAGGATAGCTGGTCGTGTCGTTTCGTGGCTAGTTGGTGTTCGTGTATACGAATCGTTAGCTGTCTTCCTGTTTGTCCTATGTAGTGTTTATTGCTTTCCTTGCATGGGATTTTGTACACTACATTGGTTTTGCTCATGTTGGGTATCGGGTCCTTCGTTCTGGTGAGTTGTTGTCTGAGAGTGTCTATTGGTTTGTGTGCTGTTATGAGTCCTAGTGGTCGCAGTAGACCACAGACTCTATCAACAAACACATCGACCTGGACCCAATATACCGGCCACTACAGTGGACAGCTGGAACTGACAACCGGAAGCGGCAGAGACAGGCCACTATAAATGCTGGAGGAAACAGCACAGAAGCGCTTCACAGGAGGCTCCCAAGCACCGAGGATGTCACCTAGACAGGGGACGAAATGTTTGCAAGACAAATTCCCAGCTCGGCGAACAGAACCACAACAATATAGCAACATACATAACACAAAGAGATAGGCACACAGAGCGGCATATCGACACATATACACAGACAGAAACAGACAAAAACAGGGACAGAAATACGCAAACACATACGTAGACACGCAAACACACATAAACTCAAAATGTTATGCAATCCGGAAACATCCAAATTCATCCAACCAGTCTGTGCAGATAATAATTACAAAATGAACCAGTCGCACCTGCCTACGTCTGGCTCATAACCCTTCGAACAGTCTATTTTTACTTAGATTACTTACAGTGTGCAAACAGGCCCTTCGGCCCAACAAGTCCACACCTATCCTCAGAATAGCAACCCACCCCGAACCATTCCCCTACATTTACCCCTGCACCTAACACTGTGGGCAATTTAGCATGGCCCATTCACCGAACCTGCACACTTTTGGACTGTAGGAGGAAACCGGAGAACCCGGAGGAAACCCATGCAGACACGGGGAGAATGTGCAAACTCCACACAGACAGTTGCTTGAGGCGAGAATTAAACCCGGGTCACTAGCAATGTGGGACAGCAGTGCTAACCACTCTGCCACTGTGCCGTCCGTAAATATAAATGTATTTATATAAATGTATTTTAAACATTGTAACTGTACCCTCATTCATCACTTCCGCTGGAAGCTCATTTTACAGACAAACCAGCCTGAATGTAAATTAGCCCCTCATGTACTTTTCTTTGCACGTTTTTTTCTCTCACAAAAAAAAATCCTTGTCTTGAAATCACTTCTTCTAGGCAAATTGCATCTGCCAGTCACTTTATCTATACTGCTCCTGTCTTTATAAGCATCTCAAAGATTGTCCCTAACTTCCTAACTTCCGGTGGAAAAGTATTAACCTATCCAGCCTGTTTTCAAAATTCGATCCTCCATTCCTGTGAACGTCATTGTAAACCTTTTCTGAACTCTACTTCTGCTTAACCATATCCTTCCAATAAAACGGCGGCAAGAACTGGACACAGTACTCTAATGTCTTGTACAACCTCAACATGATGTTCCACCTCTTTTATTGAAAGCTATGAGCAAGGAAGGCAACCCAGTCCAAATGTGTCACAAGCACTAAGGAATTATATTGAACGCCAGGTCTGTCTCCCAAAGACCCGACCTTCAATTTTACATGAACTTCCCTTTATGATTTCAGGAAAATTCAATATCTCGCATTGTTCCAACATAAACGTCATCTGCTGCTCGTCAGCTAAGTGAGTGATACTACTTTCCCCCGCCACTTTCAGTTTTTTTAAAGATTAGATTTGTTAGATTACTTACAGTGTGGAAACAGGCCCTTCGGCCCAACGACTCCACACTGTCCCACAACCATTACCCTACATTTACCCCTGCAACTAATACTATGGGCAATTTAGCATGGCCAATTCACCTAAACTGCACATTTTTGGACTGTGGGTGGAAACCGGAGCATCCCGAGGAAACTCACGCAGACACAGAGATAACGTGCAAACTCCACACAGTCAGTCATCTGAGTCGGGAACTGAACCTGGATCTCTTGCACTGTGAGGCAGCAGTGCTAACCACTGTACCACCGTGACCCCCATAAACAGCCTCCCCTCCTACAAAAAGCCTTCAAATTCCGGCCTTGATTTTCCCAAAGACACTGAGTTTACTTACCCTTGTGTGGGCAGGAGGATGGCTTGAGAGATGGATTGCAGAGATAGTCTGTGGTGAGGAAAGCCTGCCTGGTTCTGCTGGAACATAAAAACCTATCTCGTATTTTTTCATGGTTTCAGGAAGAGGGTAGTTACAGCTTAGAAGAGGGAAATAATTATCTGCAAAACAGAGCTTTGGTGGCAGAAATTATTGCTATTTCCTCATGTCCATGAATCAGCAGTAGTATTGATTCGAAATCCTTTATAGCGTAGTGAGAGACTGTAGGATTTCATTCCTTCATATCTCAGTCTACAGGTAACAGTTATTTAAGCTGGAAATTATTTCCGAGCAATTTGAGATGTTAATAGTTTACCTCGAAGGCAGAAACTGCGGGGAATGGTGCTGGTGTAACAGCAGAAGATGGACTATTTCAGGTAACCAATAAAGCTGGGGCACATGCGGGTACCCATGGCTACCACTTTCGTCCGCAATAAGTGGAATAATTCAAAGGAGACTTCAATAATTTCTCCTTTGAATATAAGAGGGCAGTCCTTCAATAAGATATCGAATGGAGACAGAGCGTCTGCAATGGGATAGAGACAGGTGCATTTCCTGAGCAACCTTTCTGCAAAAAAGTGAAATATAGGTTATGGCAATTTTTTGTTTTGGAGATAAAGCAACAATAAATATACCAGGAGATGGAACACTGAATGCAGTGCTATAGAGAGAATTGTGTATTCTGGTACATGAACCACGCCAAGCTATTCAGAAGTGGCAGCAAGTCAATGTGAAGGTTAATGGAATGACGCTGCTTCTTGCAAACGGTGACTAGCAGGATCATAGCGATGTTTTAAGCATTTATGCAAGACATATCTGAGAGCAGATCAGAGGCGCTGTGCAGTTCTGATACCATAAACTGAAGCCTTTGAAAATCTTTCTGTTTACTCTGTGCTGTTATGATGTCATTATGATAGATTAACTGTTTAGGACTCAGAATGAAAGATTTTGACAATATAAGATCTTGAGGAGATGGCCATTTCCGCTTTTCTAGGAAAAGAAAACTAGGGGAGCGTAAGACACATTCCTTTAACTACAGATATTGAGAAGAATAATAAATGTTTTATTTGAAATTACACGGATACATATGAACATATCTTCACATCAAGTGGGACATTTTGTTTTAAAGGAAATGTCTCTGTGAGCAACAACAGCAGTGAATTTGACAGATTCATACAATTCGGACCATGTTCCAACAGCGCTCATATCACCCGCTTTGGGATTGTTGAACATTATGTGTGATTCACCTCACACATGGAAACGAACGTGCTGGCCTTGTTTTCCTCTGGTTGCTCCGGTTTCCTCCTACACTGCAAAGATAAGCAGGTCAGCTGAATTGGGCATGCTCAATTCCGCATAGTCTTAGGTACATTAGTTAGTGGAACATATAGGTTAGGCAAATAGGTCTGAATGGGTTAATCTTCGGAGGTTTGGTGTAGACGTGTTGGTCTGAAGCAACTGTTTGCATACTGTAGGGATGGAATCACAAGGTAACGTTACCAAGAAACAGTGGCCTTTTGGTTCCACTCTCTTTCCGTGTTCCTCCTCAGAATAATGTGTGCAATTTAAAAACCTTTCAGTTATCGATAGCAATCCTGAATGATTCCTGACGAGAATTCATTGGAACCTCTCCATTGCCAGATGCAAAGAGAATTCAGCTAAATTGAATTGTCCCCGGAAGAAATCCCATTGCCTGCAGTTGGTCTGAGTAGAATAACAGCAGAGGCAACATCGCAATTTGGACAAACTCTCATTTTTGCTTTTCTCACCAATTCAACTAATATCTGGTCACAGTCGCAATTCTTTTAAGTTAACACTCTGCAGAGATTTTCATTTCGAGATTGTTTTACGTGTGTGTGTGTCAGTGTTTTTAAAAGGGAATTATTCATGTTCATACTCGCAATATCGAAACTATTATTCATTTTCCATTATTGTTGAGCAAGTTCGCTTGAGTCATAAACTTGCCAACTTTAGCAGGTTAGAGAAATCTGGTTGACTTCTTCCTAACACTGGCCCTAATACCTTTATGTTAGTTATATCACCAAGCCGATTACATTTAAAATTTTCTGAGAGACTCACACTCACATGGCACGCCCTCTCAAATGCATACACTCCGTTTCACTTGTGCTGACACTCCATAAAGCACACACACATTTGCACACATAAATACTATGTACTATGATCCTGCCCCATTCGGGATGAGATCTATCCTAGGATCCTCTGGAAAACAAGGGAAGAGATTGCCGAGCCTTTGGTATTGATCTTCAAATCATCATTGTCTACAGGAATACTGCCTGAGGACTGGAGGATAGCAAATGTGGTTCCCTCGTTCAAAAAGGGTAGTAGAGATAACCCTGTAATTAGAGACCAGTGAGTCTCACTTCAGTTGTTGATAAAGTGTTGGAAAATGTTAGAAGAGTTAGGATTTATAACCATCTAGAAAAGAATAATCTGATAAGGGACAGTCAGCACGGTTTTGTGAAGGATAGGTCGTGCCTAATGAATCTTTTTGACTTTTTCGACAAAGTGACCAAACAGGTAGATGAGAGTAAACCGTTTGATGTGGTGCATTTTTATGTGGTGCAAGGTGTTCGATAAGGTTCCCCACAGTAGGCTATTATACAAAATGTGGAGGAATGGCATTGTGGGATACATAGCAGATTGGACCAGTAATTGGCTTGCTGAAAGAAAACAGAGGGTTGTAGTTGATGGAACATGTTCATCTTGGTGTCTCAGCGGCGTACTGCAAGGGTCGACGTTGGGTCCACTGCTGTTCATCATTTTTATAAATGGCCTGGATGAGAGCTTAGAACGGTGGGTTAGTAAATTTGCGGAAGACACTAAGGTCGGTGGAGTTGTGGATAGTGACGAAGGATGTAGTAGGTTCCAGAGAGACAGAGATAGGTTGCAGAGCTGGGCTGAGAGGTGGCAAATTGTGTTTAATGTGGACAAGTGTGAGGTGATACACTTTGGATGGAGTAATCGGAATGCAAAGTACTGGGCGAATGGTAATATCCTTGGGAGTGCAGATGAGCAGAGAGATCTCGGTGTCCATGTATACAGATCCCTGAAAATTGCTACCCAGATTGACAGGGTTGTTAAGAAGGCATACAGTGTTTTGGCCTTTATTAATAGAGGGATTGAGTTCCGGAACCAGGAGGTTATGCTGCAGCTGTTGCAAAGCTCTGATACGGCCACACTGTATTGTATACAGTTGTGGTCACTGCATTATAAGAAGGATGTGGAAGCTTTGGAAAGGGTGCAGACGAGATTTACTAGGATGTTGCCTGGTATGGAAGGAATGTCTTCCAAGGAAAGGCTGAGGGCCATGAGGCTGTTCTCGTTAGAGAGAAGAAGGTTGAAAGGCGACTTAATAGAGACATACACGATAATCAGAGGGTTACATAGGGTGGACAGGGAGAGCCTATTTCCACGTATGGGAATGGCAAACACGAGTGGACACAACTTTAAAGTTGGGTAGATAGATATAAGGCAGATATCAGAGATAGTTTCTTTTCTCAGAGACTAGTAAAGGTATGGAATTCTTTGCCTGCATCGGTAGTAGATTCGCCAAGTTTAAGTTTATTTAAGTCGTCACAGGACAGGCAAATGGACGTACATGGATTAGTGTAGGTGGGATGGGCTTCTGATTACTATGAAAGGGCGGCGCAACATCTAGGGCTGAAGGGCCTGTACTGCGCTGTTATGTTCTATGTTCTATGTTACCTGATTAAAGAGCAGAGCTGTGAAAGCTTGTCCTTTCAAACAGACGTATTGGACTATAACATGGTGTTTTGTGATTTTAACAGTTTCTTCATAAATCAGTCTGAAACTTTCGATTAAATGCCAGTTTGTAAGTCACTTCTGAGTATTTCCCATTCGCTTTCAATGATTCTGATCCCTTCCATTCGAGAAAAATTGAGGTTTTTCAAGCAAATCAGCAACGTCTCCCAGGAGACGATTGTGTTGACCATATTCTTTGTGTTGTCTCAGGCGGAGTGTGAATTTAAAGAGGTGAACAGTACATTGCCGGCTGCACTGACTGCAGTAAAACAGCAGATAGTTGCACTGCTAGATGCAGTACAGCTTGCTGATCACAGAACATAAAACCGAGGAGAAGTGGACTAGTATAACCTACAAATTGACCGCAAAACAGCACAAACAAATGTGCGAATTGTTGAAATGTGGAAGGCAAATCTAATAAAAGTATTCTCTTTATTAGCTTGAACGCAATGAGAAGTGGAGTGCAAAGTATTTACATTGAAGCACTTTGATACTGCAAGCGGACTCAAAGTGTGGAGTGAATTAATTTCATCATTCCGCTTTTAAAAATGAAGGGACAGTTTGTATCAAAGGGTACAGTGTGTGAATTAGCCATATGCAGCTATTGGACAAGGTTTTTCGACGATTAAGAGCATCCACAAAGCCTGAGAGTGGGCATCCATGGGCAGGACGTGACTGAAAAGCTTGTTTAGCTTGTTTAGCTGTTCAAGTATTGAGGCGCTTCAAAAACGCAGCCAGGCTGACGGCATCCGAGTAGCAAGTTAGTTGATGTTTCGAGCATAATCTCTTCATCAGGGATAGATGACATAAACGTGTATCCACCATTTCTGGAATGTAAATCAGTAGATGTGAGGCGATTTTATTTTCGTGACCGTATAAGCATAAAGTTTGAAATTGAGATTGGAAGAAAATGTCCACAAGTTATCGATAGAGTGAGAGAGAAAGTGTTTGAGGTACTGAATCTTCATTGTCTGGATGTGAAATGTTCGAATGTACAAAGTGTTAACCGTTTGAGTTTTGGTTTGAATGGGTTTTTGTTTGTTGGCGTCCGAACTGTTGTTATGTCATTTATGTTTTGTCCCTCCCTGCACCATGAGAGCAGTGTTTAGTTTATATTGTGTGAATGCATGGTGATGTGACTGTGCAGTATGTACTTGAATGCGTTTAAAACATATCTGGTTCAGCTGATGTCCCCTTTCAAAAATAGTCAGCGATTGTTCAAAAGAAGCCTGATACTGGATGGTTGTTTAGTCCTGCGAAAATGGCAAATTTCAGAATCTTCCTATGGAGTTTATTATGACTGAAATTTCATTTTTATTATCAGAGTGAATTTCCAGGTTGTATTGGAATATTAAATGCAATCTTTAGTTCTACTGATAAGATTTCCTCCTGTTAAATGATTGTTGGATCATTAAAATGAGGAAGGTGGGAATTCTGGACAAGTAGTTCTCTTTGAACAGAATTGTGGAATGCTAAAAATCATACCATATCAAACAGAAATGTGTGAACAGACTACACTGGGACAGTTATCTTGCAAGATAATCGAAGTAACCTTGAGAACGTAACTGCAATATTTTTCTAACCGTTTCAGCCATGTGCAGCGAGCCAAGCAAGTGTATAATTTCACCCAGGAGCCGCAAGGCATGAACAAATAATTAGACACATGAGACACATTTAGGGAAAAGATCAAAAGCCCATTCTCCCAGTGAAGTTAAAAAAGTCCTCTGTGAACATTGGATTGCATTGACAAAGCGTCTCATGGGCAATGAAATGAGACCATTCAGAATAGTTGTATGAGAACAATGTTAAAACAATGTTAAAGGTCTTCAATGCTGAAATCGAGCGTGAAAACAGCGTTGAAATCACTTTGAGAAATTAGGGCTGATTTGTGTTTGTATGGAATCACTCAGTGAGTGATCAACTCTCATGGAATTATGTGTCTATCTGAGTTACATTTTACACAGGAAGAAAATATTGATGATTCATTGTACAATGGCTCCTTCCGAATCACGGAACGAAATGGGGTTGGGAGAGAGGGGAACAGAGTTCAATTGTTGGGGTAATTAGAAAAAACAATCTAAAGGATGAGGTAATAGTACAGCACAGCGATAGGGTAAGTGCTACAAGACAGTAGACGTGAGGCACAGAACAGAGGAATTTCTTTATCTAGTACGCAATTATAAAAGTGTAGGGAAAATTAATCTTGGCCGAAACTTAAATGCTTTGCATCGAAATGTACGAAGCATTCAAAACAGACTTAATAAGTTAATGTTTCAAATCGACACAAACAGGTACAATTTGATAGCGATTACTGAGACATGGTTCCAAGGAGGTGAGGTCCAGGAATTTAAACCGAAGGACACACAGCTGTTTGGAAAAATATATTTTGAAAGGGAAAGGAGGTGGTGCAGCTTTGCTGATGAAGGAGGGGATCAGGGCTGTAATGATAAATGGCATAAACTTGGGCGAATCAAGTAGTGGAATCCCTCTGCGTAGAAACATGTATTACAAAGGAAAGAAGTACTTGGGAGGAGTAATCTGTAGGTCTTCAAACAGCATTTGAACAGTGAGGCACCGTGTGAACCAAGAAATATTAAGGGCTTGTAAGAAGGGTATGGCAATAACTATAGGTGATTTTAACATGCACATAGATTTGCAGAATCAAATTGGCAAAGGTAGCCTGGCGCAGAGTTCATTGTATATATTAGAGATTGTTTCTTGGAGCAGTATGTTGTGGACACAACCAGGGAGCAGGCAACTCTGGATTTTGCATTGCGTAATCAAGAATAATTAATTGTTGACATCATAGTCAAGGATCCTCTAGAGTGTAGTGACCAAAGCATAATAGAATTCAAAATTCAGTTTGCAAGTGAGAAAGTGGAATCCCACGCTAGTATTCTGGCATTAAACGAAATAAATTACATAGGTATGAGGACATATGTGGACCACTTGGATAGGCAGGAAGGAGAAAATGTAAGACAGCTGATGAGCAGTGGCGGTTGTTTAAGGAGCTACTCAATCCCTCACAACTAAACAATATCTCAGTGAGAGAGAAATATGCTAATCCGATTAAAAAAAAAGTCCATAACAAAAAAAAGGGAGTCAAGGTCAATATAAAGGCAAAAACTAAGGGAAACCACAATGCAAAGGCGAGTGGCAGACTGGATGATTACGAATCTTTCAAATATGAACAAGGAGATACTTGAAGAGAAAAAGAAACAAAGATCTACCGTACATTATGAAAGAAAACGAGCACAATACACAGAAAATGATAGCAAAACAATCGAAAAGCATATAAAAAGATCACAAAGGCGTATGTTTGACAATTGGAAGATGAATCCGTAGAACAAATAGGGGGAAGACTGAAATGGCAGAAATGCTGAATCAATACTTGCTTCAGTTTTCACGGTGGAGGATAATAAACCAACTTCTATTAGAACAGGCATGTCAGATGCATTAGGAAGGCTGTAACCTACAACAATTAACATCACTATTGATAACGTAATCAAGAAATCATTTGGATTGAGGTCACACAAGTCCCCCAGGCCTGACAGCCGATATCATCAGGTATCACAGTAAACGATGGCAGAGATAATGGACCCATTCCATTACATTACCTAGAGCCTGTTTGCTTTCATAACTGTTCAGTATAATGAATGGAAAAGATAATCGTTTGTGTCTTCATTTCGTACACTAGACACCTGTACTCTGTGTGTGTGCAGTGTTTCCACACGACCCTGTGTTCTCCTTTGAACAATTGATCCATTCTATCCATCATCATACTGGGCGTTTATTGGCTTGAAAATAAATTTCGATAAAAAGTCAGGAATGATGGCCAATATTGGCTCAGTAAATTTGGAAAATGAATTAGTACAAATAAGTAGTTTCAATAATAGATGTGGCAGGAATTCATGGAGACATCAATATTCTGTTGGTCAGAGTAGTGAACAAAAACAAAAACTTAAAGCCTGCCATAAAGGAAATAAAGTACTAGGTTACTAGTATAAAATACACCAATTCAGTCTCTCTCCAAGGACATTGCAGTTGCTTCACTTGGGCAAAAAACCGAAAACAAGAGGGAAGAGTTTCAGAATGTGGAGCTTATTGACTAGGAGAGGACTAACTGTTTCGGTTAATGTGTTGTCAATTTGTTAAATTCTCCACATAAAGTTATTGTGGAAAATTTAAGACTGAACATAAATCAAGGAACAACTGATTTTCTTTCGGAACACAACAGGAAATTAAAGAAAATGAGGAAAAATCTTGAATGCGTAGTGACACTCAAATTCAGGGATCATCACCATAATTGCAGAGTACCATTGCTGCAGAACAGTATGGTGTGTTCCAGTATCTTTTGATTTTTCTTTTACTTTTTATAATGTTACGATTCTCGTCCATGACAGTAAATATTGAACATTCGAAAAATGGTTCTGGTCTCGAGGAGCCCATTTTTTATACCTGAAGTGTAGAATGTACTAATGATGCCAAATTAAATGATGTACTGTTCTCATTGTTTGAATGTTGTCGGGATTACATTAATAAAAGCTTATTTCAATTCGTAAGTTTCTTAGTTCCGTTAAGTTAGCAAGCAATTGCGAATTGATGTTTCTTTTTCTACAGAGGTTGTGGCAAACTCGATAAGTACTTATTAACAGCACCTTTAAGACACTTGATCTGCATTCTGTCGAAAGATACACGATAGTTACGTTTGAGTGTGAGTTTGATTTGATCTTCAAAGCAAGCACAAATATATTTGGTAAAATAAAATGTCTGTTGCCTGGAAGTCTTTAGGTAGTAAACCTTAAATTTGCAAAGTTACAGCATTTCCAACGAATGACGAAAAAAAACAGCTGTACAAAATGAGGCAAACATCATCACTTTTTCACAGGAGTTTGGGACATGAAAGACAAATACAACTGCATTCACATATAGAGTACATGAATATAGATTGAAAATTAAGAACATACTTTCACCTTGGTCCAAAATTTTACAGTCATTAATGAGCTACATTGCAAAGAACCTATAATTTTCCCTATTGCCATACCGTGGGTTTTCCTCAATTTATCATTCGCTTTCAATATTTCCAACTTTCCATTACAAAAAAGTTATAATTTAGATTAATCAACTAAATTCATCGTTTCTTCTTCATTTTATTGAAAAGCAAAGATGAAATCCAGCACCAAGGATAATTTGACTTATTTAAATTGAAAAAAAATTATAAAATTGATTTTACACTTGCCTGACTCTTAACATTAGTTTAGAAAAAAAACACGATTTGAACAAACGAGTGATTCTGTTGCTTTTCCTTGAGGAGTGAAACTCCTACCTTGATTTGTCTTTCCAAAATGCAAGACCTCACACTTATCTGTTTAAACATCATTTGCTGATTCTCAGTGCACGTGCACAGATGATCAAGGCCCTGCTGCAATTTCTGATAATCTTCCTTACTGCCCACGATACCAGCTATTTTCATGTCACCAGCAAACTTACGAATCATATTTTGTGCATGTTCATGTAAACACTTACTGTAGATAAAAAAAATAGCGACGGGCCCAATACCAACCACTAAGGCACAGCAAAAGTCACAGGCTTCCAGGCTGACAGGCATCCATCTAATAATATCATTTGCTTCTGACCAACAAAACAATGTGTAACGAGTTCGCCATCTCCCTCGGGATTCTATGTGATCTGATCTTGCAGCGCAGTCTACCATGTGGTACCGTATCATAGGCCTTACTGAAATCCAGAGACACTATGTCTGCCGGCCTCCCTTTATATATCTTCCTATTCACTTCATTAAATAATTTAATAAATTTGTGAGGCTTGACCTCCCACGCCAAAGCCATGTTAACTGTTCTTACTGAAACCCCGTTTTCCAAATGCATGTATATCTTATCTCAGAATATTCTAAAGTAACTTACCTACCACAAATGGAAGATTTTCTGGACTTTCGTTTCCAGATTTCTCTTTGCAGCTTTTGTTGAATAAGGCCACGTCATTCGTTTCGCTTCAGACTTCTAGGAACACTCTCACGACTTAAGATGAAGGAAAATATCAGCCAAGGTCCTCGCAATTTCTTCTGTCACGTCTTGCAGTGTTTTTGAATATATCTGTTCAGGACCAGGAGATTTATCCACCCCCATACATTCCAGTACATACATCACCTCCTCTACTCTGATGTGGACTGCCCCCAAGACATGAACACTAACTCCCCCAAAGTGTCCATGTCTTCATGTCTTTCTCAACAGTAAATACAGAGGAGAAATATTTATTTTGGACCTCGCCCATCTTATGTGGTTTCACATAAAATGAACATCTTGGCCTTGAGATGTTCTATTCTCTCTCCACTTATACTTTTTCCCTCTTATATACAGGAAGAACCTCTCTGCATTAGTCCCAATCTTCTCAGACAAGCCCGCGTTTCGCCCCCTGTCTCCCTTCTTCAATGAACCCTTGTATCCCCGATATATCTCCAGGCACTCACTTGACCCCAGCTGCCTTGATCTGAGCAATACCTTGTTCCTTTATCCGGTCAAAGGCTCACTATCACTTTTAATCCAGAGTTACCTACTCCTTCAACCTTGCATTTCAATCTCACATATAGTCGTTGAACTCTAGATATCTTAGTTTTGAAGATCCCAATTGCTGGAGGTTTCTTTGCCTGCAAACAAATTACTTCAAACAAACTCTGCAAGCACCTGTCTGCTTCACTTAAAATTCTCCAATTTCAGACTTGAACCTGTGGACCAGTTCTGTGCCTTTCCATAACTATTTCATAAAATGATAGAGCAATTGTCAAATGTCCAAAATACATGCGCCACTGTCACTTCAGTTACCTGTCCTGCCCTATTTCTAACGTGTGTGTCGAGTTTTGCCTCTTCCTGAGTACAGGCGTCTGTACACAGCTTGAGGAAACTTTCCTGAATGCACTTAACAAATTCGGCTTCATCTAAGCCCTTAACATTTACGAAAATTAAAATCCCATAGAATGACAAATCTATTGCCCACGCAACTCTCCCCAATCTCCCTGCATATTTGTCGCTCTAATTCCAGTAGACTGTTTGGGGGCCGATCGTGCAATTCATTAACGAAGCCATCCCCTTCTTACTTTTTTAGCTGCCATTCAAGGCAGGATGAAACACAAGTGATGTAATGGTCACAACATCTTCAGGTGGCTGGGAAAAACGCTTCTCCGGTGATATTTTCAATTTTATGGCAGCCAACTACTACGTGATTATTCGTTGTTTGTCGTTTGTTGTTATGTACGTTTGTGACAACCTGAAAACTGTATCAGAAATGTAATCAACTTGCAATTATTGAATAATATTTAATTCCTTGCTTAAAGCATTGATCATCTGGTGTGGCGTTATCAATGGGTGGCGTGTCGAGTTCAGCTTCACAATGATATCTTCAAACTAAGCTAGTAAGGAGTAACGGTGTAATGTTAATAGAGCATGATAGTGAGCAATTGAAGGAAAGTGCAAAAGTGCACGAAGAAAGGCCAGATTCAAAACCATTTCTTTTGGCCAGTAAAATAGCCTGACTCCATTATGTTATGTTTGATTGCATTACAGATCACATAACGTTTGTCTCCACATACATTACCAGGCGTTTGTTCTCCTATCATTAAGATACATAGCATTCGTGATGGTCACACTCGTGGTTAGGTACAATTTCATGGATGATTGGATGGTAAATTGCTTGAACAGCAATTGCCCATGCTGAGCTGTAATATACGTCAGTCAAAGGTAGGGGTATGGAAAAGAATCTCGTGGCTCATGCTCATTTTATTAATACATCTGGTTAGTCAACTATTTGTCGTAAAACATAGCGTCCACACCACATCCACAAACATTTGGGTGATATTTGCTGCATGGTACTACTTAATTCTACAAGGTAACATTACATACAGTGGTATCAAATTAATCTTTTACAAATTAAGCTGAAACATTAAAATAATATGATTAAAGTGAAACAATTATTCTCAAGATACAATTGTCCAGACAGTGCGACAACGGTTAATTCATGCCATTGGATCAACCAATATAGTCCCAGCAGAAAACAAATAATTTGATTAACTGCGATATTATGATTAGTTTGAGTGTGATATACGTCCCAGATGGACCTATTATCAAACTTCCACACCATGGTAGCCAAAAAGCAGTTTCCTAAATCGTTGCCAGCTCACGGTTTTTGTCCATGTATTAGATAGTTTAATACCTTCCTCCGTTCGTTGTCCCGCTGGAGATCCCTTGTTTTATAATGTGTCAGTATCCACAGAACATGATGCAGCCAATATTACCCCTGTTCCACTGATAATAGACGAGAGCATATCTCTGCTACTTTGCTCTGTAATGTCCATGGTAGATACAAATGTTACATTGAAAAGCCCCGTTATATCAACAGTTACAGTCAAAACAATATTTGTTTCGAATTCTGGCGTATAGCCGTCATATAACCGCTGATGTTGAGGTAAGTGTACGGCTTTGAATGCATTGGGTTCCCAAGCCTGCTATAATATTTCCAAACATGTTTTACACCGCTTTGTCTCTGTAAGACTTTGCCATGAGGATGAATCAACTAGACCAATTCCTTCTCCAAAAACTGTGGAGGTCCCAACTCAGCCAACGTGTTCACTCGGACCGCAAAGCCATCATTAAAGGTTCGAGTCACAGAATATTTATTCAATAAAAGTATCCTTTTTCTTCTTGAAAAGTTTCATCAGACACTCCTCGCAGAGTCAAATGCATTAATAAGCTGAAAGTACTAAGTTGGCTGTTTGCATTAAGAATAAAATGATGACAATAAGATACGTGCAATTGAAAATAAAGCTAATGCGTTTGGGTAAAATAATTACTCCACATACGCATATGTCCATTACAGCTACACAGTTTTCATTAGCAGAGGGATTGAATTTTCATTAGCAGAGGGATTGAATTCAAGAGTCGTGAAGTGATGTTGCAGCTGTACAGGACTTTGGTTAGGCCACAGTTGGAGTACTGTGTGCAGTTCTGGTCGCCTCACTTTAGGAAAGATGTGGAAGCTTTGGAGAGGGTGCAGAGAAGATTTACCAGGATGTTGCCTGGAATGGAGAGTAGGTCGTACGAGGATAGGTTGAGAGTTCTCGGCCTTTTCTCGTTGGAACGGCGAAGGATGTGGGGTGACTTGATAGAGGTTTATAAGATGATCAGAGGAATAGATAGAGTAGACAGTCAGAAACTTTTTCCCCGGGTACAACAGAGTGTTACAAGGGGACATAAATTTAAGGTGAAGGGTGGAAGGTATAGGGGAGATGTCAGGGGTGGGTTCTTTACCCAGAGAGTGGTGGGGGCATGGAATGCGCTGCCCGTGGGAGTGGTAGAGTCAGAATCATTGGCGATCCTTAAGCGGCATTTGGATAGGTACATGGATCGGTGCTTAATCTCGGTTCGAAGTTCGGCACAACATCGTGGGCCGAAGGGCCTGTTCTGTGCTGTATTGTTCTATGTTCTATGTTCTAAGTTCAAAATATTAGTTAGAAAATATCAAAACAAGTGAGTTTCAGATTATGCTGCTGTAGATTACTGACTTTGATGACTTGCAACTCTATCTCTGATTGCACAGAATGATATTGCATGAAGTTCAACCAGTAGATCCAAGTCCCTGATGTGAGTACTATTATTGTTACATTTTTAGCAGTAATTTCGTAGGACTCTCAGTGCTTATCCAGGCGTTTCATTGTTCAAAATAAAATGAAAACATCTTTGTGTATTTTCTGCACGAAAAAAATCTGTTCCACAGATAATCAAGTTGATTGAAATTCGAGCAGCCAGTTTAGATTGTTTATGCGTTCAGTCACTAATCTTCCATTTTGACACAATTCCTTATTCTCTTGTCCAATTATTTCTTAAGGATTAATCATTAATGGTATTGTTTGTAGATTTTACTCTCATGTCTAACACATATGGCCAGTTGACAAAGGCAGGCAAGATAGGAGAGAGAGTAAAAAATCATGCCACCGTGAGATTTGAAAGGGAAATCGTTTAAATAGGGTTGTGGATTGTTTAAGGACCAATTTTGGTCATGGGGGTCAGGGGATGAGAAGTTAGTGGGAACAGATATCACCATATCAGTCCGATTCTGGTTTTTGTTAGGGTGCTCGTTGGACAGTTCGAATAATCATCCACTCTCGAAGAATAATATAAATGGGGAGTGCTGAGAAGTGAATGAACTGAAACAAGGAGTGAGGTGATGGTTCCCATCTAGAAGGAAAATAATCGTACTGATTGCATGAATATCTGTCAGAATCTCACCTGACGGTCAGATTTGGATAATGTATGATTAGTCAGGACCATCAAGAAAGAAATTGCATGCTGAGGGGTGGAAATGGTGAGCTGCCATGAAGCTACGACAAAAGGATTGCCATGTGCAGGAATCACGACATCTCACTGTGAAATAACACCCACCTTCAATCAAAAGACAAATACAACCCAAAACTCTAATGTCCACTGCTGAGTTGACAGAGTGCTACGGGATACGGAAAACAAAACTTGTGAAACGCAATTTAGTTTATGTTAATGGAGTAACGCATAATCATTTCTTTATATGCCATACGTTTAGTGAGGTGAGAAACCAGATAATGCATTGCACTTTGATTTTGTAGCAGCATAATCCAATACTATCTCTTCAGATGTGAGTAATGTGAAATTCGAAAGACAGGATAATTACTGGAGGTGAGTTAATTACTTCGTCCTGACTTTCTTGTCTTCAGTGAAGATTTTGATTGTTTTCTTTCCACCCTGTTTTCAGAAGCATCAACTTGCAATTTTGATGCATTTTTTTAGAATGTCAATGATTCAAAAGTAAGCCTTTTATTAATCATGGCATCCTGTTAACAAGCCACCTTTGCAAATTCTGTGATGGGGATTGCTTCCTACTCCTACAGCTTTTCATGACTAAGTAAAGTTTCCTCGTGATTTGACATTCAACATTTTTTTCCTAACCTGATGAAAAATGGCTTCGCGGTTATCTGAGGACAAATTATGCCCTATGGTTTACCCTTTTTGACATTCACCAACATTTGTTTTCATTATTTCGAACAGAACCACGCTTCTCCCTTCGGTTCTTTTATAATCTATATTAACATTATATCTAATTATCTTTGTGTGGTTCTCATTTCCTGTGATTATTGATGCATTTAACAAGGAATATGACGGGATATTTCAATGCACTCTTCAATTGTTCTCTGAACATGGTTTGAGTTATCACATAAATAAACGTGTTCGTGCAGCAACTTAGATTCCGCAGCATATAGGATAAGTTGTCAAATATATCATTAGGGTCGTCGATATGGTCATCAATATCAAAAAAATCTAAGATATAAACAAACCACAATAAAATGAAACTGATTGATATAGTGAAGAGTAAAATCATCGACTTCCGTCTGCTCTCCATTTCTGGGTCACTGCGATTCTCTCCCTTGCTTTGACCTTTCAGTGATTTACGAACTCGACTGCCCATTAATATGTGTTTGACTGTCAGAGCGTTGAGCAAAATAATCAAAGCAAACGGTAGCAATGGCGATAAAGCTTTTTCAAACATTCTAAATCCAATCCATCCCGGGTCAGTAAAATAGTTTTTCCTATTCGAACAGCGCCACTCCACATTGTCAATTATCCACCTATTTTTATATCTAAAGTAGGTAGGGATGTTTTTCAAACAGAAGAAAACCCCAGTTGTTCCAAGAACAATAGCCGCAGATTTCCTGTTACAATATTTAGTTTTCAACTTTTGACAGCAAATAGCAACAAATCGGTCAAAGGTGAAAGTGACAGTGAACCAGACAGAGCAGTCTATAGATGATCTGACCAAGACATAAAGAGGGCGACACACAGATGTGAGTTTCAGGAAGTTTAAGGGGAATAAATAATTATTTATTCGACGAAGGACCACTTCAGTAATAATCGTCAGATGATCTGCTGCTGCCATAGCCACAAGATAGTAAGTCATACACTTCGAGAGCCCGCACTTTCCCCTGGATAAGATAACCAATGCTGTTAAATTAACTGCAAGAGGAACAGATGGAAGAAGAGATTAGTAATCACAGGCACACCTTCTCACTTTCTGAGCACAAACAGTCAGTACATTTGCCTCAGTGTACTTGAGTTGGGAACGCATATGCTAATAACTTGAATCATCAGCTGATCTTATCGCCAGTTTGCCTATGTTCAGTAATACCCAATAAGTTTATTGTAGTGAAAGGAATAGCTGGAAATGCGCCACTTTGATGTCTAAACATGTTAGTGAAGAAACATAGAATATCCAGCAGTCCAGAAAAACTTTGGCATAGTTTGTGAGGAGTGGAAAATGAATGTGTGTCAGGTCACAGCTCTAAGCCCTCATTCAAAGCATGTATTCAACAGTAATCTGCTGTGGACCACTCTCTGAGTTTGAAACACAGGGATCTGCATTTAAATGAACTTATGAAGAGGAAAGAAACTGAAAGCCATAATGCAAGTGAAGATATCACTGACGTTTATTTCCATTGAAAGATTAAAAGGAAGATATCGGTGTACAATGAAATAGAACTGTGTATTCTGCACACTTAGGATAAAATACGCAATTTTTACAAGACTGCTATTTTGGATGCAGATGAATAACGTGTTGTCGCCTTTATGCAATGAAGAATCATACAATAACTGAGGATCATGATACGTAGGGAATTGTTGCGACTTTATTGTATATGGCGAAAGGCCAAGAAGTGCACCACTCTTGGGTAAGAAAGTAATTTTGGAATAATCAGAGCAATGATCGAGAAGTTATGCCAGTATGATGTTGCCCTATCCTGAAATTCGTCAAAATCGTTCAGTCAAAAATAAATCCAGCTTTAAAAAATAAATATTGATTTCTAGAATGATGAGAACGTGGATAGAGAATCACCTCGACAAGTTCAAATGAGAAGTACTGAGAAGGAAATGATGCATTCATATTAGAGAGCCAGAAATGAAATGGCAGGCTGACAACAAAATGGAAATGGAACTGGAAAGTGGCTCTCCCCAGCAAGAAGACAGTAATTCCCCAGATTTGCCAAATGGCCTCATTGTGGTCTATCAAATATATAGCAGGAAATAAATATCGATCGCCTGCAGGGTATTTTTCACAATTATGATGCAGAATATTTTTGAAAACATCACTTTGCTATATCGTATTTCAGAACTGTGACTGAGAAAGTGGATTCGTACTTATCTGAAAGAACTTTTGGAAATGACGGTACTTAAGTACGTTTCAAATGTACACAAATGTACAGCGACAAGTCCTTCCAAAAATTCATAATCGTTCTTGTTAGGTTTTACAAAATATGCAGTCACCCAAATTCAGTGCAAATTTGGAGCAGCAGATCGATAGTGCAATGAATGCCCACAGTTGCCAATGGTGGAAAAAGGCTCGACATTAACCAATAATGCAAGGAAATGTTTTTTTCTCAAAGCATTTGCTGCTTTAGGTTCTGTTTCCAAAGAACAAAATGATCCCTGAAATCAATGAAAATACTGATTCTTGCGAGAAAGTAACAGTGTAGAATGCAGAACAAATACTCTGAGATAAGTCAATAAACAGGCAGAAACTTCATTATATCATTAAATGTGTTTGTATATGACGGTGAACATTTTATCCTATATATCTTTAATATTCACCGTGAAATATCAGAAACCATTCGACATGCACCTTTGCACAGCTTCATTTGTTGTAGCACTTACCAGGGACACCAACTATCGCAAGAATCACATAGTACACATTCCTGACCCATTGAATTGGTAGATGCATCCTCCGTGTGAAGTGATTTTTTTTAAAAGCAGTCTGCTGCGAACGTCGTCTCCAAACTATATTTTGAGTATGGATATTCTGAGCAGCAGCTTTATAACTGTCAGGGCTACTGAGATCCCAAAATTGCAAAATTCTTTCTCTGTCTTTCATAATCATTGCACAAGCAGATTGCGACAGTTGTAATCATTCCCTGATGGTGTGACATAATTAAGACTGAATTGGAATGCACCCAACATTTAAGTAAGAAATATTGGTCAGCAAAACTGATAACTGATAAAAACAAACGCAGTTACGCAGATTTGGCTAAATGCCTTCAAGCAAATTCAACTGCATATCTGTATCTTCATCTTGTTTATGTGAAAGTCCTCAGCGTGCAGGGCCATTTAGTAATTCTGTAACAAAAAATACAAAATATGCCAGCCTTGTATAAATGTAATTTTGGATATATCCTTTCTCTTGACTTGTCGCGATCATCTTGGAAAAAAATCATCCGTTCGCAAAATAAATCAGAGTTATTAGATTACAACCTTTGCATTGCATTGTCCATCTTGCGTAAGCTGTCCACAAGAGCAACCCTGTTTATCTCACGCCTGCATCACAATTTGGCTTGCGTGTTCTTTTAAGTATATGTTCATTTCGTTTCACTTAAAATGAGGTTTCAACTAATACTAAGTCAATTTATTAAAAATCACAAATCAACTGCTTAGATCTAGAGGTTTCCCTTTGTTTCAAATGTCTTTCCTTAATTCTGTACACTTAGATATTCAATATCTCTGTCAATTGGAAAACCTCCTTCCTATGCCCATCAGCACACCGCCGAACCCCTCCACCCCACCAACCGTGTGTTTAACAGTTCTGTTAAATTTCTTCTCAACATGTCTTTCACCAAGGACAATTAAAAAAAAGGTTTCTTGCATCTGATGTCATGACAGAAGCCTCTCATTACTGGGGAATATAAGTGTCTTTTTAAGTACTTTCTTTAAGCGCTGACATTGCACTAGCTATGCACAATAAATTGTATTCAAATTCTTGCTCTTTGGCTCGTGTATGCTGAGTTGTCCAGCTTGCTTGTCGCATCTCGCCGGAGAATAATCTGATCCTTTATTGCTGACAAACCCTTGTTTGATAGTGAAGCGAAAATGTAATGAAGTTACCTTTAATTGTGTTTGGCTAAACGTTAAACTGTTTCCTTGTCAATAACTTTCCCGAATTCAGTTTCTGAATCGCATGGGCTAATTTTGTATCAGAGCTTATAAAAATACTTGTCATTACAGCGCCTAAAGACTCTTCCATCGACCTCAACATTGCTTCAATGTATTACCATTTGCAATGTCTGCTGAATTCTATGGAGTTTCATTTCCACATATCATTCAGTCTTCCAACGGCACACTCTTTTTATTTGATTTGAATTCTCGTCGTCACATGTCCCTTAGTAGAGTGAAAAGCCTTGTTTTGCGAGTGTTACAAGCAGGTCACAGAAATCAAGGACATCCAGATCAGGGACTGATTAGAAAGCGCGAGGCACACAAGTTACAAATGCAAATGGCATGCGTGAAGAAAGATAAACATTTGAAAGATCAACATTCAAATGACGGCAGGCAAAAAAAATTGTTTGAAAACATGTTGATTTATGTGGTCAAGCTTCTATACCTTCTGCAAGGCTGAGGAGTTTGCTGGAGCATTGACGGGGTGCGATGGGTCGTTTTTGAATTTGCCAGTCTTTGGGCAGGAGAAGAACAGTTAATGGAAGCTATGGCTGGGACGTTGGCTTCCGTGATAATCTGGGTTGTGCATACAATCTTCTGTGCCTTCTTCTTGTTCTGGTCAGAGAAGTTTCCAAACCAGACTATGATGCACCCGGACAGAATGCTTTCAATGGTGACTCTGTAAACCTTGCTGAGGGGTCCTTATGTATATGCCATATTTTCTGAGCCACCTCAGGAAGCAGAGGCATTATCGTGCCTTCGTGACAGTTGCATCTGCGTGGCGAGCCCAGGGCAGTTGTTGGTTATCCTCACTCCTCGGAACGTGACGCTCATGATCCGCTCAAACTGGCTGAATTGATTAAGACAGCGGCTTGTTCTCTTCCTTTCTTCCTGAAGCCAATGGTCAGTCTTCCAGTTTTGCAGCCACTGGCAGAAAAGCGGTTCGCACTGCACGACGACACTAAACACTCTATCTTCTTTCAGTAATCTGACTCATCGTTGTTTCACATCCGCCCTCCCATGGTGGTATCATCACCAAACAAGCAACTGATTTTTGTTTGGAATATGCTCCACAGGCCTGGGTGTCCCTGGTGTACAGAAGGTGGCTGAGAACAGAAACGTTGGTGTGGGACCACAGTTTTGAATTTGATTGATGAAGAGATGCAGTTATCTATTTTCACTGATTGCGGTATGTGGGTCAGAAAGCTGAGAATCCAGTTGCAGAGAGAAGAGCCGAAACCAAAGTCATACACTTCTGAGATCAGTCTTCAGAGGATTATGGCGTTGGAGGCTGAGGTGTATTCGATTATTAGGAGTCTGACATAGGAGTTTTTGTTATCCAGATGATGAATGTAAGGCCAGGGAAATGTTCTCCACTATGTATCTGCTTTGTTGGGAGGTACATCGTCACGGATTGAAGCAGAATCGATGTGGGCCATGAACAGCCTCTCAGAACATTTCATGCTTATGGATGTCAGAGCTACTGAGCCATAGTCATTAAGCACGTTGCATATACTTCCTTTGGTACTGGAATGATGGCATCTTCTTGAAGCTGGCAGAAACCTCAGCTTGGAGGATAGAAAGGTCAGCTGGTTTGCACAGAAGATCGTATCTCTGCCATTGTGACATAGGGAAAAGGTGTACTCGGTCTGTCAGAGCAAAATGCACTGTGCTGCTTGCATTTTGCTCAAACCGAGCATTGAAACCATTGAACGCATCAGTGATGGATGTCCACTACCATGTTCTGTTCATTTTGTATCAAATTATGCTTTGCAGGGCTTACCACAGGAGATGACTATCACTCTGTTTGTTTTGAACCTCTAACTTGACTAGTTACCTCCTCTTGGCATCTCTGGTGTCTTTGCGAAGATCATGTCTGAATTTTCGATTTGGGTCTAGGTCTTCTACACTTTACAAACAAATGTATCCATGTTCAACACATGACCCATTGGCATTTTTCATGTCTTAATTTACAATGACAAAAAAAAGCCCTTGCCTTCAATTTGCTTTCAGCCCCTTGCCACACGTTTGCATATGGAAACCAAAATCTAATTCACTTTCAAACCCCAAACGTTTTGAGCTGTAGGGCCGGTTTCCACACTGTAAGGAATCTAATCTAAAAAAACAAATACGATGACTTCATATCACTGTGCCAGTTCCCTGCTCCCTTCCCATGCAAGTTCAGAAAGTGCAAGCACCACTTTGTACACATAGTCTACTCACTTTTGGACATGCGAATTGATGTATTGGTTGATTGGTAATGAACTTACATGACAACATTTGACGTTATCACCGTCTAAAGTGGGAGTTTCCTTACTTTTAAACTGCTTGCCCCTTCCAGATTTCTAAGACGAGTATGAGTATCTAATGTGCATCCTTGTTGCAAAACCTTATGCTCAGAAAAGGCATCTATAGTTCTACTAATTGTACGTGATAATGTGCACAGCCTGCTCTGTAACAAGAATTATATTTTGTCCAAAAATAAGGAAACCAATCATGCAGGCAATACGCTTACAATTGGGTTATTTCTGCAATTTACAATGGTTTCAAGGCTTTAAATTGTTTCTGATCATAATCTTACAATAACGTCTGTCACTTCACATACCTTTGTCAATAATACGTGAACTAGAATTCTGACATTTTACTTTATCAGGAGAAAGATCAGTGTCTCAGCATTATGCCGTCAGTCTGCATTTAAGTAAGTTATTATCACTACTTTTGCCAACAGTCGAAACTGCGTTTAATTTTCTCCCTTATGATCATTTATAATTATCTTGCCTATCTAATTGGATAACCTAAATTTCATCTGTTATGGACCACGCCAGCCGTTCGCAAAATATTAGAAGAAGGTAGTTAACACCTGAACTTCTTATTTTAAACGTAGCTGTGAAGTGGACACCCCAGGTTTGTTTCAGCTGGTGAAAGTACTCGGTATAAAGCAACATCTACCTGATTTAAACACTACAATTTAAACACGAATGAAAGAAAACGGAAACTAAAAAAACTTAGCCATTTGAATACTTAATCAAGTCGGTTTGGCAACTTAACTAAGGTGTTGTTCCAACTCCAGTAATAACCCTTCAACACACCCCCTGAGAAATGGTTAATGCAATCACAGGCTCTCAGAGGTAGAAGAGATTTCAGAGAGAGACAAGCCAGTCAAGAAAGATCGGCTGAAGCAGGAAAGGCAGGATTTTGTGCAGCTTCTGCAAATGCCACCAGCAGCTTCCCTGCTATAAGTCAACAAACTAGATGCAAACCTGAACTAAGAGAACTGACCATTCCAGTGCCATTCTTAAACTGGGCTAACCCAAGATAAATTCAACACTGTTGCCTCGCAGCGTCAGGTACCCGTGTCGGATTCCAGCCTCAAGAGAATTTATGTGTGGAGTTTGCACAAACACCATTTCTGTGTGGGTTTCGACGGGTGCTCCGGTTTCCTCCCACACTACCCATAGGGAATGCCTCAACCGGGATCTTGGGTTCATGTCACATTACAGTTGATCACCATTGCACTACACACACACACAGATATTCCTACACACACACGCACTCACATACACACAGACACAGATACACACAGACACCCACACACACCCTTATAGAAACACACACTCCCACACATGCACCCCCTTACAGACTTAAGACACTCTGCACTCACTACACACACACACACTTTCTCACACTCACAACTCCCACGTCGGACAGACGCACACACAGACAGACAAAGACCCACATGCACACATATATTTAGTGTGGTGAATTTTTTTTGGTACTTTCAGAGTTACATTGCATTTTGTTCAAAAACCACATACGTTCATGGAGAACACTGAGCTCAAAAAATGCATAAATTTATGTAAAGATCTGTTATCTCACTTTTTAGATTGGAATCTTTCTAAACATCAGGTCATAGACAGAGAACACATGGGGCTAACACCTTCAACATATTGTCTAGCTATCACCATTGTTATCAGCTAACCCGAGAATGCAACTTAAAAAAAGGTTTTATGATTCACACATGAAAGAAGTGAAACTATCACTGCAATCTAACAGATGAAAGGCTTAACAGACAATCAATTCTTCAAAGTATAATATCAGTTACATCACACTGCAAAGTTTTGCTATAAATTCTGTGTTACGATCAAGCCGTCCATAACCACCTGATGAAGGAGCGTCGCTCCGAAAGCTGGTGTGCTTCCAATTAAACCTGTTGGACTATAACCTGGTCCACACCGACCCATGCCCTTACATTTACCCGTGCCTCTAACACTACGGGCAATTTAGTATGGCCACTTCACCTAACCGTCACATTTTTGGACGATGGGAGGAAAGCGCCGCTGACACAGGGAGAATGTGCAAACTCCACACAGTCAGTCGCCTAAGGCGGGAATTGAACACGGGTCTCTGGAGCTGTGAGGCAGCACTGCTAACCACTGTGTCACCATGCCACCCATAACTCTCAGCCATTTGAGAAGAGATTTCCATCACTTATTTCAATCAATCAGATGAAACAGATTTCATGATACTCTGAGACAACATAATTTATCGTAGATTCATGGAGTCATAGAGATGTCCAGCATGGAAACAGACCCTTCGGTCCAACATGTCGATGCTGATTAGATATCCCAACACAATTTAATCCCACCTACCAGCACCCGGCCCATATCCATCCAAATCCTTCCTATTCATATATGCATCCAAATGCCTCTTAAATTTTACAACTATATCAGCCTCCACCACTTCCTCTGGCACCTCATTGCATACACTTACCACCCACTGTGTGAAAATGTTGACCAGTAGGTCTCTTCTTTAACTTTCCTCTCTCACGTTAAACCTATGCCTCCCAGTTCTGGACTCCCCAACCCCAGGGAAAATACTTTGCCTATTTACCCTATTCATGCCCCTCACAATTGTGCAAACCTTGATAAGGTCACCCATCAAGGTGGTTAAAAACAATGACTGCATATGCGGGAAACCAGATTCTGGATTAGTGGTGCTGGAAGGGCACAACAGTTCAGTCAGCATTCAAAGCAGCTTCATCCAAGGTCACCCATCAGTCTCCGATACTCCAGGAAAAAAAAAACAGCCTTTTCAACCTTTCACTATAGCTCAAATCCTCCAACCGTGGCATATCCTTGTAAATCTTGTCTGAAACCTTTCAAGTTTGACAACAACTTTCTGATAGGAAGGAGACCAAAAGTGCATGCAATATTCCAACAGTGGCCTAACTAATGTCCTGTACAGCCGCAACATGACTCCCAACTCCTGTACACTACACTCTGACCAATAAAGGAAAGCATACTAAACGCCTTCTTCATTATCCTAACTACCTGTGACTCCACTTTCAAAGAGCTATGTCGCTGCACTCCAAGGTCTCTTTGTTCAGCAACAATCCCTCGGACCTTACCATTGAGTGTATCAGTCCTGCTAAGACTTTCTTTCCCAAAATGCAGTACCTCGCATTTATCTGTATTAAACTCAAACTGCCACTTCTCAACCAATTGGCCTATCTCGTCAAGATCCTGGTGTAATCTGAGGGAACCCTCTTCACTGTCCACTACACGTTCAATTTTGTGATCATCTGCAAACTTGCTAACTATACCTCTTATGTTCGCATCCAAATTATTAATGTAACTGACAAAATATAAAGGCCCCAGCACTGATCCTTGTGGCACTCCACTGGTCACAGTCCTCCAGTCTGAAAAACAACCCTCCACCACCACCTTTGAGCCAGTTCTGTAGCCAAATGGCTAATTCTCCCTGTATTCTTTGAGAATAATCATGCTAATCAGTCTCCCATGGGGAACCTTGTCGAACAACTTACTGAAGTCCATATAGATCGCATCTTCCACTTTGCCCTCATCAATCCTCTTTGTTAATTCCTCAAAAAACTCAATTAAGTTTGTGAGACATCTTTCCACGCACAAAATCATGTTGACTATCCCTAATCAATCTTAGCCTTTCCATGTATTCTCGGACTGATTTCCTGTAGCACGCTGATCCTCCACAATGATTGTTCTGCTCTCATTTACGCAGGCAATGTCGGAAAGTGATTTCTTCCAATTCAAGGTACTTGTTGCAGTACATTTCCGGAATAGAACACATTTCTCCTACTGTACGTCGGTGGTAGGCGTGCATACTGAAGAGTTTAGATGAAATGTTTTGAAGCATGTCTTGCATTTTGATAAGCTTCTTCAGTTTTGTTGAAGTTGTACTATGCCAGGTAACAGTAACTAGAACTTAATTACAAAGTGATGCATTTTGGGCTGTCAAGAAAGTGAAGGATATCTATGATGAATGCTAAGTTCCGAGGTAGTATTGAGCAGCAACGATATCTTGGTGTACCAGTCTATAGATTCCTGAAGGCATCTGCACAGTTAAACAGGTTGTTAAAGATGACATCCAAGATTCACGTTTCATTAACTGGGGTATGTAATTGAAAGGCACGAAATCATTGGTACCGCTATTGGTCGAATACTGTGCAGCTGTGGTTGCCAATCTCGAAAGGATATGATGGCACTGGAAGGGTTGCAAAGAAGATTCGTGAGGCTGTTGCCTGGGGATAAAAATTCTTGTTTGCAAAGTGAGAATGGGATAGACTGGGTTTGTATTTCGTGGTGCAGACGAGGCTATTGGATTCTGATTGACTTATGCTAATTTATGAAAGAAAAGGAAGAATAGATCATGAGAATTTTTAATCAATGGCAGGCGTGCTTGGGACAGAAGGACATAATTTTACGTTAAGAACTAAGCGTTTTCGAAGTGATATGATGGGTTTTTTTTTACACAGAGTGCTAGAAATATGCTTCCTGAGAGGGTAGTGGAGGCAGATACTCTCGCAACTTTGAAGCATCATCTAGATGGGCACATTAATGTAAAGGCAAATTGGTGTATGGACCAAGTGCAGTTGAATTTGACTCAAGTAGTTTGATGTTTGTTGATCAGCATAGAAATAGTTGGATGATACTGCAAAAAACAATGACCTAAACAACCATTTCTCGTAGTGTGAATTTCCAATAACTGTCGGGTTTTGGTTTAAAGTCTAGTCAATGCCGACATGCAAGGGAAAGTGATATGCTGAATCGAAGTTGAGTTTGGAGTACAAGGTGTTTTAAATAATGCACCTGAATGCTCACATCAGCGTTTCGTGTTCGTTTCTTACTTCTCCTGCTATGTACCATTAATCTAGAATTCAAAGCAGAAAGGGAAATTTGCAGATAAGTTGAAAAACATGCTGACCATTGATGGCAATGAAGAATAATGCAGATTAAAGAATGATCGAAATCGACTTGTCAGTTGGGCAAAGGAAAATGTCGAAAGTTTAATTTACTCTGGAGTAGAGTGCAGTTTGGGAAGGATAAATATAGCAAATCAAGATGTACTCAATGCTCGAAGTCGGGCATAGATCACTGGATCTCGAGACCTGTCATCGTTGCCATGGACTGTCCAAAATGTGACTCTGCTTCTGAAATGAAACAGCAAAGCATTCAGTGTAATAAAATCACGCAGTTTTATCGAGAGCTTGCATTTTTGGCAAATGCGAGTCTCAGCAAGTGCACAAAATTGGTATTTCTTTTTCCTGTGAAAAGTTGTCTTTGCACTTGATATGGAGGCCGAACCTGAGGCTCTCTTCCGGACGGTGCGGACGGTCACCTGGAAGCCTTTGGCGTTGATGGCGACTCGCTTGGTATTGATTGTGCACATATTGCTTTCCTCAACAATCACCAGGTCAGCCACGCTAGACATCAGCATGGCAATGACGACTTTGAAATTTTTCGAACGTCAGCTCTGTCATCCTGACTGATCTGTTGCACCAGTGGCAAGAAGGGCTATTTGTGGATGAGTAGCTCCCTTGATTTATGACGCTGCCTGATAGGCCTCAGAACCATAACGCAGTGCTTGTAGCGAAGAACTATCTTCAGTCCAGACTTGGCTGGAGCTACGGCAGAAGTGGCACTTCCAGGCCTGTTGGACAGCCAACTGGTTTTGCAGAGATTTCCCACGTTCGATTTCTTTGTGGGCTTGATGAAGGAAATTTTATCAAAAGCGTTTTGTGTGAAGACATTTATCCATAAAATTGGTAAAGTTATGCTTAAAACATTGAGAATTTCAACGAGAAACCAGACAGAAACAATTGGATGTTATAGTATCTGGCTGTACGTTGATCAATAACAGTGGAATGAGGCATCTTGTGTTGGGGGAGATGACTGCATGCTATAAATGCCCCTGGTTTGAAACGGAATGCTTTGGGCGCAAGAGTTAAAATGACATCCTGACAGCTGGTGGAATGATTAATTTTTAAAAAAATAAATAGGATTACATGAAATAGAAGCTTATGTAGTGTTTCAAAGTTTGTGGACGGCACGAAGATGAGTGGTGGAGCAAAATGTGCAGAACACTGTGAGACTTTGCAGAGCAACATCGGTAGTTTAATTGAGTGAGCAAAGGTCTGACAGAAGGAATACAATTTTAAAACATGTGAAGTAATCCATTTTAGTAGGAATAACAGTAATAAGGAATATAATTTGAGTGATCAAAAAATTGCAGCATGCTGCTTTGTACAGAGACTTGGGTGGGCTCGTGAATAAATCACAGAAGGTTGGTTCGCAGTTGCAACAAGTAATTAAGAAAGCAAATTGAATAATTATACAGAGATTGATTTTAAAATCAAGGAAATTATGTTGCACCTGTAAAAGGTGCTGAAGAGGCCAAACATGGAATACTGCATGCAGATTTGGTCTTCTTAACTGAGAAAGGATATACTGGCACGAGAGGAGATGCAGAGGTGGTTCACTATGTTGATTCTGCATTTGAGCTGGTTAGCCTATGAGAAGAGATTAAGTAGGCATAGAATACATTCATTGGAATTTAGAAAAATGAGGGTATCTTACACAAAAATATAATATAGCGAATGGAATAGATAAGCTAGAAGTACAAAGGGTGTTTCCACTGGTAGATGAAACTAAGACAAGAGAGCAGACCCTCAAAATGAGGGGAAGCAGATCTCGGATCGAATTGAGAAGTTACTTCTTCACCTAAACGGTTGTGAGTCTGTGGACTTCCATTTCTCATGAAGTTGTTGAGGCTTTCTCATTGAATTTTTTTTTTTGGAAACGTTGCCAGTTTATTTTTGAACAGTAAGTGAATTTAGGGATGCAGCGAGAGGGTGGGTGAGTATATCTGGGGCCACGAAATCATCAGTCATAATCTTACGATATCATATTGAATGGAGAAGGCCCCGATGGCCTTCTCCTACTCTTCGAGCCTGCTGCCTTAGTTAACTGTACGATGTTTGTGCTTTCACCTGAGGTTTTTTATTTAACCGCAATTTCCTCAATCACTTATGAGTTCCATACCAGAAACCGATTTTTGTTTTTGTCTGGAGCATATTTAGTGCCGGAGGCCACTCAATCCTCCGAGATGTAAAGCACCAAACATGAAGCACGTTCTGACTGAAGAACTATTCGTGATGCAAATACGTTATTGCTCATTGTGGATGATCCGCTGATTCTGGAAGCATCACAGAAAACTGGGTTGAAAAATACATCCACTGGAATGGTAACCACGGAAGTGGCAGCGATTATGTTTTTTTGTACGAAGACCACAGGAATTAAATTAAATCTAGGGGTTGTATTATTTAAATTACCAAATACTTTTTCACGCAAATAATATTGCATGCACAGAGCTTGATTTGTTATCTGAAGATTCTTGCTCGATTAATTGCTTTCCTTTTAATCGGAAACGAGAAGGTCAAGATAGGTGACAAAATTAGGAAATTCAGTTTTTAGAGACTGTTGTCAACCACCACCAGCATCACCGAATTACAGAACACAATCCACGAACTGAAATGACTCAAGAGCAGCAAAGGACGACATCCTGAACCTCATCGTCTAAATGGATACAGTGCAGTTTCTGGACTCAATGTTGAAAGTAAATTGTATTATTTTACATTAGCATTTCACCCTGTGTATTATTTCTTTTGCTTTTTTCAGTTGTTTTGCATTCATGCTCCTTCTTGGCATAGTAGCAGTTATGCAGCAGTTGTAAAACCTATCTGTGAAAGTCTTGTGCGGTTTTTTTTGTGAGCATTACAACTTTCTTTACATTTTGCATCATAGCATGTACACTCCTGCACTCGACACTTGCAAAACTGCACGTTTGTTGATGTCTTCACACTCTCCAGTTTGTGCTACCAGCTTCCTTTACTTGTGATGAATGTCCATCAATTTGTGCAGTTCAGTCATTTTATCTGATTTTGTTTTGCCTAACTCCAGAATTTATCAGCGGCATTCTGTATTTTTGAGCAGAACAGATTGAAGTAAGCCAATAGTCTCAGTCGAAGTGCATCTACTAAAGAAAGCCTTTGCTTTACTATACCTATTTTGGCAGTTTCGATTTGCCATGCATGTTGATCACTACCAAATCCACAAACATGCATTTAACATACACACTCAGCAGCACCAGTGCTTGCTACCTTCGAGATTTACTGAAGAACTTTGAGTTGCCTGATGCAGCAGAATGTCATGTGGTGAAGATATTAGATTAGATTGCTTACAATGTGGAAACAACCCTGCAGCCCAACAGGTCCAAGCCGACCCACCAAAGAGCAACCTACTCAGACCCATTCCCCTTCACCTAACCTACACATCTTTGAACTGTGGGAGGAAACTGGAGCACCCGGAGGAAACCCACATAGACACGGGGAGAAAGTGCAAACTCCACACAGACAGTTGCCTGAGGCGGGAATTGAATTTGGGTGTCTGGCGCTGTGAGGCAGCAGTGCTAACCGCTGGCCGACCGTGCCACCCACTAATTATGTAGGAACACTAACACCTGCAAGTTCAACATCAAAGCATTCACCAGCTCGACTGGAAAATAATACCTTTTCCATGAATGTCATTGTATGAAAATACTTGAGATCATATCTGAATATTACTCTGGATCAGTGGTAAGCACTGTTGCCTCACTTTTGCTCAGGGATCCCGGCTTATTTCCAGCCTTGGAGTACAGTCTCTGTGGAGTTTGCATATTCTCCTCATGCGTGGGTGCATTTCCTTACTGTACCACAGTTTCCTCTCACAGTCCAAAGATGTTTATATTAAGTGGTTTGACCATGTTGAATTGCCCGTATTGATCTTGGATGCGTAGGCTGGGTGAATTTGCCAATGGAAAATGTGGGGTTACAGGCTAGTGGGGTGAGGCTTGGTGGAGTGCTCTTTGCAGTGTTAGCTAGGCCGAATAGCCTCTTCCACACTGTTGGGATTCAATGATAATTCTCAGTACACCTGTACAAAACTGACGACATCAATTCAAGTAGACATCTCATCACCACCTATTACAAATAAGCTTTCACCGGTACATTGGCTCAGTTGGCGATACCCAAAACCATGTCACTTTTAGCAAATAAAACAGGCTGAGACTAAGACAGGCACGTTACCCATGAGCTTTCACGTTTAAAATCTGATGTTTTATCAACTGAACAATCAGGCGACCTCTTTTTACTCAGGTCATGAGCACGAATTGAAGCTGTAAAACTATGGAAATTGTAAAGGGAAGGTACATTCGAAAAGGGATGAGATGTCAACTTTCGAAAACATTGCTAAAGTGGGCTAAAGTATCCTGAAGAGGACAGTCATTTGGAAGATTGCAGATGTTTCGGGAAGGATACCAGAATTTAAAGCCAGATCAGGTAATAGCATGGACAGTGTTGCGACAATGATGGAAATTGAAAACATGCAAAAATGAAAGCAGAGCAGAAATCTGGATGATTTCTGGAGTTGAAAGGGGTTCCAGGATTAGAAGGTATGACGCCTTGAGAGATTTGAAACTGAGGATAAGGACTTAAAACTGACGAACTGCTTCATTAGAAGCCATAAAAACACCAGTAAAACGGTGCTGATTTGTGAACCCGTCATGTTTCAGGTGAAGTTGCGGCAGTCAAAGTTTGGATTCGTATTCACTGAATTCAATCACTCCACTTCAGGACTGATCATCTGTCAGAACCATAATGCATTAACTTTGACAATCGATACTATCCCAGAAAGCATTGGATTTCAGAGGGCCCATTTTCTGCCTGCACCACAATTTCTGAGGTATGGTATGATGGATGACGTAGTTTTGGATGCAAATCGGATATTGTTTGTACGAGGCAAACCATGGTTGTTAAATGCAGGGACGTTCTGTTAAACACGTTGATTAGGCCACAGCTACAGTCATGTGTGCAGTTCTCGAATCCACATTTTGAGAGGCGTGAGATTTTCCTGGAGAAAACGCAGAGGAGATTTCGTGGGGTGCTTTCTCAGTGGAGACTTTCAGGTGTGGACAGAATTTTAGAGACTGGGATGTTTTTCCTTGCAACAGAGGAGATTAGGGTCGGACTGGGGAGGAGGCATGATTGAGATCAATAACATTACAAGGGACATGGCGATGCTAGCGAGACAGAAATCTTTCCCCTTAATGAAGCCATATTTGACTGAGGGCATAGATTAAATGTCAGTGCCATGGGGTTTAAAGTAGATGTGATGAATTCTTCACCCAGCACACTAAATGTACACTTGAAATGCATTGCATGACGTGAGCTGTCAACTTTTTTTTTATAAATCTTAAGTTCCGTCAGAACTGTGCCTTAAAAAATGTTCTGTGACTTATATATTACTGAGTCGAAGTTTGAAACCACTTCTGTATGTAATCTTAAAAAGTTCACAACAATTTTGTTTTATTCTATACATCGCGTCAGTTGCATTCCACACAGCCACCACTCTCTGGTGAAGACGTTTCTCCTCATCTAAATGGCCTACCCCGCATTTTTAAGCTGTGTCCTTTGGTTCGGCACTCACCCATCAGCGGAAGCAAGTTTTCTGCCTCCAGAGTGTCCAATCCTTTCATAATCTTATATGTCTCAACCAGATCCCCTCTCAGTCTTCTAAACTCAAGGGTATATAAGCCCAGTCGCTCCAGTCTTTCAGTGTAAGGTAATCCCGCCATTCCAGGAATTGACCTTTTGAATCTACGCTGCACACCCTCAATAGCCAGAATGTCTTTCCTCAAATTTGGGGACCAGAACTGCACACAGTACTCCAAGTGTCGTCTCACCAGGGCCCTGTACAGCTGCAGAAGCACCTCTTTGCTTCTATACTCAATTCTTCTTGTTATGAAGGCCAGCATGCTATCAGCCTTCTTCACTACCTGCTGCACCTGCATGCTTGCCTTCATTGACTGGTGTACAAGAACACCCAGATCTCTCTATATTGCCCCTTTACCTAAACTGATTCCATTTAGATAGTAACCTGCCTTTCTGTTCTTGCCACCAAAGTGGATAACCATACATTCATCCACATTAAACTGCATTTGCCATTCATCTGACCACTCACCTAACTTGTCCAGGTCACCCTGTAATCTCCTAACATCCTCATCACATTTCACCCTGCCACCCAGCTTAGTATCATCAGCAAATGTGCTAATGTTATTACTAATACCATCCTCAACATCATGAATATATATTGTAAAAAGCTGCGGTCCCAGTACTGATCCCTGTGGTACCCCACTGGTCACTGCCTGCCATTCCGAAATTGAGCCGTTTATCACTAATTTTTGCTTCCTATCAGCCAACCAATTTTCAATCCAAGTTAGTAGTTTTCCCCCAATGCCATGCGCCCTAATTTTGCTCACTAACCTCCTATGTGGGACTTTATCAAAAGCTTTCTGAACGTCCAGGTACACTACATCTACTAGATTCCCTTGTCCATCTTCAGAGTTACATTCTCAAAGAATTCCAGAAGATTAGTCAAGCATGATTTCTCCTTCATAAATCCATGCTGACTCTGACCTATCGTGTTACTACCATCCAAATGTGTCGTAATTTCATCCTTTATAATAGACTCCCGCTTCTTTCCCACCACTGATGTCAGACTAACTGGTCTATAATTTCCTGCTTTCTCTCTCCCACCTTTCTTAAAAGTCGTATAACATTAACCACCCTCTAATCCGCAGGAACTGCTCCCGAATCTATCAAACTCTGGAAAATAATCACCAACACATGCACGATTTCTCGAGTCGCCTCCTTTAGTGCCCTGCGATGTAGACCATCAGGCCCCGGGGACGTATCAACCTTCAGACCAAACAGTCTCCCCAACACCAAATCCTGGCAAATATAAATTCCCTTCGGTTCATGTCCTTCAGCCACTGTTACCTCTAGGAGATTTCTTGTGTCTTCCCCAGTGAATACAGATCTGAAGTACCAATTCAATTCTTCTGCCATTTCTTTGTTCCCCGTATATATTCCCCTGTTACTGTCTTCAAGGGCCCAATTTTAGTCTTAACCATATTTTTTGCCTTTCACATACCTAAAAAAGCTTTTACTATCCTCCTTTATATTATTGGCCAGTTTACCTTGGTACCTCACTTTTTCTCTGCGTATTTCCTTCTTAGTAATCCTCTGTTGTTCTTTAAAAGCTTCCCAGTCCTCCTTTTTCCCACTTTGCTATATTATACTTTTTCTCTTTTAACTTTATATATTTCTTAACTTCCCTCGTCAGCCACGGCCACCCATGCCTCTTCCTGGGATCTTTCTTCCTTTTTGGAATGACCCAATCCTGCAACCTCTGCATTATACACAGAAATATCCGCCATTGTTCCGACACTGTCATCCCTGCTAAGGTATTGCACCATTGAACTTTGGCCAGCTCCTCCCTCATAGCTCCATAGTTCCCTTTATTCAACGAAAAAATTGTCACTTCCGATTTTAACATCTCCCTCTCAAATTGCTGAATTCTATGATTCTGCACCACTTGCTTCCTGACAAAGGAGCAGCGCTGAGAAAGATTGGACTTCCAAATAAACCTGTTGGACTTTAACCTGGTGTTGTGTGACTTTTAACTTTTTTCCACACGAATCCAACACAGGCACCTTCATACAATTCGTTTTCTTCAGGTCAGGAAATTCGTTGTCCATAGCTAAGTCTGTGTTCTGCACAATTAAAGACACACACTCTTGTGATCAATTCCAAGCTTTTTTTTTCTGATGGTAGATCGCATTCTATCGAATCTCTTCCAAAACTGCTCGCTGATTGTATACACATTCATGAGATAGATAGAAGCATATATCCACCACACCCCCCCCCCCCCTTACAAAAAGAAACCCGTTTTTGGAGTGTGAGATGTGTAGTCTTCGTATTGTTATTGGAATGCAAGGTTGTTATTTTGTCTGTGTAAAATAAAAGATGAAGGGATACTTGAAGGTTATTAGCTAGAAGAGATACTTGTTAGGAAGGAAGATGTGTTGGGCGTTTTGAACACCTTGAAGATAGACAATTCCCCCTGGGAAGCAAGAGAAGAAATTGCAGAGCCGTTGGCAATGATCTTTTCGGCTTCACTGTCAATGGGAGTGGTAGCAGGGGACTGGAGAGTGGCGAATGTTGTGCCCCTGTTCAAAAAAGGGAATCAGGACAACCCCGGGAAAAACAGGCCAGTTAGTCTTACTTCGGTGGTAGGTAAAGTAATGGAAAGCGTAGTGAGGAATAGGATTTATGAGTATCTGGAAAGTCACTGCTTGGTTAGGGACAGTCAGCACGGATTGTTGAGGGGTACGTCTTGCCTTACAAGTCTTATTGAATTCTTTGCGGAGGTGACCAAGCATGTGGATGAGGGTGGAACAGTGGAAGTTTGTGTACAAGTTTTTAGCAAGGCATTTGATAATGTTCCCCATGGTAGGCTTATGCAGAAAGTCAGGAGGCATGGGATAGAGGGAAATTTGGCCAGTTGGATAGAGAACTGGCTAACTGGTCGAAGTCAGAGAGTGGTGGTAGATGGTAAATATTCAGCCTGGAGCCCATTTACAAGTGGAGTTCCACAGGGATCAGTTCTGGGTCCTCTGCTGTTTGTAATTTTTATTAATGACTTGGAAGAGGGAGTCGACGGGTGGGTCAGTAAATTTGCAGACGATACGAAGATTGGTGGAGTTGTGGATATTGAGGAGGGCTGTTGTCGCTGCAAAGAGACTTAGATATGATGCGGAGCTGGGCTGAGGAGTGGCAGATGGAGTTCAACGCTGTCAAGTGTGAGGTTGTCCACTTTGGAAGGACAAATAAGAATGTAGAATACAAGGTTAACAGTAGGGTTCTTAGTAAGTGGAGGAGCAGAGGGATCTTGGGGTCTATTTTCATAGCTCTTTGAAAGTTGCCACTCAGGTGGATAGAGCTTGTAAGAAGACCAGTGGTGTATTAGCATTCATTAGCAGAGGGATTAAATTCAAGAGTCGTGAGGTGATGTTGCAGCTGTACAGGACCTTGGTAAGGCCACATTTGGAGTACTGTGCGCAGTTCTGTTCGCCTACTTTATGAAAGATGTGGAAGCTTTGGAGAGGGTGCAGTGAAGAATTACCAGGATGTTGCCGGAATGGGGAATAGGTTGTACGAGGATAGGTTGAGAGTGCTGGGCCTTTTCTCATTGAATGGCGAAGGATGAGGGGTGACTTGATAGAGGCTTATGAGATGATCAGGGGAATACATGGAGTAGACAGTCAGAAGCATTTTCCCCGGGTACAACAGAGTGTTACAAGGGGACATAAATTTAAGGTGCAGGGTGGAAGGTATGGGGGAATGCCAAGGGTAGGTTCTTTACCCAGATAGTGGTGGGGGCATGGAATGCGCTGCCTGTGGGAGTGGCAGAGTCAGAAACATTGGCGACCTTTAAGCGGCAATTGGATAGGTACTTGCATGGGTGCTTAAGCTAGGGCAGATGTTCGGCACAACATCGTGGGCCGAAGGGCCTGTTCTGTGCTGCATTTTCCTATGTTCTATGTTCTATGATTGTTTGATTATCATGAATCAAAGATTTAAACTATTAAAGATAACTCGTGCTTAATCAATTGGAAATTTGCTGAATATTCAAACGCTAATTTACCTTTTTCATCTATCTTGTGCTTCATGTCAACAATAGAATGTATAATTTGCTCAGAATCGTATAATCCTTGATTATTCGTAAAAGTTGCTCGGGAGACAGCTCCAAATCCTGCTCGAATCCGTATTAGTCACCTGCAAATTGTATCTGCTTTAATGGAAGTGCCGCACAAGTCTGTACGTCAAACCTAATCGACATGATAACACTTTCGAAGCGGCAGATTCCACAATAACCTTAGTTCTGGTTTGGACCAGACCCCCTCAAGCATTCCAAGAATGTCGTCAGTGCTTAACTTTCCCAACTGATTTAGGCAGTTTCAAGGTGGATATTGCAGGAGTCAATCACCTGGTCAAACCACTCAGTTTTAAACAAAACAGTTTTTATTTACAAACTGCCGAATGAAACACAAGCAAAAGAAAGAGAACTTATAATGAAAAAAAATAAAACTTCCCGACATGAATACTGCTGCAAATTAACAAACATCTATTTCAATTTCCTGAGAAATCCTATAAAACATGCCTTGGCAAGAAGAAAACAAATAAATCATGCCCAGATTTTTGTCGCAGTGAGGAATTGCATAGAGGATCTATCAGGGATCATTGCCTGAAACATGTAAGCTGCTTTTTCCCCCAGCAGCTTCTCGGGGTCTCCTACTAAAATTGAACCATACTGGAAAAATCCCAGAACTGGGGGAACTGGGCACTACACTTTCATTGTACAAGTGTTTACAAAACCCTAAATGTCTATTCCCTGATTGTTGCCTTAGATAGTATCTGTTAGCCATATCAAACTGGCCAAAACCTCTTCAAACCAGATCCTCTACATTTTGCATTCCCTATTTAAAAAAGGGACAACATTACATTGATAAAAAACCAACATCGTCCCACCTCGCACCAATAAAACAATTTTAATAACCCCTTCCGGGGTACTGGCATTGGCGGCTCAATGTCAAATGGAACTGAATCAGAATTCACTCATTTAGAAGATTCCGAAGTGAACATCAGATGGGCCTTCCTGAAAGTCACTTAATTCACAAGGAAAACTAAGTGACTTTCTTCCGTGCCCTGTGCTCTTTATTTCGGCTGGCTGGATGTTTAATTTGTAAACAGTTTGATGTCAATTGCACGAGTGCAGTTCCTATTATTATCTCAGTTTACAGTAAAAGACTCTGCTAGTTAACATCTATCTTCGTTGGAGGCATGGTGCCCCTCTAGTGAAATGACGAACTGTCATTTCCCCTGAATGAGAAAGCAGCTCTATATTCTGGTAAAACTAATTCCACGGAACAGTGACTGAGAAAGAATTCCAATGAAGCTTGATATTGGAAAGGAAACTCTCTTTCTCGAGATATTGGCAGAACGTTTGATTTCATGCAACATATTTTGCTTCGATTCATGAAGATACAACCACGTATTTTAATGTTTTCAGAATCCAATTTTGATCAACGTCTCTTGACAATCTTTCCTGTGTGTTGTCCATTTAGGCATCAACTCCTTAGAAAAGGAAATTTTAACAAATTACAGTGATCACATTAGACTGGTACTGGAAAAGCACAACAGGTCAGACTGCATCATGAGGAGCAAGAGAATCGAAGTTTTGGGCAAAAGCCCTTCATCATGAATCGTGAAACGTTGATGTTTCTGCCACTCGGATGATGCCTGACCTGCTGTGCTTTTCCAGCACCACTCTAATCTAGGCACTGATTTTCAACATTTGCAGATCTCATTTTTGACAAATTAAGTGAGCATCAACTGCACATTTACCAAATTCTACCGCCAAGAATTGAGGAATTTGTGGAAATTGTCCGTCAGGAATGCTGCGTGAAAATATGTTCATTTGCATGGACCATCAAGTAGAGTGATTTTTTTTAAGTTGCTCGGGTTGGAATTCCTTTAACATAGCTCAAAAGTGCAATTATTATTCTGCCAAGAGACAAAATGAAAGTGTATCTCACCTAAAATCTGATCAGAATCGTGGAAAAGGATGCAGAATTGGAAACTTACATAACTGATGTAGGATCCTGTGAAAAACAAATTAATAGTACTGATCAATGAAGCATTGTGCTCACTAATTTACATCGGAAAAGCGCAAATAATAAATAACTTTAACATAAGATTGCCTGTAGAGTATCCGGAAACTTATACAGAAAGGCCACAGAGCTGAGGCTTCCAAACAACTTTTCACCATTGCCATGGAGCGTGGTGCTCAGACTGGAAAATGTCTGTGAACGTGTCTTTGAACGTCATACTCAAACTTAAGACTATAGTGAATGTAACGTTCAGAGAAAGGTCACGTCCAAAATGTGTTTTTATGTACTGCTCAAAGGAATGGAACGTTTCGCTTCTCCCAGATTTTTATTAAATAGAAATAATGTGAGGTATGAACTTATCAAGGGAGACAATGATCCAAAGTTATGCAGGAACCCCAAGGTCAGCATTGCATTCCTGAACACTCTTGGAAAACCTATGCAAAAGCAAGAGAGAAGGAAGAATGGAAGAATGTTCAGAAGAGCTTCTACGTGTCTCGAAATGTCGTCAAAACACATAATCATTCCATCATGAGCAAAGCTGCTTATTGATTTTATTTTTGATCAACTAACAATCAACTGATCCCTTTGCATTATACTGTGCATCAGGAACTAATTATGTCAAATAAGAAGGGAAATGCTGTAGATGCTGAAAGATAAAAGCACAGAAAATGCGCAGAACAAAAAGCAAATTTAATCATTTGACAACTTTGTGTGATGTAACCTATGTTTGAAATCATTTGTTTCATTCTTGTACTTTTCGAATACCGTGAATGAAGTAGTAAGAACAGGAAACCAAAACTGACGATTGAACTAATTGGATTGGGCTATTGAAATGGCAATTCCAGAAATAGTCTCAAACTCCACAAAACATCAATATGAATCTAAAACCTGGAACTCTTTCATGATTAAACCTCTAAAAAATACACAATAGAAATAAGTATAGTAGCAGTAGTACGTTTATTAACTAATTGTTACAACGGCGGGTATTTGGTTGTTAATCAAAAATAAATTCCAGAAAATCAGCCTAAACATGCATTCAGCAAGCAGCTGTCGCATAGTTGATGTGAGACAACTCGCCGAGAATAAGAAAGAATCTAAAACAGAGCTTGGTCTTTCCACAATGCTTTCTGAGCTGAAGAAACGAGATCAAGTATTATTCTCTATTTTACTACAAAAATGAGTCAAGAGTCGTTGCCAATCTCTGCGAACAGAGACTTGTGCAGCATGAATTCCAGACCATGGGGCAGGCACAATGAGTACTAGGAGAAGAAGCTCGTTCTGGATAAACTGGACAGAATCTGTATTTATAAGCTGAGAAGAGTTTGTCAACAGTAGCTTCTGTGACACCACAAGATTAAATGGAGTGGCGGGCATTGGGGAAACTACAGTAGTACATAAGATCGTCCACGATTGGGCAGCTGGTAATATATACTCCCACTTCAGCTTTGTCTTCCATTTTAATTTCAGACACTTGAATATTGCCAGTGGCAGAATGACCATGAAGGCATTGCTTTTGGATACTTATTCGCATCTTTGAAGGAATGATTAAGCATCTGTGGGAATATCCAGTGAACCTACCATTCTTCTTCTATGGTTTGGAGGAGTTCAATTTCAACATTGATTTCAGAAATTGGCAGGAAAGGAGAAAAGTGAAACAGCACTTCTTCAGTCCACAAGCTTGTTGCGAAATTCTCGACCTTGTTCAATGCTCAAGGCTTGTGTACGGATTTGTCATTCGGTTGCCAGTTGCCAAAGTTGTGGATATATTCGCCGAGCTGGGAACTTTATTTGCAGACCTTTCGTACCCCTCTCAAGATGACATCTTCAGTTCTTCGGAGTCTCCTGTGAAGCACTGCATGCCGTGTTTTCTGGAATTTACTTGGTTTGTTCCTGCTTCTTCCAGTTGACAGTTCTGGCTATTTGTTGTAGTGGATAGAATAGTGCGTCTAGTGTTTCTGGAAAGTCTCTGCCTGTCCTCTATTAAGCTTGTCCTATGTTAGTTGTGCTGTCTTTGTCAAATTTGTGGTCGTTGATATCTGTGCGTATGGCTCCCAGAGACAGCTGGTCGTGGCGTTTCGTGGCTCGTTGGTGTTCCTAGATGTGCACAGGTCATTGACTGCCAATTTCTCCCATTTGTTTTTCGTGCAAACTTTGCATGGAATCTTGTAAATTGCATCAGCCTTGCACATGATGAATATATAGTCTTTTATTCTGCTGATTTGTTTTATACTCAAACTACGAGACCTATGCTTGATGGCATAATTCACATCCAACCATTCACATTCAACCATGACCAAATCGATGGGACACCTATGATCTGACCCATCTCCACGCTCATAACAGAAGTAGTGACTTGAATAAATAGCTCTCATACACATCCGACCAAAATACTGGATCTGATATGTTGAAGTCATTTTTGTACTAATTAAGAGAAAAGAGATGGAGAACATACATCTGATTATCGACATCGTGCTCGCAAGGATCAAATTTAGGAGAATGGAGGAAACAAATAGCCAAATCCCATTCCTGGTTGTGATCGTAGAAACATCACAGATTGATGAATGCACAACAACAGTGTAAAGAAAAAGAAATGCGCACAGACCAGATCCTGAACTATAACAGCAACCACTTGAACACACACAAAAGAAGATCAGATGACTTACAGTGTGGAAACAGGCCCTTCGGCCCAACAAGTCCACACCCACCCACCACAGCACACCCAACCAAACCCATCCCCCTACACCTAGCACTACTGGAAACTTAGCGTGGTCAATTCACCTAATCTGCACATTTTTGGACTGTGGGAGGAAATTGGACCACACCCACGGAGACACGGGGATAATGTGCAAACTCCACGCAGTCATTGGCCTAAGGGGAGAATTGAACCTGGGTCTCTGGCGCAGTGAGGTAGCAGTGCAAACCACTGTGCCACAGTGCCACCCACCACGCAGCTTCATGTGAACCCTCTTCAAAAGGACAGCAGCACAATTCTGCACTCCAGACCTGTGAAGAGAATACAAAGAACATCTCAACAAAATGCTCATCAAGAATGGATATCCTGGCAATTTCATCCGTACATGTCGAGCAGACAACCAACACAACAAGGACATACTATGACCCAACACATTAGCCACGCTCCCTTAAATTCAAAAACGGCTCGGAGCTAACAACTAGACTCCTCCGAACATTCACATTCATGACAGCTCATAAACCGCGGCCATGCTCAGATAAAAACTTATCAGAACAAACGACCCCATACACAACATGTGTAAGACTAATGTAATTTGCAAGATTCCATGCAAAGACTTCATGAAACACCATACAGGACAAAGAGGCAGGCAACTTGCCATCTGCATCCATGAGAGCAAATAGCCACTAAACGCCTCGACCAGCAGTCTCTAGTAGTTAAACACACAGATAAGAAGACCAAACATTCGACCGGTAAAACACAAAAATCGCAGGTCAGGGGAAACAGAGGATAACCATATAATTTCTAGAAGTATAACTTTCATCCACGGACTTCATCAACAAAAACACAACGACCTATATCCAATGTATTGGCTACTGCAATGAGAACAAGAATCAGCAAAGGGAAGCAGCAAGAATGGAACCTAATAAATACCAGAAGGAACATCACAGCTGCGCTTCACATGAGTCTCCAATGCACTGAAGGTGTCACCAAAACAGGGGAGAAAGCGTCTGCAATTCACTTACTTGCTCGATGAACATGCCTACAAGTACAACCTGTTTGATTATCCATGCAAGGGAACCTTTTTATGAACAGATCCCTGTTTGTCACAAGTCATCCACATGCACTTATTTCTTTGGAAACTGTTGACATTAACCTACGGGCTGAAGTTTTGGAATTCTTCGCTGCGGAGAGAAAGGGTTTTTTCAGGACATTTTATACAAGTGTACCACTTGCTGAAGATGGGTTCCAAGAGATCAAGCCAAACGATATCCTTTACATTGTTTGCTAGATTCAGGCCTCCTGTTGGATCCGTTGCTCTTCATAGGTCCCTTACTTTCCAAACCCTGAATTCAACAATCAACTCCAGACAATCGTAACCCAGCTCTTCAAGAATTACATTTACAATATTTTCGACAACCACGTCCAGGAAGTGAACAAAGTCCGTGATGTGTTATTAAGACGAGCTATATGACTCTTGAGGGCGTTTCAAGGAATGTAATCATTCTCAATTAGGAGTATTTCTATCAATGCAAACTCGATTATTCGATGTTCATCTCTAGTTTCATGGTGGAAATGCTGGAAAAAGACTGCTTCACAACAAATGCCATATACACTTGCATGCAGTTTGCTATGCAAGTTTACCTAGCTGAACTCTCACCCTACCTGGAAAAATCTCCTCAAAATGTGCATGAGCTGCAAAAGAAGGCCGGGTGCCAGGATGATGGGCAGCTTGACTTTTTTTTTCCATTTCTCATCGGCCTCTACAGGGCTTTTAAGAGGAGTTACACGGAGGTAGCCACACCTCAAGTACAAGAAGAAGGTAGATGGGTTACTGTGAGGGAATGATAAGGGAACCAACAGACAGTGCAGGTATCCCCTGCGGCCGTTCGCTCAATAACACGTGTACCATTTTGGATAGTGTTGGGCGTGACGATTCGTACCACAGTTAGCAGTCTCCTGTTTGGCATCCTGTCAAAACTCATCCGGAAATCCAAAAGGGTCACATTCACAAACTGTCCTTTGCCTCAAAGAATGCTAACAGTGTTCTCAGGAATGAATAATTTGTTTTTGATGAAATTGTGCTGATTTGGCTCTATTTCATCAAACGCTGGGCCCTCTGCTGAGATGTTTGTATCACTCATAGTGATGTGCCACAATAGTGGAATTTGGCGACTATGGTGCCACTATTAAAGAAAGATGGCAAGGTAAAACGAGGGAACCATGGATTGGTGAACCTGATATCTGTGATGTGCAAAGTGATGAAGCGGCTGATGAAGGACTGTATTTACATACATTTGGAAAGTCAAGGTGTGATTAGTGATAGTCAACTTAGTTTTTGGGCATAAAATCATGTCTCGTGAACTTGATTGAGATTTTTGGGAGAAGTAATGAAGACGATTAGTGAGGGCAGAGCAGGGAACATGATCTATAAGGACTTCAGAAAGCTTTCGACATGGCTATTTCTAGTAATAATGATGAGAAAGCGCAGACCAGATGGAATATAGGGATAATTAACCATTTGGGTACAGATCTGGCTGGAAGGTTGAGAATGAAGGGTTGTGTTGGAAGATTGCTCTTCCGAGAGGAGGCCTGGGGCCAGTGGTGTGCCGAAAGATTCGATGTTGGATCCAATGCTTTTTGTTATGCGCACAAAGATTTGCATGTGAATATAGGACGTATAGTTAGTAAATTTACAGATGAGATCAATGGAGTTGACGGCGAAAATGTTTACCTCAGAGTATAACAGAATCTTGATCAGGCGAATCAATTTGCAGAGTATTGGCAGATGGTGTGTAATCTAGATAAATGTGAGGTGATGCATTTTGGAAAGGCAAACCAGGGCAGGCTTCGACACTTAATAGGAAGGTGCTGGGGAGTTTTGCTGAACACAGAGACCTTGAGGTCCAGATTCATAGTTCCTTGAATGTGGAGTCACAGGTAGTAAGGATAGAGAAGAGAATATTGAGTATGCTTTCATTTACTGGTTAGATCATTGAATTTCGGCGTTAGGAGGTCATATTGCAGCTGTACATAAGATTGGTGAGGCCACTTTTGGAACATGGTGTGCAATCTTGTACTCCCTCCTGGAGGAAAGATATTGCGAAATGTGAAAGGGTTCAGAAATTGTTTACAAGAATATCGCCAGAGATGGAGACTTTGAGTTACTGGGAGAGGCTGAATATGCCGGGGCTGTATTCCCTGGAGCAGTGAAGACTGCTGGGTCAGCCTTTAAAGTCGTGAGGGGCATGAATATTTTAAATAGAAAAGTTCGTTTTTAGTTTCCCTTGGGGAATTGTTGAGTCCAGAACTCGAGGGCATATGTTTAGTGTGAGAGGGGAAAGATTTAAAAAGGGCAAGCTTTCATGCAGGGGTGGTGAGTGTATGGAATGAGCTGCGAGGGGAGACGGTAGAGACTGGTACAATTACAACGTGTAAGTGTCCTCTGGATGGGGATATTAATAGGAAGAGTTCAGAAGGATATGGGACAAGTGCTGGAAAATGGAATGAGTTAAATTTAGATAGCTTGTCAGTATGGATGAATTGTACCGACAGGTCTGTTTCCATGCTGCACATCTCTATGATTCTCTGACTGCCAAATCCTCTGCAAATTCGCCCTGAATAATGAACTGTACGATCTTACAAATGGCCAAGGTCAGGTTAACTGACTGAAAATTTATTATCGTCTGCCCCCTCCGTCGGTAAGCAGGGATGTTACATTTGCCATTTGCCAGAGATCTGGGACCCTCCCTGACTGCAGTGGTTCCTGAACAATCACCACCTATTCCTCAATTTCCACTGCTATCTCGTTCAGATATCTCCTCACAGCTTTTCTTCGTAATGGATATTGCATTCACCTCTGTCTTGAATTTCTGGTACGCCGCTCATGTCTTCTGTTCTGATTACTGATGCAAAATAACTAATTAATGCTCTACTATTAATTTATTTCCATTACCACTTCTCCAGTTTCATTGTGCAATAGCCTGAATGATCAATAATGCCTCTTTTTAACAAACCTTTTAAAGATCTCAATAAGTTGTTGCGATCTTCTTTTATTTCGTTAGCTGGCTTACTTTCATATTTCATCTCCTCTGCCCAACCTCCAGCCCTTTTTTTTGTTCTCTTCTGAAAAGAAAAATCGATATCAACGTGTGGGAGATGATCATTCTAAGAAAAGCAGGTTTGAAGTGACACAGTTGTTTGAGAACACCCGTGACAAGAAAATGTATGGGAAAAGGAGAGGAGAAAGGACTGTCACCATCTCCCATCTACTGAAGACGTCTTTAGAGATGCAATGCTCGGGCCGTGCGAACCTCCACAGAATCCGTGATCAGTAATGTGTACACTGCTCGGTGGGCAGCCACACATTTTTAATGAGGATTGATAACCACTTTTCCATAAGAGTCATGTGAATGGAGCAGAAATCCTTATTCTTAATCAAGCTCTTGTAAACATCATTAAGACCCTACATGGAAGTTCGTAGGCAATAACATGAATTAATAACTCCAGAATTTGCAGGTTTTTCAGGAGTAGCCACGACAATAATTATATGGTAATTATATGATAGTCGTGACCATCTGTTCCACTGTTGCCCATTCCTGAAATGTTGTGCCCAACTCTAGTAACTCCAGATCCACAAAAATATCATTGACATCAAATTGTTCGTTGCTGATAACAAACAATGATGAATAAACATGCGCTTTTGTCAGTGATGACAAAAGGAAAGTATCACGAAATATTAAAAAAAGCTAGCCATGATTTGTTTACTTTAATCCATATGGTTGCCCTGATGCATCAGCTCGGCCAGACTGGATACACTCAAGGTTAATACAGGAAGCCAGGAAAGAGATTGCTGCCCTTTCGGTGATGATATTTGCTTTTTCAATGTCCACTGGAGTACTGCTAGATGATTGGAATGTGGTACATGTTATTCCCTTGTTCAGGAAAGGGAATAGAAATACGCCTGTGAATAACAGACCAGTCAGTCTTACGTTGATTATGGCAAAGTTATTGGACAGAATTCACAGAAACAGTTTTATGATTATTTGGAACAGCATAACTGAAGAGAGATAGTCAGCATTACATTGTGAGGAGCATGTCATGCCTCACAAATCTTATTGACTTATTTGAAGATGTGACACATTAAATTGATGTAGGCAGAACGGAAGGTGTGGAGTACATGGATTTAGCAAGGCGTTTGATCCGGTTATCCAATGTAGGCTCATTCTGAACGTAAGAGGCATTGGATACAGGGAAATCTGGTCATGTGGTCACAGAATTGGCTGGTCCACAGAAGGAAGACTTTGTTAGAATGTGGAAATGATTCAAGCTGGTGGTTAGGACAAAGTAGAGCCCTGGAGGGAGCAGCTCTTGGACCTTTGCTCTATGTGATGATTATAAATGACTTGGATGTGGAAGTGGAAGGTTGGGTTAGTTTGTTGATGACATGAAGGTTTGTGGAGTTGTGGATACTGCGGACAGCTGTTGTAGATTGCAACAGGACATTGACAGGATGCAGAAATGGGCTGAGAAATGGCAGCTGGAGGTCAACTAAGAAAAGTGTGAAGTGTTTCATTTGGAAGGTGGAATTTAAATTCAGATTAAAGGGTTTAAAACAGGTCTGTTGGTGTTTGTTGAGGAACAAAGTGATCTTTGCATAAATGTCCTTGGATTCCTCAATGTATCCACCAAATTTGATCAGCTTGTCAAGAAGGCGTATGATGTGTTGTCTATCATCAGCAGGGGAATTGAGTTTCAGACGTGCAAGGTTATGCCAGAGACATTTCTCTTATGGTTCAAAATGGCTATCACAAGGGGTTAAATTCTACGGTGATTGTTGGACGATTTAGGGGAGATATCAGCGGTAGGTTCTTTACACAGAGAGGGCGAGTGGGTGAAATGTACTGCCAGCACTGGCAGTGCAAACAGATGCATTTGTGACATGTAAGAGACTTGTCAAGTGGATGACAGTCAAATGTAGCGTATGTAGGATTAGTTTGATCGTACAGTAGGAAAAGATGGCGACTCAGCAACGAGGGAAGAATGGCCTGTACTGTGCTGTACAGTTCTATGCTCTGTGTTCAATGTTCTAAATCCACCATACCTCTGAAGGGTGGAAATAACGTTTGCCAATTTTCAACTGAATTTTCTTATTTTTGTCTAAAATTACTCACTTAGGTAGCAGAAAGGCTTTTTTTAAAAAAAGAAGTCTGGATTTACTCTCACAACCTCACTTGTGTTCTGTGTAAATGCCCAGATCTTGTGGATCCGCATTATCTGCCCTTACGACTCTGGGAATAGATAATCAAATCCCCTGTTTTACATCATTTAAATTGTCCAATAATTGGTCTTTTGTTCTTGCTGTCGCAAATTTGTTCCTCCAGCCAAAAAGTATCTTAACTCCTTTTTGAATTGCTTTATGTTGCAAGTTTCCTTTTAAGTAATTAATGCCAATCAATACTCTGACATCTTTCCCGTACAATATTACTGAGTATTTATTATGTTTATTTAACAATTGTATTCTACTGCCAATTTACGTTAACTTTCCCTGCTCTTTAATAAGGTTGTAATTTTCTTTTTTTTTATTCTGGGCTACGCTTGTGTTGATCTTTTAGCTAGCTGTTGTGTACCAATATAATGGTTATACCAGCGCTAAAATTTGTTTTTTTTTTCAACGGTTAGACGTTCTCAACAGAACTGAAGTAGAGCAGTGAGAAAACAATTGAAATAAGTTAAGCATTTCTGACTGTGAAAGAAGGCATCACAGAATTAAATCAAATCCAATTCCACACGGCTTACTGGAAAAAATAGCAAGTGGACATTCTTTGTTGATTTTTGTCAATGTTTCATTTCAATGACTGTGATATGAATATAAAAGATTTATCAGAAGTAATCTCTGCATGGAGTTTGAAAAACGTGATTAATACTTTGCGCAACATTTGGATTCGAGCATGTCGCAAGAATAATCTGCTCCTTCATTGTTGTGGCTTTTGATTTCTGCTTTAGTTTGTTTTGAAAGGAAGCATGTTTGGATCTGTGGAACATGTGATAGAATAGTTACGCACTTTGCACAAGGACTAAAATAGTTTAAAGTATCAGACGGAATGAATATGTGTGACATTTAAATTATAAGTTTGAAATTCTCAATCATTGTTGAAAGCAAGTTCGCAACAAACATATTTTCGTATTTGTTTTGCCAACACAGGTCTGAAGATACGTCTAAGCAAAACATAGATGTATTGTATCATCGGCCAATTGATCTGTATCTTGAGGCTTTGTTTGAATATTGCAATTGCATGACTTTGTCTCCAATTCATACAGATTATAAGGAAGCCTGCCAGTAGTTTCAGAACAGAGTAAGTTGAACGCAATTGTGAGATTGGAAGCGTAGTACCACTGAGGAAGAGGGAATTGGTGACGCTGCTTCATAAGGCCATCTATCAGATGGATTGTGGGATATCAGCGAGGAAATACAACTTCAGTATCGGCTCTCATGAAGTCAAGGTATTGTCAATCTCGATTACCATTTAGATTTTACGATGTGGAAGACATAACTTCTGAAGCACTGATGGATTCCTGATACCGTTGAGTTTCGCTTGATCTGGTTTACACTTCGGGGAGAAAAAAAATATTCTCGTAAAATTGATGGCATGCATCGGTTAAAAAGAATTATTAATATTTAAGCTTGAGTATTACTGAATAAAACAAGATAAATTTTGACATTTGTCATCTTGCATTTATCATAAAACACGGCAATAAAAGTTGCCACTCAGGTGAATAGAGCTTGTAAGAAGGCCTATGGCGTATTAGCATTCATTAGCCGCGGGATTGAATTCAAGGGTCGTGAGGTGATGTTGCAGCTGTCTAGGACCTTGGTAAGGTCACATTTCGATTTCTGTTTGCAGATCTAGTCGCCTCACTTTAGGCAAGATGTGGAAGCTTTGGAGAGTTTGCAGAGAAGATTTACCAGGATGTTGCCTGGAATGGAGAATAGGTCGTACGAGGGTAGGTTGAGAGTGCTGGTCCTTTTCTTATTGGAATGCCAAATGATGAGGGTTGACTTGGTAGAGGTTTATAAGATGAACAGGGGAATAGATAGAGTAGACAGTCAGAGACTTTTTCCCCAGGTACAACAGAGTGTTACAAGGGGACATAAATTTAAGGTGAAGGATGGAAGGTATAGGGGGATGTCAGAGGTAGGTTCTTTACCCAGAGAGTACCCATGGAATGCGGTGCCTGTGGGAGTGGCAGAATCAGAATCATTGGTGACCTTTAAGCGGCAATTGGATAGGTATATGGATAGGTGCTTAAGCTAGGACAAATGTTCAACACAACACCATGGGCCGTAGGGCCTGTTCTGTGCTGTATTGTTCTATGTTCTATTGAAAATACACTCAGTCTGTTTGTTCAATACATTGCTCACACAACAGAACGAGAGAATCACAAACATCTGTTTTGAAGGTGGGATCAGGAGGTCTTATGTTTTTTTTATGTTGCTTTGCCTCGAAAGAGCCAACTCCTGTATTGTATGTACATAGATTCCATTCCATATAGGAGTACAACAACGCGAGAATAATAGACAGTTTTATATTTGCTTAGGATTTTTATTAGCTGCATTAGTATCTTCCGCTGATTGACAGCAAGCCACCTCCCCCTTTTCTCTGAATCGTGGATTTTTTTCCTATGTTTGAATCTACAGTGGCATTGACTAGCATCTTCTCCTGGTCCTGTAACTTCGATTCAACATCCAAATGCATGTTGGATTTTGTTTTCTGTTAAACGACTTCAGTTCCTTTACGTGCGATTTGTGCCAGATACCTTTGTGCTCATGCCGAAGGCAATCCATTACTGCTGTGTGTAACCTCAGCGATTCCGACGATTGCATATGAAGTAAAACTAATATTATTAAAGAAGTTGTAAACTAGTTCAGAAACAATTACTGTCATTGCAAATGTATTGATGAAATAGACCCCATGAAAGCCACTTGCAAATAAAGCCAGAAAAAGAAAAAAAAACAGAAAATATATAAACAGGAGATTAGAATGCATATTTATTCACGGGATTCTAAATTTCGTTAGTTCAGGGTACTGTTTGGCGACACAACCAGTGCACTGCGGGGAACAGTTTCTTTGGCCAAGAGAAATTGCCTTACTTTTTCTTCTTTTTTTAAAAGAGAAGAAGTAAAACCACTGGCAAGATAAGGTATAAGTAGGTCAGATCGTTTGGCGCTGTTTTAAAACCAATCTGCACCAGGACACCCTCGAAGGATATGGTGTTTCAAAGGTTGAACAATACATGTAGCAAATTGATTCACATGAATACTCCAGATGCAGTTATGATCAACGTTAACAGCTTGATGTCCTTAAGTGAAGATGGCTTTCTCCCAATAATGCAAATACATAAAGTGTGATTTGAATTTCAGTCAGAAGCGAAGATTTATAGAATAGGCATCTGAAAGACTAGGATATTGCCTCAACAGCATGCCCCTTCGTTTCACGACAGGCAAGAAACTGGCGATGTGAAATGAGGAAAACGTTGCAAATCTCAAAACATCGTGCCTAGACTTAAATAGTAATCCTTGATTGAATTAACTTTTCCTAATGTCCTAGACTGTACTAAGGCTTGCGTCCACAGCCAGCCTCTATAGGAAATTAGCAAATCATCACCACTTGCAGAAACAAAAACATCAAATTTCCTTACATTCAACGAGCAGCAGGTTTTTAAAAAAACTAATTTATGCTACTTAACGGTGGCCCTTTTTGCAAAGGTATTTAATGATGTCCAGGAATGTGTGATTATGTTGCTCTGCCTCGAAACAGCCAAGTTGTGAATCTAATGCATGTAGATTCCATGACATACAGGAGTACTGATTATCTCCTTGTTAATTAAGTGATGTAACGTAAGTGTCAGGAGGGGAGTGATCTCAGTTTGGCATTCATGCACGTCATCAGTTGTAACACTTTGAAGTTAGCATAAAACTAATTCTCAGTACAATTACGATACGGTGGTGAACCCCTCTGCTAATGAAACTAAATACCCAGAAAATCACACCTCGCCTTGTAATTTATTAAAGTATGAGTGAAAGGCAACTTCCAAATTCCAGTATTGGAAGTAAAAATAATATCAACTTATACCTTAGCTCTGAAAGTGAGAAGGAAAACAACAACTGGTCACAAATCTTAGTCCCCCTTTGTCTGAACTGCTTGTTATCAGCATCCAACCCGAAATAATACACTGCGTCAATAAAAAAGAAACATTAAAATTACATCAACTTAATTTCAAAATAACACAGTGAATGTCATCTCCAGTATCCTTCTTCTTTTGGTTGAAGATCTCCTTGTGTTGTCTTCTGTCTTTTACTGAAATAATGCTTTGTCTGAAAAACGTATGTTTCATAGAGTGTATTTCGATTGGCTGTCTCTCTCAATGGCTATTCCCCTCTGTCAAAAGTACATAATATCTGATCATTTTAATACATCAAAAATCGGATCGTCTCATTGGTTCGAGGTTTGCAAAGACAATAAAATCAAATTCGAACAGGTTTTAGTATCCTGGGGAATAATTTAAATTGATTGTTTAAATTTGCATTGTTGTCAAAACAGCAACCAATTTATGTATTTATTTAGCATTCAAGTTGCATATTTTCATTTTTGTGTAAACTCTGAGACTGCTAGCTTCACATATGACAGTTGTTTTTCAGGTCTCGGTGTAAAACCAAATTCACTCTGTTAAAGATACAGGACACGCCCTCAACTTGACAACATTCGGTTGTGCCCTACGTTGCATTCCTTTCAATTTGAACAGCAGGATGGCCATGTTCGGAGCGGGTAGTTCTACACTGAGTGGCAGGAAAACAGTACTTGCATTTCTGCTGTTATGTTAGCTATCCTTCACTAGAAATGTCCTTGTATATTTTCCAGCTCAATTTCGGAAGAAGTCATAGACTTTGATTAAAGTAAATCAATAAATAATGCTGACAACGCAACAGTGAAAAATAACTCAGAATATGATTATTATGAAAGCAGGTATACTCAAGAAATTGATATTATTTCAAAAGATTCAGCTATTTATCATTGTTGTCTACATATAATTATACATTATTGTCAAATCTATTTTATTGCCTTTAATGAAACAGAGGGTATCATGATAATTTGGTATTAGAAATGGATGGTTAGTTAATTTAACATTACTTCCCGATATACTGATGCAGAGGATGTGCTGTAGAATTGTTCCCAGTGGTCAGAAAAGAATGCTGGATGACACTCTGCCTTCTCAATTCGAAAGGCATACTTGTCTCGAAATATATATATGGTGAGTTTGGGGCATTGAGTTTCCTTTAAACAAACTGTTAAAGTTGATATTTCATAAAATCAAGCAATCAATAAATCTATCTATCTATCTATCTATCTATCTATCTATCTATCTATCTATCTATCTATCTATCTATCTATCTATCTATCTATCTATCTATCTATCTATCTATCCATCCATCTATCTATCTATCTATCTATCTATCTATCCATCCATCTATCTATCCATCTATCTATCTATCTATCTATCTATCTATCGATCTATCTATCTATCGATCGATCTATCTATCTACCTATCGATCTATTCACCTATCTGTCTGCCTGCCTGTCTGTCTGTCTGTCTGTCTGTCTGTCTGTCTATCTATCTATCTATCTATCTATCTATCTATCTATCTATCTATCTATCTATCCATCTATCTATCTATCTATCCATCTATCTATCTATCTATCTATCTATCTATCTATCTATCTATCTATCTATCTATCTATCTATCTATCTATCTATCTATCTATCTATCTATTTATCTATCTATCGATCTATCCACCTATCTGTCTGTCTTTCTGTCTGTCAATCTATCTATCTATCTATCTATCTATCTATCTATCTATCTATCTATCTATCTATCTATCTATCTATCTATCTATCTATCTATCTATCTATCTATCTATATATTTATATATATCTACTGATAATTTCAGTTCGAGGTGAAGGAGTATCCAATTCCGTCAAGCCTGCTCCTTTATTTAATAAAGTGACGGCGCATCTGATCATGGGCTCGACTCACATTTCTCCCAGCTCTCCTTATCTCTTCAAACCATTACCAATGAAAATTACTTCTATGTCATGTTTAAGATTTCTCAGGATTCCGGAACTTGCATAACATTGTGGTAATAATGTCCTCAAAAATCTTCGCGTTCATGTTTTAAATCTGCTATCCCTTTTTCTGTGACTTCTTGCTCATGATTGTTCCAAATGAGGACATATCTTTCTAGACTGACATTATATATCTCTTTTAGTATCTTATGCAATTCAATTAGATCTGACTTCATTCTTCTCCAATGCAGCGTGAGTATGCATAAAATGCACCATCTGCTTCTTAAGAAAAACACTGTATTCCCTGGAATGTATGCCGATAGACATTTGTCCAAGTTTGAGAATATATATATAGATATCATCATTTCTATTGGGACACTTTATCACTTGAGTTCAGAAAATTCTGGAAATACGTTCTTTTCTTCCATTTTGTCGATATCTCCTTTTGCCTCCATTATGTTACTTAATAAATTCATTCGACAATTATTTCCATTTAACAAAATCTAGGCAGTTCTGCCCGATAACATTGAAGGAGGCTAAGTGTTCTGTCTTTAAAAATAGTTTATAACATTTTCTTCATAATATGATTTCATTTAAATGGCCTTTGGCTTCTTCTTTCTTCCTTATTTTCCTTTCTGAAGGAAGGAACTTGCTCCACTATTTTCCAATCCGATGGTACGCATATGCGCATCATTTTCTTTAAAAAAGAGTTTTACAAGGGAATAGAAGTGAATTCAATGTTGAGACCACAATCAATGGGCACGTTCCTGGTGACGTCAGACAGCGTTCACCCTCAAAGGCAGGAAGCTTGCTCATGGTGATTACATGAACCTGACACTAAATATCTTATTCTCAGGAAATTCCTGTTTCCCTGCTGCCATCTCTAAATTACACAACTCACTGCAAAATGAAAATCAGCCACTGCCACAATATAGTGAATTCATCTACCTAGGCAGTTACATCTGAGCGCTCCATGTTTGGTTTCCCTAACTGAAACTTAATAATGAGATCGTTGTGATGTGTTTTAAGCTCTGTTTCGCAGACTTGCTACATGCCTGACTTACACTTACTATTTTACATCTGTTAATGAATTCCTGAAGACATCTGCTGCCCCCATCCCTCCTTCACCGTATATTTAAACATCAATGTTTTTCCTCATACCCACTCGCTCTGCAACATATTGCTTACATTTTCGCAGGTTTTATATGTCACACAAAAGCGCTAGTGGTAGGGAAATCAATAGTCAGAGGGATTGACAGGAAATTTTGTTGTCAGGAGCGGGACTCGCATAAGGTTTGTTTTCTCCCAGGTGCCAGGGTCTGGGGTGTCAGCAATCGGGTTTTCAGGATTCTGAACTGGGAGCATGAGCAGCCAGAAATCATGGTACATATTGGCATAAATAACATAGACAGGAAAGGGATTGAGGATCTGAAAGGTGACTACAGAGAGTTAGATTGGAAGCTGAAGAGCAGGACGAGTATAGTGGTGATCTCAGATTTGCTACCGGTGCCACGAGATAGTGAGGTGAGGAACAGTCAGCAAATGCGGCTTAACACATGGCTGCGAGGCTGGTGCAGGAGGAAGGGCTTCAGAAAGCGAGACCACCTTCTGGGGAATTTGGGACGAGGAGATGAAGAACGGACTGCACCTGAATTGGAGAGGCACAAATGTCCTGGGTGGGAGATTCGCTCGTGTGATTCGGGTTGGACACTGGGTGGTGTATGGGGAGGGGGTGTTGGTGGGAATCAGAGCCACAATTCTGATCGGCAGAAAGTTGCATATGGAGCAATGACAGGATGTACTGAATCTACCAGTCAGGTTCCTCACATGATGAAAGAAATGGGTCGGTTCAAGTGTGTCTGCTTTAAAGCAAGGAGAGTCAGAAATAAGAATGAAGAACTTATACCATGGATCAGTACTTGGTGCTACGATGTTGTGGCCATAAAGGAGGGGTGGGTTTCACAGGGGCAGGAATGGTTGCTTGAAGTTCCAGGATTTAAAGTATTTAAGAAGACCAGGGAGTGCAGCATTGCTAATCAGAGAGTGCATCACAGCTACAGAAACGAAGGTTGTTAAGGAAGTTTTGTCTATTGAGTCAGTACGGGTGGAAGTTAGGAACAGCAAGGAAACAGTCACCGCATTAAGGGGTTTCTACAGACCACCTAGTAGCAGGAGAGAGATTGAAGAACTCATAGGCGGGCAGCTTCTGGAAAAATGCAGATATAGCAGGGTTGTTGATATGGGTGATTTTAACTTTCCCAATGTCGACTGGAATCTCCGAAGTGCAGATGGTTTGAATGGATCCGTTTTTATCAGGTGTGTTCAGAAGGGTTTCCTTACTTAGTATGTAGACAGACCGACGAGGATGGAGGCCATTTTAGATTTGGTGCTCGGCAATGATCCAGGACAGGTGTCAGATCTCGCAGTGGGAGAACACTTCGGTGACTGTGATCACAGCTGCCTGACATCTACCTTAACCTTGGAGAGGGAAAGGAGCAGTCACCGAGGGAAGATATTTAATTGGGGAAAAGGAAATTATGACGCTATCAGACAGGAGTTGGGAAGTACAGACTGGGAGCAATTGTTCCACAGAAAGGTACCAATTAAAGAGCAGTTGTTGTGCGTGATGCATAAATTTATTCCTCTGAAACCGGTAAGAAGGGGTAAGATTAAGGAACGTTGGATGACGAGAATAGAGGAGATTCTCGTCAAAATGAAGAAGGCAGCTAACGTAAGGTGGATGAAGCAAGGAAATATCACAACTTTAGAGGATCTCAGACTTGCGAGAAATGAGCTCAGAAGTTGACTGAGGAGTTGTGCGAGATAGGTAGCTATCCAGCCCCATCTACGGCACTTTTCATTTCCCTTCCCAGGAACAAAGACACGGAGGAGTCAGTCCAAAACTTTTCATTCAACTTTGCAAAGTCGGGTGCTGTTCCCAAAGGTACACACACACAAGCATAGTAATCTCCACACATTATATACATGTATATGTGGGCTGGGTTTACTACTGCTGCCTTGACCAACGAGTGCTCGGATTCCGCACTGTTTTCCTTTTTTGGGTTCTGGTGCCTGGGATTCTTTTATCATTCACTTGGCCAATCAGTGTTTGAGCTTCCCATTCTTCCCTTATATGGATGATGTTGTACAACTGTGGTTAAGGGCGGCCTCTCAACTATCGAGGAAAGCTGTTACAACTGTTTCATTCATATAAACGTGGGGGAGGTCCGGCAACAGTTTCGAGTGTCTGCTTGTGTTTACTATGAGGTAGAAAAGACTAAAAGGCAGCTAACCGTTTAAAAATTACACTACCCCCTACAAATCCCCCGTGTCTTTTCTTACGGCCTGTAATTTTTCAACCGTAAGTTTCTTCTCCAGGGCATTTAATAACTCCCGAGCTTGTTCATCAAACTGCCCTTCTCTAATACTACCCCCGCCCAAGAGGGATTCACGTTGTTCCATCTCGAGATTTATTCGTTCAACCTGCCCATAGGGAACATCTTTCTTAGTAAGGGCGGTTTCGATCAGTCGTTGAGTTAATCCCCGGACACAGGGAATAACGCAACACCCAAGGGCAGTGAGTACCCCTGCCACCACTATACATGAGACAAGAAAGGGAACGACCACCCCCGTCCATTTACCGAACCAAGCTTCCAACCAGTCCGTGAGGCCAGAGTCAATGCCCGAGTTTTCGGCCAGTTCGTCCGCCAATGTGGTGAGTCCATCCAGGGCGCGGGTGATGGACCCATCAGGGGCTGTGTTGTTGGGGATGAAAGTGCAGCACTGAGTGCCTATCATGACGCAAACACCCCCCTTCTCTGCCAACATCATGTCTAAGGCCAACCTATTTTCCCACGCCATCCTACTAGTGGCGTCCAGTTGTTCTGCTATTCCTTTCACTGCATCCCGGGTATAATTAATGAACCTCTGCTGATTGTAGTAAATATAATTAATCCAATCCACATTCTTATTGATGGTCACCCACCAAAACAGTGACGACTCAAAACCCGCCGCTATCTGGTTCCTCGCCTTGTATTCGTCAGGAACACCCCTGGGGACCCCTATGGCATCTAAATATATGTTATCATCGAAAGAGGTCTCCAAAGCTCTCTCCGTTCTTCCACTAGAACGGGGTCGCTCTTGTTTTTCGAATACCAGGGTGAATGGGATGGCCAATTGAACGATCGCACAAGTGCCCGTCCATTTTTGGGGCAGGGTCGGTCGCAGAACCCTCCCACCACAGTACCACCAGAGGTCTGCCCTAGGTACATGAATGTGGGAGTAATTCCCGCCCCCGGTAGTTTCATTGACCAGCCGGATTGATCCGCTGCACTTGTCAAATGTCCCCACATCGTCGTCCCACTGTAGTCCCGTCCGAGAGACGCAGGCCTGGTGCGTACCCGTTACCCCTGAGAATGATGGCGGGCGGGGCGCCCCCTCAGACCTGACGGGGGGAAACTTCAAACTCAAGGGTCGACAAGTGGGGTCGTTCCAGGCCTCTCGGTCCTGGTACAGCCTTATCATGCAGTCCATGGCTCGTGGGTGTTTCTCCCATCCCAGCGGGAATGGGACCACCTGAGGGTTAGGGCGGGCACTCGTGCATGCGTAGCAATCACTCTTTTTTATGCTCCTCACAGTATATTTGACCCATTCCATCCAGGCATTCGCCTCCCCGTATCCTGTTTCTATTTCAAAGGTCTTTTCCAAATCCGTCGTCTCAATTATTCTAATCTTTTCCTGCTTATCAGTGGTGGATGAGCCCCCAGACTCAGCTTCAATGACCGTGATATACGTGCAGCACAGCTGCATCCCCCTCCATCCTGCCTGCCCCCCAACTCTAATACCCACTATTGTTCTATTAAGGCTCGCCTCGTTCTTTTCCAAGTTCTTTATGGTCAGATAGAGCGGATTGCACTGATTCTGCGCACAATCCCGTCCAGGGGTGATGGGATCACGGACAACTGACACCATAGCCTGGACCCCGGGGGCTGGAGGCCTACTTAGGCCTTCCCTACCATGCAATTGTAATACTAACGTCTGACCCTGGAATCCCCTTTCTCTCTCTAGATTCTGCTTAGTTTGATTCAGTTGACTTTTAGTCCTACAGGGCACCAACTCACATAGGTCTAAGCTAAGTGTCTGTGTTGATTGGTTGGCAAGCACGGAGATGGTGAACCACTGACGGTCCTCTGCTTGTTTTAACCAGAGGCCAAATTGGGTAACACGCACACAAAGACCCAGCCCAAGGATAATGGCATAGCAAGTTAACAATACGATTGACCGCATTTTGTCGCGACACCCGTAGCCCGAGGGCACAGTTCCTTTAGACTCGCCAAAGTCCGATTAGTTCGTTCTCAGGGTCTCTGTTCCTTAGATGCCTTTGTCAGAGAGGTTCGTTCGTCCTCCGTCGGTTGTGGCACTGGTCCCTTGACTCGAGTGTAATGTGTCCAGCCCTTTTCGGCCGTACGGACAGCCGTTTCGGTCGTCAAAAGTACCAGGAAGGGACCATCCCAAGTTGGTTCGAGGGTACGTTGCTTCCAGCTTTTAATCAGGACCCACTGACCCGGCTTGACGGTGTGCACCGCAAACTCGAGGGGCGGCGTCTGTGCCAAAAGTCCCTGTTGGCGTAAACGAGATAGAGCAGACCCCAGAGCCACCACATATTTTTGCACAAACATATCCCGAGACTCAAATACAGGAGGTTCCCCCTTCGGCCCATGGAACGGGAGGCCAAATAACATTTCGAAAGGGGAGACGCCCAAATCCCGCCTTGGCTGGGTGCGAATTTGCAACAGGGCAAGGGGTAGGCATTTGGTCCAAGGCAGGCCGATTTCACTAGTGAGCTTGGTTAGCTGCTTTTTGATGGTCTGGTTCATTCTTTCGACCTTGCCCGAGGAGGAGGGATGCCAGGGGGTGTGCAAATCCCAGTCAATCCCCATTGCTTGCACTACATTCTGGAGGATGGTCGAGGTGAAGTGGCTCCCCTGGTCAGAGTCAATAGCGCGGGGTAGCCCAAATCGTGGGATGATTTGCTCGAGTAGAATCTTGCTAACCTGAGTTGCCGTTGCCGTGGTAGTGGGGAAAGCTTCCACCCATCCTGTCAGGTGATCTACCACTACTAATAGATACTTCAGTCGACCTATGGGGGGGAGCTCAGTGTAATCTACCTGGATATACTCAAACGGCCTATAGGCCGGACTCCTACCCCCTTGTCTTGCATGCTGCCGCAGCCCCCTTTTGTTAATCTTTCGACACGTTATGCAATCTCCTGTGACCTGCTTGGCTACCGTGTACAGACCAGGGTGAGCATATCGGCGCAGGAAGGCATCACACAGTGCCTGGGCGCCCCAGTGACCCCCTTGGTGTAAACGGGCAATAATGTCCCGCGTCAACGGTCGATTTAGTAGCTGGCGGCCATCGGGTAAGGTCCACTTGCCTTCCCTATCCTTTGTACCCCCCAGAGACGCGAGAAGAGTTTCTTCTTTGTCAGTAAACGTGGGCACTTCGGTAATTTCGGATATCTGTGGAATCCTTACCAGGCAGTTTATTACATCCTTCCCCATCCCAGCCAATTTTGCCTGTTCATCTGCCAATTGATTCCCCAGGGTCTCTATTTTATCGTCTTTCTGGTGTCCTTTCACATGTACTACAGCAATCTCTTGTGGCAGCAACAAATCCTCCAAGATCATGGCTACTAGTTCCTCGTGGACCAACTCCTTTCCTCTACTATTTATCATTCCCCTTTCTTTCCAGATCTTCCCAAAGGTGTGTACTACCCCAAAGGCATACTTAGAGTCAGTGTAGATTGTCCCGGCTATTCCCTTTAAATTCCTCAGAGCTCGGTGCAAGGCGTACAATTCGCACGTTTGTGCGGACCAGGCATTCGGTAGCCGTCCACTTTCCACTAATTCCCAACCAGTCTCACTAATGACTGCATAACCGTTGTGTCTCTTCCCATCTATCACTCGAGAGGACCCATCAATGTACCACCGCCTTCCTGCATGTAAGGGGGTATCCCTCAGATCTTCCCTCACTTTACTCTGGTACTCTATTATGTCTGAACAGCAGTGTTCCAGTTCCTCCTCGCCCTCCCCTTTCCAAAGGAAGTCCGCCGGGTTCTGGCAGCCCCCGACTTCTATTCGGAGGTCTTCTCGGTCTAACAATATGGCTTCATATTTCAGAATTCTTGAGTCAGTCAGCCACCTCCCGGCCTTCTGATTCAGGATAGTTCTAACCTGGTGGGGAGTAGTGACTGTCAAGGGGGCCCCGAAAGTCAACTTCCTGCTTTCCTCTACCAGCTTTGCCGTGGCTGCCACCGCTTGGACACACTCCGGCCACCCTCGGGAGACTGGATCCAGAATTTTTGACAGGAAAGCCACGGGCTTCCTTTTACCCCCCCAGTCCTGGGTCAATACTCCAAGAGCGGTTCCCTTTCTGGAGTTCACAAAGAGGCGAAATGTCTTACTAAAATCCGGCAAGCTTAAAACAGGTGCAGCCATCAATTTTCCTTTTAGGATTTCAATTAACTTTTTCTCCTCCTCCTCCCATTTTATTCTGTTGGGTGCCTCCTCAATGAGTTTTAGGTACAAGTCTTTAGTCAGGGGGGCATAGTCGTCTATCCATAACCGACAATAGCCTAAGAGTCCCAAGAACTTCCGCAACTCCCTCTTGGTCGTTGGGAGGCCTAGTTCGATTATTGCCCGCACTCTTTCCGGACTTATTCGTTTCTGTCCCTGGCTTATCAAGTGTCCCAGGTACTTAACCTCTTTCTCAACATATTGGAGCTTCTTCTGACTCACTCTTAACCCCTTCTCAGCTAGGTAATTTAACAGGGCATTAGTCCCAAGTAGGACGTCCTCCTCCGCCGGTCCGGATAAAAGGAGATCGTCCACGTATTGTATAAGCTTAAGGGCCGGGGACAAGGTTAGTCCCTCCAATAATTGTTCCAGAATCTGCCCGAACAGAGTCGGGGACTCAGTGAATCCTTGGGGGAGTACGGTCCACCTGTACTGTTGTTTTCTGCCAGTATCAGGATCCTCCCATTCAAAAGCAAAAAGATCCCTACTGTCCTTGTCCAGGGGACACGCCCAGAAGGCATCCTTTAAGTCTATAACACTAAACCAGCCGTGGTCCGGGGGAATTCGCCCCAGAATTGTGTATGGGTTCGGTACCACAGGGTGCCGTACTTGGACAATTTTATTTACCTCCCTTAGGTCTTGGACCATTCGGTAGCTCCCATCCGACTTCCGGACCGGCAGGATTGGGGAATTGTATCGTGACATACAGGGCTCTACCAATCCATCTTTTATTAGGTCTTCCATAACTGTCTTCAGGCCCTGCCTCCCTTCCCAAGAGATGGGGTATTGGCGCACTCTGACGTCGGGGCTCTGGGGCTTTAATTTTACCTCCACAGGTCGAATTGCGAGTCCCCCCCGGTTCCCTTTGGCGACCCAAACCCTAGGGTCTATCTCTGTCAATCGGGACTCACTAAGGTATGACATGGTAACGGCTAATTCTTCCTCTTCTACCACTTCTATTCGCAATCCGAAACGGACTATCAAATCCCGTCCCAACAACCCATAGGGAAGATGGGGGAGGTGAAGGAGTTCAACCTGGAGTTCCTCCTCCTCCAGCCGCAAGGGTTGTGGTTCGAATATTCTCGCACTAAAAACCCCACCCTTAACTCCTGAAATGTTTAATGTTTTAGCTTGGAGGCCAACCCCCCTCGGATGGAGGGGAATTGAGGACCTGCCAGCGCCTGTGTCAACTAAGAAGGTAACATCTTGTCTAAATGGGCCCACCCGTAAATTTACCAGGGGTTCTTGGTAGGCCCGTGTTCCGATCCTCCCCTGACTTCCCTAATCCATTTGTTCACACTCCATTTCATACATCCCTTCTCTTTCCCTTTTAAACTCGGGACAATCCCTTTTGAAGTGTCCCAGTTTCCCGCAATGGTAACATCCAGCCTTCTGAGGGCGCTCAATTCCATAAGATCCTCCTCTCTCACTTCTGCCCCGTCTCGCTTCTCTCCCTCTCCAACTTTTCTTCGACGTTCCTCTTTCCACCCCATAATCTCCCTCCCCCATTCCGGTGGACTTACAAGCTTCCCGTACGGCTGCCACCATCATTTTTGTCTTATGTTTCTCCCTTATTACATCCCTCTGAACGTACACCTTCTGTGCTTCCCGTAATAATTCTGCAACATCCTTTTCAGCCCAATCCTCCACTTTCTGTAATTTCTTCTGAATGTCAGGCCATGACTTAGTCACAAAGTGCACCTTAAGCATGCTCTTGCCTATTTCCCCATCGGGGTCTAAACCTGAATACTTTCGCATGGACTCCCGCAAACGGTCTAAAAACTCACTCGGGGATTCATCCTTTTTCTGTCCAACTTCAAATGCTTTTGCTAAATTCCGCTGTTTGGGCACGCAGGTTTGGATCCCCCTGATTATAAGGCTTCTGAGGTCTGTCATATTGGCCCTTCCCCCCGCGTCGTTATGATCCCACCGGGGGTCCTCTAAGGGGTACTTCTGCTCTCCACGCTGAGGGCCGTCCTGATGCTCCCTATCCCAAATGGCCATTGCACTATTCCGGATCATAACAATTTCATCGTAATTAAATAGTATTCTCATCATGGCCTGCAGTTCAGCCCATGTGTATATACTGGGCCCCAGAAATTGGTCCAGTTGTATTCCCACACTGACGGGGTCGTCCAGTAGACGGGGTAGTTCATTACGGAGATGCCGGATATCCCCAGAATTTAAAGGTTGTACTACAAACCCGGTCCGTTCGTTCCCAAACGGCACCTCTCGTAAGGGGTTCAGCTGTTCAATATTATCACTCCTCCCAGCTCTCAATCCCTCTTCTCGACCTCTCCGCATCTCGAGTCGGACTGATTTCCTAGTGCCTGGGGTGAGTTCTGTGCCCCCTCCTGTACACCCCCCCCCAGCAGTCCCTTCCTCACTGGTCGTAGCCTGCTGGGACTCGGAATTATCCATCGCAGGAGGGAGGTCCGCGCTGGACGCCTGGTCGTGCGCGGGTGGTATATATGGGGGCGGGGAAGACGGTGGCAAACCGTCGGTGAGGATGTCCCAAGACTTCTGGGGCTTCCTCGGGTCTGTTTGGGGAGTCAGAGGATAGAGACGCGTGGGACTCTCGCCGTCTCCCGCCAACCAGGCGGCGGCATATTTGCTCTCCTCTGGGTCAAACGGTTGTTTTCTGTTAACATATACATTTAGGATTTGACACACCCAGTCTTCATCAGACCCATACTCGGGCCAAACTACCGAGGGGGCGCGGATAGGTTCTTTGGTCCATATAAAACAACAATATTTTATCATGGTCTCTTTCTTTAAGTCCTTCGTTCTACTACTGTCCGTCCATAGACTTAACTTCCGACCTAATGGACTATCGGGGGGTATTTCTTTCCCATTTGCAGTCTTCCCTGACTTTTCCTTAGTAAATCTAGAAGTCTGATTTCCCATGGTTTATCTTCGGTCCTGGTCTTAAACGCCCAAAGCGTTTTCACAGATGACCGTCAAAACCACAATTTCCCGTGGTTTATCTTCAGTCCTGGTCTTAAACGCCCAAAGCGTTTTCACAGATGACCGTCAAAACCACGCGGCCAACAAGGAAGAACAAAAGAATCTCTTACCTTGATCCGTGCACGGAGTTGTCTGGCCTTTTTAAATGTGTGTACCCCCGTGTATAGTCACTAACCGGTCGTCCCAGCACTCGTCCGTGTGTTCCTTTTCCAGGATTCAAAATTATTTTTAAATGAGCCGGGTCACATCGTCCCTTGGCCGACGGCCAACGGACCAAGCCGATCAGTGAGAAGTATAAATATATACTAGACGCGTCTTTGTTGTAATCAGGCTTGATCCGTGAGCCGAAGAGACTGCCCCCCCCGGCAATAATTATTTCATCCCGGAGGAGCCCCCAATTGTGCGAGATAGGTAGCTATCCAGCCCCATCTACGGCACTTTTCATTTCCCTTCCCAGGAACAAAGACACGGAGGAGTCAGTCCAAAACTTTTCATTCAACTTTGCAAAGTCGGGTGCTGTTCCCAAAGGTACACACACACAAGCATAGTAATCTCCACACATTATATACATGTATATGTGGGCTGGGTTTACTACTGCTGCCTTGACCAACGAGTGCTCGGATTCCGCACTGTTTTCCTTTTTTGGGTTCTGGTGCCTGGGATTCTTTTATCATTCACTTGGCCAATCAGTGTTTGAGCTTCCCATTCTTCCCTTATATGGATGATGTTGTACAACTGTGGTTAAGGGCGGCCTCTCAACTATCGAGGAAAGCTGTTACAACTGTTTCATTCATATAAACGTGGGGGAGGTCCGGCAACAGTTTCGAGTGTCTGCTTGTGTTTACTATGAGGTAGAAAAGACTAAAAGGCAGCTAACCGTTTAAAAATTACACTACCCCCTACAGAGTGCCAGGAGGGGGGACGAAAAAGGCTCAGCAAGAAGGATTAGCGGGAACCCAAAGGCATTTTACACATAGGTGAGGAATACGACAATGATCAGGAGAAGGTAGTTACGTTCCTGATGAATGGTTTTTGTCTGAAACGTGGATTGTCCTAACCCTCGGATGCTTCCTGACCTGCTGTGCTTTTCCGCAACCACTATAATCTAGATTTTAATCTCCAGCATCTGCAGTCCACACGTTTGCCAGGGAGACGGTAGGGACGATCAGGGAAAGCGTATGGAACTTGTTCGTGGAGTCTGAGCAGATAGGGGAACCCTTAAATGAGTTTTTGCTTCGGTGTTCACGAGGGAAAGAGACATTGTTGTAAATAAGGAATTTGAGGATCTGGGAAACAAGTTGACCAGATCACGATTGATGAAGTTGATGTGCTGGAAAGTTCGGAAAACGTTAAGTTAAGTCCACAAGGCAAGACCAGATTCACCTTGGGCTGCTCCGGGAAGTGAGAAAGGAGGTTGCTAAGCCGCTGGCGAAGATCCTCCCCTCCTCATTCTCCACAGGGATTCGGTCCAGAGTATTGGAAGGAGATTAATGTTGTACCTCATTTCAAGAAGGGTAACAATCAATGTCCTGGCAATTACAGACCAGTCAATCTTAAGTCTTTGTCAGCAAAGTTTTGAAAAGAATTCTGAGGAATAGGACTTATGAGTATTTAGCAAAGCATGGCGTCGTTAAAGGCAGTCAACATGGCTTTGTGAGGGCAGAAATCTTACTGAGTTCTTTGAGGAGGTTGATGAAGTTCACGCATTGGATATGGTGTATGTGGACTTCAGCAAGGCATTTGATAGGCTTCCCCATGGTAGGCTTATCCACAAAGTTAGGAAGTATGGGATACAGGGAGATTTGGCTATCTGGATTCAGAATTGGATAGCTGACAGACGCAGAGAGTGGTTGTAGGTGAAAAGTAGTCTGCTTGGAGGACAGTGTTGAGTGTGGTCCTGCCGGGCTCTGTATTTGCGCCTCTGCTCTTTGTAGTTTTTATAAAAGACTTTGATGAGGATGTTAGTAAATTTTCAGATGACACAAATGTTGGAGGTGTCGTCAATGGTATAGAAGGCTATTGCAGGCTGTAGCACGGCATAGACGGATACAGATCTAGGCTGAGAAAGGCAAACGGAATTCAACCTGGATAAATGCGAAGTGATGCATTTTGGAAGGTCGAACTCGAATGTTGAGTATAGGAATAAAGACAGGAAACTTGGCAGTGTTGAGGAACAGAGGGATCTTGGTGTGCATGTACATAGATCCCTCAATGTTGCTACCCAAGTTCTTATGCTTGTTAAGAAAGGATTTTTCTTTTTGGCTTTCATTAGCAGGAGGGATCAAGTTTAAGAGCTGCCAGGTTTTGCTGCAGCTCTACAAGTCCCTGGTGAGACCACATTTGTAATGTTGTGTCCACTTCTGGTGACCCTACAACAGGAAAGTTACAGACGCTTTGGAGAGGGTGCAAAGACTGTTTATCAGGATGTTGCCTGGACTGAAGTTCTTGCCTTATGAGCTTGGACTATTCTCTCTGGAGAGAAGGAGGAAGAGAGGAGACCTGATCGAGATATTCAACGTAATGAGAGGAATGGATAGAGTCAATAGCCAGAGACTTTTCCCCAGGGCAGGATTGACTGGTACGAGTGGTCATAGTATTAAGATATTTGGATAAAGATATAGAGGAGACGTCAGAGGTAGGTTCTTTACGTCGAGTTGTGCATGGAATGCATTGCCGGCTGAGGTGGTGGAAACAGAGTCATTAGGGACATTTAAGCGACTGTTGGACAAGCACATCGATATCAGTGAGTTGATGGGTGAGAAGGTTAAGTTATTATATATTATATTAGGATTAAACCTCGGCATAACATAGTGGGCTAAAGGGCCTGTTCTGTGCTGTACTTTTCTATGTTCTCTATTTTACTTTCCATATGAGTTCTGGGATGTTGCTTGGATAGGGGAGATGATGAAACTGGTGAAGTCCACCTTGATGTCGTGTGATTGGAGGGTCCTTTAGGGTGAATATAAAGGGTTCTTCCCCCACTTATATAACTCAATTAGTCATTTTGTTTCTGCATTGACCAAATTTCTATTTATACAACGACACATGTTGTCATTCTGTATTCACATCTCTGACAACTTCACACAACATCCCATTTCTGTTCTAACTGCACTATCTCACAGTTTTTTTCCCTTTTTTGCGTCAGGCGCTTCTCTCCCTTCCCCCCTCCGCTCCATAATGTATTGACGCATTGTAGCTTAAATTGCACAATATTCATTTCAGTGTATAACAAAAGTCAGTATGGATTGATTTGCATCATTGTTGTGGACATTTCAATGGTTACTTTTCTTTACTGCAAAAATGGAAATTGTGTCAGTTGTCTGGAAGTAACAGGTATTTTCTTTAAATAGGAATGCATTTCTATTGATGTGATTTTGATCTCGCCTGAGATATGTAGACACATTATTTTTTACCACGCCTTGGACAAATCAGTTCACATTCAAGGCATAACTCAACACATATTGTACTAAAATGGCTAATATGAGAACTGATGCGCTGAGTAATATAGCTCAGACGTGGTCATTGCTTACAGCACAAGTAATTGTTTGCCACATCAGTAAATCGATGATTTGCTGAAACTCACAGTCCTTTGCGTTATTTTGTACCACCAGTCGCATATGGATCTATTCATTCCAATAGATCTCGCATTCAAGTGAAAACATATGACTTAACAATGTCAAACTTCTTGTAGACTTGGTGTTCTCGAAAGCAGCCACGTCATTATAAAAATCAAAAGTACTGAATAACTTCATAGCTTCATCTTCACCGTTTCTCCTGAAATGCCTTTCACAATTATGGTAAGTTGACAGGTAGTTTTTTTTTCCCCCTTTTTGTTTAACTTTTCACGCCATGTATTGATATTCATGGACTGTGTTTGTGGGGAAGGAGCTGCAAGTGTTGAATGCACTGAAGGAAAGGGGGAGCTGAAAAATGACTTGGAACGAATAGATTTAGAACAGGGGGATTTGAGTTGAGCGAGGAGCAAGCAGTTTGGATGCTTTTTCGGAAAAGCTAGGGTTTGACTTACATGCGGACGTGAAGTCTGAGAAAGCACTTTTCATGTGTACGCATTGGCGATTGCGATTAAATGGAGTTGTCCTTAAGTTGTTTTCACAAGGTGCACCATTCCCAGAGACTGTGCTATGTGGAAAAAGCAATGCCACATTCCATCTCACTGTTCCAAAATTCCATTTCATGCATGTCCCCCAGATTAATGACGCATCATATTTTGAACTAATAAGATAAAAATATACTAATTCAAAAAGAAACATTACGTGAACACAATTATTAAGGCAGTTCACACCTGAACATGCATTGCGTATTCAGAAAAAAACACAGCATTGGGGATTGAATTTTTCTATCGTTACAACAAAACTAAACACATCTGTTCATTATGCAAGATACCATGTCCATGTGTGTGAGACATGGCGATGTTCTGATAACTGAAGGGACCACCATCGTACTTTGACAAAAATATTTAGACGGTGGTTGGTGGACTTTTTTTTAGCATGATGCTTTGGCTGCAGCTTTGTAATTCCTTCAGCATGTAACCTTGTACATTGAAATGTCCCACCATGGAGCACTCGGTAAAGGTGAACCCTCTGCACTGGAAGACCAAAAGGTTTTGGGCAGAAGAAATGCTTCATCAAGTCTATAACCTTTCAGGTTCAATCAATGTCTATCTAAATATGCATGCCGGCAGCAACTCTTCGGAATGCAAATTCCTGCATTTTGGAGCTGGACTCAACAAACCTTGACAAAAGCGATTGCACATTGCTCTGAACTTTTTTTACGAAAGGACATTTCATCAGGAGACATCTGACAGTCTGAATCCCAGCCTGCACAGATGCTTCAAGGCAGTGTGTAGCGATGCAGACTGAGTGAGTGTACATGAAGAATCTCACAGGGAGTGCGATGTCTTGGCGCTTGTTGGGAATGTCTAGTGATGAGACGTTCTGCCAAATTACTTTGACAGGAACACCCTGACAAGATCTTCCTTTCATATTCCAAAAGGGATTCGGGGATGCGAGTTATTTGAGCACTACCTAATGGACTTGTGTTCAAAGGTGTTTTTTCTTTCACATGTTTTTCCATGAAGGACAGGTTACAGAGATCTGTCCAATTACTTTGAGAAGTGTGCGGCGTCGAGATCAGTCCCATCCTTCGTAATACTGGAGCGAGGTTGAACCTCACTATGTCACGACACTGAGTGTTTGCGTACTGGCAGTCTATGTACACTTGATGCAGCCACACGTAAAGGTGGCCATCCGGATGATGGAGGCGTTGGTTACATTCTTGCCTCTCCCTCCTGCCTAATCTATAGTGTTGTACATGGTGTCCCTTTGGACATGGTCTACCCCTTGTTCCACAACCCCTGATGAAGTGGAAGGTGCATGAGGGATCTGCAGCGATGCAGACTGGAAGACTATAGCTCAACTGTGCAACAGACAACAACACTGAATGTATCTTATTTCTGAAGAGTGGGTTTTTACCTGCAATGGGAGGGGGTGTTTTGGTCCCATCTATCCAATTTCTACATCACCTCATTGATATGCTCAACCCGAGTTTTCAACATGTCCCCATTGACTGGACCAGCGCTTCCCGATAATTTGTGCTCATCTGTGTATTCAAATATCCACATTCCTTTTATAGACCTGAGCAATGTTGCTGTTCGAGTCTGCGTTGCGTCAAGATCAATAATAACTGTTAATTGTGGATTCAACATCTTTCTTTTTTCCTTCGTTGGTCGAATATAATTTGAAACTGAATTTGCACTCACCACCGCGTTGCTATCGTATCTGTTTTTCAGATCTGGGTCCTGGAGATACGGTCACTCAGCCCCTGTCTTCAAATATTAACAGAGAAAGACATATGATGACTTTAACCTGTTTGTATGACAGCTTGTGGAGCGAGCATTTTTATTTTTGTCCAGTCTATATCCAGACTCACAGTCTGAGTTTATTCTGCAGGAACAATCAAACTACTCAGAGCATAAAAAGCAGTTTTGCAGTACTCTGTTATCCTGTCAACCTTCAGTTTATAAATTAATTGAACAGTTGATCGACCTCGGGACTAAAGCAGGTTGACTCTCCAGTGAGATACTGAGCTCTCTGACTGACAGTGATTGGCACTGGACTGAACAGAGTACAAAAGCTACTTTTGCCTCAGATTCTGATATACTGGGTCAAAACTACTTGCATTACAATTCGCTAGACCTTTGTTTACTTCACACCAGACCGTGTCTGACTCGTTATTATGTAATCCATCCTCTCCACATAATTCCCTCGGCACTCCCTCCATCTTGTTACATAATTTCCCTTTGCTGATGTTACGCAGGTCATCCAGCAGTCGATTAAATTGCAGTTTATTTGGCATGGGACAGTTTTTCAATGGATACAGTTCTGGGCCTTACCTTAGGTTATGTTACGATGCTGAAGGTGTGCACTGTACCTTGAAGAGAGGGTGAATGCTGCTATTAACAGAGTGCTGACGAGTACCTGTGGCGACTGAATAACAGTCTCAAAGTAAACTTGAAATTGAAAACATGTAAACTTTATTGTGAAATGCTAACTGGGTTTTGCTGACTGCTTTGACAACAATTCATATTTAACCAATAATTTTAAATTATGCATTGCTGGAAAAGCACAGCAGGTCAGGCAGCATCAAAGGAGCAGGAGAATCGACGTTTCTGGCATAAGCCCTTCTTCAGGAATGAGGAGGGTGTGCCAAGAAGGCTAAGATAAAACGTAGGGAGGAGGGACTTGGGGGAGGGGCGTTGCGAATACGATAGGTGGAAGGATGATAAGGTGAGGGTGATAGGCCAGAGAGGGGGTGAGGGCGGAGAGATCTGGAATAAGATTGCAGGTCAAGAAGGCGGTACTGAGTCTGAGGGATGGGACTGAGAAAAAGGTGGAGGGAGGGGAAATGAGAAAGCTGGAGAATGCAGATTTCTCCAGCTTTCTCATTTCCCCTCCCCCCAGTTTTTCTCAGTCCCAACCCTCAGACTCAGTACCGCCTTCTTGACCTGCAATCTTATTCCCGACCTCTCAGCCCCAGCCCCACTCTAGCCTATCACCCTCACCTTAACCACCTTCCAACGATCGTAATCCAAACTCCCCTCCCCCAAGTCCCTCCTCCATACCTTTTATCTTTGGCACACCCACCTCATTCCTGAAGAAGGGCTTATGCCCGAAACGTCGATTCTCCTGCTTCTTTGATGCTGCCTGACATGCTGCGCTTTTCCAGCAACACATTTTTAAGCTCTGATGTCCAGCATCTGCAGTCCTCACTTACTCCCATTTTAAATTATCCCCCGGGATGCTGATACCTAATTCAGTTTAAATTTATTGCTTTTCCAAAATTGCACCAATATAAAGATCCAATTTTGGGAATATAAAAAAGATATGAATTTTAAAAATTGGACATAGTGACTGCCAGCAACCCAAATCCAAGAAATTAAGAAGCACTCTCTATCAAAGGTACTTTATCATATAAAACATATTCACAGTAAAAGGAAAGAAGATAACCCAGGGAGACTTAACCACGAAGAAGATAGACACTGAAGGCTAGAGAAAATGTATGGATTTCAAATGAAGTTGATGACATTTTATTGGAACAGTGTATTGCTTTAGATTTGGAGGCAAATAATAAGCGGTTAACAGAAAGGATGGCGTAGAGTCTTGAATAATTGTTGTTTAATGTTCTCATTTTAAGTTAGCTGGTCTTATAGATCAGCAATTGTCCATTTCAGTATCACCGTAGCCTTCGAGGAGTTTTGCGTGCCTGGTCACTTCAATAGTAGATTGCAAAATTACATTTCTGATGAAATAAATTTTACATTGATCTGTTTCTGTTACCTGATGTCTCCGACTGAAAAATTTGAATGGACAAGAACAGGATGACAAGGGCAATGTTCTATATTGAGAGGTAAAGCACTATAAACTGCAGAGTGATGGGCAAACAAATGGGGAATAACATGGACAGGGGAGAGGCTGAAAAATTCCAGTCTTTGCTGTAACCAGTCCATAGTTTTGTCCGAAAGACTTTGCAACAAGTATGCAATGTTTAAACATGATTGACTAGCGAGGTGGATTCGTCTGCCAGAGTGGCTTTAAATCTTACTAATTCTATATCTGACCATTTTTGTCTTGAACATGTTCCCTGCGGAAATAATTAACTAATGTTCAAGTAAAAAATAAGACTGCTATCAATAGCCTTTATTGTTTTGTTTCCCATACATCATCGCTATTCATAAAACCTGAAATTACCTATGAAACAATTTTGAAACTGGAGATTGTTCGCTCCTGAGACCTCTGTCATTCTCAGTTGATGTATTTGTTAATTTCCATCTATGGATGAAAATGAGATTCAGATCCACAACAGAGTGTGAACACACCTTTAACGTCATAAACGTCAATCATATTCGTGATATTGTTTGACATTGAAACATCATGGAGAATAATATCAACGCTTATAGAATCAAGAGGCCATTTTGTTCCTTTCTTCTTCTCTCCTCCAGAGCCAATGATATTTCCCTAATCTATAGAACATAAAATGAAACGTGTCAAGGGACATTATGGTTCAAAACCTAACGCTAAGCCACACAGTCATGAAAATAAGAAAAGGCTTGGAGAAAGCATTCGGCATTTTTGAATTGTCTTCAAGGATGAAAATGAAGAGTCCATATTACAGTGAACTGCAGTATTCCCTGTCATTAGCTAAAGGAGTTGTTTGCACCCCAGTGGCACCGTCAAGAAATTGAATAATTATTTAAATGAACAATTGAAATGTCAGCACTATGGTCCAAGTGCTGGAAATTGTCATGAGAATCAATAAATCTTTGATAATTGGCACTGACACGATATTCTTTCCACACATTAAAAACGGCGTGACTCCATCATGTTGGCGGAAAATCTTATCTCCACTGCAAAACAATTTGAAACCAATAATTTCTGAACTTAAGACATTAGGAAAATATACAAATCTTCATTTTTAGAGTGGTGCAGGAAAAGCACAGTAAGTAAGGCAGCATCCGAAGAGCAGGAAAATTGACGTTTTGGACAAAAACCCTTAATCAGGAATCGCAAATCTTCATCCTGTCTTCCCTGGTGGTCTGATAATTAGGATTCAGTATTCTCACTGCTGTGGCCTGGATTCGAATCCTAGTCAGGAACAAAGGTTTATTCTTCATATATGAACTGTTAAATCGACCAGGAATTCCTAATCGTGGCACGTACAAAACAGTAGCTCAGTCACAATCACTGTGGTTTTGCATCAAAGATGAAAGCATCATGCATGACTGGAAACAAATTGCATATTCTTCTGCTCCTAAGATTTTAGTTCCTTCTAATCATTGTTCACGGTGCTACATCAACGTTGCTCTTTCCTGTAACACACAACATTCTGAAACAGCCTGACAGATTTGATGAGTTAAGGTCGCTCCCCCTCCTCGGCAGCATGGGAGATTAATGTTTAGCACTGCTTCTTGACATCGTTAGGGATTCACGTTCAATTCGAGCAAATGCAAGCAAGAAACTGCTGAACATAAATCCCATTTTTGTGTGGCTGACATTCAGGAGCTAGACTCCATGTCACAATCCAAAGCTGTGCAGGTTCGATGGACCGGCTATTTTTGTGATGTCCCAGGTTGTCTAGATGTGGAATTACAGCGAGAGGGTTGGAAACTGTTCGAGGGTCGGCACAGGCTCAACAGGCCGAATGGCATCTTTCAGCATGGAAGGGATTCTATGACTCTGGGAGAGTTTTTGATCAAAAGGCAATATATCAAAATAAAGGATGCACATATAAGACAGAGATGAGAGTTGGGTATCTGTGGAATTCTTTACCACAGAGTTCTGTGAAGGACTGAATCAATCAGTATATAAAAGGATATTTGTTGAGGATCATCTGTTTGAAGCCGATTGAAGGGACTACAATTCAAAGCATGAAAGCCCATTTTAGTGGAATCGGTCCGAAAATAGCACAGAATAAAATTTTAGGTCAAAACAATGACTGGTGCAGGAAAAGCACAGCCGTTCAGGCAGTATCCGAGGATCAGTTAAAATTGATGTTTCGGGCAAAAGCCCTTCTGTTTCCCAAAACGTCGATATTACTGCTTCTCGGATGCTGCCTGAACTGCTGTCCTTTTCCAGCAGCATTCTAATACAGAATAAAATTTTGGAAATTTCCAACAGGTGACACTGATAACTGAGGATAATATGCATTTTCTTTGCTGTGAAATTCAATGTTTCTCGAAGTGGGATCATTGAAGTGAAGCAGTGATGGACGATTGGCTACCTTGAATAAATTCACCTCTCACCACACGTGACATCACTTTCCCACATCTCATCACTGACGACACGTTCAGCGATGTCCGCCTGTTCTTCTGCCGTGTCTACTACCAGTTCTGTCCCCACCAACGCCACTCACATGCTTTCTGCTGACACAACCCCCCAGATCACACTGTCAACATCCCCGCCCCCCAGAAACTGAGGGGACCACCACACCTGACCATGACTCCACCACCACTACCCCCCACCACCACACCCACTCCAGTTGCAGGTTCCACGCAAACTCCCAGCTTCACACCTACATCAGGTCCTAGCTCCCAGCCCTGCCATGTGTTCACCATCCCCCGGACCTTCCCCTCACTGAGGACGAACGATCAGTCCTCAGTAACATTTATCCCCTCCATCCACACAGGAATGAATTTAATACGCATCGTGACGTCGAACATTTCTTCTGCCGCCTCAACCTCCGAGCTTACTTTTGCAATCAGGACTCCTGCTCACCTTCTGAGGACCTCTTCACTCGTCTCCGAAACACTCCATCCATCTGGACATCCTGTGCTGGCCTATTACCTATCCTCGACCTCTTCATTTCCAACTGCTGCCGAGAGATTAACCATCTCAAACTGTCTACACCCTCCCCCACTCCAACCTCTCACTCTCACAGCACGCAGCCCTCCACTCCCACTGCTCCAATCCCAACCTCAGTATCAAACCAGCAGATAAACAGGGTGCAGTGGCAATTTGGCACACAGATCTCTACACTGCTGAAGCCAGACACCTCCTCCGACATCGCCCTCGACCATAACCCCACCCTCCATCACCAAACCATCATCTTCCAGACTACACAGAACCTCAGGAGGTGATGACCTCAGGAGATGTCCCACCCACAGCTTCCAACGTAGTAGTCCAGGAACCCCACAATGGCCGATTCTACCTCCTTCCCAAGATCCACAAGTCTGACCACCCCAGCCGTCACATTATTTCAACCTGCTCCTGCCCCACCAAACCCATCTCCACCTACCTCGATACTGTCCTATCCCCGCTAGTCCAGGAACTCCGCACATTATTTCGAGACACCACACATGCCCTCCACCTCCTCTAAATCTTCCGTTTACCTAGCCCCCAAAACTTCATCTTCATGGACATCCAATCCATCTACACCTCCATCCGCCATGATCAGGGCCTCCCAGCCCTCCGTTTCTTCCTCTTCCACATCCCCAACAAAACCCTTCCACTGACACTCTCATTCGTTTGGCTGAACTGGACTTCACCCTTACCAATTTCTCTTTCGAATCCTCCCACTTCCTCCAGACCAAAGGGGTAGGCACTGGCACTCAAATGGGCACCAGCTATGTCTGTCTCTTTGTCGGATACGTAGAACACTCCATCTTCTGTACTTCCACCAGCACCACTCCCCACCTCTTCCTCCGCTACATTGATGACTGCGTTGGCGCCACCTCGTGCTCCAGCAAGGAGGTTGACCAGTTCATCAACTTCACCATTCTACCCCGACCTTAAATTCAGCTGGACCACCTCTGACACCTCCCTCCCTTCCAGGACCTCTCCATCTCCATTAATGACGACCAACTTGACACTGACATTTTTTACAAACCCAATAACTCCCATAGCTACCTGAATTACACCTCTTCCCACCCCGCCTCCTTCAAAAATGCCATCCCATGTTCCCAATTCCTCTGCCTCCAACGTATCTGCTCCCAGGATGACCACTTCCACCACAGAACACACCAGATGGCCTCCTCCTTTAGATATCGCAATTTCCCTTCTCACGTGGTTGAAGATGCACTCCAAAGCATCTCATCAACATCCGCATCTCTGCCTTCAAACCCCCAACCTCAAACCATAACAAGGACAGAACACCCCCGGTCCTCACTTTCTATCTTACCAACGTTGACATTAATCACATCATCTGCGGACCTTTCCGCCACCTCTTAACAGACCCCACCACCAGTGATACATTTCCCTCCAATCCCATTCCACTTTCCGCAAAGACTGGTCCCTCTGTGACTACCACGCCTCCAACAAACCACTCTCCCGTCCTCGTACCGTCCCCTGCCACCGCAGTAATTGAAAAACCTGTGCACACACCACCTCCCTCACCTCCATCCAAGGCCGCAAAGGAGCCTTCCACATCCACCAAAGCTTCACCTGCATATTTTCCTATGTCATTTGTTGTATACATTGCTTCTGATGCGGTCTCCTTTACATTGGGGACACTGGACGCCTCCTCGCAGAGCGCTTCAGGGAACATCTCCGGGACACCCGCACTAATAAACCCCACCGCCCTATGGTCCAACATTTCAAATCCCCCTCTTCTTCTGCCGAGGACATGCAGGTCCTGGGCCTCCTCCACCACCGCTCCCTCACCACCCGACGCCTGGAGGAAAACTGCCTCATCCTCTGCCTCGGATCGCTTCAATCCCATGGCATTAATTTGGACTTCATCAGTTCCCTCATTTCCTCTCCCCGAACCTTACCTCAGTTCCAAGCTTCAAGCTCAGTACTTTACTCATGACCAGCCCAACCTGACAATCTCCCTTCCCACCTGTCCGCTCTGACGTATCACATCTATCCCTACCCCCATTCACCTCTTGTACTCTTTGCTACCTTCCCCCACCCACCTCTCTGACCTATCACCTCCATCCCCATCCCCATTTACTTGTTGTATTTTTTGCTACCTTCTCCGCAGCCCTAACCCCCCATTTATTTCTCAACCCTGGAGGATTCCGGCCTCTATTCATGATGAAGGGTTTTTGCCCGAAATGTCCATTTTTATGCTCCTCTGAAGCTGCCTGACCTGCTGTGCATTTCCAGTACCACTCTGATCTAAACTCTGAATTCCAGAATCTGCAGTAGTCCCTCACTTTTGCGTAGTGACGGACGATTGTCAATATACTAGTACGAATATTATGAGCTGTTCTATTTTAACCTTTAACACATTCTGGAATTGGAAATATGAGACACCCTCTATCCACACTGGTCAAGATTTCCAGATGAAATTCATGGATTAGTCAGATACATATTCCCATCCTTGCTGGCCCTACGTGATAAGGATATGATGTTTTCAAATGAGCTGATATTAATTTTTTAATGATTGCTTCCAAACACTGGCGAACACTGATTGTTAGGCAAATGAAACTGTACCTGCCAGCTTTACTCTCCATTCTTATTGTATACAATTTCACGTTGGCCGTTTTCCAGTTGTCTTTTACTTCTTTCCAGATCCAGGGATTTGGGAGGGAAAGTTGCATCCAGTCACGGGGTCTTTAAGTAAACAAAAAGACAGAGCTGAAATTTGAAACGAAAATACACTGTTCACTCGCCAGGTGTTTTCACCAAGTGAACCATGGAGCCACCGATTGTGCACTTTCTGCCTATCGATATGTTCTTTTCCTTAACCACACAATCGCAGAAGTTCAGCGTTTTTCTATTTCAATGTTGTTTAGCTAACTTCCGCTTCTGCAAAAAAAAGGGACAGTTCACAAATGAACAGTTTCCACTGAAAATGCAGAGACAATATAATCTCCTCGTGCATTAGATTCAAACTGATATTTTCACCTGTCAAACCAGTGGGATAAAAGAGATGTGATCATTCTCTCGGCCTATTAACCATGTTCGTGCACACAGAGGGAACCTCACACCAAGAGGAATGGGGTCATTGTGGTGAATTGTCCAGGAGTGGTGCATGAGTCAGTGTAAACAGTTGGCAGTAAAAGTTGAGCCATTAGCACCAATACTCAGCTTTGCACCATCTACTCCACATACACTTCATGCCTCCTGCATTCAATCATCATTGCCTTTTGTTTTGATTTCAATGCCCCCTCAAACAACGACTTTTTTCCTGATCGACTGCTGATTGAAAACCGTAATCTTTAAGAACAGATTCCTGGAATACAGACATCAATCACTGAAAACGGATCGATTGCTCATCCCTAAGTACTCCAGAAATGGAAGCATTGGACTCCTTCGCACAGAAGTGCACCCATTAACCCATTGGGAGAAAATTTAAGGATTCAGGTGGAGTGGCACTGAAGGGATGGCGAGATGTATCCAATTCCGAATGTTGTGTGGCTTAGAGGGGAACTTGCCCATGTATCTGCTGCTGTTGCCTTTCGAGATGGAGATATGACCTCATTACACTGATTCTGTCAAATTCGAGTTTGTGTTCTGTTAGTAAACAGGATTTCATTTTCATTCAGGTAAACGCTCACATCAAAAATAAATCTTTACAGCCTGACTGGGAATTATGACCATATCTGAGCGATGTCAACTCTGAATCCTCAACACTGAAACCCCAGCGATGCTGACAGTAACCTTTACTGCCTGGCTTGAACACATCATAGAACAATTACTGAAAATAAAACACAGAACACTACAGCACAGTACGGACCAACGACCCTCAGTATTGCATCTACGTGTGAAATTAATCTGTTGTCCAACTAGCATAAACCGTTCCATTATTAGATTACTTACAGTGTGGAAACAGACCCTTCTGCCCAACAGGTCCACACCCACCCGCCGAAGCGCAGCCCACCCATACCCATTCCCTACATTTACCCCTTCACCTAACATTATAGGCAATTTAGCATAGCCAATTTCCCTAACCTGCATATTTTTGGACTGTGGGAGGAAACCGGAGCACCAGAGGAAACCCACGCAGACACGGGGAGAATGTGCAAACTCCACACAGGCAGTCACCTGAGTTGGGAATTGAACCAGGGTCTCTGCCGCTGTGAGGCAACAGTGTTAACTACTGTGCCACTGTGCCGCCCAATTATACGGATTATTATCTATATGTATGTCCAATGGCCCTGAACGTCAGCGAGACTGTTACTGTTGTTGGCAGGCCGTTCCATGTCCCTGCTACTCTCTGAGTTAAGAAGCTATCCTTTACATCTGTTTTCAATCTATTATCCCCCAATCTAAAGCTAAGTCAGCTTGTGTTATCCTTCACCATTCAAGGAATAAGGCTCTCGCTATCTAACCCTCTGATTATCATTTACATCTCCATTAAGTTACCTCTAACACTTTTTCTCTTCAACGAAAGCAGGCTCAGGTCCCACAGCCTTTCTTCGTAAGGCCTTCCTTCCATACTCGGTTCATACTAGTGCATTTCTGAATTCTTTCCACAGCTTTCACATCCTTCCGATAATGTGATGACCAGAACAGTACGCAATCCTCCAGGTGCGGCTTTATCAGTGAATTGCACGACGTCGTGGCTCAGAAACTCAAAACTCTATCAATAAACACCAATACATCATATGCCTTCGTAATACCCTATCAACGTGAGTGACAATTTTCCGGGATTTATGTACCTGGACACCGAAATCTCTCTGTTCATTTACACTGCCAAGAATCTTACCATGAGTCCAGTACTCTGCAATTCTGTTATTTCTTCCGAAGTGAACTACCTCGCACCTTTCCGCATTTAACTCAGTTTGGCAGTTCCCAGCCCAACCTTACATTTGAACTCTGTCCCTTTGGAACCTGCAACGTCCTTTGGAACTATCCACAACTCTGCCGACCATAATGTCATCTCCAAATTCAGCAACACGTCCTTCTATGTCCACCTCCAGATCATTGATCAAAATGATGAACAGCAGTGCCCCCAAAACAGATCCTTGCTGCAGACCACTGATAACTGAACTCAAAGATTAACATTTCCTATCAACCACCACACTCTGTCTTCTTTCATCTAGCCAACTTCTGGTCCAAACCGCTAAATCACTTTCAATCCCGAAACTCAGTATTTTGTACAATAGCTTACCGTGTTGATCCTTATTAAACACCTTACTGAAGGTCATCTACACCACATTAACCGTCTAACCTTCATCCACCTGTTTTCCACCTTATGGGAGAACCCAGTAAGGCTAGTGAGGCAAGCCCTAACCCTTCACAAAATCGTGTTGACTATCAATAAGCAAATTATTTATTTCTTGATGATTATCAATCTTATCTCTAATAACGTTTTCCAACATCTGACCCACAACCGAAGCAAGGCTCATTGACCTATATTTACAAGATTTGACTGGACTTCGTGTCTTAAACAGGGGAATAACATTTGCTATCCCCCAGTCTTCCGACACAATTCCTATTAACAATGATGATATAAAACTTGAAGACTCGAAGCTCTGCAATCTCCTCCCTGGCTTCCCAGAGAATCTAAGATAAATCACATCCGACCAAGAGGTTTTATCTATTTTCAAGATGCTCCAAAATTGCGAAAACCTTCTCTCTGTCAACGTCAATTCCATATAATCTTGTAGCCTATATCTCCGTATTATCATTAGCATGGCTCTTTTCCAATGTGAATACTAAGAACAAGCCAGTAGACGCTTCCCCTATGTCCTCAGATTCCATACACTACTTTCCACTAATATCAATGATTGGTCCTAATTCTGCTATATTAGTTCTGATCGGAGGCCATAAGATTTTCCATGATCTTATCCGCCAAAAACTTCTCATGCCCCCTCCTGGCTCTTCTGAGGGGTCTCTTTAGATCATTTCTGGCGAACGTTTAACTCTCAAGACCCCTAACTGAGATTTCGCGCCTGATCCTCACAGAAACCTTATTCTTCCTCTTGACAAGAGCTTCAGCTTCTTTTACAAGCCATTACTCCCTCTATCGGAAGCTACCTCCCTGCTAAATAGGTACATACTTATGCAGCACTTGCAGTAGCTGTTCCTTGAATAAGCTTCACATTTCAAGACTGTCCATCGCCAACAGTTTCCTTCCCCATCCTATGCATCCGAAATCTTATCTCATCCCATCATAATTGCCTTCCTCACAGTCATACAACTCCCACTGCATACCTATCCCTGCCCACCGTAATTACAAACATAACTGAATTATGGCCACTATCGCCAACGTGCTCATCTAACTCCAAATCTCACACCTGGCAGGATTCATTCCTCACTACCAAATCCAACATTACATCATCCCTAGTTGGCCTGTCTACATACTGTATCCGAAAACACTCCTGCAGAAATTGAACAAAACTAGACCCATCTAAACGACTTGAACAATTATATTCCCAATCAATATTGGGGAAATTCAACTCTCCCATAACACCTGCCCTGTTACTCTCGCTCCTATCGAGAATCATTGATGCTATCCTTTTCTGTACATTTTGGAACAATTCAGGGACTAAGAGAAAATTCCCAACAGGGTGACTACACCTTTCCTGTTTCTAACCTCAGCACAATCTACATCAGTCGATGAGTTATCTCAGCCGCTGTATTGCTAACCTTGGTTAACAAAGCCACACGCCCGTCTCTTTTCCCATTTGTTTTCTGATATATCTATATTGCGGAATCTGCAACAACCATTTCTGTCCCTCCTCTCGCCATGTCTGTGAAATAGCCACAACCTCGAAATTCCAGATCGCAGCCCATGCTGCAAGTTCACCCATCTTATTCGGCATACTCTGAGATTTAAAGTACACAAAATTCAAACCCACATCCTGATTGCCGGTACCCTCGCGACCTTGCAAACCTATCACTGATCTCTCTACCCTCAACCTCCTGTGCATTGGACTACAATTCAGGTTCCCATCCTCCTGCTTCATTTCTCCACATCATAGCCACCTTCAGGAGCAATGTTTCTCTCTCCAATTTTCCAAACTGTTCAGATTATGGACGAAGTGGAAGCGAGGGCTGCAGATGCTGAAGATTTCAATCGAAGAATGTGGTGCTGGAAAAGTCCACCCAGTCAGGTACTATCCAAGGAGCAGGACAATCGACGTTTCCATCCTGGGGTTGAATGTGAAGGAGGAGGAGCTGTGATAATCCGATGTTGTTCAACAAATGTGGTGTTGGACAGTGCAGAACAGGCTGATGCTGAAAGTGGCCTGTTTTGAGGTGCTGATTTGTGGTGATTAGGCGGCATCTAAGTTCACCATAGCCACTGGGGCCTCGTTGTCTACCTTGCTCGTATTGTCTCCATAGATTTCTAAAAGACTTGTTAAACATGACCTGTTCTTGATGAACCCATGCTGCGTCTGTGCACTGGGACGATTTCTACCGAAATACCTTGCTAGTTCTTCTTTGATAATACACCCAAGCAGTTTCCCCACTGCACAGGAAAAGCTAACGAGTCTATGATTCCCCATATTTTGTTTACCTCCCTTTCTAAACAGTGGCGTCACATTTGCTGTTTTCCAATCTGCTGGCACTGCCCTGGAGTTCAGCAAATATTATCAAATTTCAAATTGCCACAATTGAATTTAATATTTCTGCCACTATCTCTTTTAGAACCCTGGGATACATTCCATCAGGGCCAGGAGACTTGCCTACCCTCAGCTCCGTTAGCTGGCCCAACACTATGTCTTCCATAACAATGATTGTTTCAAAGGTCCTCACTTGTCTTCGTCTCTTTGGCAATTACTAGCATGTTATTACTGTCCTCCACGATGATGAGAGATACAAAACACCAGTTCAATGCCTCGATCATTTCGTCGTATCCTACATCTAAATGACCCTTCCCATCATCTGAAAGAACGATATTTACTCGAGTCATGTTTTTTTTTTTCCATTTTATATATTTCTGGTGTATACCATCATCTATCTATCTTTACATTCTTTACTTGTTTTTTTTTTCTCTTGTGTTCTACCATACTTCTTTTTATAGTTCATTTTGTGGATTTCTGTTGACCTTTAGACTTTTCCCCAATCTTCTGGGTTTCTCCCTTCATCTCCGCTCCCTCCCCCTCTCCCTCCATCTCGCTCTCTCCCTCCATCTGCCCTCCCTCTCTCCCTCCATCTCGCTCCCTCCCTCCGTCTCGCTCCCTCGCTCCATCTCTCTCTCGCCCCTCTCACTCATTATCTCCTCCTGTCTCTCTCTCTCCCTCAACCTATCTCTCCCTTGACCATCTCTCTCTCTCTGCCTTCATTCACTCTCGATCCCCCCTCTCTCTGTCTCTCTCTCTCTCCGCACCTCCCTCCGTTTCTCTTTGACTGAATCTCTCTCCCCCCTCCATCCCTCCCTCTCTATCTGATACACTCTGTCTCCTTGGTTCTTCCCTTTCCCTCTGAGGTGGTGAGAAAGAGAGTGTGTGCAGAGAGAGAGGGACGGAATTGAGGAGAAAGTGTAGGAGAGAGGACATGGGGAGGCCAGGTTGGAGTCGGGGCACAGAGGGAGTTAAACCCAGCTCCTGAGTTCATGGCCCGGAGCCCTCCCCTTTCCTGAGGACCAGGACTTGGGGCTGTTTCTATCTCTCTCCACCTCAGCTTCTTCAACACAAAGACACACAACAACATCGTTCACTGTGCTGCTTGGCACGCTTTAATTAACATTTTTATTGTTCACAAATGGAAGTGATGGATAGTCAGTGGGATGGTGCCTTTTCTCTCTGGCCCCTGAGTTGTGAGAAACGCTGAAATGTTTCCCTGTAATCCCGCTGTGGGATAAGGATGGACAAACCAGCCCCACCCTCAGTATGTTATCATAGCGACAGGCTGCTCCATCGCTGAAACACTGAACTGAAATGAGAGAATCCCGGATGGATTGAGTAATGTGGGAATTTGATTGATGGATGGATTTGGGTGAAGGGATATTTCAGCACCTTCTTCAACTGCTGCCTCAAAATAGTCTGGGTCACGGCATAAATCGCGTTGTTTGTGCAGCAACTGAGGAGCTGCCGCATGAAGCCCAATTCCCGCACAAAGAGATCGAGATACACAGACCGATACCCAATAAACCACATCCGTCTCCATATAGAATACAGCCATAACAGGATGAAATTGGCCGTGATCACAAACAGGAAAATGATGGATATTTTTTTCCGGTTTCTCATTTCTGTGTCAGACTGAGCATCCCCATTGGTGTGAGCGCGGAGTCTCCTGCGGGCTCTGCTGGTCATTAAAATGTGTCTGACCGTGAGAACACTAAGCAGCAGAATCAGGAGAAATGGGACAAATGCGGTTAGAATGTAATGGAGGAACTCGGTTGTGCCCCAGAAACTGGAGAATAGAAGAGTGAGTGTTTCATCACAAAACCAGGGGCGGTTCCACAGCCGATACTGAGCTGTGAGCAGAAAACACGAGGAAATGTTCTTTAAACAGCTCAGCACAGTCACTGATCCCAGACCTCATCCACCGTTTTCTCACTGCAATATTTATTTTCCAGCTTCTGGCAACAAATGGCCACAAACTGATCAAAGGTGAAAGTGACGGTGAACCAGACAGAGCAGTCAGTGGCTGCATAAAGCAGGATGGCGTGGATATTACACACGGGGACGGAGTCCCTCAGGAAATAAAACTGTTCCCGATAAACAATGAGAATGTGTCTCAGGATCAGATCGAGGATATTGACCAGGAGATCTGCCACTGCCATGGCCCCCAAGTAACATCTCACTGATGGAGACAATCCACAATGTTTATAAAGCAGGAAGTAGATGGTCACTACGTTAACTGTGAGGAAGGAAAACAAATCCATTATCCACTAGCCTAGTGAGATTTTCAAATGTGTCCCTGTATTCAGGGATTTATTAAAATAATTGGAGCTGGAATAACAAATGGGAAGGTCAGAATTACCGACAAAAATGTGACAAAAACCACAATAAACGCTCCCTCCCAAACACACAGATACACATCCATCAGGACAGATGGTTTCTAGAACGTTCCCACACACTTGATAACTCGAGAGCAGACACAGGTCACTCCTTCCCAGTTCCTAATATGGAGGGTGCAAACGTAGCTGTCCTGAAAGATTCTCTCCTAGTTTTCTGAAGGCAAACGGAGTTTGGAAAATACTGTATTTTGGTCTAAATTGTGGTCAATCCTGTGTCGTGAAGAAATGACCCCTGGAACGGGGTCTCTTCCCTGGGGATCATATAGTTTGTTCGATTCACTGACGTCCGGCCGTTCACAAACAATGCCAGGGACAGAAGGTTCCGGGAATATCAATTGTGGAATGTCGGAGACAGGACGTTCCGGGAAATGTCAGTTACAGAATGTCGGGGATACGACTTTCTGGGGAATGTCAGTTATAGAATGTCGGGGTTAGAACGTTCCGGGGAATGTCAGTAATAGAATGTCGGGGACAGGACGTTCCGGGGAATGTCAGTAATAGAATGTCGGGGATAGAATGTTCCAGGGAATGTCAATCATAGAATGTCGGGGATAGGTCGTTCCGGGGAATGTCAGTTATAGAATGTCGGGGATAGAACGTTGCGGGGAATGTCAATTATAGAATGTCGGGGATAGGTCGTTCCGGGGAATGTCAGTTATAGAATGTCGGGGATAGAACGTCCAATCACAGGAATGGGAACAAAAGGCATTGCCAGATCAGCTGAAATGGTTAGATATACCACATTCTCAATCCACCTCACAGAACCAGACCAGACACCATACACCCAGAGGAGATATCTGTTCACCGTGGAACACTGTGTAGACCAGGCCTGTGTACTGCTCAGTACAACACAGCAATCTGTCCACATTCAGCAATTGATCTGGTCAATACAATCCAGCAATCTGCCCCGAGTGGAGCACTGCACAGATCAGATCAGGGCATTCATCTGTAAACACAGACCATATATCCGTCCACGCAGTAAGCTGCGCATTCCACAGAAGTGCATTGATCTCTAATCGCAGACCATATATCTATCCAGCACGGGGAGCTGTGCAGAACACAGCAGTGCATTGATCTATAAATCCGGACTAGATATCTGTCCAGCACGGGGAGCTGTGCAGAACACAGCATTGCATTGATGTATAACCCCGGACTAGATATCTGTCCAGCACGGGAAGCTATGCAGACCACAGCAGTGCATTGATCTATAACCTTGGACAAGATATCTGTCCAGCACGTGGAGCTTTGTAGACCACAGAAGTGCATTGATCTATAAACCCGGACTAGATATCTGTCTAGCACCGGGAGAAGTGCAGACCACAGCAGTGCATTGATCTATTAACCCGGACCTTGATATCTGCCCAGCACGGGGACCTGTGCAGACCACAGCAGGGCACTAATGTGTGAACCTGCAACAAATATCTATCCAGCATAAGGGGCTATACAAACCACATCTTTGCATTATCCATAAACCTCAAGCAGATAGTCTGACCAGCACAGCAACCTGTGCAGTGATCACCCGTGAATTCATCTGTAGATCAGGAGCAATTACCGTCTCAGCATGCAGGACTGTGTGCACCACCCCAGTGCTTTGATCTGTAGCCCAGGAGAAGTTACCCTCCCAGCATGTCGGACTGTGTACACCACCCCAGTGCATTGATGTGTAAACCAGGAGCAGTTACCCTCCCAGCATGTAGAACTATGTACACCACCCCTGTGCATTGATCTGTAACCCAGGAGCAGTTACCCTCCCAGCATGTAGGACTGTGTACACCACCCCTGTGCATTGATCTGTAACCCAGGAGCAGTTACCCTCCCAGCATGTAGGACTGTGTACACCACCTCAGTGCATTGCTCAGTAACACTGTGTTAGATCCCTGCACAGTGTGGGGAAACTTGCAGCCCATGCTGGAAGTGACAGGATGCGCAGCTCCCATCCATTTACAGCTCCATATCTGCAATGTAGCATGGCAAGGGCATACTGTGAGTGTGAACATCACTGCCAGAGAGAGATGGTGAGGGAATCAGTTTAAATATCACCACATGGGAGGGGTTTGTGGTATAGACAGAGAGGGGGAGACTGAGAGACTGTGTCATGGAAGGATGTGTTCCCAGTTTTCTGAATGCTGAAATGTAAACACATCGATAGCATCCTGTAACATGAGCCTGTCTTCATTGAGTATGACAGAGGGATTGTCTGCACAAGGCTGAGCTAGTTTCCTGTTGCTGTCCAATCGAACTCAACGAATTAACTACCCACCCCACCCCATCGTGTCCCTGTAATTCAATACCAGCCCGATTCTCCCACCCATCATGGCTGGAGGCACACACCATTGCCCGGGTACCCCTTGATATTCCGTGATCCGTGGCACTGATGCCATATTTAACAAGCCAATGGGCACATGTTTGAGCAATCTGTTTGGAGCTGCCTTGCACAGTTTACCCTGACCATGGCAGATAAAGGACAACTACACCATGGTTTGTTGACAGGGGCACGGAGGTTCTGGTGGATGGGCTAGTACAGAGGGGGACCATTCTGTTCAGAGGGGACCATACCACCAGACCCACTAAGCATGGTCTGAGTATCTGCGTTCTGAAGAACTGTCCAGTAATACAGGACAAGCATCAATAACCTTCCGCCCTCTGTCATGATAAGGGTGACTCTGCTCCCTCTGTTCCCTCACACTCACTGTATATCTGTTATAGCACCGACCCCCGAACAAGGCTCATGGTCCACCACTCTGAGTTCAGCGCCTTCTCTCTCTCTCTCCTCTCCCCGCTCTCTCACTTCCCCCCTCTCTATCTCCGCCTCTCTCAATCTTTCTCTCCCTCCGTGTCTCTCTCTCCCTCTCTCTCCCTCTCTCTCTCCCCCCTCTCTCCCACTCTCTCCCCCCTTTCTCTCTCTCCCCCTTTTTCTCTCTCTCCTCCTTTCTCTCTCTCTCTTGTCTCCACTTTAGCCCATCCCCCCACACTAATAACACTGTATGGATATATTACAGTGGACTGACTCTCCCTGGACCCCTCACCACATCTCTCCCTACCCCCACCTACACCAGCACTAACAGCAGGGCCACCCACTCCGACACTCCATATCTCTCTCCCATTCCCGGAGAAACAGCCTGGAATAGGACAGGAAGGGCCAAGCCGGGTGGTGGAGTGCCCGATATCCATTCCCTCATCCCTCCCCCGCAATGTGGCGAGGACCCTGGTACGAGCTGGAGAGGACCGGGATGCCTCGTGTGGAGATTCTGAAACATCTGCGTCCCACTGACCTAGTAAGGAGCAATGTTCAGTGAAGGGAAATTCTCACTTTAAACCCCCCAGCAGTTCCGTTTCCCCGCAGCACAACTGAGAAGCCGTGGCCCTGATGCCATCTCGCTTTTGTGCCGAGCTGGTACAAATGGAATCCCCCCGGTCGAGGCGGGCAGGAGGGTGGGCTCACAAAACATTGTCACCACCACCTCCTGGGAAGGGAGCACGGAGGCTCCCTCCTACACCTCCCCCTTTAAACATCTCAGATACTGAAACTAATCTGTGATAGTTATTGCTCTCCCCACTTGTCCTGACATTTTCAACAATCTGTGTTCATATATACCTAGGACCCTCTGTTCCTGCACCCCCTTTATCACAGTACAGCCTGTTTTATATTGTCTTCTAATGTCCTTCCTTCCAAAATACATCATCTCACGCTGCTCTGCATTGATTCCCATCTCCCATAAACCTGAGCACTACACCAATGTGTTACCGACCTGTTGGAGTTCCACACTGTCCTCCAGAAACGTTATAATGCTTTCAGGTTTGGTGCCATCTACAAGCATTGATTTGGAGCTGGTGGCGATGCAATGGCGTGTAAGAATTTAAAAACTTTGTGTTGTGTGATTGTTAACTTTGTGCACACGTTGAGATTGCCACAGAGTCACAGGGCCAGGGAACAACTGAAATCCTGCCACACTCACTTGTGTGAGCAAGTTCATATTTACATAGTGTCACAGAGGGAGTCAAATAATGATACGCTGTCAATGGAGGAACAGAAAGCCTAACATACGCCAGACAGAGCGAACGAGGTTTTGATGAAGGACAGAAGAAGAGGAAACCTGAGAGGCTCCCTTTATCTGCATATCATGAGCATATTTGTGTGTCTGTGTTGGGTAGTTCCGACAGTCTGTGCTGTTTAAACTGATGCAATATTACCCTCCGCTGGCCTCCCCACACCACTGCATAGGCATTGGCAGAGGGTGAAATCCAAAAGGGATTCATTCAAGGTGGGAGGAGGCATTGGCTCACAGCACTATCCAAACTGATGTACTGGTCTAAATGTATTTTAAACTTTGCAACTGCATCCGCTTCCACCACTTCCACTGGAAGTTCATTCCACGCACAAACCTTCTGTGTAAAAAAATGCTGCATTTCACGTTTTTTTTTAGATATTCATCCTCTCATCTTAAAATATCCCACTAGTCTTGAATATCTAATCCTAGTTAAAAGAGAACAGCCAATCACCTTATCTAGACCTCTCATGATTTTATAAGCCTGTATAACCCCTCAAGTTCCTTCTGTCCAGTGACACATGTCCCAGCCTAACCAGTCTACGTTTATAACTCAACCCCTCTGTTTCTGGCAACATCCTGGTAAATCTCTTCAAAATACTCTACACCTCAACAGTATCCTTCCTATAACAAGGTAAGCTGAATTGGACACAGTAAACCAGAAGAGTATCATTATTTAAGAAAGGTGATAAGGACAAGCCAGGGAATGAGAGACTGGTGAGCCTGAAGTAAGCGGTGGGCAAGTTGTTGGAGGGAATGCTGAGGGATACGATGTATATGTTTTTGGAAAGGCAAGGACTGATTAGGGATATTTAACATGGCTTTGTGCGTGGGAAATCATGTTTCTAGAACTTCTTTGAGTTTTTTGAAGAAGTAACAAAGAGGATTGATGAGGACCGAGAAAAGGACGCGATCTGTACGGAATTCACGAAGGTGTTCGAAAAGATTCCCCATGGGAGAGTGGTTGCAAGATTAATTCTCATGGAGTACGGGGATATACAGAATTGGCTCGAAAGTAGAAGACAATGGGTAGTGATGGAGGGTTGGTTTTCAGACTGGAGACCTATGACCACTGGAGTGCCACAAGGATGGGTGCTGGGTCAGCTACCTTTCGTCATTTATATCAATGGTTTGGATATAACCATAGGAGGTATTGTTAGTACGTTTGCAGATGACTTCAAAATTGGCTGTGGAGTGAACAGCGAAGAACGTTACCTCAGATTGCAACGGGATATTGATCTGATGGGAGAATGGGCTGAGGAGAGGCAGATGGAGTTTAATTTACATAACTGTAAGCTGCTGCATTTTGGGAAAGCAAATTGCAGCAGGGCTTGTACACTTAATGGTAAGCTCCTAGGGACTGTTACTGAACAAAGCTGTGTTAGTTAAATATTTGACAGAGAAGTGAGTCACGAACAATGGGATACAGACAGTAAAGTGGGTCTGAAAACATAACCTGATCAGCCACAATCTTAGTGTCTTTTTAAGAAGGCTCAAAGTATCTAATGTACCACTCTTACTCCTCAGTCCCATGTTTCTGTATTTCGTTCAGCCCCTCAAACCTGCTAGACAGGAGCAGTTGGGGGCTACTTACTTCTATAAACTGTTGCACAGAAATGGAGGAGACTATTTAGCCCTTCAAGACTGTCCCACACGCTTTGAGGTGATTTGGGAAATGTAATTGGGAAGCCCAGACTGGTTATGAAAGAGGCCTCTCATCTCTCTTTACAGAGCTTCCCCTCTCTGCAACTTGTGCTTCATTTGTTTGTCATATTGTAGACATAGATTCACTGTGAATACATCCCCCATGCCTCACGCAGAGATGGCTCACAAAGTTCTCTAGTCTCCCTGACTGCAACATTCAATAACATACCTTCCAGGAAAATAATATCCACTAACTTTCCAATAACAGAATGTCAGAACATCAGATACAGGAGCAGGTCATTCACCCCTCATCACCTCCCCCCCCCCCCCCGCCCCCTCGCAAACACGCTCCCCACCCTACGCCTGACTTTCCCTTCACAAAGATCATGTCTGATCTGGTCTTGGTCCCAAATTCTCTTTAATGCCCAGTTATTCATCACCCTCACCTCTCTGATAGATCAAAATGCATCTACCTCCTTTTTAAGTATTTTCAGTGATCTTGAACATAGCACATAGAAAAGTGCAGCACAGAATAGCCCCTTTGACTCACGATGTTATGCCGAGAGTTAATACTCATGTAAAATATAATAACTTAACCTACGCACCCTCAATTCACTGCCATCCATGTGCATATCCAGCAGCCGCTCAAGTGTCCCTAAAATCTATGCTCCCACCACCACCGCTGGCAATGCATTCCATGCATTCACAATGCTCTATGTTAAGAACGTTCCTCTGACGTCTCCGCTTTACCTTTCTCCAAATATCTAAAAACTATGACCCCTCCTACCAGTTAATCCTGCCTGGGCAAAGGTCTCTGGCTATTGAATCTATCGGTACCTCTCATTACCTTGTATACCTCGATCAGGTCATCTCTCTTCCTCCTTCTCTCCAGAGAGAAAATTCTGAGCTTAGTCAACCTCTTTTCATAAAGCAAACCCTCCAGTCCAATCAGCATCCTTGTAAACCTTCTTTGCACCCTCTCCAAAGACCCTGTATCTTTCGTATATTAGGGCGAACAGACCTGAACACAATATTCCAAGTGTAGTCTTACCAGCAACTTGTGGAGCTGTAGTAACACCTGGCGGGTCTTAAACTCAATTCGCCCTTTTAATGGAAGCCAAAACACCATATGCTTTCTTAACAACCCTATCCACGTGAGTCGCAACTTTCAAGGATCTATGTACTTGAACTCAAAAATCCCTCTGTTCATCCAAACTGCCAAGAATCCTGTCTTTAATCCAACAATCAGCATTCAAGTTCGACTTTCCAAAATGCATCGCTTCGCATTCATCCAGGAGAAGAAGAAAAAAAAAGTGTGCTGTGACCTATTACCCTTCTTGAAAAGAGGAACAACTTTCACATCCTTCCAATCCCCTTGTACGACGACTCCCTTGGAGACTCAGGAGGCAAGGATCTTCGCCAGTGGCTCAGCAACCTCCTTTCTCACTTTCCAGAGCAGCCAAGAATATTCTGGTCTGACCCTGGGGACTTATCAATCTTAATGTTTGCCAAAATATCCAACACATCAACTTCATCAATCTTGATCAGATCAAGCCTATATTCCAGCTCCTCAAAGTTCGCATTCACAACAAGTTCCCATTCCTTGGTGAAAACCAAAGCAAAAAAAACTCACTTAGGACTTCCCCTATCGGCTCAGACTCCACACACAAGTTCCCTACGCTATCCCTCATCGGCCCTATCTTCTCCCTGATCATTCTCTTATTCCTCACATTAGAGTAAAACGCCTTTGGGTTCTCCCTAATCCTTCCTGCCAAGCCTTTTTCGTGCCCCCTTCTGGCTCTCCTCAGTCTATTTCTGAGACCAGTCCGAGCAAGCCTGTAATCCTCTAATCATGTAATCCAGCTCTCAAACTCAGTGAAATACGGAATTGCTAACATTCACGACCCGTTGTTTGAGGCAAATACTCCCTTGTCCGAAACCATGACCTCCTCATATGAGGAAACGAGGTCAACACAAGGAGTCAGGTTACAATGACTGACCCTGATATCAAAGCAGTATTTAACCAAGGATACAATCAAAGAACCTGAACAAAATTGTACTGAATGGAAATCAGTGTAAACCGCCTTTTGGTTCGAGTGATTTGAAAAACAGAGCAGGATGTTTGTGGTCTGTGGCCGACAATCCTCACAGTCCAAGGACATTTATTCAGGAAATCCTCAGCGTCGCTCGCTCGGCAGAAATATCCTCAGCTGCTGAATCAATGTTTTTCCCCCATCAGGTCAGAAGTGGGAATTGTCACTGAAGATCACACAATGTTCAGAACAATGTGTCAGCCCTCAGCTCCTGAACCAGTCTGTCTGTCCATGTGCAGCAAAACCTGAACAGCAGTCAGGCCTATGCTGTTAGAGTCACATTCATGTAACAGTACGGCTGCACACCGCACATTTCCACAGTGAAAGGAAGAGCTCATTCAGTACCTCAAGCTCACTTCACAGGAATATGAAAAAGCCATTCAACCCATCAATACTACTGCATCGGAAGAGGGATAGCCAATTCAGTCCCTGCAGCTTATCACGCAGGAAGAGAAGGAATGCAGTGTTATAGACCAGACCACAGCCCCTTAGAATATATTAATGCAGTAGCCTTTATCCAACCATTTTCTAATACTCAAGGAATATGTGATGTAACTGTGTAAAATGTGTCCAGTCAAACTACTCGATGTTATCCAAAGCAGTTTATTTTAACACTGTCATTAAAACACAGTGAAGAAGAATGCACAACAACAAAACTATTGGAAAACTTAACAGAATAATAGATACAGTACCTTTTGCTAACTAACTGTACCAATAGAGTAAGATCCTGTGAACATAACCGCTTGGCAAAAAGGCAAATTCAGAAGCAAATTCTCACATACAGTGCCCCAGTGCAGGAGGTAAAGATACATTTAGAGAAAATTCAGAGAGAGTAGCAGCCAGGAAACTTTCACTGAAGTTTCCAAAGCTGTTGAGATCCTAATAGTTTCTGATGTTACTGAGAAGCCAAAACCCAGAGATCCTAACCTGTGAGAGTTGGCCATACCAATTCAGGATGCAGTAAAATCAACCCAAGCACTTCGAAGCTGTTTACTCAAGTGGTCTTAACTAACCAGCTCATCATCTCGAAATAGAAACTTGGACAAAATAACTTCTTAAAGTTATAGGTTCATCACACGAGTTAACACATCAAGCTGTTAAACGGGAACCACTTTTATCCAATCAAGTCCTTTGTCCTCTCCAATCATACAAGGAAGAAACCATTCATCCCCTCAAGTCATTTGCACACAGATATGAGGAGGCCATTCAGCCCGTTGAGTCACTTACACAGGAACAGGAAGAGCCCATTCAGCCTCTCAAGTCAATTATGCAGGAATATGAGGATGACATTCAGCCTGTTGAGTCACTTACACAGAGATAGGAGGAGGCCATTAAGCTCATTGAGTCACTTTTGCAGGAACAAGAGAAGGCCATTCAGCCCCTCAGCTCACTTACACAGGAACAGAAGAAAACCATCCTCCCGCTTCAGACACTTAAACAGAAACAGAATAAGGTAACTGATGCTGATTCGAAATGAAGGGCTTATGCCCGAAACGTGGATTTTCCTGTTCCTCGGATGCTGCCTGACCTGCTGGGCTTTTCCAGCACCACATTCTCCCCTCTGGCCTCCAGCATCTGCAGACCTCACTTTATCCCAAGTGATTCTCAATCATGTTGAACAAGTGGAGCAAAGGCTGGAGACTAAGCCTGTTGCGGTCTGGAGACTGGTCTCGGCTCGGTCTGGAGACTGTGTGGTGTGGAGTGGGGACTGGCCCAGTGTAGTCTGGGGACTTTATGGTATGGAATGGAGACTGTGCCTGGCGCCATCTGTTGACTGGGCTCAGTGCAGTCTGCAGACTGGGCCTGCTGTGGTCTGGTTACTGGGCCCAGTGCCATCTGGAGACTCGGTCCGGTGCAGTCTGGAGACTGGACCCGATGCGGCCTGGTTACTGGGCCGAATGCAGTCTGCAGACTGGGCCTGATGTGGTCTGGTTACTGGGCCAAGTACGGCCTGGAGACTGGGTCCGATGCAGTCTGGAGACTGGGCCATGTGGTCTAGAGACTGCGCCCTGTGGTCTGGAGACTTGGCCTGGGGCAGTCGAGAGTCAGGGCCTGGTGCGGTCAGGAGGCTGTGTCCAGTGCGTTCTGGAGACAGGGCCAATTTCAGTCTGGAGTCTTGGTTTGCTTCAGTCTGGAGACTGGGCCGGATGTGGTCTGTAGTATGGGCCTGGGGCAGCTTAGAAACTGGGCGCTGTGGGTTCTGGAAACTGGGACTGGTGCATTCTGGAGACTGGACCAAGAACGGTCTGGAGACTGGGCCCAGTGCGGTCTAGAGAATGTGATCATTGCGGTCGGGAAACTGACACCAGTGTAGTGGGGACACAGGGCCCCGTGCGGTCTGGAGTGGGCCCGGTGCAGTCTGGATACTGGCCTCGGTGCAAGCAGAAGACTGGGCCCAGTGCGGCTTGGTGACTGGGCCCAGTGTGGTCTGGCGACTGGGTCCGGTGCAGTCTGAAGACTGCACTTGGTACGGTCTGAAGACCGGGCCTGGTGTGGTTTGGACACAGAGCACAGTGTGGCCTGGAGACTTGGCCCAGTGATTGGGCTCAACGTGGACTGGAGTCTGGGACTGGTGCTGTCTGGAGACTGGGCCAGGTGCGGTCTGGAGACGGTGCCCGGTGTTGTCTGGCGATTTGGCTCAGTTCAGTCAGGAGACTTGGCCAGGTGCGGTCTGGAACCTAGGCCTTTGTTGTCTTGAGACTAGGCCTGGTTAGGTCTGGAGCCGGGGTCCAGTGCATTGTGCAGACTGGGCCTTGTGTGGACTGGAGACTGAGCCCTGGGAGGTCTGAAGACTGGGCCCAGTGTCGCATGGAGACGTGGCTCTTTGCGGCCTGGAGACTGTGCCTGTGCAGTCTGGAGAGGGGCCCCGGTGTAGTCTGGTGACTAGGCCCAGTGCATGATTGTATTCAATAGTGGAGCAGAGCTGATTCCAGCCATGATTGCATTCAATAGTGGAGCAGAGATGACATCAGCTATAATTGTATTCAATAGCGGAGCAGGCTCGAGCGGCTGAATAGCCGACAAATGCTCCTCGTTCATATTCAGCCCTTCGACTGTGTTACATAGGAAAGGGGGAGGACTGGTTATCAAACAGGAAGCAGGCATTCTGGATCAATCAGTCTATATCAGGTCGTCAACTGTTGAGTCATATAGCGACCAATGCTGGGTCCTCAACTATTTACAATCTATATCAATGATCAGTGGGATGGAACAGATGTACTGATACTGAGTTTGGTGATGTCGCTGTGATAAGGAAGAGATTACATTATCAAGAGAGTGTGGATAGTCTGCAAATAGATACAGAGTGGTAAAAGCAATGGATAATCGTTTGACAGGTAGAATACAACATGATATAACCTGTTATTTCATTTACAGGAATAATGGAAGGCAGTATGTTTTTGAAATAGAGAGGGATTACAGGAATTAATGATACTGCGTACTGGAGGGGGGGCGAGGGGGCGGGGGGAGGTTCACGCAGACCCGTTCAGATATGGGAGGTTTTGCTCCATCCCTGATCGTCTGTTCCTTGATGCTCCAAGTGACCCCATTGCTCTCCGGACACATGAATATATTGATGGAGTTGGTTGGTGGTGGGATGATATGCATCAATGGGACGGCCTTTATCAAAGATACATTCATTCCTTACGACATGGAGACCCGAAGACGATGGGAATGGCTGCCTGCTTCTGAATGAAGGAACTGTGGCTGCTTTCAGGACAGTGGTATTCACCAACATGATGTACTGTGCATGGAAACACTTACTATTAATAGAAAGAGAGCTCCTTTGGTTCCTCTACCTCTCCCCATTGACATGGATACTCTGAAGATGCGATGTACACCATGGGGATTCCCACTATACTGGGAAAATAAGGACACACCCGATAGCTCCCTGCTGTTGGAGAAACAATATATTTACCTCATCCACCATGTACATCCTCCGTCACCAAATGGTGACATTGATATTGAGATGCTGGGAAATGATGGATCTGTCAACCCCTCCTGCCTGGAACCTTCTGGATCATAGAAGCTGAATGAAATTGTGACCATAACAGCCACTGGCAGCACTGTCCTCCCCCGGTGTGAAGCTGCAGGTCGTGTTGAAGCAGGTGACACCACTCTGTGACCAGCCCCTTGTTCAGTCAGTGCCCCTCACACTCTGCTCCTAGCTTAAATGGAGCTTGAGAAGCTGTTCCTGGAAACCCGGGGTGGATACAGCAGATCTCTTTCCCCAGACACACTCACTCCGTGGGTTCAGACTTTCCCCTCTCTACAGCCTCTGCTCCATTTGGTGTTCATGTTACACACCCAGATGCTGTAACTACAATTCCCATGCTCCATCCAGAGTTGGGTCACCAAATCCTCAGGTCTCCCTGAATGTCTGAGGCAGCTTACAGCACAACCTCCATCAAACCATTCCCAGCCCCTACACTAAATTTTCCATTGCCGAAGTCAGTCAGAAACCCCTCGGCTACAAGTGTTGTGGACCAGTTCAGATCCCCTCAAAATATTTTAAGAAGGCCGTTTGGACCCAAACCTTTCCTTGTTTTGAATGTAGATGTGAAGTGTGCGTTCCAGATATTTTGTGACTGGTCAAAGCACTTGACATTAAGAAAAATCTAATCTATTCAAATGCTTTAGTTAAAGTAAAATCAAAGAAAATAATATTTTGGGATATCTTGTATGTTGGAACACTTACACAAACAATAGATACTGTACCTTCTTGGTTTACACCGCATGGCACAAAGATATATTCAAATACAGATCCTTACAGCAGTTTTCCAATCCAGGAGGAAACAACATCCACAGAGATAAAAGCAGCTATGGATCATGTGTTTAAACTTCCAAACCTCTGGGATCCCCAGCAGCTTCTGATTGCTGCAGCTAAAAACAAAACGAGGAAACCTGGTCTGGGAGAGCTGGCCACTGCCCTTCCATTGTTACCACCGTTTTAATGAAACCTAAAGGCTTTCTCAGTTATTTACTTAAACTGTCTTCAGACAGCAGTTCTGCACCTCTGCCTTTATAACCTCTCTTCAAAAAAACACAAGAGAAAATAACCATTTTATAGTGATAGTATCTTCACGACTGCACCTTTAATAAAATAATCCAGCAATATACAAAAGTGGATTCATTTTAGACCTCCTAATCGTCCTCTAGTAGTAGACTGAAATGCATATATATTATATTGACTATGAGCATACAAATGTTCACAACGAGATTCGATTTCAGTCATTTCACTCCTGCCACAGAATGCCTTTGTCTTTCTTTATTCAAGTCTCCACAACGTGTCAAAACTTAGGTTTTCTCGCCCTTTCACCTGTATAATTTTAAATTGAATGGCAGCAATAATAAGCTCAATCGAATCAGACTGTTTTTTTTCCATAAATTTCTCCAAAAACTTGAAGGGGTTACGATCAGTGATAAACCTTTGTCTCAGTCTGTTATTCGCAATTCAAATGCTGAAATGTTGTAACGCCAACACCAAGCTCAAGGCCTCCAACCCCATTGTGGAATAAATCGGCTGATTTTTTATTGGGCACTCCAACAAGACGTTACATAACGGAGCACTTCTCATCTCTCCAATACTCCCTCCGAATGACAGAGCTCAGCATAAAAGCGTTGCATACTTCCATAAGTGCTGGATTAGACACTAACAGCGTGGAAACAGGCCCTTTGGCCCAACAAGACCACACCAACGCAGACCCAATCCACCGAACCTGCATATTTTTAGATTGTGGGAGGAAACAGGAGCATCCAGAGAAAGCCCAAGCAGTCACGGGGAGAATGTGCAAACTCCACCCAGGGAGTCATCTGCGGCGGGAATTGAACCTCGATCTCTAGTACTACAAGGGAGTAATGTTCACCACTCTGCCACCGTTTCGCCCGTGTTACTCCTGCCCCATGTCAGAAAACCTTATTTTCACGGATATATGATTGAAGAAAATCTCGCATATTCTTCTCAATCTCTCACAATCAGAGATTGAACCCAATCAGCAGCAGCAGCCATTTCAGTTTCTCAGTTTGCCATTGTTACTCCCTGCTCTTCCACACGTATTCTCACGACTGTAGGAAGTGAATTGTTGATCTTCCTCAAAATAAGAATGTCTCTAAGAGTGCTACAGGTTTGCTCTGTTTTGAATTGCCTTACCCACCTTTCAATATAACTTTATTTGATCTTTTCAAACTCAATGTGCGTTTAATCAAGGACCCTTTTTGAGATTCATGAAATGCTGTCTGTTGGTTGTGGCACAAGCTCATACGGACATCAGATGCCTTTGTTCACCCCCTCATACTGGCCAGATACTGCATCTGATAGGGATGCAAATACCTATCAGCTTTCTTTGAATTAACTAAATCCACATGGTCACTGGCCACTGCATTTGTTTCACCATTTCTCAAATGAAATTCCAAAGGGATCACGATCCTCCTAATCAAATTTAGATAATGCCTGGATGTATTTAAACTGAACCCCATCAGGCCATTGGCGACCATAGGGTTGCTCAACCTCACTATCCTCCTCATCCAGCCTATCGTCTACATTCATCTCCGCCCTCTATGTAAACCATCCTCTCTAATTGTGAACTTTTGAAGTTGAAACTCACTACTTTTCTTCTCTCTATCTTCTTCATTTCCTTTTCTTTTATTTCTACTTTTCATCATAATTCAAACTATTTCAATAACTTCTCATGTTCAAAGTGCCACATTTGAAATTGAATTCTAGCCATTTCCAAAGATTCTGATGGCGTTTCCACCAAATTTAATTGCCAAGCTTTTCCTGTAATTATCTCTCATTTTCTCACAAACGCAACCCCAACTCCAGCTTGTCTGCCAATTCGTGCAGCTTTGCCTTCCTTACCTTTTGTAAACCCCCCAACTTCACTTCTTACACACCCAGAGAATTCTTAGTGACTGAAAGAATCTTTATTCATAAAACACAGTTTAAACCAACCGAATTCAACATCCGGAACAAAAGACATTAACAACGACCATACACGACCTTTGAACCCAACAGCCTCCTGGTGCATACTCTCCAGTGTCTGCATGAGCATATTCTGGATGCTCTGGTTTCCTCTCAGAATCCAAAGATGTGCATGTCAGGTGAATTGGCCATACTAAACTGATTGTAGTTTTCAGGGATGTGTGGGTTAGGAGCCTTAGTCGGGGTAAATGTGTAATAATAGGGTAGTGGAATGGGTCTGGGTAGGTTAGTCCTCTGAAGGTCAATGTGGACTTGTTTGGTTGAATGGCTGTTTGCACACTGTAGGGATTGTAATTCTAAACCCAATTTGCTTTTATCGATTTAGGACCAGTCAAGAGTCCCTAATTAGCTATAGACCAACCAGACCGCCTCAAACTATTTTACGAAGGTAGCTTGGATGTCAACCTTTCCTTGTTTTAAAGCTAGATGTGAAGTGGATGTTCCAGATGTGATGCTACTCGTCAAACCACTCACCATTAACTTAACACAATATATTTAAACACTCTAATGAAAATCCATACAAAATGAAGAGGAAATTGGAATAATTTAACTATTGACAACCTTAACCGAATAATGGATACATTACCTTCGATAAATGAACTGTTCCAATATACCAACATCCCATAAACACACCCATTGGCAAAAAGGACCATTCAGATATACATTCTTGCATACAGTTCTCCAATCCAGAAGGAAACAGCATCAAGTCAGGTTTCAGAGTGAGTAGCAGCTGGAGATAAGTTACTATGGCGTTGTTACTGCTCGTTATTATAAATCCTAAAAGCGTCGTAAATTATTTACTTGAACCGTTTTCAGTAGGTAGTTTGGCCTTTAAGATCTCATATTTTGCAAAAAGGATAAAATAATCTTTTTGTTTAAAGTGACAGCATTGTCATGTAGTTTAGATGCCTGGTCCTTTACTTTAGGGGCTTTCTAATGTTACTGGTCGCAAGGTCACCTGAGAGGGAAAAATCCAGGTACAGACCAAGTTACAAGGATGTGTCTCCTAACTTCTGAAACACCCCTATCCATGGACCATCACATGGGACATACAGGGAAGTGAGCAACAGCCTGACACACACAATTTCATTATTTCTGAGCTACACAACGCCAGCAAACGATACACTAGGAAGCCAAAGCCCAAGGCCAGGGAAAGATTACAGAGGACAGAGAGATTCACATTAAAGACACAAACACACAGTTAATTAACTGAAAATATCTTTTGTAAATATGGGGAAAAGACAGGGCAGTGGGACGAACTGGAGAAGTGAGATCTTCTAGAGAAAAATTGAATAAAGGCATTGTCAGATCACCTGGAATGGTTTGTTACATCAAATTCTAAATCTGCTTCACAGTACACCACAAACAACATAAACTGGAACAAGATGACAGCCCAGCATGGAGAGATGTGTAGAGCATGCTAGTGTGTTGCACAGTAAACTGCACTATCTGCCCAGCGTGGAGAGTACAGCAAACTTTACTATCATATGCGCAATATACTCGCATCAGATTACCGTCTACAATGGAAGATTTTGTGTGTCTGTGCGTGTGTATATGTGTGTGTGTGTGCGTGTGTATATGTGTGTGTGTGTGTGTGTGTGTGTGTGTGTGTGTGAACGTGTTTATGTGTGTGTGCTCATCAGAGACTGGGGAGAATATGAGTGTGTGCGCGATTGGAGTGGTTGAATGTGAAATTCATCGTTTGAGAAGGAACACACATGTAGGAATCTACTTTGAACACGAACAACTGGCAGGCATTTTGTTAATCAACAGAGAGAGAACGAGAGAAGTTTCATGGACAGATGAGATAAAGTGTTTGAGAATGTTAAAATAAAGGCATTGACAGACACAATAGCAATATACATCGGTGTGCACATGAATGACAGATGGATGGGAATTTGGTGTGAGTTGGAATCAGATTTTCTTCGGCAGTTTTGAAGCCAGGAGCGTCAACAACAGATTATAGGCTTCCTTATGACTGTATTGCATAGTTCAAGGTTCAAACAGCAGATGGAATAAGCAGTGAGACATATTCTGGAGTGGTGAGTATTTCAAGTTAGAAATGGTCAGGGCATGGTGTGAGGAATCAGCTCACGGTCAAAGGGATGTCCCACAGTTGTGACTTGTCTGCTTCAGCCTCAGTTATTGCTCAGGTATGAGATGGAAACAGTGGCAGGAAGTGGAGTTTGTAACCAGAACAGTAGAGAGTGACCTCCATGCTCTTAATATTTAAATAACAAAGGCAAAGATACAATAAATTGTACTTCGCAGCCGAAACTGAGTTGGTCAACACAGAGACCCCTGACTAACACTGCCAGAGCAGAGAGGGAGACAGTAATTGAACACGTTCATTGATGTAGTTATTAATGGTCTGTAGAGTGAACATCTGGATTGAGAGTTTCAACAGGAACAATAATAGTGACAAGAAGTGTAGACTATATGAAAGAACAGTAATACAGTCATAACTAGTTTATAAGAAAAAAAATCTGGACAGTGACATTTACCAGGAACAGCAACATTAGCCAGGAAAGGATAATAAAAATATTGAATAATGAGAAGTGCGTAATAGATGCGCAATGATAATGACAACCATTAAAGTGCAGAAAAACGCCAAACGTAATTGGATAAACCCCTATCTATTGTTGGAACATGCCAGTCTCATGTTCCCAGATTCTGATACATTTTTGGAACATTCCAGTTTAATGTTCTCAGATTCTGTTCCATTGTTGGAACATTCAAGTCTAATGTTCTCAGATTCTGATCTTTCCTCCCCCTCTCTCTAAATATGCTGATCCCTGTCAGTGCTGTCAGTGATGCTCCCGCTCATATTATGGGATAGCACATTGAACGGCGCCCATTTATCATTAAAAGATGGAAACCCTCCACTGGGATAATTAGAATCCATAGAGATTGGCATTAAGCACAGTCACTGAGAAAACAATGGGAAAATGAGCAAAGGCTACGACAATGGATGAATGGGCACCGCACAACAATCAACAGACAGGAATGTTCCCTCCCAGTTGGGGAACACTTCAGTGGTCCAGGACATTCAACCTTGTACCTTCTGGTGACCATCCTCCAAGGCGGACTTCAGGACAGGCAGCAGCGAATAGTGGCCGAGAAGAGGCTGATAAGTAATTTCGGTACCGATAGGTAGGTCCTCAACCGGGACCTTGGGTACATGTCACATTACAGGTGACTACCATTGCACTATACACACACACACACACAGGCACTCGTATACACACACAGACATATGGATACACATGTACACATACACGCACACAGACACGCACACACACTCTTACAGAAACCCACTCTCACACAGGCTTCCGCACAGAGACTTAGACCACTCTACATTCATGCACTCACATATCCACTCTCTCTCACTGATACTCAAATCCCTCCCACTCCAGACACAAACACACTCTCCCACACTCACATATGCACCCCCTCACAGACTTTAGACACTCTACATCAGTGCACACACATATACACTCCCTCTCACACGCACAACCCCCAACCCAGACAAAGACCCACATGCACACATATATTTTGTGAGGTGAATTTGTACTTGCAGAGTTACATTGTACGTTGCTCAAAAACTGCATGAATTCATGTAAACCTCGGAGCTCAAAAACTGCATGAATTCATGTAAAAGTCTGTTAACTCACTTTTCAGATTAGAATCAATCTAAACATCATGGTATAGAGAGAGAAACCGGGGCGAACACCTTCAACATATTGTCTAACTAAAACTCATTGTGACAGCTAACCTGAGAATGCAACTTTAAAAGATAAAAAGTTTTGTGATTTACACATGAAAATAATGAAACTATAATGGTATTCAAACAGCTGAAAGACTCAACAGACAATCAAGGTATTTTTCAATGTCTAATTTCCGTTACATCACACTGCAAATTTTTGATATAAAATCTGTGCCTTAGAAGTGTGTCCTCCAATATCACCTGTTGAAGGAGCGGCGCTCCAAAGCTATTTTACTTCCAATTAAACCTGTTGGACGAGAACCTGGTGTTGTGTGATTTTTAACTTTGTACACCCCAGTCCAACACCAGCATCTCCAAATCATGACTGAGCAAACAGGCTCAGTTAACCTGTTCCACCCATCACTTTTCTATCACTATAAAATGGAACGTTTACTGGGTTTGGATGGAATGGGTGAGGGTTACTGAGGGATGGAACATAAATCTTTAAATTTTTAAAATCTTTTTGCGAAGCTTGTATATGAGAGTATTAACAGGACACTGCAGGAGTCTATATATGTTCCACTCTGTTTATGAAAGGAGTCAGTAATAAAATAACAGATCGGTTGCATAATAAAAAAGTCAGGTGGGCAAATTTCTAGATACCTTAACCCAAAGTATAATACTTATTGCCCAGTGTGAGGCTACTCCTGGTTTTAAGTGCCCTGTTATCAAATCCTTTCATAACCTTGATACGGCTGCTCAGCAACAGGCCGAAACAATTCTCCCCCGAAGCGCCTCTTACAGAGGGATAAGAGAAGGCCATTCAGCCCATATTAGCCTGTTGCTACTTGAAAACGTGGAAATCTGGAATATTGGCCAACAGAATTAGTCAAAACAAAAAGATGTGTTGGTGCAGCTGTATGAGGTGTTACTGAGAGAGTACCTGGAGTACATTGTGTTGTTTGTGTTTCTGTAACTGAGAAGGGATGGACCTCCATCAGATACAGTTTAACAGCTGCTCGTAATCCATGGATTGCTGTGTCATTTAATGTCTCGGATCTGTTACACAAGGACAGGAGGAAGCCATTCACCCTTTCCAGTCTATTACAGAGGGCCACGAGGAGCCCATTCAGCCTCTCAAGCCTGTTACGGAGGGGCTGGAAGTGTTTATTTCACTTTCAAGTCTGTTACATATAAATATTAGTTTTAAATTAGTTTTAGGATGGGAAAGACCTGATGTAAACATTAAAGTTCTAACTTTGAACACGGTCAATTTTGAAAGTGTTAGGTGAACCCTGTGAAAGGCTGGTTGGAATATACTATTCACAGGTAAAGGGATGGTTGGAAAATGCAAGGCCATCAAAACTTGGTTTCAGAGAGTCCACAGCCCAACATGTTTCTATTAGTGAGAGGTGCAAGGCTGGTGGGTGCAGGGAGTGCTGGATGGCTAGATATATAGATGCTCTGGTCAAGGTCAGGAAGGAAGCATATGTCAGGTAAACAGAGCTGAGATCAAATGAATCCCTCGAGGAGTATAAAGGCAGTACGTGTATAGTCAACGGGGAAATCGAGTCAGAAAAATGTGGACATGAGATGGCTTTAGAAATAGCGTTAACGAGGCATTGAAGAAATTCTATAAATCTTTTAATGGCAAAAGGTTAACTAGGGAGAGAATAGGGCACCTTAAAGATCTGTAAGGCTACCTATGTGTGGAACCACACGAGATGGGAGGGATACGAAACAAGTATTCTCCTCAGTATTTAATGTGGAGGAGGTTACAAGAGCGAGAGAATGAAAACAATGTATAGTGACATATTGAAAAGTGTATATATTACAAGGAGGTTTTGGACAATTTAAAAAACATAAAGGTGAACAAATCCACGGGACCAGATCAGTTGTATCCCAGACGTTTGTGGGAAGCTAGGAAAAAGATTGCTCAGCATTTTTCTGATATATTTTTAACAATGATTTCCATAGGTGAGGTGGCAAAAGACTGGAAGGCTACTAACATAGTTTCATTATTTAATAAAGTAAGGAAAAACCAGGTAACTATAGACTGGTGAGCCTGTCATCAATGGTGACTAAAATGTTGGAGGGGGGTTTGAGTGAAAGGATGTATATGTATTTGGAAAGAGAAGGACTGAAGTGGGCTTTGTACATTGGAGATCACGTCTCACTGACTAGGTAGAGTTTTTTGAGGAAGTGATGAAGATGATGGATGAAGGCAGGACAGTGGATGTTGTCTTTATGGAATTCAGTAAGAAAACCAAGATGTTCTACATGGTAGACTGGTTAACATTGTTAGACTGCCTGGGATCCAGGGAGAGCTCGCCTGTTAGATCCAAAATTTTCTTGAATATTGGAAACAGGGCGTGACAGTGGACATTTGTTCATTGAACTTGGAGACCTGGAACCAGTGGCATGCCGCAAAATCAATAGTGGGTCCACTGCCTTTTGTCACTTCCACAAATCATTTACATTTGAGTATATGAAGTATGGTCAGTAAATTTGTAGAAATTTCCAAATTTGTTGGTGTAGTCGACAGTGAAGAATGATATCTCAGAATATAATGGGACGTTGATTATGTGAACCGTGGAATGGCAGGTGGAGTTTATTTTATTTAAATGTGAGGTGTTGCATTTTGGCAAGACAAATCAAGGCAAAACATAGAGGTAGGGACCTGTCGAAAGCTGCCAATCGAGGAGAACTCCATAGAAATTATGGAATCCCTACAGTGAGGAAACAGGCTATTCGGCCCATCGAGGCCACACTGACCATCTAAACAGTATCCAACTGGACAAACCCCAACGCTATCACTCTTAGCCTGCATTTTCCATGGCTAATCCACCTCCCCTACACATCCCTGGGTAATATACGCAATTTAGCATGGCCAATCTACCCTTATCCTGATATGTTTATACTGCCAGAGGAAATAATAGCACCCAGAGGAAACTCACGCAGACAGTGAGAGAATGTGCAAACTCCACACAGCCAGTCATTCAAGAATGGAATTAAACCCAGGTCTCTGCCCTGTGAGGAAGCAAAGCTAGCCTTGTCGTGCAGGTTCTCCGTTCCTTAAAAGTGCCATCACAGGTAGACAGCGCAGTGAAGAAGGCACTTGGTGATCTTCCCTTTATTGGTGCTTGCTTTGAGTCTAAGAGTTTGCATGACATGTTGCTTCTGGACAGGACATTAGTTTGGCCACTTTTGTAATACTGCCTTTAATTCTGGTCTTCCTGCTGTCGGAAAGATGTTGTCAAACTTGAAAGGGTGTAGAAAAGATTTAAAAGAATGCTGCATGTGGTGGAGGGTTAGAGGTACAGGGAGAGTTTGAATAGGCTGGGACTATTTCCAAATGTTGAGGCAGAGGGGTGACCTTAAAGAGATTTATAAAATCATGAGGGGCATAGATAAGGTAAACAGTCAACGTCTTTTACCCAGGATAGGCGAGTCCAAAATTAAAAATAAAGGTTTAAGGTGAGAGGGGCAAGATTTAGAAAGGGACATGAGGGACAACATTTTCACACAGAGACTGCTGTGTGTATGGATTGAACAGCCAAAGGGGTGGTGGAGGCTGGTACAGTTATACCATTTAAAAGGCATTTGGATGGATAAGTGCACGGGAAGGGTTTAGAGGGAGATGGACCAAGTGCTGGCAAGGGGGAAGAGATTTATTTAGGATATTTGGTCGGTATGGACGACCAGACCAAAGGGTCTTTTTCCGTGCTGTACATCTCTGAGAGTCTATTGACTCTTGAGTATATAACACAGGAACAGGAGAGGGCTATACGGGCAGCTTGTTTGCTCAATTACTGAGAGACAAATACAAAAATACATCATTCAGATTTTGGTAGTGTTTTACAGAACCATGAGAAAGACCTTGAGTCAACAGAAGCTGTAAGGAATGTGAAGAGGTCATTCAGTCCTTCAATTCCATTCCACAGAGCAGCAGATGAGCACAGAGCTATTGGAGCCTGCTACTCAGGAACAGGAGGAGGACATCTATTTTCACAAAATTTGGATTAGGAGGCAGTCATTCAACTTCTCGAGACTGGGACACAGGGAAGGAGGCAGTCATTCAACTGCTCGAAACTGGGATACAGGAACAGGAGGGAGTCACTCAAATGCTTGAATCTGGGACACAGGAACAGGACGCAGTCATTCAACCTCTCGAGACTGGGACAGGGGAAAGGACACAGTCATTCAACTGGTCGAAACTGGGACACAGGAACAGAACGCAGTCACTCAACTGCTTGAATCTGGGACATGGGAACAGGAGGGAGTTATTCAACTGTTCAAAACTGAAATTGAGCTTATTCACCCTCTCTCCATAGCTGATATACTCCATCTCAGGGAACATCCTGTTAAATCTGCTCTGCTCCCACTCCAATGCAATCACATCATTCCTGTAATGTGTCTCCCAGAACTACACACAGCATTCCATCTTGGCCTCAGCAAAGTTCCACATAGCACTTATAATCTATGCCTCAATGAATAAAGGCTATATTAATGGTCCCCTATGCTTTCTCAAGTTGACTCTTTACCGGTGCAGTCCCATTTAGGGATGTGTGGAGAAGCACCCTCTGAGCTTCCTAGTGTGCTGTCATTCACTGAGTCCTCCCCTGTCTGCTTCCTTCTTCCAAAATACATCACCTCATGTTTATCAGGGTTGCATTCCATCGAGCATTAATCCACCTATCTGACCATTCCATCTGTATATTCCTGTAACACAAGGCCATCCTCGTCACTGCCAACCACCCGGCCAATCTTTGTATCAAACAGAAACTTACTTATCACTGCCCCCACCCCTCGTCCATATTCACAGCTGCATCATTTATGAATACCACAAATAATAATGTGAAAAATCACACAAGATCAGATTATAGTCCAAAAGGTTTGTTCCGTGGCACTAGCTTTCGATGTGTTGCTCCTTGATCAGGTGGTTGTGTGCTTTGAAACCTCGTGCCTCTGAATAGATCTTTTGGAAAATACCCGATGTTACGCAATTTTTAAATTTGCCCCTTTTTCTCATCCAACACCAGCACCTTCAAATCACAAATAATAAGGAACACAGCACTGATCCCTGTGGTACACGATTGGACACTGGTCTCCAATCACACAAACATCCTTCTAACACCACCCTCTGTCTCTAACCACTAAAATTGATTTGGATGCAACCTGACAAGTTACTAATGAATCCTACCTTTTCCCTGGTTATTCTATTCCACTTGACGTACCTGTAGAATATGTGGGGATTCTCCCTAATCTTGCCAGCAGGTTTCCATATCGCTGTGTTCGTCGGTCCCCTCCACGTGAATAATATACTCGTTATTGCAGTCTTAAATGACCTGTCCCAGATTCTGCCGTTATTTGACTTGAATGTGGATTAGACAGCCAGGGAAGCATTCTGTTAATTTCCAACTTGTCATAACTTTTTTGAATTTTCTAAATTTCGCTGTGACCCTGCTCGCATTCTTTGAAACTCTAGAGAACAGAGGCCGAGTTTCCTCATCAGGCAATCTCACCATCTGAGGGACTAATCTGGAGAATGTCCATTGTACTTCCTCTGTGGTCAGTATATTCTTTCTGAGATTCGGTCACTATAACTGTACACAATACTCCAGGTACAGTCCCACAAATACGCTGTGAAACTGTTTCAACATATCTTTACATCAATGTTCTGACTCCCTTAAATGAAGGTGAACAAAGGTCTAATTTTCCAGTTACATATATTCCTCCAAATACCCTTTTCACATTCATTGGATTTACGACCTCATTGTTTGAGTTCTTGTTGAACCCGTTCTGAAAATCCATTATATGCAACTTCTCCTGGTTCCCCATTATATATGCTTTAAGAAAAAACTTCAAACAATTCTGAAGTTTATCAAGTATGAATTCTCTATCAGAAATGTATGCTGATTCTCTCCATTGTTGCTGTTAATTTCTAAATATCAAAAAAATCATCATGTGCAATAGATTCCAACACTTTCCCAACAGATGTCAAGTTATTTGGTCTGCAGTTCTCCACACTATCTCTTCTTCCCTTTGCAGATGCGTGAATCCCTACCATTCATCAATAATGCTTGGGTCACATTTACTAATAGCCATTTTCTACAACCGCTTCCAGACTCTGCAGAATGTACAGGAAAATAGAACACTGTCATCGACAGAACAATTAATACTTCTATTGGTGATTTATTTCTGACATTTTGATAGGAAGCACAGCTGTTTCGTCAGGTTTAGAAATGCTCAATGCAGCCACAAGTTCAAGTATTACCTTGTTACTGATATGAATTGATTTTGCGTATTTAGCTCTAGAAGTCCGATATAATCACTTGGTATGATTGGGTGATTTTCTGTATCTTCCTCCATGAAGACAGATTCAAAAAGTTGGTCAGTTTCTTCGCCATTTCGCTGTACCCCACAATAAGCAATCCTCTCCCTATTACAAATTTTCACATTTGACCATGCTTTTATTTTGTTTCCTTTGAAATGTAGATTGTAGATTTCGGCAGCATTTGTGTTCCTGCTGGTAAGAATGTATGTTCTCTTTTTGATTTGCTTATCAGTTTAATGGCCTTTCTTTTCTGGATCCTTATTTTCTGAGAATTCTCAGGTTTCCACAATATCTGGAATTCTTATGAGGTCACTTCCTATGATTAATGTATTTTCTAATTTGTTATGTTAACTATCATTGAGTCACTTTCCCTTTCTTTGGTGTTTCTACCTGAAGTAAATAAATGTTTTTTTCAGACTTTGCAATATTTCTGAAAATCTCTTTGTCCTGAACAGATATATTTCGGAACAATGCAGGAGGATAGAGCAGATTCTGTGGGCCGGGTTGGTTATTTTCCATTATCTCTGGCCAGAGTGAGGTCCCGAACCACTGGATGAGAGTGAATGCTGAGCCCGAATTCAAGGAAGGCTACAAAGAAAAACCTGGGAACTAAAGACCAGTAAACCTAGAATCTATTAGGTAAGTTACTCGAAAAGATTCTGAGAGATAAAATGCATTTGGAATGACAGTGTGCGATTCGAAGAAAGATTAGAATGGTGCTGGAAAAGCAGAGCAGGTCAGGCAGCATCGGAGGAGCAGAAAAATCGATGATTCGGGCAAAGGCCCTTCATCAAAATCAGCACGGTTTTGCGCATGGGAAATTTGTTGGTGCTCTTTGATGAAGTGACCAGCAACGTTGAGGAGGGCAGGGAGATATACATAGTTTATATGGATTCCAGTTAGGCCTTCAATAACGTTCCACATGGTACCCTACTCTGTAAGGGTAGATCACATGGAATTGAGTGGGGCCAGGCAAATTAGATACAAAATTGCCTTGATGGTAGGTAGCAGAGTGTATTACTGGAAGAATGCTTGTCAGACTTCAGGCCTGTGGCTATTGGAATGCCTCACGGATTGGTGCTGGGACCACTACATAGTACATACATCTATAATTTCGATGAAAATGTACAGGCATGACTTGTAAGTTTGAAAACGGCACTCTATGGAGAGTGAGGAAGATTATCAGAAATTTCAGAAATTACAGCAGTACCTTGATCAGCTGCGGAAACGGGCTGCGAAATGGCAAATGGAATTTAATATAGATCATTGTAAGTTCTAGCATTTTAGAAAGTCAAATCAAGATTGGAGTTTCATGGTGACTGGTTGGTCCGAAGGAGTGTAGTGGAACAGAGTGACCTTGGAATTCAGGTGCATGATTCTCTCAAGGATGATTCAGAAGTAGACAGGGCAGTGAAGAAAGCATTTGGCACACTGGCGTTAATCAGTGTATTTCACTGATTATCGAAAATAGGGAGTTATGTTGCATTTACACAGGATGTTGTGAGGCCACAGTGGTAGCATTATGTTCAATTTTGTTCACTTTGCTATAGGAAGGGTGTTATTAATCTGGAAAGAGCACAGAAGAAATTCACAAATATGTTTCAAACGACTCAATGATCTGAGTTATCGGGAGAAGTTGGGCAAGCTAGGAGTTATTACTTTTGTGTGTATGCGACTGAGGCAAGATCTGGTAGAAGTGTATAAGATTATAGGAAGGATGGACAGAGTGAATGCATTCAGTCTTTTTTTCTTCAGGTTTGGGCAATCACAGATTAGAGGGCATCAGTTTAAGGTCAGAGGGGAAAGAATAAAAGGGAACCTGAGGAGCAAATGTTTTACACGCACTGTTTAACGCATATGGAATGAGACGTCAGTGGAAGAGGTTGAGGTGGGTACATTCGCAACATTTAAAAGGCATTTGGAAAAATACACGGACATGAAAGGATTAGAAAGATTCTGGCAATAGCAGGTAAATGGGGTTCGCGTGGATGGACATTTTGGTCAGAATGGACTAGTTTGGGCCGAAGGGCATGTCTCCATGCTGTTGGACTCTATGACTCTAACAACCATTGCTTATCTCCCACTGAAAGTTATATTGCACTTTCCCAATTCACTGAAGCGAACTTGACCCTCTAGCCTCCACTCTTCCATAATGAATGACCAGAATGTTCAAGCATTGTAAGCAGACACCATGTAAAATGCACCTTATTAATGTCACTATTCCTTAAATGCTGCTTCAGACCAAGGTTAATAATTCGTCATTCTGACCACACAACATCAATTCCGAAATACCTGTTCTCTAGTTTGCTTCACAACATACTCTTCAAACCACCTCATATACACTTACAGAATTTATTTTTCACAGCCTGAGCAGTCACTTAGTTAATGCAGTTTAGATGCAACTTGAGACCATCCAATAAGACTGCAGTATCCACAATACTTGCCTATCTAATTTCCAGCATATGATGCTCAGATTTTCTGCTACTGTTTTGATTTTGATATATAACACACCAATATTTTCCTTCTCCTTGCTATCTGCATGCTCAACATAAACTGATTCTGTGGAAACTGAGGAGCAGGTCTTTGTCGTTATTAGTGATAGACTTGGACAAGACATTCGGGGAGGCTCACCTCGACGCTGAGATGATCTGAAGAAATGTCCCACAATACTGGACAAGCAACAATATCCTCCTCGCTCGGTAAGGATAAGAGTTACCGTTTACTCTCTGCTCCCTCACACGTACTGTATATCTGTTATGGCAGCTACCCACGAACAAGATTCACGCTCTATCTCCAAATAAGGCTCAGGCACTACTCCTCTCACTATTGAATTCAGTAAAGATCTTCCTCAATTTCTCTGTTACTTACGCAATAATCCCTCCACTAATAATACTATATAGATTCAACACGGTGGACTGACTCATTCCAGACACTTCACAACTCCCCCCACCTACACCAGCACAAACAGCAGGGTCACCCATTCACACTCTCCCTCCCTCTCTTTCTCCCATTCCAGGAGAAACAGCCTGGAATAGGACAGAAAGAGCCAAGCCGGGTGATGGAGAGCCCGATATCCGTTCCCTCACCTCCTCCCCCTGCCATGTGGGGAGGACTCTGAAAGGAATGAAGAGAACTAGGATGCCTCGTATGGAGATTCTGAAACATCCATGTCCCACTGACCGATTAAAGAGCAGTGCTCAGTGAAAGACAATTCTCACTTTAAACCCACTGGCAGTTCCAACAACAGTCCTTTCGCTTCCAACAAAAAAAAACAGATATTTCACTGCACAGAGACGCAGACACAGAAATACACAGAGGTATTGATAAACATCCCAATATACGAACACACACAATGCTTACAAGGGGATAGGCATGCACACACGTAGAAACACACAGAGACATGGACAGTCACATACAAATAGACACAAACACAGATGGATACACAGACTGCAACAGAGACGGACAGATGTAAACACGCAAACACACAGATAACAAGCACATGGACACACACACACATATATAATATATATACACACACACATACAGACACATACAAACAGACACACACACACATACAGACAACCACACGTACACATACAGGCACACACACGCAGACATACACATACAGACACACAGAGGCACAAATACAAGTGTCATTCAGACACAAATAGATATGTTTTTGATTTTTAAGGAGATCAAGGAATCCAGGGAGAAGGCAGAAGGATGAGGTCGATTTACATATAAGAAATTATTGAACGGAATTTTAGACTCGATAGACTTAATGGCCTCATTCTGCTTATTTCCTGAATGCTCCTTCGGTATTATGCTATAAGGCATTCTCTTCCTGAGACATCAGCAGAGGCTGGGTGTGATACATATTTGGTTAGAGAGAGTCAGTGAATATGTGGGACAGGTTTGGTGTCTGGAATGGTTTATCTTTATTCCTAGTTATTCTGTCCTTATGTCTGAAAAGAGCTGATGTTTTGTTGTTCATTAACACTGCTTGAAAATAACAGTCCCACAATGAAATAAGGACGTCCCTTTCACTTTAGTGTTGAGCTACCTGTGGTGTCATCATCCTCAGGATGTAGTGAAGACACGGTTATTGAAGATTTTCAAGGCTCAGCTCGACGGATCTTTGCTGGACAGTGTTTATTGGGAACAGACAGGAAATGGATGGTCAGACACATTCGAATCAGCCATGACCTATCTGAATAGTGGCGCCGATTGAACAACTTCTATCCCTACCCCCATGTGTTGTTCCCTCAATCCACCCCTCGATGCTGTTACAGGGTTGGGGACCATCCCATTCAGTCAGACAGGATCTTTACATTGAGGCAGGAGGAGCCCATTCTGCCCCTCTAAGAAATTACACAGTAACATAGAATGAAGTAATTCAGCTCGTTCAGTACATTACGCAGCCTAGGAAGAGGCCATTCAACCTGTTTGAATGGCTACACATGAAGAGGGAAGCTGTCGCTAACAGGAAATAGAGATTAAATTAAAATGTTTATTTTAGGCAGCAAAGCTGTAACTGATGGAGTGCCTCAGAGATCACTGTGGGATCATCAACGACCAATAATCTGTATCAAATATCTGGAGGAAGAGGAGGGAATGGCTTGGAGCTCAATTAACTCGTACACCAAGCATGTCTTTCAACGTGTAATCAAATGGAGGTAGTGAGTATGCATTGTGATATAGACAGGGAATGTTAATGAGCAAAACTTCAGCAGAAATAACATAATGTAAGTTGTCTATTATTGCATGAAGGAGAAAGTGTGGACTGCAGATGCTGGAGATCAGAGCTGAAAATCTGTTGCTGGAAAAGCGCAGCATGTCAGGCAGCATCCAAAGAGCAGGAGAATCGACCTTTCGGGCATGAGCCCTTCTTCAGGAATGAGGAAAGTGTGTCCAGCAGGCTAAGACAAAAGGTAGGGAGGAGGGACTTGGGGGAGGGGCCTTGGAAATGCGATAGGTGGAAGGAGGTCAAGGTGAGGGCGATAGGTCGGAGTGGGAGTGGGGCCGGAGAGGTCAGGAAGAAGATTGCAGGTTAAGAAGGCGATGCTGTGTTCGAGAGTTGGGACTGAGACGAGATTGGGGGGGGGGGGGGCTGGGAAATGAGGAAACTCGAAAAATCTGAGTTTGTCCTGTGTGGTTGGAGGGTTCTTACACGGAAGATGAGGCGCTCTTCCTCCAACAGTCATGTTGTTATGGTCTGGCGATGGAGGAGGCCAAGGACCTGCAAGTCCTTAGTGGAGTGGGAGGGGGAGTTGAAGTGTTCAGCCACAGGGCAGTTGGGTTGGTTGGTCCGGGTGTCCCAGTGGTGTTCTCTGAAATGTTCCGCAAGTAGGCGGCCTGTCTCCCCAATATGGAGGAGGCCACATCGGGTGCAGATTGGGGAGACCGGCCGCCTACTTGTGGAACGTTTCAGAGAACACCTCTGGGACACCCGGACCAACCAACCCAACCATCCCGTGGCTCAAAACTTCAACTCCACCTCCCACTCCACCAAGGATATGTCTCTGTGCTGGCTGGTTAAATAATAACATAACCAGGAGATTTACCCTCTCTTCAGTTTCGGGCACTGACTCTGTGCTGGCTGGTTAAATATATATAAACGGGAGATTTACACTCTCCTCAATTTAGGGCAATGACTGTGTTTTGGCTGGTTAAATATATATAACCTGGAGTTTTACACTCTCCACAGTTTAGGGTAATGATTCTGTGCTGGCTCATTAAATAAATATAACCAGGAGATCTGCACTCTCCTCAGTTTAGGGCACTGAGTCAGCCCAGGCTGGATACATACATCCCACCAGATAGTTGACACACTCCTCAATTTAGGGCACTGAATCTGCGCTGACTATTTAAATATATATAAACAGGAGATATACACTCTCCTCAGTTTAGGGCACTGAGTCTGTGCTGGCTGGTTAAAAATATATATATATCCAAGAGATTTACCCTCTCCTCAGTTTAGGGCACTGACTCTCTGCCGGCTGTTTAAATTTTTTAAACCAGGAGATTTACACTCTCCTCAGTTTAGGGCACTGACTCTGTGCTGGCTGGTTGAATATATATAACCAGAAGATGTCCGCTCTCCACAGTTTAGGGCACTGACTCTGTGCTGGTGTTTAAATATTTTTAACCAGGAGATTTATGCTGCCTCAGTTTAGGGCACTGCTTCTGTGCTGGCTGGTTGAAAATATATAACCAGTAGATTTACACTCTCCTCAGTTTAGGGCACTGACTCCGTGCTGGCTTGTTAAATATATATAACCAGGAGATTTACACTCTCCTCAGTTTAGGGCACTGACTCTGTGCTGGCTGGTTGAATATATATAACCAGTAGATTTACACTCGCCTCAGTTTCGGGCACTGACTACGTGCTGGCTGGTTAAATATATATAACCAGAAGATGTCCCCTCTCCACAGTTTAGGGCACTGACTCTGTGCTTTCTGGTTGAATATATATAACCAGGAGATTTACACCCTCCACAGTTTAGGGCACTGACTTTGCGCTGGCTAGTTAAATGTATATAACCAGGAGATTTACACTTTCCTAACGTTCGGGCACTGACTCTGCGCTGGCTGTTTAAATATATCTTACCAGGAAATTTACACTCTCCTCTGTTTAGGGCACTGACTCTGCGCAGGCTGGGTAAATATATATATAACCACGAGTATTACACTCTCCTCAGTTTAGGGCACTGACTCTGCGCCTGCTGGTTAAATATATATATAAAACCACGAGTATTACACTCTCCTCAGTTTAGGGCACTGACTCTCTGCTGGTTGTTTAAATATGTATAACCAGGAGATTTACATTCTCCTCAGTTTAGAGCAATGATTCTGTGCTGGCTGGTTAAATATATATAACCAGGAGATTTACACTCTCTTCAGTTTAGGGCACTGAGTCAGTGCTATGTGGTTAAATGTTTCTAATCACGAGATTTACACTCTCCTAAGTTTCGGGCACTGACTCTGTGCTGGCTGTTTAAATATATATAACCAGGAGATTTACATTCTCCTCAGTTTAGAGCAATGATTCTGTGCTGGCTGGTTAAATATATATAACCAGGAGATTTACACTCTCCTCAGTTTAGGGCACTGAATCTGTACTGGCTGGTAAAATATATATAAGTAGGAGATTTACACTCTCCTCTGTATAGGGCACTGACTCTGCTGGATGGTTGAATACATATAGCCAGGAGATTTACACTCTCCTCAGTTTAGGGTACTGACTCTGCTGGCTGGTTTAATATATATTACCATGAGATTTACACTCTTCTAAGTTGTGGGCGCTGACTCTGTGCTGGCTGTGAAAATATATATAACCAGGAGATTTACACTCTCCTAAGTTTCGGGCACTGGCTTTGTGCTGGCTGTTCAAATATATTTAACCTGGCTATTTAGACTCTCCTCAGTTTTGGGCACTGAATCTGTGTTGTCTGGTTTAAATATATATAAACCGTAGATTTATGCTCGCCTCAGTTTTGGGCACTGACTCTGTGCTGGCTGGTTAAATATATATAACCAGGAGAATTACACTCTACTCAGTTTAGTGCACTGAGTCTGTGTTGTCTGGTTAAATATGTATAACCAGAAGATTTACACCCTCCACAGTTTAGGGCAATGACTCTTTGCTGGCTGGTTGAATATATATAACCAGGAGATTTACCCTCTCCTCAGTTAAGGGCACTGAAACTGTGCTGGCTATTTAAATATATATAACCAGAAGATTTTCACTCTCTTCACTTTCGGGCAATGACTCTGTGCAGGCTGGTTATATATATATACATAACCAGGAGATTTATAAATCTCCTAAGTTTAGGGCACTGAGTCCGTGCTGCCTGGTTGAATATAGATAGCAAGGAGATTTACACTCTCCTCTGTTTTGTGCACTGATTCTGCGCTGGCTGGTTAAACATATATAACCAGGAGATTTACCCTCTACTCAGTTTCTGGCAATGATACTGCGCTGGTTGTAAAAATAAATATAACCAGGAGATTTACACTCTTCTTAGTTTAGGGCACTGACTCTGTGCTTTCTGGTTGAATATATCTAACCAGGAGATTTACACTTTCCTAACTTTCGGGAACTGACTCTGCGCTGGCTGTTTTAATATATCCTAGCAGGAAATTTACACTCTCCTCAGTTTAGGGCACTGACTCTGCACCTGCTGGTTAAATACATCTAACCAGGAGATTTACACTCTCCTCATTTTAGGGCACTGACTCTGTGCTGGCTGTTTGAATATATCTAGCCACGAGACTTACACTATCAATAGTTTAGGGCACTGACTCGAAGCTGGCTGGTTAAATGTATATAACCAGGTGATTTACACTCTCCTAGGTTTAGTGCACTGACTCTGTGCTGGCTGTTAAAATATATATAACCACGAGTTTTACACTCTCCTCAGTTTCGGGCACTGACTCTGTGCTTGGCTGTTTAAATATATATAACCACGAGATTTACATTCTCCTCAGTTTAGAACAATGATTCTCTGCTGGCTGGTAAAATATATATAACCAGGAGATTTACCCGCTCTTTTGTATAGGGCACTGAGTCAGTGCTATGTGGTTAAATGTTTCTAAACACGAGATTTACACTCTCCGAAGTTTCACGTACTGACTCTGCACCTGCTGGTAAAATATATATTACCGGGAGATTTGCACTCTCCACAGTTTTGGGCAATAACGCTGTGCTGGCTGGTTAAATATATTTAACCAGGAGATTAACACTCTCCTCAGTTTAGGCCACTGACTCTGTGCTGGCTGGTTAAATATATATAACCAGGAGATTTACACTCTCCTCAGTTTAGGGCACTGAGTCTGATTTACACTCTCCTCAGTTTAGGGCACTGAGTCTGTGCTGGCTGGTTGAATATATATAACCAGGAGATTTACACCCTCCACAGTTTAGGGCACTGACTTTGCGCTGGCTGGTTAAATGTATATAACCAGGAGATTTACACTTTCCTAACTTTCGGGCACTGACACTGCGCTGGCTGTTTAAATATATCTTACCAGGAAATTTACACTCTCCTTAGTTTAGGGCACTGACTCTGTGCTGGCTGGTTGAATATATCTAGCCAGGAGACTTACACTATTCTCAGTTTAGGGCACTAACTCTAAGCTGGCTGATTAAATATATATAACCAGGAGATTTACACTCTCCTCAGTTTCGGGCACTGACTCTGTGCTGGCTGTTTAAATATATATAACCAAGAGATTTACATTCTCCTCAGTTTATAGCAATGATTCTGTGCTGGCTGGTAAAATATACATAACCAGGAGATTTACACTCTCTTCAGTTTAGGGCACTGAGTCAGTGCTATGTGGTTAAATGTTTCGAAACACGAGATTTACACTCTCCTAAGTTTCGGGTACTGACTCTGCGCCTGCTGGTAAAATATTTCTAACCAGGAGACTTGCACTCGACTCAGTTTGGGACAATGACTCTGTGCTGCTGCACTCTACTCAGTTTTGGGCAATGACACTGTGCTGCCGCACTCTAATAGGTTTAGGGCAATGACTCTGTGCTGACTGGTTAAATATATATAACCAGGAGATTTACACTCTCCTCACTTTAGGGCACTGAGTCTGTGCTGGCTGGCTAAATATATATAACCAGGAGAATTACATTCTCCTCTGTTTAGGGCACTGACTCTGCACCTGCTGGTTAAATATATCTAACCAGGAGATTTACACTCTCCTCATTTTAGGGCACTGACTCTGTGCTGGCTGTTTGAATATATCTAGCCACGAGACTTACACTATCAATAGTTTAGGGCACTGACTCGAAGCTGGCTGGTTAAATGTATATAACCAGGTGATTTACACTCTCCTAGGTTTAGCGCACTGACTCTGTGCTGGCTGTTAAAATATATATAACCACGAGTTTTACACTCTCCTCAGTTTCGGGCACTGACTCTGTGCTTGGCTGTTTAAATATATATAACCACGAGATTTACATTCTCCTCAGTTTAGAACAATGATTCTCTGCTGGCTGGTAAAATATATATAACCAGGAGATTTACCCTCTCTTTAGTATAGGGCACTGAGTCAGTGCTATGTGGTTAAATGTTTCTAAACACGAGATTTACACTCTCCGAAGTTTCACGTACTGACTCTGCACCTGCTGGTAAAATATATATTACCGGGAGATTTGCACTCTCCACAGTTTTGGGCAATAACGCTGTGCTGGCTGGTTAAATATATTTAACCAGGAGATTAACACTCTCCTCAGTTTAGGCCACTGACTCTGTGCTGGCTGGTTAAATATATATAACCAGGAGATTTACACTCTCCTCAGTTTAGGGCACTGAGTCTGATTTACACTCTCCTCAGTTTAGGGCACTGAGTCTGTGCTGGCTGGTTGAATATATATAACCAGGAGATTTACACCCTCCACAGTTTAGGGCACTGACTTTGCGCTGGCTGGTTAAATGTATATAACCAGGAGATTTACACTTTCCTAACTTTCGGGCACTGACACTGCGCTGGCTGTTTAAATATATCTTACCAGGAAATTTACACTCTCCTTAGTTTAGGGCACTGACTCTGTGCTGGCTGGTTGAATATATCTAGCCAGGAGACTTACACTATTCTCAGTTTAGGGCACTAACTCTAAGCTGGCTGATTAAATATATATAACCAGGAGATTTACACTCTCCTCAGTTTATAGCAATGATTCTGTGCTGGCTGGTAAAATATACATAACCAGGAGATTTACACTCTCTTCAGTTTAGGGCACTGAGTCAGTGCTATGTGGTTAAATGTTTCGAAACACGAGATTTACACTCTCCTAAGTTTCGGGTACTGACTCTGCGCCTGCTGGTAAAATATTTCTAACCAGGAGATTTGCACTCGACTCAGTTTGGGACAATGACTCTGTGCTGCTGCACTCTACTCAGTTTTGGGCAATGACTCTGTGCTGCCGCACTCTACTCAGTTTAGGGCAATGACTCTGTGCTGACTGGTTAAATATATATAACCAGGAGATTTACACTCTCCTCACTTTAGGGCACTGAGTCTGTGCTGGCTGGCTAAATATATATAACCAGGAGAATTACATTCTCCTCTGTTTAGGGCACTGACTCTGACCCTGCTGGTTAAATATATATAACCAGGAGATTTACACTCTCCTCAGTTTCGGGCACTGACTCTGTCCTGGCTGGTTAAATATATATAACCAGGAGAATTTCACTGTCATCAGTTTAGGGCAATGACTCTGCGCTGGCTGGTTAAATATAAATAACTAGTAGATTTCCCCTCTCCACAGTTTAGGACACTGACTCTGTGCTTTCTGGTTGAATATATATAACCAGAAGATTTACACCCTCCTCAGTTTAGGGCACTGACTCTGTGCTGGCTGTTTGAATAAATCTAGCCAGGAGACTTACACTATCCTCAGTTTAGGGCACTGACTCTAAGCTGGCTCGTTAAATATATATAACCAGCAGATTTACACTCTCCTCAGTTTAGGGCACTGACTCTGTGCTAGCTGTTAAAATATATATAACCACGAGTTTTACACTCTCCTCAGTTTCAGGCACTGTCTCTGTGCTGGCTGGTTGAATATATGTAGCCAGGAGACTTACACTATCCTCAGTTTAGGGCACTGACTCTGTGCTGGCTGTTAAAATATATATAACGACGAGTTTTACACTCTCCTCAGTTTCGGGCACTGACTCTGTGCTGGCTGTTTCAATATATATAACCAGGAGATTTACATTCTTCTCAGTTTAGAGCAATGATTCTGTGATGGCTGGTTAAATATATATAACCAGGAGATATACACTCTCCTCAGTTTAGGGCACTGAGTCAGTGCTAAAAGGTTAAATGTTTCTAATCACGGGATTTACACTCTCCTAAGTTTAGGGCACTGACTCTGCGCCTGATTTTAAAATATATATAACCGGGAGATTTGCACTCTACACAGTTTGGGGCAATGACTATTTGCTGGCTTGTTAAATATATATAACCAGGAGATTTACTCTCTCCTCAGTTCAGGGCACTTACGCTGTGCTGGCTGTTTAAAAATATATAACCAGGAGATTTACACTCTTCTCAGTTTAGGGCACCTAGTCTGTGCTGGCTGGTTAAATATATATAATCAGGAGATTTACACTCTCCTCAGTTTATGGAATTGACTCTGTGTTGTCTGGTTAAATATATATAACCAGGAGATTTACCCTCTCCTCAGTTTTGGGTACTGTAACTGTGCTAGCTATTTACCTATATATAACCAGGAGATTTACACTGTCCTCAGTTTGGAGCACTGACTCCGTGCTGGCTGGTTAAATATATATAACCAGGGGAGTTACCCTCTCCTCGGTTTAGAGCTCTGAATCTGTTCTGGCTGTTTAAATATATATAACCAGGAGATTTCCCTCTCCTCAGTTTAGGGCACTGACACTGCGCTGGTTGTATAAACATATATATCCAAGGAGATTTACACTCTTCTCAGTTCAAGGCACTGAATCTGTGATTGCTGGTTGAATATATCGAGCCAGGAGATTTACAATCTCCTCAGTTTAGGGCACTGACTCTGTCTTGGCTTGTTATAAATATATAACCAGGAGATTTACACTCTCCTCAGTTTAGGGCACTGTCTCTGTGCTGGCAGTTTAAATATATATCACTAGAAGATTTCCCCTCTACCACTTGAGGGCACTGACTCTGTGCTGACTCTTTAAATATTTTTAATCTGGAGATTTGCGCTCTCCACAGTTTTGGGCACTAACTCTGTGCTGACTGGCTGAATATATGTTACCAGGAGATTTAACCTCTTTTCAGTTTAGGGCAATGAGTCTATGCTGGCTGGTTAAATATATATAACCATGAGATTTACACTCTCAACAGTTTATGACACTGACTCTGTCTTGGCTGGTTAAATATATATATCCAGGAAATTTAATCTCTCATCAGTTTAGGGCACTGACTCCCTGCTGGCAGTTTAAATATATATAACCAGGAAATTTACACTCTCCTCAGTTTAGGGCAATGACTCTGTGCTGGATGGTTAAATATAACTACCCAGGGGATTTACCCACTCCTCAGTTCAGGGCACTGAATCTGTGCTGGCTGGTTCAATATATACAACGATAAGATTTCCCCTCTACGACTTTAGGGCACTGACTCTGTGCTGACTCTTTAAATATTTTTAACCTGGAGATTTGCGCTCTCCACAGTTTTGGGCACTAACTCTGTGCTGACTGGCTGAATATGAGTTACCAGGAGATTTAACCTCTTCTCAGTTTAGGGCAATGAGTCTATGCTGGCTGGTTAAATATATATAACCATGAGATTTACACTCTCAACAGTTTAGGACACTGACTCTCTCTTGGCTGGTTAAATATATATATCCAGGAAATTTAACCTCTCATCAGTTTAGGGCACTGACTCCCTGCTGGCAGTTTAAATATATATAACCAGGAGATTTACACTCTTCTCAGTTTCGGGCACTGAATCTGTGCTTGCTGGTTGAATATATCGAGCCAGGAGATTTACAATCTCCTCAATTTAGGGCACTGACTCTGTCTTGGCTGGATAAAAATATATAACCAGGAGATTTACACTCTCCTCAGTTTAGGGCACTGAATCTCTGCTAGCTGGTTGAATATATATAGTCTGGTGATTTGCACTCTTCTCTGTTTTGGGCACTGACTCGGCATTGGCTGTTGAAAGATATATAACCAGGAGATTTACACTCTCCTCAGTTGAGGGCAATGACTCTGTGCTGGTTGGTTAAATATATATAACCAGGGGATTTACCCTCTCCTCAGGTTAGAGCACTGAATCTATGCTGGCTGGTTCAATATATATAACCAGGAGATGTACACTCTCCTCAGTTTAGGGTACTGACTCTGTGCTGGCTGTTTAAATATTTTTAACCAAGGGATTTACGCTCTCCTCAGTTTCGGCACTGACACTGTGCTGGCTGGTAAAAGATATATAACCACGAGATTTACCCTCTCTTCAGTTTAGGGCACTGAGTCTGTGCTGGCTGGTTGAATATATATAACCAGGAGATTTACACTCTGCTCAGTTGAGGGCAATAACTCCGTGCAGGCTTGTTAAATATATATAACCAGGAGATTTACTCTCTCCTCAGTTTAGGGCACTGATTATGCGCTGGCTGGTTCAATATTTATAGCCAGGAGATTTACACTCTCCTCAGTTTCGGGCAGTGACTCTGTGCTGGCTGTTTACATTTGTTTAACCACGCGATTTAACACTCTCTTCAGTTTAGGGCACTGAATCTGTTCTGGCTGGTTGAATATATAGAACATAGAACATAGAAAAATACAGCACAGAACAGGCCCTTTGGCCCACTCTGTTGTGCCGAACGTCTAACCTAGATTAAGCACCCATCCATGTACCTATTCAAATGCCGCTTAAAGGTCGCCAATGATTCTGACTCTACTACTCCGACGGGCAGCGCATTCCATGCCCCCACCACTCTCTGGGTAAAGAACCCACCCCTGACATCTCCCCTATACCTTCCACCCTTCACCTTAAATTTATGTCCCCTTGTAACACTCTGTTGTACCCGGAGAAAAAGTTTCTGACTGTCTACTCTATCTATTCTTCTGATCATCTTATAAACCTCTATCAAGTCACCCCTCATCCTTCGCCGTTCCAACGAGAAAAGGCCGAGAACTCTCAACCTGTCCTCGTACGACCTACTCTCCATTCCAGGCAATATCCTGGTAAATCTTCTCTGCACCCTCTCCAAAGCTTCCACATCTTTCCTCAAGTGAGGCAACCAGAACTGCACACAGTACTCCAACTATGGCCTAACCAAAGTCCTGTACAGCTGCAACATCACTTCACGACTCTTGAATTCAATCCCTCTACTAATGAACGATAATACTCCATAGGCCTTCTTACAAACTCTATTCACCTGAGTGGCAACCTTCAAAGATCTATGTACGTAGAACCCAAGATCCCTCTGTTCCTCCACCTGACTAAGAACCCTACCATTAACCCTGTATTCTGCATTCTTATTTGTTCTTCCAAAATGGACAACCTCACACTTGGCAGGGTTGAACTCCATCTGCCACTCCTCAGCCCAGCTCTGCATCATATCTAAGTCCCTCTGCAGCCGACAACAGCCCTCCTCATATATAACCAGGAGATTTACACTCTCCTCAGTTTTGGGCACTGACTATGTGCAGGCTGGGTAAATATTTATTACCAGGAGACTTACACTCTCCTCAGTTTAGGGCACTGACTCTGTGCTGGCTGGTTAAAGATATATAACCAGAAGATTTACACTTTCCTCAGTTTAAGGCACTGATTCTGCGCTGGCTGGTTAAATATTTATAACCAGGAGATTTGCACTCTCCTCAGCATACGGCACTGAATCAGTACTGGCTGGTTGAATATAGAGAGACTATAGATTTACCCTCTCCTCTGTTTTGGGTACTGACTCTGCGCTGACTGTTTAAATATATATAAACAGAATATTTACACTGTCCTCAGTTTAGGGCACTGACCCTGCTGGCAGGTTAAAGATATATAACCAGGAGATTTACACTTTCTTTACTTTAGGGCACTGACTGTGTGCTGTCTGGTTAAATATATATAACTAGGAGATTTGCACTCTTCTCAGTTTAGGGCACTTACTCTGTGCTGTCTGAGTAAATATATATAACCAGGAGATTTGCACTCTTCTCAGTTTAGGGCATTGACTCTGCGCTTGCTGGTTAAATATATATATATAAAATCAGGAGGTTTACACTCTCCTCAGTTTTGGGCACTGACTCTGTGTTGGCTGGATAAATATATATATAAAACCAGGAGATTGCACTCTCCTCAGTTTAAGGCAATGACTCTGTGCTGGCTGGTTAAATATATATAACCAGGAGATTTATCCTCTCTTCAGTTTCGGGTTCTGACACTGTGCTGGCTGGTTAAATATATATAAACAGGAGATGTACACTCGGTTTAGGGCACTGACTCTGTGCTGGCTGGTTAAATATATATAATCAGGAGATTTCCCCTCTCCTCAGTTTCGGGCACTGACTCTGAGCTGGCTGCTTAAATATATATAACCAGGAGCTTTACACTCTCCTCACTTTAGAGCACTGACTCTGTGCTGGCTGGATGAATATATAATACCAGGAGAATTACACTCTCCTCAGTTTAGAGCACTGACTCTGTGCTGGCTGGTTAAATATATATAACCAGGAGATTTACCCTCTCCTCAGTTTAGGGCACTGACTCTGTGCTGGCTGGTTAATTATATATAACCAGGAGATTTACACTCTCCTCAGTTCAGGGCAATGACTCTGTGCTGGCTGGTTAATTATATATAACCAGGAGATTTACACTCTCCTCAGTTCAGGGCAATGACTCTGTGCTGGCTGGTTAAATATATATAACCAGAAGATTTTCCCTCTTCTCAGTTTAGGGCACGGAGTCTGTGCTGGCTGCTTGAATATATCAAGCCAGGAAATTTACACTCTCCTCAGTTTAGGGCACCGACTCTATACTGGCTGGTTAAATATATATAACCAGGAGATTTACACTGTACTTAGTTTATGGCACTGTCTCTGTCCTCGCTGGTTAAATATATATAACCTGGGGATTTTCCCTCTCCTCGGTTTAGGGCATTGGGTCTGTGGGGGCTAGTTAAATATATATAACCAGGAGATTAACACTCTCCTCCGTTTAGGGCACTGAGTCTGTGCTGGCTGTTTCAATAAATATAGCCAGGAGATTTACGCTCTCCTCAGTTTAGGGCACTGACTCTGCACTGGCTGGGGAAATATTTATAACCCGGAGATTTACACTCTCCTCAGTTTTGGACGCTGACTCCGTGCTTGCTGGTTAAATATATATAACCAGGAGATTTACACTCTCCTCAGGTTAGGGCACTGAGTCCGTTCTGGCTGGTTGAATATATATAGATTGGAGATTTACACTCTCCTCAGTTTTGGGCACTGACTTTGTGCAGGCTGGTTAAATATTTATAACCAGGAGATTTACACTCTCCTCAGTTTTGGACACTGACTCCGTGCTGGCTGGTTAAATATATATAACCAGGAGATTTACACTCTCCTCAGTTTCGGTCACTGACTCTGTGCTGGCTGGTTGAACATATATAACCAAACGTTTTTCACTCTACTCAGTTTAGGGCACTAATTCTGCGCAGTCTGGTTAAATATATATAACCAGGAGATTTACACTCTCCTCAGTTTAAGGCAATGACGCTGTGCTTGCTGTTTAAATAAATACATAGCCAGGAGATTTATACTGTCTTCAGTTCAGGGAACTGACTCTTTGCGGGCTGGTTAAATATATATATATAGGAGATGCACATTGTCCTTAGTTTATGGCACTGACTCTGTGCTGGCTGGTTAAATATATATAACCAGAAGATTTTCCCTCTTCTCAGTTTAGGGCACGGAGTCTGTGCTGGCTGCTTGAATATATCAAGCCAGGAAATTTACACTCTCCTCAGTTTAGAGCACTGACTATGTCAGGATGGTTAAATATATATAATCAGGAGATTTGCACTCTCCTCAGTTTAGGGCACTGACTTTGTGCTGGCTGCTTAAATATATATAACCTGGGGATTTTCCCGCTCCTCAGTTCAGGGCACTGAATCTGTGCTAGCTGGTTAAATATATATAACCAGAAGATGTCCCCTCTCCACAGTTTAGGGCACTGACTCTGTGCTGGATGTTTAAATATTTTTAACCAGGAGATATACACTCTCCTCAGTTGAGGGCACTGACCCTATGCTGGCTGCTTAACTATATAAATCCAGGAGATTTCACCTCTCCTCAGTTTAGGACACTGAATCTGTGCTTTCTGGTTGAATATATAGAACCAGTAGATTTACTCTCTCCTCAGTTTAGGGACCTGACACTGTGCTGGCTGGTTGAATATATATAACCAGGAGATTTACACTCTCCTCAGTTTAGCGCCCTGACATTGCGCTTCCTGTTTAAATATATATAACCAGGAGATCTTCACTTTTCTCAGTTTAGGGCACTGACTATGTCAGGCTGGTTAAATATATATAACCAGGAGATTTACACTCTCCTCAGTTTAGGGCACTGAGTCTGTGCTGGCTGCATAAATATATATAACCAGGACATTTACCCTCACCTCAGTTTAGGACACTGACTCTGTGCTGGCTGGTTAAATATATATAACCAGGAGATTTACACTCTCGTCCGTTTAGGGCACTGAGTCCGTGCTGGCTGGTTAAATATATTTAATCAGGAGACTTACTCTCTCCTCAGTTTAGGGCACTGACTCTATGCTGGCTGGTTAAATATATATAACCTGGGGATTTTCCCTGTCCTCAGTTTAGGGCACTGAATCTGTGCTGGCTGGTTACAAATACCGAGCCAGGAGATTTACACTCTCCACAGTTTAGGGCACTGACTCTGTACTGGCTTGTTAAATATTTATAACTAGGATATTTACACTCTCCTCTGTTTTGGGCAATGACTACGTGCTGGCTGGTTAAATTTATATAACCAGGAGATATATACTCTCCCCAGTTTAGGGCACTGAGTCCGTGCTTGCTGGTTAAATCTATATAACCTAGCGATTTTCACTCTGCTCTGTTTAGGGCACTAACCCTGCACTGGCTGGTTAAATATATATAACCAGGAGATTTACATTCTCCTCAGTTTAGGGCACTGAGTCTGTTCTGGTAGGTTGAATATATCTAGACAGGAGATTTACGCTCTCCTCAGTTTTGGGAACTGACTATGTGCAGGCTGGTTAAATATTTATAGCCAGGAGATTTAAACTCTCCTCAGTTTTGGACACTTACTCCGTGCTGGCTGGTTAAATATGTATATAACCAGGAGATTTAACCTTGCATCAGCTTCGGGCACTGACTCAGTGCTGGCTGGTTAAATTTATAAAACCAGGAGATATATACTCTCCCCAGTTTAGGGCACTGAGTCCGTGCTTGCTGGTTAAATCTATATAACCTAGCGATTTTCACTCTGCTCTGTTTAGGGCACTAACTCTGCACTGGCTGGTTAAATATATATAACCAGGAGATTTACATTCTCCTCAGTTTAGGGCACTGACTCTGTGCCTGCTGGTTAAATATATGTAACTCGGAGATTTACACTCGACTCAGTTTAGAGCACTGACTCTGTGCTGGCTGGTTAAATATATATAACCAGGAGATTTACACTCTCCTCAATTTAGGGCACTGTCGCTGTGCTGGCTGTTTAAATATATATAACCAGGAGATTTACCCTCTCCTCAGTTTAGGGCACTGACTCTGTGCTGTCTGGTTAACTATATATAACGAGGAGATTTACACTCTCCTCAGTTTCGGCGACTGACTCTATACTGTCTCGTTAAATATATATAAATAGGAGATATACACTGTCCTTAGTTTTGGGCACTGTCTCTGTCCTGGCTGCTTAAATATATATAACCAGGAGATTTACCCTCTCCTCAGTTTAGGGATCTGACTCTGTTCTGGCTTGTTAAATATTTATAACCAGGATATTTACACTCTCCTCTGTTTTGGGCAATGACTCCGTGCTGGCTGTTTAAATTTATATAACCAGGAGATTTACACTCTCCTGCGTTTAGGGCACTGAGTCCGTGCTGGCTGGTTAAATATATACAACCAGGAGATTTACACTCTCCTCAGTTTTGGGCACTAACTCTGTTTTTGCTGGTTATATATATATATAACCAGGAGATTACAGTCTCCTCAGTTTTGGGCAATGACTCCGTGCTGGCTGCTTAAATTTATATAACCAGGAGATTTTCCCTCTCCTCAGTTTAGGGACCTGACACTGTGCTGGCTGGTTGAATATATATAACCAGAAGATTTACACTCTCCTCAGTTTAGCGCCCTGACATTGCACTCCCTGTTTAAATATATATAACCAGGAGATCTTCACTTTTCTCAGTGTAGGGCACTGACTCTGTGCTGGCTGGTTGAATATATATAACCAGGAGATTTACGCTCTCCTCAGTTTCATCTCTGACTCTGTGCTGGCTGTTTAAATATATATAACTAGGAGATTTTCCCTCTCCTCAGTTTCGGGTTCTGACACTGCGCTGGTTGTAAAAATATATAAAACCAGGAGATTTACAGTCTCCTCAGTTTAGGGCACTGACTCTGTGCTGGCTTGTTAAATATATATAACCCGGAGATTTACACTCTCCTCAGTTTGGGGCTCTGTCTCTGTGCTGTCTGGTTAAATATATATGACGAGGATATTTTGTTCTCTCCTCCGTTCAGGGCACTGACTGTGAGCTGGCTGTTTAAATATACATAAACAGGAGATTTACACTCTCCTCACGTTAGGACAATTTCTCTGTGCTGGCTGGCTAAATATGTATATAAACAGGAGATTTACCCGCTCCTCAGTTTAGGGCACTGACTCTGTGCTGGCTGGTTAAATATATATAACCCGGAGATTTACACTCTCCTCAGTTTGGGGCTCTGTCTCTGTGCTGTCTGGTTAAATATATATGACGAGGATATTTTGTTCTCTCCTCCGTTCAGGGCACTGACTGTGAGCTGGCTGTTTAAATATACATAAACAGGAGATTTACACTCTCCTCACGTTAGGACAATGTCTCTGTGCTGGCTGGTTAAATATATATATAAAACTTGGAGATTTACCCCCTCTTCAGTTTAGGGCAATGAATCTGTGCTGGCAGGTTATATATAACCTGGAGATTTACACTCTCGTCAGTTTAGGGCACTGACTCTGCGCTGACTGGCTAAATATATATAACCAGGAGATTTACACTCTCCTCAGTTTAGGGCACTGAATCTGTGCTGGCTGGTTAAATATATATAACCAAAAGATTTACACTCTACTCAGTTTGCGGCACAGATTCTACGCTGGCTGGTTAAATATATGCAACATGGAGATATGCACTCTCCTCAGTTTAGGGCACTGAGTCCGTGCTGGCTGGTTGAATATATGTAGCCTGGAAACTTACACTCTCCTCTGTTTTGGGCACTGAATCTGCTTTGGCTGTTTAAATATTTATAACCAGGAGATTTACATTCTCCTCAATTCAGCACAATGACTCTGTGCTGGCTGGTTAAATATATATATATATATATCCAGGGGATTTAACCTCTCCTCAGTTTAGGGCACTGGATCTGTGCTGGCTGGTTTAATATAGATAACCAGGAGATTTACACTCTCCTCAGTTTAGGGCACTGAGTCTGTTCTGCCTGGTGTGAATATATGTAGCCTGGAGATTTACACTCTCCTCAGTTTAGGGCAATGACTCTGTGTTGGCTGGTTAAATATATATAACCAGGGGATTTTCTCTCTCCCCAGTTTAGGGCACTGAATCTGTGCTGGCTGGTTAAATATATCAACCAAGGGGATTTACACTCTCCTCAGTTTAGGGCACCGACCATATACTGGCTCGTTAAATATATATAAATAAGAGATTTACACTGTCCTTAGTTTAGGGCACTGTCTCTGTCCTGGCTGGCTAAATATATATAATCAGGAGATTTACCCTCTCCGCAGTTTAGGGCACTGAGTCCGTGCTGGCTGGTTGAATATATATAGCCAGGAGATTGACACTCTCCTCTGTTTTGGGCACTGACTCTGTGCTGGCTGGTTGAATATATATATTCAGGTGATTTACGCTCTCCTCAGTTTTGGGCACTAACTCTGTGTTCGCTGGTTAAATATATATAACCAGGAGATTACACTCTCTTCAGTTTAAGGCAATGACTCTGTGCTGGCTGGCTACATTTATATAACCAGGAGATTTTCCCTCTCCTCAGTTTCGGGAACTGACACTGCGCTGGTTGTAAAAATATATAAGACCAGGAGATTTACACTCTTCTCAGTGTAGTGCACTGACTCTGTGCAAGCTGTTTAAATATTTTTAACCAGGAGATTTACGCTCTCCTCAGTTTACGACTCTGACTCTGTGCCGGTTGGATAAATATATATAAACAGGAGATTTACACTGTCCTCAGTTTAGGGCACTGACTCTGTGTTGGCTGGTTCAATATATATAACCAGGAGATTTACACTCTCGTCAGTTTAGGGCACTGACTCTGTGTTGGCTGCTTCAATATATATAACCAGGAGATTTACGCTCTCGTCAGTTTCGGGCACTGACTCTGTGCTGGCTGTTGAAATATTTTTAACCAGGAGATTTACGCTCTCCTCAGTTTAGGACTCTGACTCTGTGCTGGCTGGATAAATATATATAAACAGGAGATTTACACTGTCCTCAGTTTCGGGCACTGACTCTGTGCTGGCTGGTTAAATATATATAACCAGGAAATTTACACTCTCGTCAGTTTAGGGCAATGACTCTGTGCTGGCTGGTAAAATATATATAACCAAGAGATTTACACTGTCCCAGAATATAACCGGATCTGTCAGATTGCTCCTTTCTTTTCCTGGCGATGGTTCCTGTGAATTGCAGTGTGGAACCGGGCAGTATTGCTCAGCATCTCGGAAGCTTTCCCCTCTGCTGCTTCCCATTTCTTATACAATTATTGGGTACAGCAAAAGGATGGGTTTGTTTTGTTCGAAACGTGAGAGACTGGTCCCGTCAGGAACCTGAAATAATTACCGAAGCCGCTGGAAACACTGAACAGTCCCAACAGCTTCTGTAGTGGTGGGGAGGGAGGATTAATGTGTCAAATCTATGGAATGATAAAATAAATTCCAGCCACAAAACAGTCAGAGTTCCTAAGTTTTACAAACATCCGCATAACATTTTCTGAGCCATCAATTCTCCCTAAACTCTCCCAATGCCGAAGAGCATCTTTCTGATTCTCACTTTGAGAGATGTCCCTCACTGAGCTCCTCCACCATTCTTTCCATTTCACTGTGGACCCATTATCCGCAGTCTCCAATCAAATGACCTGAACTCAGACACACAGAGATCTTAAAGAGTGACACAATGCAGATAGGAAGTTTATTTCATTTCTCTTTCTGAGTCCAATCTTCACTCAGTGAAACAGAGTCAGATATTCAAGGCTCCAACAAGAGCTGAATTCTGCTTCTGGTGATTGTCTTCATTCAGTGAGAAGGAGGGCCGTGGGCCGGAAGGAGCTCGTCATTGTGCTTCGGGTTGTCTGCTCAGTCTGCAGCATTGCAGGCCGTGGGAGCGGGGCAGTGGGAAAGGTACCTCGTGAGGACTGCAATAGGACATTCAACACATTGTTCCAGACCAGTTACAGAGCTCCAGGAATTCTGAATGAGGATCGGTAAAATGCATTGATTGAAGGAGGAGGATCAGGAAAACAGGATAAAGCTGATGAAATCAGCAGGATTTCTCGGTCTAACTCTGTGCCATACTTTATTTTCTGCTTCATAAATCTACAATCCGGAGCTCAACCCACTCAGAGCAATATAAGCTCAGACACAAATCATTCAGTCCAACAACTCCATGCTGAACTGATATCCGATGTAAATCTCATCCTTTTTGTCAGAATTTGGCCCATGTTCCTCTGAACCCTTTTTAATTCCTACATCCACCTAGATACTTTTTAAATGTTGTAATTGTATCAGCCTCTACTACTTCCTCTGGCAGCTCATGCACACAGTGCCCTCTGCTTGAAAAATGTTCCCCTTAGGTTCCTTTTATGTTTCCCCTCTCAACTTTAACATATGCCATCTGCTTCTGGACTCCCCCACCACAGGGAAATCACCTTGCCTTTTTACCCTATTGAGGGTCCTTCATGATTTTGTGAACCTCTATAAGGTTAACCCTCAGCCACTGACGCTCCAGGGATAATAGCCTCAACCTATACAGTCTTAACCTCCAGGACAAACCCTCCAACCTTGACAACATCCATGTAAATCTTTTCTGAACCCTTTAAAGTTTCACAACACCCTTCTTATAGGAGGGTCTCCAGAATTGCAAATTATATAACAAAAGTGGCTGAACCAATACTGCAACATGACCTCCCAACTCCTTCACACAATTAACTGATCAATAAAGACAAAAATGACAAACGCTTTCTTCACTATCCTATCGAAATGTTAGTCCACCTTCAACGATCTATGAAGCTGCACTCCATGTATATTTGTTTAGCAACATCCCTAGTGCGTTGTCATTCAGTGTATAAATCCTGCTCTCTTTTGCCTTTCCAAAATGCAGCACCTCACATTTATCTAAATTAATCTCCATCTGCCACTCCTCAGCCCATTGGTCCATCTGATCAAGATCCCATTGTACTCTGAGGTAACCATCTTCACTGTCCTCCACACCTCCAATTTTACTGTTATCTGCAAACTTACTAACCATTCGTCCTATGGTCACATCCAAAACATTTATATAAATGACAAAACAACAGTGGACCCAGCAGCGGTCCTTGTGGCACACCGCTGGTCACAGGCCTCCAGTCTGAAAAGCAACCCTCCCCCACCACCCTCTGTCTTCTACCTTCGAGCCAGTTCTCTACCCAAAGGGTAATTCTACTGTCCTAACATACAAGTTTGACAATATGACACCAGTCTCAAAAGTCCAACAAGAATCTATTCCTGATGACAACAGGCGGGTCAGTTTGCCACCGGTGCTGTTGACACTTGGAATATACCTGGAGCAGAACAACACAAACCCAACTGGAGAGTGTGGCTCTGTATAAGGAGAGTCAGTGTGGAGTCAAAATTCAACAAATGTGATGGAATGAAATCAAAGATCAATGAAGGTAAGGCCGTCCAATCTGTTCCACAACTTATTACATAAGAGGCTGAATAAGGTATTGTAATAAATGGCTCAAGCTCAACATGGGGAATTAATGCGCTAGCAGAGAAAAATGCTGAGTGATCATAAATAACTACAACTTGCAAACAGCAGAATTAAAATCCAATTTGTGTTTTTTTACTGCAAGGATGAATATTTTGTTCCTGTTGTTCTCTATATAAGAATGAAGCAGATGGTCATTTATTATCGGGACAGAAAAGACAGTCAATATTTTCTTTGACATCTGACTTGGATTTCGAGAAGATACTGTGGATGATTCCGGCCAACAGGATTGTTTGCACATTTCTGAAGAAGGGCTCATGCCCGAAACGTCGATTCTCCTGCTCCATGGATGCTGCCTGACCTGCTCTCCGCTTTTCCAGTAACACATTATCATGATTGTTTGCACCGACAGGTGAATAATAATGTCTCCAGGAAATAGCAGAAGGTTGTGGAGGGAAATGAACAGACTGAAGCCCGCTGTGATGGAGTTTGGCATAAAAGGCTAAAGAGAGACAAACTCGACAGAACTACAGAGTCTGAAATGTGAACATGGATAGAGTTACCTCGGTGTTCATGTGTACAGGTCTTTTACTGTGACAAGATCTGCTGAAGGGGGAAATAGAAAACATGAGTGATCTTAAGCATCACAAATGACCCATTGCGTAAGGAGAAAGAAAATACATAAAGGGAAAACCCTGCTGTTCCTGGGGATCTGAAATCTAACCTCAGCAGGTCAGGCAGCATCTGTGAGAAGGGAACCAGAACCCATTTCTCCCACAGCAGTCTGCAAGGCACCAAGGGATCTCCTTGATCTGATATTAATCCAGATATTAATCCAGTAGGTGAGCTTCTTAGTTAAACAGTGATTTCCTGAGAGTGACGAGGCAGACCCTTGTATGTTGTTCACACCTACATGGTCAGTAAAATGGTATCCTGCCTGTCCCATTGCAAACTCAGCTTCAGCTCTGACCATATTTCCTGAAACCCAGCATGGGGAGGAAACACTGCCTCCTGGTCTTAGGTTCTTGCTGTAGAAAAAGGGTCGCTTCCTGTGGTCTCCCTCTGATAACTACATTGCTTTTAGTTTCTATCACTTGTTTGGCTTTCTGTTGCTTCTGGTTTCATGGCCTAGTCACACTTACCAAAGCTGAGGCTCGTACTAAATGGTAGAATCGGGCTCGGGCATCAGTCAATGGAAGAATTAGTACAGGGGTATGAGTAAATGGGAGATTTGGTGGGAATCAATAAATGGGAGTTCAGTGCACAGCGCCATTACATTGGAAATCTGCTGTGAGTGTCAATATATGAGAGAATTGGAGCAGAGCATGTCTAAATTGGGAAATAGGGGCAGGAAATCAATAAGAATTGTTGTTGCAAGCATCAGTTAATTGGAGATTCAGTTCAGTGCACCGTCAAATGAAAAAAAATTGCAGGTCGCCAATAATTGGAGAATTCATTCAGGTGCCATTAAATCTGAAGTAGGAGAACGGCGGGGAGGGGAGGGGGTGGTGGGTGGGGGGTTAACACTCAATGGGAGAGTTGGTGCAGTTCCAGCATTTGTGCATGTTTGGAAAATGGGGGAAATAGCCATAAATGGAGTCATACAATCATAGAGATTTACAACACAGAAACAGATCCTTCGGTCCAACTTGTCCATTCCTCATTTTAAGAATTCTGGCAGCGCTCCAGTAAATTGAAGAATCTTGGAACTACTTAATGGGAGAATTGGGCAAGGGTTTATCGAACTGTGAGGAATGTAACAGGGCATCAGATAATGGGATAATTGGGGCAGTGTAACACGAAATGGGAGAATACGGGCAGGACAATACTTGATGGGAGATTTAGAGTAGGGCACCCAAAAAGGGTTCAAGGGCCTCAGTCAATATGAAGATTGGTGTAAGGCAACACTGTGACGAGAGCTGGTTCAGGACTTCACTAATTGGGGAAACTGGTGCTCAGCAACACTGAATAGAAGAATTGGTGTGGGGTATCAGCAAATGAAAGACCTGTTGTAGGGTGCTGAGTGCTGATAACTTCGAGAATTGGAGCAAATGGGAGAACACGGGCATTGAATCAGGAAATAGGACAAATGCTGCAAAGGATTAGTGGTCGAGATTCAATACAGTGTACCAGGAAATGGGGGAGTTGGTGCTGTTCACCAATAAAGGCAAGATATGTGTAGGATCTGTAGTTTGGAGATTTGATGCAGGAATCGCCAAGATTAGAGAATTCTGGCAGCTGGTTTCTAAATGAGAGAATTGTTGCAGAGAAATATTAAATGGAAGACCTGGTGCACAGTGGAGCTCAATTAAAGAGTGGATGCATGGCACCAGGAAATGGGAGAATTAGAGTAGCGCACCCTTAAATGGTAGAATCAGGCTCGGGCATCAGTAAATGGAAGAATTAGTTCAGGGATATGTGTAAATGGGAGATTTGGTGGAAATCAATAAATGGGACATTCGAAATGCTTTGCTTGAATTTTCTAATATCTTGACACTCACACCAGTTTTCCAATGTGCACCGAATGGCACTGTGCACCGAAATTGGGAATTGGGCCAGGGAATCAATAAAAAGAAAAATATTGCAAGTATTGGTAAGTTGGAGATTCAGTTCAGTGCATCACTAAATGAAAAGAATTCAGCAGGGCACCCATACATGGACGACGTGTTTCAGGGAACAATTAAATGGAAGGAATTGACGCAGGGCAACAATAATTGGAGTATTCATGTAGGTGCCTTTAAATTGGGCAGGATAATACTCAATGGGAGAGTTGGTGCAGTTTCAGGATTTGTGCAGGATTGGTAAATGGGAGAAATGGTGCAGAGCAGAGGAGCCATAAATAGAGTCATACCATCATAGAGATGTACAACATGGAAACAGACACTTCAGTCCAACTTGTCTATAACTCAATTTTAGAATTCTGGCAGCGCTCCACGAGATTGGAGAATCATTCCAAGGAACTACTAAATGGAAGAATTGGGAAATGGCTTATCGAATTTAGAGAATTTGGAAAAGGGCATGCGATAACTGGAGAATTGATGCAGTTAGCACCAAATGGGAAACTTGGCGCAGGACAAGACTTGATGCGGGAATGAGAGTAGGGCTCCCCTAAATTGGGCGAGGGCAAGAGTCAACATAACGATTGGTGTAAGGCACAACTGAATGGAGGACTTGTTCAGGACGTCAGTAATTGGGGAAAAGGTGCTAAGCAACACTGAATTGGAGAATTAATGCGGGCCATCAGTGGAGTTAAATTAGAGAATTGGTGCATGGCACAGTAAATGGGAGAATTAGAGTAGCGCACCCTTAAACGGTAGAATCAGCTAGGGCATCAGTCAATGAAAGGATTGGTACAGGGATGTGAGTAAATGGGAGATTTGGTATGAAACAATAAATGGGAGATCTGGTGAACATTGCCATTACATTAGAAAATTGATAGGAGTCCAATGTATGGAAAATTTGAGCAGAGCATGTCTAAATTGGGGAATAGGGTTTGGGAATCAATAAAAAGAAGAAATGTTGCAAGGTTCGGTAAATTGGAGATTCAGTTCAGTGCTTCACTAAATGAAAACAATTTAGCAGGGCACCCGTACGTGGAAGAAGTGTTTCAGGGCACATTTAAATGGAAGGAATTGATGCAGGGCAACAATAATTGGAGAATTCATGCAGGTGCCATTAAATTCTAAGTGGGAGGACTGGTGCAGGATAACCTCAATGGGTGAGTTGGTGAAATTCCCGAATTAGAGCAGGATTGGAAAATGGAAGAATTGGTGCAGGGAAGCGGAGCAGTAATTATAGCCTTCGAGATGTACAGCACGAAAATAGACCCTTCAGTCCAACTTGCCCACGCGTAAATTTAAGAATTCTGGCAGCTCTCCACGAAATTGGATAATTATTGGAAGGAACTACGAAGTGGAAACAATTGGGAAAGAGCTTATCGAAATGTAAAAGTTTGCAACAGGGCATCAGATAATGGGAGAATTAGTGCAGTTCAGCACTAAATGGGTGGGTTATGCTGTGTTGCAGTAAATGGGAGAATTGAGGCAGGACAATACCTTTTGGGAGACTTAGAGTAGGGAACCAGTAAATTGGGCAAGGGCATCACTCAATTTAAGGATTGGTGTAAGACAAAACTAAATGGAGAACTTGTTCAGGACGTCAGTAATTGGGGGGAAATGGTGCTAAGCAACACTGAATTGGAGAATTGGTGTGGAGTATCAGTTAATGAAAGACCTGGTGCATAGTGGAGCTAAATTAGAGAAATGTTGCAGGACAACAGGAAATGGGAGAATTAGCATAGCACACCCTTAATAGTAGAATCGGGATAAGGCATCATAAATGGAAGAATTAGTACAGGGATATGAGTAAATGGGAGATTTGGTGGAAACAAAAAAGTGGGAAATCTGCTGCACAGTGCCTTTACATTAGAATATTGGTGTGAGTGCCAATATGTTGGAAAATTGGAGCAGACCATGTCTAAATTGGGGAGCAGGGGCCAGCGAATCAACGAAAAGAAGAAATGTTGCCAGAATTGGGAAATTGGAGATTCAGTTCAGTGCATCACTAAAAGGGAAAAAAATCAGCAAGACATCCGTACATGGAAGATGTGTAACAGGGAACAAATAAATGTAAGGAATTGATGCAGGGCAACAATAATTGGAGAATTTATGCAGGTGCCATTAAATTCTAAGTGGAAGGACTGGGGCAGGATAACCTCAATGGGGGAGTTGGTGAAATTCACGAATTAGTTCAGAATTGGTAAATGGGAGAATTGGTGCAGGGAAGCGGAGCACGAATTACGGCCTTAGAGATGTACAGCACAGAAACAGATCCCTCAGTCCAACCTGTCCACGCCCAAATTTAAGAATTCTGCCAGCTCTCCACCAAATTGGAGAATCATTGCAAGAAACTACTAAATGAAAAATTGGGAAAAGGCTGATTGAAAAGTGAGAATTTGCAACAGGGCATCAGATAATGGGAGAATTAATGCAGTTCAGCACGAAATGGGTGAGTTATGCTAAATGGGAGAATTGGGGCAGGGAGATTTAGAGTAGCGCACCCCTAAATTGGGCGAGAGCATCAGTCAGTATGAGGATTGGTGTAAGGCAAAACTGAGTGGAAAACCTGTTCAGGGCATCAGTAATTGGTGGAAATGGTGCTAAGCAACACTGAATTGGAGAATTGGTGTGGGATATCAGTAAATGAGAGACCTGGTGCAGGGTGCTGATAACTTCGAGAATTGGAGCAAATGGGAGAACACGGGCAGTGAATCAGTAAATAGGAAAAAAGTTGCAAAGGATTAGTGTTCGAGATTCAATACAGTGCACCACGAAATGGGGGAGTTGGTGCCGTTCACCACTAAATGGGAGATATGTGTAGGATCGGTAATTTGGAGATTTGATGCAGGGATTGGCAAGATTACAGAATTCTGTCAGCGGTCGACTAAATAGGAGAATTGTTGCAAGGAAATACTGAATGGAAGAACTGGTGCACAGTGGAGCTCAATTAGAGAATGGGTGTACGGCGACAGTAAACGGGAGAATTAGAGTAGCGCACCCTTAAATCGTCGAATCGGGGTCGGGCATCAGTAAGTTGGAAATTGGAAAACTGGGGTGAGTGCCAATATATGAAAAAAGTGTAGCAGAGCATGTCTAAATTGGGGAATAGGGGCCAGGGAATCAATAAAAAGAAGAAATGTTGCAAGCATCGGTAAATTGGAGATTCAGTTCAGTGCATTACTGAATGAAAAAAAAATCAGCAGGGCATCCGTAGGTGGAAGATGTGTGTGAGGGAACAGCTAATTGATGCAGGGCAACAATAATTGGAGAATTCATGCAGGTGCCATTAAATTCTAAGTGGAAGGACTGGGGCAGGATAACCTCAATGGGTGAGTTGGTGAAATTCCCGAATTAGTGCAGGATTGGTTAATGGGAGAATTGGTGCAGGGAAGCGGAGCAGTAATTACAGCCTTAGAGATGTACAGCACGGAAACAGACACTTCGATCCAACTTGTCCACGGCTCAATTTAGGAATCCTGGCAGCTCGCCACTAAATTGGAGAATCATTACAAGGAACCACTAAATGGAAAAATTTGGGAAAGGGCTTATCGAAATGTGAGAATTTGCATCAGAGCATCAAATAATGGGTGAATTAGTGCAGTTCAGCACTAAATGGGTGAGTTATGCTAAGTTGCACGAAATGGGAGAATTGGGGCCGGACAATGCATTTTGGAAGATTTAGAGTAGCGCTCCCCTAAATTGGGTGAGGGTATCAGTCAGTATGAGGATTGGAGTGAGGCAACACTGAGTGGAGAACTTATTCAGAACATCAGCAATTGGGGGGAATGGTGCTAAGCAATGCTGATTTGGAGAATTGGTGCGGGCCATCTGTAAATGAGAGACCTGGTGCACAATGGAGCTATATGAAAGAGTTGGTGCATTGCAACAGTAAATGGGAGAATTAGAGTGGCGCACCCTTAAATGGTAGAATCAGCTAGGGCATCAGTAAATGGAAGAATTAGTACAGGGATATGAGTAAATGGGAGATTTGGTGGAAACAAAAAATGGGAGATCTGGTGCACATTGCCGTTACATTAGAATTTTGGTGGGAGTGCCAATATATTGGAAATTTGGAGCAGACCATGTCTAAATTGGGGAGCAGGGGCCAGGGAATCAATAAAAAAGATGAAATGCTGCCAGAATTGGGAAATTGGAGATTCAGTTCAGTGCATCACTAAAAGGGAAAAAAAATCAGCAAGGCATCCGTACGTGGATGATGTGTATTGGGGAACAAATAAATGTAAGGAATTGATGCAGGGCAACAATAATTGGAGAGTTCATGCAGGTGCCATTAAATTCTAAGTGAGAGGACTGGGGCAGGATAACCTCAATGGGTGAGTTGGTGAAATTCCCGAATTAGTGCAGGATTGGGAAATGGGAGAATTGGTGCAGGGAAGCGGAGCACTAATTACAGACTTCGAGATGTACAGCACGGAAACAGACCCTTCAGTCCAACCTATCCGTGCCTAAATTTAAGAATTCTGGCAGCTCTCCACGAAATTGGAGAATCTTTGCAAGGAACTACTAAATGGAAAAATTGGGAAACTGCTTTTCGAAATTTGAGAGTTTGCAACACGGCATCAGATAATGGGTGAATTAGTGCAGTTCAGCACTAAATGGGGGAGTTATGCTGTGTTGCACTAAATGGAGGAATTGGGGCAGGACGATAAATTTTAGGAGATTGAGAGTTAGAGCACCCCTAAATTGGGAGAGGGCACCAGTAAGTATGAGGATTGGTGTAAGGCAACACTGAGTGGAGAACTTGTTCAGGGCATCAGTAATTGGGGTGAAGGTTGCTTCACAACACTGAATTTGAGAATTGGTGTGAGGTATCAGTAAATGAAAGACCTGGTGCAGGGTGCTGATAACTTCGAGAATTGGAGCAAATGGGAGAACACGGGCAGTGAATCAGTAAATAGGACAAATGTTGCAAGGAATTAGTGGTAGAGATTCAATACAGTGTACCACGAAATGGGGGAATTGGTGCAGTTCACCACGAAAGGGAAGATATGTGTAGGATCGGTAATTTGGAGATATGATGCAGGGATCGCAAGATTAGAGAATTCTGGCAGCGGACAATGAAATGGGAGAATTGTTGCAGGGAAACAATTAAATGGAAGGAATTGATTCAGGGCAACAATAATTGGAGAATTCATGCAGGTACCAATAAATTGTGCAGGACAATACTCAATGGGAGAGTTGGTGCAGTTTCAGGATTTGTGCAGGATTGGTAAATGGGAGAAATGGTGCAGAGCAGCGGAGTCATAAACAGAGTCATACAATCATCGAGATGTACAACATGGAAACAGACACTTCAGTCCAACTTGTCTATAACTCAATTTTAGAATTCTGGCAGCGCTCCACAAAATTGGAGAATCATTCCAAGGAAATACTAAATGGAAGAATTCAGCAGTGGGAGTAGGGCACCACTAAATTGGGTGAGGGCATCAGTCACTATGAAGATTGGTGTGAAGCAAAACTGAATGGAGGACTTGTTCAGGAAGTCCTGAATTTGGGGAATTGGTGCTCAGCAACACTGAATTGGAGAATTGATGCGGGACATCAGTCAATGAGAGACCTGGACCACAGTGGAGCTAAATTAGAGAATTGGTGCATGGTAACAGTAAATGGGAGAATTAGAGTAGCACACCCTTAACTGGTAGAACAGGGCTCAGGCATCAGTAAATGGGAGAATTATTACAGGGATATGAGTAAATGGGAGATTTGGTGAAAGCAGTAAATGGGAGATCTGGTGCACAGTGCTATTACAGTGCAGGATTGGGGCAGGGTAACCTCAATGCGTGAGTTGGTGAAATTCCCGAATTAGTGCCGGATTGGTAAATGGGAGAATTGGTGCAGGGAAGTGGAGCCCTACTCTAATTGTCCCATTTACTGGTGCCATGTGCACAATCTCTAATTTAGCTCCACTGTGCACCAGTTCTTCTGTTCAGTATTTCCCTGTAACAATTCTCCCATTCAGTATTCCGCTGCCAGACCTCTCTCATCTTGCGATCCCTGCATCATATCTCCAAATTACAGATCCTACACATTTCTTCCCTTTAGTGGTGAACAGCACCAACTCCCCCATTTCATGTTACACTGTATTGAATCTGGACCACTAATCCTTTGCAACATTTGTCCTATTTAGTGTTTCACTGCCCGTGTTCTCCCATTTGCTCCAATTCTCAAACTTATCAGTACCCTGCACCTTTTCCCCCAATTCCTGATGTCCTGAACAAGTTCTCCACTTAGTGGTGCCTCACACCAATCCTCATACTGACTGATGCCCTCGCCCAATTTAGGGGTGCTAAATCGAAATCTCTCACAAGGTATTGTCCTGCCCCAATTCTCCCATTTAGTGCAACGCAGCATAACTCACCCACTTCGTGCTGAACTGCATTTATTCACCAATTATCTGATGCCCTGATGCAAATTCTCACATTTCGATAAGCCCTTTCCCAAGTTTTCCATTTAGTAAGTTCTTGCAATGATTCTCCAATTCAGTGGAGAGCTGCCAGCATTCTTAAATTTAGGCGTGGACAAGTTGTACACGAAGGGTCTGTTTCCGTGCTGTGCATCTCGAAGGCTCTAATTAGTGCTCCGCTTCCCTGCACGAAATATCCCATTTACCATTCCTGCACTAATTCGGGAATTTCACCAACTCACCCATTGAGGTTATCCTGCCCCAGTCCTTCCACTTAGAATTTAATGGCACCCCTGCATGAATTCTCCAATTATTGTTGCCCTGCATCAATTCCTTCCAGTCATTCCCTGATGCACGTCTTTCACGTACGGGTGCCCTACTGAATTTTTTTTCATTTGGTGATATACTGAACTGACTCTCCAATTTACCAATGCTTTCAACATTTCTTTTCATTGATTCCCTGGACCCTATTCCCCAATTTAGACATGTTCTGCTCCAATTTTCCAATATAGTGACACTCCCACCAATTTCCTAGTGTAATGGCACTGTGCACCAGATGTCCCATTTATTGAATCCACTAAATCTCCCATTTACTCATATCCTTGTATTAATTCTCCCATTTACTGATGCCCGAACCCGATTCTACCATTAAAGGGGGCGCTACTCTAATTCTCCCATTTCCTGGTGCCATGGACGTACTCTCGAATTTAGCCCCGCTGTGCACCAGTTCTTCCATTCAGTATTTCTCCCATTTATTCATCTTGGTGATCACTGCATCAAATCTCTAAATTCCCGGTGCTACACATATTCTCCATTTTGTGGTGAACTGCACCAACTCCCCCATTTTGTGGTGCACTGTATTGAATCTGGAACACTAATCCTTTCCAACATTTGTCCTATTTACTGATTCACTGCCCGTGTTCTCCCATTTGCTCCAATTCTCGAAGTTATCAGCACCCTGCACCCGGTCTTTCATTTACAGATGCCCCACACCAATTCTCCAATTCAGTGTTGCTCAGCACTATTTCCCCCAATTACTGATGTCCTGAACCAGTTCTCCTCACAGTGTTGCCTTACACCGATCCTCATATTGACTGATGTCCTCAAACAATTTAGCAGTGCCCTACTCTAAATCTCTCAAGTGTTTTCCTGCCCCGATTCTCCCATTTAGTGTTACACTGCACCAATTCTCCCATTATCTGATGCAGTGTTACATTTCCCACATTTCGACAAGCCCTTCCCCAATTCTCCCAGTAAGTAGTTCCTTGCAATGGTTCTCCAATTTAGTGGAGCGCTGCCAGAATTCTTTGAGGCATGGACAAGTTAGAACGAAGGACCTGTTTCTGTGTTATCAATCTCTATGATTGTATGACTCCATTTATGGGTATTTCTCCCATTTTCCAATCCTGCACAAATCCTGGAACTGCACCAACTCTCCCATTGAGTGTTATCCTGCCCCAGTTCTCCCACTTCGAATTTAATGGCACTTGCATGAATTCTCCAATTATTGACGACCTGCATTTTTTTCATGTAGTGATGCACTGAACTGAATCTCCAATTAACTGATGCATGCAACGTTTCTTCTTTTTATTGACTCCCTGGCCCCGATTCTCCTATTAAGACATGCTCTGCTCCAATTCTCTCATATATTGGCATTCCCAACAATTTTCTAATGTAATGGCACTGTGCACTGAATCTCCCATTTATTGATTCCCACCAAATCCCCCATTTACTCATACCCCTGTACTAATTCTTCCATTGACTGATGCCCGAGCCCGATTCTACCATTTAGGAGGAACCTCAGTTTTGGTAAGTGTGACTAGACCATGAAACCAGAAGGAACAGAAAGCCAATCAAGTGAGAGAAACTAAAAGCAATGGAGTTGTCAGAGGGAGATCACAGGAAGTGACCCCTTTTCCTACAGCGAAGAACCTAAGACCAGGAGGCAGTGTTTCCTCCCCATGCTGGGTTTCAGGAAATATGGTCAGAGCTGAAGCTGAGTTTGCAATGGGACGGGCAGGATACCATTTTACTGACCGTGCAGGTGTGAACAACATACAAGGGTCTGCCTCGTCACTCTCAGGAACTCACTGTTTAACTAAGAAGCTGACCCACTGGATTAATATCTGTGTGCAGTGTTAATTAGCACAGAGCCAATCAGATCAGGGAGCTCCCTTGGGGCCTTGCAGACTGCTGTGGGAGAAATGGGTTCTGGTTCCCTTCTCACAGATGCTGCCTGACCTGCTGAGGTTAGATTTCAGATCCACAGGAACAGCAGGGGTTTCCCTTTATGTATTTTCTTTCTCCTTACTCAATGGGTCATTTGTGATGCTTAAGATCCCACATGTTTTCTATTTCCCCCTTCAGCAGATCTTGTTACAGTAAAAGACCTGTGCACATGAACACCAAGGTAACTCTATCCATGTTCACATTTCACACTCTGTAGTTCGGTCGAGTTTGTCTCTCTTTAGCCTTTTATACCAAACTCCATCACAGCGGGCTTCAGTCTGTTCATTTCCCTCCACAACCTTCTGCTATTTCCTGGTGACATTATTATTCGCCTGTCTGTGCAAACAATCCTGTTGGCCAGTATCATCCTCAGTATCTTCTCCAAATCCAAGTTAGATGTCAAAGACCATAATGATTGTCTTTTCTTTCTCGATAATAAATGACCATCTGTATCATTCGTATATAGAGAACAACATGATTAAAATATTCATCCTTACAGTAAAAAAGCAAATTGGATTTTAATTCTGCCGTTTGCAAGTTGCAGTAAGTTATGCTCACTCAGCATTTTGCTGTCCTAGCACATTAATTCTCCATGGTGAGCTTGAGCCATTTATCACAATAACTTCAGTTTTTATCCAGCCTCATATGTAATAAATTGTGAAACAGATTGGAGGGCCTTACCTTCATTCATCTTTGATTTTATTTCATCACATTTGTTGAATTTTAACTCCACACTGACTCTCCTTATACAGAGCCACCTTCTCCAGTTGGGTTTGTGTTGTTCTGCTCCAGGTATATTCCAAGTGTAAACAGAACTGGCGGCAAACTGACCCGCCTGTTGTCATCAGGAATAGATTCTTGTTGGACTTTTGAGACTGGTGTCATATTGTCAAATTTGTATGTTGGGGCAGTAGAATTACCCTTTGGGTAGAGAACTGGCTCGAAGGTAGAAGACAGAGGGTGGTGGGGGAGGGTTGCTTTTCAGACTGGAGGCCTGTGACCAGCGGTGTGCCACAAGGATCGGTGCTGGGTCCACTGTTGTTTTGTCATTTATATAAATGATTTGGATGTGACCATAGGACGAATGGATAGTAAGTTTACAGATGATAGTAAAATTGGAGGTGTCGAGGACAGTGAAGATGGTTATCCCAGAGGACAACGGGATCTTGATCAGATTGGCCAATGGGCCGAGGAGTGGCAGATGGAGATTAATTTAGATAAATGTGAGGTGCTCCATTTTGGAAAAGCAAAAGAGATCAGGACTTATACACTGAATGGACAAGGTACTCGGGATGTTGCTAAACAAATAGACCTGGAGTGCAGCTTCATAGATCGTTGAAGATGGGTTAACGTTTTGACAGGATAGTGAAGAAGGCGTTTGTCATTTTTGTCTTTATTGCTCAGTTAATTATGTAAAGGATTTGGGAGGTCATGTTGCAGTATTGGTTCGGCCACTTTTGGTATATAGTGCAATTCTGGACTCCCTCCTATAAGAAGGGTGTTGTGAAACTTTAAAGGTTTCAGAAAAGATTTACAAGGATGTTGCCAAAGTTGGAGGGTTTGTGCTGGAGGTTAAGACTGTATAGGTTGGGGCTATGATCCCTGGAGCGTCAGTGGTTATAGAGGTACACAAAATCATGAATGGCCTCAAACAGATGAATGGGAAGGTTATGACATGGAGCCAGTTAATGTGTTATGGACCAGACCAGACCCTAACATATGGTGAGGAGCTTTGATTTGATTTGAATTGATATGATTTATGATTGTCACATATACCGAGACACAGTGAAAAATACTGTTTTGCGTGATATCCGGTATAAATTGTACCTTATGTAAGGACATCGGGTTAATATAGTGGTGTGGCCATAGAACAGGTGTAAAGAAGGATGAACTCTAATATATGACAGGCCCAGTCATACGTCTGATAACAGCAGGGGGGAAACTGCTCCTGAACTTATTGGTACATGTTTACAAACGTTTGTTTCTTCTGTCCAATGGAAGAAGGTGGGAGATAGTATTGCAGGAGTGGGAGGGACCTTTGATTTTGACGGCTGCCTTCCTGAAGCAGTGGGAAGTCGAGACCGAGTCAGATGGAAGGAAATATGATTTGGGTGATGGACTGAGTTGGGTTCATGCCTCTCTGTAATTTCATGCAGTATGGGCAGAGCAGGTACCAAACCAAGGTGTGATGCACCTGGATAGGATGCTTTCTACAGTGCAATAAAGAAATTGGTCAGAGTCATTGCTGAAATGCTAAATTTCCTTCACCTTCTGAGGAGATAGAGGCATTGATGAGCTTTCTTGGCTGTAGAGCAGACATGGATGGACTGATTGTTGGTAATATTAATTACCCAAAACTTGAAGCTCTCAGTCACCTCCACCTCAGCACCAATGACAGAGACCAGGGTCTGTCCTTCAGTCCACTTCCTGAAGTCAATGACCAGTTCCTTTGTCTTGCTGACATTGAGGGAGAGATTGTTGTCTTTACACCATACCACTAAGCTCTCTTTCCTGTACTCTGTCTCACCGTTGTTTGAGATCCTACCCACTATGGTGGTATCATCAGCTAATCTGTAAATGGTGTTCTCAACCATCCTTATTGATTCTGATCTGCAGGTCAGAAAGTTGAGGATCCAGTTGGAGAAGTGAGGAAAGAGTCCCAGGGCTCAGACTGTGTCGATGAGTCTTGTTGGCATTATGGTGATCAAGGCAGAGCTAAAGTCAATATATAGGGGTCTTGTTATCCAGACGTTCCTGGGAAGGAGAGGAAGATGGCATCTTCATGGATCTATTTCGATGGGAGGTGAATTATCGTGGACCAAGGCATTCTGGGAGGCTGGAGTTAATGTGTCCCGTTCCTAACCTCTCAAAGCACTTCATAGATGGGTTCAGCCATGACTGTATTAAATATCGGAGCAGGCTCGAGGGACCGAATTCCTGACTCCAGCTCCTTTTTCTTGTGTTTGTTTGTTCCTTACAGCACAGAGGGAGACATGTTACCGAATGGCCCTGGCAGTCAATGAAGATTCAAATACACCAAGTGCGTCAGTGTGACACTTGGTAAATGCCCGTTTTCTGGTTAAGATGCACCAAATTCCACGCCAAAACTCTGACAGATTCTGAACAAGGCCACACACCTACAATTCAGTAGCAGACCTGTCATGTTACCTTTTGTGTATTCCTATCGTTTTTAATGGTTGAAATTTGGAAAGTCAGACAGACCGCTGACATTTTTAATTATCTCAGGGCACTTACTTTAAACATATTGTTGAATCCCATCTTAATCAATTGAAACTTTGCAACATAGTTCTCCATATACTGCATTTGCAGTTTAATTTGTAAATTAACATTTCCACAATGCAGGAATACATGAATGGAAAGGCTTTTCATTCATTTGCCCCTCTCCTGTGCTGACTGAACTCCAGACTCAAACTGAAGCCTTCTCTGTCCCTACACCCAGATTAACATTGTACCATTTAGTTTAGATTGTCCCTCCTCTAACATCCAAAATACATCGGTTCATATCTTGCTTTATTTCATTTGCAGGAGGCCGAGAGATGATCATGTACAAAGTGTGAGGTGTGTTTTAATCTGCAAAGCAGGACAAATGTTTTCAGAAGTGTCAGTCAGTTAGCCATTTTAGGTTTGTTCACAGCAGCCATTTCATGTTAGCTTAGCACAGACAGTGACTTTATAAACAGGGAAAGGCACGGTCGAGTGGGGACTTGGGAGTCCATGTGCAAGTGAACATTCCAGTGAGGTCACATGTGATAGTATTCTGCTTTTATTGCAACCAGAACTGAACTGTATTTATTCTGTTAGCAATAGTTTACTTCACTGGATGTGAATTACCTCTTTAATTGAACTGGTGTTTAATTGTTCAGGTATCAATCACATCAAAAACACAGTTTTTACCTCCTGATTTCTCTCCGGTGAGATGAGACCGATAGAGATCCATTTCCTGCCCTGGTCTTGGGTCTTTAATTCATTGTAAAGGCTTGATTTGTATTTATAAATGTATTTTCACACATTCATAGCAACGGAAGTCCTTGTGAGGTGTAGTCACTGTTGTGGGAGATATAGCTGTTGTACATCTCTAAGGCTCTATTTAGGGGTCTGCTTCCCTGCACCAACTCTCCCATTTACCAATCCCACACAAATCCGGGAACTGCATCAACTCTCCCATTGAGTGTTATCCTGCCCCAGGTCTCCCACTGAGAAGTTAATGGCACCTGCATGAATTCTCAAATTATTGTTGTTATGCATCAATTCCTTCCATTTAGTTGTTTCCTGATACACATCATCCACGTACGGGTGCCCTGCTAATTTTTTTTTCATTTAGTGATGCACTGACCTGACTCTCCAATTTCCTGAAGCTTGCAACATTTCTTCTTTTTATTGATTCACTCCCTGGCCCCTATTCCCCAATTTAGACATGCTCTGCTCCAATTTTCCAATATATTGGCACTCCCATCAATTTTCTAATGTAACGGCACTGTGCAGCAGATCTCCCATTTATTGTTTCCCACCAAATCTCCCATTTACTCATATCCCTGTACCAATCCTTCCATTTACTGATGCCCGAGCCCGATTCTACCATTTAAGGGTGCGCTACTCTAATTCTCCCATTTACTGTCGACATGTACCAATTCTCTAATTTAGCTCCACTGTGCACCAGGTCTCTCATTTACTGATGGCCCGCACCTATTCTCCAACTCCGTGTTGTTTAGCACCATTACCCCCAATTACTGACGCCCTGAACAAGTTCTCCATTCAGTTTGGCCTTACACCAATCCTCATACTGACTGATGTCCTCGCCCAATTTAGGGGTACGCTACTCTAAATTTCCAAGAGGTAATGTCCTGCCCCAATTCTCCCATTTACTGCTCAACTGAAACTCTTCCATTTGGTGCTAACTGCACCAATTTGCCATTATCAGATTCCCCGTTCCAAATTCTCTTATTTCAATAAGCCCTTTCCCAATCCTTCCGTTTAGTAGTTCCTGAGAATGATTCTCCAATTTCGTGGAGCGCTGCCAGTATTCTACAATTGACCCATAGACAAGTTGGACTGAAGTGTCTGTTTCCATGTTGTACATCTCTATGATTGTATGACTCTGTTTATGACTCCGCTGCTCTACACCATTTCTCCCATTTACCAATCCTGCACAAATCCTGAAACTGCACCAACTCTCCCTTTGAGTATTATCCTGAACAATTGGGTGGCACAGTAGTTAGCACTGCTGCCTCACAGCGCCAGAGACCCGGGTTCAATTCCCGCCTCAGGCGACTGACTGTGTGGAGTTTGCACGTTCTCCCCGTGTCTGTGTGGGTTTCCTCCGGGTGCTCCGGTTTCCTCCCACACTCCAAAGATGTGCAGGTCAGGTGAATTGGCCATGCATCAATTCCTTCCATTTCATTGTTCCTTGGAACACTTCTTCCACGTACGAGTGCCCTGCTGAATTGTTTTCACTTAGTGATGCACTGATCTGAATCTCCAATTTACCAGTACTTGCAACACTTTTTATTGATTCCCTGCCCCTATTCCCCAATTTAGACAAGCTGTGCTCCAATTTTCTAATATATTAACACTCCCATCAGTTTTCCAAAGTAATGGCACTATACACCGAATCTCCCATTTATTGATTCTCACACATTACCCATTTACTCATCGCCCTGTACTAACTCTTCCATTTACAGATGCCCTTGCCCGGTTTACCATTTAAAGGTGCGCTACACTAATTCTCCCATTTACTGGTGCCATGCACCCATTTTGTATTTTAGCTCCACTGTGCACCAGGTCTTCCATTTTTTTATTCCTCTCCAACACTTCTCCAAGTTACTAGTCTGCTGCCAGAATTCTCTAATCTTTGCGATCCCTGCATCATATCTACAAATTATCGATCCTACATATATGCTCCCTTTAGTGGTGATCTGCACCAATGCTCCCATGTCGTGGTACACTGTATTGAATCTCTACCACTAATCCTTTGCAACGTTTGTCCTATTTACTGATTCACTGCCGGTGTCCTCCCATTTGCTCCAATTCTCGAAGTTTTCGGCACCCTGCACCAGGTCTTTCTTTTAGTGATACCCCACACCAATTCTCCAATTCAGTGTTGCTGAGCACCACGTTCCCCAATTCCTGAAGTCCTGAACCAGTTCTCCCCACAGTGTTGCCTTACACCACTCCTCATGCTGACTGATGTCCTCGAACAATTTAGGAGTGTCCAACTCTAAATCTCCCATCAAGTATTGTCTGCCCGTATTCTCCCATTTAGTGTTACACTGCACCAATTCTCCCATTAACTGATGCCCTGTTACAATTCTCACATTTCGATAAGCCCTTCCCCAATTCTCCCAGTAAGCAGTTCCTTGCAGTGATTCTCCAATTTAGTGGAGCAACCCCAGAATTCTTTAATTGAGGCTTGGACAAGTTGGACCGAAGGATCTGTTTGTGTGTTGTAAATCTCTATGATTGTATGACTCTATTTATGGCTATTTCCTCCATTTCCCTATCCTGCGCATGTCCTGGAACTGCACCAATTCTTCCACTGAGTGTTATCCTGCCCCCGTTCTCCCACTTCGAATTTAAATGGCACCTGCATGAATTCTCCAATTAATAATACCCTGCATTTGTTTTTTATTTAGTGATGCACTGATCTGAATCTCCAGTTAACTGATACTTGCAACACTTCCTTTTATTGAAGGTAGAATACAGAGGGTGGAAGTGAAGGTTTGCTTTTCAGACGGGAGGCTTGTGACCAGCGGTGTGGCACAAGGATCAGTGCTGGGACCACTGTTGTTTTGTCATTTATATAAATGATTTGGATGTGACCAGAGGACGAATGGTTAGTAAGTTTGCAGATGACAGTAAAATTGGAGGTGTCGAGGACAGTGAAGATGATTTTCTCAGATTACAACAGGATCTTGATCAGATGGGCCAATGAGCTGAGGAGTGGAAGATGGAGATTAATTTAGATAAGTCTGAGGTGCTGCATTTTGGAGAAGCAAAAGAGAACAGGACTTACACACTGAATGGACAAGGTACTCGGATTGTTGCAAATCAAATAGACCTGGAGTGCAGCTTCATAGATCGTTAAAAGTGGATTAACATTTCGATAGAATATTGAAGAAGGCGTTTGGCATTTTTGTCTTTATTGCTCAGTTAATTGTGTAAAGGGGTTGGGAGGTCATGTTGCAGTATTGGTTCGGTCACTTTTGGTATATAATGTGCAATTCTGGACTCCCTCCTATTAGAAGGGTGTTGTGAAACTTTAAAGGGTTCAGAAAAGATTTACAAGGATGTTGCCAAGGTTGGAGGGTTTGTGCTGGAGGGTAAGACTGTATAGGTTGAGGCTATTATCCCTGGAGCGTCAGTGGTTGAGGGGTAACCTCAAAGAGGTTCACAAAATCATGAAGGTCCTCAATAGGGTAAAAAGGCAAGGTGATTTCTCTGTGGTGGTGAGTCCAGAAGCAGATGGCATATGTTAAAGTTGAGAGGGGAAACATAAAAGGGACCGAAGGGGAACATTTTTTCACGCAGAGGGCACTGTGTGCATGAGCTGCCAGAGGAACTAGTGGAGGCTGGTACAATTACAACATTTAAAAGGTATCTGGGTGGGGGTAGGAATTAAAAAGGGTTCAGAGGAACATGGGCCAAATTCTGACAAATAGGATGAGATTGACATCGGATATCAGTTCAGCATGGATGTGTTGGACTGAATGATTTGTTTCTGAGCTTATATTGCTCTGAGTGGGTTGAGCTCCGGATTGTAGATTTATGAAGCAGAAAATAAAGTATGGCACAGAGTTAGACCGAAAAATCCTGCTGATTTCATCAGCTTTATCCTGTTTTCCTGATTCTCCTCCTTCAATCAATGCATTTTTCATATCCTCATTCAGAATTCCTGGAGCACTGTAACTGGCCTGGAACAATGTGTTGAAAGTCCTCTTGCAGTCCACACGAGGTACCTTTCCCACTGCCCTGCTCCCACGGCCTGCAATGCTGCAGACTGAGCAGACAACCCGAAACACAATGATGAGCTCCTTCCGGCCCACGGCCCTCCTTCTCACTGAATGAAGACAATCACCAGAAGCAGAATACAGCTCTTGTTGGAGCCTTGAATACCTGACTCTGTCTCACTGAGTGAAGATTGGATTCAGAACCAGAAATGAAATCAACTTCCTATCTGCATTGTGTCACTCTTTAAGATCTCTGTGTGTCTGAGTTCAGGTCATTTGATTGGAGACTGTGGATAGTGGGTCCCCAGTGAAATGGAAAGAATAGTGGAGGAGCTCACTGAGGGACATCTCTCAAAGTGAGAATCAGAAAGATGCTATTCCACATTAGAAGACTTTAAGGTGAATTGATGGTTCAGAATATTGTAATACAGATGTTTGTAAAACTTAGGAACACTGAGTGTTTTGTGGCTGGAGTTTATTTTATCCTTGTGTAGATTTGACACATTAACCCTCCCTCCCCACCACTACAGAAGCTGTTGGAACTGTTCAGTGTTTCCAGCGGCTTCTGTAATTATTTCAGGTTCCTGATGGGAACAGTCTCTCACTTTTCGAACATAACAAACCCATCCTTGTGCTGCACCCAATATTTCAATAAGAAATGGGAAGGTGCAGAGGGGAAAGCTTCCGAGATGCCGAGCAATGCTGCCCGGTTCCACACTGCAATTCACAGGAACCATCGCCAGGAAAAGCAAGGAGCAATCTGACAGATCCGGTTTTATCCCGGTGCTATCGCCAGGAAAAGCAAGGAGCAATCGGACAGATCCGGTATAATTCCGGTGCCTTTCCTTTAAAGGACTGCTTCCAAACCACAACACTGCGATGGGCGGGAATCGAAACCAGGTCAACTGCTTGGAAGGCAGCTACATTCACCACTATCCCACCATCCCCCTGCACCCAGCTCCCTCCCCGTTCCCAAACACACTTAACAAGGCCGTGGATCATCACCAACTGGATTGGGGCTGAGATCCAAACAAGAAATGGCTGGGGAAGCTCAGCAGGTCTGGCAGCACCAGAATTTGGGTGGCAAGGTAGCTCAGTGGTTAGCACCAGGGTCCCAGGTTCAATTCCAGCCTCGGGCGACTGTCTGTGTGGAGTTTGCACATTCTCCCCATGTTTGTGTGGGTGTCTTCCGGGTGCTCCGGCTTCTTTCCAGAGGCCAAAAATGTGCAGGTTAGGTGAATTGGCCTTGGTAAATTGTACATAGTGATTAGTCAGAGGGAAATGGGTCTGGGGAGGGAGGGGTTACTCTTCAGAGGGTCGGGGTGGACTGGTTGGGCTAAAGGGCCTGGTTCCACACTGTAGGCAATCTCATCTCATCTAATCAGAAGCCATCAGTTCTGAACCAAATCCAAAGGGATCGGGAATTTGTTTAATTAGACATTTAAGAGCTCAGGAAATGTGAGCAGGAGGAGACTAAACAGCCTGTTTAAACTCTTCAGTCTGTTCTGGCAGTCAATCAAATCAGAGCTGGTTTCAGATTTCAAATCCGGTTTCCTATCCACTCCCCATATTCCATGACTCCCTGAGACCCCTGCAAACTGTCTATTCCAATCTGAAATGTACTCAGTGAGGGAGCATCCACAATCCTCAGGGAGAGAGAATATTAAAGACTCAGAGGCCTTAGAGTGAAGCGCTGTCTCCTCATCTCAGTCCCAAATAACCTGCCCCTTACCCTGAGAGGGTGGCAATCAAACCCCAATGACCTGCGGATGCTGTAACATTAACGCTGATTTCTTTGCAGAGATGCTGCCTGACCTGCTGAGCGTTTCCAACAACTCCTGAGACTGTGTCATCATGTTTCAGATTCCCAGACTCACAGGATTAATTTCTCAGTATCTCCCCTCTCAAGCCTCTTCACAATCTGAGACATTCCAATGAAACCACCTTTTAATTTTTTAGAATATAGACCCAATTTATTCAGATCCTCAGCCCTGGAGCACATGGGTCCCAAATACTGAGCTTTATCTTGTGATTCATTCATGTGTTTGGCTCATTGCCGCTGGGTCCCCACGGATTGCTCAGATATAATTGCTCTGGTGAAGGTGACGGTGAGTTATTGCCTTGAACTGCTGCCATTTATTTGGTGCAGATAAACCCACAATGATGTAAGGGAGGGAGTTCCAGGATTTCCAACCAATGGCACTTGTGGGACTGAGATGTTTTTCCAAGCCAGGGTGGGGAGTGTCTTGATGTGGAATTGTCACCTGGTGGTATTCCCGTGTATCTGCTGTGTTCAACATTCCACATGATAGTGCCGTGGGTCTGGAAGCTGCTCTGGAAGGAACCTTGGGGAATTTCTCCAGTCCATCTTGTCTCTGGTACACACTGCTGCTACTGAGTGTCGGTGGTGGAGACAGGGGATGTTTGTAGCACTGCAAATTTATTCCACCTAATTCTGGAGAACACAACTCCTCTCCATCATCATCAATCCATTTCACAGACGGACACCCAGTGATTACACGGATCTGTTAATTGTACAAATGACCATGAGATTGTAACCAGATTCCCCTCTTCCCTGACAATGGTCTGAGGGACATCCCGTGACTGTGACACTTTCTCCTGGACATTCCATCTTAAAAGCTGGGAATGAGCTGATGGGACACAGACTGTGTTACAGATGGTTACACTCAGGGGGACTCTCACTCACTGCACACTGTGTCTGTCTGTCTTTCTGCACGTGTCTCTGAATGTGTGTGCGCATTATCGTGTGTGTTTCTGTCTCTGTGTTTGTGTCTGTGTCTACCCATCTATCTCTGTTTGACTATCTGTGTCTGTGTGAGTATGTGTGTGTCTCATTGTGTGTATTAGTGAGTGTCTCCATTTTTATGTATCTCTCTGTCTGTATCTCTGTGCAGCGGGCTCCCTGTTGTTTTGGGAATTGTATGTATTAAAGTGGGGCTTAAACCCGCCTCTATCTGTATCTCTGTCTATTTCTCTTACGTTTAAAGTAACACAATGCTTTTGGTCATGTTGATGCGTGTTTGTGTGTGTGGGAGAGAGAGAGACAGATAGATGTCAATACATTCAGATACTCAGAGACACACACACAGATGTGCAGAGAAACATACAGCAGCACATAGAGAGACAGATACAATCACAAAAGCATACACACAGAAACACACAGACAGATATTGATGGAGACAGCAAAAGTGAAGACACTGACAGAATTCCTTGTTCCTAAACCTAAATGATAATTTAATAGATTTTTTAGGAATATTTGACTTTACTCGAAAGTTGTCCATTATTTTAGTGGGATGGCTGGGCCTTCAACAAATTTGCGATGGAAATAAGAAAAAGTGGCTTAGTTATCATAGAGCGAGGTTACCTTTGAAAGGTGAAAGCAGTTTGAATCAATTAATCACTTTTGGCCATCCCTGAGTTTTCCAGTCTTATCAAAATGGCCGCTGATGTTGGTGAATTGGGGCGAAGTGCTGTCTTGTTCCAGGATGATGAGTTAGGAATTGTGAAACGTGGAGGATGGTGCTATTAGAAACAATACCAGGCATTGGGAAAAATCCTCTCCCATAGGAAAGGGGGCTTTGGGATTACTGTTGGCTCTTCAGCACTTTGAAGTCTATCCAGCAAAGAACAATGAAATACTAAATGACACTGATTGTAATCCACTGCCCTTCTTTACAAAGGATCAAATAAACAATGCAAGACTGTTCCCATCGAATCTTTTGTTGTCACCATTTTATGTAAACCTCATACGCATTACTGGATAACTTAATGGGAATTCAGATAGATTGTCCCAAGAGGCAGATGCTGGAATATGGAAAAGATTTAAGGAATGTTATGATTGCATAACATTGTAAGAAGGGAGAAAGAATAAATAGATTGCATTTTTTTGTAAATTTTGTGCATCTTGTATTTTGCAAGTAAACGCGTTTTTGAAATGGCATTTTAGTTTTCTCAGGGCGACTGCAATCCAAAACCATTTTTAAAAAATCTTGAGTTTAATTGTGGACTAAAATGTGAAAAGAGCGACCCTACAAACAGCCGATGAGTGGCAGATTGCTGCACGTTTTGACAGCGATTCACCTGAGAGTGACCCAATGATTGAAGTCTGGTTGGAGATGAACGGAGTTATTCACAGATGGAACTTTGATTTGAAATAAGGAGCTGATTGATAATTGGCCACTAGTTCACCAATGACAAAGGCTGTTTGCCTGCCAACAGTGATGTGATTGGTTCTCAGACAGCTAAACAGCTCGGGACCCTAAACAAGATACAGCGAAGTCTTCAGCTGCTCAGGAGCTCTCTCTGTTCTCTGCAGTAAAAGGCAGTTTAATCCTGAAGAAATCTGGTTTATTTTTGATTCCGCTGTTCCTATGAGCTCTGCCTTTGACTAAGTGTATTAGGGACTGTCTATAAGTATTAACCAGTCCTTCTGCCTCTTGTAAATCAATGAGAGCCTGCAAGATGCAGTGCACAAAGTTACGAAGGCTCTAAAGGAAGTACATTCCAAAGACATGACAACGAAGAAATGGAGGGGCTGGGGAAACAGATGAATGGGAAGGTTATGACATGGAGCCAGTTAAGGTGTTATGGACCAGACCAGACCCAAACATATGGTGATGAGCTTTGATTTGATTTGATTTGATATGATTTATGATTGTCACATATACCGAGTCAAAAGTGAAAAATATTGTTCTGCGTGATATCCAGTACAAATCATGCCTTATATAAAAGACATCGGTTCAATATAGTGTTTTGGCCATAGAACAGGGGCAGAGAAGGATGAACTCTACTATATGACAGGCCCAGTCACACGTCTGATAACAGCAGGGAGGAAACTGCTCCTGAACCCATTGGTACATGTTTACAAACGTTTGTATCTTCTGTCCAATGGAAGAAGGGTGGAAGAGAGTATTGCAGGGGTGGGAGGGACCTTTGATTATTATGGCAGTGTTCCTGAAGCAGTGGGAAGTCCAGATGGAAGGAAATGTGATTTGTGTTATGGACTGGGTTGGGTTCATGCCTCTCTGTAATTTCTTGCAGTACGGGCAGAGTAGGTACCATACCAAGGTGTGATACACCTGGATAGGGTACTTTCTACAATGCAATATAAAAATTGGTCAGTGTCATTGCTGAAATGCTAAATTTCCTTCACCTTCTGAGGTAGTAGAGGCATTGATGAGCTTTCTTGGCTGTAGAGCTGACATGGATGGACTGATTGTTGGTAATATTAATTCCTCAGAACTTGAAGCTCTCAATCACCTCCACCTCAGCACCAATGGCAGAGACCAGGGTCTGTCCTTCAGTCCACTTCCTGAAGTCAATGACCAATTCCTTTGTCTTGCTGACATTGAGGGAGAGATTGTTGTCTTTACACCATACCACTAAGCTCTCTTTCCTGTACTCTGTCTCACCGTTGTTTGAGATCCTACCCACTATGGTGGTATCATCAGCTAATCTGTAAATGGTGTTCTCAACCATCCTTATTGATTCTGATCTGCAGGTCAGAAAGTTGAGGATCCAGTTGGAGAAGTGAGGAAAGAGTCCCAGGGCTCAGACTGTGTCGATGAGTCTTGTTGGCATTGTGGTGATAAAGGCAGAGCTAAAGTCAATATATAGGGGTCTGACGTAGGTGTCCTTGTTATCCAGACGTTCCTGGGATGAGTGAAGGAGAGGAAGATGGCGTCTTCATGGATCTATTTCGATGGGAGGTGAATTATAGTGGACCAAGGCATTCTGGGAGGCTGGAGTTAATGTGTGCCGTTCCTAACCTCTCAAAGCACTTCATAGATGGGTTCAGCCATGAGTGTATTAAATATCGGAGCAGACTCGAGGGGCCGAATTCCTGACTCCTGCTCCTTTTTCTTGTGTTTGTTTGTTCCTTACAGCACAGAGGGAGACATGTTAACGAATGGCCCTGGCAGTCAATGAAGATTCAAATACACAAAGTGCGTCAGTGTGACACTTGCTAAATGCCTGTTTTCTGAATAAAATGCACCTGATTCCACACCAAAACTCTGACAGATTCTGAACAAGGCCACACACCTACAATTCAGTAGCAGACCTGTCATCTTACCTATTGTGTATTCCTATCTTTTTAATGGTTGAAGTTTGGAAAGTCAGACAGATGGCTGACATTTTTAATTATCTCAGGGCACTGACCTTAAACAGATTCTTGAATCCACATCTTAATCAATTGAAACTTTGTAATATAGTTCTCCATATCTTGTTTTTTCAGTTTAATTTGTAAATTAACATTTCCACAATGCAGGAATACATGAATGGAAAACACTTTTCATTGATTTGCCCCTCTCCTGTGCTGACTGAACTCCAGACTCAAACTGAAGCCTTCTCTGTCCCTGCACCCAGATTAACATTGTACCATTTAGTTTAGATTGTCCCTCCTCTAACATCCAAAATAGATCAGTTCACATCTCGCTTTATTTCATCTGCAGGAGGCCGAGAGGTGATAATGTACAAAGTGTAAGGTGTGTTTTAATCTGCAAAGCAGGACAAATGTTTTCAGAAGTGTCAGTCAGTTAGCCATTTTCGGTTTATTCAAAGCAGCCATTTCATGTTAGCACAGCACAGACAGTGACTTTATAAACAGGGAAAGACAAGAACGAGTGGGGACTTGGGAGTCCATGTGCAAGTGAATGCAGCGTCGATTCACAGAACTATAGCTGGACAGCACGGGTTCAATGGTCAGGGAAATGACACAAGCCCAGGATGGTGTCACTGGGATTTAGAAAGATCTAAAATGATATAAGTTTGAGATTTATGACAGGAACTGCTGGGTTAGATAGAGAGAAAATATTTTAGTTGCTTCTGGAGGCTCATTGTCTAGTAACTTAACAATCGACTGGAACACTTTGGAAACTCAGGCCATGTTCAGCGTGAGGTTAGGTTTTGTTTAAATCACGCGATACTGTCCCCATCAAACTCTCGCAGAAAATGGGTCCGCATGGGATTAGGTACAGAGTAAAGCTCCCTCTACACTGTCCCCATCAACCAATCCCAAGACAGGTACAGTATGGAGTTAGATGAGGAGCAAAACATCCTTTACATCGCCCCAATGAAACCCTCCCAGGATAGGGACCATAAGACCATAAGATGATAAGACATCAGTGTGGAAGCAAGGCCATTCAGCCCATTGAGTCCATTCCACCATTGAATCATGGCTGATGGGTGTTTCAATTCCACTTACCCACACTCTCCCTGTCGCCCTTAATTCCCTGCGAGATCACTTCCATGTCTTCCCATTTCCATTCCAAATTGACTCCCTCTAATTTTAAAGCTGTGCCCATGGGTCCTAGTCTCCCCGCCGAACAGAAACAACTTCCCACCATCCACCCTTTCTAAGCCATGTATTATCTTGTAAGTTTCTATTCGCTCTCCCCTCAACCTTCTAATCTCTAATGAATACAATCCCAGGATCCTCAGCCATTTGTATGTTAGGCCTACCATTCCAGGGATCATCCGTGTGAATCTCCGCTGGACATTTTCCAGTGTTAATATGTCCTTCCTGAGGTGTGGGGCCCACACCTGGACACAGTACTCCAAATGGGGCCTAACACAAGCTTTATAAAGTCTCAGAAGCACATTGCTGCTTTTACATTCCAACCCTCTTGAGATAAATAACATTACATTTGCTTTCTTAACCACAGATTCAACCTACAATTCAACCTTTCGAGAATCCTGGGCTCGCACTCCCAGATCCCTTTGTACTTTGGCTTTAGGATTTTTCTCACCGTTTAAAAAATAGCCCATGCCTGTATTTTGTTTTTCAAAGTGCAAGACCTCGCATTTGTTCACACTGAATTTCATTCACCATTTCCTGGACTACTCTCCTGAACTGCCTTAATCTTTCTGCAGCCTCCCCACCTCCTCAGTACTACCTGTCTGTCCACCTAACTTCATCTTATCAGCAAACTTCGCCAGAATTCCCCCAGTCCCTTCATCCAGATCATTAATATATAAAGTGAACAGTTGCAGTCCTAACACTGAACCCTGTGGGACACCACTTGTGCCATTCTGAAGAAGAACCTTTTATCCCACCTCTCTGCCTTCAGCCAAACCTGAATCCATGCCAGGAGCTCACCTTGAACATATGGGCCTTCCCCTTACTCAGCAGCCTCCCATGAGACACCCTATCAAAGGCCTTTTGGTAGTCTAGATCGATAACAATCACAGAGACAACAAAACACTTTCTCCATATGACCAATAACTGTTTGTCTTCCACCCACTGGTGTCCCAGTCTTGTGTGGGTCACAGATTGAGCTCTGAAACATCTCCAGGACAATCTTATCCTGTATCTGTTCCTGGGGCTCTGGCTCTCTATTAGTGTCTGTAAGTCTCCCTTTTTCTAAAATTCCCTCCATTCCCTACAATACCGGATAAATTCCAAAACAGTTCGATTCCCTGTAAAACATTTTGGGATACCCTTAAGATATAAAACAGAAAGTGCTTTATAACTGCCCACTCCCTCCGTTTAAATGAGGATATTCAGTGTATTTCTGCTACATTTACATTGTCCGTAAATCACACCGAACATTCCCACCCAGGGACCGTGAACAATCCAGAAGGTCCATGAAGTGTCGGTCTTTATTGCAGGCGATTGGTCATCGACAGTAAGGAAGCCTTCCTGTGACTGTTTCACTGAGACAGCATCAGGAATCCTGTGGCCCACTTTGATCCTCACACTGACTGTTCATCGTCTCTGCAAAGAAAATCACATTTTCAAGATGCAGGAATGTGAACGAAAACAGCTCCTGATGTGCTTCCCCAATGTAATCATTGATACTTTTCAGGGTGAGATTTTCAGGGCGACACTAAACTGACAGAAACACAGAAACCAGGAGCAGGAAGAGGCTATTCAGCCCTTCCAGCCAGCTCTCCCATTAAGTGTGGTCATGTCTGACTCACTATCTCGCTGCTATATTCCCAATTTCACTCCAAACCCCGTGATGTCATTAACTGGTAATAAAAAAAACATTATCAATGTCTTTCCTGAATATAGTCAGTAACCTGTGCTCCACAGCCTTCTGTGGGAGAGAATTCCTCAGGTTGATCACTCTGTGTGAAGATAATTCTCTCCCTCTCTACGAGAAATGGGTGAGCCCATGTCCTGAGACTGTGATGCTTGTTCTGAGAATACCCGGCCCAGGGGATACAGCCCACCCCCTATATCTAGTCTGTCCAACTGTTAGAATTGGAAACATTTCCATCAGCTCCCCCTCTCATTGTCCTGAATACATGCCCAGATAAACCAACCTCTCATGGGACAGTCCTGTCATCCCCGGGACTTGCCGAGTGAAGCTCATGAGCTGTCAGAGGAAGTGGTGGAGGATGGTACAATGACAACATGTGGTTCACGTTTGTAGGAGGAACAGAAATAACAAACAGAATGATTCGGTTGAAAATAGTGAGAAGTTATTTCATATCATTATCCAGAGGGATTTATGGTCTCAGAAATGTAACTGATAGTGGAGTCAATGAGGAGGAGGACACATGAGACACTGTCAGTTATTTCCAGCAGACCGGATAAGGACAGGGAGGTAGTCTGCTGTGAAACTCTCTCGGTCAGACTTTCCCTTTCATTGAAGATATTAATATCCCTTTGGATCCTCCGTTACACAATCGCTCTGTAAAACATTCTACACACAGCATCACTGGGGTCTCTCACATTGAGGATGACTCTCTGAGTGAGTCACTAGGTGGCTGTACAGACCAATGCTGCTCATTGGGAAGGATTCCTGAAACAGGGAACGTTTCCGGGTTGGACGTACTTACAGAGATAGAGGCCCTGCACACTCATGGATGCTTCAGGCTGGGTGAAATCATTGACATATCTGATAGTAAGATAACTTTAAAATACAGATTTGAAGGCAAGACCAATATGAAACACAGATCTTACTGGAGACAGCGCAGTTCAGATGGAAACCACATGGAGTTCCCTAATGGATAGCAGACACTTCAATGACTTGAAGCCGACTGACAATAAAACCATGGTTAACATGTCAAGTCTGAGTCTGAAATTTCCAGTAATGGTGTAAGAACAGGGTATAGGAAGATTTAAACAGCATGTGGATTGATGCAGTAATTAAACACAAACAAACACACTTGATGCTGAGACTTGTTTCGAAGTTATCCAAAAGCTTGGATTTAAAACTGAGATTGGGAACTTTCTGAGACAATTCCCGGGAAGGTGTGGAGTGTGTGATCTGCTGTCAAGTGATGACATTGACCCCTGTGATGAACGCAGACTCAGTTCCTGGAACTGTCTCCAGCTTTTCTCCCAATCTTTTAGACAGGCTCCTTGGACTGAGATACTGAATGTTCTTAATCATCATGTTTATGGATATAATCTGTCTACATTACCCCCCACTCCACCCCCTATGTCCCCCACCTCCCAATCACCTGAGCACTCTCACTAGGCAGTTGGAGAACAGAATACCCCCAGGAGCAGCTACTGGTGGGAGAATCAGAATGACATGAATAATTGGGATGGTTTTATTGAAGCATAAGAAACAGTCCAGCATCTACATGGATGTTCATTTTGAAAACAGAAATGTTGTTTGTTTTCTCGGAAAGGAAGAGTTGAAAAGCGAAGCAACAGAGTTGGAGTTGACACGCTGGATCACTTCCTCTGATACAGGAGGAAGCAGAGACCCTGCTCTTTCTACTTCCCTCCTGGTTATCTTGGACAAATCATGGCTCTTTCCCTTGCTCCACTGACCTTTGGTCTGTGCAGTGTCTCTGGCTCATTTACACGGTCCCCAAAATGTAAACAAAACAAAACAGTAATTGTTGCAAAGACTCCACAGGTTTGGCAGCATCTGTGGGAGAGAAATCAGAGTGAATGTTTCAGGTCCTGTGACCCTCTTTCAGGGCCGAAATGTTACCTCTGCTCCCTGAATGGGAAACCTGTGTCCTTCCCTTCATCTTCTTTAGGTTCTCTTGATGTCTGCTAAATAGTTCATCTTCTCTGACGTCTCTGACAGATTTGCATCTCTAGAAGGGTTTCCTTTGATCCTCCATGGTCATTTCTTGCCAATCAGCCATGGGATTTTGAGCTTTTGTCAGATTTATGCAGTGATTAGTTCAATAATTCTGGAAACTGGATATTTCACCGCTCTATTGAACTGAGCTCTGAACTTGGGCAGAGCTGCCATATAAATAAGGGTGTTTGTGCAGCAGCTTACATTGCGCAGCATGTATCCAACTTCTTCAAAGATTTCATAGTCATAATCATTTAAATGATCTGGGACATCGAGGATATATAAAGCATATAGCAGCCAGAGAAGGATGAAGTTTCTGGATATGGTGAAGAGTAAAATGACTGCCTTAATTCTACTCTTCATCTCAGAGTCAACCTGCTTTCCTTCCTTACTCTGACCCCTTGGTCCCTTACGGACTTGACTTGATTTAAATAAAATACGTGCGATTGTCAGAACATTGAGGAACACAATGATAAAGAATGGCACCAATGGGGTTAGTGCCACAGCAAATGAGTGGTATCCAATCCAGCGAGAGTCAGTGAAGTAGCTTCGCTTATTCCTTCAGAAAAATGGTATGTTCCCGATTATCTTTATGGGCTCAAATCTAAAGTACCGAGGGACATTTTTTAAACAAAGCAGAATTCCGGTTATTGAGAGAATTGCAGATGCGTTTTTCCCAGTGCAATATTTAGTTTTCAGTTTGTGGCAACAAAAGCTGACAAACCGATCAAAGGTGAATTCGATGGTGAACCAGACAGAACAGTCTATGGATGCACGCATCAGTACGCTGATAACACTGCACACAGGAGTGATGTCCAGGAAACATACCGGGAAATAATAAACATTTATTTGACCCAGTATGACCTCACTGATAATGACCAGTAGATCTGCTGCTGCCATGGCCACCACATAGCGTGTTGTGCAGATAGTGAGGCCACACTTTCCCTGGGAGAGGATCATAATAGCCACGAAATTCACTGTCAGAAGGAGAATGGAAAAATGACTTAATATTAATGAACACTCTTTTCTGCATAAATTTAAAGTCAATCAGTATACTTGCTATGACAGGGATATGCAATCACCCAGTATTAAAAGAATTGTGATGTAAACTGTAAATGTGTAACTTGCCAATTTCTAGCTTGAATAGAAACAGGCTGCTGGTGAACAGCAGTTGGAATCTAGGGTACCGGTCATAAAGGTACCCACCAAAACATGTAACATTTATCAGGATCAATTTACACCACATGTAGCCATGATTCCCCCAAGAAGTATCAATATAGCTGGATAATATGGTGAGAGAATTAGATAACTCCACACGATAGGGAAATACTAAAAGTTTAACCACTCTTCTTTTCATTTTGTATTCCCTATGTGTGTGTGGGTGTGTCCCTCTCTCTGAGACTCTGTGTGTGCATGTAAGTGTGTCTGTGTGCATGTGTGTCTGTGTGTGTGTGTGTGTGTCTGTGTGCATGTGTCTGTGTGTGTGTGTGTGTGTGCCCCTCTCTCTGAGACTCTGTGTGTGTGTGTGTGTGTGTGTGTGTGTGTGTGTGTGTGTGTGTGTGTGTGTGTGAGTGTGTGTGGCTGTGTCCCTCTCTCTGAGACTCTGTGTGTGTGTGTGTGTGTCTCCCTCTCTCTGGGACTGTGTGTGTGTGTGTGTGTATGTCTGAGACCATTCCCTAACTAATGAAAAGCGAAGTAAATCTCTACAGTGAATCCTAGCATTAATTTATGAGGAGGAATAAAAAACATCACAGCTGTTAAATATTTAAAAAAGGCATATATAAATCGATTGTTATGAAAGAGAAAAAAGGTATTCAGAAAGGTAGAGAAAGGTTTTATTTTAAATGATCGGTTTGAGGGTAGATACAGTTCAACGTCAAAGGGATAATAATCCGAGGCAGTAATAACACATGGTGTTAAAATGTGATTTCCAGGCGGAGGCAAATGCTTACTCTCGAAGCACAATGAAAGATGAGGGAGGTGGGATCGTTATAAATCTGGTCAAGCGCAAATCCCAATCATCTGTAAATATAGTGGAGAATGAGGTGCAGATCCTGTTGGTTGAATCAACATTGTGGCTGCACGGACGTAGAGGTGACAGTAAAAGAAAATTGCCAACCCCAGCAAAGCTTTATTAATGCTCCTCAGTTATCAACACATAACATCCAAGAAGATATTTGCAGCGAATTGACACTGGATTCTTTACTTTCAATTGGATTCCTGCAGGTTTTTGAAAATTAACAATATGCTGTTCATCATTCCATTTAAAATGTAAAGATGTAGGAGCCGTTTACAAAGGCAGAAAGTCGAGGTAAACTGGGTGTTGTGGAGATGCTCGGGCAGATCCCCAGGGCACCTTCAGCAAAATAAACTGTCCAGGCAAACACTGTAACTTCAGTGTTACAGAAGATTTCTTGTGGACAGGTACCTACATTGAAAGAAGTGAACATTAATTTCAGTCCCACCTACATATGTTTGTGTAGTCCTATCAGAGTAGATGAAAGGAAGTAAGAGGGAATGAAACTCGTGATCAAATGGAAATGTAGCAAGTGCTCTGCTACTGCTCTGCCCAGGAATGTAAGAAACTACAGAGAGTTGTGAACACAGACCAGACCATACACAAACCAACCTTCCATCCATTGACTGAATGTACATTTCTTGTTGCCGCAGAAAGCCAGCCAACACCATTAAAGACCCTCCCACCCCGGTTAAACTCTCGTCCAACCTCTTCCGTCAGTCAGGAGATACAAAGCCATAAACACACAGAACAACATGTTCAAGACTAGCTTCTTCCCCACTGTTATTTGAATTCGGAATGGACCGCTCAAATTTTAAACCTCATGTTGATCTTGCTTCTTGTGCACCTTCCTTGCAGCTGTAACTCTGTATCCCTCACTCTGTTCAATCACCCGATGGCCTTTGTGTCTTTCCGTGGAATATTCACTGCACGGCAAACAGAACAAGTTTTTTTTCCTACAATACAGACGTAAACGTGACAATATAATAATAAATTAGATCAAATCAACTCAGGGTTGAGAAAAAAAGGCAAACAACAGAGATGATGGAAGAGTAACCCTGTCTATCAGCAGAGCCTGTGGAATACCTTGTGAGGCAAGACACATTGCATAGTGTCTATAGCTGAACAGTGTGAATGCCTGGGGATGGCTTACTCAATGTTGGGAGGGGGGGGGGTTGCTACAATTTCAAAGGGACTGACATGGAATGCTGCATCACCGGGAAAGTTGCTGAACTGGCAGAGATGCTGCAACAATGAAACATACCCTGAACAGTCACAGAGTTTGGAACAATGGCAGTCAGGATCATTGTTGGAGGCAATGGCTCTGGGGGAAGTATTGGTCAAAAATACAATGGTCCAGCTGGGAGTTGGAGAAGGTTTGGAGACATAGAGACTTACAGCACAGAAAATAAAAATGCACTTTGTCCTATAGAATCCATGAAACAATTGCCTCAGAATTCTCATCCAGTTTTCCAGAATTAAGTCCATAACCCGGGCATTACAATTGCACATTTAAAGATTTCTATGCTATTGGGATCTGCTTCTGCTCCCCTTACAGGAAGTAAGTTCCACATTGTCCCAACACTTCCGGTGGAAAACTCAAACGCCTGCCTCTCTGTATCTATGCCCCTGGTCATTGACCTGACCACAAAGGGGAAAACACATTTCCTTCTATGCTGTCTATGCCCCTTATAACAATATACTTTTAAATGATGTCCCCTATCAATCTCCCCTGCTCCAAGGAAAACAATCCCAGTCTATCCAATCTCCCTTCATACCCAAAACATTACTACCTTGGAGTCTTCCTGGAAAGTTCTCCACCTTCTTTCAGACAATCAAAGTACTCCAACATTCTAGCTGTAGCCGAGCCAATATTTTATACAGTGTCAACATATTGTCCCTGCTCCTAAACTCTATGTCTCGCATTTAAAAGCCAAAAAATCCCAATTCCTTCTCAACCATTTCATCGACCTGTCCTACTAGCTTGAGACCTTCATGTGCACCAAGATCCCCCTGATTCAGTGTTTCCCAGGTTTCTACCATTCATAATGTACCCCTTGGGTTTTGTGTCCCGCCAAGTGCATCAGCTCACATTCATGGATTGAATTCCAATTTCCAACAATTTTTGCATTGCCAGTGAACTTATCCAGGAAATCCCCTCATATGCAGAGTTCACAGCATTTCCGAGTACCACCTTTTAACTTTCATGGAACATTGTGACCCTGTAATTTCCCTGTTTCCATCTTCAATACATCCCACTGCTCTGACATGGATTTACTTCAAAGTTTCTGCTCTTGGTCCAATCACACCCGATCTTATTCCCTCAGTTTAGAACTTTGATTTCCCCCTCATCCTTGTCTTTTTCCATGTTAATCTTGAGTTATGATTACCGCCTGCAAAATGCTTCCTCACTGAGAGGTCAGCCCTGCTTCGTTACTTAAAAATAAATCCAGGATCACTGTCAAAGTGGGGGAAGGTAAAGGAACAGTCTGGGATTAGCCAGGTGAAGCTGTAAACTGTGTTGTAGGAAAGAGAGATTTAAAAACCCTTCAGTTTATCCAGCAGGCAGCAACAGAAGGATAAGTGATTAAAACCGTTGCCAATTGTTCCAGAGTCAGAAGTGAAGCAGGAACATCCAGGATAAGAGACGGATTATGGGGTGGGGGAGCTATACCAATCAGAATGGTGGAGAACTGGAATCTAATAAATAATATCCAACCTGAACATTCGGGGGGAAGCCATGGGAAATCGTCGAGGGTCATTTGACAGAAAATGATTTGTTCTCTCAGTGAGAATGGGTCACGGCCCCTGTGGGTTTAAGGAATTCTCAGGTGTGTTGTATATTTTACAGAAAGTCAGAAAGGAAAGTCATCCTCAGTGTGTAGCTCTGTACTCATTCATACTACTTGCAGGTGGGATACGGGAAGCGGAATGAGGAATGTAATGACAAATCCAATTTTTAACAAGTTCGAGGGAACTGGTATTTATTTTTAATTCTATTTCGAACCTATATTTTGGAATCCAAGCATGTATACTTGACCGTTGCACTTGTCTGTCCTCATAGGGACACCCTCCATCCACAAACAGCAGACCCCACTGTAGATTACAGCTTTGAACCGAGAAATGGATGGAACGAGCTGCGAGAGGCAGTGGTGGTGGTGGGTAAAATTAAAACATTTAAAAGGCAAGGGTATATGAACAGGAAGGATTTAGAGGGATATTGGCCAAATGCTGGCAAATGGGACTAGGTTAATTTGTGATATCTGGTCAGGATGGAGGAATTGACAAAGGGGCCGTTTCTGTGCTGCATGATTCGATAAGAAGAAAATTATTCCTCAAATCTTCATCACTCCCATAATTTGAAAGGTCAATCCGTGCTCCTCAATAGTTACCTAAGCCGACAGCGGATTCTGAACATCCAACAGTCAGAGCTAACAGAATCTGAAAGCCACACGGTGGAAAGGAGATTAACCAGCTCAAACCCCTTTTACTGTCGTGCTCCCTAAAGTAGGAAGGAGGAAATGTGCTGCTATCAATACAACTGCACACACACAGATACATGCAGGACTGTGGGAACACTGGGGTTAGGAGATCCACTGCACTGACTCACCAAGATCCATTGCAGTTCTATACTTGCTGCCATTTCCAATAACTCCTTCTCTGAAGGTAGCCTCCAGTCTAAGGTGCGACTCAGGAGTTCATAACATTTGACTAAGGGTGATCATGTAGTAAAGCAATGAAACAACAGAGTGTTTTTAATACCTAATTTAACTGTATGATATTGCAACTAGGGAGTGGGTGTAACATTGAATATTACATCAGAATTCAAATCTCTTAATTAACAAGGAAAACCAGGAGAGATGTCATCCACAAATTGTAAATAATTATAAACACTTACCAGGAACACCAATGATGACAAGAATCATGTAGAAAACTTTTAGGGCTAATTGAATTGGCTGATGCATTTTCAATTTAGAGTGGTAATCCTTTATTCTTGCACATAAAAATATAAGTGTTAGACTCTGCAGTGTTACATTCTCTGTGTGTTTCCATTATATTCTGTGTGATCCCCACTGGGAGATTGGTGTTGCAGCTCTGATGATGACAACTGTATCATTCCCAGTTGGTAGAAAATGTTTCTCACTGAAATTGGATTGTGACAGGGAAGGGATGACCTCATCGAGGGAAGAATCATCATTGGAAACTGTGTTAATTGTAGTTGGATGCATTCCTCCAATTTGTCAACTCTCTGGAGACAGTTTTTAATCAATCTGCTCAGAGATGTAACACTGCACCTATGGAAAAGACAGAACCTGAAGCCAGAGTCAGCGGCCCAGAGCTGGGGACACTGCCTCCTTACTAATTCATTCACTGTACATCATGGAGCTCTGTACCAATGCAAATAGGAACTTCAAGGCCGGATCATATAACGTTAAGGATGTGTAGTTGCTGTCTCATTAGAAAACCCAGTATTTGTCACCGCTTTATGAACAGAGAGGCAGCCTGCTGTTGTAATAATTCTGCCTTCACATAAAGAGATTTAATTGCTTTCTCGTGGATGGATGTGATTTTGTTTGCTGCATCTACCTTGTTTTCCTCTTCCTTAATGCCCGCTTCCATCGAAATGTACTTTCTAATTTGTGTTGGATTTTTGTCCAGCAGCTTGGTGTTGAGGGAATGTACCTCACATTGTCTCCGTGATGTCAGTCATGACCATTTATTGTATGAATCCCTGACATTAGCGAGCCCTCGACCGTAGCTCTACCATGGGCTGTCATTCCCCATGTCTCAGATAATTCCCATTATCCTAGATTACTTGTAGGAATGTCGTTGACCTGTCATTGTACCATGTCCGTCCCATCTCTGTGTTGGAGAAATTCAGGTCCCCTCATTGTCATCCTCCTGCCGTGGCATGGATTTGATTTTCCCAGTTGCTGATGCAATCCCGTTCTGGTATAATCTAGTTCCAAACCGGGCTCAGGCAGATAATTTTATCTCCTCATAAAGTATTTGTTTTTGTTTTGGAATTATCTCATTCTGCCATTTGCTGTTTTGACCTGAGTGTCTGTTTGCCTTCATCCTCTCTGGGAGGGGGTGAGCTTAACTCCATTTTATTGGGCCCGATGACCCACAAATTTGAGGACATCTATTTAATAAAATCACTTCCAAACGAAACAGAAATGCCCAGCTCTTCCATGCTATCAACACAACTAATATCCACATTCCTGGGACAATTCTTTTAAAGATGTGCAGCGTTCACACATCCCTTGGAAAGTTCAGTGCTCAGGTGTGACACAATAAGTGCAGCCTATCCCCAAGTACTTCAGGGCCCCAATTCATAAGCAGTTGCTGACATCAGTATTGGCTCAGAAATGTTTGGCAGGTCAGGTCATATTGGGACCACAGATGGAACCTCCATGTCCCAAACCAGAAGCCTAGAAACCAAAGAGAATCTGCCCCGGCCCAGGGAGAAGCAGATAGCATTGAACCACATTGGGAATGGGACAGTATGGAGACACACTTGGTGCCCTGTACAACAGTGATAGAAATGAACTTGTTTCAGACGGGCAGATCAATTGGAATGTAAGGGACAGCCTTTGCACTGACTCGGGTTCACACATAATTGTGGGCTTTCAAGATCGAGACACTGTCAGCGGGGAATGTGTCATTCTGCTGGAGTGGTTCCTCTCAAACTGTCACACACAGTGCACCACAATGTGCTACTTGATCTGTTCACATCAGCGAGTCACTGGGAACACCATTACCTCACTCTGACTTTGTGCCAAATCTACTCAATAGAACCCTACCTCTGTGTAATTGGCAGCTAACGTTGTTATCAATCTGGCCAGAATGCTACAACTGTTACAGTACTGAACAAAATAATACACACATTGTATTTGTGAGGCTGACTGAAATGATAGTCTGGCTATTTTCATCACCTACTTTTCATTGAATTCGCTCTAATTGCCGGTAATTCCCCATTTTATTTCCCTGAGTTAACCAGACGATGCTAATAAAGGAGAATGCAAATGTCAGTGTTGGACAGATTGTGGCACAAATCCTATTTCCTCATTACCAATTGGTTACTTTTCCAGGCATCACCAGTCGGTCCTTACCTTTCACCATGATCAATGTAACCTGTCAGTTTTCCTTGTTGAACACACTGTCAGAAAGAGCCAGGGACTTGGAGACAGATGACAGCACGGAAAGCAGCCACACGGTGTTTCGGATTTGTCTCAGTGAAGCCCAATCAACGTTGTGCCTGAAGGATACTTGAATCAGCTTAGATCGGAGGGTCTAACACTCTCCTCACTGAGTTCTTCCAGACACACAAATGCAGCACGGTTCCTATCATCCATTTTATTCCCATCACAAACACTCTCTCCATCGATCAATCTTTTGTTCCTTCAATGAAATTCTCTCAAATTGAACAAGGTACAACCTTCACTGAGAAACCCACGCTGACTCTCCTGGATTAATCACTCACTGTTGAAATAACCATTTAGAGAATCTATCAGAGTTTTGTCAGCTCTGGAAGTGTAATAGCAGCTGGTATCCCATCCTCAAACGTTTGGAAAACTTCTGATAGATGGATCTCATTGACTTCCTCTCGGGGTTTTCCATTGAACATCGCTTCAAAGGTGCCACGGTGTGATGGCTGAGATCCGAACCCATACCAACTGCTTGGAAAGCAGCCATGCTGCCCACTATACCCGCATCCCCCTGCCAGCTGGGTGCTTGCTAGTCTCAAACACACTTAACAACACTGACATCATCACCAATTGAATTGGGGCTGAAATAAAAACAGAAATAGCTGGCGAAGCTCAGCAAATCTGGCAGCATCGGTATCAGAATCAGTATCAGGGCAGACCAGTAGTTATGAACTATATGGACTTCAGTAAGGCATTCCACAAGGTTCCCCAATGGGACACTGGGTAGCAAGGTTAGATCTCATGGAATACAGGAAGAATTATCCATTTGGATACTGACCTGGCTCAAAGGTAGAAGACAGAGAATGGTGGTGGAGTGTTGTTCTTTCAGTCTGGAGGCCTGTGACCAGTAGAGTGTCACTAGATCGGTGCTGGATCCACTACCTTTCGTCATTATAAAAATGATGTGGAAGTGAGCATAACAGGTACAGTTATTAAGTTTGCAGATGGCACCAAAATTGGAGGTGTAGTGGACAGCAAAGAAGGTTACCTCAGATTACAACATGATCTTGATCAGATGTGCCAGTGGGCTGAGAAGTGGCAGATGGAGATTAATTTAGTGAAATGTGAGGTGTAGCATTTTGGGAAAGCAAATGTTAGCAGGACTTATACATTTAATGGTAAGATGTTGGGGAGTTTTGCTGAACAAAGGAACCTTGGAGTGCATTTTCATAGCTCGTTGAAGGTGGAGTAACAGGTAGATAGGATAGGGAAGGCGGCGCTTGGTATACTTTCCTTTATTGGTCAGAGTATTGAGTAGAGGAGTTGGGCGTTCATCTTGTGGCTGTACAGGACATTGGTTAGGCCACTGTTGGAATATTGCGTGGTGTTTTGGTCTCCGTCCTATTGGAAAGATGGTGTGAAATTTGAAAGTGGTCAGGAAAGATTTCCAAGGATGTTGCTAGCATTGGAATATTTGAGCTATAGGGAGAGAAGTTGAATAGGCTGGAGCTGTTTTCACTGCAGCGCCTGAGGCTGAGGGGTGACCTTATGGAGATTTATAAAATCATGAGGGGCATGGATAGGATAAATAGACAAAGTGTCTTCCCTGGAGGGGAACTAGAGGGCATAGTTTTAGGGTGAGATGGAATGAGCTGCCAGAGAAAGTGGTGGAGGCTAGTACAATTGCAACATTTAAAAGGCATCTGGATGGGTATATGAATAGGAATAGTTTGGAGGGATATGGACCTGGTGATGGCAGGTGGGACTAGATTGGGTTGGAATATCTGGTCGGCATGGACGAGTAGAACTGAAGAGTCTGTTTTCGTGCTGTACATCTCTATGACTCTATGACCCTTTGACAAGGGCAGCAGCTACTTAGGAACACCACCAGCTGTAAGTTGCCCTCCAAGCCACTCACCACCCTCACTTGGAAATATACCGGTATTCCTTCACAGTTGTTGGGTCAAAATCCTGGAAATCCCTCCCTATCGACATTGTGGGTGAACCCACAGCAAGTGGACTGTAGCGATTCTAGAAGACAGCTCAGCAGCACCTTCTCAATGGCAAATAGGGATGGGCTATCAAGGCTGGCCCAGCCAGAGACGGCCAAGGCCCACAAATGAATAAAAAAAAACCCAGAGAATGTGACATGTTAGTGTGGGACCAATGTTCAATATTTTCAAACTGTAATGATATTGTCAGTCTCTCTTACTTTTCCACGTTTATAAAGTCAACGTCAGTGTTGTGCTAACACAAACTGGCTGCCGGGAACACACCTAACATGTCTGACTGACTCATTTGGCTCTGGAATTCTGTCAGCAAGGGAGAGGGGGATGTGTCAAAAGTCGTTTCCATGTCTGAATCCTGTGTAGTTAGGCCCCATCCCTAAATCAAGTGTTCATCAAATCCCACTCTGACCTTTTCGGAGTTCAAATTGTGTGGTGTCTCCAAATAAAAGAAAAGAATGCATCTGCAAATAAACAAAGCTGTGGGATGTAACGTTGTGTGCTTGTTGGTGTCATTGTAGTTACACAGGATTGAAGATAAATAAGACAGTGCGAGATAGACAGCACTGTAACCAGCATGGTAGTGTTATTGTAAAAGGAGTCGAGATTGTGGTGCTGGAAAAACACAGCAGCTCAGGCAGTATCCGAGGAGCAGGAAAATCGGCGTTTCGGGCAAAACCCCTTCATCAGGAATCCCTCGACTTCAACCTCCAGCATCTGCAGTTCTCACTTCCGCCCCATTATAAAAGGATATTAATATCTTCTGTGAATGGGGAAAACAGAAGGGGCAGTGTTCAATGTAGGCAAGTGGGGAGTCACCTAAAGGAGGGAAGTTTATGACTTCAAGACATAATGGTGGGCATGGACGGGTTGGACCGAAGGGTCTGTTTCCATGCTGTACATCTCTATGACTCTATGACTATAAAAGGAAACTGATCACAGATACATTGAAATGTCTCAGTGCAGACTAACAATAATCTGATACCTTTTCCTCACTTTCTCACACGAATTCCTGGTAAAATTGGGAACACATCATTTGTTGGTGGAATGAACAGATTAACTTCCTGTGATTTAACCTCTCTCCAATTCCCTTTCCAAGTTATCTCTGCCGAGTCAATGTTTAAATCTAACACTGTTCTGATCTGATGCCATTTGGAAATCCGAATCTCCTCCTGTCCCTTCCTGCCTGGTGCTCACTGTGTGAGGGTCTGCCTGTTTCTCTCCCAGCTTTCAGAACACATGGAAACCTCCACATACAGCAGTTGAATGCCGTGTGACTCAGCTCATTGTTGAGTTGGTCTATGGTGGGTACTTTCTCCCTTGTTTTCTCCTCTCTCATATACGGTTGTTCTGTATGTAAATAACCCACTCCCCTCAATTCTATTCCAGTCTATAACACACTCTCGCATTTCTAATATTCTGTGTATCAACCATCCCGACCACTTTTACGAATTCCAGTCTGTACCTCACTCTCGGGTCTCTGTTTTTTTATACACAAATCACCACAAAACCCTCAGTTAGATTCCAACCTGTGACTCAATCATGGGTTTCTGTTGTTCTGTATACAAACCACCTTGAATTCCTCAATAGGATTCCAATATGTAACTCACTCCCATGTCTCTGTGGCTATTTACATAGACCATCTCAAACCCCTTGAATAGATTCCAGCCTGTAAGTAACTCCCGGGTATCAGTTATTCTACATATAACCCTCCTCCAAGCCCACAAGTAGATTCCAGTTTGTAACTCACAGTTGGATATCTGTTCTTTTTATAAATAAACCTCTTGATCCATCAGTTCGATTTCAATCTGCAACTGACACTTGTTTATCTGTTATTCTAAATATAAACCACCCCACACCCCTTGATAAAATTCTAATCTGTAACTGACTCTCGACATAAACCACCTCAAACCCTCAGTCAGATTTTGATTTGTAATTTTTTATTCTGTAGAAAAACTATCATGAAACCCATCGATTAGATTCCAAGGTGTAACTCACTTCCATAAATCTGTGCTTCCTGTTCTGAAACACCCCAAATGGTGCAAATGGGGGTAAGCACAGTGCAGGAAAACGGGTCAGCATGGACCAGTTGGATCGAAGGACCTGTTTCCGTGCTGTGTGACTCTATAATTTCTATCATCTCGATAACTCACTCCTGAATAACTGTTACTCTGTATAAAAACCACATTGAACTATTCAGTTCGATTCCAGTCTGTAACACAGTCCTGGGTATCTGAAACTCTGTGTATAAACCATCCCGATACACTTGATTAGATTCCTGCCTGTAACTCATTCCCAGGCATCAGTGACTGGGTGGATGAATCAAGCCCCAAAGGTCGATTAGATTCCAGTCTGTAACTCACTCCCCGGGATCTGTCATTATGTATAACAACGTCTACTCCCGAACCACACATCACCACCCCCCACTCCCCACTCCCCAACACCGATTATATTCAAGTCTGTAATTCACTCCCCGGGATCTGTCATTATGTATAACAACGTCTCCTCCCGAACCCCACAACACCACTGCCCCCACCCCACCCAAACACCGATTAGATTCCAGTCTGTAATTCACTCTCTGGGATCTGTCATTATGTATAACAACGTCTACTCCCGAACCCGGCACGGTGGCACAGTGGTTAGCACTGCTGCCTCACAGTGCCAGAGACCCGGATTCAATTCCCGCCTCAGGCGACTGACTGTGTGGAGTTTGCACGTTCTCCCCGTGTCTGCGTGGGTTTCCTCCGGGTGCTCCGGTTTCCTCCCACAGTCCAAAGATGTGCAGGTCAGGTGAATTGGCCGTGCTAAATTGCCCGTAGTGTGAGGTAAGGGGTAGATGTAGGGGTATGGGTGGGTTGCGCTTCGGCGGGGCGGTGTGGACTTGTTGGGCCGAAGGGCCTGTTTCCACACTGTAAGTAATCTAATCTAATCTAAAACCCCACATCACCACCCCCCACTCCCCACCCCAACACCGATTAGATTCAAGTCTGTAACTCTCTTCTGAACTCTATGTTATTCCATATATAAATCGCCCAGAAATGAATTAGATTCCTGTCTGTACTCAATCCCCAGTACCTGTTACTCTCTGTGGAAATCCCCACGGAACCCTCAATCAGGTTCAATGCTGTAACTCACTTCCGGGCATCTGTTGTTTGATGTATAGACCTCCTGAACCCCGACTGAGTGGAAGAGTGAGTGAGAGAAGGTAAGTGTGTGTGTGTGTGTGGGTGTGTGAAAACGTGTGTGTATGAGAGTGTGTGAGTGTATAAGCATGTATGTGTGAGTGTTTCTGTGTTACTGTTTGTTAGCGTATGTGTTAGTGCGTGTGTTGGTGTCAGCTCATGTGTGAGATTGTGTCTGTATGTGAGAGAGAGTTAGGAGCTCCATCATAGAATCATTGACACTCAGACCTTTCACTCAGATGGACACACACACACACACACACACACACACACACACAAGACACACACACAAACATACACACACACACATATACACACACACACACACACACACACACACACACGTACACACACACACACACATACACACACACACGCCCGGTCTCTCCCATTCACACAGACATGCTCACTTGCAGTCAGGTCAGAAACACACACAGAGAGAGAAATAGGCACATTTGGTGGAAATATAGAAATAGAAGATGGACATAGAGTTATATCTGGGAGTCACACGAGCAGCAAGAATATTCTGAGACAGAACCTCAGCAAATAAACCCACGATTTGCCCAGTCCTCTGTGTCGGCCTCGGGGGCGGGGTGGGGTGGGTGGGCGGGGGAGGTCAGAGAATCTGACATGTTAGTTTGGGTCCAATGTTCAATAGTCACAAACTGTACTGATGTTGCTCGTCTCTCTTGCTTTTCCCACTTTGTAAAGTGCATAACAGTGCTGTGCTTACATGAATTGTCTGTCGGGAACATACTGTGTAGATTGTGTTTGGGAGAGAGTGTTAGTGAGATTGAGTATGGGGGAGAGTGAGATTGTCTATGAGAGAGTTGGCAAGATTGAGTACGAGGGAGAGTGACATTATGTTTGACAGAGAGAGTGAGACTGTGTATGAGGGAGAGAAATAGTTTGTATATGAGAGGGAAACATGGTGAGACTGTGTATGAGAGAGGGTGAGAAACTGGGTAATGTATGAGACAGATGATGAGATTCTACCTGAGAGAGAAAAATAGTGAGATTGTGCATGAAAGAGAGTATTTGGGTTCTCAGTTATTCCACATGTAAAGCACCCCAATCCCCTTGATTACATTCCAGTCTGTACGCCACTCATGAGTATCTGTCATTGTATAAATGAACACCCCAAACCCCATGATAAAATTCCAATGTGTAACTAACTTTCATTTATCTGTTATTCTAAATATGAATCACCCCGATTATCTCTATAAGATTCCAGTCCTTAAATCACTCCTGGGTATTTGTTATTCAATGTATAAACCTCCTCGAATCCTTCGATCACATTCCAGCCTGTGTCTCACTCTCAAGTATCTGTGATTCGATATATAAAAAGCCCAACTCCTCAATTAGATTTGCTCCCCAGTATTGGTTAGTCAATATGTGACCCACACTGTACCATACAACGGTACCCCGATTTGTAACTCACTCACTGGTACCCGTTTCTCTATATATAAAGTCCCTCAAATCCATCAGTTAGATTTCAGACTGAAACTCACTCCCTGTTGTGTTCTGAAATACATAAACTCGCTGAGGCCATCGATGAAATTCCAGTCTCTAACTCAGTATAAACTAAACGGTTGAATATTAAATTGGGAGCAGGAACAGAGAAAGCTGGAGTTTAATTCCCGCTACACACTGTTTCTCCAGAAACATTAATTTGATGGAGTGCAGCGGTTCAATAAGGCAGCTCCCTCCCACCTTCTCAAGGGCTGGTGGGAATGGGGGATAAATGCTGGGCCCAGTCAGTGATGCTCACATCCCATAAACGAATGAAGACAACAATCCCTTTGCCTTCCTGATCACTCACTGCCCCCTGCAGACTGAGTCTGCAGACACAGCAAGGCTTCCTCACTTCCCTTGTCCCATGTCCTGGGAATAATTGGCAAACCATCCGAATATTTGATGACACCATCACGTTAGCTTCCTGTGATTTCTGGTCCACGGATCCAGAAAATAATGTTTAATACTGGAGTACAAGAGGACCTGACCCACGAATGCAGGGCCCCGGTCACGCCCTCTCTCTCTCTTTCTCTCTCTCTCTCTCCCCTTCTCTCTCCCACACACAAACACACACACACATACAGAGTTACTGAGGGGCAAGGAATGACAGAATAAGATGAGCATTTTCAAATATTAAAGCTCCATTAAACAATACCGGGAGTGGTTGATCGGGACAGTGTGGAGAGAGAGAGAGAGAGCTGGACTCTTTATCTAAACCTGTGCTGCCCCTGTCCTTGGAGGGGTTGATGGGGATACAGTAAAGGCGGCTTCATTGTGTATCTAACCCCATCCTGTCCCTGCCCTGAGAGTGATTGATGGGGACAGTTTGTAACATAGGAACAGGAGGAGGCCATTCAGCCCCTCGAGCCTGTACCATCAGACAATAGCATCATGACTGATATGTGGCCGAACTCCACATTCCCTTCCTTTGGCACATATCCTTCAATGTCTTCACTGAACAAAAATGTATCACTCACTGATTTAACCTGAACAACGGATGCAGCTTTGCCTATTCACCCAGTCTATCAATATCCCTTTGTAATGTTAAGGTACCATCTCCACTGTCTACAATGCTGCCTAACTTTGTACCTCACCCCGTGCTGTCACTATCCTGTGCGTGTTTGGGAGGTACAGTGCAAATGGATCTTTACTCTGTATCTAGCCCCATGTTATACTTGTCGTGGGAGTATTTGACGTGGACAGTATGGAGGGAGATTTACTCGGTATAAAGCCCCATGTTGTCCCTGTCCTGGGAGTGTCCGATGTGGACAATATGGACAGATCTTGACTCTGTATCGAACCCCACTCTCCCCAGACTCTGGGCGATTCAGATGGAGAAATTGCCGCCGGACTGTATCTAACCCAGTGATGGAGCTGCCCTGAGTGTGTTTGATGTGAACAGCATGGGGGAAGTGGGAGATTTGATCAGTACCTAACGCCACGGTGAACATGGCTTGGGAATGTGAAAAGCTGCAATGTACAGGGAGTTTTACTTTGCATCTAACTGTATTCTCTACCAACCCTGGAGATTTAAATGGGTACAGTTTAAATAAAGCTTAAATAAAGTTTAATAAAACTTAAATAAAGTTTAAATAAAGCTGGAACGCTGTACTTCCTCTGCCCTGGGAGTGTTTTCTGGGAACACTGTCTAACCTCTGTGATATGGATCCTATGAAGATTGATGGGAGACAGTGTGAATGGAATTGCCAGGGTCCAATTCCTTCACGTGGATGAGAGAAGGTCTCCAATTGGAATGGTGAGAAAAATTGATGCCCGTGGGACTGAAGGGTCAGTGACAGAATGAAGACACCATTGGCTCAGAGACAGGAGACAGGATAGAGGGTAATGTGGGTTCCAGGCTGGAGGCAGATACAGGTACACACAAAGGGATCTGAGACACAATTTTTATGCACAGAAGGTTTTGGGTGTGCGGAATTGTTGCCAGGGTTGGGGAATTTGAGCTATGGGGAGAGGCTGAACAGGCTGAGACTGTTTTCCCTGGAGCGTCGGAGACTAAAGGGTGACCTTATAGAGGTTTACAAAATTATGAGGGGCATGGATAGGGTAAGTAGGCAAAGTGTTTTTCCTGCGGTCGTGGTGTCCAGAGCTAAAGGGCATAGGTTAAGAGTGAGAGGGGAAAGCTAAGAAGAAACCTTTTTTCGCATAGGGTGGTACGTGTATGGAAAGAGCTGCCAGATGAAGTGGTGGAGGCTGGTACAATTGCAACATTTAAGAGGCATTTGGACGGGCATAAGAACAAGGAGGGTTTGGAGGGATATGGGCCAGGTACTGGCAGGTGGGACAAGATTGGGTTGGGATTTCTGGTCGGCAGGGACGGGTTGGACCGAAGGGTCTGTTTCCATGCTGTACATCTCTATGACTCTATTTAAAAGGCATTTGGATGGGATGATGACAGGGAGGGTTTGGAGGGGTAAGGGACAAATGTTGGCAAATATATCTAGATTAATTTCTGTTATCTGGTCAGCAGGGACGAGCTGGAATGGAGGGTCTGTTTCTGTGCTCGGCACCTCCGAAATCCTGATGAGGGACTTATGCCCGAAACGTCGATTTTCCTGCTCCTCGGATGCTGCCTGACCTGCTGTGCTTTTCCAGCACCACTCTGATCTAAGCTCTGAAATGCACTCTTTCAGAGTTCCATCAATCTCATACCATGTACTTCTCATACAGGTGACTCCTACTGCCTACCGAAGGTACACCGAGCCAACACACCAGAATGTCCCATCATATTAGGCAATGGGACCCGATGTGTGAACCTCACTGCCGATGTCAAATGCATCTTGAAAGCCATGAGGCCGGGAACCCCCAGCTTCTGCCACGACAGAACATTGGGACACAGGCAGATTTCAACCTCACACCTTCAAGGCGGAATCTGAGCTGAGGGGGCACCTATTGTTAAAGATTTACCTGAGAATTTAGCTATTTTTACATACGGTTTACATATAAAAGAACAAAATCTAACATGGTATTTCTAAAAGTATACAGACTGAACAGACAATACAATTTTATTTTTAAATATGTAATTTCAGTGGCATCACCCTGTAATCTTTTCCGATAAATTCTGTGTCGTTTGATGTAATGCTCCCCATTCACCTGATGAAGGAACAGCGCTCCAAAAGCTGGTACTAACAAATAAACCTGTTGGACTACACCCTGATGTTGTGTGATTATTTAATTTTGTCCACCCCACTCCAAATCTTTACTCCATATTGTTTACACTAACTCACACGCAGTCCTGGTCAGTTTAACACAATGACCCTGTTCCTCTTTTTGTGAGGTTCCCTGTGTATATTAACAGAGTTAATGGGCCCCGAGAGGATGAATACATTCTCTTTATCCTGTCAGTTTAAACAGTTGAACATATCAGTTTGAAGCCAATGGAAGAGGAGATTGCCTTTTTCTGTACAATTTCAGTGCAGAACATTCAGCCAATGAACTGTCTTTGCAAAAGTGGGGGTTGAATGCGATTCTCACTGAGCAACATTAATACAGAAAACACAATTCCGAGTTCCTGTTATCAATTGGTGAAGGAACTGGGATGATAAAACCACTTGTGGTGTGGTGCCGTGCCTCAGTTTGTAAACTTGTCTACATCATAAACAGCCCACCAAGATTTCACATCGTAGTGGTGCCTGTGTATTTTACCAAATGCATGGTTGTTTCAAAATCTCCCAAGTCAGTGTTGCTCATCAGTCACCCATGCGTCCTATTTGAGTGTCAGACTGTTTTGGTGATCCTGATCTGCTCCCTGGTTTAGTTCCTCCAGTGGATATTGTTTCTTCCGAACTATTAATTCAATTTGGAGTTTCCTTCCTGTGTTTGACAAGAACTTCTGCTTCTACTCTTCCTTTATTACGCCTCGTTCATTTCCAGTTTGTTGGGAATAACGAGGTGAGCCAGGAGACATGGCAGACTCGCCGGTGAATGTTGCAGTAATGGCGCAGACACCAAGAGCTGTTCACCCTAATTCTCTGCTGTCAACATTCATTCATTCCACACCAACAGGAAATACTTCATTGCACTCCTATCGTTGTGGTTTGCACTGTGATTGCGGTTTCTTTTCTTGTGGATGATGGAGTCTATTTACAATTCGAAAGGATCATAATATTTGGAGGAAGGAATGACTCTCCCCTCAGGCATAAGTGCCAGACACATTATTCGGAGAATGTGAGCCCAATCCCACACATCCTACCGAGGGGGCAGAAAGCCTGTTAGCTGGTCCACTCTCAATTTGTCTCCGAATGTCAGACTTTTCAAAGATCAGAAATGGGAAATGAGGAATATGGACAGACCGAGAGTCCGAGAATGTGAAAGAGGGTCAGGTCCATTCACAGAGAAAGAAAGAAATATGGAGACGGATATTGAGGGAGATACTGAAAGAACCAATTCTCCAATCGACATGGCTGCTGACTGACAGAAACAAATAGGAATGAAAAGGGAACTATTGAGCCCAGCCTTTCACCAGCTTCGGGTAACGGAAGGATTCTTACAACCAACAAAGTCATTTTGAATTTTCAACATTGACGGTTGTAAGCTCATGAAAGATTTTGGTAAATATCCTGACAGGGAAAACTGATCATTTTTTCCAAGAATATACTACAGAAATGTCGAAGTAACCTCGCTCTGCCGATATGAAGCATTAACTCTGTTTCTCTCCACTGTCCGACTGACTTTTTCTATCAAATCTTGGTTTTGGTTCAGATTTCAAACATCTGCAGTTCTTTGTTTCATGTTATTCTTAACAACGTTTGAGACAAAACCAATGACCTGACGGCTTCAGAAAATCGGTCAGAAATACTGTTAGCAAGATATCTTTGCAGAACACATCGCCCATTCCCTGACCAGGAATCACCCTTTCCCCTTCAGAGAGTGCACCAACTCCTAACCGTGAGATTAAAAGGGAAGGTGACAGAAACTGGCGCATTTATTCTCAATGAAACCACTTGTACATTTCATTTTGGATCATTTTCGCTGCACATTAGTTTCTCGTTGTATTCGAGGTTTTTTTGAACACAATTGGAAAATACCATTCGGCCCATCGTGCAGTATCGCTCATCAGATAGCCATCTGTTTTCGATCCAGTGTCCAGCTTTGGCACGATACCTTGTGTGTTCTGATGTTCTTAACGCAAAATTCAGAAAAGATTATCCCTGTGATCTTAAACGAGACAACACTGGGAGTGAGTTATACACCGTCATACTGAAGTGAAATCCCCTCGAGCAACCCATTCACATTTTCACCCATAGAGTGAGTCACAGACACACATGCCCGGAGGGGTTGTGGGACCCCCCCCCAAAAAAAACACACGTTTCTCTGACAATAGGCTGTGGGTGTAACTAAAGCCAGTTTTACAGACAATGAGAGACATTGCGCTGAGCTGGTAGTTAAAATGGACAATTGCCTCACATGCAACTTTCAAATTTGAAAACACACTGATCCAAAGTCTGCAGCTCCTCAAATTCTGTCGCACATTGAGGTACAATACTCCCAAATTCGAGACCCACTGATCCAATCCCTGCAGTACATTGCACACAAATCAGGAAGGATTCGAACCACCAAAACTCAGAGACATTATCCCTGATGTCAGTGTCCCAATGTCAGCCGGAGGTCCGACAGGGAGTCGATATGAAATGGAAACATGGACATCGGGGAAAACAGTATTCACAAGGTGAACAATCAGTAAAAATAATTATCGTCACTGTTTCACATCGGATGTCCCACTCCGTGAAACAATGTCTTTCAATGCCCAAGGAAACATATTTATCCTCAGGGACCTGCTTCAGGGTCGCCTGCGCCTCTGCTGGAAGTTGCCATCATTTTATTCACAGTCACTCCGCGATTTTTTGATTCACTCCAGTGAAATATCTTTTCATACCTTGTGTCATGGCCTCTTCCAGTCAAGATCCTGAACCAATCCAGCGAGAAACCTCTGTTGATTTGAATCCCGGGATGGAGAATCAGACGAGATGAGCAGCGCCTTTTATTGGTGGAACCCCTTCACTTCAATCTCACGCCTCAAAACGGGTCTCTGCCCGTGTCAACCTGTTCTGGACAATCCTGCATTACACCGACTGACCAACATCAGATTACCACAGCTCCACTTTCTTTACTTTGAAACCCAAGGCGATAATATGAAGTGTTTGTAAAATTGAAGAGAGAAACTTTGTTGCCGAAGGTGGTTATGAAGGGAGGGACAGGCACAAGGGTGTGTACAATTCAGGTCGGTTGGATACTGTCAGCATTACCGGGGGCCCGTGCTGAGGAGTCAAAGTTTGTATCGTCCAGACATGGATACAGTTCCCATTCAGGGAATGAAGGTTTAATTCTCTTCATGTGAATTGTCTGAATGAAAACGCATTCCCCGTTCCACACAGAAGAGAGACCGGGATCCCTCCAGAATCAGCCCAGTGATTGCTTGAACCATGTAGAAGGACAATGACAGCGGACAGATACGATAGTGACCCCTTCAAATCTCCCTCCAATCATCTCACCTTCCTGAGGTGGAAATATGTTGGTGATCCTTCTGTGTCTCTGGGTGTAAATCCAGGAAATCCCGCACTTGCAGCAGAATGGCTGTACCACCGTGTGGAGGAGTTCAATGGTTCACAAAAGCAACTCATCTCCTCCATCTCTGGGGATTTAGGGATGGACAGCGAGTCCTATTCCATTGAGTGATATCTTTATCCCAGGAATGCGTTTCTAACAGTGGTAGGTTCCAATCGGACACCTGCAGGAGATCGGTAGTAAGTTGGGAAGTGGAGCAGGGAAGTTAAATTGACGTGAATGACAATGATGACTGGGAGGCATGAGGCAGGAAGTGAGTCTGGATCTGGTGGTGCAAGGCTCAGTGTCGCTGCTGATGGGTCAGCCTTTACTGCAAACTGTTCACATTGGCTCACACACCATTCCTGGGCAATTCATGGCAATGACACTGTTCCTCTTCGTCTGAGATTACCTCTGTGTGTATTAAAGCTGTCAATACGTCCCAAGAGGATGAAAAATGTCCTCTTTGTCCTGTCAGTTTAAACAGATACAAATATCTGTTTGAAGCCAATGTAAGAGAAGATTGCCATTTTATGTGCCTTTGTATTGAAGAATATCCAATTGTGAAATTGTTTTGCAAAAGCGGGGTTTGATTACAAATCACACTGAGTAATATTGATCCAGAAATGTATTTCCGAGTTACTGTGGTCATGTGGTTAAGGAACTGCACATATGGACGTCGCTTAGTTATTTCAAACCCCTCCTTGGTTAGCAGCTGACCATAGGGTCCAATCACAGCTGCTCCCACTTGTTGTATTGAAGGCTCGTAGGTTCACCTTTTATTAAGTGTCGTGTTACTGATGAAGGGACTCAGCATCCTGTTTGAGTTCGAGCCTGTTATGGTTTGTCAAACCCACTCCTTTTTCCTGGTTTAGTTCCAGCAGGGCATGTTGTCCTTCCTAACCAATACACCAACCTGGAGTTTCTTGCCGCTGTTCCAAAAGCACTCCTTCTTCTCCTCCACTTTTATTCTCCCAACTTCATTCCAAGTTTGGTGGGAATAACGAGGTGAGGCAGCAGACACTGCAGAAAGGTCGTGGGATGTTGTGGTTATGGCGCAGAAACCACGAGTGGATCACCCTCATTCTCTGCTGTCGCCATTCATTCATTTTACAGCATCATTCATGCTTCCATATTCTCCTATAGTTGTAGTTGTTTTTTCTATTCGATAAGGAATGCAACTTTAATTTCGAAAGGGTTACAGTATTTTGAGGAAGAAATGCTCCCTTGTATCACATCCAAGTGGCAGACGTATTATCCGTAGAATGTGAGCCAAGTTTTACAGACTCCTGCCAGGTTCCAGAAAACCTCTCAGCAGCTCCATTCTCAAACTATCCCTGAAAGTCAGGCTTTTCATAGAGTAGGATTGGAAAATGAGGGATATTGGGAAATAAAGGGTCAAAGAATATGATAAAGGGTGAGGTATATACACAGAGAGAAAGACAGAAAATGAGAGACCCATCTTGAGGTAGACCCTGAAAGAATCAGATCTCGGATCGACATGGCTGCTAACTGGCAAAAAAAAAAGAATTCTGATAACTATCCTCATTCGACAGATAAAACTGATCATTATCCCGGCATTGTGGTCTAGAAATGAAGAACTAATCTGGTTCTGTCGTTGTGAATCATTGTCTCTGTTTCTCCCCACAGATGTTGTCAGGACTATTCAGTTTGCACGTCAATTCTTGTTTTTGGTTCAGATTTCCAACATCTGCATCTCTTGGTTTTCTGTTAAACTTTAAAACGGTTGGCACAAAACCGATGTCCTGCCAGCTTTGGAAAAGTGTTCAGAAATATTCTTACCACGATGTGTGTGCAGAACAAAGCACGCATTCCTTGACCGGGAATAGAACCCGTGTCATGGCGGCGAGAGCGCCAAATGCTGGCTACGAGACTACAAGGGAAGGCAGAAGGCGGCCTTACATTTATTCAGAATGGAAACACTTTTCCCTTTTCATTTCTGATCAGTCTTGCTGCAGATTAGGTCCTCCTTGCCTTCGAGCTTCTACAGAGTGGGAAGAGACCGTTCGGCCCATCGTACATTGCAGCTCATCAGGTATCCATGTATTCCAGTCCCAGTTTCTAGTTTTGGCTCAAAATGTTATGTGTACTGATGTTTCCAGAGCAAATATCAACGCGATTCTCACTGTGAATTTAAACGACACGACAATGGGACTGAGGTTTGACATGGTCACACTGTGTTGGAACCACCTTGAGGAACTGAACCTCATTTTCACCCACAGAGGGAGACACACAGAAACATATCCCGGGAGGAACAGATGTCTCAGGATCATACCAGCTCCTTGTGCTTCACTTCCGCTCTCTGCTCCACACAACAGCTTCTCTGACAAAGACAGCTTTAGGTGGAAAACTCGCCAGTTTGACAGGCAATGAGAGATGTTGAGCTGAACTGGAATTTAAAATGGACAATAGACCGAAATGCAAATTTTAAATTCGACAGCACACTGATCCAAACCATTCAGATCCTCAGAACCTGACAAAACAGGACCAGCCATACACCTGTCTGACATTGAGCTGTACTGGACCCAAAATCAACATTCCATTTGAATACACACTGATCCAATCCCTGCAGCTCGAAGGAACATAAGAAAATAGCAACTGACAACATGCAATTGGCTGAACTAACACGTTACACCCGAGACATAGACAATTGACAATAGACAATAGATGCAGGAATAGGCCATTCAGCCCTTCGAGCCTGCACCGCCATTCAATATGATCATGGCTGATCATTCCCAATCAGTATCCTGTTCCAGCCTTATCTCCATAACCCTTGACTCCACTATCTTTAAGAGCTCTATCCAATTCTTTCTTAAATGAATCCAGAGACTGGGCCTCCACTGCCCTCTGGGGCAGAGCATTCCAAACAGCCACCACTCTCTGGGTGAAGTAGTTTCTTCTCATCTCTGTCCTAAATGGTCTACCCCGTATTTTTAAGTTGTGTCCTCTGGTTCGGCACTCCCCCATCAGCGGAAATATGTTTCCTCCTGCCAGAGTGTCCAATCCTTTCATAATCCTATACGTTTCAATCAGATCCCCTCTCAGTCTTCTAAACTCAAGGGTATACAAGCCCAGTCGCTTCAGTCTTTCCGTGTAAGGCAATCCTGCCATTCCAGGAATTAACCTCGTGAACCTTCGCTGCACTCCCTCAATAGCCAGAATGTCTTTCCTCAAACTTGGAGACCAGAACTGTACACAGTACTCCAGGTGTGGTCTCACCAGGGCCCTGTACAGCTGCAGAAGCACCTCTTTGCTTCTATACTCAATTCCTCTTGTTATGAAGGCCAGCATGCTATTAGCCTTCTTCACGACCTGCTGTACCTGCATGCTTGCCTTCATTGACTGGTGGACAAGAACACCCAGATCTCTCTGAACAGCCCCTTTACCTAATTTGATACCATTGAGGTAGTAATCTGCCTTCCTGTTCTTGCCACAAAGTGGATAACCAGACATTTATTCACATTAAACTGCATCTGCCATGCATCTGCCCACTCACCTAACTTCTCCAGGTCACCCTGTAATCTCCTAACATCCTCATCACATTTCACCCTACCACCCAGCTTTGTATCATCAGCAAATTTGCTAATGTTATTGCTGATACCATCTTCTATATCATTTACATATATTGTAAAAAGCTGCGGTCCCAGTACAGATCCCTGCGGTACCCCACTGGTTACTGCCTGCCATTCCGAAATGGAGCCGTTAACCACTACCCTTTGTTTCCTATTAGCCAACCAATTCTCGATCCAATCTAGTACTTTGCCCCCAATACCGTGCGCCCTAAATTTACTCACTAACCTCTTGTGTGGGACTTTATCAAAAGCTTTCTGAAAGTCCAGGTACACTACATCCACTGGATCTCCCTCGTCCATCTTCCGAGTTACATCCTTAAAAAATTCAAGAAGATTAGTCAAGCATGATTTCCCCTTCATAAATCCATGCTGACTCTATCCTATCCTGTTACTATTATCCAGATGTGCCATAATTTCATCCTTTATAATAGACTCCAGCATCTTTCCAACCACTGAGGTCAGACTAACTGGTCTATAATTTCCTGCTTTCTCCCACCCACCGTTCTTAAAAAGTGGCACAACATTAGCCGCCCTCCAATCCTCAGGAACCGATTTCGATTCTATTGAACTCTGGAAAATAATCACCAGCGCATCCACGATTTCCCGAGCCACCTCCTTCAGTACCCTGGGATGCAGGCCATCAGGTCCCGGAGACTTATCAACCTTCAGACCTAACAGTCTCTACAACACCAAATCCTGGCAAATATAAATTCCCTTAAGTTCAGGTCCTTCAGCCACTGTTACCTCAGGGAGATTGCTTGTGTCTTCCCCAGTGAACACTGATCTGAAGTACCCATTTAATTCCTCTGCCATTTCTTCGTTCCCAGTAATATATTCCCCTGTTTCTGTCTTCAAGGGCCCAATTTTTGTCCTAACCATTTTTTTGCCTTGGACATACCTAAAAAAGCTTTTACTATCCTTCTTTATATTCTTGGCCAGTTTACCTTCGTACCTCATTTTTTCTCTGCGTATTTCCTTCTTACTAATCCTCTGATGTTCTTTAAAAGCTCCCCAGTCCTCAGTTTTCCCACTTATCTTCGCTAAGTTATACTTTTTCTCTTTTAACTTTATATGTTTCTTTACTTCCCTCGTCAGCCACAGCCGCCCATGTCTCTTCCTGGGATCTTTCTTCCTTTTAGGAATGAACTGATCCTGCAACTTCTGCATTATACACAGAAATATCCACCATTGTTCCTCCACGGTCTTCCCTGTTAAGGTATTGCACCATTGAACTTTGGCCAGTTGCTCCCTCATAGCTCCATATTTCCCTTTATTCAACTGAAATATTGTCACTTCCGATTGTACCCACTCCCTCTCAAATTGCAGATTGAAGCTTATCGTATTATCGTCACTACTTCCCAATGGCTCCTTCACTTCGAGGTCACTGTCCAATTCTGGTTCGTTACACAATACCAGATCCAGAATCGCCTTATCCCTGGTCGGCTCCAGCACCAGCTGCTCTAAAAATCCATCTCTGAGGCACTCCACAAAGTCTCTTTCTTGAGGCCCGATACCATCCTGATTCTCCCAGTCTACCTGCATGTTAAAATCCCCCATAACAACTGTAGTAACATCTTTGCGACAAGCCAATTTCAGCTCCTGATTCAACTTACATCCGACATCCAGACTACTGTTTGGGGGCCTGTAGATGACTCCCATGAGGTTCTTTTTACCCTTAGTGTTTTGAAGCTCTATCCACACTGACTCTACATCCCCTGACTCTAGCTCCCCTCACGCAAGGGACTGAATATACTCCCTTACCAACAAGACCACCCCACCCCCTCTGCCCGTCAGTCTGTCCTTACGATAGCACGTGTAGCCTTGAATATTCATTTCCCAGGCCCTGTCCCCATGAAGCCACGTCTCAGTTATCCCCACAATATCGTATCTGCCAATTTCCAAAAGAGCCTCAAGCTCATCCACCTTGTGTCTAATGCTTCGTGCATTCATATATAGAATTTTTAATTTGTTACTGCTCTCACCCTTCCCCTCAACCCTTATTTCACTCAACTTTACAGCAAGATGCCTTTTCCAGTTTTCTGCCTCCTTGATACAGTTGTATTTCTTGACTTCTCTTGTTCTAACTACCCCTTCAATTTCCTTTTTAAACATCCAGCTTGCCCCCTCCCACCGCTACTTAGTTTAAATGTAGCGGTGTTGCAGCAGAAAACCTGCCTGCCAGAATGCTGATCCCTGATCTATTAAGGTGCAAGCCGTCTCTCTTGTAGAATTTATGGTTACCATAAAATATACCCCAGTGATCCATGAACTTGAAACCTTGCTTCCTGCACCAGTTCCCCAACCACACGTTCAAGTCCATTATCTCCCGGTTTCTGGCCACACTAGCCCGAGGGACTGGAAGCAAACTGGAGATAACCACCTTGGACATCCTGCTTTTTAGCCTTCTTCCTAGTTCTGCGAAGTCTCGCTGTAGTATGTTCCTCCTCTTCTTCCCGACATCATTTGTGCCGACGTGTACCACCACCTCGGGCTCTTCACCCTCGTTCCTTGAGGATGTCCTGCACTCTGTCCGCGATGTCTTTCACTCTAGCACCAGGAAGGCAACACATCATCCTGAAATCCCGTCTGCTGCCACAAAAACCCCGGTCAGTTCCTCTCACGATGGAGTCCCCTATTACCACGGCTCTGTGCGATGTCCGACTCTTCCGCTCTGCTTCTGTGGCAACTTTTGATGTAGGATGTAAACCTACAATCGTCTGATTCAAAGTCAGATGTTTTATCTATTGCTTCACTAGCCGGATGCACACACACACGCTGGACACCTTTCCATATGTGATGTAAACATGGAGATCTGGGAAACAACAGTCATAAGGTGATCAACCACTTTGTGTAACAGGGCCTTTCAATGGCAAAGCAAATACATTTGTCCTCAGGTGCCTGCTTCTGTGTCGCCTGTTCTTCTGCTGGACGTCTCCAGCATTTTATTCACAGTCACTCCGCTATCTTATGATGCACTCCACTGAAATGTACTTTCATACTTGGATTTAGTGTCACTTCCAGTCAAGATCCTGAACAAATTCAGCGAGAAACCTCTGGTCATTTCCAGCATGGAATTTGGAATCAGACGATTTGAACGAAGGCTTTATTGGGGCCGCCCTATCACCGCAGATCAACGCCTCAAAACGAGCCGCTGTTAGTATCAAACTGTTCTGTACCTTCCTGCAGTAAATCAGGTTAGCACAGCTCCGCTTTCTTCACATTGAAACCAGGGCGGCAATATGAATTGTTTGTAAACTTAGAGAGAGAAACATTGCTGCTGAAGATGATGATAACGTGAAGATCATGCACAGAGTCTGGACAGATCAGGTCACAAGTGTTACTGTCAGCTTCAGTAGGGTCACTGGTTCGGAATCTGAGTTTGTAATGCCCAGACCGGGATACAATTCCTAGTCAGGAAATGAAGATTTATTTCTCTTCTTGTGAGTTATCTTATTGAAAACTAACTCCTGCTTCCTCACAGAACACAGACCCAGACCAACCCAGTGATTGTTTGCATTTATCTAGAAGGAAAATAGCAACAGATACACGAGAGAACTATATCCACAAATCACCTATCTCGGACGTCGCCTTTCTGAGTTGGAAATATCTCGCTGCTCCGACAGTGCTTTTGGGTCTAGATCCTGGAACTCTCTCCCTAAGAGTATCGTGGCTGTAGCTCCGTGGAGCAGGGTGATTGAAATAAAATGAAAGGTAAAGACGCCTGGAAGGCTTGAATCAGTAAGTGAGAGAGGAGCTGGTGGAGCAAGGCTCAATGTTAGAACTAAAAGATCAGTCTATACTGCCCACTGTTTGTACTGACTCACACAACACTCCTGATCCATTCACCACAATAACCCTGTTCTCTTGGGGTGATATTCCCTCTGTACATATTAACGCAGTTCATGGGCTCCAGGAGGATGAACACATCCTCTTTATCCTGTCAGTTTAATGAAGATGGAGGGATCAGTTTGAACCCAACGCAAGAAGCGATTGCCTCTTTCTGTGCATTTTCACTGGGGAATGTCCAGCTGTCAACTATTCTTTTCTGTATAAGAGGAGGCTGATTTAAATTCTCACCGAGCAACTTTCAACCCGAAACAAATGTCCGAGTTACTCTGATTGAATAGTTAATGAACTGCAGATCTGGATTTGAAGAGCAGTGTCTGCGCTGTCTCCGTGGATTAATTAGTTAAAGTGCCCGGTCATAACCAGACCAGGAAGGTGTCAAATCCTGGCGTTGTATGTCCTGTATATTGAAGGTTCGTTACTTAACCATCTCGTAAATGCCATTTTGTTGATCCACCATACCGAAAGAGACAGCTCAGAATCCTTCTGGTGTTTGAGCTCAGCCCATTGGTATTTCATGTTCCCACGTCCTACCGCCTCTTGTGGCCCCATCAGTCAATGCTCTATCTTTCTAATTCCACTTTTATTCTCCCTTCTTCATTCCCACTTTGTTGGGAATAACGAGGTGAGGCAGGAGACACTGCAGATATCCCAGCAATGTTGTGGAAATGGCACACACACTGCAAGATGATACCCCTCATTTTCTACTGTCAGCATTCATTCGTTCAATTGAAGCAAAAACTTCACTTATATCGTATAATTGGGGTGAAATTGTTTTAGTTTGGTGGATTATGAATTCTATTAAGAATTGTAAAAGCTCATCATATTTTGAGTGAAGAAATGTCACCTTACCACAGGCCTCAGTGACATATACTCTACCCGGAGAATGTGAGTACAGTTCTACACACTCCAGTCAGGGGCGGGGAAAGCCCATTAGTAGGTCTACTCTCAAACTATCTCCGAATGTCAGACTTTTCAAAGAGCAGAAATAGAAAATAAGGGATATTGATAGACAGAGAGTGGGAGAATGTGGAAGAGAGTGAGGTGGATACGCAGAGGAAATGATAGACGAGTCGAGACGCATATTGAGGTAGAGCCTGAAAATAAAACTCTCCATTTAAAATGGGTGCCCACTGACAGAAAGGGGAATAAAAAATAACAATTGAAGGCCAGCGTTTCACCAGCTCAAAGCAACGGGATCAGCATTACACCCGGAAAGGTCGGTTGACATTCAGAAAGTTGATATTTTTCAGTTACTGTAATATTCTGATAAATAGGCTGATTTGCAAAGTAAAACTGACAATTCCTCTGGCATTAAAACAATAAAATGCAAAGCTAGCCTGGTTCTGTCGATCTGAAACATTAAACCTGTTCCTCTCCACAGATGCTGCCAAGTCTGCCGAGATTCTCTGTCAATTTCCGTTTCTGATTCCGAATTCCAACATTCACAGTGCTTTGTTTAAAGTTACTCTGCATTAAGTATGGGACAACACTTGATCAATTGTCAGCTCCATACTTCATTCCCGGCTTCGGGAAAGTTGACCCCACGATTAATGGGACGAGGAAATCTCCACTTGCTGCAACAGTGAGAAAACTGAATCCTCACCAGGAGGCTAACAGGGAAAGCAAAAAGAAAAGGCACTGTGTGTTTTCATCATGAAACCGCTTTTGTCTTTTCATCTGTGATCATTTTTGCCGCAGATTAGTTTCTCCCTTTCTTCCGATTTTTACAGCGGGAAAAAGACATTTCGGCCCATCTGCAGTGCGGGTCATTGGACCTCCATCTATTCTAGTCCCAGTTCCCATAAACCTGCCTTTCTGATGTTACCAGGGTGAATCTAAATGGGATTCTCCCTGTGATCTTAAATGACCCAACAATGGGATTGAAGTTGGACATGGTGACATTATGTTGTAACACCGCCGAGGAACTCAACCTCATATTTACCCACAGATGGAAACAAACAGAGGTCTCAGGATTCGTCCCGTTCCATATGCTTCACATCCGCCAGTTTCTCCGACCAGCTCACCGCAGCTGGTAAAAGAGGTCTGCAGCACAGAAAATGCCCTTCGGCCCATCAAGTCTGCACCAGTCGAAGACTGGCCCCTGACTGTTTTCATCTCGTTTTCCGATGGTTGGCTTGTAGCTCCAACAAAGTTGGGATGGAATTGTTCAACTCATAGTGTATCAACTTTCTCTGGGGATGTCTGCGTGTTGTACCCTGAAAGGCAGAGGGTTATGGATTGTCACCATTCCCAACCTGTCTGAAATGTCTTTATTTTCCCTTCTCCTGTGTTTTGTATGTGAAAGATGAAGACAGGGTGTAATCTCCCTTTTTTATTTGTTGACATTACTGAATCGTAACCGGTAGGATTCCAGGCTGTGAGGGTAAAGCCAAATGAATTTCAAGTCCATTGCCTTAAACACGCATCGACGATTCCAGAACCACACTATCCTCTTTATTTTCCAGGTGTCTCTCATTGTGGAGCTGAGGAAGAGTGAATCATTATCGGGTTTGTTTGAATCCAATCACTTCACAGTTTGCAAAAGCGTTAAATGTTGGTGAATGGTGGGTCTGGTTGTATCATCCTGATAGATGGAACGGACATTCATTTAAAACCAAGAACAGGAATTGCAAGAGAAACTCAGCAGATCTTACAGCAGCTATGCAGAGAAAATCAGAGACAACATTTCAAAACTTCATCAGAACTCGGTAATCTCCCACAGGTCCTGCCAAACCCGTCAGATTCGACAGCAGCTTCTGTTTTTGTTTCAGATTCCAAGAATCCACAGTTCTTTACATGAACCATTAAAGCAACGCAGAAACTTCTTTGTGGATCCTCACACGAAAGGGTTCCGTTTGGAGAACATTTTTCTGACCCCACTCGACGCACGAAACTGTGTAGCATCCAAAACAGATGCAGCAAGAACAACCATCGCTGTCGCCCTGGGGGCTCTTGAACCGGGAACCTTTCATTTAACAGTCGAATGTGCTGAAACCTCTAACCTAACACCTTGCACGATCCTCTAAAGCAGGCTCTGACTGACTTCCCACTTCAGTCTGCCCTTCCCAGAACGCCAACTGTCCTCTATCAGTTTTACTTGGCCAGAATATAGACTGAGACATTCATTATGGCGACATGGGAACAGTCTGATCCCACCCACTACAGACACACCCATGTCACTGGGAACCAGCTCTCCTCCAACCGGGACCATCTCTCTTCGAGCATCCCAGTGTCTTGTGTGGTCCCGAGTTATTTCATTGATCTAGAGTCCAGATGAGATTTGTATTCCTCATGTACAGGAACGAGAATTCTTTCAATGTCTCCGATCAGTTCATGTGGTGTCCTCTTAAAGAAGGGGAAGGTGTCTTGACTGTTTCTGCTCAGCCCGACAGTTCACCCTTCTTAATTCTCCTCTGCTTCCATTTCCCAAAGAGTTCCCGAAGATTCACAAAGCTGGAAACTGTTATACGGGTTGTGCCTTTAACATTTGTGCACCTGCTAACTGACAATCTTTTCCCAAAATCTCTTCACAATCCTCTGTCTTACACCGTGTCCAGGGATGAGAAGTCCCGTTTTGTGGAGAGATTCCCGAGGCTGGTGAGTTTCTCTTTGGTGTAAAGATGGTTAACCGACAATTTCCTGCGGCTGTTTATAATGATGGGAGTGGGAACCGTGGGCCTGGGCACTTTGACGAGCAGGAGCAAGTGTTACCACTGACCAGAGGCAGTGAACAGAGGGACTGGGATTAAAGGATTCTAATAAAAAGCAGCACTTCTGGGCAGTACATTCACAGAATACTGCAGGAGCTCGATGGGTCTAGCAGTCTCTGTGAACAGAGAAACAGAAATAACGGTTTGAATGTGGTATATTTCTGATTAAGAACTCGAGCAGCCTATGTCTAATCAAATAACTGGCCTGGTCGGCTGACAGGGGATTTCTGAAAGTTGAGCGAGAATGTACCCGACAGGAAGTTGTTCAAGATGCAGTCGGCAGGATTGGACCCTGCATGGGGAAACACCAATGGATTACTAACCCATCTCCTTAATCACTCTGCCCCGAACACACTTGCGTACAAGTGGCTGAATATTTCTTCTAGAATGGAGAGTTGTAACCTGAAACACCAGTATTTGACTTGTCCTGTCCGCAGCATGACCCCAGTATTCACTGTCACCCTCTCTTGGTTCAGAACGGAGGAGGATGCTGGGAGATCAAGTTGAATGACACACACATTGATGAGTTGTAAAGGGGATGGGAAGGATCCATTTTCATGTGCAGAGAGATTCATAAACACAGCAGTGCACCAAGTGTCCTTGTGATTGACTAGCACTTACACCGCCAGCTGAATTACAGCCATTGAAGTGCTCTTGAAGAAGACTCTCCATTGGTAAATCTAATGTGCAAAATCAGCTCTAATTGGTTAATCAGATGTCAAAATATGAAATGTTTTCAAATACTCACAGCTGGCAGTAGAGAGTGTAGATCTACCTTCAGGGGTTCATTCTGCTCTGATTTACACCCAGGATAATGTGGGACTAGAGGGCCTCATCACAGCGGAAGGGGTCAAACATTGAAGACTCTGATTGGGAGGATATTCTCTCTATGAGAGGGTAGCAAATCAGTGGAATTCTTTCCAACAGAGGGCCTTCAAGGCTGAGACAGACAGACATTTAGTCAATTCGTAATCAAGGGCCAGGGAGATAAGGCTGAGAAGGGGAGTTGAGAATTAAACAAATCAGCCCGTGATCTCATTGAAAACTCGCCGACTTGATAGGCGAAAATGCTTCCAACTGCTCTAATATCTTTGCTGTCACTTGGAAGATGCTAAACGAAGGAAAGCACAAAGTTAGGAAGAGATGACTGCAGACACACGGAGTCACAATTATTTATTGAAAGGAAAATCAAACTGTCAATTTGCCAGATTTCTTTGCTAACGTGGGCGGTAGAGTTGACCAAGGGAGCTGGTGATTTAAGTGTTCTTGGATATGAAAAAAATAAAGGTCAGTGACTTTTGTTTTCTGGCAAAATATATGGCCCTTCCTGATGGTAACAATGAAAGAGATGGTTTCCATGAAAAGACAGAGACTAAGTCACCTGTAAAGTAATCGATGGCCAAGATATGACTCGCGATGTTCCATAGGACAGATGTGATTTATTGATTATTGTTCTCCAAACTTCCTTTACAATGGAACCGGGAGTGGGAGCGGGGAAATTAAACCCAACCTTGATTATTGCCATCTTTTATCACTCACACACTATTTATTTCTTGTACATTTTATTTCACATTGTGGGAACTGCGAGTGGGCTTGTAAACTGCATCGGCTGGTGAGTTCTTTCCTCACTCTTCCTAATCTCTTCCCAAACCCATTCTGCAACCTTATCTCCTGAATGAAGGTAATCTCTAACCATTGTATAAGTGTCACTAAAACCTCGGCATTTCACACGCCTCTGTATGTCATCTCCCAATATTAATTGACACTTTACTGTGCTGCAATTATGCATAATTTGAGAAAAACAAAATAGAGACTGGTGGACCTGGGTTTCTAACACACGTTATTGCAGCTAAACCGCAGATAACTGCACACAATCCGATCATGGAAACACGCACCGATCCATCAGGCAACACAGATAAGCTCAGCACTAGAGGACATGTCAGGATCAGTACCAGAAACACAACAGAAATATTTCTCTGCGCTGCTATGGTGGATGGATTTCTCAATGAGCAATCGGGAGTTACATGTGTTCCATCAGGAGTGACGTCACACCCGGAAGTAACCAGTGTCACAGACGGTCATGTGATCCAAGTTCCAAGCCCCGGAATCCGAGACACTCAGTTCCCTGTGGATAGCTCCAAGGAACAGCCGTCCGTGGAGTTTATGGGTGAGTTGAACTTTATGAATGCAGCTCGCTAGTTGTCGGGCTGTTTCTCCGATATAGTGTTTCATGCAGTCGCTGCGTGGAATCTACACAAACAGGTGTACATGATGGGTATTGGTTGTTGTGTTCTGGGGAGTTTTGTCTGAGTGAGGCTGTCGGTTTATGTGTCTGTTGTAACCCAGTGTGTTCAGAGGAGTCTGACTGTCAGTTCCCAGCAATTTATTTTAACAAAGGGGAGTATCCTTTTCAAATGGCCTGGTGGCATATCCTCGTTGCGAATTTCGTGTGCCAGATATCTGGGAATGAAATCGTGGGAATATCCATTCTTGGCAAAGAAATTGTGTGGCAGTCAGGAATTGTCACGGACCAACTGTCCCGAGTAGCAATCCGTCCAGACGGCAAGGTTTGGTGAGAACAGCACAATAGTAGTAGGACAGGGCAAAGAGAAGGCAGACAGAGAATTTCTAGAAGCAGGGCACTCATCCGCGGATTCCATCAATAAACAGATTCATCTGGACCCAGTCTGTTACCCCAAAAACCGGAAGGAGCAGGAATGAAAACAAATCAATTCCAACTGCCCCAGGACAGCAGCGCTTCACAACAGACTGTGCAGCCCTGAGGATGGCACCCAGAAATGTGAGGAAAATGCTGAAAACCATCTTCCCAGCTCCGCCAAACATTCCAACACCAACTCCAGGAGGCGCACGATCTCCACATCTTTCTGCTCCAAAACGCTCCAGTTTTCTGCAGCAGAGGATTGTACCCTGAACCCCCAGGAACAAGGTGAGGATGGCAACCCGTACACGGCCAGGAACGGCAGTGAGAGTGAGGGCAACAGCTGCCATTGTCGTATGGACAGTCACAAACACTCCCTTTGAAAAGGACTTTGTCCATATGAAAGTCTGTGCAGCAGTATAACCCGGGGACCAAACAGCCTGTGCTGGGGATTCATATTCCAGACAATTTACGGTGGGCACCGTTTTCCCTGAAAGTGAGTGGGGATTGATATTTCATTGCTGATGTGAAACCAGATCCTACACTGAATCTGCTCGCCGGTTTGTGTTGCTGTGGTGAAACGGTGGGCAATCACGGTGTGAAACGTTGTTCTAGCTCTCTGGTTTCCTTCATTCCTGTCCTGGTCAGGGAGACTGGGGATTGGTCCTCTCCATCAGATGGAGGGACCAGCGCATTGTTGACCCAATTTAATCAAGAATGGAATTGGTCATCTTCACTTCTCATGGTTCATTGTTGTTCTGTTTTGTTGGATGTTACTTGAGCACTTTCTAGGACTTGACAATGCATTAAAGCTCCAGTCTGTTTGGAAGCACCGGTTTGGAATTTGTCTCGCTGCCATTTGTGTGTGAGCAGTACAGGACATAGACGAATCGCACTCCCTCAAAGTCAGCATGCCAGTGTGTCTGGCAATGGTTCCGCCTTTTCTGTTCCACGCTAAGAGCTGTCAGTTTTTGGATTCGCTGGAGTGCTGAGGGGGTAACAAAATTTGTGTGGTATTTTTCTTCAGGCCAAACTCCACCCTACAGGAAAAATAGCCAAACGCGCTGAGTAACAAACAGCACGCGTTTTTTTTAGCAAATGGTCTATTCAAGCTGGTGTCAGCTTCTGGAGCGTCTCAGAGTTGCCAAGCACGGAAACAGACCCTGACATCTAACTTGCCACTGCTAAACAGATAACCGAAATTAATCTAACCATATTTGCCAAAATTTGTCCCTTATCTCTCCGAACCCTTTCAGATGCCTTTGAAATGTTGTGAGCGCACCAGTCTCTGACATTATCTATGACAATTCATTCTGTACACACGGAAATGTCTGTGTTCAAAACAAGTGTCCCGCACATCCCCTTTAAATGTTACTGTTCTCACATTAAACCAATATTATCTCGCTTTGAACTCATATGCCTTGTGAAAAATTACTCCCTGACTCTTTTCTCTGTCCGTCTGCCTCATGTCTTTATAAAATTCTGTAAGGCCTTTCCTCAGTCCTGAAGCTCCAGGGAAAACTGTCGAAGCCAATTCAGCTTCGTGCTATTGTCCAAACAGTGCAAACCTTTGAAACCCTTTCAAATATTTTCGAAATTGTTCCACGTTCGTTACTGAATGCGCGATCTGTTCGTGCCTGAAGTGAAGCGATGCTGAAACGCTAGTCATGAGATTTTGGCGCTTTGCGCCTCTGTGGTAGCGTGGCCGAGTGGACTAAGGCGCTGGATTTAAGCTCCATTCTCTATCAAGTCGTGGGTTCGCATCCCACCGCTACCAGCGGTTGCTCTGCTGCAAGCAGTTGAATATAGCAGAACCTCTGCAGACCGTCTGTGTTTTCGTTGGTGTGTTTGCTGCTGCTCAGGTCAACTCATTCCGACTGAGAATAAAAACAGTGTGAGCCCTTGCTGTCGGACTCTCCTCAAACCCTCTGCTTTCGGATATCTGCATGGCCAATTTCTTTGTCTCAAATAGTCACTGCATTTGGCTGGAAGTTTGGTGGTTCGAGCCCGCCCTTACCACCGAGCATCAACAATTTCAGTTCAAGCATTGAGTCCAACCATGTCCCGACACTGCAACCACGAGAACTCACCCGAGTCTGCAGCTGGATGTGGCCCCAATCTCTCCAAGGCCCCGCTGCCAACAGAAAGCGGCTACTGCAGCTTCAATCAGCGGCTTCCTGCTCAGCCCTGGGACACAGCACATGGAAAATCTTTCCCCAGGAACGGCTCTTCCCGTGTGAAAGGGACAACCATTCCACTTTAAATTGGACACGGCTTCAGAGGATTGTTCCTGTTCTTGGAACGTTTCATAAACAAAACTCCTGTCTCGCAAATAAGAAGTGGGAAAAGTTGTTGGCAGGGAGAATAGAGAAAGTGTTGACTGTGAGGACTCTGTCTCGTCAGCAGATGGGATTCCATCTTATGGGCAAGTGGAGACAGCTTTCACTCAGAAACCGAGGTGTGATCAAACACAGTCGGATCGACGTGTCCAAACCAACCCCTGTCCTGGGTTACAATACTGCAAGTGGAGCAGAGAGCTGGATTTCTTTAAAGGAGGGAAAGGGCACATCGTGAGGCTGGAACCTACAGCCCTGAGATTAAACATCTCATGCTCTACCGACTAAAGTAGCTCGGCCTGACTCACGATTGATGAGTGTGTCATTTCATCCTGAGCATATTTCACCCGGCATTGCAATTTACAAGGATCCAGTTCATTCCTCCCAATCACAAATGTCATCATTCACACTTTCCATTTCTCAGCTATTATTCCTTCAGAACTTTATTATCTATTTAACACTTGTCTCTGGATTTAAGATTCAATATAAATATTTTCATATTTTTATCCTCATCTTTATGTCGCTTGGGAAATCAATCAATCAATTGGTTTCCCAATCAATTTCCCAATCAATTGGGAAGTTACCTAAGGAAACCCAATCATTCCTGTTTGGAGTGTAAGGAATCCCATCTGCTGACGAGACAGAGTCCTCACAGTCAACACTTTCTCTATTCTTCCTGCCAACAACTTTTCCCACTTCTTATTTGCGAGACAGGAGTTTTGTTTATGAAACGTTCCAAGAACAGGAACAATCCTCTGAAGCCGTGTCTAATTTAAAGTGGAATGGTTGTCCCTTTCACACGGGAAGAGCCGTTCCTGGGGAAGGATTTTCCATGTGCTGTGTCCCAGGGCTGAGCAGGAAGCCGCTGATTGAAGCTGCAGTAGCCGCTTTCTGTTGGCAGCGGGGCCTTGGAGAGATTGGGGCCACATCCAGCTGCAGACTCGGGTGAGTTCTCGTGGTTGCAGTTTCGGGACATGGTCGGTCTCAATGCTTGAACTGAAATAATTGAGTCTCGGTGCGAAGGGCGGGCTCGAACCACCAAACTTTCAGACAAATGTACTGACTTTTGGAGACACAGAAACTGGCCATGCAGATATCCGAAAGCAGAGGGGTTGAGGAGGCTTCGACTGCAAGGACTCACACTGTTTTCAGAGTCAGTCTGGATCAGAGGCCGGAGCAGCTGCAAACACAACAACTAAAAGGTACAGGGCCTTCAATGTTCATGTGCCTGCAAGAGAACAGCTGTGACACTTGTAGGGGTGGGATTCGAACCTGCGACTCGATAGAGATTGAAGCGTAAACCCAAAGCCGTAGATCACTCGGCCACACTGTCTTACAGGACGAGCCTGTCAAAATTCTCATTACTCGTGTTTCAGCGTCGCTTCATTTCAGTCACGAACAGATCGCGCGTTCAGGAACGAACGTGGTGCAATTTCGAAAGTATTTGAAAGGGTTTGCAAGGTTTGCACTGTTTGTACAATAGCACGAAGCTGAATTGTCTTCGACAGTTTTCCCTGGAGCTTCAGGGCTGGGGAATGGCCTTACAGAATTTTATAAAGACATGAGGCAGACGGACAGAGAAAAGAGTCAGGGAGTAATTTTTCACAAGGCACATGAGTTCACAGCGAGATAACATTGGTTGAATGCGAGAACAGTAATATTTAAAGGGGATATGAGGGACACTTGTTTTGAACACAGACATTTCCGTGTGTACAGAATGAATTGCCATATTTAGTGGCAGAGACTGGTGCGCTCACAACATTTCAAAGGCAGCTGAAAGGGTTCAGAGAGATAAGGGACAAATTTTGGCAAATATTGGTTAGATTAATTTCGGTTATCTGTTTAGCAGTGGCAAGTTAGATGTCAGGGTCTGTTTCCGTGCTTGGCAACTCTGAGATGCTCCAGAAGCTGACACCAGCTTGAACAGACCATTTGCTAAAAACGCGTGCTGTTTGTTACTCAGCGCGTTTGGCTATTTTTCCTGGAGGGTGGAGTTTGGCCTGAAGAAAAATACCACACAAATTGTGTTACCCCCTCAGCACTCGAGCGAATCCAAAAACTGACAGCTCTTAGCGTGGAACAGAAGCAAAACAGAAAAGGTGGAACCATTGCCAGACATACTGGCATGCTGACTTTGAGGGAGTGCGATTCGTCTATGTCATGTCCTGCAGCGAGACAATTCCAAACCGTGCTTCCAAACATACTGCAGCTTTAATGCATTGTCAAGTCCCAGAAAGTGCTCAAGTAACATCCAACAAAACAGAACAACAATGAACCATGAGAAGTGAAGATGACCAATTCCATTCTTGATTAAATTGGGTCAACAATGCGCTGGTCCCTCCATCTGATGGAGAGTACCAATCCCCAGCCTCCCTGACCAGGACAGGAATGAAGGAAACCAGAGAGCGATAACAACGTTTCACACCGTGATTGCCCACCGTTTCACCACAGCAACTGATGCCCGAGCCCGATTCTACCATTTAAGGGTGCGCTACTCTAATTCTCCCATTTACTGTTGCCATGCACCAATCTCTAATTTAGCTCCACTGTGCTCCAGGTCTCTCATTTACAGATGGCCCGCACCAATTTTCCAATTCAGTGTTGGTTAGCACCATTCCCCTCAATTACTGAAGCCCACTCAGTGTTGCCTCATTCCAATCCCCATACTGACTGATGCCCTCGCCCAATTTAGGGGTGCCGTACACTAAGTCTCCCAAAAGATATTGTCCTGCCTCAATTCTCCCATTTAGTGCAACACAGCATAACTCACCCATTTAGTGCTGAACTGCACTAATTCACCCAGTATCTGATGCCCTGTTGCAAATTCTCACATTTCGATAAGTCCTTTCCCAATTGTTTCCATTTTGTAGTTCCTTCCAATGATTCTCCAATTTCGTGGAGAGCTGCCAGGATTCTTAAATTTAGGTGTGGACAAGTTGGATCGAAGGGTCTGTTTCCGTGCTGTACATCTCTGAGGCTGTAATTAGTGCTCCGCTTCCCTGCACCAATTCTGCCATTTTCCAATCCTGCACTAATTCGGGAATTTCACCAACTCAACCGTTGAGGTTATCCTGCCCCAGTCCTCCCACTAAGAATTTAATGGCACCTGCATGAATTCTCCAATTATTGTTGTCCTACATCAATTCCTTCCATTTACCTGTTCCCTGATGCACATCTTTCACGTACGGGTAACCTGCTGATTTTTTTTATCATTTAGTGATGCACTGAACTGAATCTCCAATTTGGTAAAAACAATGACTGCAGATGCTGAAAATCAAATACTGGATTAGTGGTGCTGGAATAGCACAGCAGTTCAGGTAGCATCCAACGAGCAGCGAAATCAACGTTTCGGGCAAAAGCCCTTCATCAGGAATCTCCAATTTACCGATGCTTGCAACATTTCTTCTTTTTGTTGATTCCCTGGACCCTATTCCCCAATTTCAAAATACTTTGCTTGAATTTTCTAATATATTGACATTCACACCACTTTTCCAATGTAATGGCACCGTGCACCGAATCTCCCATTTATTGATTCCCCCCAAATCTCTCAATTACACATACCCCTGTACTAATCCTTCCATTTCCTGATGCCCGAGCCCGATGCTACCATTTAAGGGTGCGCTACTCTAATTCTCCCATTTACTGTTGCCATGCACCCACTCTCTAATTTAGCTCCACTGTGCACCAAGTCTCCCATTCAGTATTTCTCTGCAACAATTCTCTCATTTAGTAACCAGCTGCCAGAATTCTCTAATCTTGGCGATCCCTGCATCAAATCTCCGAATTACTGATCCTACACATATCTTCCCTTTAGTGGTGAACAGCACCAACTCCCCCATTTCGTGGTGCACTGCATTGATTCTAGACCATTAATCCTTTGCAACATTTGTCCTATTTACTGATTCACTGCCCGTGTTCTCCCATTTGCTCCAATTCTCGAAGTTATCAGCACCCTGCACCAGGTCTCTCATTTACTGATACCCCACACCAATTCTCCAATTCAGTGTTGCTGAGCACCACTTTCCCCAATTACTGAAGTCCTGAACCAGTTCTCCTCACAGTGCTGCCTTGCACAATCATCATATTGACTGAGAACGTCGAACGCTTTTTGGGTGCCCTACTCTAAATCTCCCATCAAGTATTGCCCTGCCCGAATTCTCCCATTTAGTGTTACACTGCACCAATTCTTCCATGAAGGTCCTCAATAGGTTAAAAAGGCAAGGTGATTTCCCTGTGGTGGGGGTGTCCAGAAGCAGCTGGTACATGTTAACGTTGAGAGGGGAAACATAAAAGGGACCTCAGAGGAACATTTTTCATGCAGAGGGCTGTGTGCATTAGCTGCCAGAGGAAGTAGTGGAGGCTGGTCCAATTACATTTTGATAAGACCTTGCCCAATTCTCCCGTTAAGTTGTTCCTTGCAATGGTTCAATTTAGTGGAGTGCTGCCAGAATTCTTAAATTGTGGCATGGACAAGTTAGACCGAAAGATCTTTTTCTGTGTTGTAAATCTCTATGATTGTATGACTCTATTTATGGCTATTTCCCCCGTTTCCCTATCCTGCACAAATCCTGGAAGTGCACCAAATCTCCCATTGAGTGTTATCCTGCCCCCGTTCTCCCACTTCGAATTTAATGGCACCTGAATGAATTCTCCAATTATTGGCAACTTGCATTTTTTTTCATTTGATGTTGCACTGAACTGAATCTCCGATTAACTGATGCTTGCAACAACAATTCTTCTTATTGATTTCCTGCCGCTATTTCCCAATTTAGACATGCTCTGCTCCAATTCTCTCATATATTGACACTCACAGCAGTTTTCCAATGTAATGGCACTGTGCATCGAATCTCCCATTTATTGATTCCCACCAAGTCTCCCATTTACTCATACCCCTGGACTAAATCTCCCATTTACTCATACCCCTGTACTAATTCTCCCATTTACTCATACCCCTGTACTAATTCTTCCATTGACTGATGCCCTAGCCAGATTCTACCATTAAGCAGGAGCCTCAGCTTTGGGAAGTGTGACTAGACCACGAAACCAGAAGGAACAGAAAGCCAATCAAGTGAGAGAAACTAAAAGCAATGGAGTTGTCAGAGGGAGATCACAGGAAGTGACCCCTTTTCCTACAGAGAAGAACCTAAGACCAGGAGGCAGTGTTTCCTCCCCATGCTGGGTTTCAGGAAATATGGTCAGAGCTGAAGCTGGGTTTTCAATGGGACGGGCAGGATACCATTTTACTGACCATGTAGGTGTGAACAACATACAAGGGTCTGCCTCGTCACTCTCAGGAACTCACTGTTTAACTAAGAAGCTGACCCACTGGATTAATATCTGGGTACAGTGTTAATTAGCACAGAGCCAATCAGATCAGGGAGCTCCCTTGGTGCCTTGTCGACTGCTGTGGGAGAAATGGGTTCTGGTTCCCTTCTCACAGATGCTGCCTGACCTGCTGAGGTTAGATTTCAGATCCCCAGGAACAGCACGGGTTTCCCTTTATGTATTTTCTTTCTCCTTACTCAATGGGTCATTTGTGATGCTTAAGATCCCACATGTTTTCTATTTCCCCCTTCAGCAGACCTTGTTACAGTAAAAGACCTGTGCACATGAACACCAAGGTAACTCTATCCAAGTTCACATTTCACACTCTGTAGTTCGGTCGAGTTTGTCTCCCTTTAGCCTTTTATACCAAACTCCATCACAGCAGGCTTCAGTCTGCTCGTTTCCCTCCACAACCTTCTGCTATTTCCTGGTGACATTATTATTCGCCTGTCTGTACAAAACAATCCTGGTGGCTGGTATCATCCACAGTATCTTCTCCAAATCCAAGTTAGATGTCAAAGAAAATATTGATTGTCTTTTCTTTCTGGATAATAAATGACCATCTGTATCATTCGTATATAGAGAATAACATGATTAAAATATTCATCCTTACAGTAAAAAAACAAGTTGGATTTTAATTCTGCTGTTTGCAACTTGCAGCAATTTATGATCACTCAGCATTTTTCTGTCCTAGCACATTAATTCTCCATGGTGAGCTCGAGCCATTTATGACAATAGCTTCAGTTTTTATCCAGCCTCTTATGTAATAATTTGTGAAACAGATTGGACGGCCTTACCTTCATTAATCTTTTATTTTATTTCATCGCATTTGTTGAATTTTAACTCCACACTGACACTCCTTATACAGAGCCACCCTCTCCAGTTGGGTTTGTGTTGTTCTGCTCCAGGTATATTCCAAGTGTGAACAGCACCGGTGGCAAACCGACCCGCCTGTTGTCATCAGGAAGAGATTCTTGTTGTACTTTTGAGACTGGTGTCATATTGTCAAACTTGTATGTTGGGGCAGTAGAATCACCCTTTGGGTGGAGAACTGGCTCGAAGATAGAAGACAGAGGGTGGTGGTGGGGGAGGGTTGCTTTTCAGACTGAAGGCCTGTCACCAGCGGTGTGTCACAAGGATCGGTGCTGGGTCCACTGTTGTTTTGTCATTTCTATAAATGATTTGGATGTGACCATAGGACGAATGGTTAGTAAGTTTGCAGATTACAGTAAATTTGGAGGTGTAGAGGACAGTGAAGATGGTTACCTCAGAGGACAATGGGATCTTGATCAGATGGACCAATGGGCTGAGGAGTGGCAGATGGAGATTAATTTAGATAAATGTGAGGTGCTGCATTTTGGAAAGGCAAAAGACAGCAGGACATTTACACTGAATGACAAGTTACTAGGGATGTTGGTAAACAAATAGACCTGGAGTGTAGCATCATAGATCGTTGACGGTGGACTAACATTTCGATAGGATAGTGAAGAAAGCGTTTGTCGTTTTTGTCTTTATTGCTCAGTTAATTGGGGAACGGAGTTGGGAGGTCATTTTGCAGTATTGGTTCAGCCACTTTTGGTATATCGTGCAATTCTGGACTCCCTCCTATAAGAAGGGGGTTGTGAAACTTGAAAGGGTTCAGAAAAGATTAACAAGGATGCTGCCAAGGTTGGAGGGTTTGTGCTGGAGGGTAAGACTGTATAGGTTGAGGCTATTATCCCTGGAGCGTCGGTAGCTGAGGGGTAATGTAATAGAGGTTCAGAAAATCATGAAGGACCCTCAATAGGATAAAAAGGCAAGGTGATTTCCCTGTGGTGGGGGAGTCCAGAAGCAGATGGCATATGTTAAATTTGAGAGGGGAAACATAAAAGGGACCGAAGGGGAACATTTTTCATGCAGTGGGCACTGTGTGCATGAGCTGCCAGAGGAAGTAGAGGAGGCTGGTACAATTCCAACATTTAAAAGGTATCTGGGTGGGTGTAGGAATTAAAAAGAGTTCAGAGGAAGTTGGGCCAGATTCTGACAAATACGATGAGATTTACATTGGATATCAGTTCGGCATGGATGTGTTGGACTGAATGATTTGTTTCTGAGCTTATATTGCTCTGAGTGGGTTGAACTCTGGATTGTAGATTTATGAAGCAGAAAATAAAGTATGGCACAGAGTTAAACCGAGAAATCCTGCTGATCTCATCAGCTTTATCCTGTTTTCCTGATCCTCCTCCTTCAATCAATGCATTTTTCATATCCTCATTCAGAATTCCTGGAGCTCTGTAACTGACCTGGAAAAATGTGTGGAAAGTCCTATTGCAGTCCACACGAGGTACCTTTCCCACTGCCCTGCTCCCACGGCCTGCAATGCTGTAGACTGAGCAGACAACCCGAAGCACAATGATGAGCTCCTTCCGGCCCACGGCCCTCCTTGTTACTGAATGAAGACAATCACCAGAAGCAGAATCCAGCTCTTGTTTGAGCCTTGAATACCTGACTCTGTCTCACTGAGTGAAGATTGGACTCAGAACCAGAAATGAAATCAACTTCCTATCTGCATTGTGTCACTCTTTAAGATCTCTGTGTGTCTGAGTTCAGGTCATTTGATTGGAGACTGTGGATAGTGGGTCCACAGTGAAATGGAAAGAATGGTGGAGGAGCTCACTGAGGGACATCTCTCAAAGTGAGAATCAGAAAGATGCTATTCCACATTGGAAGTGTTCAAGGGGAATTGATGGCTCAGAATAATGTCATACTGATGTTTGTAAAACTTAGGAACTCTGTTTTGTGGCTGGAGTTTATTTTATCCTTGTGTAGATTTGACACATTAACCCTCCCTCCCGACCACGACAGAAGCTGTTGGAACTGTTCAGTGTTTCCAGCGGTTTCTGTAATTATTTCAGGTTCCTGACGGGAGCAGTCTCTCACTTTTGAAACAAAACAAACCCACCCTTGTGCTGTACCCAATATTTCAATAAGAAATGGGAAGCAGCAGAGGGAAAGCTTCCGAGATGCCGAGCAATGCTGCCCGGTTCCACACTGCAATTCACAGGAACCATCGCCAGGAAAAGCAAGAGCAATCTGACAGATCCGTTTTACCACAGAAGGAAAAATGGATTTCCTCGGTTCATTCTAGCGCGTTTACTTTTGAAAGCTACTTACAGACCGCAACACTGCTATGGCCAGGAATCGAACTGAGGCCAACTGCTTGGACAGCAGCTATGCTCCCCACTACACCACCATGAGCCTGCGAGCAGCGCCCTCCCCATCCCCAAACACACTTAACAAGGCCATGATCATCACCAACTGGATTGGGGCTGAAATCCAAACAAGAAATTGCTGGAGAAGCTCAGCAGGTCTGACAGCACCAGAATCAGAAGCCTTCAGTTCTGAAGAACAATCCCTGGATCCGAAAGGTTCCCTCCCCACAGATGCTGCCAGACCTGCTGAGTTTCTCCAGCAATTTCTGTGCTGTCTCTCAGATCTGCAGCACCTGCAGTTCTTTGTTGGAAACAAAGCAAACGTTGAGCCACCGAAGGGGATATTGGGTCAGGTGATACTCTTCCTCATCCATAGAGGCAGATGGGAAGGAGCATGGAATCATAGAATCCCTACAGTGTGGAAACCGGCCATTGAGACCATCATGTAACCCACCAAGACTCACCCCCGCTACCCTATCCCTGTAACCCTGCATTTTCCATGGGTAATCCACCTCACCTACACATCCCTGGATACTCTGGACAATTTAGCAAGGCCAACCCACTATAACCTGCACATCATTGGACTGTGGGAGGAAACCCACGCACCCAGAAGGATCCCACGCAGACCCCGGGAAAAGGTGCAAACCCCACACAGACAGTTTTCATTCAGACAGGGATCTGGGTAATTGGAGAGATTTAGAGAGGGAGTCCAGACGGTTAGACTGGAATGTGAATGATGGGCCGAACAGCCTGATCTCAGTGCTGTAAAAACTCTACAGTAACATGCCTCCCTACATGCAGCATTCATCACAGTTTGTATTTTGCTTTAATTCATCCTGTTATTGACCTTATTCTGAATGAAATGGGTGGAGAGGGGTTGTTTGTGCATTTAGTCAGATCTGTGTATTGGTGGGTCAGGAGCATCATACCCAATAACAACGGGGGGGAGGGCGGATTGAATTCCTGCCCCTTACAGACCCCATTGCAACATGCCATTTCCTCATGGATTTCATTTGGTTTAAGATGTTTTATTTTTAATATCACCACAAGATATAGATGCCCTTTTGTGCATGTTATAAATTTGGACCGAGCAATCCCTCTTTTCTCTGTGAACACACGGATTATCAAGGAGTCGGATTGGGGAAAATATCCACTCACAGAAACAGGAACAGGGAGATGTCATTCCCTCTGAAATAAACACAGACCATGCTGAGAAATCTGATAAGATCAGGCAGCATCTATAGGGAGAAGCGAAAGGTTAACCCGTGTGTTATGAGGGTGGGGTGATTCAGCAGGGCGTAAGGAAGTTAGAAAAGTAATGATTTCTGAGCAATTGGAATGGGGGTAACGCTGAAGAAAGAATGAGATGGTTTGTAATAGGGTGGAGGCTGCAGAGATTTAATGATAAACGGTTTCATGGAACCAAATCCATAGAGATTGGGAATTGGTTCAGTAAATATCTAAGAGCTCAGGAAATGTGAGCAGGAGGAGACTATACAGCCTGTTTAAACTGTTCAGTCTGTTCTGGCAGTCAATCCAATCAGAGCTGGTTTGAGATTTCAAATCTGGTTTCCTATCCACTCCCCATATCCCATGCCACCCTGAGACCCCGGCAATCTGTCTATTCCAATCTGAAATGTACTCAGTGAGGGACCATCCACAACCTTCAGGAAAAGAGAATGTTAAAGACTCAGAGGCCTTAGAGTGAAGCGCTGTCTCCTCATCTCAGTCCCAAATAACCTGCCCCTTACCCTGAGAGGGTGGTAATCAAACCCGAATGAACTGCGGATGCTGTAACATTAACGCTGATTTCTCTGCACAGATGCTGCCTGACCTGCTGAGCTTTTCCAGCATCTCCTGAGACTGTGTTATCGTGTTTCAGATTCCCAGACCCACAGAATTAATTTCTCAGCATCTCCCCTCTCAAGCCTCTTCACAATCTGAGATAATCAAATGAAATTGCCTTTTAATTTTCTCGAATATCGACCCAATTTATTCAGATACTCAGCAATGGAGCACACGGGTCCTAAATACTGAGCTTTATTTTGTGATTCATTAATGTGTTTGGGTCGTTGCCGCTGGGTCCCCACCGATTGATCAGATATAATTGCTCTGGTGAAGTTGACGGTGAGTTATTGCCTTGAACTGCTGCCATTTATTTGGTGCAGATAAACCCACAATGATGTAAGAGAGGGACCACCAGGATTTCCAACCAATGGCACTTGTGGGACTGAGATGTTTTTCCAAGCCAGGATGGGGAGCGGCTTGATGTGGAATTGTCAACTGATGGTGTTCCCGTGTATCTGCTGTGTTCAGCATTCCACATGATAGTGCCGTGGGTCTGGAAGCTGCTCTGGAAGGAACCTTGGGGAATTTCTCCAGTCCATCTTGTCTATGGTACACACTGCTGTTACTGAGTGTCGGTGGTGGAGACAGGGGATGTTTGTAGCTGTGGTGCTGAACAAGCTGCACTGCAAGTTGATTCCACCTAATTCTGGAGAACCCAACTCCCCTCCATCATCATCAATCCATTTCCCAGACGGACACCCAGTGATTACACGGATCTGTTAATTGTCCAAATGACCATGAGATTGTAACCAAATTCCCCTCTTCCCTGACAATGGTCTGAGGGACATCCCGTGACTGTGACACTTTCTCGTGGACATTCCATCTGTAAAAGCTGGGAATCAACTGATGGGTCCCAGACTGTGTTACAGATGGTTACACTCAGGGGGACTCTCACTCACTGACAGCGTCACAATCACCTGGGTGACGCAAAGGCGCAAGGGGCTGCGCGGTGACGTCACCCCAGGATGGCCGCCCGCCCCCACAGGGGAAAGATTGACAAGGAGGAAGCGGGAGGAGGGAAGAGGTGACTCAGACGAGGGCCGTGAGGAGAGACAGAGCGGCTCCCTCTGGCGGCCGGGTGGAGGAATCAGCAGCAACAGGAGGATGGAGCGGATTGGTGGGAAGGAAGATTGACAGGTGGGACTGGTCATGGGGGCGGGGCATAATCTGGAAGGTTGGAGCTGGGGTCGGGGGGGAGGGGGAATGAGGAAACTGGGGAAGACCACACACCCCCTCCCTCCCTGTCCTCCTGTCCCTGAGGGAGATTTGGACTCAGTACCATGTGGTGGACTGCCCATGTCACTAACACATGTCAGAGGGGAGAGGGCAGAGGGGACAGGGGGGACTGAGGGACATTTCTATGTCTCTCTCTCTCTCACTCTTTTCTACCCCCCTCTTCTCTCCCTCTCTCCCTCTCTCCTTTCTCACCTGCCCCTCCTCCTCCTCCTCCTCTCCTCCCCACTCCTTCCTCCCACTCTTCACTCTGTTTTACCCTCCATCACCCTTACCTTCCCCCCTTGTTCCTGAGCACTTGCCTTCCCCTCTATTCGCCTCCCTTCTCTCCATCCCCCCTCTCCTTCCCCACTACATTCCCCTCCCCTCCTTCAAGCCACTCCATTACCCCCTTTCCTCCCCTCCATCCCCCCACTCTTCTCTCTCTGCTTCTCCCCTCAATCCCCCTTACTTACCCCCTTTCCTTCCCTGCTAATTGCTTTCCCCAACTCTGCCCTCTCCTCCCCTTACCCACCTCTCCTTCACCCCTTCCCCCTTCTCCTTCCCCCTCTCATTCCCCCTCTGCCCCTCTCCTTCCACCCATCCTTCCCTGACTGTCTTTCCACCACTTCACCTTCCCCTTCACCCTCTTCTTCCCCCTTTACATTGCCCCTCTCCTTTCCCCTCTACATTTCCCCTCTCCTTCCCTCCACATACTTCTCCTCCTCTCCTGCGCCCCCTCCCTCATTTACCCCTCCTTCTCTTCCCTCCTTCCCCCTCTCCTACCACCTTCTCCTTCTACCCCTCTCCTTCCCCTCCGCTACCTTCTCACATCTCCTTCCCGTTTCCTCCCATCCCCACCTCACCTTCCCCCCTTACATCCCCTCATTCACCCCCTCTCTTTCCATCCTCTCCTTTCTCCCTTTCTTGTCCCATCTCTCCCTCATTCCCTCACTCATTCACCCTACTCCTCCCCCTCTCCTTCAACCCTCAACTCCACCCTCTCCTTCCCTCCCTCACTCCCTCCCACTCCCTCCCCCTCCCTCATTCCTCCACCCCTCCCTCCTTCTTTCCTCCTACCCCCTTCTCCTACCACCCTTCTCCCTCCCCTCCCTTCCCACATCTCTTTCCCGTCCCTTCCTTCCCCACCTCTCATTTTCCCCCTCCTTCTCCCCCCTCCATTCCGCCTTAACCCCATTCCCCCACACCCTCCTTTCCTTCTCTCTCCTGTTGTGGGAATGTTATATCGGAGAAGTATTCACATTTTTTGGATTATTGGAATCTCTTTCCGGGTAGAAGTGACCTGTACAAGAAGGATGGATTACATAAATTTGGAAGGGGTCTAAACTAATATACTGGCAGGGAAATTTGCTAGCGCTGCTCGGGAGGATTTAAACTAGTAAGGTTGGGGGTGGGGGGTGGGGGTGGGAGGGGGGGACCCAGGGACATAGTGAGGAAAGATATCAATCTGAGACTGGTACAGTTAAGTACAGAAGTGATTCAAACAGTCAGGGCAAGCAGGAACAAGGTAGGACTAATAAATTAAATTGCATTTATTTCAATGCAAGGGGCCTAACATGGAAGGCAGATGACCTCAGGGCACTGTTAGGAACAAGGGACTGCGTTAAAGAAAGACAATGTACAGTTCAAGAACAGGTCCTACTGCCCTCCAAGCCTGAGCTGATCCAGATTTCCTGTCTAAACCTGTCGCCCAATTCCTGAGTATCTGTATCCCTCTGCTCCCCACCTACTCATGCATCTGTCCATACACATCTTAAATGTACCTACCGTGCCTGCCCCTACCACCTCTGCTGGCAACCCATTCCAAACGCCCACCACACTCTGTGTGATGTACTTGCCGTGTGTATCCACCTTAAACTTTCCACCTCTCACCTTGAAAGTGTGACCTCTCATGACTGAATCCTTCACCCTGGGAAAAAGCTTATCTCCATCCACCCTGTCTACACCCTTCATGATTTCATAAACCTCAATCACGGCCCCCCCTTAAACTCCCTTTTTCTAATGAAAACAAACCTAACCTACTCAACCTCTCTTCATAGCTAGCACCTTCCATACCAGGCAACATCCTCGTAAACCTTCTCTGAACCCTCTCCAAAGTGTCCACATCCTTTTGGGAATGTGGTGACCAGAACTGTACACAGTATTCTAAATACGGCCGAACCAATGTCTTGTACTATTTGAGCATGACTTACCAGCTCTTATACTCAATACCCCATCCAATGACGGCAAGCAGACTATATGCCTTCTTGACCACTCTATCCACCTTCATGGTACAATGGACCTGCACTCCCAGATCCCTCTGCCCATCAACTTTTCCCAAGGGTCCTCTGTTCATTGTATAATTCGCTCTCGAATTAGTCTTGGCTAAATGCGTCACCTCACATTTGTGAGATTGTGAGATATCATAGCACAGTGGGCGGCACAGTGTGAATGGGTGGCACAGTGGTTAGCACTGCTGCCTCACAGCGCCAGAGACCCGGGTTCAATTCCTGCCTCAGGCGACTGACTGTGTGGAGTTTGCACATTCTCCCCGTGTCTGCGTGGGTTTCCTCTGGGTGCTCTGGTTTCCTCCCACAGTCCAAAGATGTGCAGGTCAGGTGGATTGGTCATGCTAAATTTCCCGTAGTGTTAGGTTAGGGGTATGGGTGGGTTACACTTTGGCGGGTTGGTGTGGACTTGTTTCCACACTGTAATGTAATCTAAAAAAAAAATCAATGATAGAAACATGGCTCAGAGATGGGCAGGACTGGCAGTTTAATGTTCCATGATACAAATGCTACAGGAAGGATAGAAAAAGAGGCAATAGAGGAGTTTCTGATAAGGGATAGCATTACAGCTGTGCTGAGGGAGGATATTCCTGGAATTACATCCAGGGACGTTAGTTGGGTTGAATTGAGAAATAAGAAAGGGATGATCACCTTAATGGGATTGTATCATAGACCCCCGAATAGTCAGAGGGGAATTGAGAAACAAATTTGTTAGGGAATCTCAGCTATCTGGAAGAATAATAGGGTGGTTATGGTCAGGGATTTTAACTTTCGCAACATAGGCTTTGACTGCTATCGTGTTAAGGGTTTAGATGGAGTGTGTAAGTTTGTACAAGACAATTTTCTGATTCAGTGTGTGGATGTACTTACGAGAGAAGGTGCAAATCTTGACTTACTCTTGGGAAATAAGGCAGGGCAGGTGACTGAGGTGTCAGTGGGGGAACACTTTGGGACCAGCGACCATAATTCTATTAGATTTAAAATAGTGATGGAAAAGGGAAGGCTAGATCTAAAAGTTGAAGTTCTAAAGTGGAGAAAGGCCAATTTTGACGGTATTAGGCAAGAATTTTCAAAAGCTGATTGGGGGCAGATGTTCGCAGGTAAAGGAACGGCTGGAAAATGGGAAGCCTTCATAAGTGAGATAATAAGAGGCCAGAGAAAGTATCTTCCTGTCAGGGTGAAAGGAAATGTTGGTAGGTATAGGGAATGCTGGATGACTAAAGAAATTGGAGGTTTGGTTGAGAAAAAGAAGGAAGCATATGTAAGGTACAGGCAGGATAGATCGAGTGAATCCTTAGAAGAGTATAAAGGAGTAGGAGTATAACTTAAGGGGGAAATCAGGAGGGCAAAAAGGGGACATGAGGTAGCGTTGGCAAATAGAATTAAGGAGAATCCAAAAGGTTTTTACAAATACTTTCAGGACAAATGGGTAACTAGGGAAAGAATAAGTCCCCTCAAAGATCAACAAGGCGGCCCTTGTGTGGAGCCGCAGAAAATGGGGGAGATACTAAATGTATATTTTGCATCAGTATTTACTTTGTGAAAGGATATGGAAGATATAGAATGTTGGGAAATAGATGGTGACATCTTGCAAAATGTCCAGATTACAGAGGAGGAAGTGCTGGATGTCTTGAAACGCATAAAGGTGGATAAATCCCCAGGACCTGATCGGGTATACCCTAGAACTCAGTGGGAAGCTGGAGAAGTGATTGCTGGGCCTCTTGCTGAGATATTTGTATCATCGATAGTCACAGGTGAGGTGCTGGAAGACTGGAGGTTGGCAAACGTGGTGCCACTGTTTAAGAAGGGTGGTAAGGACATGCCAGAGTACAAAAGACCAGTGAGCCTGACATCGGTGGTGGGCAAGTTGTTGGAGGGAATCCTGAGGGACAGGATGTACATGTATTTGAAAAGGCAGGGACTGATTAGGGATAGTCAACATGGCTTTATGTATGGGATATCATGTCTCACAAACGTGATTGAGTTTTTTGAAGAAGTAACAAAGAGGATTGATGAGGGTAGAGCAGTAGATGTGATCTAAATCAACTTCAGTAAGGCCTTCGACACGGTTCCCTATGGGATACTGGTTAGCAAGGTTAGATCTCATGGAATATAGGGACAACTAGCCATTTGGATACAGAACTGGCTCAAAGGTAGAAGACAGAGGGTGGTGGTGGAGGGGTGTTTTTCAGACTGGAGGCCTGTGACCAGTGGAGTGCCACAAGGATCGGTGATGGGTCTTCTACTTTTGTCATTTACATAAATGATGCGAGCATAACAGATACAGTTGGTAAGTTTTCGGATGACACCAAAATGTGAGATGTAGTGGACAGTGAACAGGGTTACCTCAGAGTACAACAGGATCTGGATCAGATGGGCCAATGGGCTGAGAAGTGGCAGATGGAGTTTAATTCAGATAAATACGAGGTGCTGCATTTTGGGAAAACAAATCTTAGCATGACTTATACACTTAATGGTAATGTTCAAGGGAGTGTTGCTGAACAAAGAGACCTTGGAGTTCAGATTCATAGCTCCCTGAAAGTGAAGTCTCAGGTAGATAGGATAGTGAAGAAGGCATTTGGTCTGCTTTCCTTTTTTGATCAGAGTATTGAGTACAGGAGTTGGGAGGTTATGTTGTGGCTGTACAAGACATTGGTCAGGCCACTGTTGGAATATGGTGTGCAATTCTGTCTCCTTCCTATCGGAAAGATGTTGTGAAACTTGAAAGGATTCAGAAAAGATTCGCAAGGATGTTGCCCGGCTTGGATGTTTTGAGCTATAGGGAGAGGCTGAACAGGCTGGGGCTGTTTTCCCTGGACCATCAGAGGCAGAGGGGTGACCTGATAGAGGTTTACAAAATTATGACGAGTGTGGATAGGATAAAAAGACAAAGTCTTTTCCCTGGGGTTAGTGAGTCCAGAACTAGATGGCATAGGTTTAGGGTGAGAGGGGAAAGATATAAAAGAGACTGAAGGGACAAAGTTTTCACACAGAGGGTGGTACGTGTATGGAATGAGCTGCCAGAGGAAGTGGTGGAGGCTGGTACAATTGTAACATTTAAAAGGCATTTGGATGGGTATATGAATAGGAAGGGTTTGGAGGGATATGGGCCGGGTGCTGGCAGGTCCGACTAGATTGGGTTGGGATATCTGGTCGGCATGGACACGTTGGACCGAAAGGTTTGTTTCCATACTGTATATGTCAATGACTCTACGACTCTAAATCAGTAACCACCGACAGTTGGATGAATTTTGTGTCAGTACAAATCGGTGAGCACTGACATTTTAAAACCTTTTGGGACAATTCAAATCAGTAACCATCCACACTTAGAAAAATTTGTGGTCAGTACAAATCAGTAACCAGTGATTCATGGAAAAAAATTCTGGTTGAAACACTGACTCTTCGAAAATCTTTGGGGCAGTGCAAATCAGTAACCACTGACAGTTGAAAAATTTCAGGTCAATACAAATCAGGAACCAGTGACAGTAAGAAAAAATTCGGGTCAGTGGAAATCTGTAACCATCCATACGAAGAAACATTTAGATTCAGTACAAATCAGTAACCGCAGACATCTGGAAAAAATTTGTGGCAGTGCAAATCAGTAACTACCGACAATTGGATGAATTTCGAGTCAGTACAAATCAGTAAACACGGACACTTTGAAAAATTTCTAGTCAGTGAAAATCGGTAACTACTGACACTTAGAATAATTTTGGGTCATTACAAATCAGTAACTACCGACAGTTGGATGAAGTTTGAGTCAGTACAACTCAATAACCACGGACACTTTGAAAAGTTTCTAGTCAGTGAAAATCAGTAACTACCGACAGAGAAGTTACAGGTCAGATCAAATCGGTGAGCACTGACATTTCAAAAGATTTTGGGTCAGTACAAATCAGTAACCAACCATACTTCAACAAACTGAGGGTCAGTTATGAATCAGTAACCACTGACAGATGGAAACATTTAGGGTCAGTCCAAATCAGTAAGCACTAACACTTCGAAAAATATTAGGTGAGTGCAAGTCAGTAACCACCGACACTGAGAAAATATTTCAAGTCAGTGCAAATCAGTAAACACTGCCAATTCAGAAGAATTTGGGACATTGCAAATCAGTCACCATCTGCGGTTGGCAAAACTTGTGCTCAGTAAAAATCAGTAACCACCGACACTGAGAAAATGTTTCAAGTCAGTGCAAATCAGTAAACACTGGTACATGGAAAAACATTCTGGTCGGTGCAAATCAGGAAACACTGACACTTCGACAAATTTGGGGCAGTGCAAATCAGTAACCTCCGACAGTTTGAAAAATTTCAAGTCAGTACAAGTCAGGAGTCAGTGACAGTAAGAAAAATTTCCCGTCATTACAAATCAGTAATCACCAACATTTGGAAAAATTACGGGTCAGTTCAAATCGGTGAGCACTGACATTTCAAAAGAATTTGGGACAGTGCAAATCTGTAACCATCCACACTTAGAAAAGGTTTGGGTCAGGAGAAATCAGTAACCACCAAAACTGAGAATAATTTGGGGTCAGTACAAATCAGTAACCACTGATACATGGAAAAAAATCTGGTCGGTGCAAATCAGGAAACACTGACACTTCGACAAACTTCAGCGCAGTGCAAATCAGTAACCACTGACACAGAGAATAATTTCAGGTCAGTGCGAATCAGTAACCACCATCAGGTGGACAAATATTGGGTCAGTACAAATCGGGGAGCACTGACATTATAAAAAATTTTGGGACAGTGCAAATCAGTAACCACTGATACATGGAAAAAAATCTGGTCGGTGCAAATCAGGAAACACTGACACTTCGACAAACTTCAGCGCAGTGCAAATCAGTAATCACCGACACAGAGAATAATTTCACGTCAGTACGAATCAGTGACCACCATCAGGTGGACAAATATTGGGTCAGTACAAATCGGGGAGCACTGACATTATAAAAAATTTTGGGACAGTGCAAATCAGTCACCATCCACGCATATCAAAATTTGTGCTCAGTAAAAATCAGGAACCACTGACACTGAGAAAATGTTCGGGTCAGTACAAATCAGTAAACACTGGTACAGGGAAAAACATTCTGGTCGGTGCAAATCAGGAAACACTGACACTTCGACAAACTTCAGGGCAGTGCAAATCAGTAACCACTGACACAGTTTGAAAAATTTCAATTCAGTACAAATCTGGAACCAGTGACATTTGGAAAAAATTACGGGTCAGTACAAATCAGAGAGCACTGACATTTCAAAAGAATTTGGGTCAGTGCAAATCAGTAACCATCCACACTTAGAAAAGGTTCAGGTCAGTAGAAATCAGTAACCACCAAAACTGAGAATAATTTGAGGTCAGTACAAATCAGGTACCACTGATATATGAAAAAAAATTCTGGTTGGTGCAAATCAGGAAACTCTGACACTTCGACAAACTTCAGGGCAGTGCAAATCAGTAATCACCGACATTTGGAAAAATTTCGGGTCAGCATAGATCAGTAACCACCGACATTTGGAAAAATTTCGGGTCAGCACAAATCAGTAACCACCGACATTTGGAAATATTACGCGTCAGTACAAATTGGTGAGCACTGATCCTTAAAAAGAATTTGGGTCAGTGCAAATCAGTAACCATCCACACTTAGAAAGAGGTTTGGATCAGTAGAAATCAGTAACCACCAACACAGAGAATAATTTGGGGTTACTACAAATCTGTAACCACTGATACTTGAAAAAAAAATCTGGTCAGTACAAATCAGTAAACATTGGTACATGGAAAAACATTCTGGTCGGTGCAAATCAGGAAACACTGACACTTCGACAAACCTCAGCGCAGTGCAAATCAGTAACCACCGATACTTAGATTAATTTCAGGTCAGTAGAAATCAATAATCACCAACAGTTGGAAAAATTGTGGGTCAGTACAAATTAGTAAGCACTGAGGTTTCAAAAAAATTGTTTCAGTACAAATCAGTCACCACTGACAGTTGGAAAAAATTGGGGTCAATTCAAATCAGTAAGCACTAACACTTCGAAAAATTTCTAGTCAATGAAAATCAGTAACCACTGACAGTTTGAAAAATTTATGGTCAGAACAAATCAGTAACCACCAACGTTAGAGAAATTACGGGTGAGTACAAATCAGTGAGCACTGACATTTCAAAGGAATTTCCGACAGTGCAAATCAGTCACCATTCACACTTCAAAAAGATTCGGGTCAGTAGAAATCAGTATCCACCAGAACTGAGAATAATTTGGGACAGTACAAATCAGTAACTACTGATACATGGAAAAAATTCTGGTCGGTGCAAATCAGGAAACACTGATAGTTGGAAAAATTTAGGGTCAATTAAAATCGGTAATCACTGACACTTCAAACAATTTCTAGTCAATGGAAATCAGTAACCACTGACAGCTGGAAAAAAAAGATTCAATGAAAATCAGTAAAAACCGACACAGAATAATAGGGGTCATTACAAATCAGTAACCATCCACACTTAGTTAAACTGATGATCAGTTACAAATCAGTAACCACTGACAGTTGGAAAAATTTAGGGTCAGTTCAAATCAGTAAGCACTAACATTTTGAAAAAAATTCTCATCAGTAAAAATCAGTAACCATTGACAGTTGGAAACATTTATGGTCAGAACAAATCAGTGAGCACTGACACTTTGAAAAATATTGGGTGTGTACAAATCAGTAATCAACAAAATGTGGAAAAATTACGGGTCAGTACAAATTGGTGAGCACTGACATTTCAAAAGAATTTGGGTCAGTGCAAATCAGGAACCATCCACACTTAGAACAATTTCAGGTCAGTAGAAATCAATAACCACCAACAGTTGGAAAAATTACGGGTCAGTACAAATCAGTAACCACCAACAGGTGGAAACATTTCGGGTCAGTACAAATCGGTAAGCACTGATATTTTTTAATATTTTGGGACTGTGCAAATCAGTCACCATCTGCGCTTAGCAAAATTTGTGACAGTAAAAATCAGTGACCACCGACACTGAGAAAATGTTCGGGTCAGTACAAATCAGTCAACACTGATACATGGAAAAAAAATTCTGGTCGGTGCAAATCAGGAAACACTGACGCTTCGACAAACTTCAGGGCAGTGCAAATCAGTATTCACCGACACAGAGAATAATTTGGGGTCAGTACAAATCAGTAAACACTGATACATGGAAAAAATTCTGGTCGGTGCAAATTAGGAAACACTGACAGTTGGAAAAATTTAGGGTCAGTTCAAATCAGTAAGCCCTGACACTTTGCTAAATATTGGGTGGGTACAAATCAGTAATCACCAAAAAGTGGAAAAATTACGGGTCAATACAAATCGGTGAGCACTGACATTTCAAAAGAATTTGGGACAGTGCAGATCAGTAACCATCCACACTTAGAAAAGGTTTGGGTCAGTAGAAATCAGTAACCACTGACACAGAGAATAATTTGGGACAGTACAAATCAGTAATCACTGATACTTGAAAAAAATTCTGGTCGGTACAAATCAGGAAACACTGATAGTTGGAAAGGTTTAGGGTCAATTAAAATCAGTAACCACTGACACTTCAAGCAATTTCTAGTCAATGAAAATCAGTAACCACCGACACAGAGAATAATAGGGGTCAGTACAAATCAGTAACCACTGACAGGTGGAAAACGTTCGGGTCAGTACAAATCAGTAACCACTGATACATGGAAAAAAAATTCTGGTCAGTGCAAATCAGGAAACACCGACGCTTCGACAAACTTCAGGGTAGTGCAAATCAGTAACCATCGACACTTAGAAAAATTTCAGGTCAGTAGAAATCAATAACCACCGACAGTTGGAAAAATTACGGGTCAGTACGAATCAGTAACTACTGATAGGTGAAAACATTTCAGGTCATTACAAATTGGTAAGCACTGATATTTTTTAATATTTTGGGGCTGTGCAAATCAATCATCATCTGCGCCTAGCAAAATTTGTGCTCAGTAAAAATCAGTAACCACCGACACTGAGAAAATGTTCGGGTCAGTACAAATCAGTAAACACTGGTACATTCCGGAAACACTGGAAAAACATTCTGGTCGGTGCAAATCACTGACACTTCGACAAACTTCAGGGCAGTGCTAATCAGTATTCACCGACACAGAGAATAATTTGGGGTCAGTACAAATCAGTAACCACTGATATATGGAAAATAAAATCTGGTCTGTGCAAATCAGGAAACACTGACAGTTGGGAAATTTTCGGGTGAATTCAAATCAGTAATCACTGAGAGTTGTAAAGAACTTAGGGTCAGTGAAAATCAGAAGCCACCGACACAGAGAATAATTTGGGGTCAGTACAAATCAGTAACCACTGATACATAGAAAAAATTCAGTCAGTGCAAATCAGGAAACACTGACACTTTGACAAACTTCCAGGGCAATGCAAGTCAGTAATCACTGACACTTAGAACAATTTCAGGTCTGTAGAAATCAATAACCACCGACAGTTGGAAAAATTTAGGGTCAGTGCAAATCAATAACCACAAATGGTTGGAAAAATTGTGGGTCAGTACAAATCGGTATACACTGAGATTTCAAAAAAAAATCAGGTCAGTACAAATCAGTTACCATCCACACTTAGAAAAACGAGGGTCAGTTACAAATCAGTAACAACCGATAGTTGGAAAAATTTAGGGTCAGTTCAAATCAGTATGCACTAACACTTCGAAAAATATTGGGTGGGTACAAATCAGTAACCACCAAAAAGTGGTGAGCACTGACACTTCAAAAGAATTTGGGTCAGTGCAAATCAGTCACCATCCACACTTAGAAAAGGCTCGGGTCAGTACAAATCAGTAACCGCTGACACATGGAGAAAAAACATTCTGGTTGGTGCAAATCAGGAAACACTGATGCTTCGACAAACTTCAGGGCAGTGCAAATCAGTAACCACCGACAAGTGGAAAAGTTATTGTCACTACAAATCAGTAACCAACAACACCTAGAAAATGTTCGGGTCAGTGTAAATCAGTAACCATCCACACTTGGAAAAATTTGGTGTCAGTACAAATCAGTGACCACTGGAAAAGATTTCTAGTTGGTGCAAATCAGGAAACACTGACACTTTGACAAACCTCAGGGCAGTGCAAGTCAGTAATCACCGACACTTACAAAGGTTTGGGGTCAGTACAAATCGCTAACCACCGACAGTTGGAAAAATTTCATGTGAGCGCAAATCAGTAACCACTGACAGTTGGAAAATTTTCGGGTCGGTACAACTCAGAAACCACTGACTCTGAGAAAATGCTGGGTTAGTGCAAATCAGTAACCACTGACACTTAGAGAAAATTCAGGTCCGTACAAATCAGTTACAACCAACAGTTTGAAAAAAATCTGCTCTGTACAAATGAAGTAACCAACGACAGTTGGAAAAAGATGGGGTCAGTACAAATCAGTAAGATCTGACTATTTGAAAAATTTTGAGTCAGTACACATCAGTAACCACCGAGATTAGATTAGATTACTTACAGTGTGGAAATTTGAAAAATGTCCGGTCAGTTTCCATCAGTAACCATAGACAGGTGGAAATATTTCGGGTCAGTGCAAAACAGGAACCGGTGACAGTTTGAAAAATTTCAAGACAGTACAAATCAGTAGCCACTGACACTAAGAAAGATTTTGGGTCTGTGCAAATCAGTAAACATCCACACTTGGAAAAATTTGGGGTCAGTATAAATCAGAAACCACCGACAGGTGGAAAAAGTTCGGGGCAGTCCAGATGATTCATCACCGACACTTTGAAAAATTTGGGGTCAGTGCAAATCAGTAACCACTGAGAGTTGGGTGAATTTCAAGTCAGTACAAATCAGTCAGCACCGACAGAGTAATTTTGGGTCAGTGCAAATCATTAACCACCGATAGGTGGAAAAAGTACGGGTCCGTACAAATTGGTAAGCACTGATGTTTAAAATAATTTTGGGACAGTGCAAATCAGTAACCATCCACACTTAGAAAAAAATGGGGTCAGTATATATCAGTAACCACTGACACATGGAGACATTTCTCGTTGGTGCATATCAGGGAACACTGACACTTTGACAAACTTTGGGGCAGTGCAAATCAGTAATATCTGACACTTAGAAAAATTTCAGGTCTGTACAAATCTGTAACCACCAAAAAGTGTAAAAATTACACGTCAGTACAAATCAGTAAGCACTGACATTTCAAAACATTTCTGGACAGTGCAAGTCAGTAACACACAACATTAGAAACATTTTGGGTCTGTGCAAATCCATAACCATCCACACTTGGAAACATTTGGGGTCAGTACAAATCAGTAACCACTGACAGTTGGATAAATTAGTGTGGGAAAAGATTTGCTAACCAACGATAGGACCACAAAAGCAAAATTGGCCCAACTGTACCAGAACCCCCAGAATTCCCCAGCAGCTCACAAGCCGAATCAGACAGCACACATACAAGGGATTAGGATTTCTGCTCCCACTGACATGACACAGCACCACAGTTATCTCAAAGCCCTAAGGACAGTTTCACAACCCAGCAATACTAAAGTCACACAAGGAGTGGGTCAGACAGAGAGGCACCAGCAAGGACACCCTCCAGGAACAGGACAATGGAAACACCTCACGACTTCAGAAGAGATATTAACACCCACCTGTGAAGGGGAATGGAACTGTCGATACTGTCAGGATGTTGCATTGTGGGAAGGAACAGGACATTCATCCAATAAACTGCTTTCCAATTCGCATCCTTGGAACTGGAATACTCCATTTCCAGATACATTGTAGTTTCCTATTTCTTGATCAGTGCCTTCCTTCCCATCTCTCCTTCTCCCCTCTGTCCTTCTCCCCTCTCTCCTTTCCCCTTCCTTCCCTCCTGTCATTCTGCCCGCGATCCTTCCCCCTTCCTTCACCCCTCTCCTTCTCCCCTCTCTCCTTCCCCCTTCCTTCCCCTCTCTCCTTCTCCCCTCTCTCTTTCCCCCTTCCTTCCCTCTCTACTAACCCCCTCTCCTTCTCCCCTCTCTCCTTCCCCCTCTCTCCTTCCCCCTTCCTTCCCCTCTCTCCTTCCCCCACTCGCTCCTTCTACACTCTCACCTTCCCCCTTCCTTCCCCCCTCTCCTTCTCCCCTCTCTCCTTCCTTCCCCTCTCTCCTTCTCCCCTCTCTCCTTCCCCCTTCCTTCCCTCTCTACTACCCCCCTCTTCTTCTCCCCTCTCTCCTTCCCCCTTCCTTCCCCTCTCTCCTTCTCCCCTCTCTCCTTCCCCCTCTCTCCTTCCCCCCTCTCTCCTTCTCCCCTCCCTCCTTCCCCCTTCCTTTCTCCTCACCTTCTCCCTCTCCTTCCCTCTCTCCTTTCCCCTTCCTTTCCATCTCTCGTTATTCCTTCCTCACCCCCTTCACCCCTCTCTCCTTCGGACTTCCTTCCCCCTTCCTTCCCCCCTCTACTTCTCTCCTCTCTCCTTTCCCCTCTTCTTCACCCCCTCCTTCTCCCCCTCTCCTTCCCTCCGTCTCCCCTCTCTCCTTCTCCCTCTATCCTTCCCCACTCTCTACTTCCGCCTCACTCATTCCTCCCTTCCCCGTCTCTCGTTGCCCCCTCCTTCCCCACTCTCTCCTTCCCCCTCTATCCGTCACCCTGTGCTTCCCCTCTCTCCTTCTCCCCTCTCTCCTCCCCCCTTCCTTCCCCTCTCTCCTCCCCCCACTCTCTCCTTCTACCCTCTCTCCTTCTCCCTTCGTTCCTCCCTCACCTTCTCCCCTCTCTCCTTCCCCCTACCTTCCCTTCCTTCCTTCCCCCTCTCTCCTTCTCCACTCTCTACTTCCCCTTCCTTCCGCTCTCTCCTTCTCCCCTGTCTCCTTACCCCTTCCTTTCCACCATCCTTCTCCCCTCTCTCCTTCCCCCTCACCTTAATCACTCTCTCCTTCTCCCCTCTCTCCTTCCCCCTTCCTTCCCCTCTCTCCTTCTCCCCTCTCTCCTTCCCCCTTCATTCCACTCTCTCCTTCCCCCACTCTCTCCTTCTCCCCTCTCTCCTTCCCCCTTCTTCCCCTCTCTTCTTCTCCCCTCTCTCCTTCCCCCTTCATTCCACTCTCTCCTTCCCCCACTCTCTCCTTCTCCCCTCTCTCCTTCCCCCTTCCTTCCCTTCTCTCCTTCCCCCACTCTCTCCTTCTCCCTTCGTTCCCCTCTCTCCTTCTCCCTTCCTTCCGCGCTCTCCTTTCCCCTCCCTCCTTCTCCACTCTCTACTTCCCCCTTCCTTCCCCTCTCTCCTTCTCCCCTGTCTACTTCTCCCTTCCTTTCCCCCATCCTTCACCACTCTCTACTTCGCCCCTCTCTTCTACCCCCTCTTCTTCCCCCTCACCTTCACCATTCTCTCCTTCCCCCTCTCCTTGCCCCCTCTCATTCTCCCCTCTCTCCATCCCCCCTCTCCTTCGCCCTCTCCTTCCCTCCTGTCCTTCACCACTCTCTCCTTCTCCCCTCTCCTTCTCCCCTTTCTCCTTCCCCCTTCTTTCCCCTCTCTCCTTCCCCCTTCCTCCCTGTCTCCTTCCACCTTCCTTCCATTCCCCACCTCCTTCACCCCTCTCTCTTTCCCCCTCTCCTCCCCCCTCTCTTTCTCCCCTCACTCCTTCCCCCTTCCTTCCCATCTCTCATTACTCCTTCCTTCCCCCTCTCCTTCTCCACTCTACTTCCCCCTTGCGCCTGCCTTCTCCTTCTCCCCTCTCTCCACCCCCCTTCCTTCCCCTCTCTCCTTCCCCCGCTCCTTCTCCTCTCTCTCTACCCCTCTCTCCTTCTCCCCCTCTCCTCTCCCCTCTCTCCTTCTCCCCCTCTCCACCCCTCTCTCCTTCTCTCACTCTCCTTCCCCCCTCCTTCCCCCTCTCTGTCTCCCCTCTTTCCTTCCCCCTCAATCCTTCCCCACTCTCTCCTCCCCCCTCACTCCTTCCTCCCTCTCTCCATTCCCCGTCTCTCCTTCTCCCCTCTCTCCTTCCCCCTTCGTTCCCCTCTCTCCTTCTCCCCTCTCCTCCCTGTATCCTTCCCAACTCTCTACTTCCCCCTCTCTCCTTCCTTCCTCTGTTTTCCCCATCTCTCCTTCTCCCCTCACTCCTTCCCGCCTTCCCCCTCCCGCGTTTCCCCCTCCTTCCCCACTCTCTCCTTCCCCCCTCTATCCGTCACCCTCTCTTTCCCCCCTCTCTTTCTCTCCACTCACCTTGTCCCCTCTCTCCTTCCCCTCTCTCCTTTCCTCTCTCCTACCCCCCTCTCGTTCTCCCCTCTCTCCTTCCCTCTTCCTTTCCCTCACTCCTTCTCCTTTTTCACCATCCACCTTCCTTCCCCTCTCTCCTTCTCCCCTCTCCTTCCCCATTCCTTTCCCCATTCCGTCTCCCCTCTCTCCTTCCCCCCTCTCCTTCTCCTCTCTCTCCCTCCCATCTCTCCTTACTCCTTCCATCCCTCCTCTCCATCGCTACTCTCTCCTCCCCTCTTGCTTCCCCTCTCTCCTTCTCCCCTCTCCTTCCCCATTCCTTCCCCCACTCCGTCTCCCCTCTCTCCTCCCCCATACCTTCCCCTCTCCCCTTCTTCACTCTCTCCTTCCCCCTTCATTCCCCCCCTCTCCTTCTCCCCACTCTCCTTCTCCACTCTCTCATTCCACATTCCTTCCCCCTTCCTTCCCCCCTCTCCTTCCCCCTTCTTTCCTTCCACGTTTCGTCCGCTTTCTCCTTCTCCCCTCCCTACTTCCCCCTCTCTCCTTCCCCCTCTCCTTCTGCCCCCTCTCCTCTCCTCTATCCTTCCCCCCTCTCTCCTTCCCCCTTTCTTCTCCCCTCTCTCCTTCCCTGCTCTGTTTCTCCCCTCTCTCCTTCCTCTCTCTCTCTCTTTCTCTCCTCTCTCCTTCTCCCCTCTCTCCTTCCCCCTTCCTTTCACGCTCTGTTTCTACCCCCTTCCTTCCCCCCTCTTCCTTCTCCGGATCTTCCCCTTTCTCCTTCTCACCTCTCTACTTGCCCCTCGCTCCTTCCCCCGCTCCTTCTCCCCTCTCTCCACCCCTCTCTCCTTCGCCCACTCTCCATTCCCCGTCTCTCCTTCCCCCTTCCTTCCCCTCTCTGCTTCCCCCATCTCTCCTTCCCCCCTCTCTCCTTCCTCCCTCTCTCCATTCCCCATCTCTCCTTCTCCCCTATCTCCTTCCCGCTTCCTTCCCCTCTCCTTTCCCCTTCCTTCTCCCCTCTCTCCTTCCCCCTTCGTTCCCCTCTCTCCTTCTCCCCTCTCCTCCCTGTATCCTTCCCAACTCTCTACTTCCCCCTCTCTCCTTCCTCCCTCTCTGTTTTCCCCATCTCTACTTCTCCCTTCACTCCTTCCCCCCTTCCCCCTCTCTCTTTCCCCCCTCCTTCCCCACTCTCTCCTTCCCCCCCTCTATCCGTCACCCTTTCCTTCCACCCTCTCTTTCTCTCCAGTCACCTTGTCCCCTCTCTCCTTCCCCTCTCTCCTTCCCCCTCTCCTACCCCCCTCTCCTTCTCGCCTCTCTCCTTCCCTCTTCCTTTCCCTCTCTCTTTCTCCCTTTTCTCCATCCACCTTCCTTCCCCTCTCTCCTTCTCCCCTCTCTCCTTCTCCCTTCCTTCCCCTCTCTCCTTCTCCCCTCTCTCCTTCTCCCTCTATCCTTCCCCACACTCTCCTTCCCCCTGTCTCTTTCCTACCCCCTTCCCCATCTCTCCTTTTCCCCTCACTTCTTTCCCCCTTCCCCACTCTCTCCTTCACCCCTCTATCCGTCCCCCTCTCCTTCCCCCTCTCTTTCTCCCCTCTCTCCTTCCCCTCCCTCCTCCGCCGCACCTTCACCCCTCTCCTTCCCCCTTCCTTCACCCCTCCTTCTCCCCTCTCTCCTTCACCCCTCTCTTCTACTCCCTTCCTTCCACCCCTCTTTCTCCCCCTCACCTTCCCCCACTCCGCCCCCTCTCCTGAGCCCTTCTCTCCTCCCATCTCTCCTTTCCCCTCTCCTTCCCCCTCTCATTCTCCCCTCTCTCCTTCTCCCCTCTCTCCTTCTCCCATCTCTCCTCCCATCTCTCCTTTCTGCTCCCCTTCCCCCTCCCTCCTTCTCCCTCTCTCCTTCCCCCTTCCTTCCCCTCATTCCTTCTTCCCTCTCTCTTTCCTTCCACCCGCCTTCTCCCCTCTCTCTTTCCCCCTGTATACGTCCCTCCCTCTCCTTTACCCATCTTTCCTTCTCCCCTCACTCCTTCCCCCCTTCCCCACTCTCTCCATCTCCCCTATCTCCTTCTCCCCTCTCTCCTCACTTCATTCTCCCCTCTCTCCCCTTCTCCCCTCTCTCCTTTCGCCTTCCTTCCCCCCTCTCTCCATACCCCTTTCCCCCTCTCCTCCCTTCTCTCCTTCCCCTTTCCTTCCCCTCTCTCCTACCCCTTCCTTCACCCCTCTCCTTCCCCGGTTCTTCCCCTTTCTCCTTCTCCCCTCCCTACCTCCCCCTCTCTCCGTCCCCTTCTCCTTCTCCACTCTCTCTACCCCTTTCTCCTTCTCCCTCTCCTCCCCTCTCTCCTTCTCCCCTCTCTCCTTCTCCCTCTCTCCTTACCCCCTCCTTCCCAGTCTCTCCTTCCTCCTCTATCCTTCCCCACACTCTCCTTCCCCCTCACTCCTTCCTCCCTCTCTCCATTTCTCATCTCTCCTTCTCCCCTCCATCCTTCTCCTTTTGTTCCCCTCTCTCCTTCTCCCCTGTCTCCATCTCCCCTCTCTCCTTCTTCCCTCTTTTCTTCTCCCTCTCTCCTTCCCTTCTCCTTCCCCCCTCTCCGTCTCCACTCTCTCCTCCCCCTCTACCCTTGCCCACTCTTTCCTTCCCCCTCACTCCTTCCTCCCTCTCTCCACTCCCCATCTCTCCTTCTCCCCTCACTCCATCCCCCCTTCCCCATCTATCCGTCTCTCTCTCCTCCCCCCCTCTCTTTCTCCCCTTCTCCTCTCCCCTCCCTCCTTCCTCCCTCACCTTCAGCATTCTCTCCTTCCCCGTCTCTCCTTCTCCCCTTTCTCCTTCCCCCTTCTTTCCCCTCTCTTCGTCCCTCTCCTTCTCCTCTCCCTCCTTCCCCCTCTCTCCTTCTCCCCTCTCTCCTTTCCCCTTCCGTCTGCCCTTTCTCCTTCCCTGCTCTTCCTTCTCCCCTCTCTCCTTCTCCTCTCTCTCCTTCCCTTTCCTGCCACACTCTGTTTCTACCCCCTCTCCTTCTCCCCTCTCTCCTTCCCCTTTCCTTCGCCTCTCTCCTACACCCTTCATACCCCCGTCTCCTTCCCCCTCTCCTTCCCGCCTGTTTCCTTCCCCGTTTCCTCCCCTTTCTCCTTCTCCCCTCCCTACTTTCCACTCTCACCTTCCCCCTCTCCTTCTCCCCTCTCTCCTCCCCTTTCTCCTTCTCCCCTCTCTCATTCTCCCCTCTCTCATTCCCCGCTCTTCCTTCTCCCCTCTCTCCTTCCCCCCACTCCTTCTCCCCTCTCTCCTTCTCCCCTCTCTCATTCCCCGCTCTTCCTTCTCCCCTCTCTCCTTCCCCCCACTCCTTCTCCCCTCTCTCCTTCTCCCCTCTCTCCTTCTCCCCTCTCTCCTTACCCCTTCCTTCCATGCTCTGTTTCTCCCCCTCTCCTCCCCTCTCTCCTTCCACTTTCCTTCCCCTCTCTCCTACACCCTTCCTTCCCCCCTCTCCTTCCCCCTATTTCCTTTCCCGTTTCATCCCCTTTCTCCTTTTCCCCTCCCTACTTTCCCCTCTCACCTTCTCCCTCTCTCCTTCTCCCCTCTCTCCTTTCCCCTCTCCTTCCCATTCCCTCCTTCTTCCTCTCTCTCCTGCTCCCCTCTCTCCATCTCCCCTCTCCTTTCCCTTTCCTTCCCCCCTCTCCTACACCCTTCCTTCCCCCCTCTCCTTCCCCCTCTTTCCTTCCCCGTTTCATCCCCTTTCTCCTTCTCCCCTCCCTAATTTCCCCTCTCACCTTCCCCCTCTCATTCTCCCCTCTCTCCTCCCCTTTCTCCTTCTCCCCTCTCTCCTTGCCCTTCCCGCCTTCTTCCTCTCTCCTTCTCCCCTCTCTCCAACTCCCCTATCATCCGTCTCCCCTCTCTCCTTCCCCCTCTCTCTTTCTCCCTCTCTCCTTCCCCACTCACTCCTTCCCCCTGTCTCTTTCCACCCCCCTCCTTTCCCCATCTCTCCTTCTCCCCTCACTCCTTCCCCCCTTCCCCACTCTGTTCTTCCCCCCCATCGTCCCGCTCTCCTTTCCCCTCTCTTTCTCTCCTCTCTCCTTCCCCTCTCTCCTTCTCCCCTCCCTCCTACCCCCTTCCTTCTCCCCTCACTCCTTCCCCCCTTCCCCACTCTGTTCTTCCCCCCCATCGTCCCGCTCTCCTTTCCCCTCTCTTTCTCTCCTCTCTCCTTCCCCTCTCTCCTTCTCCCCTCCCTCCTACCCCCTTCCTTCTCCCCTCTCTCCTTCTCTCCTCTCTTCTTCCCCCTTCCTTCCACCCCTCCTTCTCCCCTCTCTCTTTCCCCCTGTCTACTTCACCCCTCTCCTTTCCCCATCTCTCCTTCTCCCCTCACTCCTTCCCCCCTTCCCCACTCTCGCCTTTTCCCCTCTCTCCTTCTCGCTTCATTCTCCCCTCTCTGATTCTCCCCTCTCTCTTTTCGCCTTCCTTCGTTCGTCTCTCCATCCCCCTTTCCCCTCATCTCCCCTCTCTCCTACCCCCTTCCTTCCCCCCACTCCTTCTCCCCTCCCTCCTTCCCTCCTCTCTGTCTCCACTCTCTCCTTCCGCCTTCCTCCTCCCCGCTTCCTTCCAATCTCGCCTTCTACCCACTCTCCTTCTCCACTCTCTCATTCCACATTCCTTCACCTCTCTCCCTGCCCCCTCTCTCCTTCTCCCCTTTCTCCTTCCCCCTTCTTTCCCCTCTCTCCTTCCCCCTCTCCTTCGCCTCTCCCTTCTTCTCCCCTCTCTCCTTCTCCCCTCTCTCATTCTCCCCTCTCTCATTCCCCGCTCTTCCTTCTCCCCTCTCTCCTTCCCCCCACTCCTTCTCCCCTCTCTCCTTCTCCCCTCTCTCCTTCTCCCCTCTCTCCTTACCCCATCCTTCCATGCTCTGTTTCTCCCCCTCTCCTCCCCTCTCTCCTTCCACTTTCCTTCCCCTCTCTCCTACACCCTTCCTTCCCCCCTCTCCTTCCCCCTATTTCCTTTCCCGTTTCATCCCCTTTCTCCTTTTCCCCTCCCTACTTTCCCCTCTCACCTTCTCCCTCTCTCCTTCTCCCCTCTCTCCTTTCCCCTCTCCTTCCCATTCCCTCCTTCTTCCTCTCTCTCCTGCTTCCCTCTCTCCATCTCCCCTCTCCTTTCCCTTTCCTTCCCCTCTCTCCTACACCCTTCCTTCCCCCCTCTCCTTCCCCCTCTTTCCTTCCCCGTTTCATCCCCTTTCTCCTTCTCCCCTCCCTAATTTCCCCTCTCACCTTCCCCCTCTCCTTCTCCCCTCTCTACTCCCCTCTCTCCTTCTCCCCTCTCGCCTTTCCCCTCTCCTTCCCCCTCCCTCCTTCTTCCTCTCTCTCCTGCTCCCCTCTCTCCATCTCCCTTCTCCTTCCCCTTCCTTCTCCCCTCTCTCCTTCTCCCCTCTCCTTTCCCCTCTCATTCCCCCTCCCTCCTACACCCCTCTCCGTCTCCCCTCTCTCCTTCCCCCCCTCTCGTTCTCCATCTATCCTTCCCCACTCACTCCTTCCCCCGTCTGTTTTCCCCTTCTCCTTTCCCCATCTCTCCTTCTCCCCTCACTCCTTCTCCCTTCCCAACTCTCTCCTTCCCCCCTCTAACCATCCCCCTCTCCCTTCCCCTCTCATTCTCCCCTCTCTCCTTCCCCCTGTCCTTCTCCCCTCCCTCTTCCCCCCGCTCCTTCACCCCTCTCCTTCCCCCTCCCTCCTTCTCCCTCTCTCCATCCCCCTTCCTTCCCCCATGTCTTTTCCCCATCTCTCCTTCTCCCCTCACTCCTTCCCCCCTTCCCCACTCTCGCCTTCTGCCCTCTCTCCTTCTCGCTTCATTCTCCTCTCTCTCCTTCTCTCCTCTCTCTTTTCGCCTTCCTTCCCCCTCCCTCCTCCCCTCTCTCCTACCGCCTTCCTTACCCATCTCCTTCGCCCCTCTCTCCTTCCCTCCTCTCCGTCTTCACTCTCTCCTTCCGCCTTCCTCCTCCCCCCTTCCTTCCTCTCTCGCCTTCTCCCCACTCTCCTTCTCCACTCTCACATTCCACATTCCTTCCCCCCACTCCCCTTTCTCCTTCCCCTTTCCTTCCCCTTTCTCCTTCTCCCCTCTCCTTCCCCCTTCCTTCCCCCCTTCGTCTCCCCTCTCTCCTTCCCCCTTCCTTCCCCTCTCTCCTTCTCCACTCTCTTCCTCCCCCTTCCTTCCCTCTCTCCTTATACCCTCTCTCCTTCCCCTGTCTGTCCCCGCTTTCCTTCTCCCCCCCTTCCCCCTTTTCTCCCCCCTCTGCTCGCCACATTCCTTCTCCCCCTCTCCTCCCCACACCCCTCCCCCCTCTTCTTCTCCCCACTCTCCTTCCCCACTCCTTGCTCATCCTTCCCCTGTCTCTCCTTCCCCCCTCCCTCATCCCCTTCTTCACCACTCTCTCCTTCTCCCGTTTCTACTTCCCCCATCTCTCCTCCCCCCTTCCTTCCCCTCTCTCCTTCCCCCTTCATTCCCCTCTCTCCTTCTCCCTTCTCTTTCTCCCCTCTCTCCTTCCCCTTTGCTTCCCCTCTCTCCTTCTGCCCTCGCTCCTTCCCCTTTCCTTCCCCTCTCTTCTTACCCCCTTCCCCTCTCTCCTCCCCCCTCTCTTTTTCTCCACCTCTCCTCCCCACTTCCTTCCGCCCTCTTCTTCTCCCATCTCTCCTTCCCCTTTCCTTCCCCTCTCTCTTTCCCCCCTTCCCCCCTCCTTCTCCCATCTCTCCTTCCCCCATCCTTCCCCTCTCCTTCTCCTCTCTCCTTCTCCCCTTTCTCCTTCCCCCTTCTTGCCCCTCTCTCCTTCCCCCTACCTTCCACTCTCCCCTTCACCCCCGTCTCCTTCCACCTTCCTTCCATTCCCCACGTCCTTCTCCCCTCTCTCCTTCCCCCTTCCTTCCCATCTCTTGTTATTCTTCCTTCCCCCTCTCCTTCTCCACTCTCTACTTCCCCTTCCTCCTCCCCTTTCCTTCTCCCCTCTCTCCCCCCCTCCCATTCTTCCCCTCTCTCCTTCTCCCCTCTCTCCTTCTCCTCTCCTTCCCCTTCCATCTCCCCTTTCCTTCTCCTCTCTCTCCTTCCACCCCTCCTTCTCGCCTCTTTCCTTCCCATTTCCTTTCCCTCTCACCTTCACCCCTCTCTCCTTCCCCCTCACCTTCCCCACTCTCTCCTTCTCCACTCTCTCCTTCTCCTTTCCTTCCCCTCTCTCCTCCGCTGTCTCCTTCCTCCTTCCTTTCCCACCCTCCTTCTCCTCTTTCTCCTTCTCCCTCTCCTTCCACCATCTCCTCCCCTCTCTCGTTCCCATTTCCCTCCCCTCTTTCCTTTCCCTCTCTCTCCTTCCCCCTCCTTCTCCCCTCTCTCCTTCCCTCTTTCTTCCCCGCTTTCCTTTCCCTCTCTCTCCTTTCCCCCCTCCTTCTCCCCTCTCTCCTTCCCCTCTCTCCTTCCCCCCTCTCCTTCACGACTCTCCCATTCTCCCTTCTCTCCATCCCCCTCTCCTTCCCCCCTCTCCTTCACCACTCTCTCCTTCTCCCCTCTCTCCTTCCCCCTCTCCTTCACCACTCTCTCCATCTCCCCTCTCTCCTTCCCCCTCTCCTTCTCCCCTCTCACTTGCCCCATTCCTTCCCCTCTCTCCTTCACCCTCTCCTTCCTCCCTTCTCCTTCACCACTCTCTCCTTCTCCCCTCTCTCTTTCCCCATTCCTTCCCCTCTCTCCTTCCCCCCGCACCTTCACCACACACTCCATCTCCTCTCTCTCCTTCCCACTCTCCTTACCGCCATCTCATTCTCCTCTCTCTCCTTCCCCTTCTCCTTCCCCCTTCTCCTTCACCACTCTCTCCTTCTCCCCTCTCTCCTTCCCCCTCTCCTCCCCCCTTCTCTTTCTCCCCTCTCTCCTTCCCCTTCCTTCCCATCTCTCTTTATACCTTCCTTCCCCCCTCTCCTTCTCCACACTCTCCTCCCCCCTTCCTTCCCCTCTCTCCTTCTCCCCTCTCTCCTTCCCCCTCTCTCCTTCTCCCCTCTCTCCCTCTACCCTCTCTCCTTCCCACTCTCCTTCCCCTTTCTTCCCCCTCTTTCCTTCTCCCCTCTCCCCTTTCCTCTTCCATTCCCTCTCTCCTTCTCCCCTCTTTCCTTGCCATTTCCTTTCGCTCTCTCCTTCCCCCCTCTCTCCTTCCCCCTCACTTCCCCCCTCTACTTTACCACTCTCTTCTTCTCCTGTCTTGTCTTCCTCCCCTCTCCTTCCCCCGTCTCCTTCACCACTCTCTCCTTCTCCCCTCTCTCCTTCACCACTCTCTCCTTCTCCCCTCTCTCCTTCTCCGCTGTCTCCTTACTCCTTCCTTTCCCACCCTCCTTCTCCTCTCTCTCCTTCTCCGTCTCCTTCCCCCTCTCCTTCACCACTCTCTCCTTTCCTCCCTCTCCGTCCCCCTCTCCTACCCCCCTCTACTTCACCACTCTCTCCTTCAGCCCTCTCTCCTTCCCCCATCATTCCCCTCTCCTTTCCCCTTCCTTCTCCCCTCTCCTTCTCCCCTCTCTCCTTCCCCCGTCCTTCCCCTCTCTCCTTCTCCCCTCTGTCCTTCGCCCATCCTTCCCCTCTCTCCTTCCCCCATCCTTCTCCCCTCTCTCGTTCCCCCTCTCCTCTCCCAACCCCTTCTCCCCGCTCTCCTTCTCCCCTCTCTCCTTCCCTCTCTCCTCCCTCCTCTCCTTCTCCCCTCTCTCATCCCCCTCTCTTCCTTTCTCTCCTTCCCCCTTCTCTCCTTCCACCCTCTCTCCTTCTCCGCTTTCTCCTTCTCCCCTCTCTCCTTCCCTCTTCGTTCCCCTCTCTCCTTCCCCTTTCTCTCCTTTCCCCTCTCTCCTCTCAGCTCTCTTCTTCTCCCGTCTCTCGTTCCCCCTTCGTTCTCCCTCTCTCCTTCCCCCTCTCCTTCTCCTCTCCCTCCTTCCCCCTCTCTCCTTCTCTCCTCTCTCCTCCCCCTCTCTTCCCCTCGCTCCTTCATCCTTCTATCCTTCCCCCCTCTCCTTTTCCTTCTCCCCTTCTCCCCTTTCTCCTTCCCCCTTCCTTCTCCCCTCTCTTCTTTCCCCTCACCTTCTCCTCTCCCTCCTTCCCCCATCTCCTTCTCCCCTCTCTCCTTCTCCCTTCCTTCTCCCCTCTCTCCTTCCCCCTTCCTTCACCCCTCTCTCCTTCGCCTCTCTCCTTCTCCTGTCCGTCACCTCTTTCCTTCCCCCTCTTCTCGCCCCTCTCCTCACCTCTCTCCTTCCCCGCACACTCATTCTCCCCACTCCCCTTCTCCCCTCTCTCCTTCCCCTGTCCGTCACCCCTTTCCTTCTCCCCACTCTCCTTATCTATTCCTTGCTCCTCCTTCCCCCGTCTCTCCTTCCCCCTCTCCCTCACCCCCTCTTTCACCACTCTCTCCTTCTCCCCTCTCCTCTTCCCCAGTCTCTCCTACCCCTTCCTTCCCCTCTCTACTTCCCTCACTCGACCCTTCCCTCCTCTCGCCGTTCCCCATCTCCCTTTATTCCTTCCTTCCCCCCTCTCCTTCTCCACTCTCTACTTCCCTCTTCCTCCTCCCCTCTCCTTCTCCCCTCTTTCCTCCCCCCTTCCTTCCCCTCTCTCCTTCTTCCTTCTCCCCTCTCTCCTCCCTCTCTCTTCCCCTCGCTCCTTCCCCCTTTTATCCTTCCACCCTCTCTCCTTCTCCGCTCTCTCCTTCTCCCCTCTCTCCTTCCCCCTTCCTTCCCCTCTCTCCTTCCCCCTTCTCTCCTTCCCCCTTCTCTCCTTCTCCCCTCTCTCCTTCCCCCTTCCTTCTCCTCTCTCTCCTTCCCCCTTACTTCTCCTCTCTCTCCTTCCCCCTCTCTCCTTCTCCCCCTCTCATTCCCTCTTCCTTCTCCCCTCTCTCCTTCTCCCCTCTCTCCTTCCCACTCTCATTCCCCTCTCCTTCCCCTTCCTTCCCCCTCTCCTTCTCCACTCTCTACTTCCCTCTTCCTCCTCCCCTCTCCTTCTCCTCTCTCTCCTTCCCCCTCTCTCCTTCTCCCCTCTCTCCTCCCTCTCTCTTCCCCTTGCTCCTTCCCCCTTTTCTCCTTCCACCCTCTCTCCTTCTCGCTCTCTCCTTCTCCGCCATCTCCTTCTCCGCGCTCTCCTTCCCCCTTCCTTCCCCTCTCTCCTTCCCCCTTCTCTCCTTCCCCCCCTCTCCTTCTCCCCTCTCTCCTTTCCCCTTCCTTCTCCCCTCTCTACTTCCCCCTTCCTTCACCCCTCTCTCCTTCCCCCCTCTCTCTTTCCCCTGTCCGTTGACTCTTTACTTCACCCCCTTCCCCTTCTTCTCCCCTCTCCTCCCCGCTCCCCTACTCCGCACGCTCCTTCTCCCCTTTCTCCTTCTCCCCCTCTCCTTTCCACTCTCCTCCCCCCTCTCCTTCTCCCCACTCTCCTTATCTACTCCTTGCTCCTCCTTCTCCCGTCTCTCCTTCCCCCGTCTCTCCCTCACCCCCTCTTTCACCACTCTCTTCTTCTCCCCTCTCTTCTTCCCCATCTCTCCTACCCCTTCCTTCCCCCACTCTCCCCATCCCTCCTCTCTCCTTATCCCCTCTCTCCTTCCCCCTTCATTCCCCTCTCTCCTTCCCCCTTCTCTCCTTCCCCCCCTCTCCTTCTCCCCTCTCTCCTTTCCCCTTCCTTCTCCCCTCTCTACTTCCCCCTTCCTTCACCCCTCTCTCCTTCCCCCCTCTCTCTTTCCCCTGTCCGTTGACTCTTTCCTTCACCCCCTTCCCCTTCTTCTCCCCTCTCCTCCCCGCTCCCCTACTCCGCACGCTCCTTCTCCCCTTTCTCCTTCTCCCCCTCTCCTTTCCACTCTCCTCCCCCCTCTCCTTCTCCCCACTCTCCTTATCTACTCCTTGCTCCTCCTTCTCCCGTCTCTCCTTCCCCCGTCTCTCCCTCACCCCCTCTTTCACCACTCTCTTCTTCTCCCCTCTCTTCTTCCCCATCTCTCCTACCCCTTCCTTCCCCCACTCTCCCCATCCCTCCTCTCTCCTTATCCCCTCTCTCCTTCCCCCTTCATTCCCCTCTCTCCTTCTCCCCTCTCTGCTTCCCCCCTCTCTCCTTCTCCCCTCCTTCTGCCCTCTCCTTCCCCCCTCTCTTTCTCCACCTCTCCTCCCCACTTCCTTCCCCTCTCTCCTTCTCCCATCTTTCCTTCCCCTTTCCTTCCCCTCTCTCCTTCACACCCCCCCTTCCCCCCTCACCTTCACCACTCTCTCCTCCTCCCCTCTCTCTTTCCCCTCTCCTTCCCCCCTCTCCTTCCCTCCTCTCCTTCACCACTCTCTCCTTCTTCCCCTCTTCTTCCACCCCTCTTTCCCCCCTCACCTTCACCACTCTCTCCTTCTCCCCCCTCTCCTTCTCCCCTCTCTCCTTCCCCTTTCCTTCCCCTCTGTCCTACACACTTCCTTCCGCCCTCTTCTTCCCCCCTTTCCTTCCCCATTTCTTCCCCTTTCTCCTTCCCCCCTCCCTTCATTCCCCTCTCACCTTCCCCCTCTCCTTCTCCCCTCTCACCTTCTCACCTCCCTCCTCCCCGCGCTCCTTCACCCCTCTCCTTCCCCCTTCCTTCCCCCCTCCTTCTCCACTCTCTCCTTCTCCCCCCGCTTCTTCCCCCTTCCTTCCACCCCTCTCACCTTCCCTCACTCCGCCCCCTCTTCTTCCCTCTCTCTCCTTCCCCCTCTCCTTACCGCCGTCTCCTTCACCACAGTCTCCTTCTCCTCTCTCTTCTTCCCCCTCTCCTTCCCCCTCCTTCCTTCTCCCTCTCTCCTTCTCCCCTCTCTCCTTCGCCCTCTCTCCTTCGCCCTCTCCTCCCCCCCACTCCTTTCCCCATCTCTCCTTTTCCCCTCACTCCTTCCCCTCTTCCCCACTCTCTCCTTCACCCCTCTATCTGTCGCCCTCTCCTTCCCCCTCTCTTTCTCCCCTCTCCCCGCGCTCCTTCACCCCTCTCCTTCCCCCTTCCTTCCCCCCTCCTTCTCCCCTCTCGTCGTCTTCCCTCTCTTTTTCCCCCTCCTTCCACCCCTCTTTCTCCCCTTTCACCTTCCCCCACTCCGCCCCCTCTCCTTCCCTCTCTCTCCTTCCCCCTCTCCTTCCCTCCTCTTCTTCACCACTCTCTCCGTCTCCCCTCTCTCCTTTCCCCTCTCCTCCCCCCTCTCTTTCTCCCCTCTCTCCTTCCCCCTTCCTCCCCATCTCTCTTTATTCCTTCCTTCTCCCCTCCCCTTCTCCACTCTCTACTTCCCTCTTCCTCCTCCCCTCTCCTTCTCCACTCTCTCCTCCTCCCTTCCTTCACCTCTCTCCTTCTCCCCTCTCTCCATCCCCCTCTCTCCTTCTCCCCTCTCTCCTTCTCCCCTCTCTCCCTCCCCCTTCCTTCTCCCCTCTCTCCTTCCCCCTCACCTCCTCTCCCTCCTTCCCCTCTCTGCTTCTGCCTTCCTTCTCCCCTCTCTCCTTCTCCCCTCTCTCCTTCCCCCTTCCTTTTCCTCTACCTCCTTCCCCCTGTCTCCTCACTCTCCTTCTCCCTTCCTTCTCTCCTTTCCCCTTCTCCCTTCCTTCACCCCTCTATCCTTCGCCCCTCTGTCCTTCTCGCCTCTCTGCTTCCCCTGTCCGTCACCTCTTTCCTTCCCCCCTCCCCCTCTTCTCGCCCTCTCCTCCCCCCTCTCCTTCTCCGCACACTCCTTCTCCCCTCTTTCCTTCTTCCTCTCTCATTTCCACTCTCCTCCCCCCTCTTTCTCACCACTCTCCTTATCTATTCCTTGATCCTCTTTCCCCTGTCTCTCCTTCCCCCTCTCCCTCACCCCCTCCTTCACCACTCTCTCCTTCTCCCCTCTCTTCCCCCGAGTCTCCTACCCCTTCCTCCCCTCTCTACTTCCCTCACTCTCTCCTTCCCTCCTCTCTCCGTCCCATCTCCCTTTATTCCTTCCTTCCCCCTCTCCTTCTCCACTCTGTACTTCCCTCTTCCTCCTCCCCTCTCCTTCTCCCCTCTCTCCTCCCCCTTGCTTCCCCTCTCTCCTTCTCCTCTCTCTCCTTCCCCCTCTCCCCTTCTCCCCTGTCTTCCCCTCGCTCCTTCCCCCTTGCTTCCCCTCTCTCCTTCTCCTCTCTCTCCTTCTCGCTCTCTCCTTCTCCCCTCTCTCTTTCTCCCCTCTCTCCTTTCCACTCTCCTCCCCCCTCCCCTTCTCCGCACGCTCCTTCTCCCCTCTCTCCTTTCCACTCTCCTCCCCCCTCTCCTTCTCCCCATTCTCCTTATCTATTCCTTGCTCCTCCTTCTCCCGTCTCTCCTTCCCCCTCTCCCTCACCCCCTCTTTCACCACTCTCTTCTTCTCCCCTCTCTTCTTCCCCCATCTCTCCTACCCCTTCCTTCCCCTCTCTCCTTCCCCCACTCTCCCCTTCCTTCCTCTCTCCTTCTCCCCTCTCTCCTTCCCCCTCATTCCTCTCTCTCCTTCTCCCCTCTCTGCTTCCCCCCTCTCTCCTTCTCCCCTCTTTCCGCCCTCTCCTTCCCCCCTCTCTCTTTTTCCACTTCTCCTCCCCACTTCCTTCCCCCCTCTCCTTCACACCCCCTCCTTCCCTCCTCTCCTTCACCACTCTCTCCTTCTCCCCCTCTCCTTCTCCCCCTCTCCTTCTCCCCTCTCTCCTTCCCCTTTCCTTCCCCTCTGTCCTACACCCTTCCTTCCCCACTCTCTCCTTCCCCCTCTCTTTCTCCCCCCTCTCCTTCCCCTCTCTCCTTCTCACCTCCCTCTTCCCCCTCTCCTTCACCACTCTCTCCTTCCCCCTCTCCTTCCCCCCACTCCTACTCCCGTCTCTCCTTCCCCCATCCTTCCCCTCTCCTTCTCTTCTCTCCTTCTCCCCTTTCTTCTTCCCCCTTCTTTCCCCTTTCTCCTTCCCCCCTCCTTCTTCCCTCTCTCCTTCTCCCCTCTCTTCTTCCCCCTTCCTTCCACCCCTCCTTCTCCCCTCTCATCTTCCCACACTCCGCCCCCTCTCGTTCTCTCTCTCTCCTTCTCCCATCTCTCCTTTCCGCTCTCCTTCCTCCTCCCTCCTTCTCCCTCTCTCATTCCCCCTTCCTTCCCCTCATTTCTTCTTCCCTCTCTCCTTCCTTTTCCTTCCACCCCTCCTTCTCCACTCTCTCTTCCCCCTGTCTACTTTCCCCCTCTCCTTTCCCCATCTCTCGATATCCCATCTCTCTTTCCCCCTTCCTTCCCCTCTCTCCTTCCCCTCTCTCTCATTCCCCCTCTCTTCTTCCCCCCTCCTTCTCAGCTATCTCCTTCTCCCCATCTCCTTCCCGCTTCCTTCCGCTCTCCTTTTCCCTTACTTCTCCCCGCTCTCTTTCCCCCTTCGTTCCCCTCTCTCCTCTTTCCTTCTCCCTGTATCCTTCCCCACTCTCTACTTCCCCCTCTCTCCTTTCCCCATCTCTCCTCCTCCCCTTCACCCTCTCTCGTTCCCCCCCGTCCTTCCCCTCTCTCCTTCCCCTTCCCCCCTTCCCCCCTCTCCTTCTCTCCTCTCTCCTTGCCCCCACTCTCTTTCCCCCTCTCCTTCTGCCCTCTCCTTCACCAGTCTCTCATCCTCACCTCTCTTCTTCTCCCCTCTCCTTCCCCCTCTCCTTCTCCCCTCTCTCTTTCCCCATTTCTTCCCCTCTCTCCTTTTCCCTCTCTCCTTCCCCCCTCAGCTTCACCACACTCTCCTTCTCCCCTCTCTCTTGCCCCATTCCTTCCCCTCTCTCCTTTTCCCTCTCTGCTTCCTCCCTCACCTTCACCACACTCTCCTTCCCCCCTCTCCTCCCCCCTCTCCTTTCCCCCACTCTACTTCTCCCCCTCTCGTCCCCTCTCTCCTTCCCCCTCTCCTTCTGCCCTCTCTCTTTCCCCATTCCTTCCCCTCTCTCCTTCCCCCGTCTCCTTCACCACTCTCTCCTTCTCGCCTCTCTCCTTCCCCTGCTCCTCCCCCTCCCCTTCCCCCCACTCTACTTCTCCCCCCTCCTGTACCCTCTCTCCTTCCCCCTCTCCATCCCCCCGTCTCTATCACCACTCTCTCCTTCTCCCCTCTCTCTTTCCCCATTCCTTTCCCACTCTCCTTCTCCACTCTCACCTTCTCCCCTCTCTCCTTCCCCATTCCCTACTTCCCCCTCTCCTTCCCTACTCACCTTCACCACTCTCTCCTTCTCCCCTCTCGCCTTCCCCCCTTTCTCCTTTTCCCTCTCCTTTCCCCCTCTCCTTCACCACTCTCTTCGTCTCCCCTCTCTCCATCCCCCTCTCCTTCCCCCCTCTCCTTCACCACTCTCTCCTTCTCCCCTTTCTCCTTTCCCCCTTCCATTCCCTCTCCTTCCCTCTTCCTTCTCCCCTCCTTCTCCACTCTCTTTCCCCCTTCCCTTCTCTCCTTCCCCCACTCCCTCCTTCCCCCTCCCCTCATTCCTTTCCCCTCATTCCCCCTTCCCCTCTCTCTCCTTCTCCACTGGGCGGCACGGTGGCACAGTGGTTAGCACTGCTGCCTCACAGTGCCAGAGACCCGGGTTCAATTCCCGCCTCAGGTGACTGGCTGTGTGGAGTTTGCACGTTCTCCCCGTGTCTGCGTGGGTTTCCTCCGGGTGCTCCGGTTTCCTCCCACACTCCAAAGATGTGCAGGTCAGGTGATTTGGCCATGCTAAATTGCCCGTAGTGTTAAGTAAGGGGTAGATGTAGAGGTAGGGGTATGGGTGGGTTACGCTTCGGCGGGGCGGTGTGGACTTGTTGGGCCGAAGGGCCTGTTTCCACACTGTAAATAATCTAATCTCCTTCCCCGCTCTTCCTTCTCCCCCCTCTTCTTCCCCTTCCTTCCACCACTCCTTCTCCCCTCTCTCTTTACCCGTCGACTTCCCCCCTCCTTTCCCCGTCTCTCTCCTTCTCCCCTCACTCCTTCCCCACATCCCCACTCTCGCCTTCTCCCCTCTCTCCTTCTCGTTTCATTCTCCCCTCTCTCCTTCTCCCCTCTCTCTTTTCGCCTTCCTTCCCCTCTCTCCTTCTACCCTCGCTCCTTCCCCTTTCCTTCCCCACTCTCCTTCCCCCCTTCCCCGCGCTCTCCTTTCCCCTCTCTCTCCTTCCCCCTCTCACCTTCCCTCTCTCCTTCCAACCTCACTCTTTCTCCACCTCTCCTCCCCGCTTCCTTCCCCCCTCTCCTTTTCCCATCTCTTCTTCCCCTTTCCTTCCCCTCTCTCCTTCCCCCCACTCTCCTTCCGCCCTCTCCTTCACCAGTCTCTCCTCCTCACCTCTCTTCTTCCTCCACCTTCACCACTCTCTCCTTCTCCCTTCTCTCCTCCCCCCTTCCTTCCCCTCTCTCCTTTCCCCGCTCCTTCCCACTCTTTCCATCCCCCCTTCAGTCTCCCCTCTTTCCTTCCCATTTCCTTTCCCTCTCTCCTTCTCCCCTCTCTCCTTCCCCCTCTCCTTCACCACTCTCTCCTTCCCCCTCTCCTTCCCCCCTCTCCTACTCCCGTCTCTCCTTCCCCCATCCTTCCCCTCCCCTTCTCCTCTCTCCTTCTCCCCTTTCTTCTTCCCCCTTCTTTCCCCTTTCTCCTTCCCCCCTCCTTCTCCCCTCTCTCTTTCCCCCTGTCTACTTCCCCCCCTCTCCTTTGCCCACCTCTCCTTCTCCCCTCACTCCTTCCCTGCTTCCCTACTCTCGCCTTCTCCCCTCTCTCCTCGCTTCATTCTCCCCTCTCTCCTTTTCCTCTCTCTCTTTTCACCTTCCTTCTCCCCCTCTCCATTCCCCCTTTCCCCCTCTTCTCCCCTCTCTCCTACCCCCTTCCTTCCTCTCTCTCTTTCTCCACTCTCTGCTTCCCCCCTTTCCTTCTCCCCTCTCTCCTTCCCCTTTGCTTCCCTTCTCTCCTTCTACCCTCGCTCCTCCCCCTTTCCTTCCCCTCTCTTCTTCCCCTTCCCCCTCTCTCCATCCCCCCCTCTCTTTCTCCACCTCTCCTCCCCACTTCCCTCCCCCATTTCTCCTTCCCCTTTCCTTCCCCTCTCTCCTTCCCCCTTCCCCCCTCCTTCTCCCCTCTCTCCTTCCCCCCACTCTTCTTTACCTCTCCCTCAGCCCTCTCCTTCACCAGTCTCTCCTCCTCACCTCTCGTCTTCTCCCCCTCTCCTTCCCCCCCACATTCACCACTATCTGGTTCTCCGTTCTCTCCTCCCCGCTTCCTTCCCCTCTCTCCTTCTCCCTTCCTTCCACTCTCCCCTTGACCTCTGTCTCCTTCCACCTTCCTTCCACTCTCCCCTTCACCCCTGTCTCCTTCCATCTTCCTTCCATTCCCCACTTACTTCTCCGCTCTCTCCTTCCCCTCTCTCCTTCCCCCCACTCTCTCCTTCTCCCCTCTCTCCTTCCACCCATCCTTCCCCTCTCTTTCTCCTCTCTCTCCTTCCCCCTTCCTTCCCATCTCTCGTTATTCCTTCCTTCCCCCTCTCCTCCACTCTCTATTTCCCCCTTCCTCCTCCCCTCTCCTTCTCCCCTCTCCCCTCCCCCCTTCCTTCCCCTCTCTCCTTCTCCCCTCTCTCCTTCTCCGCCTCCTCCTTCCCACTCTCCTTCCCCTTCCTTCTCCCCTCACCCTCTCCTCTCTCTCCTCGTCTCTTTCCTTCTCCCCTCTCTCCTTCCCTCTTCCATTCCCTCTCTCCTTCACCACTCTCTCCTTCTCCCCTCTCTCCTTCCCCCTCTCCTTCCCCCCCTCACTTTCACCACTCTCTCCTTCTCCCCTCTCTCCTTCCCCTTCACCTACCCCCTCTCCTTCCCCACTCTGTCCTTCGCCCTCTCCTTCCACCCTCACCTTCACCACTCTCTCCTTCTCCTCTCTCTCCTTCCCCCTCTTCTTCTACCCTCTCTCTTTCCCCATTTTTCCCCTCTCTCCTTCCCCCTCTCCTTCCGCCGTCTCCTTCACCACTCTCTCCTTCTCCCCTCTCTCCTTCCACCTCTCCTTCCCCTCTCTCCTTCCCCCTCTCCTTCCCCCCTCTCCTTCGCCACTCTCTCCTTCTCCCCTCTCTCCTTCCGCCTCTTCTTCTCCCCTCTGTCTTTACCCATTTCTTCCCCTCTTTTCTTCTCCCCTCTCTCCTTCCCCACTCTCTCCCTCATCACTCTCTCCTTCTCCCCTTCTCTGCTTCCCCCTCTCCTTCACCACTCTCTCCTTCTCCCCTCTCTCCTTCCTCTCTCCTTCTCCCCTCTCTCTTTCCCCATTTTTCCCCTCTCTCCTTCCCCCTCTCATTCACCACACTCTCCTTCTCCCCTCTCTCTTTCCCCTCTCCTTCTCCCCTCTCTCTTTCCCCATTTCTTACCCTATCTCCTTCACCCTCTCCTTCACCACTCTCTCCTTCTCCCCTCTCTCCTTCGCCTCTCCTTCTCCCTCTCCTTCCCCCGTCACCTTCACCACTCTCTTCTTCTCCCCTCTCTCCTTCCCCTTCACCTTCACCTTCACCACTCTCTCCTTCTCCCGTCTCTCCTTCCCCCTTCTCTACTTCACCGCTCTCTCCTTCTCCCCTCTCTCCTTCCCCCTCTTCTTCTCCCCTCTGTCTTTACCCATTTCTTCCCCTCTTTCCTTCTCCCCTCTCTCCTTCCCCACTCTCTCCCTCACCACTCTCTCCTTCTCCCCTTCTCCCTCTCCTTCACCACTCTCTCCTTCTCCCCTCTCTCCTTCCCCTCTCCTCTCCCCTCTCTCTTTCCCCATTTTTCCCCTCTCTCCTTCCCCCTCTCCTTCCCCTTCACCTTCACCACTCTCTCCTTCTCCCCTCTCTCTTTCCCCTCTCCTTCTCCCCTCTCTCTTTCCCCATTACTCCCCTCTCTCCTTCCCCATTCTCTCCTTCCCCCTCTCATTCACCACTCTCTCCTTCTCCCCTCTCTCTTGCCCCATTCCTTCCCCTCTCTCCTTTTCCCTCTCTCTTTCCCCCCTCACCTTCACCACACTCTCCTTCTCCCCTCTCTCCTTCCCCACTCTCTCCTTTCCCCTCTCCTTCACCCCCCACCTTCACAAATCTCCCCTTCTCCCCTCGCCTCTTCCCCATCACCTTCCCCCTCTCCTTCATCATTCTCTCCTTCTTCCCTCTCTCCTATGCCCCTCTTTACTTCCCCCTCTTCTTCTCCTCTCTCCTTCACCACTCTTTCCTTCTCCCCTCTCTCCATCCTCCCTTTCCCCTTCCCCCTTCCTTCTACCCCTTCTTCTCCACTCTCTTTCCCCCTTCCCCTCTCTCCTTCCCCACTCTCTCCTTCCCCCTCTCCTTGCCCCCTCACCTTCACCACTCTCTCCTTCTCCCCTCTCTCCTTCCCCTTCACCTTCCCCCTCTCCTTCACCACTCTCTCCTTCCCCCCTCTCTCCTTCCCCCTCTCCTTCTACCCCTTCTTCTCCACTCTCTTTCCCCCTTCGCTTCTCTCCTTCCCCCACTCCCTCCTTCCCCATTCTACTTCACCACTCTTTCCTTCTCCCCTCTCTCCTCCCCCCTTCCATTCCCTCTCCTACCCCCTTCCTTCTCCCCTCCTTCTCTTTCCCCCCTTCCCTTGTCTCCTTCCCCCACTCCCTCCTTTCCCCCCCCGCTCCTCTCTCTCCTTCCCCCTCTCCTTCTCCCCTCTCTCTTTCCCCATTTCTTCGCCTCTCTCCTTCCCCCTCTCATTCCCCCGTCTTCTTCACCACACACTCCTTCTCCCCTCTCTCTTTGCCCATTCCTTTCCCTCTCTCCTTCTCCCCTCTCTCCTTCCCCCCTCACCTTCACCACTCTCTCCTTCTCCCCTCTCTCCTTCCCCTTCACCTACCCACTCTCCTTCACCACTCTCTCCTTCTCCTGTCTCTCCTTCCCCCTTCTCTCCTTCAAATCTCCTTTCCCCCTCTCCTTCACTACTCCCTCCTTCTCCCCTCTCTCCTTCCCCTCTCCTTCTCCCCTCTCTCTTGCCCCATTCCTTCCCCTCTCTCCTTCTCACCTCTATCCTTCCCCCCTCTCCTTCACCACTCTCTCCTTCTCCCCTCTCTCCTTCCCCACTCTCTCCTTCGCCCTCTCCTTCCACCCTCACCTTCACCACTCCCTCCTTCTCCCCTCTCTCCGTCCCCTCTCCTTCTCCCCCTCTCTCTTTCCCCATTTCTTCTCCTCTCTCCCTCCCCCTCTCATTCCCCCCGTCTGCTTCACCACACTCTCCTTCTCCCCTCTCTCTTTCCCCATTCCTTTCCCTCTCTCCTTCTCCCCTCTCTCCTTCCCCACACTCTCCTTTTCCCCTTTCTTCTACCCCCCTCTCCTTACCGCCATCTCCTTCACCACTCTCTCCTTCTCCGCTTTCTCCATCCCTACTCTCTCCTTCCCCCTCTCCTTCCCCCCTCACCTTCACCACTCTCTCCTTCTCCCCTCTCTCCTTCCCCTTCACCTAACCCCTCTCCTTCACCACTCCCTCATTCTGCCCCCTCTCCTTCCTCTCTCCTTCTCCCCTCTCTCTTTTCCCATTTCTTACCCTCTCTCCTTCCCCGTCTCCTTCCCCCGTCTCCTTCACCACTTTCTCCTTCTCCCCTCTCTCTTGCCCCATTCCTTCCCCTCTCTCCTTCTCACCTCTCTCCTTCCATCCTCACCTTCACACTCTCTCCTTCTCCCCTCTCTCTTTACCCATTTCTTCTCCTCTCTCCTTCCCCCCTCCTTCCCCCAACCTTCACCACTCTCTCCTTCTCCCCTCTCTCATTCCCCCTCTCCTTCCCCTCTCTCCTTCCCCACTCTCTCCTTCACCACTCTCTCCTTCTCCCCTCTCTCCTTCCTCTCTCCTTCTCCCCTCTCTCTTTCCCCATTTTTTCCCCTCTCTCCTTCCCCCTCTCCTTCACCACACTCTCCTTCTCCCCTCTCTCTTTCCCCTCTCCTTCTCCCCTCTCTCTTTCCCCATTTCTTCTCCTCTCTCCCTCCCCCTCTCATTCCCCCGTCTGCCTCACCACACTCTCCTTCTCCCCTCTCTCTTTCCCCATTCCTTTCCCTCTCTCCTTCTCCCCTCTCTCCTTCCCCACACTCTCCTTTTCCCCTTTCTCCTACCCCCTCTCCTTACCGCCATCTCCTTCACCACTCTCTCCTTCTCCGCTTTCTCCATCCCTACTCTCTCCTTCCCCCTCTCCTTCCCCCCTCACCTTCACCACTCTCTCCTTCTCCCCTCTCTCCTTCCCCTTCACCTAACCCCTCTCCTTCACCACTCCCTCATTCTGCCCCCTCTCCTTCCTCTCTCCTTCTCCCCTCTCTCTTTTCCCATTTCTTACCCTCTCTCCTTCCCCGTCTCCTTCCCCCGTCTCCTTCACCACTTTCTCCTTCTCCCCTCTCTCTTGCCCCATTCCTTCCCCTCTCTCCTTCTCACCGCTCTCCTTCCATCCTCACCTTCACACTCTCTCCTTCTCCCCTCTCTCTTTACCCATTTCTTCTCCTCTCTCCTTCCCCCCTCCTTCCCCCAACCTTCACCACTCTCTCCTTCTCCCCTCTCTCATTCCCCCTCTCCTTCCCCCCTCTCCTTCACCACTCTCTCCTTCTCCCCTCCCTCCTTTCCCCTCTCTCCGTCTCCCCTCTCTCCTTCCCCACTCTCTCCTTCACCACTCTCTCCTTCTCCCCTCTCTCCTTCCTCTCTCCTTCTCCCCTCTCTCTTTCCCCATTTTTTCCCCTCTCTCCTTCCCCCTCTCCTTCACCACACTCTCCTTCTCCCCCTCTCTCTTTCCCCTCTCCTTCTCCCCTCTCTCTTTCCCCATTTCTTACCCTCTCTCCTTCACCCTCTCCTTCACCACTCTCTCCTTCTCCCCTCTCTCCTTCCCCTCTCCTTCTCCCTCTCCTTCCCCGTCACCTTCACCACTCTCTTCTTCTCCCCTCTATCTTGCCCCATTCCTTTCCCTCACTCCTTTTCCCTCTCTCTTTCCCCCCTCACCTTCACCACACTCTCCTTCTCCCCTCTCTCCTTCCCCACTCTCTCCTTTCCCCTCTCCTTCACCCCCCACCTTCACAAATCTCCCCTTCTCCCCTCGCCTCTTCCCCATCACCTTCCCCCTCTACTTCATCATTCTCTCCTTCTCCCCTCTCTCCTACGCCCCTCTTTCCTTCCCCCTCTTCTTCTCCTCTCTCCTTCACCACTCTTTCCTTCTCCCCTCTCTCCATCCCCCTCTCCTTCACCACTCTCTCCTTCCCCCTTCCTTCTACCCCTTCTTCTCCACTCTCTTTCCCCCTTCCCTTCTCTCCTTCCCCCACTCCCTCCTTCCCCATTCTACTTCACCACTCTTTCCTTCTCCCCTCTCTCCTCTCCCCCTTCCATTCCGTCTCCAACCCCTTCCTTCTCCCCTCCTTCTCTTTCCCCCCTTCCTTTGTCTCCTTCCCCCACTCCTCCTTTCCCCCCCCTCCTGCTCCTCTCTCTCCTTCCCCTCTCTCCTTCTCCCCTCTCTCATTCTCCCTCTCCTGGCCCCCTCCTTTCCTCTCTCTCCTCCCCCTTCCTTCCACTCTCTCCTTCTCCCCTCTCTCCTTCCCCCTCCTCTCCCCTCCCTCTCTCTTTCTCCACCTCTACATCCCCCTTTCTTCCCCTCTCTCATTACCCCATCTCTCTTCCCCCCTCTCCTCCACTCTCTCCCTCCCCTTCCTACCCCCTCTCCTTTCCTCTCGCTGCTTCTCCCCCCCTCTCCTTCTCCCCTCTCGCCTTCCTCCCCTCTGCTTCCACTATCTCTGCTTCTCCCCTCTCTTCTTCCCCACTTCTCTCCTTCTCCCCTCTCCTTCTCCGCTCTCTCCTTCCCACTCCCTTCCTCTCTCTCTATTTCCCTTCTCTCCTCCCCCTTCTTTTCCCCCCCTCCTTCTCCCCTCTCTCCACCCCCTTCATTCCCCTCTCTCCTTCTCCACACTCTCCTTCCCCCTTCCTCCTCCTCTCTCTTTCTCCCCTCTCCTTCCCCCCTCTCTCATTTCCCATTCCTTCCCCTCTCTCCTTCCCCCTCTCCTTCCCCCCGTCTCCTTCACCACTCTCTCCTTCTCCCCTCTACTCCCCCATCTCCTTCCCCCCACTCTACTTCTCCCGCCTCTCGTCCCTCCTCTCCTTCCCCCTCTCCTTCTTCCCTCTCTCTTTCCCCATTCCTTCCCCTCTCTCCTTCTCCCCGTCTCCTTCACCACTCTCTCCTTCTCCCCTCTCTCTTTCCACATTCCTTCCCCCTCTCCTTCTCCACTCTCAGCTTCTCCCGTCTCTCCTTCCCCACTCTCTCCTTCACCTCTCTCCGTCACCACTCTCTCCTTCTTCCCTCTCTCCTTCTCCACTCTCCTTCGCCCTCTCCTTCCACCCTCACCTTCACCACTCTCTCCTTCTCTCCTCTCTCGTCTCTCCTTCCCTTTCACCTTCCCCTCTCCTTCACCACTCTCTCCTTCTCCCCCCTTCCTCCTTCATCCCTCTCTCCATTCTCCTCTCTCCTTCTCCCCATCTCTCCTTCCCGTTTCCATCCCTCTCTCCTTCCCCCTCTCCTCCCGCCCTCTCCTTCACTAGTCTCTCCTCCTCCTCTCTCTTCCCCCCTCCTTCCCCTCTCACCTTCTCCCCTCTCTCCTTCTCCCCTCTCTCCTTTCCTCCTCTCCTTCACCACTCTCTCCTTCTACCCCTTCCTTCCCCCTCTACTTCCCCCTCTCCTTTTCCCCTCTCTCCTTCTCCCCTCTCTCCTTCCCCCATCCTTCTCCTCTCTCCATCTCCCCTTTCTCCTTCCCCCTTCTTTCCCCTCTCTCCTTCCCCCTTCCCTTTCTCCTCTCCCTCCTTCCCCCTCTCTCCTTCTCCCCTCTCTACTTCTCCCCTCTCTCCTTCCCCTTTCCTTCTCCCCTCTCTCCTTCCCCGCTCTTACTTCTCCCCTCTCTCCTTCCCCCTCTCTCCTTCTCCCCATCTCCTTCCCCCTTCCTTCCACGCTCTGTTTCTCCCCCCTCTCCTTCTCCCCTCTCTCCTTCCCCTTTCCTTCCCCTCTCTCCTGCACGCATCCTTCCCTCTCTCCTTCCCCCCTCTCCTTCCCCCCTCTTTCCTTCCCCATTTCATCCCCTTTCTCCTTCTCCCCTCCCTACTTTCCCCTCTCACCTTCCCCCTCTCCTTCTCCCCTCTCTCCTCCCCTCTCACCCTTCTCCCCTCTCTCCTTCTCCCCTCTCGCCTTTCCCCTCTCCTTCCCCATCCCTCCTTCTTCCTGTCTCCTTCTCCCCTCTCTCCATCTCGCCTCTCCTTCCCCCTTCCTTCCCCCCTCTTTCTCCCATCTCTCCTTCTCCCCTTCTCCTTTCCACTCTTCTTCCCCCTCCCTCCTTCTCCCTCTATCCTTACCCACCTTCCCCCTCTCCTTCTCCCCTCACTCCTTCCCCCCTTCTCCACTCTCTCCTCCCCCCCTCTATTCATCCCCCTCTCCTTTCCCCTCTCTTTCTCCCCTCTGTCCTTCCCCTCTCTCCTTTTCTCCTCCTTCCTTCCTCCGCTCCTTCACCCCTCTCCTTCTCCATCCCTCCTTCTCCCTCTTTCCTTCCCCCTTCCTGCCCCCCACTCCACTTTCTCCTTCCCCTTTCCTTCCCCTTTCTCCTTCTCCCCTCTCCTTCCCCCCTTCCCTCCCTCCTTCTCCCCTCTCTCCTCCCCCCTTCTTCCCCTCACTCCGTCTCCCCTCTCTCCTCCCCCCTTCCTTCCCCTTTCTCCTTCTCCCCTCTCTCCTGCCCCCTTCCTTCCCCTCCCTCCTTCTCCCCTCTCTCCTCCCCTTCCTTCCCCTCCCTCCGTCTCCCCTCTCTCCTCCCCCCTTCCTTCCCCTCTATCCTTCTCCACTCTCTTCTTCCCCCTTCCTTCTCCTGTCTCCTTCTCCCCTCTCTCCTTCCCCTTTCTGCCCCCTCTTTCCTTCCCCCCTTCCCCCTCTTCTACCCTCTCTTCTCGCCACACTCCTTCTCCCCCTCTCCTTCTCCTCTCTCTCCTTCTCACCCTCTCCTTCTCCCCACTCTCCTTCCCCAGTCCTTGCTCCTCCGTCCCCCGTCTCTCCTTCCCCGCTCCCTCACCCCCTCCTTCTCCCCTCTCTCCTTCTCCACTCTCTCCTTCCCCATCTCTCCTCCCACTTCCTTCCCCCTTCATTCCCCTCTCTCCTTCTCCCCTCGCTCATTCCCCTTTCCTTCCCCCTTCCTCCCCTCTCCTTCCCCCTCTCTCTTTCTCCACCTCTCCTCCCCACTTCCTTCCCCCCTCTCCTTCTCCCATCTCTCCTTCCCCTTTCCTTCCTATCTCTCCTTCCCCCCTTCCCCCCTCTCCTTCTCCCCCACTCTCCTTCCCTCTCTCCTTCCGCCCTCTCCTTCACCACACTCTCCTTCTCCCCTCTCTCTTTCCCCATTTTTTCCCCTCTCTCCTTCCCCCTCTCCTTCACCACACTCTCCTTCTCCCCTCTCTCTTTCCCCTCTCCTTCTTCCCTCTCTCTTTCCCCATTTCTTACCCTCTCTCCTTCACCCTCTCCTTCACCACTCTCTCCTTCTCCCTCTCTCCTTCCCCTCTCCTTCTCCCTCTCCTTCCCCCGTCACCTTCACCAATCTCTTCTTCTCCCCTCTCTCCTTCCCCCTTCTCTCCTTCCCCCTCTCATTCACCACTCTCTCCTTCTCCCCTCTCTCTTGCCCCATTCCTTTCCCTCACTCCTTTTCCCTCTCTCTTTCCCCCCTCACCTTCACCACACTCTCCTTCTCCCCTCTCTCCTTCCCCACTCTCTCCTTTCCCCTCTCCTTCACCCCCCACCTTCACAAATCTCCCCTTCTCCCCTCGCCTCTTCCCCATCACCTTCCCCCTCTCCTTCATCATTCTCTCCTTCTCCCCTCTCTCCTACGCCCCTCTTTCCTTCCCCCTCTTCTTCTCCTCTCTCCTTCACCACTCTTTCCTTCTCCCCTCTCTCCATCCCCCCTCCTCCACCATCTCCTTCTCACCGCTCTCATTCTCCCGTCTCTCCTTCCCCCTCTCCTCCCCTCTCCCCTTCTCCACTCTCTCCTCCCCCTCCCTTCCCCTCTCTCCTTCCCCCTTCTCTCCTTCCCTCCTCTCTCCTTCTCCCTTCTTTCCTACCCTCTCTCTTTCCCCCCTCTCCTTCACCACACTCTCCTTCTTCCCTTTCTCCTTCCCCCTTCCTTCCTTCCCCCTTCCTTCCCCTCTTTCCTTCCCCCCCCACTCTCTCCTTCTCCCCCATCTCCTTCTCCCCATCCTTACTCTCTCCTTCTCCCCTTTCTCCTTCCCCCTTCCTTCCAGTCTCCCCTTCTCCCCTGACTCCTTCCACCTTCCTTCCTTTCCCCACCTTCTTCTCCGCACTCTCCTTACCCCTCTCCTTCCCCCCACTCTCAATCTACCCTATCTCCTTCCCCTTTCCTTCCCCCCTCTCCTTTCCCCCCCTTCCCCCCTCTCCTTCTCCCCTCTCTCCTTTCCCCTCTCTTTCCCCCACTCTCCTTCACAACTCTCTCCTTCAGCCCTTTCTCCCTCACCCATCATTCCCCTCGCCTTTCCCCTTCCTCCTCCCCTCCCCTTCTCCCCTCTCTCCTTCCCCCTTCCTTGCTCCTCCTTCCCCCCATCTCCTTCCCCCTCTCCTTCACCACTCTCTCCTTCTCCCCTTTCTGCTTCCCCCTTCCTTCCCCTCTCCTTCCCCATTATTTCTCCTCTCTCCTTCTCCCCTCTCTCTTTCCCCATTCCTTCCCCTCTCTCCTTCCTCCTCTCCTTCCCGCCGTCTCCTTCACCACTCTCTCCTTCTCCCCTCTCTCCTTCCCCACTCTCTCCTTCCCCCCTCAACTTCACCACTCTCTCCTTCTCCCCTCTCTCTTTCCCCTTCACCTTCCCTCTCTGCTTCACCACTCTCTCCTTCTCCCCTCTCTCCTTTCCCCTCTCCTTCTCCCCTCTCTGTTTCTCGTATCCTTCCCCTCTCTCCTTCCCCCTCTCCTTCAACACTCTCTCCTTCTCCCGTCTCTCTTTCCCCATTCCTTCCCCTCTCTCCTTCTCCCCTCTCTCCTTCCCCGCTCACCTTCACCACAATCTCCTTCTCCCCTCTCTCCTTCCCCCTCTCCTTACCGCCGTCTACTTCACCACTCTATCCTTCTCCCCTTTTTCTTCCCCAATCTCTCATTCCTCCTCTACTTCCCCCCTCACCTTCACCATTCTCCCCTTCTCCCCTCTCTCCTTCCCCTTCACCTTCCCCCTCTCCTTCACCATTCTCTCATTCTCCCATCTCTTCTTCCCCCTCTCCTTCCCCTCCTTTCCTTCACCACACTCTCCTTCTCCCCTCTCTCCTTCCCCCTTTCCTTCACCACTCTCCCCTTCTCCCCTCACTCCTTCCCCCCTACCATTTCCTCTCCTTCCTCCTTCCTTCTCCCTCTTCTTCTCCACTCTCACTTTCCGCTTTCCCTTCTCTCCTTCCCCCACTCCCTTCTTCCCCCTCTACTTCACCACTCTCTTAATCTCCCCTCTCACCTTCCCCCTCTTTTTCCCCCACTCTCGTTCATGACTCTCTCCTTCAGCCCTTTCTCCTTCCCCCATCATTCCTCTCTCCTTTTCACTTCCTCCTCCCCTCTCCTTCTCCCCACTCTCCTTTCACCCTCTCCTTTATGACTCTCTCATTCTACCCTCTCCTTCACCACTCTCTCCTTCTCCCCTCTCCTTCCCCTTCACCTTCCCCCTCTCCTTCACCACTGTCTTCTTCTCCCCTCTCTCCTTCCCCCTCTCCCTCCCCTCTCCTTCACCACTCTCTCCTTCCCCCCACTCATTCTGCCTCTCATTTCACCCTCTCCTTCACCACTCCCTCCTTCCCCCACTCATTCTGCCTCTGATTTCACCCTCTCCTTCACCACTCTCTCCTTCTCCCCTCTCTCCTTCCCCCTCTCCTTCCCCCTCTCCTTCACCATTCTCTCCTTCTCCCCTCTCTCCTTCACCCCTGTCTCCTTCCCCCCCTCCTTCACCACACACTGCTTCTCCCCTCTCTCCTCTCCCCTTCCTTCTCCTCTCTCCTTCTCCCCTCTCTCCTCCCCCCTTCCTTCCCCTCTCTCCTTCTCCCCTCTCTCCTTCCCCCTTCCTTCCCCTCTCTCCTTCTGCCCTCTCTCCTTCTCCCCTCTCTCCTTCACCCCTGTCTCCTTCCCCTTCTCCTTCCCCCCCTCCTTCACCACACTCTCCTTCTCCCCTCTCTCCTTCCACCCTTTACTTGACCACTCTCTCCTTTTCCTCTCTCTCCTTCCCCCGTTCATTCCCTCTCCTTCCCCCTCCTTCTCCCTCTTCTTCTCCACTCTCACTTTCCCCCTTCCCTTCTCTCCTTCCCCCACTCCTTCACCCCTCTACTTCACCACTCTCTCCTTCTCCCCTCTCTCCTTCCCCCTCTCTTTCCCCTGTGCCTTCACCACTCTCTTCATTTCCCCTCTCTTTCCCCATTCCTTCCCCCTCTCCTTCTCCATTCTCTCCTTCTCCACTCTCTCCTTCCCCACTCTCTCCTTCCCCCTTTCCTTCACCCCTTACCTTCATAACTCTCTCCTTCTCCCCTCTCTCCTTCCCCTTCACCTTCCTCCTCTCCTACACCACTCTTTCCTTCTCCACTCTCTCCTTCACCACTCTCTTCTTCTCCACTTTCTCCTTTCCCCCTTCCATTCCCTCTCCCTTTCCCTTCCTTCTCCCCCTCCTTCTCCACTCTCTCTTTCCCCCTTCCCTTCTCTACTTCCCCCACTCCCTCCTACCCCCGTCCTTTCCCCCCTTTTCCTTCTCTCCTTCTCCTCTCTCTCCTTCCCCCCGTCAATTCCCTCTCGTTCCCCCTTCCTTCTCCCTCTTCTTCTCCACTCTCACTTTCCCCCTTCCCTTCTCTCCTTCCCCCACTCCTTCCCCCCTCCACTTCACCACTCTCTCCTTCTCCCCTCTCTCCTTTCCCCTCTCCATCCCCATCCCTCCTTCTTCCTGTCTCCTTCTCCCCTCTCTCCATCTCCCCTCTCCTTCCCCCTTCCTTCCCCCCTCTTTCTCCCCTCTCTCCTTCTCCCCTTCTCCTTTCCCCTCTTCTTCCCATTCCCTCCTTCTCCCTCTATCCTTACCCCCCCTTCCCCCTCTCCTTCTCCCCTCACTCCTTCCCCCCTTCTCCACTCTCTCCTCCCCCCCCTCTATTCATCCCCCTCTCCTTTCCCCTCTCTTTCTCCCCTCTGTCCTTCCCCTCTCTCCTTTTCTCCTCCCTCCTTCCTCCGCTCCTTCACCCCTCTCCTTCCCCATCCCTCCTTCTCCCTCTTTCCTTCCCCCTTCCTTCCCCGCTCTCTCCTTCTCCCCTCTCTTCTTCCCCTTCCTTCCACCCCTCCTTCTCCCCTCTCTCTTTCCCCCTGTCTACTTCCGCCCCCCTCCTTTCCCCATCTCTCCTTCTCCCCTCACTCCGTCCCCCCTTCCCACCTCTCTCCTACCCCCTTCCTTCCCCCCTCTCCTTCTCCCCTCTCTCCTTCCCTCCTCTCCGTCTCCACTCTCTCCTTCCACATTCCTTCCCCCCCCACTCCACTTTCTCCTTCCCCTTTCCTTCCCCTTTCTCCTTCTCCCCTCTCTCCTTCCTCCTCTCCTTCCCGCCGTCTCCTTCACCACTCTCTCCTTCTCACCCTCTCCTTCTCCTCACTCTCCTTCCCCAGTCCTTGCTCCTCCGTCCCCCGTCTCTCCTTCCCCGCTCCCTCACCCCCTCCTTCTCCCTCTCTCCTTCTCCACTCTCTCCTTCCCCATCTCTCATCCCCCTTCCTTCCCCCTTCATTCCCCTCTCTCCTTCTCCCCTCGCTCCTTCCCCTTTCCTTCCCCCTTCCTCCCCTCTCCTTCCCCGCTCACCTTCACCACAATCTACTTCTCCCCTCTCTCCTTCCCCCTTTCCTTACCGCCGTCTTCTTCACCACTCTATCCTTCTCCACTTTTCTTCCCCAATCTCTCATTCCTCCTCTACTTCCCCCCTCACCTTCACCATTCTCCGCTTCTCCCCTCTCTCCTTCCCCTTCACCTTCCCCCTCTCCTTCACCATTCTCTCATTCTCCCATCTCTCCTTCCCCCTCTCCTTCCCCTCCTTTCCTTCACCACACTCTCCTTCTCCCCTCTCTCCTTCCCCCCTTTCCTTCACCCACTCTCCCCTTCTCCCCTCTCTCCTTCCCCCTACCATTCCCTCTCCTTCCTCCTTCCTTCTCCCTCTTCTTCTCCACTCTCACTTTCCGCTTTCCCCTTCTCTCCTTCCCCCACTCCCTCCTTCCCCCTCTACTTCACCACTCTCTTCTTCTCCCCTCTCACCTTCCCCCTCTCTTTCCCCCACTCTCGTTCATGACTCTCTCCTTCAGCCCTTTCTCCTTCCCCCATCATTCCTCTCTCCTTTTCACTTCCTCCTCCCCTCTCCTCTCCCCACTCTCCTTTCCCCCTCTCCTTTATGACTCTCTCATTCTACCTTTTCTCCTTCCTCCCTCTCCTTCACCACTATCTCCTTCTCCCCTCTCCTTCCCCTTCACCTTCCCCCTCTCCTTCACCACTCTCTTCTTCTCCCCTCTCTCCTTCCCCCTCTCCCTCCCCCTCTCCTTCACCACTCTCTCCTTCCCCCCACTCATTCTGCCTCTCATTTCACCCTCTCCTTCACCACTCTCTCCTTCTCCCCCTCTCTCTTCCCCCTCTCCTTCCCCCTCACCTTCACCATTCTCTCCTTCTCCCCTTTCTCCTTCACCCCTGTCTCCTTCCCCCCCTCTTTCACCACACTCTCCTTCTCCCCTCTCTCCTTCCTGCCTTCCATTCCCTCTCCTTCCCCCTTCCTTCTCCCCTCTCCTTCCCACTCCCTTCCCCTCTCTCTCTGTTTCTCCTCTCTCCTCCCCCCTTCCTTCCCCTGTCCTTCTCCCCTCTCTCCACCCCATTCCTTCCCCCTCTCCTTCTCCACTCTCCCCTTCCCCCTCCCTCCTCCTCTCTCTTTCTCCCCTTACTCCTTCCCCCTATCCTCTCCCTCTCCTTCTCCCCACTCTCCTTCTCCACCCTCTCGTCCCCTTTCTCCTTCCCCCTCTTCTTCTCCCCTCTCTCCTTCCCCCTCTCTTTCCCCCGTCTCCTTCACCACTCTCTTCTTTTCCCATCTCTTTTTCCCCATTCCTTCTCCATTCTCTCCTTCCCCACTCTGTCCTTCCCCTTCACCTTCCCCCTCTCCTACACCACTCTCATCCTTCTCCACTCTCTCCTTCCCCCCTCTCCTTCATCACTCTCTTCTTCTCCCCTTTCGCCTTACCCCCTTCCATTCCCTCTCCCTTTCCCTTCCTTCTCCCCCTCCTTCTCCACTCTCTCTTTCCCTCTTCCCTTCTCTACTTCCCCCACTCCCTCCTTCCCCAGTCCTTTCCCCCCTTTTTCCTTCTCTCCCTCTCCATCTCGTTCCCCCTCTCTCATTCTCCCTCTCCCTCCCCTTCTCCTTCTCCCCTCTCTCCTTCCCCCTTCCTTCCACTCTCCCCTTCTCCCCTGTTCTCCGTCTCCCTTCCTTTACCCCCTCCTTCTTCCTTCTCACCTTCTCTGACCCCTTCCCCCTCTCCTTCTCCCCTCTCTCCTTGCCCCTTCTTTCCCCTCTTTCCTTCACCACTCTCTCCTTCCCCCCTCCCTCTTTCTCCACCTCTCCTTCCCCTTCCTTCCCCTCTCTCCTTTTCCCATCACTCCTTCCCCCTTCCTTCCCCTCTCCTCCCCTCTCTCCTTCCCCTCTCCTTCTCCCCTCTCCCCTTCTCCCCTCTCTCTTTCCCCCTTCCATTCCCTCTCCTTCCTCCTTCCTTCTCCCTCTTCTTCTCCACTCTCACTTTCCGCTTTCCCTTCTCTCCTTCCCCCACTCCCTCCTTCCCCCTCTACTTCACCACTCTCTTCTTCTCCCCTCTCACCTTCCCCCTCTCTTTCCCCCACTCTCCGTCATGACTCTCTCCTTCAGCCCTTTCTCCTTCCCCCATCATTCCTCTCTCCTTTCCACTTGCTCCTCCCCTCTCCTTCTCCCCACTCTCCTTTCCCCCTCTCCTTTATGACTCTCTCATTCCATCTTTTCTCCTTCCCCCCTCTCCTTCACCACTCTCTCCTTCTCCCCTCTCCTTCCCCTTCACCTTCCCCCTCTCCTCTTCTCCCCTCTCTCCTTCCCCCTCTCCTTCCCCCTCTCCTTCACCACTCTCTCCTTCCCCCCCCGTCAATCTGCCTCTGATTTCACCCTCTCCTTCACCACACTCTCCTTCTCCCCTCTCTCCTTCCCCCTCTCCTTCCCCCTCTCCTTCACCATTCTCTCCTTCTCCCCTCTCTCCTTCCACCCTTTCCTTCACCACTCTCTCCTTCTCCTCTCTCTCCTTCCCCCCGTCCATTCCCTCTCCTTCCCTCTTCCATCTCCCTCTTCTTCTCCACTCTCACTTTCCCCCTTCCCTTCTCTCCTTCCCCCACTCCTTCCCCCCTCTACTTCACCACTCTCTCCTTCTTACCTTCCATTCCCTCTCCTTCCCCCTTCCTTCTCCCCTCTCCTTCCCACTCCCTTCCCCTCTCTCTCTGTTTCTCCTCTCTCCTCCCCCCTTCCTTCCCCCTCTCCTTCTCCACTCTTTCTTTTCCCCTTCCTTCTACTTTCTCCTTATCCCCCTCTCCTTCTCCCCTCTCTCCATCCCATTCCTTCCCCCCTCTCCTTCTCCACTCTGCCCTTCCCCCTTCCTCCTCCTCTCTCTTTCTCCCCTCACTCCTTCCCCCTCTCCTCCCCCTCTCCTTTTCCGCACTCTCCTTCTCCACCCTCTCTTCCCCTTTCTCCTTCCCCCTCTTCTTCTCCCCTCTCTCCTTCCCCCTCTCTTTCTCCGTCTCCTTCACCACTCTCTTCTTTTCCCCTCTCTTTTTCCTCCTTCCTTCCCCACTCTCCTTCTCCATTCTCTCCTTCTCCACTCTCTCCTTCCCCACTCTCTCCTTCCCCCTCTCCTTCACCCCTTACCTTCATAACTCTCTCCTTCTCCCCTCTCTCCTTCCCCTTCACCTTCCCCCTCTCCTACACCACTCTCTCCTTCTCCACTCTCTCCTTCCCCCTCTCTCCATCACCACTCTCTTCTTCTCCCCTTTCTCCTTTCCCCCTTCCATTCCCTCTCCCTTTCCCTTCCTTCTCCCCCTCCTTCTCCACTCTCTCTTTCCCCCTTCCCTTCTCTACTTCCCCCACTCCCTCCTTCCCCCGTCCTTTCCCCCCTTTTCCTTCTCTCCTTCTCCATCTCGTTCCCCCTCTCTCATTCTCCCTCTCCCTCCCCCTTCTCCTTCTCCCCTCTCTCCTTCCCCCTTCCTTCCACTCTCCACTTCTCCCCTGTCTCCTTCCCCCTTCCTTTCCCCCCTCCTTCTTCCTTCTCACCTTCCCTGACCCCTTCCCCCCTCTCCTTCTCCCCTCTCTCCTTGCCCCACTTTCCCCTCTTTCCTTCACCACTCTCTCCTTCCCCCTCCCTCTTTCTCCACCTCTCCTTCCCCTTCCTTCCCCCTCTCCTTTTCTCATCACTCCTTCCCCCTTCCTTCCCCTCTCCTTCTCCCCTCTCTCCTTCCCCTCTCCTTCTCCCCTCTCTCCTTCTCCCCTCTCTGCTTCCCCCTTCCTTCCCCTCTTTCCTTCACCACTCTCTCCTTCCCTCCTCTCCTTCCCTCTTCCTTCCCCTCTCTCCATCTCCACCTCTCCTTCCCCTGTCCTTACCCTCTTTCCACCCCGCCTCTCTCCTTCTCCACCTCTTCTTCCCCCTTCTATCCCCTCTCTCCTTCCCCCATCAATCCTTCCCGCCGCTCTCCTTCTCCCTTCTCTCCTCCCCCCCCCACTCCCTCTTCTTCCCCCCTCTCCTTCACCACACTCTCCTTCCCCTCTCCTTCCCACTTCCTTCTACCTTCTCCTTCTCCCCTCGCTCCTTCCCCCTTCCTTCCCCTCTCTCCTTCTCCCATCACTCCTTCCCCCTTCCTTCCCCTCTCCTTCTCCCCTCTCTGCTTCCCCCTTCCTTCCCCTCTTTCCTTTACCACTGTCTCCTTCTCCCCCCTCTCCTTCCCCCCCTCTGCTTTTCCCTCTCCTTCCCCCTTACCTTCATCACTTTCTCCTTCTCCTCTCTCTTCTTCTCCCTCTTCTTCTCCCCCTCTCCTTCTCCCCTCTCTGCTTCTACCCTCTCTCCTTTCCCCTGCCTTCTCCTCTCTCCTTCTCCTGTTCTCTCCTTCCCCCCTCTCCTTCTCCGCTCTCTCCTCCCCCCTTCCTCCCCCCCTCACCTTCTCCACACTTTCCTTTCCCCTTTCTTCCACTTTCTCCTTATCCCCCACTGCTTCTCCCCTCTGTCCACCCTCTTCCTTGTTGTGCCCTCTCTTTCACCCCCCTTCACTCTATCTCCTTCTGACAACCCTCCTCCACCTCTCTTTCACTCCCTGTCCATCCCCCCTTCCCCCTCTCCTTCCACCCCACTGCTTCACACCCTCTCCTTCCACCCTTCCCCCTCTCCTTCCCACACACTTTCCCTCACTCTTTCCCCCTCTTTCCTTTCCCCCCAACATCCCCTCCCTCCTTCCCACTCCTTTCCCCTCTTTCCTTCCCCCAACTCCTTCTGACATCTCTCCTCTCCACTCTCTGCCTCTGTATCCTTGCCCCTCTCCTTCCCCCTCCTTCTCACTCTACTCCCCCTTTTCCCCCAATCACCTTTGCCCCCTTCCCCCTTCTTCCCCGCTCTCCTTACCCCCACTCTCCTTCCCCCCACTCTCACCCCCCACTCTCTCCTTCCTCCCTTCCCCTCTTCTTCCTATTTCTCCTTCCCCCTCTCCTTACCCCGTCTCTACTTTCATCCTCTCTCTGTCCCCCCCTCCTTTCCCCCTCTCCTTCCCCCTTTCCCTCCCTCTCCTTCCCTCCTCTGCTTCCCCTCACGTTACCCCGTCTCTACTTTCATCGCCTCTCCTTCCCCCTTTCCTTCTTCCTCTCTCCTCATACCCCCTCTCCTTTCCCACCTCTCATTACACCCCTTCCCCCTGCTTTCCACCCTCCCTCCTCCCCCTCCTTCCCCCCTTTCTCTTCCCCCCCTTCCCCCACTCTCCATCTTATCCCTCTATCCCTCCCTCCTTCCCCAACTCTCTCTCTCTCTGTGTGGACCTTGTGTTCTTTTACCCCTTTGTCTCAAAAACATTCACCTTGTGCTACAAAATATTTCCATCTCCCCCACTTCAAATACCCACGAGTCACATTGCTGTGTGTGGGATGTTTTTATTTATTTAAAATATCAACAAAAGAAGCTGGAGAGGGTGTGAGAGAGGGGACAGAGAGAGAGAGAGAGACATACGGACAAAGAGCTCCCCTCCCAGATACTCAGGGAATTGAATTGAACTGGCCAACCTGTGTCTTATTTATGAGATCATCACATTTGATCACCCAGGTCTGTACACATCCCACATTACTCTGACACTAGAACAAGTCTTTGGGGAGAGTTTCTCCTTTAAGGTTTTAATTCCCTTCTTGGGGAGTCTGGTCTGTCAGACACTTTCTGGGGATTGGTATATTTGTCTTAAATCACGAGTCCCCAATTACTTTAATCCCAGGCTTCAAGTCTGTTTGAAAAATGACAGGGCCGCATTCCGACAGGAACCAGTTACCCAGAGGCCCCAAAAACCCAGGGTCCCCCCCAGAAGAGATTAAACCTCGGGGTAAATAAACACGCAACTCACGTGGGCCCCCACAGGGTGCAGCCTGTCGACCAGGCCTCAGGCCTCAGGCCCATGTTCCCCCTCTGGATGTTGTACTTTCCTGGCCTTGAACATTTTGGATCTTCATGTTGCAGATTTCCAAACAAAAGTTCATCGGGATAAAAGAGAGAAAAGATCATGTGAAAGGGGGAGCGAGAGCATTTTGAAGGCAAGCTTAAAATCCCAGGTTTAAAATCACCCCCGCCCATCCCCAATGTATCAAAATATCTAACACAGTCAACAGTGGAACATGGTGTGGGAGCAGATCTTCCCAGGGATTGGAGGAGGATAGTGAGGGAATAGCATCAGATTCTTACACTCTGCAGTGACCTGGGATCAATTACCTTTTACTGAAAACAGTTTCCAACTTGTATGTGCCTGTAGCTTCCTCCAGTCTGAAACCCCCATTACCCTCTATCCTGTCTCCTCTCTCTGAGCCAATGGTGTATTCATTCTGTTACTGACCCTTCAGTCCCTTCAGACACAGCAAGATCCCACAAGTAGCAGTGTGACCACAGACAGATTGTGTGATTCACTGATGCTGGTTAAGGGTTCAATTCTGGCTTCAGGATGACAAAGATCCTGCTGTTCGACAAATTCAAACCACTTCCCACTTTCTTTCTTCTCTACGCACTCACTTGCTCTCTCTCTCTCTCCATCCTTCCCTTCTCCATCTCTCACCTTTTTCCCTTTCTCTGATTTAACCTTGTACATGGTAATCTTTATCTTACCTTTTAAAAGATTGCAACATTTATATTTGACAATATTCCCTTTTATAAACAGTTTCCCAGCAGTCTCTGTGCTAGCAATGCTGTGGGCCATTGTCGCACAGGGAGATCCCACAGGGTACTCCCTTCCTGCTCCAGAATGTGCTCCAATCCCACTTTCTGTCCAACAAGAGACTGTGGATATCTTTGAGACTCCTGTTTTGTTTTTTTTTTTAAAATCACCCCCTCCATCCCAGGATTTAATTTTGTAGATGGTACTTTCTAGAAGGAAGTGATTAGAGCTGGGCGATGATAGGATATTGGAGAGTCCCGTTCTCTACCCCCTCTCCCAGATCCTGTCTCCCTTTCCCAGCCCAGCTACAAAGACACATCTTATCCCTCTATCACTCCCTCCTTCCCACAAACACTCTCTCTGTGCATCTTGTGTTCTTTTACCCATTTTTCTCAAAACATTCACGTTGTGCTGCAAAGTACCCACGAGTCACATTGCTGTTTGTGGGATGGTTTTATTTGTTTAAAATATCAACAAAAGAAGCTGGAGAGGGTGTGAGAGAGGGGAGGGGTGGGAGAGAGAGAGAGAGAGAGAGAGAGAGAGAGAGAGAGAGAGAGAGAGACAGAGAGAGAGAGAGAGAGATAGAGAGAGATCCCCTCCCAGATACTCAGGAATTGGGCCAACCTGGGTCTTATTTATGTGATTATCACATTTGGTCACCCTTCTTGCAATGTAGGCCACTCTGCAGGTGGTTTGAGACACAGCAAGATCCCACAAGTAGTATTACTCTGATGTTACAACAAGTCTTTGGATAGAGTTTCTCATTTAAAATTTTAATTTCCTCTTTGGGGGGAGTCCTGTCTGTCAGACACTCACTGGGGATTGATGTGTTGGTGTCAAATCCCAGGGTTTAAAAATGTGTTGCTGGAAAAGCGCAGCAGGTCAGGCAGTATCAAAGGAGAAGGAGAATCGGCGTTTCGGGCATAAGCCCTTCTTCAGGAATGACAAGGGTGTGCCAAGTGGGCTGAGATAAAAGGTAGGAAGGAGGGACTTGGGGGAGGGGCGTTGGGAATGCAATAGGTGGAAGGAGGTTACGGTGAGGGTGATAGGCCGGAGAAGGGGTGGGAGTGGAGAGGTCAGGAAGAAGATTGTAGGTTAGGAAGGTGGTGCTGAGTTCGAGGGTTGGGACTGAGACAAGGTGGGGGGGGGAGGGGAAATGAAGAAGCTGGAGAAATCTGTATTCATCCCTTGTGGTTGGAGGGTTCCTAGGCGGAAGATGAGGCGCTCTTCCTCCAGCCGTCGTGTTACCATGGTCTGGCGATGGAGGAGGCCCAGTTACTTTAACCCCAGACTCAGTCTCCAGGATATGAATGGGACAAGACAGGTTTGATCAATGATCAACGATTCCCACTGGGTGGAGATTCCAGAAAGAGGGAGAACATGTCACATCCAACAGCTGGAATAGATAGAGAGGAAAGCTGCTTGCTGCTTCTGGGGCAACACTTTCAGGACTAAAATGAAGGAACACAGCCTTCCATTTCACCCCAGGATGTTGTACAGACTTTTCTTACTCACTCACTGAACCTGTCCAACCCCCTTTCCCAGCCTCTCTCTGTCCTCTTGATATTTTCCTGGCCCTCATCACTTGGTGTTATCAGCAAATGGAACCGAGGGTCCCATCATCTCAGTCATTCATACAGATTATGGCCAGTGTTCAGTGGGGAACAGAGAATGATCCACTCCCATCTGCTGCTGTACAGCTCATGTCTGTCTCAGAGTCAGCTCTGAAACATCTCCAGGACACTCCCATCCTGTCTCTGGAGGCCTCTGGATTCCTTGGGACCAGCTGAGTTAGTCTTCGAGTTAACATCATCAGACTAGTCACCTATACAAAGCATTGGTCAGATCACATTTGGAATATTGTGTTCAGTTCTGGGCAACTCATTGAAGGAAGGGCGTTACAGCCCTGGACAGAGTTCAAAAGGACATTTACATTAGGAATGAAGGATTTTAGATACAAGGAAAGATTAGAGAGAATGGGTTTGTTCTCCTTGGAGCAGAGAGATTAAGACGTGACCTTATGGAGGAGTTCAAAATGTAAAACAATTTTGAAAGGGTAAAGAATGATATTCTATTTCCACTAACTAGTATGTGAGACATGAGGAATCCAACAAAGAGTCCCTGGAGTTGCAGGTTCATAGTTCCTTCAAAGATACGCAGGAGAGTCTTTGTCTTAAAATGACACAGTTACTCTGTTTCCTGGTTTGCAACTGATTTCACAACTTCCTATATTCGACTTTCAATGCTCCCTCTGTCCTCTCACCTTATATTGGCTGGTATCCCTTTTAGACTGTCCTTCAGCCCCTCAGTGCCATCCCAGCCTCTGGAACCAGGGAGGCAGTGTACTACCAAATGTCACATCCCCACCCTCACACACACATCTGCCTGGTTCCCTTACAATGCGATACCCCAATCACTGTCAATCTCCCTCTTCGGTCATTTTCTGCATGAACTAAAGTGGGTTAGATTAGTGGAAGGTTCCGTTAGACTGAGGAAATAACTAATCTAACTCCTTTATTTTAAAAGGGAGGGAGGCAGAAAGCAGGAAATGACAGGACCAGTTCAATTAACTTCTGACCAAGTAATGATGTGAAACGTTTTCATCTTTCTGTGGTTCCTAACAGTTACACATGTCCTGTATTATTGTATTGCAGTAATTCATGTTGGTATTTCAGGGGGAGGTTGTGCTGCCTTGTTACTGGATGGTGAAAGAAGAATAAAGGACCCAGTCGGACATTTCTCTATAAAACAAATCAGTTTCATTCATTCAGACAGTGGCTGCCATTCCTCCTCCTGGCCGCTAGAGGGAGCCACTCCAGTCTTCCGGGATCTCACCCATGGCGACTGATCATGGAAATTTATCAAACAGGGCCCCCTCCAATTTCTTCTCTAGCCTCTTGCAGGAAGGTGTCTCAAACATTTGAGGAACAGTTCAATCTAGCCATCCCCCCCGCCATCACTATCCAGTAAATCAATGAGTGTCTTTCTCCACTAAGTAGAATGCTGCCTACCCACTGCTGGCTACGCCCGATGGGGGTGAAGAAGGTGTTAGTTGAACATAAATCTTCCAAGGATCTCAGTTTGGGGTGGGCAGGAAGAGTGTCCACAGACCTCCCACAATGCAATGCATCTTGTGGAGGTGGGCAGCATGGTGGCACAGTGGTTAGCACTGCTGCCTCACAACACCAGAGACCCGGGTTCAAATCCTGCTTCAGGCGACTGACTGTGTGGAGTTTGCACGTTCTCCCCGTGTCTGCGCGGGTTTCCTCCGGGTGCTCCGGTTTCCTCCCACAGTCCAAAGATGTGCAGGTCAGGTGAATTGGCTATGCTAAATTGCCCGTAGTGTTAGTAAGGGGTAAATGTCGGGGTATGGGTGGGTTGCGCTTCGGCGGGTCGGTGTGGACTTGTTCGGCCAAAGGGCCTGTTTCCATACTGTAATCTAATCTAATCTAAATCTAAACATGTTAGAAACTTCTCCTGCCTGATCATTCCTCAGTGTCCCCCAGCCTCTGTCCCCCTCCCCCCATCCCCAAATCCAAACCAATTCCATGCTGAGCTTTCTGAGAGGTTTCAGAATTTGCCTTCATTGGCGTTGAGGTGACTGTATTAGGTGCAGTTGATGGCAATCAGGAGAGTGGCTGGAGATTGATACATATCCGAAGTGATATATCATTCTTTCCTTTGCACATTGTTCATGTTCCTGTTGGAAACTGGTCACTGATACCACAGATTGGTTGCTGGGATGCAGATGCCCCTTGGCCTGCTTTGTTTGCTCCCCTACCATTTGGCATCCTTCAAGAAACACAGAAATTTATGATGATAAAAAGAAAATGTGATGTTGAACAAAATTTTGGCTGCCTAAAACCCATCATGTTCTCAGTTATTTTACTGCAGCATTATGGAAACTTAAAAGTACAGAGGAGGACCCTGAGCCTTTTGTGCTTTGAAACAGCAGACATGTTGAGTCCCCCATCTCCAATTGAAACCTGTAAGTTCCTTATCCTGAACAAGTTCTCCAACTCTCTTCCATTTATTCCTGGAACCAGGTTCCACCACCTTTTTCTGTCAAATATTCCTAGATGCTGAGAACTCAAAATAAGTAAACAGTTCTCCTCATCTGCCCTCTTCGTGATATCGCAATGAGATTGAATCTCTGGTGATACACTACTGAGATGCCTTCACATTGGGAATAACCTCCATTGTGTAGAGTGGCACTATCACTGTGTTAAATAGACTCCGAGCAGACCCGGGAACACAAGAGTGGGCTGTGGGCCATCGACAGCAGCAGAGTTGTATTCCAACACAATCTGTCACCTCATGGTCTGGCATATCCCCCACTCAAGCATTTCATTCATGAAGTTGCCAACAAGATAAATATTGTGGGACTGTAGGAACCCGAACATGTCTGCTGTCTATTGTAGAGAATGAGCAGTACCTGTCTATATTTGAGAGAACAGGAGTCCCTGTTCAAGATCAAGATCCTGTTGTAATCTGAGGTAAGCTTCTTCGCTGTCCATTACACTTCCAATTTTGGTGTCAGCTGCAAACTTACTAACTACACCTGTTATGCTCACATCCAAATCATTTATATAAATGATGAAAAGTAGTGTACCCAGCACCGATCCTTGTGGCACTCCACTGGTCACAGGCCTCCAGTCTGAAAAACACCCCTCCACCACCACCCTGTGACTTCTACGTTTGAGCCAGTTCTGTATCCAAATGGCTACTTCTCCCTGTATTCCATGAGATCTAACCTTGGTAATCAGTCTCCCATGGGGAACCTTGTCGAACACCTTACTGAAGTCCATGTAGATTACATCTACCACTCTGCCCTCCTCAATCCTCTTTGTTACTTCTTCAAAAAACTCAATCCGTTTTGTGAGACATGATTCCCCACGCACAAAGCCATGTTGCCTATCCCTAATCAGTCCCTCCCTCCAACAACTTGCCCACCACTGAGGTCAGGCTGACCGGTCTATAGTTTCCTGGCTTTTCCTCACCACCTTCTTAAACAGTGCCACAATGTTTGCCAACCGCCAGTTTTCTGGCACCTCACCTGTGACTATCGATGATACAAATATCTCAGCAAGAGGCCCAGCAATCACTTCTCTCGCTTCCCACGGAGTTCTCACGTACACCTGATCAGGTCCTGGGGATTTATCCACCTTTAACCGTTTCAAGGCATCCAGCACTTCTTCCTCTGTAATCTGGACATTTTGCAAGATGTCACCATCTATTTCCCAAAATTCTATATCTTCCATATCCTTTTTCACAGTAAATACTGATGCAAAATACTCATTTAGTATCTCCCCCATTTTCTGTGTCTCCACATAAAGGCCGCCTTGCTGATCTTTGAGGGGGCCTATTCTCTTCCTCGTTACCGTTTTGTCCTTAATGTATTTAATAAAACCCTTTGGATTCTTCTTAATTCTATTTGCCAAAGCTGTCTCATGTCCCCATTTTGCTCTCCTGATTTCCCTCTTAAGTATACTCCTACTTCCTCTATTCTCTAAGGATTTACTCGATCTATCCTGTCTATTCCTGACATATGCTTCCTTCTTTTTCTTTACCAAACCCTCAATTTCTTTAGTCATCCAGCATTCCCTATTCCTACCAGCCTTCCCTTTCACCCTGACAGGAATATACTTTCTCTGGATTCTTGTTATCTCATTTCTGAAGGCTTCCCATTTCCCAGCCATCCCTTTACCTGTGAACATCTGCCTCCAATCAGCTTTCGAAAGTTCCTGCCTAATACCATCAAAATTTGCCTTTCTACAATTTCGAACTTTAACTTTTAGATCTGGTTTATCCTTTTTCATTACTATTTTAAATCTAATAGAATTATGGTCGCTGGCCCCAAAGTGCTCCCTCACTGACACCTCAGTCACCTGCGCTGCCTTATTTCCCAAGAGTAGGTCAAGTTTTGCATCTTCCCTAGTTGGTACACCTACATACTGAATAAGAAAATTGTCTTGTACGCACTTAACAGATTTCTCTCCATCTAAACCTTTAACGCTATGGCAGTCCCAGTCAATATTTGGAAAGTTAAAATCCCCTACCATAACTACCCTATTATTCTCACAGATAGCTGAGATCTCCTCACAAGTTTGTTTCTCAATTTCCCTCTGACTACTGGGGGATCGATAATACAATCCCAATAAGGTGATCATCCCTTTCTTATTTCTCAGTTCCACCCAAATAACTTCCCTGGATGTATTCCTGGGAATATCCTCCCTGAGCACAGCTGTCACGCTATCCCTTTTCAAAAATTCCACTCCCCCTCCTCTCCTGCCTCCCTTTCTATCTTTCCTATAGCATTTGTATCCTGGAACATTAAGCTGCCAGTCCTGCCCATGCCTGAGCCATGTTTCCGTAATTGCTCTGATATCCCAGTCCCATGTTCCTAACTATGTCCTGAGTTCATCTGCCTTCCCTGTTAGGCCCCTTACATTGAAATAAATGCAGTTTAATTTATTAGTCCTACCTTGTCCCTGTCTGTCATGAACGTTTGACTCACTTCTGTTCTCAGCTGTACCCGTCTCAGATTGATCTCTTTCCTCACCATCTCCCTGGGTCCCACCCCCCCCACCTTACGAGTTTAAAATTCCGAGCAGTTCTAGCAAATTTCCCTGCCAGTATATTAGTCGCCTTCCAATTTAGGTGCAATCCGTCCTTCTTGTACAGGTCACTTCTACCCCAAAAGAGATTCCAATGATCCAAAAATGTGAATCCTTCTTCCATACACCAGCTCCTCAGCCATGCATTCATCTGCTCTATCCTCCTATTCCTGCCCTCACTAGCTCGTAGCACTGGGTGTAATCCAGATATTACTACCCTTGAGGACCTCCTTTTTAAATTTCTGCCTAACTCTCTGTAATCTCCCTTCAGAATCTCAACCGTTTCCGTTCCTATATCATTGGTTCCAATGGGGACAATGACCTCCTGCTGGCCCCTCTCCCCCGTGAGAACATTCTGCACCCTCTCTGAGACATCCTTGATCCTGGCACCAGGGAAACAGCACACCATTCTGCTTTTTCTCTGCTGGCCACAGAAACGTCTGTCTCTTCCTCTGACTACAGAATCCCCGAACACAATTGATCTCTTGGAAGCCGACGTACCCCTCGTTGCATTAGAGCCAGTCTCAATACCAGAAACTTGGCTGTTCATGCTACATTCCCCTGAGAATCCATCACCCCCTACATTTTCCAAAAGAGCATACCTGTTTGAAATGGGTATATCCACAAAAGACTCCTGCACTAGCTGCCTACCTCTCTTACCCTTCCTGGAGTTAACCCATCTATGTGATTGTATCTGAGACTTTCCCCCTTCCTATATCTGTCATCCATCACATACTGTTGCTGTTGCAAATTCCTCATTGCTTCTATCTGTCTCTCCAACCGATCCACACAGTCTGATAAGATTCGCATCCAACAGCATTTATGGCAGATATAATCCGCAGTAACCTTTAAAATCTCTTTAAACTCCCACATCTGACATGAAGTACATATCACTGCAAAGGCCATTTTTGCTCCTTCACAATCTACAGACCCAGAAAATACACCGTCTTATTCCTCTACAAACACTGCCCCATGGTAAATTAATAGTTATGGCTTATATTTTAAGTTTAATCAAGAGACTTATCTCCAAAAACATATAATCAAGAAAGAATCCACTATACTCACTACTGCAGCCTCTCTCTTGGACAGACTTAAAACAACAATTAACTTATCTGATTCTGTGCTGTGAATTTCGCCCAACAGTTCCTCCAAGATTAGTTGTGAATTTCACAGTTTGTTAATTTTCCCAGATGCACTCCGATGTCCAGCGATACATGAATTGAAACAGCAAACGCAGTAACTGTGCAGGTTCTCGTTAGAACATAGAACATAGAACATAGAACAAAGAACAATACAGCACAGAACAGGCCCTTCGGCCCACGATTTGTACCGAACTTCTATCCTAGATTAAGCACCCATCCATGTACCTATCCAAATGCCGCTTAAAGGTCGCCAATGATTCTGACTCTACCACTCCCACGGGCAGCGCATTCCATGCCCCCACCACTCTCTGGGTAAAGAACCCACCCCTGACATCTCCCCTATACCTTCCACCCTTCACCTTAAATTTATGTCCCCTTGTAACACTCTGTTGTACCCGGGGAAAAAGTTTCTGACTGTCGTTCTCTCTCTCCTCAGGGTTCATTCCAGAGTATTTTTGCATTAAGACTCTTAATCTTTTCAATAAAGCTGAGGGAGTCTCATCTTTCTCCTGTCTAACTTCAAAGGCTTTAGTCAAATTCTGCGACTTTGGAACTGCCTCTCTTACTCCTTTTAGAATCAGGTCTTTCAATTCCCTCATTGTTTCTCTATGATCCGGGTATTGATTGTCCCACTGGGGGTCTCTGAGGGGAAACTTTGTCTCTCCCTGTCCAGCATCCCCATCCCCAATGGGATATTCCCTGTCCCATATTTTAATGGATGCTCCTCGAATAAGTCCCCTTTCTTCTCCAGTAAATAGTATATTCAAAATAGACATTAACTCTGTCCATGTATACAGACTGGGCCCCAAGAATTGATCAATTTGTTCAGACAACCCTACCGGATCCTCAACCAGGACCTTCATCTCCTTTTTAAATGCTCTGACCTCCCCACTGGTGAGGGGGGCACTTACAAACCCAATCTCTTTGTCCCATACCGGTACCTCCCGAAGGGGATAACACTTTACGTTCTTCCCCTTTTTTTGTTTTTGTTTTCCTCCCCTCGGCTTTGATTTAGATCCTCCGGAGGCCTCCTCTACATCTACTTTATCTTCCTTTTCTTTCGATGAGGATTGAGGGGCTGGGACAACAACATCTCCGTCCACCGCCCCTTCTTCCTCCTCTTGTGGGTCATCCGTTCCCTGTCCCTGACTGTCTGTCTTCCCTCCTCCCACATTTTCACCTAATCTGATTTTATGGTGTGGGCGGGGGGGGGGGGGGGAAGCAGCCAAGAGGATCCCAGGGACTAGGTGGGGCAGAGGGGGAATCCTTTGTCTTTACTACCATCATTCCCAAACTGCCCTTCCAACAGGACACATAGTCTGCCTCTTCTTGACTAAAAGGTTGTTTTTCATTCACATACAAATCTAAATACTGACAGACCCAATCCTCGTCCGAATCATACTTTGGCCAGAAGACAGCCGGACGAAGGATTGGTTCTTTGGTCCATACTAAGGCAGCACTATTTAATCATTTTCTTTTTATCTTTTTCCCTTGCCCAAGTTTTACTTGTCCATTTCCTCAACATCCTCCCCAACGGTGTTTCTGGAGGAATGTTACCAGGGACTTTTTATTCCTTGACTTCGTCACAGTTTGACTTACTCTGCATGCCCCCCATTTTTAGGGACCCTCACCAGTCCCTCAGCAATTAAATACCCCCTTTTCCCGACCATCAAGGCAATACTTAAAAGTCAGTTTTCGTACCTTGGTCTGTGCACAGAGTTGCCTGGCCCCTTTCTGCTGTATTTTCTATCGACCTCCGTTCACTGTCTGATTCAGGTCTCTCTCTTGTGGGATTCGTACCAGTCGCCCAAGGGAGTGGACCAAACCGCTCCTCAATCGGGAACGAGACGTGTCTTCCAGTGTCCAGGGCCAGCTACTCCCCCCGGCGATGGAAGAAAATCCCGGATGAACCCCCAGTTTTGAGAAACAAAGCTCACTCACTTCAATAATTTCAGTCTGAGACAAGATCTGAAGCAATCAGTATGTTTAATATACACTTGCAAGCGTGGTGCCTGCAGTAAGGCACCCAGAGTTTAGCAAGTCCATATCTTATATAGGATTCACTCCTCCCAACCCGGTGCCCATTACTGTTTTTTATCTCTTGCCGTATCCGGCCTTGTACATAACAAAGTAGAAGTCTTGCTTGGCCATTTCACCACATCCTGCTGCGGCCCATTGTTAGGTATATCCTCCTTCACTGCCATCTGTTTCCCTTGTAACATTTCCTCCCATTCCTCATCCATATTGAGCTCTATGACCCTATAATTGGGGTTTGTTTTTGTTTTTGCAGAAGTGGGAAACAGATGCTTATAACTACTGTTTGTACAGGCATATCTGGCTTAACCTACACCCTCACAGCACCTTATCTATTTGTCTATAACATCTACCATTGTTTACAGGCATGTTTCATTCTTGTATGCACATCTGAGATAATACAAAAACAATTATATATTTCCTTCACATAGTTTTCATTCTTGTTAACTCAGCTCTTGGTTGAAACAATTACACACTGGTGTGAGTAAGTACTTACACCTTGTATAAGTAATTATGATTGCAGAAGTAACACTACTTTACCTAAATCCCACTGTGTACTCCTTGATTGGCAGTCTCACTAGAGTCCACAAGACAGTGGAAAAGTTACACATTGCTGAGGCATGTTAGCGCAGGATTTAAAAAAACATTTGAACAGCAGACACTATTGTGCTATGCTTGGTGTGAGTTCAAACCATTATTGATATTCTCCTGAAAGATGATTTTAAATTAGAGAATATTGCTGCATCAATGAAGGCCAAAATCCATCTTGTCCAGAATGTGTAATATTTTTAAAAAATAGATAATATGAAACAAGAAAAATGATTTTGGTGATGTGAAGAGATTTGTGTGTGGAACAAAAGTGTGTGCATTTGGAAAAGGAGCAGGTGACAACTTGTGTTGACAGGTGCTGAAACAAAGTGACAATTCACTGCATTCCCTCGAACCTTAATAACTTTGGGAAAGTTTATTGTCCTAACATTGTATCTCAATTGTGGGATATAGGTGGATTAGTGTTACTTCTGCAATTCCATTTTACAAAGGAGGTGAACTCACACCAGTGGGTAATTGTTTTGGTCAAGAGCTGAGTCAACAAGAATGGAAACGATGTAGAGGAAATGTAGAATTGTTTTTGTATTAGCTAAAATTGTATGTCAGAATGAAATGTGCCAATGAACAATAGTAGGCACGGTGGGCAAATAGATAAGATGTTGTGAGAGGATGAAGTTAAGCTAGATACGCCAGTGCAAACAGTAGGTATAAACATCTGCTTCCCACATTTACGAAAACACAGGAACAAACCCCAATTAAAAGGGTCATAGGGATCAGAACGGCCTCGGGAAAGGCACAGATGAAGGGGATAGATAATGATGAAGAAAGAATATGCCTATCAATGACCTACAGCAGGATGAGGTCAAACAGCCTTGTGAGGCCAGGAATAAGCATTTTGTCACAGTCAAGGCCGGATAAGGCAAGAGATAAACAGGGGTAATGGGGGCCGGTCTAAGGGAAGTGGATGATGTAAGCAGGGGAGGGAGCAGTGTAAAACAATAGACATCAAATCATATAAATATTATGTATGAATTGAACCTGGTGTGTATGTCCTCTGCCTTTTTAGACACTGGACATCACACCCACTTGCAAGTGTAAAATAAATGACACTATTGATTCAGATCTTGTCTCGGACTGAAATTATTGAAGTGAGTGAGCTTTGTTTCTCACAATTGGGGGCTCATCCGGTATTTTCTTCCATCACCGGGGGGAGTGGCTGACCTTGGACACTGGGAAGACGCGTCCCGTTCCCCATTGAGGAGCGGTCTCGTGTCCTGGTTTGGTCTGCTCCCTTGGGTGACTGGTACGAATCCAACTAGAGAGAGATCTGAATCAGACAGGGATAGGAGGTCGATAGAAACTACGGCGACAAGGGGCCAGGCAACTCTGTGCACAGACCAAGGTAAGAAACCTGACTGTTAAGTATTGCCTTGGTGGCCGGGACAAGGGGTATTTACTCGCTGAGGGACTAGCGAAGGCCCCGGGAAATGGGGGGTAGGCAGAGTAGCTGTCACGAAGTACAGGAAGAAGAAAAAGTCCCTGGTAACATTCCTCCTGAAAGTCCGTTGTGGAGGATGTTGCGGGAATGGACAAGCAATACTTGTACAAGGGAAAAGGATAAAAAGAAAATGATTAAATATTGTTGTTTAGTATGGACCCAAGAACCAATCCTTCGTCCGGCTGTCTTCTGGCCAAAGTATGGTTCGGACGAGAATTGGGTCTGTCAGTATTTAGGTTTGTCTGTGAATAAGAAACAACCTTTTAATCAAGAGGAGGTGGACTATGCATCCTGTTGGAAGGGCAGTTTGGGAATGATGGTAGTAAAGACAAAGGATTCCCCCTCTGCCCCACCTAGTCCCTGGGATCCTCTTGGCTGTTTGCCTCCCCCATACCATAAAATCAGGTTAGGTGAAAATGGGGGAGGAGGAGAGACAGACAGACAGGGACAGGAAACAGATGATTCACGAGAGGAGGATGAAGGGGCAGTGGACGTGGATGTTGTTGTTCCTGACCCTCAATCCTCAGTAATAGAAAGCACAGCTGCAGTAGATGTAGAGGAGGGCTCCGGAGGATCTAAATCAAAGCCAAAGGGGGGGAAAACAAAAAAAAGGGAAGAACGTAACGACTTATCCCCTTCGGGAGGTACCAATAGGGGATAAAGAGATTGGGTTTGTAAGTGCCCCCCTCAGTAGTGGAGAGGTCAGAACATTTAAAAAAGAAATGAAGGTCCTGGTTGAGGATCCGGTGGGGCTGTCTGAACAAATTGATCAATTTTTGCGGCCCAGTCTGTATACCTGGGCTGAGTTAATGTCTATTTTGAATATATTATTTACTGGGAAAGAAAGGGGACTTATACGGGGAGCAGCCATTAAAATATGGGACAGGGAACACCCGATTGGAGATGGGGATGCTGGACAGGGAGAGGTGAAGTTTCCCCTCAGAGACCCCCAGTAGGAAAATCAAAATCCGGAGCATAGAGAAGAAATGAGGGAATTGAAAGACCTGATTCTAAAAAGGAATAAGAGAGGCAGTTCCGAAGTCACAGAATTTGACTAAAGCCTTTGAAGTTAGACAGGAGAAAGATGAAACTCCCTCAGCTTTCCTGCAAAGATTATGAGACTCAATGTGGAGATATTCTGGAATGAACCCTGAGGACCCAGTGGCACAGGGTCTTTTGAAAGTACATTTTGTGACAAAGGCATGGCCAGACATACAGAGAAAGATACAGAAGATAGAAGAGTGGAGTGAAAAGCCATTAGATGAATTGTTAAGAGAGGCACAGAAAGTGTTTGTAAAGAGAGAGGATGAGAGACAAAAACAGAAGGTGAAAATGATGGTAGCTACGGTTGATGAGGTAGTTAAGAAAAGAATGGAACCAATAGTGAGCAATCGGAGCGGCGGGTGGCAGCATGTCGGACAGAGAGGGAGAGGGAGAGGACAAGGGGGAGTATTTGATGGAGGGTTGGAGCGACAGGGGCAGAGCTGGAGGTCTCCACAGGCAGGATGCTATTATTGTGGAAAGATAGGGCACTTTAAGCGGGAATGTCCGGCTCTGAAAAGGGAAGAGAGGGCAATTCCGCTTATGAATTTTGATGAAGAATAGGGGTGTCAGGAATTCCTGCCCCCGGGGACCCACCAGGAACCCTTGATAAACCTGAAGGTGGGACCCTATAGGGAAGAGGTAGTCTTCCTAGTAGATACGGGGGCAGCACAGTCATCGCTGAATTTTAAACCAAAGAAAGTAGGAATGTCAACACGGTCAATTACTGTTTCGGGGGTAAAAAGGGGAAGGATTTACTGTTCCAGTATTTGAACCTATGATGATAGAAGGTCCTAAGGATAGGGTCAAAGGGGAATTGTTGTCTATCCCTGATATAGGAAGTAACTTACTAGGGAGAGATTTAATTATCCTCTTAGGATTGGAGATTGGAATTCAGGAAAAAGAATTAGTTGTCCAAATGGCAATGTTGACAGAGGATATGGAGAGAGAGATAGACCCTATTGTATGGGCTAGAGAAGGGAATCGTGGAAAATTACAGATCCCCCCCCACCGCTGAAATAAATTTTAAAAGGAAAGGGGACGTTGTCTGTGAGCGACAATATCCCATTTCAATTGAAGGTAAACGAGGACTGCAGCCAGTAATTGTAGGATTGATTAGAGATGGATTGTTGGAGCCATGTATGTCTCCTTATAATACCCTAATTCTACCAGTGCAGAAATCCGATGGAACTTATCGATTGGTGCAGGATTTGAGAACATTAAATCAAATAGTACTGATCAGCCACCCAGTGGTGCCAAACCCCTATACCTTATTAAGTAAGATCCCTCATGACCACAAATGGTTTAGTGTGATAGATTTAAAGGATGCCTTTTGGGCCTGTCCCTTGGCAGAGGAAAGTAGGAATTTGTTTGCCTTTGAGTGGGAAGACCCTAAGACAGGATGAAAACAGCAATACCGATGGACTGTGCTCCCCCAGGGGTTTACGGAATACCCGAATTTATTTGGACAGATGTTAGAACAAGTATTGGAGAAATTTAGCAGCCCCAAGGGGACTACCCTGTTGCAGTATGTAGACGACCTCTTAGTAACAGGAAAAAGAAGAGAAAGAGTAGTAGAAGCCACTAACAAATTATTGAATTTCCTGGGCCAGCAGGGACTGCGAGTATCTAAAAACAAACCACAATATGTGGAGCAAGAAGTGAAATACTTGGGATATTTAGTAAGTGAGGGAAAGCAAAAGATAAGCCCGGAACGGATAGAGGGAATAGTGGGAATGCCGCTGCCCAGCACTAAAAGGGAGTTACGCAAATTGTTAGGTCTAACGGGTTATTGCAGATTGTGGATTGATTCCTATGCACAGAAGACTAAGGAATTATATCTCAAACTATTAGAGGGGGAACCAAAATGTCTAAGTTAGGATGATGAGGAAAAAGAACTAGTTGTGAAACTCAAAAGAGATCTGATCCATGCCCCCGTGTTAGCCTTACCTTCTCTCGATAAACCTTTCCACCTCTTTGTTTCCGTGGATAAGGGAGCGGCTTTGGGAGTATTGACCCAGAGGTGGGGAGGAATGAGACAACCAGTAGCATATCTTTCAAAGCTACTGGATCCAGTATCCTGGGGGTGGCCTGAGTGTGTGCAGGCTGTGGCTGCCACTGCACTGTTGGTGGAGGAAAGCAGAAAGCTTACATTTGGGGGAGCCCTAATAGTAAGCACTCCACACCAAGTGAGAACAATCCAAAACCAAAGAGCTGGGCGATGGTTGACAGACTCGCGGATTCTGAAATATGAGGCAATATTAATAAAAAAGGATGATCTAGTGTTGGTCACTGACAATTGTTTAAATCCAGCTGCCTTTCTTTGGAAAGGGGAAGGAGACTCTCCTCAGAATCCAGGGCACGATCTCCTTGACATTATAGAATACCAAACTAAGGTCCGCATGGACCTCAGAGATGTTCCATTTCATGCAGGGGTTAGACTTTTTATAGACGGATCATCCCGGGTGATTGAAGGGAAAAGATATAATGGGTATGCAGTCGTAGACGGGACAAACAGTAGTGTGGTGGAGGCAGGACGGTTGCCAAATGGGTGGTCAGCTCAGACTTGTGAACTCTATGCATTGGAAAGAGCCCTTAGAGCATTAGAGAATAAAGAGGGAACAGTATACACTGACTCTAAATATGCATTTGGTGTTGTGCACACTTTCGGCAAGATATGGCAGGAACGAGGGCTGATCTACAGCCGAGGGAAAGAATTAGTACATGAAGAATTGATTAAACGGGTCTTGGAGTCCCTTTTACTACCCCGAGAAATAGCAGTAGTGCATGTAAATGGTCATCAGAAAGGAAATGAACTAGAAGTTAGGGGGAATAGATTAGCCGATGAGGTGGCTAAGGAAGCAGCCCTGAACCCACAAGAAGTGGTGATCCATTCCCTAATACCTACTGTCCCAGGTCCTCGGGAAGCTCCAATATTTACTGAAAGCGAAGAAAAAGAATTGAGAGATTTCGGGGCTGTAAAAACAGCAGAAGGGTATTGGAGGTTCCCTGATGGAAGGGAAATGTTAAACAAAATGAAGATGTGAGAGATTATGGCTGTCCTACACCAAGGCAGCCACTGGGGAGTAGAAGCAATGTGTAATTTAGTTCTTAGGGAATATGGATGTAAAGGAATATATACAATTGCAAAACAAATATGTGAGGGATGTATCATATGCAAAAAGGTAAATAAGAAAGTCTTGATAAAACAGACCCCAGGAGGAAGAGACCCAGGATTGAGACCCTTCCAGAATATACAAGTAGATTATACTGAACTCCCCAGGGTAGGCAGACTAAAATATATGTTGGTCATAGTAGATCATTTATCTGGTTGGGTTGAGGCATACCCCCTAGCTACCGCCACTGCGAGTGGAGTGTTTTAAACAATATTGGAGCACATAATTCCCCGATATGGGCTCGTGAACCATATTGATTCCGATCAAGGAACTCACTTTACTTCTAAAGTGTTATAGGGGGTAATGAAAGGGTTGGGAATTTCCTGGGAGTTCCATACTCCATGGCACCCACCATCAACGGGAAGGGTTGAGAGAATGAACCAAACACTCAAATGACAGCTCTCTAAACTGATAATAGGAACCAGACTCCCTTGGACCAAATGTTTACCTATAGCTCTCTTGTGAGTACGAACAGCCCCAAGGAAAGACGTGGGACTATTCCCCTATGAAATCTTATTTGGATTACCTTACTTGGGAACGAATGGAGAATTGCCAATTCCCGAAACTAAAGATTTGTTTTTAAAGAAGTACATACTGGGTTTGTCCTCCTCTTTGTCTTTCCTCAGGGAACAGGGTTTATTGGCACAGACTCCACCCCTTGAATTCACCGTTCATCCCATCCGACCAGGCGATTGGATCTTAGTAAAATCATGGACAGAGACTAAATTACAGCCGGACTGGGAAGGGCCGTACCAGGCTCTTTTGACCCCTGAAACAGCGATAAGGACAGCAGAGAAAGGCTGGACTCACTACACTCGGATCAAAGGGCCAGTGGACCCTCCCGTGGAGAAAGAAGTCTGGACAGCCGAATCAAGGCAAGATCCGCTGAAACTCAGACTAAAGAGATTTTGAGTAACTGATTATACAGTGGCGACGCGAGCGCGGGATTATTTCTGTAAGATTGTATATTAAGTCTTTTTGTGCTTCAGCATGATGTTTATAATACTGGGAATGCTTAGAGTTATGATGCTAGCTCTCTTAGTATTGGCATTTCATCAAATATCATTTTCATATGTATTATTAACGGTTCCTGAATCTGATAACCCACAAGTAATAGACGCTGATGTATGTAGCTTAGTAAATTGTGGGGACGTAGTTAATCAGAGACAGTACCGCAGCTCTGAGGTACATCTTAAGTCCTATGGGGATAGACTTGGGGACGGTACTTGGTATAACGGTCTCGTCACAGTACAACGGGCCCCCTTCCGACCAGCTCGCGATTGCCCTGATAAAAAGTGTAACCCAATATACCTAACAATAAGGAAAACCACATGGCACGAAACAATCCTGGTTGGGGCCACCTATGAGATACAATTAAATGAAACATTTGGGATAGAAATGAAAGCAAATGGGAAGGATTTCTTGGGCTGTTGTTTCCGAATTAGTGTAGGACAGGGAAAATGGGTAGAACTACTGGGTAATAAGATGTAATCTTTCACCCCTCCCGATGATCCTAAAGTAGTAAAATTTATAGAGGTAAAGGACTTGAAACAGACCATTGAAATAGAAACTGGGTACGGGGATGCAAATGCCTGGGTTGAATGGGTAAAGTATACTGTAAAAAGTCTGAACAAAAGCAATTGCTCTGCATGTGCCTCCGGTCGGCCAGTGGCCCAGGTGCTTCCCTTTCCGCTCGGGTGGAAGCGAGACAGGAAGGGCATGAAATGTATGATAGCCCTGTACCAGGATGAGACTGCATGGAATGATAGGAATTGTACCTCCCTATCTCAGATGTTCCCTCCCTTGGAGAAGAAAGATGTAAAAGTTCCCCCCCTGTTTTCTGCCACAGTTGGAAATCACACCTCGTGTGTGCGTAGACGAGGTACAAGTCAGTCGAAAGATTTGCGGGAGCTGAAACTATGTACAGAGATTAAGAATGTAACCGAAACGGAGAAGGGAGGGAACTACTCAGCACTAAAGGTTCCCCGAGCGGATCTGTGGTGGGACTGTGGAGGCAAAATATTGAGACCCACCCTACCTCCGGATTGGAGAGGGATATGTGCAATTGTACAATTGGCAATTCCATTTACCCTGGCATTTGAGAAGGAAAACAAAGGAGGGAAAAAGGGAAGGGGTAAGAGATTACTGTTAGAAACTTCTTTCGATGACAGGATTTATCTTGATTCGGTAGGAGTCCCTAGGGGAGTACCAGATGAATTTAAGGCTCGTAACCAGATTGCAGCAGGCTTTGAGTCAGCTCTCTTTTGGTGGGTAACAATTAATAAAAATGTAGATTGGATAAATTACATTTTCTATAATCAACAGCGATTTATAAATTATACAAGAGATGCGGTTAAAGGAATATCAGAACAGCTTGATGCGACAAGTAGGATGGCATGGGAAAATAGAATAGCCCTTGATATGATTTTAGCAGAAAAAGTGTGTGTGTGTGTGATGTTAGGAGGAAGCTGTTGTACCTTTATTCCTAATAACACTGCGCCTGATGGTTCAATTACTCGGGCCTTAAGGGGATTGACTACCTTAGCAGAGGAACTGGCTGAGAATTCAGGAGTAGATACATCTCTCACAGGATGGCTGGAATCATGGTTTGGGAAATGGAAGGGGGTGGTGGTTTCCATCCTTACTTCCCTGATAGTAGTAGCCGGGGTATTGGTAGCCATTGGCTGCTGTATCATACCCTGTATACGAGGTCTCACCCAAAGGTTGATTGAAACAGACTTAATGAAACAGATGCCCCTAAAAGGGAATCAGGCTGAAGGACTTTATCGACGAAATAATGAGGAGATGAGTGAGACCAAGATGGATGAAATCTCCGGGATGATGCTTGCGAATTTCGGGAGCGATGCTTAAAAACAAAATATTTGCATAAGATAACAAATGGTAACTAAAAGAAAGAGGGGGAATTGTGAGATCCAGGTGGATTAGTGTTACTTCTGCAATTCCATTTTACAAAGGAGGTGAACTCACACCAGTGGGTAATTGTTTTAGTCAAGAGCTGAGTCAACAAGAATGGAAACGATGTAGAGGAAATGTAGAATTGTTTTTGTATTAGCTAAAATTGTATGTCAGAATGAAATGTGCCAATGAACAATAGTAGGCACGGTGGGCAAATAGATAAGATGTTGTGAGAGGATGAAGTTAAGCTAGATACGCCTGTACAAACACTAGGTATAAACATCTGCTTCCCACTTTTACGAAAACACAGGAACAAACCCCAATTAAAAGGGTCATAGGGATCAGAACAGCCTCAGGAAAGGCACAGATGAAGGGGGTAGATAATGATGAAGAAAGGATATGCCTATCAATGACCTATAGCAGGGTAAGGTCAAACAGCCTTGTGAGACCAGAAATAAGCATTTTATCACAGACAAGGCCGGATAAGGCAAGAGGCAAACAGGGGTAATGGGGGCCGGTCTAAGGGAAGTGGATGATGTAAGCAGGGGAGGGGTCAGTGTAAAACAATGGACATTAAATCATATAAATATTATGTATGAATTGAACCTGGTGTGTATGTCCTCTGCCTTTTTAGACACTGGACATCACACCCACTTGCAAGTGTAAAATAAATGACACTATTGATTCAGATCTTGTCTCGGACTGAAATTATTGAAGTGTGTGAGCTTTGTCTCTCACATGCAGTCATTGTTTTTACCTTGTTTTAACCCATGGTTCCTGCCTACCAGCATGTTGTGCTGACTCGACTCTATCTTCCTACATTATAGGAGACAAACAGGGGGAGGGAAGAACACAGCAAGCCAGGCAGCATCATGAGGTATGAAAGTAAAAATTTAAGGTAAAACAGTTCTTCAGGACTGGGAGTGGGAGGTAGTGGGAGCTGCAGATGAAGAGGAAAGGGAGTGGTTGGGATCGGGAGAGCAGCGGGATGGTGAGGTACGGCTACGTGGACACAGGTGGTGGATGCAACCTGGTTGGGCGATGGGAGGGAAGAATCCAGTTGGGAGCTGGATGGCGGAGTCGTTAGGTGGAATGGAAGGGAGGATTATGGGAAGAAAATGGAGTAAGGAGATGGGTAGTAAGGTTACTTCAAACTGGAGAACTCAATGTTACATCTTCCAGGTGGTAGGCTTGCCAGGCAGATGAGCAGTTGTTCCTCCAATTTGCGGTCTGCCTCACCAAGGCAACAGAGGAGGCCAGGGGTGATTATGTCGGAAAGGGAGTAGGAAGGGGAATTCAAATGGGCGGTGACTGGGAGGTCAGGTTGGCCCCTGCAGGCCCGGCTGTGATGCTCGGTGAAATGTGCACTTAGTTTATGTTCGGTCTCCCCAATGTAGAAAAGACCACATCGGGAGCATCTGATGCAGTAAACTCGGTTGGAAGAGAGGCAGGTGAACCTCTGTCTAACCAGCAAGTACTGATTGAAGCCCTATAAGGAGGTGGAGGAGATGGTGTGCCAGCAGGTGATGCATCTTTTGCGGTTGCAGGAGAAGGTACCTGGGGGTTATGGGGGAGATTGGTGGGGAGTGTTGCACGATAACGAAGTGGACAGTCTTGTGGGAGATGTGCCAGGTGATGGGATCCAAACCTAGTTTACTGCATCTGATGCACCCGATGTGGTCTCACTGCATCAGGAAGACCAAATGTAAATGAAGTGAATGATTTGAGAGTATTGCAGTCAGGCTTCTAAGGGCTGACCTGACCTCCCAATCACTTCGTATTTCAATTCTCTCCCCCCAACCCCCGCCAATCCCTTTCTGACATGGCCATCCTTGGCCTCCTCCATTGCCACAATGAACCAAACCAAAAACTGGAGGAACAAGACCTCATATGTCACTTGTGCAGCCTACACCCCGGGGACTCAACATTGAATTCTCCAATTTCAAATAACCTTCCTTCTAATCCTACGATTCCCTTCCCAGGCCTTGTCCTCCTTGCCTTCCTCTGATCAACACTTGATCCAGCTACAAACTAGATTCAGTCCCCCCATCACCAACCGGCTGATACCCTTTATCTGTGTTCACTTATGCCCATCTCGCCACTCTGCCTCCTCCTCCTTCACCCGCCCCTTTATCTATAGACCGCTTTACTCCGAACCCCAGTCCTGATGAAGGGTTATATCCTAGGTGTTGACTTCTCAACGTCTTGACGCTGCCTTGATTATTCTGTACTTCCAGTCTCCTGCGTGTCTATTTTGGATTCCAATAGCTTCTGTATTTTTTTTAATTGTCTTCTTGTGGATTAGGCAGGAGAGAGGGAATGCGTTGCACCTGTTTTTATCCAATACTTTTGATGGGCTGAATGGCTTTCTTATATTATTGTTAAAGCTGTAAGGGTTCCTACTTTTTAGCCGTGGAAATGTTTAGTGCCCAGCAGTGCTTTTGATTAATGTTACCTATATATTAACAGCACAAGCTTGAATGTTGGTCAGATTTGATACTTTCATACCTGAGGAGGTGACTCATTGTTCTGAAAATTATATAACCTTCACAGAACATCTGATCGTATGACAGAGTGAGAGACATTGATCTAGCATCTGAAGATGTTTGTGCTGAAGAAGCTATCCTGCGATTGTCCACAGAGATATCCAGGGACTGAGGGGATTGATGTCCACCCACCCCATTGTGTTCTGAATGATCCAACCAGTGGGGACTTTACAACTGATTTCCATCAAGTTCAATTTTGTTCAGTCTCCTTGACACCTTGCTCAGTCAATTACTGCCATGATATCAGGGACAATCACTCTGATTGTATGTTCATATCTTTTGTTCATGTCAATTGGCCAAGGTATATGTGTGGGACGTGTTTCCTTCTCTCAGAGGATAGTGAGGGTTGGGACTAGACAGTTAGGGGAGGCTACATCACTGAAATGTTTGGGGGGTGCGAGTGGGTGTCAATGGATTTTGACACATCAGAGAGTCGAGGACTACAATGCATGAAAGAGGAATTGCGTCCAAACTCTTCTCTACTATGATATTGGTTGTCCCTGAGATATCACTACCAACTTCCTCAAGTTCCCAAGTATTCATGTATTTCTCCACAGTAAACATAGTGTAGAAATATTCATTGAGGACTTCACCCATCTCTTATAGTTAACACGTACTTGTCCACTTTGATCTTCGAGGGGTCCTATTTTCACTGTAGCTATTGCTTTTTCTTTTAATATTTTTAAAGAACCTTTTTGGATTTATTCTAATCTTCTCCGCCAAGACTCTTTCTTGCCCCCTTTTCACCCTACTGATTTCCTTCTTCAGTAAACTCCTGTATCTCTTATATATCTCCAGGGATTCCCTTGATCCCAGCTTCCTGGACCTGAGCCACGCCCCAAGTTCGAACATGAATCTGAGGACCAGTTTTGTCCTTCCCCATAACTATTTGAAAATTAATAGAACTATGGTTACTGGTCCCAAAGTGCTCCCCAGTATTATCTCAGTCACCTGTCCTGCCCTATTTCCTGAGAAAAGTTTGAGTTTTGCCACTTCCAAAGTTGGACACTCTATATACTGCTTGAGGAAACTTTCCTGACGCATTTACAGATTTTATCTCATCAATCCCTTAACGCTCAGGCAGTTCCAGTCTATGTTGGAAAAATTAAAATCCCCTATTATGATAACCCTATTGCTCCTGCAGGTCTCCCCTTTCTCCCTGCATATTTGTTACTCTTATTCTTGTTGACTATTTGGGGGCCTATAGTACAACCCCAATGACGTCACCATTCCCATCCTATTTCTTACCTCCACCCACAAAGCCTCACTGGGTGATCCATCAGTTATTTTATCTCTGATTACTGCGGTTGCACTCCCCTTAATCAGATGTGCAACTCCCAGCTCCTCCTTCCGCCATCTCTGTCTTGTTTAAAGCACATTTACCCTGGTGCATTAAGCTGTCAGTCCTCTCCATCACTTAGCCATGTTTCTGTAATGGCTATAATATACCAGTCCCACCTACCTATCCACGCCCTGAGTCCATTGGCCTTACCTGTAGGCCTTCTTGCATTGAAATAGATGAAATTTAATCCAAAAGGCAGGACTTTCTCTCTGTCATTTTCCAGCCTAATCTTACAGATTTCTGATTACTGTATCTCCTTCCAGCCTCGTAATTTACTCCCTGCTCTTGAGGACACCACCCCCTGCTAACCTAATTTAAGCACTCCCTTGGAACACTAGCAAAACTGGCCGCCAAGATATTGCTGCTCCCTCCAGTGCAAGTTTCTGATGGGAATCTCCCTCTCAGGAGATTACCACTGTCAAGGTTTTTTTTAAAAAAATGTTTCTCCTAGCTCTCTGAAATCACACTGCAGAACCTCGTCCCTATTTCTCCTGGTATCATTTGTGCCAATGTGCATAATGGTTTCTGGCTGCTCCCCTCCCCCTTGAGAATGTTCTGCAGCCACTTGGAGACATCCTGGACCTTAGCACCTGGGAGGTAACCTACCATCCTGGATTCTCGTTTGTGACCACAGAATCTCCGATCTATCCCTCTCACAATCGACCCTCCTATCTTTAACGTCCTGTTTACTTTTATTCTTTCCCGCTGTGCCCCAGAGCCAGTGGTAGTACGAACAACCTGTCTACTGCTGCTTACCCCTGAACGGTCATCGCCCCCAACAATCCAAAATTGTATACTTGTTTTCTCGAGGAATGGCCACAGGCGATTCCTGAACTCCCTGCCTACTCCCTTTGCCATTCCCGGTGGTCGCCGATCTACTCTCTGCCTGGAACACGACAGGAAGCAAGGAATGTCTGTTAGATTAAATTGTGTTTATTCAAATACAACTGGACTGACAGGTAAGGCTAATGAACTCAGGGCGATGAACTTTCAATTGGAATATTACAGTCATTAAAGAAACATAACTAGGGGCGTGTCTTCGGTGTGGCCACCACACTAAAGCACTTATCTATGAAGTTCTCAGTATCTCGGATGACCCTGAGTGCATCCTAGATTAGATTACCTACAGTGTGGAAACTGACCCTTCCTCACAACAAGTTGGCACCGACCCACTGAAGAGCAGCCCACCCAGACCCACTCCCCTACACCCAACGCTATGGGCATTTTAGCATGACAAATTCACCTAACCCGCACATCTTTGGACTGTGGGAGGAAACCGCAACACCCAGAGGAAACCCACACAGACACGGGGAGTATGTGCAAACTCCCCACAGACAGAGGCAGTTTTTGAACCCTGGTCCCTAGTGCTGCGAGGGCAGCAGTGCTCACCATTGAGCGACTGTGCCGCCCAGCTCCAGCTCCCTAACACGGTATCCCTTTAAAGTACAGGAGGACGCCATTGGCCATTAGGTATGAATCAGCTCCAAAATAACCCCCCAAGCACCTCCCATTTGCCAGCCCTCTCTCAATTGCCCATTAAATTCATAATTTCCAAATATATATCCAGTTCTCTTTTGAATTTTCATCCACATCTTTCCCAGCCGGTCAATTCCAATTCGTAACAACTCTCTAAATAAGACATTTATCCTTATTTCACACCGAGCTCTTTTGCTTACAACCTTGAAATTCGAATTCCTTGATGCTGTAATGCCAACTAATAGAGTATTCTTTTTTCATACTTTTGAGCACCACAATAAATTCACATATTTGTCTGTTGTGCTCCAGGAACAATAGGCCTTGCAAGAACTATAATAAACACTACACGGAAAACAAGCAGAAAACTAGTCACCAGGATTTATGAACATCAACTAACCACAAAAGACATGACCCCAACACTAATTTCTTACGTACTGATGAGGAAGTACGTCACTTTGACTCGGTCTGCATATCCATTCTAGGACAGGCCAGAGACAAGCACAAGAATTCCTAGACACACGGCATTCCGACCGGAACTACATCAAAAAACATATCAATTTTGACTCCATGTACCACTCTCTGAGAAAAAAAAGGCCGGAAATTACATCATCGACACAGGAAATTACAATACCAACTCAAGGAAATCGAAACACTTGAATAGAAATTGGAAGATAACACCAGCACTTCACTGGAGGCTCACTTACTGAGTACAGTCAATGGAACAAACCAGGAACTGCCATTAGCTATTCCTTCAGATTACATCAGAGTGCTCATGGCTGCCACCACATAGAATCATTGAATGAAAATGCGAACCTGCACCAGCAAGTGCATATTCAAAGGCTTTTTAAAAAGTTAGTGAGATTATCTGCTCAATCACCCACCTAGACAATGCATTCCAGACACATGTCACCAGGGACAGAATGGCCGATTCGTGATTAGCAATCCTGCTTTAGAGCGCTGGGGACCCAGGTTTGATTCCAGCCTCGGGTGACTGCCTGTATGGATTTTGCGCATTCTCCCTGTGTCTACGTGGTTTCCTTGAGGTAATCCAGTTTCCTCCCACAATACGATGATGTGCAGCTTAGGTGAATTGGCCATGCTTAATTGCCCAGAGTGTTCAGGGATGTGTAGGTTAGGTGCATTAGTCAGGGGTACATATAGGAGGAACGTGTTTGGATGGGTTAGTCTTTGGAGGGTCAAAATGGATTGATCGGGCCAAAGAGCCTATGTCCACACAATAGGGATTTTATATTCTATGCCTGTGCCACCCTCTCAGTTCAAAACAGACTCACAAATCCTCTCTCAATCCCCAGTCTTTCACTTTAAGTATGTATCCCTTTGACTTTGACCCTTCGAGTAAGCTGTCTGTTTGCTGTCTGTTCATCATCTCCATTCCCCTAATGCTCTTGTACACCTGTACCAGGTTCCCTCCTCAACCTTCCCTGCTGCAATGAAAAAAGGAGCAAATTTAGCCCTCACCCTACACAGTCTGAGTACTCACTTGTCTTGTTAATTCAGATGTGCATCATCTCACATTTATCAGTGTTAAACTTCATCGGCCATTAATCTGGATAGAGAAATCATCTGTTTATATCGTCCTGTAGCCTAACCATTTCCTCCTCACTGTGAACCACCCAGCTAATGTTTGTGTCATCCCCATTAGTTATCATTCCACTGCCATCCATCTACCACATTCGCTCCATCATCATTTATGAATATCACAAACAAATCTTGATTTCCTTCCTATTCTCCAGATGTTGTTCACAGAAGAAGAATTAAGAATTCCAGCCTCTTGCTTTCTTATTTTGGGGAATTTACAAAGTGATGTAGTTAACACCTGTTATGAGGCAGTTGCAAATAGCATTTTCAACACAGAGTGGAATGCAACTTTTAAACTCTGCCCCTCAGCATGTCTTATTCATAAAGTGTGTACCTAATTTAGGATGAACTAGGGTTTGGCACCTTGCAGTGGAACATTAGCCTTTTGTGTGGCACTGTTCTTTGTAACAATAGTCAGAACTGAAGAATTTTTCATCTGCAGGATGGACGCAAACTCATTGCTTGAATCAGCTAATGTGATGAGGATAAATACTCAATTCAGTTCTACGTTACGACCAAACTGCAGAAGATCAAATCATGTTCTCATGTCTACCTTGAATTGGAAGCAAATACATACTGTTTTAAAAAATCAAAAATGTTGAGACACCATACCGGGGGAAAAAAAATGTCAACTGCTTTTGATGGAGATACAGAAATACAGAGAGACTGTGCAATCTGAACAAGAATCAAGTGATAGAAAAAGAAATACATCAAATCATAATTTTCAATGGAACCAGATCCCAATTTTCCTGAACAGTGATGTTTTTCACCCAACCTCACTTTCGCTAAAGCAAGCTTTTCCCAGTCACTAAAACTTCATTAGCCATTCTTCCTCCGCCTTCCCAGTATTTTTTTACACTCCGACTTCCCTTGCATTACACCGTCTGCTGCTACATACTCTTCCACTGATGATATCTCTTCACATCTTTTTTTCTCCCACTCCCACTGTAAGTTACACTAGTTCCCTTGTTACTTCCACTTCCACTGGCCATCCCTTGCCCTTTTTGCTTTCCAACTAGGGAGATGGTAACTGCTGGATTCGTGCTGCTATTGGTCATCAGCCAACAATGTTATTGGGATGATCAATGTCCAATAGGAACAGACAATAGTGTGTGTCTGTCACTGTCCAATACAACATGAAAAGGATGGTTCTGTTCCCCATACAGAGTGGAGCTTTTTTTTCTGTCTCTGTGTCACAGCGCTTAAGCAAACAGCCTTATCCCAATTGGACAAACCTCTCCTCAGAATCAGGCGACCATGCATCAGTTTTTCCTTAAACATTGTGAGGACAGTGACCACATTGTTCAAACAAGCCGTGTTTGATCATTTTGCTCTTTATCATTTTAACTGATTTTCCAATGTCATTTGAAGTGAGATCAAAGTAACTTTCCTTACATCAAAGTAATATTTGTCTCCTGTAGCATCATTACCTCTCAGCAAACTGTGGTTAATGGGAATCAGAGGAAATTCTGTGCTGGTAATTTCCTCATTGAACAATGACAGCTTCCCTAGAGCTATTGGGAATAACAAATAAACTCAGCCTTTGCTAGTGCCTTCCAAACCCATGGATGGATTTGTCTTATTAAAAACATCAAGATACATCTGTTTTCACAGTTTGGTCTAAAGTCTCAGAAAAGTAAGACTTTTCTGGTTGAGTGTCACCCCAATGAAATCAGAGGATTACAATAAGATAACGATTCCTATTATTTTCAATCAGTTACTTTCTGAGGACTGATCGTACGATGTCAGTGCCACTGAGATCAACATTTTCTCTGTCCAATAGCATCACATCACATTGGCTCAAGGCTGCACCATTCCCCAATTCTACTTCATTCTCCAGCTCATTTGCCACGTTCGCCAGATATACAAGGCCCACAAGATGGAATAACTTAGAGATGCCTATGAGCCTCTGGAACCTGCCACCCCACCCATGCCCTGCACTCTGAGTCCATCCCCTCTCCTTTTCACATTTCTCACATTTGTGGACATAGATAATGCACATCTGAATCTCACCTTCGCCCATTTCATCTCTCCTTCTCACATTCCATCCCTCTCCCAAGCCCGCCTCCTGTCGTGTATTCACCATCCCTCCTAAACTTCCATGCGCTAATGCTGAATGTTCTGGACTCAGCAAAGGTCTCAGCTTTATCCCACTGTGCCCCCACTTTAATGAATTTCAGGAACGACATAATGTTGAACTCCTCTTCCACCGTCTTCTCCTCAGTGTCCATTTCTTTGCACAAGAGTCCACTCCCCATCCTACAGAACCTTCACCCAGCTCCAACACTGTCCCTCCACCTGGGCACATTCCTCTGGCGTTTATTTGAACTCAATCCGTTCATTGAGAACTTTCCAAGTGACACTCGTTGTCTTACATTCTCTGCATCTCCCTCATCTTATCCAACCTATCACCCTCTGAACAGACTGTACGCTGTATGCTTCGATCCAACCCTGACTGTGTTATTCAGCCTGTGTTGATAAGGGTGGTGGACTCACTTCTCCATTTCAGAGGCTGAGTTCCAGCTCTCAGATACTTCCACATATCAACTGCTGGTCAATAACCTTTCCATGGCACATCAGGCCATTTTATTAACTAAATCTGACCACATTTCATCTGGAGATTCCCACCCACTCACCCTCACCTAACAGTTCCGAAGCTGATGGTCCTCTGATAGCAGAACTTGCTTTTATATTCTCCTGAAAATCCACAAACAGAACTGACTGGGCAACCCAATGCTTCAGCCTGCTCCTGCCACACAGTGGGGTGCGCATGGATACACACATGTGCTCAAGTTATACCTGTACCTTCATGGGTTACGTCGACCATTCCTTGTTCCAGTTCTTTCCACCCCGCATCCATAACACTTTCTCCAATACGTAACCAGAAGGGCACCAATTACCTGGGATGTAGATTTGCTTGCACTCTTCGGGGAGGTGGGGGGGGAGTGTTAAACTAATTTGGCAGGGGGATGGGATCCGGACTTGTAGTCTAACAATTAGGTTAGCTGTTATTCAGGATGTCCAAGAATGTAGGGAGTCTGTGGAGAATGTAGCACTGACAGGGAATACTTGCGGACACAGAGATGGGTTCAAGTGTGCATACATCAACGCAAGGAGTATCAGAAATAAGGTGGGTGAACTTAAGGCGTGGATCAGTACTTGGGACTACGATGTTGTGGCCATCATGGAAATGTGGATAGAAGAGGGTCAGGAATGGTTGTTGGAGGTTCCTGGTTACAGATGATTCAGTAAGATTAGGGAGGGTGGTTAAAAAAGGAGGGGTGTGGCGTTGCTAATTAGAAATGGTATAATGGCAGCAGAAAGGCAGTTCGAGGGGTACTATGGGTTGAAGTCAGAAATAGGAAAGGAGCAGTCACCTTATTGGGTGTTTACTATAGGCCCCCCAATAACAGCAGAGATGTGGAGAAACAGATTGGGATATAGATTTTGGAAAGGTGCAGAAGCCACAGGGTAGTAGTCATGGGCGATTTCAGCTTCTAAAATATTGATTGGAAGCTCTTTAGATCAAGTAAATTTGACCAGGCTGTGTTTGTGCAGTGTGTCCAGGAAGCTTTTCTAATTCAGTACGTAGATTGTCCGACCAGAGGGGAGGCCATATTAGATTTGGTACTTGGTAACGAACCGGGACAAGTGATGGGCTTGTTAGTGGGTGAGCATTTTGGTGATGGTGACCACAATTCTGTGACTTTCACCTTGGTTATGGACAGAGATAGGTGCGTGCAACAGGGCAGGTTTTACATTTGGGGGAAGGGTAAGTATGATGCTGCAAGACAGGATCTGAGGAGCATAAGTTGGGAGCATAGGCTGTCAGGGGAGGATGTCGTTGAAATGTGGAACTTTTTCAAGGAACAGATACATCGTGTCCTTGATATGTATGTACTGTCAGGCAGGAAAGAGATAGTCATGTGAGCGAACATTGGTTGACGAGGGAGGTTGAATGTCTTGTAAAGAGGAAGAAGGAGGCTTGCATAAGGTTGAGGAAACAAGGTTCAGACAGAGCGTTGGAGGGATACAGGATAGCCAGGAGGGAGCTGAAGAAAGGGATTAGGAGAGCTAAAGAGGGCATGAAAAATCCTTGGCGGGCAGGATCAAGGATAACCCCAAGGCCTTTTATGCATATGTGAGAAACATGAGAATGACGAGAACGAGGGTACGTCCAATCAACGAGCGTAGTGGGAGACTGTGTATTGAGTCAGAAGAGATAGGAGAGGTCTTGAATCAGTACTTTTCTTCAGTATTTACAAACGAGAGGGACCGTATTGTTGAAGAGGAGAGTATGAAACGGACTGGTAAGGTAGAGGAGATACTTGTTAGGAAGGAAGATGTGTTGGTCATTTTCAACAACTTGTGGATAGACAAGTCCCCTGGTCCTGACGGGATATATCCTAGGATTATGTGGGAAGCAAGAGAGGAAATTGCAGAGCCGTTGGCAATGATCTATTATGCTTCACTGTCAACGGGTGTGGGACCAGGGGACTGGAGAGTGGTGAATGTTGTGCCCCTGTTCCAAAAAGGAACAGGGATAACTCCGGGAATTACAGGCCAGTTAGTCTTGCTTCAGTGGTAGGCAAAGTAATGGAAAGTGTACTGATGGATAGGATTTATGAGTCTCTGGAAAGACACTGCTTGATTAGGAAAGCCATCTCGGATTTGAGAGGGGTAAGTCTTAAATGGTGTGTATAATCAATATAGTTCATTTTATCACATTTTATATTATCCTTTTTGTTCACATTGTCATTCAGAATTGCACCTCCCAAATGTTGGCTGTTTCCTTGTTGTGCATTAGATTTAATTCTGTGTGTCAGAAAGAGGGATGATGACTGGGGACTATCATTGTGCTCCCCCCTCCCCCCCCATATAGTCTCCACAGCCACTGCTCCCATTCCGCCTATCTCCCAGCCAGTATCATGTTCATTCGAACCTGACTCATTAATTCATAAGTCTTAATGAATACGTTCATTGTAATTATCACTTTTAGTTTTGGACTGAGGCCAAATGCGTTAAAGAATACGGTTTACACCAAATAAAACTGCATTTAGAAGTCTGTCAATTTATATAAATAAATTACTGAAGCATATTCCCTTTGGAAGTTGCAAAGTTGCCTTATTAGAGCAGTGAGAGGAACATTCAGAGAAGTCCACACTTCCTGTCTATGTTCAGGGCGGCTGTGCCCAATGACAGTCTGTTCGCACGTGTTTGTTCCCGTGGAGGAGAGATCAGCACAGTAACAACATCCTGACTGTTATTGTTTTGGGGGGTGGAGGGAGTTTTGGAGAGATGTTTACTGCACAGTAAACGGACAAGAGAGCAGAATCATGTAGCCTACGAAAAGAAAATATTCTTATTCTCCCTCACAACTGACTTCACTAGAGCAATTGGTGATGGAAGATGTGACCAATAGCCAGCAATGTCAACATGTAGTCCAGTCCAGATATATTGTGAACTGAATGTGCTGTATTGAAAGCTGGGACTGTTTGCTCTGGCTGTGATTGATGTCAGTCTCCATGCAATGCAACTGTGTCACTGGAGGGTCTCCCTCTCCTTTTAGTAAGAGGCTTCATTCAGTGCGCTATCACACTGTAGTAATAGATGCATCAGCTCCAACAGTAACAGAGATCAACAGCTGCATAGATCTGAATCAGAGAATAGCGGACTGGAACATTACTACAATGGAGAGGAGGTCTCCTTGAGTCTTTACAAGAATTCCCCCTCGAGGATTTCTACCATATCGGATATCAGCAGGGCTGATGATTATTCCGGGCGGGGTGGAGGGTGAGCTACTCACCTATTCTCGCTATTGTTGGTGGTCTCTACCTCTCTCCATTCATTAATCCCGCAAACAAGTTTGAGCTCCGTTGCAATTTCTGTTTTCTATATTTCTCAGAGAAAGAAACTATTGCCTTCAGTTTCAATTGCAGTCTCCATTCATTACCCATGAATTAAAGATCACTCCCTCACAAACATCTGCAACCAAAACTGTGCAAAACCTCGAGATCCCTTTTTGCCCTGAACTGATTTATGTCTCCTGTTCTCTCTGTCACCAAACCTGTCCACTACCAGCTCATAATATCACCAATCTCCATCTCTGTGTCAGTATTGTTGCTGAACAAATCATTGGCTGCACGTTGGTAAAATTAATGTTTCAAGCTCTCTTCTGACCACTTTTCCAATTACAAATATTTCAATCACAAAATTGCTCTTGTCTCGGATGTTACTTCATGATTAGGACACTGCATGAATGTAGGAATGTCGCTGGATGTTATTCAGAAGCAAAGATTATTAAACGAAAGATATTGTCTCAAATGATTTGTTTCAAGTCTACCACGGCTGATGATAGAACTTAAATAAAAATGACAAGAATTGGAATAAAAATGAATTTCACGAAAAATAATTATAAAAGCAACATTTTGTCTGAAAACCTTCATCTTTCACTGATCACCTTCGGTAAAGAAATCTAATGTTATTACCTGGTCTGGGTTAATTGTGACTTGAGACCCATGACAATGTGCTTAACTTTATATTGGCTTGTGGAATGGCCTCATAATCAAGGCAATTAGTGATGGTCACTATCTCTGCCCTTGGCAGAGATGTCAACATTCCACGAATTAACAAAATTGAAGGTGAAATCAAAGGATGATACTGAAAATCTGATATTATAGGAAGAAATGCAAAGAAACGAACAGAAAGTGCTGGGGAACTTTCCTGACCTGAAAGCAGCTGGAAAGGAGTGTGATTAATACCGTTGACAGGGACGTGTGCTTTGAAGGGGAGGAAGAATCAACAGAGAAAGAGAGATATAGAAGAAAGAGAACAAACAAAGAGAATGATGATCAGCTGGGCTGGAAATCAAATGTGAGATTCACCTCATTTATTTTTCGCCTTTCCCATTTTCCTGAATATCATGCCTTTGTAAATACGGGTATCCCCGCTTTTCAAAAGTTCGCTTTTCACCACTTCCATTTCCTAATGACATGCATTAGGACATTTTTTCGCTAACCAAAGGATATCTGAACTGATTTTCACTTTTAGAAAGAAAGCCGAATTTTTTTCCCATGTAAATTAGTGTTACTGCACTTTACACCATATCCGCTTGCGAACGGTTTCGTCGGAACGCTCTATTTGCAAATAGTGAGGGAAACCTGTGTATATCTAAGATCATGTTTAAAGCGATTTGAAACCCTCTGTCTGTCCTCCCAAAGTGTTGTCATCTTCTTATATTTGTTAACGGGATATGGGTATCTCTGACTGGGGCAGCATTAGTTCATTTTCACAGTTGCCCTTGAGAAGACCTTGAGCCACTGCAGTCCACGTGATTGATCTGATTTGGTTTCACTTATTTTAGTCAAATGCACAATGGAAAGGTTTGTTCTTCTTGTAGTGCAGGCACATGATAGTAAACAAGAAAACAGAGATCGTTCGATACTTACACAGAGTGAGGCATACAAGGATACAGCTTCACAGGAGGTGGGCAAAGTAAGATTGACATTAACAAGATTAATGTTATTTGAAAAGTGAGGGATGTCAATTTGTCACTCTAATAATGGTAGGGAAGGAAGTGTTCCTGAGCATGCTGGTCCATGTTTTCAAGCCTCTGTGTCTCCTCCCTGTTGGAAGAGGTTGAAGGAGATCATTACCAGTTTGGGAGAGAGATCTTTGATGTTGCCAGCCTTTCTGTGACAATAACAAGTTTAAGTGGACGGAAGGTTGTCTTCTGTGATGGTCTGTACTGTGCACACAACCGTCTGTAGTTCCTTATGGTCCTGGGCAGAGCAGTTACCATGTCAGGTCATTATACACCCGAATAGAATGCTTTTGAGTTGCCAGTATGCAGAGCACTGGGAGACGGGCGATTTCAAAGTAGTTAGATGTAATAATTGGCTTTTAAATGGATACCCACTTTCTGTTTGCTGTCTTGACAACAACTGAAATTTAACTGTTCATGTTAAATTATGTCCTCGATACTAAAACCTTATTGAGTCTGTTGTATTGCCAACATCGAACCAATGAGCCATCACCTGTTTCAAACGAATAGAGAAGCCATCACCATCACAACGAAGGAGAAAGAGACAGAAACAAAGGGAAGGAGAGAGAGAACAGAGCGAGGGAAACCGATATCCAGTCAGTCAAAGAGAGAAAGGAAACAAAACAAGGAAACAAATAGTCACATGGACAGGGAGAAGGGAAGATAATAGGTTCAGGAACACAAACAGAAGACAGGGAAAAGGAAAACACAGGGAAATAGGCAGTGTGAGAGAAACAGTGAGAAACAATGGTCACAGGGAGCTTAGGATAGGGTCATGGGGAGCTGGGGGGAAGGGGAGGAGCTGGGGGAGATGACTGGAGAGACCTCGGCGTGAGCACTGGAGGGAGTTGGGGGGAGGGAGGTGAGGATTTATTTTGTTCTGTGCCAAGTTGTCCAGGAAGATGATGGTAAGAATGGATGTACTGAACGATGGCTGTAAAAGATGTCTGAGAGGCATACAGGTTACACTGCACAAGTCGTGTGCTAGGCAAGATCAACATGAACAAAATCAGCATAATCTGAGATGAGAGTCCATTCATCAGTATAATAATAGCTAAGAAGAAGCTGTTCCTGAACTTGCTGCTCTGTGTGTTCAAGCGGCTGTATCTTTTAGCCTGATGGAAGAGGTTATGAGAGATCTTTATAGGCATATGATGGGTCTTTGGTAATGTTAGAAGAAAGAACATTCCAGTACAGGAACAGGCCATTCGGCGGTCCAAGCCTGCGCCGATCCAAATCCTCTATCCCAACCTGTCTCCTATTTTCTAAAGGTCTGTATCCCTATGCTCTCTGCCCATTCATGTATACTTCTGGAAACATCTTAACTGGATCAGCACAGGTCACAGTTTTCCATTTTGATAAACTTCCTTCCCCTACTATGCTCTGTCCCCTGTTGCCAAGCCAGATCTTTATCTATGTAGCTAGAACGCCCTGGATACCATGTGACTTCACTTTCCCCATAACCCGACCATGGGAAATCTTATCAAACATCTTTCTGAAGTCATGTATATGACATCTACAGCCCCTCCCTCATCAATCAACTTTGTCACTTCCTCAAATAATTCTATTAAGTTGGTAAGGCATGACCTTCACTGCACTAAACCAGGTTGCCTCTCACTGATAATACCATTTTCATCCAAATGAGAATAGATCCTAGCCCTCAGTATCTTCTCTTGCAGCTTCCCTAGCCCAAATGTCAGGCTCACCGGTCTATAAATAACTGGATTATTCATGCTACCATTCTTAAACAAAGCGATTAGAAACTTTCCAGTATTCTGGGACCTCAGGTGTGTTCAAGGATGTTACAAAGATATCTGTTAAGGCCCTAGCTATTTCCTCTCTCCCTTCCCTCAGTAATCTTGGATAGATGTTGGCAGACTTTTTGCAGCAACGAGCCTTGTAAATTGAGTCAATGGTTGGGAGATTGGAGTCCGTAGTAGACTGGGCTGTGAACACAATCTTCTGTAGTTTCTGATTGTCCTGGGCAGAGTGTTGTCGTATCAGGCCATTACACACCCGGACAGAACGTTCACAATAGTGCATCTGTAGAAGTAGTGCACGCTAAATATCCTGAGCCAAGTGAGGAAGGAGGGGCGTTTTTGAAACATCTTGGCTGCTAGACCTATGTGAGAAGTCCAGAGTAGGTTGCCAGTTATCATCACTCCGAGGGACTTGACGCTCTGCACTGTCTCGACCGTTGATGTAGATAGGGGTTTGTTCCCCTCCTTTCGTTCTAAAGTCAATGATGAGTTCTTTACTTTTGCCGAATTTGAGAGGGAGGTTATTATCATTCCACCTAGCCACCAAACCCACTATCTCCTTTCTGTGTTCAGACTCATCATTGTTTGATATCCCTCCTCCTTTGGTGATGTAATCAGCAAACTTACAGTTGGCATTGTTGGGCAACACAGCCAGGTATGTACAGGGAGTACAGTAGGGGGCTGAGGGATACTGCCGTGTGTGCAGAGGGAGTACAGTACAGTAGGGGGCTGAGGGATACAGCCGTCTGTGTACAGGTAAGTACAGTAAGGGGCTGAGGGACACAGCCATGTGTGTACAGGGAGTACAGTAGGGGGCTGAGGGATACTGCCGTGTGTGAACAGGGAGAACAGTACAGTAGGCGGCTGAGGGATACAGCAGTGTGTGTACATGGAGTACAGTAGGGGGCTGAGGGACACAGCCGTGTGAGTACAGGGAGTACAATAGGGATCTGAGGGACACAGCCGTGGGTGTACAGGGAGTACAGTAAGGGGCTGAGGGACACAGGCGTGGGTGTACATGGAGTACAGTAGGGGGCTGAGGGACACAGCCATGTGTGTACAGGGAGTACAGTAAGGAGCTGAGGGACACAGCCGTGTGTGTACAGAGAGTACAGTAGGGGGCTGAGGGATACTGCCGTGTGTGAACAGGGAGCACAATACAGTAGGCGGCTGAGGGATACAGCAGTGTGTGTACAGGGTGTACAATAGGGATCTGAGGGACACAGCCGAGGGTGTACAGGGAGTACAGTAAGGGGCTGAGGGACACAGCTGTGTGTGTACAGGGAGTACAGTACAGTCGGGGGCTGAGGGACACAGCCATGTGTTTACAGGGAGTACAGTAGGGGGCTGAGGGATACTGCCGTGTGTGAACAGGGAGTACAGTAGGGGGCTGAGGGATACTGCCGTGTGTGTACATGGAGTACAGTAGGGGGCTGAGAGACACAGCTGTGTGTGTACAGGGAGTACAGTAGGGGGCTGAGGGATACAGCCGTGTGTGTACATGGAGTACAGTAGGGGGCTGAGGGTCACAGCCGTGTGTGTACAGGGAGTACAATAGGGATCTGAGGAACACAGCCGTGGGTGCACAGGGAGTACAGTAAGGGGCTGAGGGACACAGCTGTGTGTACAGGGAGTACAGTAGGGGGCTGTGGGACACAGCCGTGTGTGTACAGGGAGTACAGTAGGGGGCTGAGGGACACAGCCGTGTGTGTACAGGGAGTACAGTAGGGGACTGAGGGATACTACCGTGTGTGCACAGGGAGTATTGTAGGGGGCTGAAGACACAGCTGTCTGTGTACAGGGAGTGCAGTAGGGAGTTGAAGACACAGCTGTCTGTGTACAGGGAGTACAGTAGGGGGCTGAGGGACACAGCCGTGTGTGGACAGGAAGTACAGTAGGGGGCTGAGGGACACAGCTGTCTGTGTACAGGGAGTACAGTAGGGGGCTGAGGGACACAGCCGTGGGTTTACAGGGAGTAAAGTAGGGGGCTGAGGACACAGCTGTGTGTGTACAGGGAGTACAGTAGGGGGCTGAGGAACTCAGCCGTGGGTGTACAAGGAGTACAGTAGGGGGCTGAGGAACACAGCCGGTTGTGTACAGGGAGTACAGTAGGGGACTGAGAGATACTACCGTGTGTGTACAGGGAGTACAGTAGGGGGCTGAAGACACAGCCGTGGGTGTACAGGGAGCACTAAAGGAGACTGAGGGACACAGCCGTGTGTGTACAGGGAGTAAAGTACAGTCGGGGGCTGAGGGACACAGCCGTGTGTGTCGAGGGAGAACAGTAGGGGGCTGAGGCATACTGCCGTGTGTCTGCATGGAGTACAGTAGAGGGCTGAGGGACACAGCCGTGTGTGCACAGTGAGTACAATAGGGATCTGAGGGACACAACCGTGGGTGTACAGGGAGTACAGTAAGGGGCTGAGGGACACAGCTGTGTGTGTACAGGGAGTACAGTTGGGGGCTGAGGGACACAGCCGTGTGTGTACAGGGAGTACAGTAGGGGGCTGAGGGACACAGCCGTGTGTGAACAGGGAGTACAGTAGGGGACTGAGGGATACTACCGTGTGTGCACATGGAGTATAGTAGGGGGCTGAAGACACAGCTGTCTGTGTACAGGGAGTACAGTAGGGAGATGAAGCCACAGCTGTCTGTGTACAGGGAGTACAGTAGGGTGCTGAGGGACACAGCCGTGTGTGTACAGGGAGTACAGTAGGGGGCTGAGGGACACAGCCGTGTGTGTACAGGGAGTATAGTAGGGGACTGAGGACACAGCCCTGAGTGGACAGGGAGTAAAGTAGGGGGCTGAGGGACACAGCCGTGTGTGTACAGGGAGTAATGTCGGGGGCTGAGGGTCACAGCCGTGTGTTTACAGGGAGTACAGCAGGGGGCTGAGGTCACAGCCGTGTGTGGACAGGGAGTACAGTAGGGGGTTGAAGACACAGCCGTGGGTGTACAGGGAGTACAGTAGGGGGCTGAGGGACACAGCCGTGTGTGTACAGGGAGTACAGTAGGGTGCTAAGGGACACAGCCGTGTGTGTACAGGGAGTACTGTAGCGGGCTGAGGGACACAGCCGTGGGTGTACAGGGAGTACAGTAGGGGGCTGAGGGACACAGCCGTGTGTGTACAGGGAGTACAGTAGGGGACTGAGGACACAGCCGTGTGTGTACAGGGAGTACAGTAGGGGGCTGAGGAACACAGCCGTGGGTGTACAGGGAGTACAGTAGCGGGCTGAGGGACACAGCCCTGAGTGGACAGGGAGTACCGTAGGGGGCTGAGGAACACAGCCGTGGGTGTACAGGGAGTACAGTAGGGGACTGAGGACACAGCCCTGTGTGCACAGGGAGTACAATACGGGGCTGAGGGACAGAGCCGTGTGTGTACAGGGAGTACAGTAGGGGGCTGAGGGACAAAGCCGTGTGTGTACAGGGAGTACAGTAGGGGGCTGAGGAACACAGCCGTGTGTGTACAGGGAGTACAATAGGGATCTGAGGGACACAGCCCTGAGTGGACAGGGAGTACAGTAGGGGGCTGAGGAACACAGCCGTGGGTGTACAGGGAGTACAGTAGAGGGCTGAGGGACACAGCCCTGTGTGGACAGGGAGTACAGTAGGGGGCTGAGGAACACAGCCGTGGATGTACAGGGAGTACAGTAGGGGACTGAGGACACAGCCCTGTTTGTACAGGGAGTACAGTAGGGGGCTGAGGGCACAGCAGTGTGTGTACAGGGAGTACAATAGGGGGCTGAGGGACACAGCCGTGTGTGTACAGGGATTACAGTAGGGGACTGAGGACACAGCCGTGTGTGTACAGGGAGTACAGTAGGGGGCTGAGGAACACAGCCGTGGGTGTACAGGGAGTACAGTAGCGGGCTGAGGGACACAGCCCTGAGTGAACAGGGAGTACCGTAGGGGGCTGAGGAACACAGCCGTGGGTGTACAGGGAGTACAGTAGGGTACTGAGGTCACAGCCCTGTGTGTACAGGGCGTACAGTAGGGGGCTGAGGGCACAGCAGTGTGTGCACAGGGAGTACAATACGGGGCTGACGGACAGAGCCGTGTGTGTACAGGGAGTACAGTAGGGGCCTGAGGGACAAAGCCGTGTGTGTACAGGGAGTACAGTAGGGGGCTGAGGAACACAGCCGTGTGTGTACAGGGAGTACAATAGGGATCTGAGGGACACAGGCCTGAGTGGACAGGGAGTACAGTAGGGGGCTGAGGAACACAGCCGTGGGTGCACAGGGAGTACAGTAGTGGGCTGAGGGACACAGCCATGTGTGTACAGGGATTACAGTAGCGGGCTGAGGGACACAGCCGTGTGTGTACAGGGAGTACAGTAGGGGGCTGAGGGATACTACCGTGTGTGGACAGGGAGTACAGTAGGGGGACTGAGGACACAGCCGTGGGTGTACAGGGAGCACAGTAGGGGGCTGAGGGACACAGCCGTGTGTGTACAGGGAGTAAAGTACAGTCAGGGGCTGAGGGACACAGCCGTGTGTGTAGAGGGAGTACATTAGGGGGCTGAGGCATACTGCCGTGTGTCTGCATGGAGTACAGTAGGGGGCTGAGGGACACAGCCGTGTGTGTACAGTGAGTACAATAGGGATCTGAGGGACACAGCCGTGGGTGTACAGGGAGTACAGTAAGGGGCTGTGGGACACAGGTGTGTGTGTACAGGGAGTACAGTAGGGGACTGAGGGACACAGCCGTGTGTGTACAGGCAGTACAGTAGGGGGCTGAGGGACACAGCCGTGTGTGTACAGGGAGTAGAGTAGGGGACTGAGGGATACTACCGTGTGTGCACATGGAGTGTAGTAGGGGGCTGAAGACACAGCTGTCTGTGTACAGGGAGTACAGTAGGGAGTTGAAGACACAGCTGTCTGTGTACAGGGAGTACAGTAGGAGGCTGAGGACACAGCTGTGTGTGTACAGGGAGTACAGTAGGGGGCTGAGGGACACAGCCGTGTGTGTACAGGGAGTACAGTCAGGGGCTGAGGAACACAGCCGTGTGTGTACAGGGAGTACAGTAGGGGGCTGAGGTCACAGCCGTGTGTGGACAGGAAGTACAGTAGGGGGCTGAAGACACAGCCGTGGGTGTACAGGGAGTACAGTAGGGGGCTGAGGACACAGCTGTGTGTGTACAGGGAGTACAGTAGGGGGCTGAGGGACACAGCCGTGTGTGTACAGGGAGTACAGTCGGGGGCTGAGGGACACAGCCGTGTGTGTACAGGGAGTACAGTAGGGGGCTGAGATCACAGCCGTGTGTGGACAGGGAGTACAGTAGGGGGCTGAAGACACAGCCGTGGGTGTACAGGGAGTACAGTAGGGGGCTGAGGGACACAGCCGTGTGTGTGCAGGGAGTACAGTCGGGGGCTAAGGGACACAGCCGTGTGTGTACAGGGAGTACAGTAGTGGGCTGAGGAACACAGCCGTGTGTGTACAGGGAGTACAGTAGGGGGATGAGGGACACAGCAGTGTGTGTACAGGGAGTGCAGTAGGGGGCTGAGGACACAGCCCTGAGTGGACAGGGAGTACAGTATGCGGCTGAGTAACACAGCCGTGTGTGTGCAGGGAGTACAGTAGGGGGCTGAGGGACAAAGCCGTGTGTGTACAGGGAGTACAGTAGGGGGCTGAGGAACACAGCCGTGTGTGTACAGTGAGTACAATCGGGATCTGAGGGACACAGCCGTGGGTGTACAGGGAGTACAGTATGGGGCTGTGGGACACAGCTGTGTGTGTACAGGGAGTACAGTAAGGGGCTGAGGGACACAGCCGTGTGTGTACAGGGAGTACAGTAGGGGGCTGAGGGACACAGCCGTGTGTGTACAGGGAGTACAGTAGGGGACTGAGGGATACTACTGTGTGTGCAAATGGAGTATAGTAGGGAGCTTAAGACACAGCTGTCTGTGTACAGGGAGTACATTAGGGAGTTGAAGACACAGCTTTCTGTGTACAGGGAGTAAAGTAGGGGGCTGAGGACACAGTTGTGTGTGTACATGGAGTACAGTAGGGTGCTGAGGGACACAGCCGTGTGTGTACAGGGAGTACAGTAGGGGGCTGAGGACACAGCTGTGTGTGTACACGGAGTACAGTAGGGGGCTGAGGGACACAGCCGTGTGTGTACAGGGAGTACAATAGGGATCTGAGGGACACAGCCGTGGGTGTACAGGGTGTACAGTAAGGGGCTGAGGTCACAGCCGTGTGTGGACAGGGAGTACAGTAGGGGGCTGAAGACACAGCCGTGTGTGTACAGGGAGTACAGTAGGGGGTCTGAGGGACACAGCCGTGTGTGTACAGGGAGTACAGTAGGGGGCTAAGGGACACAGCCGTGTGTGTACAGGGAGTACAGTAGGGGACTGAGGACACAGCCCTGAGTGGACAGGGAGTACAGTAGGGGGCTGAGGAACACTGCCGTGGGTGTACAGGGAGTACAGTAGCGGGCTAAGGGACACAGCCCTGAGTGGACAGGGAGTACCGTAGGGGGCTGAGGAACACAGCCGTGGGTGTATAGGGAGTACAGTAGGGGACTGAGGACACAGCCCTGTGTGTACAGGGAGTACAGTACGGGGCTGAGGGCACAGCAGTGTGTGTACAGGGAGAACAATAGGGGGCTGAGGGACACAGCCGTGTGTGTACAGGGAGTACAGTAGGGTGCTGAGGGACAAAGCCGTGTGTGTACAGGGAGTACAGTAGGGGGCTGAGGGACACAGCCGTGTGTGTACAGGGAGTACAGTAGGGGGCTGAGGGACACAGCCGTGTATGTACAGGGAGTACAGTAGGGGTCTGAGGACACAGCCCTGAGTGGACAGGGAGTACAGTAGGGGGCTGAGGAACACAGCCGTGGGTGTGCAGGGAGTACAGTAGAGGGCTGAGGGACACAGCCCTGTGTGGACAGGGCGTACAGTAGGGGGCTGAGGAACACAGCCGTGGATGTACAGGGAGTACAGTAGGGGACTGAGGACACAGCCCTGTTTGTACAGGGAGTACAGTAGGGGGCTGAGGGCACAGCAGTGTGTGTACAGGGAGTACAATAGGGGGCTGAGGGACACAGCCGTGTGTGTACAGGGAGTACAGTAGGGGGCTGAGGGACAAAGCCGTGTGTGTACAGGGAGTACAGTAGGGGGCTGAGGAACACAGCCGTATGTGTACAGGGAGTACCGTAGGTGGCCGAGGACACATCCTCCAGGAGCTCCAGTATTGTGGCTGCGGTGCAGATAACTACCTTCACTAATTGTGGTCTGTGGGTCAGAAACAGGGGGATCCAGTTGCAGAGGATGGAGCCGCGACTAAGGTCACGGAATTTTGAGATCAGTCTGGAGGGGATCATGATGTTTAAGGTGGAGCTGTCATCAATGAGCAGGAGTCTGGTGTAGGTGCCTTTGTTGTCCAGATGTCCTCGGGATGAGTGCAGGGCTCGGGACATGGCATCTGTTGTGAACCTGTTACATCATTCGGCATATTATAGGAGATCAATCAGGCGGGGAGATTGGAGGTGATGTGGCCCATAACCAGCCTTTCAAATCACTCCATGTTTATTGAGGTTCGAGCCACTGGGCGGTAATCATTAAGTCATTAAAGCATGGCCTTTCTCACTTGCAAGGTTTATGTTATGATTTGGAGATGCCGGTGTTGGACTAGGTTGTACAAAGTTAAAAATCACACAACACCAGATTTAATTGGAAGCACAATGATGAAGGTTGATGATGGACTTCTTCAAGCAGGTTGGGACTTCAGTTTGTGGGAGGGAAAGGCTGTAATTGTATGTGAATACCTGTCTGTTGGTCCTCCCAGGATCTGAGTGCTCAGCCGGGAACACTATCCAGACCCGTCGCTTTCCCTGATTTGACCTGCAGGAAGACTGATCATGCCTGCAGCGGTGACAGCGGGCAGAGGTACATCCGAGGCTGTCGGGGCAAGTTTCAGCCTGGCAGTCACACAGTTATTCATTGTAGACATCTCCTCGCTGACCTCCCTCCATCGTCATCATACACAGTGACATGGATGGTGTGAGCACCACTCAGTTAGTGTTGAGACGAAGTGACATCAATAGCCTTGGGATTGTGCGCCATAATGAAGTAAACTCACAACAAAAGGTGGTAGGGTGTGCTTCTACTGAGAGTCAGTGGTGCAGGGAGTGAAGACTTTACAGGTGTAATTCAAGTCAAGCCACTGTTTCAACCTGAATGGAGTCAAGCACCTTGAGTGTTGTGCCTTGTGGATGGTGGACGGTCCTTAATGAGCCAGGAAATTTATTATATATGAACAAACTGAACAATGGACTTGAGGGCAGTTTTGCTAAGTTTGCAGATGATATTGAGGAAGTGGGGAAGCTGGAGAAAAGCTTGAATAGTTTAGGACTGTGGGAAAACACGTGGCTGATGGAACACAATATGGTAACGTATTAGAATATGCACTTTGGTAGGCGGAATAGAGGAGACACTATGTTCTAATAGGATCCATTAAATCTGAAGCACAAAAGGATTTTGAAGCACTCGTCCTCTCTTATGGTTAATGTGCAGGTTCAGTTGGCAGTTAGGAAAGCAAAAGCCGTACCAGGCCAGGTCTTCATTTCAAGAGAGCAAGAATGCAAGACGGGAGACATACTGCTGAGAATGTAATGGGCTATGGACAGACGGCATTTGGCCAATTGTGAGCTGTTTTGGACACTATCTCTGGGGAAAGCTCTGCTGGTATTGGAGGTGATCCATCCTGGGGGATGATGGCTTGTCATATGAGCAGCAGTGTGTGTACTCGATGGAATTTAGAGGAATTTTGGTGTTTGGGGGGTCTGATTGTAACTAATGGATTACTGCAAAGATTGATACAGTCAGTGCGTAGAAAATATTGCCACTTCTCATAGAGACAATGACAAAATGGCACAGTATCAGTGTGAAGGAATGGGCTGAATGGCCTAAATCTATTGCTATATCTCATGTCGTTGAGGTCATAGGGTCTATTATTCAGTACAGATTTGTAAGTCTCTGATCTGCTCATGTAACCCTTGTATTTGTATGTTGATTTGACTACACGTTCTTGTCAAAGGTCATCCCTGTGATATGGACAGTGGGAGGATTCAGTGTCAGCCAGTATTCCATTAATATTTTGAATATGAACTGCTGTCAGTGAGTCTCATCTAGCGGGAGTACATTCTCTCTCCGATGATTGTCATTTTCTGTCTGTTATTTTCAAATGATTGATCCTGATACACCAGTATTGTTGATTTAAACAAAGCAGGTGCAATATATCACAGCACTCAGCAACAATATGTCATCGAATACTGAACACTCTTCTAATAACAGAAAAGTCTAAAATGTTCAATATTAGAAACACTGCTTTCCTGTTCGTGTTCAAATCAGATAACTTGTCCCATCGAGATGCTCAACTTGGAACTATTTTTTAAAAGGTATTTTTGGATGTGGGCATCGCTGGATGTGCCCAGCATTTCTTGCCCCTCCCCAGTTGGCGTTGAGAAGGTGGTGCTGAGCTGCCTTCTCGAACTGCTGCAATCTACCTGCTGTGCGGTGACCCACTAGTGATTAAGGAGGGAATACCAGGGTTTTCACGCAGCAACAGTGAAGGAACGGCAATACAGTTCCAAATCAGGATGGTGACTGGTTTGGAGGGGAATTTGAAGGTGGTGGTGTTCCCAAAAGTCTACTGCCCTTGTCATTCCAGATGTAAGTGCCCGTGAGATTGGAAGGAGCTGTCTGAGGAATTTTGGGGAATTTCTCCATTGTGTCCTGTAGATAGTGAACACTGTTGCTCCTGAGTGACCACGGTGAAGGGAGTAAATGTTTGTGGATGTGGTCCAAATCAAATCGGCTGCTTTGTCCTGGATTGTGTCAAGCTTCTTTAGTGTTGTTGGTGCTGCACCCATTCAGGCAAGTGAGGATATTCCATCTCATTCCTGACTTGTGCCTTGTAGATGATAGCTGAAAATGTGTTGCTGGAAAAGCGCAGCAGGTCAGGCAGCATCCAAGGAGCAGGAGAATCGACGTTTCGGGCATAAGCCCTTCTTCAGGAATCTGCTCCTGCTCCTTGGATGCTGCCTGACCTGCTGCGCTTTTCCAGCAACACATTTTCCGCTCTGATCTCTAGCATCTGCAGTCCTCAATTTCTCCTTGTGGATGATAGACAGGCTTTGGGGCGTCAGGAGGTGAGTTTCTCGTGCAGTATTCCTAGCCTATGATCTGCTGTTATATTCATGTGGCGAATTCAGCTGAGTTTCTGGTCAATGATACCGCCCCCCCCCTCCCCCCAGGATATTGATGATAATGCTGCTGAATACAAATTGGTTATATTGTTTCTTATTGATTATAGTCATTGTTTGAATTTATGTGGTGCAAATGTTACTTGCCACTTACCAGCCCAAGCCTGGATATTGCCGATATTGTTGCTTTGGGCATGGACTGCTTCAGTATCTGAGCATTTGCCAGTGGTGCTGAACAATGTGCAGTCATTATCGAATATCCCCACTTCTGACCTTATGATGGAAGGAAAGTTATTGTTGAAGCAGCTGAAGATGTTTGAACCTAGGACATTATTCTAAGGGACTGCTGCAGAGATGTTCTGGAGCTGAGATGTCTGACCTCCAACAACAATGACCATCTTCCTATCTGTCCGGTATGACTCCAATAATGCAGTGTTGGCCTGCGATACTGTTTTTGCTTGGGGTCCTTGATGTCACATTTGGCAGAATTCAGCCTTGATATCAAGGGCTGGAATTCAGTTCCTTTTTCTATGTTTGAACAAAGGCTGTGATGAGGTCAGGAGCTGAGTAACCCTGGCAAAACCCAAACTAGGCGTTACTGAGCAGGTTATTGCTGAGCAAGTGCTGCTTGATTACACTGTTGATGACACCTTCCATCATTTTACTGATGGTGGAGAGTAGACTGATTCTGCGGTATTTGGACGAGTTGAATTTGTCCTGCGTTTTACGTACAGAACATATTTCAGCGGTTTTTCCCCATTGTCGGTTTGTATACATTCTGGAACAGCTTGGCTAGGGGAGCGGGATGTTCTGGAGTACAAGTCTTCAGGACTGTGGCTGGCATGTTATCAGGGCCCATAGCCGTTGCAGTATCCAGTGCCTTCAGCCGTTTCTTGATATTAGTTAATCGAATTCGCTGAAGACCGTTATCTGTAATGATGAGGACCACTGGAGGAGGCCGAAATGGATCATCCACTCAAAACTTCTGACTGAAGATTGCAACGAAAGCTTCAGTCTTATATTTTCTACTGATGTGCTGGGCTCTTCCATCATTGAGGTTGGGGATATTTGTGGAGACTCCTACTCTGGTGAGTTGTTTAATCGTCCGCCACCATTCACGATCGGATTAGCAGGACTGCAGAGCTTAATTCTGATGCATTGGTTCTGGGATTGCTAAACTCTGTCTGTCCCTTGCTGTTTATGCTATCTGGCACGGCAGTATTTCTGCTTGGAAGCTTCAGCAGATGAACATTTTATCTTTATATATTCCTGGTTCTGCTCCTGGCATGCCCCCCGCCCCGCCCCCCCCGGCACTCTCCATTGAACCAGGGTTAATCCTCTGGATTTATGGTAATGGTTGAGTGCGGGACATGCTGGGCCGTGATGTTACAGATTGTGCTGGATTATAGTTCTGCTGCTATTGATGGTCCACTGTGTGTTATGGACGCTCAGTCTTGAGTTGCTAGATCTGCTAAACGTCTGTGCCATTTAGCATGGTGATAGTGCCACAAAGCACGATAGAGTTTATGGAGACAATAGACTTTGTCTCCACAAGGACAGTGTGGTGGTCACTTTTACCAATACTGTCATGGACAGATACATCTGCAGTTGGTAGATTGGTAAGGCTGAGGTCAGGTAAGCTTTTTTACCCTCTCGTTCTTCTGTCACCACCTTCTGCAGACCCGGTCTAGTAGCTATATCCTTAGGAGCCGACCAGCGTGATCAGTAGTACTGCTGCCACTCTTAAAAGTCGACTTTGAAATCCCCCAGCCAGAATATACTTTGTGCCCTTGCCACAGTCTATGCTTTCTCCAAGTGTTGTTTAACATGGAGGAGGACTGATTCAGCTGAGGAACGACGTTACGTGGTAATCAGTAAGAGACTCCTTTGTCCTTTTTAATTTCTGTTATTTCTGTAAGGTATGATTCTGTGAGTATGGCTATGTCAGGCTGTTGCTTAACTAGTCTGTAAGGCAGTTGTTCCAATGTTGGCATTAGACTTCAGATGTTAGTAAGGAAGACTTTGCAGGTTCTACAGTGATGTTTCTAATGTTGACTTTTCTGATGCCCATTTCGATGCCAGGTGGTTCATCCGGTTTCATTTGTTTGAAACTTTGTAGCGAGTGGTACAACTGAATGACCCATTAGATGATTTTGGGGGGCGATTGAGAGTCAATGACATTGCTTTGGGTCTGGAGTTGTATGTGAGACAGACCAGGTGATGATGGAAGATTCCTTCATTGCAGGATATTGGTGAACCAGATGGAATTTTCTGACAATCGGCAATGATTTCATTCTCATCAGTAGATTCTTAATTCCAGGGATATTTTGACATAGTTAAATTGAATTTCCACCGTCTGCAGTGGCGGGATTCAACCTGGATCCACAGAACAGGAGCTGATTTTTCTGGATTGATCATCTATTGGTAATACCATGAGACCTACCTGGAACCACATGTTGTACTTAGCTGCCATTTCTTGTGTTGCCCTGTTTTTCATTCATTGCTGATGTTATTCTGGAATCTCATCCTTCATTAAATACTAATTGAAATAAACACTCATGAACGCCTTCTCGACTGCTCGAATTTCATTCAGTCTGTTTTGTTTGAACAGACATTTCAAGGCAGCTGTACACCAGAGAAGAGCGAGAAAAGATAATGGGTGATTGTGCACTGTACCTGTCACCGGACCAGCATGTCTGTTCAGGAAGTTTTTATTGTGGGTCAGAGAACCTCAATTATTATGGCATGGATGGAGGCCACTCAGCCCATCATGGAGTCACAAACTCTCCAACTGCTCAATTGGAGATAGAGAGAGTGTGTGAAGAGAGACTATGTGAGAGAGACATAAACAGAGAGAAAGCAAGTGAAAGGAGATAAACTGCGAGAGGATTGAAAGGGGAGCGACTAACTGAGTGCGAGAGGAAGAGGTGTTAGATGAGGGTGAAGTTAGATCGATCAGAAGACTGCATTACGGTCGATAAATATGGACAGACAGAAGTTAGAAGCTTTATTTAGAAATACCTCTGGACTGCAAGCCCTTTGTCTGGGCTCCATACACTGTCAGCACTGTGCTGATACTGGCTGTCATCCCAAATTATTTATTTCCAACAATATCACAGAGCTGGGTTACTGACAGCTAAACAGAACTCATTAGGCCAATAGGTTGGTTCCATTGGGAAAGCAGAGGTTTTAAATAGACTCTGCCAAGAGCAGCAGGAAATTATAACCACCACCCCTCTTCCACGAACCCCCACCTCCCCCCCCCCCCCACCCCATCCCCAGCACCACACCGATACTGTATGAGAGACTAGGCCAGAGAATCTCAGTGAGGGGACTCACTGACAGGTGAAAGCACGATCTTAGCTGTGGGTCAAATAATGATTGATAAAGTTTGCACACCACTTTCCTCGTTATGTAATTCACATTTCAATTTATATAGCTCAATATCAGGAGTGTATTTTAACAACCTTATCCCTTTGTACTTTGCATATATTGGTGTGTGCAGAAAATCATTTTGTTCCTGTATTTGATATTGCATAAACACATTTCATTAATATTGTCTCTGCTAATTCCTCATTGTAGATGTATTCTTGGATCTGTTCTTCATATGAGTTGTAAAGAGTAACATTCCAATTCTGGTAAATGGGGAACATCACTGTCCCTCCACCCAGTCTCATCAGCCATGTCCCCCAGTCCTCTCCGTCTTCTCTCTTTTCCCCAATATCATAATTACAATGTAATTGAAGTCCATTAAATGACACTTCATGACAGTTCCTTAACATGGATAACATCAACAGCATGACCCACACCTGCCCTCTCTGATCCTGGAATAACAATCTGAATTGTGTTTGCCATGTGCAATTCTCTGTTAACGTATCCATGCTGTTTGTTTGCTGTAACCCACGTTTCCTTTTTGGCACATTTTGCTATCAGATCATGGTTGATAGTTGTTTTCTCAATGTTTTACAGATATTGCAATGACTGAACAGTAGTTACGGGATTCATTTCTGTATTTATGAACAATAGTTATGGGATTCATTTCTGTATTTATGAACAGTGAAGCATGTTTATGTTCCATTAAACTTCTGGCATTACTTCCATATCCATGGCTGACTGAATGATTACACACAATCAATCTGCCATCTTCAACATTCCTTCTTTCAGTCACATTCACATATCACAAGAAAGCATAAATGTTCAACATTATTTTGAATTTTAATGAAGTATCTTTGAATTCAAAGGGGTTAACTGGAACTATTTGTTCAGCCATTGTAATTGTGTTAGTCTCCATGGATCGTATGTGTTCTCTAGAGAGTTTCTCTCTTCTATCAATAAGGGAATGCTTTCAGTGTTTTATCCCATAGTGTGAGCGGGAGCATGTCCAACAGCAAGAAGAGGGATTAGCAGCTTCAGAGAGAAGGGCAGGAGAGATGAAAATCTGGGAACATTAGACTGGAATGTTCCAATAATGGATAGGAGTTTATCCTATGGTCTTTACGGTCTTTCCCAGCCTTGGAAACCATTAGCATCGCGGATTGAATATGTACTGCTGGTTATTCAAGCTGGTTACTATCCTTTCCTTGCTATAGTTGGTGTTCCTGGTAAGTCACTCTGTCTGTTTAGTGAAACGGTCTGAACTGATTCGATGCTCATGATATGCAGATTTTGGAAAGGTGCAAGCCAACGTTTTCAGCTCCAATCAAAGGTTCCATTCTTTAGAAATTATAACTAGCAAACTATTGTTTACAAATTAATCACCAATACGCGAGGGTAAAACACACTGTTTTCAACCTCTTTGCTTCGTTTTCTCCTGCAAAGTGTACATCTCCATATCCTCCCCACATACCAATCCTGTCCAGTCCCACCATTAAGACGTCCCAGTCTCTTCCTCAGCCTCAGTTCAATTCCTGAATAAACCATCGTTTGTGCCTTTGTTAATTCTAGATACATCAGTTTCAAGTCCCTTCTAACCACGTGTCCATTGCACTTGAGATGTTTAACTTGTTCTCTGCACAAAATCTGAAAGATGCGCAGACAGTGTATGGTGGGTCAAGTCATTGGCTCGTATTCTAGAGCCACAGAATAATACTCTGTTGATATCGGCTTGCCTTATGCCCATTAGAGAAGGCAGTGGGTCATCCTTCTCTGGTCAAGTCTCTGTTTAGCTGCAAACCTACGGCAATTTGTTTTACTGTTTATTGTCCTGTGGAACAGCTGAAACAGCCACTCAGTTCAAGATCGGCATAACATGCTGGACTGACCAGGGCTGCACACATCCCCTGAGATGCCAAAAGGAAAGGTAGCTCCCTTCCTCTGCTGCATCCCATATTCTTTCAGCTCATTTCCGTTCAGGTAGGTAGCCATACACTGTTTTAGATGTATTCTTTGTGACTGAGTCTCTTCCAAGAGTGATGTCCATCTCCATGGGCACCTGTGATGCTGGCTTTATTGATGCTGACCTACAGATGTGAGGATATTTTTAAATTATATATCAGTGGCAGTGCATTGTAAATGAATTGTTCCTGTGTCAGACGAAAGAAATGGAGCCAGCAAAGTGAGGGAAAGGAATTATTGTGATCAAACCTGAGAGTGTTGTTGAGGCACTATTTGGAGTATTGTGGACAGATTTTCTTTCCTTGAAATGGAGTGATCTCCTTATTACAGAGAGAGTGAAGGGGAGTTCCACCAGGTTAATTCCTGGGATAATGGCACCATGAGGAATGAGTGAAGGTTGATCTCTGGTGCTGTGAGAGAATAAAAGCATTGAACCCTGAGAGGGATGATCAATCCATCCTTATATTTTAAATAGACAATGGGAAATTGATAAATTCCATGACTGCTATTTCACTTTGGATGCATCATTCGGGATAGTTTAAGTGCCTGGCGGACGTTGCGCCCATCCACCCCAACCCCTACTCCCCATTGAGAGAGACGGAGAAGTCCAAGTTTTGAATAAACTCTCCCCACATTAATACAGTACAGTTGGTGTGTGATCCTGCACTGAATGTCATATTATCCACCACCCTGACAGCAGCCACAGTATCTTCATTCTAAAACAGTTAACTATTCCCAACAGCTTCTGACCTTCATGAAGAACATGAATCTATCTTCTCAGAGATACATTTTACTTCCTTAAGGTTTAGACCAGAAGACTATAAGACATTGGAGCATAAATTAGGACAGTTAGCCCATCGCGTCGGCTCCATCATTCAATCATCGCTGATAGGTTTCTCAAACCCATTCTCTGACCTTCTCCCCATAACCCTTCATCCCCTGGATAATCAAAAACTATCTATCTCCGTGTCAAATATATTCAATGACCTTCCCCCACAGCCTTCTGTGGCAATAAATTTCAAAGAGTCACCATTCTATGGTTTAATAACTTTCTCCTTATCATTTTTCTAAAAAGTGTTCCCTTTCATTTAAGGCTGTGCCCTCGGATTCTAATATAATGGAAACATCTTATCAACGTCCACTCTCTCCAGATCATTCAGTATCCTGTCTACTTCAATTACATTCCCTCTGATCCTTTCAAACTTTATCAAGTATAGACCCAGAGTACTCAAATATTCCTCATGCAATAAGCTTTTCATTCCGTTTACCATTCTCGTGAAAATCTTCTGAACACGCTCCAGAACCAGTACATCCTTCCTGGGGTATGGAGCTCAAAAATTAGCACAATACTCCAAATGTGATCTGACCACAGCCGTACACAGTCAGTTCTTATATTCAATTCTTCTCGTAGTAAATACTCCCAATCATAATTGCAATTGCCCTCCTAACTGCTGCCTCAACCTGCAAGCTGACCTTGAGAGAACTCTGCACTAGAACTCCCAAATCCCTTTGCACTTCAGATTTCTAAATTTTCTCGCCATTTAGAAAATAGACCATGCCTCTATTCTTCGTGCCAAAGTGCATGACCTCACACTTTCCAACGTTGGAATGCATCTGGCAATCTCTTTACCTGTCCAAATCCTTGTTCAACCTCTCCGCTTCCTCAAAACGACCTGAACATCTCCCTATCTTAGTATCGTCTGCAAACCTAACCAGAGTGCCCGCAATTCCCTCATCTAGATTGTTAATGTAACAAGTAAAAAGTTATGATTCCAACACTGAGCTTTCTGGATCACCACTTGCCACCGGCTGCCATCCTGAGAAGTACTCTTTTATCCCCACTCTCTAATTTCTGCCAGACAGACAAGCTTCTATCCATGCCACTATCTTGCCTTTAACACCATGGACCCTTATCATACTCAGTAATCTCCTGTGTGACACCATGTCAAAGCCCTTCTTGAATTACAGGTGTATAACATCCATTGGCTGTGCTTGGTCAAGCTGCTCATTTCCTCTTCAAAGAATTCCAATAGATTTGTCAGGCATTAACTTCCCTTGATGAAATCATGCCGACTTTGCCCTATTTTACCAAATACTTTCAACTATTCAGAAATCTCATCCTTCACAATGGATTCCAGGATCCTACCCATGACACAGGATAAACTATTCATGGTGGGGTTTTTTTGTCTTTTTCCCTACTCCTTTGTTAAAAAGGTGTGTCACATTAGTGGGTTTCCAATGGTCTGGGATCCTTCCTTATTCTAGTGGTTCCTGAAAGATCACCACGATCGCCTCCACTCCCGCTTCAGCTATCTCCCTTATAACACTGGGATGTAGTCCATCTGGTCAAGGTTGTTTACCCACCTTCGGGCCATTACATTTTTTCTAGCATGTTTTCCATGGTGGGGTCCATCATACCCAGCTCTGGCCCCTCAATCTCTTGAATGTTTAAGGTATTACTCGTGCCTTCCACCATGAAAGCTGATGCAAAGTAATTATTCAGTTTCTTGGCCATTTTCTCGTTCCCCACTACCATCTCTCCAGTGTCATTTCCCAGCAGTCCAATGTTCACTTTTGCTGCTCTTTTGTACTTTATATCTCGAAGGAAACTGTTCCACTCTTCCTTTATCTTACTGGTGAGCTTAGCCACTATTTAATAATCTCCTTCCTTATTTTATTTTGTTTGCCCTCTGTTTTGTCTTTGTAAGCTTCCCAATCCTCAGGTTTCACACTGCACTTTGCCACATTATATCATTTCGCTTTTGCTTTTATGCTAGACCTGACTTCCCAAGTAAGCTATGGTTGTCCCATCCTCCCTATACAAGCTTCGTTTTCCTCAGGATAAATCTCTGCTGTATCCTGAATTACTCCAAAAATCTCCTGCCATTGCTGTTGCACTGTCTTTCCTGCTGGGCCCGTCTCCCAGTCAATTCTACCCAGCTCCCCATTCATGTCTGTGTAATTGCCTTTATTCAGCTGTAATACCGTTACTTCTGAGTCTAACCTCTCCACCTGAAATTGCAGAGTAAATTCAATCATATTGTGATCACTGTCACCTTTAGCTCCCCTCATCTATTCTGCCTGCACAAGCTGCTCCAAAAATCCATCTCATCGACATTCCATAAATTCCTTTTCTTGCCAACCACTGAACCCCCAGTCCATCTGTATCATAAAATCCCACATGATCACTGTAACTTTGCATTTCCTACAGATCTTTCTAGCTCCTGGTGTATCCTATACCCCAGCTCCCTGTATATAACTCCAACTGCATTTTTGCACCTTTTTGATTCCTCTATTCTACCGACACAGATTCTACACCATCTGACCTTATTTCATTTCTTATTATTGATTATTGATTCGATTCCATTCTTAATACTGAAACAACTCTATCTCTCTGTCCACCTGCTTATCTTTTCGACACGATGAATATCCTTGAATATTCAGCTCCTAATCCTGATCCTCTTGCAGCGATGTCACTGTAACGCGCACTATGTCATACCTGCCACTTTATGGATGACTCACAAGCTCATTTACCTTATTCCTTATTTTGCATGCATTCCGATACAATAGTTCATTCCTGTATTACCCGTCGCTCTTCTCATTGTCACTTGTTTGTCCAGCCGTTGGTACCAACATGGACCCTGACCACTGGATTATTCCCCTCCCGCTCCAAGATGATATATCCCAAACCCAAGCTCCATGTAGGCAACACAACCTTCAGAACACTTAATCCCGATCACGGAGAACAGTATCTACGCTTTTAACTATACTATCGCCAATTATCCATCATAGGGCAGCATGGTGACACAGGAATGCTACCTCACAGTGCTCGGGACTTGGGTTCATTTCCAATCTCTGGACCCTGTCTGTGTGGACTTTGTATATTCTTCCCGTGTCTGCATTGGGAGCATTAACACTTTTCTCTCTCCACAGTACGTCTCTGTGTTTGCTTCAGATTTCTACCATCTACAGTATTTTTGCTTTTGTTCGATGGAGAAATGCAGCAAATGTGACAGGTTTTTGTAAAAGCAGCCGTGGTTCGTGGGTTCCTCTGGGTGTTTAGGAATCTTGCCCGGCCACTTGTCTGAGTGCAGTGTCCCTGGATGCCCATTCCATCTCTCTCAGTTCCCTCAGTCCATCGTCACTACATGCAGCCTTTCCTTATGCCACCCCTGGGACTCCCCACACCCCATTGCCTGGCACTGGATACTCCCTTCGCAGGACTGTGCACACAACGACACTGAGAACTTTCTGACCCGCTGGGGATGCTGGGTAAAGACCCTGCCATTGAAAGGAACAGAATATCTAGAATCCAGTTGAATAGCAAAGCTGAGTAAATAGGCTGAATGACATCCATCTGCTCTTTCATTTTCTAATCTTCTGTTTATTCTCGGCCATCTGCAAATAGATGGCCCATATGTATGCCTTGTCAAGCAGGTTTGGTGGTGGGGTGAGATATCAGATCCGGAAGGCATTGGGCTGATTCAGTGGTCCCACTTTCCTGACGTCACACTTAGGTTTTTATTGTCAAGTCTCTCCAGTTTAAAGAAAAGGCCTTGCTGGGATTGTGCTGAAAGGATATTTGAATTTTGGAGACATTAGAATATGTCACGTGCGAGTGAGGTTAGGAATCGTAAGGTAGCACAGTTAAATAACGATAAAAGTGCTGGTCGGGGAGGCAGCACTTCCGATATGTGGATCATTGAGATTCCTGAGTCGGGCGGATATACGCAAAAATGATGGTAAGAACCTGAACTGGCAGCAATTTACGATGTGTGGCTTCTTGGGATTCATGGGTCAGTCGGTTACACACATGAAGGACGGCATGCACATGAACTGATAACAATCTCCGATATGCGGATCATTGGAATTCCTGTGTTGGTGGGATATAAATAAGAAGGACCCGGGAGAGCTTTGAACTGACAGCAATCTCCTGGCAGGCAGGTTTGCTATTGTGCTTTATGAGGGTTTAAACTAGTGTGTGGTGGCGGTGGGGGAGGGGTGTGTGGAACCACAGCAGTAGGTCGACAGGTACAGTGACCGAGGAGGAGTTGGAGACTAATCCCAGCACAGTTAGGACCAACAAAAAATAAACAGAGGGCACTAAACACAGTGACCTGGCAGTCTGAACTGTGCTGATTTTAATATGAGGAATCTATTTGTTTGAACAGATATTTCGATGTTGCTGCATGTCAGAAAATAGGAAGAGATAATGGTTAATTGTCCACTGTGTCATTCACTGAACCAGCTTGTCTCTCCAAGCACCAACATTTGTTACTGTGGGTCAGAGAAAGTCAGAATTAATACAACACAGAAGGAGGAAATTCAGCCCACCATGCGTCCATGAGCTCTTCAAATTGACAAATTGAAAATAGAGGGAATGATCAGAGCTAGACTGACAGGGAGAGAAATAAACAGAGAGAAAGACAGTGAAGTGAGATAAAGAGAGTGTAAAAAAAAACAGCGATAGAGTGTGTGAGAGCAAGGGGTGTCAAACGAATGTGAAGTTAGAACAGGAGACAGCATGAAGAGAAATACACAGAACCTTTTCTAAGAAACTCTCACAGACTGTAAGCCCTTTGTCTGGTGCCATAACCTGTGAGCACCATGCTGACACTGGCTATCATCCCAGATCATTAATTGCCAATAACATCCCAGAGCTGAGTTGCTGACAGCTAAACACAATCCAATAAAGCAATAGATTGGTTCCAGGTAGAAGGTGGGTTAATTTAAATATTCTGAGCCAACAGGAACTTGTAGCCCCTCTGGACACTGCGTGAGAGGCAGGGTGGAATATCAGTGAAGGGAATCACTGGCAGAGCGGAAATCAGGATCTCAGCTGTGGGTCAAATAATGATTGATAAAGTTTGCACACCACTTCCATGGTTTTGTAATTCACATTACAATTTATATAGCTCCACATAGTAAGTGTATTTTAACAATATTGTCTTTTTGTAGTTTTCATATTTTGGTATGTTCAGAAAAGCTTTATTATCCTTGTATTTTGTTTTGAATAAATACATTTTATTACTGAGGAAGAAAAGAGCTGCTCCGATGGGACAGTTGTCATCTGAACCGTGCTGGGACCAGAATCCGAGTGAATCCTAACCAGGGCTGTAGACAGAGCTTTAAACTGATTAGGAGTGTGCCTGTGTGCGTGTGTGTGTTCGCACGCGCGTGTGGGGTCGGGGTGCAGTTATAGGGTTTATTTAGAAAAGCCGAATTAAAAGAGGAGGTAAGAGTACAGAACTCAGGAGAGGTTATTAAAATCTCCAGTACAGACACAAATAGGATAGAGCATTGGGAAATGTTTAACATATCAAACTTCAAGTATACTGCACAAATGAATGTCAATGAGAAGAGAGACGGTTAATGCAGGACTGAAGGGTTTACAACTGAATGCATGCTGTATAAGGAATAAGGTAAATGAGCTTGTGGTGCAGAATTAAATCAGCATGTAAGAAGCGGTGGGCATCACAGAGATGTGGCTGCAAGGGGATCTGAATATTTATGGATATTTATCCGATCGAAAAGATAGGCAGGTGGGCAGAGGGAGTGCATTTGCTTTATTAGTAAGAAATGAAATTTAATCAATAGTAAGAAAGGAAATAAGTCAGATCGTGTAGAATCTCCGTGGGTAGAATTGAGGAGCCATAAAGGTAAGACAACCACAGTTGAAATCTTGTACAGGGCTCCAAAGAGTAGTCAGGAGCTCGGGGCAAAAGATACACCAGGAGATAGAAAAGATGTGTAAGAGATGCAAAGTACAGTAATCATGGGTGATTCAAGTATGCAGGGGAACTGGGAACATTAGATTGGTAGTGATTCGCAAGAAAATGAAATTTAGGAATGTTTATGAGATGGCTTTTTGGAGCAATTTCTCGTGGAGTCCAGTCGGTAACAGATGATACTGAATTTAATGACGTAGGATTCGTAAGGGAGATTAGGGTGAAGGTAAACTTCGGAAGTAATGATCAGAACATGGACGAATTTATTCTGTAATTTGAGAGACAGAAGATAGAATCAGAGGTAACAGTATTTCAGCTGAATAAATGCAACTGCAGAGGCATAAGGGAGAAGCTGGGTAGGATTGTCTGGGAGAGGGGTCAAGCATGAAAGAAAGGTGAACAGCAATGGCAGCAGATTCCAAGATTAATTCAGGAGACACAGCAGAGATTCTTGCCGAGAAATAGAGGCATAGTACAGGGAGGATGGGACAGTCAGGGCTGACGAGGGATGTCAGGGATTGCAGACAAGCAAAAGAGCAAGTGTATAATCTGGTGAGGGGCAGTGGGACACTAGATAATTGGGAAACTTACAAAGACTAACAGAGGGCAAAAAAGGACGGAGAAGATTAGATATGGAGGTAAGCTAACCAGTAATAGAAAGGAGACTATAAGAGGTTCTTTAGATATATAAAGTGCAAAAGAGAGGCAAACGTGAATATGGACCACTGGAAAATGATGCTGGAGAAAAAGTAGCAGAAAACAAAGAAAAGAATGAGGAACTTTGCATTAATGTTTATGATGCAAGACACGAGTAATTTCCCAAAAATTGAAGACAGTGAGAGGGCAGAGCTGAGTATGGTGGACCTCACCGAGAAGAACATGTTAGAAAACTAAATGGCCTGAATTTGGATAACTCACCTGAACCATATGGACTACACCCCAGGATTGTAAGGGAGATAGCTGAATAAGTGGTGAAAGTGAAAGTGGTAATCTTTCAGGAATGACTAAAATCAGGAAAGGCTGGAAAATTGCTAAAGTGACATTCCATTTAATAAGGCAGTTAGGCAGAAGATGGAAAATTACAGACTGATTAGCCTAACCTTGGTTGTGGGTAACATCCTGGAATCCATCGTGAAGAATGGGATTTCTGAATACTTGGAAGTATTTAGTAAAATAGTGCAAAGTCATCATTGTTTCATCAATGGAAGGTCACGCCTGACAAACCTGCTGGAACACTTTGAGGGAGTAACGAGCAGATTTGACCAAAGAGAACCAGTAGATGTTATCCACCTGCTTCTCTAAATTCCATTGATAAGGTGCCACACAGGAGGCTATTGAGAAAGATTAGGGCCCCTGATGTTAAAGGCAAAGTGCTAGCCTGGATAGATGCATGGCTGTATGACAGAAAGCAGGGAGTGGGGATAAAAATGTCCTTCTCAGGATGGTATCCAATGACAAGTGGTTTTCCTCAAGACTCAGTGTTGGGACCACAAAATTCGCTTTGTGCATTAATAGTCCACATTAAGGCACTGAGGGAATTCTGGCTAAGTTTTCAAACACTGCAAAGATGGAAGAGAGGGATAGGTATAATCGAAGAGGTTGTTTGGCTGCAGGAGGGTGCAGTAGCACCCCTTTGATGCTCGCCTTCCAGACTACCAACCTCAGGATACAATGCATCATCCTCTGCCACCAACAGTCAGACCACACCACCAGAGATATATTTCCATCCACACCCCGACCAGCATTCTGCAGAGACCATTCCCTTCACGACTGCCTCTTTAGGTTCACACGTCCTCCTTCCCACACCCTAACAAGCCACCTTCCACTCCTGGCACCTTCCCTTGCCATTGCAAGAGGTATGAAACCTGTGCCAACAACTTCCTCCACACCTCCATCCAAGGCCCCAAAGGATCATTCCAAACAGGCAGAGAAGATCCTGTGAATCCAAACACCTCATCTACTCTGTGCATTGCTCCTGGTCTCCTCTACACTGGGGAGACTGGATGTCAACTTGCAGAACGGTTCAGGGAACACTCTCCATCACACACCCAACAATCCCACTTTCCTGTGGCTGAATACTTCGTCTCTCCCTACCACTCCTCCAAGGACGTGCAAGTACTTGGCCTCCTCCACTGCCACATTCTAGGTACCAGACCTCTGTAGGAAGAGCCCATCGTCTTCCACTTTGGGACCCTTCAACCACACGATACCCAGCACAATGTCACCAGTTTCCTCATCTCCCCTCCCTCCACCTTATCCCAGATCTAACCCTCCAACTGAGCAGCGCCTGTTGAGCTATCCTAACTGTCTATCTTCCTTCCCATCTATCCACTCCACCTTCCACTCTCACCACTCACCTTCATTTAGCCATCACCTTCCAAGCTACCTTCCGCCCAGCCCCGCCCATTCATCTCTCAACCCTCTTCTGCCCACCCACTTATTTCCTGATAAAGGCTTTATGACGGAAATGTCGAATATCCTGCTCCTTAGATTCTGCCTGACTAGCTGTACTTTTCTAGCACCACACCTTTTGACTCTGATCTCCAGCATCTGCGGTCCTCACTTTCACCTGCTGAAGGATTTGCACAGGTTAGGGGAGTGAGCAAAGAAGTGGCAGGTGGAGTATAACGTGGGCAAGTGTGAGGTCATGCAGTTTGCCAGGAAAAATAAAATGTGGACTATTTTCTAAATAGCAAGCAAGTTGAGAAGGCTTGGGGCGGGGTGGGGAGGGGACAGTGGGAGGGTTTTAGTCCAAGGATCTTGAAAGGTGAACCTGCAGGTTGTCAGTAGTTGAAAGGCAAATAAAATGATTCCAGTTATTTCAAAAAAGCTTGATTATAAATGCAGGGATGTAATTCTGAGGCTCTATAAGATTTTGGTCAGGCTACATTTGGAATATTGTGCTGGATCTGGAACATTTTCAGATGAGATTCACGAAAGTGGTCCCAAGAATGAACAGCTTAACATATGCAGAACATCTGAGGGCTCTGGGTTTATATTTGATAGAGTTCAGAAGGTTGTTAGGAGGTCTACTTGAAACTTACAGAATCTTGAATGACCTGGACAGGGTGGATTTTGGGAAGATATTTCCAATCGAGGGGAGACTAGGACCCGAGGGGACAGAGTAAAGAGAAGACCTTTTCCAACACAGATAAAGACGAATCTCTTCAGCCAGAGAGTGGTGAATCTCGGAAATTCACTGCTACAGAAGGCTATCGAGGCCAGGTAATTGAGTATATTTAAGACAGATAGGTTCTTGATTGTAAAAGGGATGAAAGGGTACAGATAGAAAGCGGAAGAATGGGGTTGAGAAGCCTAACAGCCATCATTGAATGGCGGTGCAGACACAATGGGCTGAAAGGCCAAATTTCTGCTCCAATGTCTTCTGGTCGTATGGTTAATATTGGCTCTCCTCATTCCTCATTGGAGATGTATCCTGGAATTTGATCTTCTTATGCTTTATAAAGAGTATCTCCCAATACTGATGACTGGGAAACATCATATTCCCTCCCTCCAGTCTCTGCAGCCATGTCCCCAATATCATAATCTCACTCAAATTGAAAACCAGTGCATGGTACTTAATCACAATTGATTGACATCGACAACATTAACAGCATGACCCTCACCTGCCCTCTCTGATCCTCGACTAACCATCTGAATTGTGTGTCGCATCATATTCTCTGTTAACATATCCATGCCATTTGTCTGTTGTAACTCATGTTGTCATAGGCACATTTGCCTGTCAGATTATGGACTAGAAAGGTTCTCTCCATATTTTACTGACATCATAATTACTGAACAGTAGTTACAGACTGAATGTTTCCATTTATAAATGGAGAAACTTATTTATCCTGACAATCCTTCGACATTACTCCCATATCCAAGGCAGATTGAATGATTATACGTAATCCATGTACCATCTCCAATATTCCTTCCCTCAGTCACCCCCAATATATCCTAAGCTAAATGAGTAAATTTTAAACATTCTTTTGAATTTTAATAAAATCAATATTGCACTCAAAGGGCTTAAATGAAGCTATTTGTTCAGTGACTGTAATTAATGTCCACTTCCATGGATCCTACTTATCACATTGGAGAGTTTCCATCATTGAAAGATAATGGACTCTATTCAATGTGTTATCGCATAGTTTGAGTAGGAACATCACTGACAGCACTAACAGGGATCAGCATCTCGAGAGAGAGGGGGAGGAGAGATCAGAATCTGAGAACATTAGGCAGGAGTGTTACAATAAGTTTTCATAATCTGAGGACCATGGATTGGAATGTTCCAATAATGTATCAGAATCTGAGAACATTACACTGGAATGTTCCAACAATGGATCAGAATCTGAGAACATTAGAAGGAAATGCTCCAACAATGGACAGGACTTTATCCTTGAGTCTTTTCTGGCTTTCCCAGCCTTGAATATCATTAGCATATCGGATCCAGAATAGTCTTTAGATTATTCAAGGTAGTTACTATTCCATCCTCGCAATAGTTGGTGTTCCCGGTAAGTCATTATATTTGTCTACGAAACTGGGTTGAACTGAATTTCTGCACATGGTATGTACATTTTGGAAAGTGCCAACCCAAAATTCATTTCCTTATATATTATAACTATCAAACTACGATTTATAAATTACTCACTGATTTGTAAGAAGGAACCAGACTCTTCTCAAACTCCATAATCCATTTTGTCCTACACAGATTTAGATCTCCATGTCCTCCCCATTCACCAATCCTGTCCAATATCACCATCATGATATCGCAGTCTCGTCCTTAGTCTCAGTGCGATATCTGAATAAACCATTTGTGCCTTTGTTCAATCCAGATGGAACAGTTTCACGTTCCTTGTAACCACATGTCTGTCACTAAATAATTGCTGTTGATAATGTTTAACTTGTTCTCTGCACATAAGGGAAGACAGTTTATGGTGGTCAAGCCATTTACTCATAATCTAGAGCTACAGAATAATGGTATGTTGATATCACATGAAGGAAATTGTGGAGTTTAAAAGCAATTATTATCATGTGTTATTAAAACCAATCTGCTTGCCTCAAGTCCTTTAGGGAAGTCAATGTGCCATGCTTCCATCGTCAAGTTTCCATGTGACTTCTGTGATGAACACGTAGGTGTACTGTACCTTTGAGAGAATTTAAAACCAACAATAACTACCTGACAGCACCAAGAGTTCTGAAAAATAGATATAATGTTACATTTGGTCGAACAACCCGATTAGTTCATTGCCTGAAAACAATTTCAGCAAAACATTTTAAATTATAACCCACCTACCAAGTTTCAATTTCTTATATTGACAATCTTAACAGCCAATGATGCAATCCAATAGTTTGGCAGTACAAGACCACAGAAAATTGAACAGTTGAGAGGAGAGCTTCCAAGCTACCAGCATCCAAAGACAGCCTGAAAAGTAGCTCTCCTATAGGTACCTTTATTGCTTAGTAACTGGTGAGGCAGAGTACCCAAGAAGAAAAGAAGACAGGAATATGGAGGAGAACCGAAAGCTTCTTGGTTTTGAGATAAGAAGTTTTGTTTTGTCAATCTTAATTAGGAGTCTTATCGGACTAGTATTGTGGAAGGGGAAGGTAAATGACAGGTTAGAGAAAGAAGTTGTAAATAGCCTTTCGTTTATTATTCTCTGTTATACTTTAAGAAATAAAGCTGTTAATTTTTAATTTAAATAGATTTGGACTCTAGAATTATCACAAATTGGATAAATCTTTTCTCTGTTGCTGGTTTTAGTTAAGCAGGAAGATTTATCCTGTGTTGTAACCCTACAAACCCATCGATATGCGTTTTACTCTTTACGGTACTGTGGAAGAGCGGAATCAGCAACTCAGTTCAAGATCTGTATAACGTGCTGCCCTGACCAGGGCTTCATACATCCTGTGAGAGAAGAACACAGGTAGAGATAGCTCGCTTTCTCTGCCTGTTTTCTGTATTGCTACATCTCATTTCCATTCAGGTCCGTGATCATCCCCTATTTTTGGTTCAATCTCATTGAAATTCTCCCCGAGAGTGATGCACATAGGTATCTCTGGTGCTGGCTTTATTGATGCTGTGTACAGATGTAAGGGATTTATAAATTCCATGTCAGTCAGAGTGCATTGGGAAGGAATGGCTTTTTGTGGCACAGGAAAGAAATGGCAATGTCTAAGTGAGAGAAAATATGCTTTTTGACAATCCCTCAGAGTGTTGTTGAGGCAGTATTTGGGGTGCTGTGGATAGACTTTTTCTCAAGTTTCACCAGATTAATCGCTGGGATGATGGCATCTTGAGCAGTGAGTGAAGCTCAGTGAGAGAATAAGAGGCGATTGCATTGAACCTTAAGGGGGATGGACAATCGCTCATGATGTTCCAAATAGACACTGATACGTTGAAAAATTCCATGGCTTGTTTTTTACTTGGGTTTTTTTATTGTCGATAGTATAAGAGCCTCTGAGAATATTCCCCTCACTCCACACCAAATTCCTATGTCGCATGAGAGAGTCAGAGGTCCAGTGTTTGAATAAACTCTCATCACATTAATACAGTGCATTTGGTGTATAGTCCTGCCCTGTAAGTCTCGTTATCCACAATCCCTAAAGCAGCCACAATACCTTCATGCTAAAACAGTTAATTTTTCCCACCAGATTCTGACCTCCATGGAGAACATGGGTGTGTCTTCTCGGTGATGGAAGATGCCTCCTTGAGACTTGGCACAAATCATTTGGCTTCCCTCCTCATTGCCAGTAAACTATGTTAAAGCAGCACACGTTCTACAAACAATGGAACCATGATTAACATCATGGAGTCCTCTGTCAGTGCAGTCTCGGTTTCATTGGTTTGTCATGTTGGAATATCAACGACCCCTCTTGTTCCTGTATAACTGTCTCATGGGGATGAATAGCCTCCTCCTGGTCTCATGGAATAGGTTTAAATGTCTGATTGGGTTCTGCCTGCTCCTATTTACGAACTCGATGCACTGAACAGACCACCCTTCTTCCTATGTAACAGGCAGGAGTATTGAATCTGCTGTCACTCTTCTTGTTCCTGAATGTTAGTTCATACCCGTGTTCAACCAACTTGAGATGCTGAATGAGCACCTCTTTTAACTGTGAATATGTGCAATGTCTGGCCGTACTGTTACATAAATGTTACCGACACTTTAACAACACAATCCGGAATGCTGTCCTGGGTCTGGCTGCACATGGACACAGAATGGTTCAGGAGCTGTTGGAGGACAAAATGTTTTGATCATTCTGTGATCTTCAGTCATCATACCTACTTCTGATCTTATGATGGAAAAAGACATTGAAGGAGCTGAAGATGTTTGTGCTGAGGAGTATATCCTGAGGATCTCCTGCAGAGATGTCCTGGGACTGAGAGAATTGTTGGTGACTGACCCTAAACCTCTTTATTTGTGTTCGGAAAGACCCTGTCCAGTGGGAAGGTTAAACCTGATCCACATTCACATCAAGTAGGTAGGTGGTTCCGATGCCATCCTCAGTCAAATACTGCCTTGATATCAAAGCCATTCGCTCTTTCCTGAGCCCTGTGTTCACCTCTTGTTTATATCAATAGGTGACGGTGTAGGGAGTGCTTTCCTCTCACAGAAGGTAATCACTGTCAGGAAGGATCTGGGCTGGAGACCTAGGGAAGCTATATCACTGAAAGCATTTAAGGAGGAGTTAGATGAATTTTTGAACTGTCAGAGAGCTAAGGGGTGAAGAATTGGGCATTAAAGAGGAGTTAATGACAACAGTAGATCAGCCATAATGTTATGCAATGGCTTGATCATCCGAATTATCTGATCCTGTTTCTTTTGTCCTCATATTCAGCAAATTGCAAAGTTAATGGCTGTAATTTTCCTGAATGTTCTTTTACTGAACGTTGCAATCAGAGAGAATAAAGTATTTTGTGAGTCATCTCTTGTTGAGGTTTGGGGACTGTACTCACGGTGAATCTGGGTCTATAATATCACCAACCAAAGAACCACAAGTTACAGGGAGGAAACACTCTGTAAAGAGACGAGAGGCATCTTTCGAACCAAATAACATTTTCCAACGGACTCCAAACATTGTGTGACAGTCTTGAGGGACTGGATGACATCCTGTATTACTGTTGACCAGGTATTTGGAGCAAGTGGCCTCCATCTGCTCCTTGCAGGAGGTGTGAGGAGTTGAATAGAACATAGCAACACAGGACTGAGCAGCAGGAGTGGGCCATTAGATATTTTGTCACTGCTCTGTGTGCTTTTGGTCTCAGCAGCACGTTTCTGTCTGTATGCCATTTTACAACATACAAAAACAACTTTGAATCAATGCAAACATCCAGAAACCACAATCCTTTGGGGAAGGGAATTTCCACTTGAACAGGCCTTTGATAATTTCTCATTTGTGTTCCAACAAATGTTGAAGGGTCGCTATGTCCTTTTCCAGTCCCACTCCTCCATTGGTTACACCCATCTTAAATGCAGCCAGTTTAGTGAGGTGGCCAATTATTTGGGTCTTAGACTAGGCCATTTTCTAGAAAAATGTGAGACACAGAAAATTGAACTCATAACAAAATGGTAAAATGATAGAGTGCCCCAAATGTTATTCTGCCTTTGAAGTTATTCTGCTCACGCAAGCTACTGGTAGTGGGATTTCTTTCTGGAACAGTGGGGTTTGGCTGAATTCCCTTCGTTTCAGGCAGTGGAGAGATTCCAATGAGTCCTCACCAGGAATCCTTCACAAGTGGTAAAGATGACACAAGGATTTTATGGTCTCACACTTTGCTATCTGGCGGAACAAAGAAAGTGAGAGGGATCAATCGGCTGCTGCCTCTCAGACAGGGAACATTTTTCTCCCTCTCTGTGTTGGAACATACAATTTTGTCAACTGAACACCAAACTGGACCATTCTCTGGAAAACCTGATAATGGGTTATATGCAGGTGCGTCATTGCTCTTGTTGTACACAATTCCTTCCAATCACAAAAAAAGTTCCCAATTTATAATTTGATGACATGCTTACATGTGTCTGTGTAATTTGTAAATATTGGTAGGTGTCTTCATAGTATGTGTGTTAATATTAATGCATCTTTTTCTTAAAGTTTATTCTCTAGCTTTAGGCTCCCTGACAGGAGATAATATGCATCCAGCTGATACACTTTTCAGAAAGTCATGGATGGTTCAATACTATTTCTCAGCTAAGAGCGAAACTGATAATCCCCGATAACAAAAAGCTGGCATTCCAGGAATGAGTAAAGGGAAACCTCTTTGAAAATCTTCGAAAAGAGTTTTACCTTTTTATTTTAGTTTAGGGGATCAATCCTGCACACAGTGGATTAGTTGTGGTCTCAGCAATGGCCTGTACAGATACAGTAAAATATTCCTGCAATTATACCTGATACCTTTGCCAAAACAGCATTATTTCACTTACCTTGCAAATCACTTGCTGCATCTGCAGACTGACTTCATACGATTCATGTAGCAAGAACATAGAAACCTCGTATATCACAGAGTTCGGCAATCTCTCTCCATTTAAATTGTTTATCATTGTTTCATCCTTCATGCTAAAATAGACAACTTACCTTATGTTATTTCTGCTGAAGGTTTGCTCACTCACCTTCCCTGCCTGTATCACTTTGCAGACTCATTACCACCATTTGACGACACATTGAATGACCATCTTGGTGTACGAGCTAATTGAGCTCCAAGCCACTCGCTCCCCTTCATCCAGATCTTTGATACAGATTATTGATCACTGATGACCCCACAGTGATCTCTGACGCACTCCATCAGTTACAGCCTGAAAATAAACATTTATTTCCTGTTAGCAACAGCTTCCGTGTTCCTGTGTACTGGCTCAGGTGGGTTGAAAGGCCTCCTCCTGGACTGTGTAGTGTACTGAACGAGCTGAATTACTTCATTCTATATTCCTGTGGAATTCCTTAGAGGGGCGGAATGGTCTCCTCCTGTGTCATTGTAACAATCCTGTCTGACTGAATGGAGTGGTCCCCAACCCTATTAGATTGAGGGAACAAAAGATAGGGTATTAACAGCAGTATATCTCTGCAAGAGCCTGGAGGAGTGGATTGAGGGAATAACGCATGGGATGGACAGAAGTTGTCCATTCGGCTGCACCATTCAGAATGTTCTTGGCTGATCCGATTGTGTCTGACCATCCATTCCCTGTCTGTTCCCAATAACAACTGACACTTCTGTCCAGTAAAGATCAGTCGAGCTCAGCCTTGAATATCTTCAATAACTGAGTCTTCACTGCTCCCTGAGGATGAGAACACCACAGGTAGCATAACACTAAAGTGAAAGGGACGTCCTTATTTCATTGTGGGACTGTTATTTTAAAACTGTGTTAACTGAACATCAAATCAGCACCTCTTTTCAGACATAAGAACAGAATAAGTTGGAATGATTAGGAATGTAATCCATTCTGGACTCCAAACCTATCCCACATTCCCAATGACCCTTTCCAATCAAATATGTATCGCACCCAGCCTCTGCTGCTGTCTCAGGAAGAGAATGCCTGATAGCAGAAGACCGCAGGAGCATTAAGGAAATGAGCAGATTGAGGCCATTCAGCCTATCGAAGCGGAAATTCAGTTCGATAATTTCTTATATGTACCTCGACCTCATTCTTCTGCCTTCTCCCTAGAATCCTTGATCCCCTTACAAATCAAAAACATATCCATTTGTGTCTTAATGACACGAGCGTCTCTGACTCTGTGTATCTGTATGTGAGTAAGTGTTTGTGCGTGTGTCTGTGTGTGTGTATCTGTGCCTCTGTTTGTGTGTGTCTGTATGTGTATGTGCCTGTGTGTGTGCGTGTGTGTGTCCATATGCTTGTTATCTGTGTGCTTGCGTGTCTACATCTGTCTGTCTGTGTGTCAACCCGTGTTTCTATATGTATTTATGTTGATTTCTATGTGACTGTATATGTATTCGTATGTTTATACGTGAATATATACCTATCTCCTTGTAAGTATTGTGTGTGTTTCGTCTGTGTATTTCTGTGTCTGCATCTCTGTGCAGTGAGGTATCTGGGTTTTATTTTGGAAGTGAAAGGACTATTGTTGGAACTGCCAGTGGGTTTAAAGTGAGAATTGTCTTTCACTGAACATTGCTCCTTAACTGGTCAGTAGGACGTTAGTGTTTCAGATTTTCCACACGAGGCATCCTGGTCCTCTCCAGCTCTTTAAAAGTCCTTCCCACATTACGGGGGGAGGGGAGTGAGGGAACTGACATCGGACACTCCACTACCCGGCTTGGCCCTTTCTATCCTATTCCAGGCTGTTTCTCCTGGAATGGGAGAAAGCAATGGAGGGAGAGTGTGAATGGGTGACCCTGCTGTTTGTGCTGGTGTTGGTGGGGGGAGTTGTGAGGTGTCTGGAATGAGCAGTCAACAGTTTTGAATCCATAGTGTTATTAGTTGCTGAATTCAATAGTGAGTGTGGTAGTGCCTGTGCCTTATTTGGAGACAGAGCGTGAATCTTGTTCTGGGTTAGGTGCTATAACAGATATACAGTGAGTGTGAGGGAGCAGAGAGTATATGGTAACTCTTATTGTAACAGAGCGTGGAGGTTACTGTTGCTTGTCGAGTATTGTGGGACATTTATTCAGAGCATCTCAGCGTCGAGGTGAGCCTACCCGAATGTCTTGTCCAGGTCTATCACTAATAACAACACAGACCTGTCCCTCAGCTTCCACAGAATCAGGTTAGGTAGAGTTTACAGGTAGCAAGGAGAAGCAAATATTGGTGTTTTATATGTCGAAACCAAAGCAGTAGCAGAAAATCGGAGCATTATATGTTCTGGAAATTAGATAGGCAAGTATTGTGGATACCGCAGTCTTATTGAATGGTCTCGAGTTGTATCTAAACTGCTTAAAGTAAGTGACTGCTGAAGCTGTGAAAAATAAGTTCCGTAAGTGTATATGCAGTGGGTTGAAGAGTATGTTGTGAAGCAAACTAGAGAGCAGGTTATTTCGGATTTGATGTTGTGTGGTCAGAAGGACGAGTTATTAACCTTGGTCTGAAGCAGCTTTCAAGGAATAATGCCATTTAAAAGGTGCAGTTTACAAGGTGGCTGCATACAATATAGAATGCTTGAATAGTCCAGTCAAACATCATTGAAGATTGTAGGCTAGAGTTCAAGATATCGACAGTGAATTTGGAAAGTACAATATAATATTCAGTAGGAGACAAGCAGTGGTTGTTAGAGTCATAGAGTCCGACAGCACGGAGACAGGCCTTTCAGCCCAAACTGGTCCATTCCGACCAAAATGCCCATCCACGCTAAACCCATTTCCCTGCCATTGTCCCGTATCTTTCTCATCTTTTACTATCCATGTATTTGTTCAAATGCTTTTTAAATATTGTCAATGTATCTGCCTCAACCACTTCTCATTCCATATGCATAACAGCCCCGAGTTAAAAAGTTGACCTCAGTTACCCTTTTGTTATGTCCCCTCTGACCTTAAACTGATGCTCTCTAGTCTGTGATTGCCCAACCCTGGGAAAAAAGACTGGGTGCATTCACTCTATCCATGTCTGTCATGATCTTATAAACTTCAATATGATCCTCCCTCAGCCTCATGCATACAAAAGTAAAAAGTCCTAGCTTGTCCAACCTCTTTTTATAACTCAGACCATTGAGAACTTGGCAACATCCTTGTAATTATTTTTCTGCACAATTTCCAGTTTAATACAATCCTTCCAATAGCAAAGTGAACAAAACTGAACATAACGTTACCAATATGGCCTCACCAGCATCCTGCATAACTGCAACATAACTCGCTAATTTCGATACTCAGTGATATAAACCAATTAAGGCCAGTGTGCCAAAAGCTTTCCTCATTGCCCTGTCTACCTCTGAATCAACTTTCAGAGAACCATGCACCTGAATTCCAAGGTCCCTCTGTTCCACTACACACCTTAGGACCCAACCATTCACCATGAAACTCCAAACTTGATTTGACTTCCTAAAATGCAAAAACTTATACTGATCAATATTAAAATCCATTTGCCATTTCTCAGCCCACTTCTCCAGCTGATCAAGATACTGCTGTAATTTCTGAAATTTCTGATAACCTTCCTCACTCTCCGTGATGCCGCCTGTTTTAGTGCCGTCTTCAAACTTACAAATCATGCCGGTACTTTCAAATGTAAATCATAGATATATGTAATATGTAGTGGTCCCAGCATCAACTCCTGACGCATTCCACTATTCACAGGCCTCCAGTCTGACCAGCATGCTTCCAGTATTAATTCTGCTTCCTACCATCAAGGCAATATTGTACCTAATTTGCCAGCTCCCCCTCAATTCCATGCGATCTAACCTTCCAGAACGGTGTACCATGTGGAACCTTATTGAAGGCCTTACTGGAATCCATCTAGACTAGGTGTACCACCTGGACCTCCTCAACGTTGCTGGTCACTTTAGCAAAGAACTCCAACAAAATTGTGAGTCATGATCTCCCTTGCACAAACTCCCGTGCTGAATTTCATGAAGGGCTTTTGCCCGAAACATCGATTTTCCTGTTCCTTGGATGCTGCCTGACCTGCTCTGCTTTTCCAGCACCATTCTAATCTTACTCCGAACCATACACTGTCTTTCCAAATGCATGCATATCCAATCTCTCCGAATCTTCTAAAGTAACCTACCCACGAGATTGTAGAATTACTGGCCTTTAGTTCCCAGGTTTATCTTTGTAGCATTTCTTGAACACGGGCTCAGCATTCGCTATGCTCCAGTCCTCCAGGACCTCACTCGTTGGCCAGCGATGATAGAAAAGAGCCAAGCAGTGCTCCCGCATTTTCTTCTCTATCCTCCTATCCTCCTGCTGTGTTCCCGAATATAACTGGTCAGGACCAGGAGTTTTGAGAAATACTGCAAAGTCTGCAACATACATCTATTTATTTCAGGTACAAACACCAAAGAGTGAGCAAGTGACTCAATGATGGTTAACATAACAAATTAGAAAATACGTTAATCATAGGAAATGACTTCAGGAGAATTCCAGCTATTGTGAAAACCTGAGAATTCTCAGAAATTAACGATCCAAAAATGGAAGGCCGTGAAACTGTAAAGGAAATCAAAAAGAGAACATACATGCTAACAAACAGGAACACAAAGACTGCATCAATCTGCAATCGATATTTCAAAGGAAACAAAAGCAAGGTCGAACGTGGAAATTTGTAATTGGGAGAGGAGAGGGTCTTTGTGGAGAACAGGGAAATGGCCAAGAAGACAACCAGTTACTTTGCATCTGTCTTCATGGAGGAAGATCCAGAAAATCACCCAGTAATACGAAGTGATCATATCAGACTCCTGGAGCTAAAGACATAAAGTCAATTCATATCAATAACAAGGTAGTACTTTAACATGGAGCTGGGTTGAGCATTGCTAAGTCTGATGAAACAGATGTATGTCCTTTCAAAATGTCGGAAATAAATTACCAATAGTAGTATTAATTGTACTGTCGATGACTGTATTTTATTTTTCACTTGATAACGAACCTGGTGCCAGGTGTTCTGTCCGATTTTATCCTTTCAGACCTCACAGCAATTTGATACAATAGAGTATTTTGCTTGGCCGATTCAGAGACCATTGAAGAGTTTCTCACATGTCTGTGTGTCTGGAGTCGCTTTTAGACAAGATCAGGAAGGCACAGGTGATTCATTTCCTGAAAGTACATTGGGGAAGGAAATCGATGATTACAATCAACATTGGACACAAGATCACTGTTACTGACACCAGATTTTAGGTCTCAATATTTTATTAATTATTTTTAACTTCCACAAGCTGCCAGAGCATTAGCCTGGTCTGGATTAGTAATCCAATGATATTTCCACAACAACATCATCTCCACATGGGGACCTATCGGAAACAACACTGACCTGATTATTTCGGTGTTACTTGACAACTCTGTCAAACAAATCCCACCAATTTGATTGTCGTGATGGGAGTTCGAGGTGGCAATTGGTCAGATTGTAATTATTCTCCTCTTCGGGGAGTGGACATAGCTGAGTAATTTTCCACATTGCCAGGGAGATGTCAGAGTTGGAGCTGGAATTAAACAGCTTCCCCAGGGACACGGCTTGTTGTGCAGCACAAGTCTTCAGTCCCATTGCAGGAATGGGGTCAGGGCCCATTGCCTTTGTCGTATCTACTGTGTTCAGCTGTTTCTTCATGTCACGTGCAGCAAATCGAATTGGTTGAAAATTGGCATCTGTGATTCTGTGAGCATCATGGTGAGTGTGAGTTGGATCATCCACTCAACACCTCAGGCTGAGGGCAGTGCAGACACCACATCATTTTTCACTGATATACAGAGTTGTTCCGATATTTAGGATGAGGATATTTGTGGAGTCCTCTCCTCCAGTAAATTGTTTAATAGTCCATCGACATTTATGCTTGGATTTAGGAGGACGACAGAGCTTAGATCCTTTCCTTTAGTCTTGGGATCATTTCCCCCTCTCCATCAGAAGTTAATTCTGTTGTTTGGAATGTAACCAATCACGTGTGGTCGCTTTAATGGGTTGTCAGCAGGTTTAGGTGCACGTGATTCCAATCTTGGCATCAGCCCTGTATTCAGTGACCTAACCTGGTTTCTGATGCGGTAACACTTCCATTTTCATATTCTCATTCTGCTAAGAGCATCTTCCAGGTGTCTCGCCTCCAATTTGTTACTTTAACTCAATTCATTTAAGGTAATAAACTAAACCGTTTCTTTTCCACATTGTCAACTTCTGCATTTGCAGTGAACGTTGTTTCACTCTGTTTTTCTCCCTGAACATGATTAAAAGCTCTGTAGTGTCAGTGATGTCAGTCTAATGCAGTTTCAGAGTCAAGGAACTTTTGCACCATGCATTATTGTTCAGTTCCCAGTGTATGGCACTCGATGCTGGACAGGATGTTTGAGCATCTTTGACATTCTTCTTTGGAAATTGTCCAAAAACAGAAGTTGCTGAAGAACATACTGAAAATGTTGCAGTATATTCTGGAGTGAATGCAGAGCGAAACTTTCAGGTCCAGTGACCCTTTACAAAGCTCCCAGTTTTTCCAGCAATTTTTGTATTTTTATTTCCAGAATCCACAGTTATTTGTTTTAGTGAAAAATTATTTTGTGCCTATTAATTTCTGGAGAAACTCAGCAGGTCTGTCAGCATCTGCAGAGACAGAGAAAAAGCATTAGCATTTCAAGCCCAGTGTGACACTTCTTCAGAACTGAAAAGGATTGGAAACTGGGATTTTTAAACCCTTGTCAGAGGTGGAGGATGGATGACAGGGAAAAGTGGGTGTGGTAAAGATAAACAAGCTTTTAGCACTGCTGAACGAGTGGATGATATAAAATGTGTGTAAATTAAGGTGTGAATGGGGAAAAGGGGTTCTCTCTATTGAGTGCAAGATAAAGAAGACCCAACCACACAAGGTCAGAGGGAGGCCAGGAGGGAGAATGTTGACTATGTGGCATGATATAGATCTGGCCTTAAATACATTTTCACTGTCGAGATCATCGCCCCCTTTAGACAAAAGAATCCAGGTGCTTGACTTCCCATTGGCACGAGTTAGCGTTTCATGCTGCCTTAGTATTATAATATGGAGAAAAACAAATCACCATACGAAGTTTGGGCTGAGTATTGTTCAATATTGTTTAAATTTGCAGTGCTTATCTTTAAATGCTTTTTCTTCAAATTAGTATCAGATGGAATGTGGGAGGTTGGGTGGTGACATTGTAAAAGTTTCTAAAATCATGAGAGATATGGTAGGGTGAATAGCCAAGATCTTTCCAATGGCATGGGGGAGTTCAGCCAGAGAAGGCATAGGTTTAAGGTGAAAGAGGAAAGATTTAAAAGGAACGAAGGGGCAACTGTTTTACACACAGAGTGGTGTGGTTATAGAATAAGCTGTCAGAGGAAGAGTGGTAGATGCGAGTAGAGCTACAACGTTTCAAACTCATTTGGACAAACATATCAATGGGAAACAGTTCGAGGCATATGGGCAAAATGAAAGCAGATGGGACGAGTTTAATTTGGAAATCCTGGACTGCATGGACGTTTAGAAAAGTTTCATGCACAGTCAGTGTGTGTTTGTGAAAGGAAAACAATAATTTGCCATGCAAAAATTATGCAAAGTATTTCTGGAGATGCCTGAGAATGTAACAAGCGGATTTGGTAAAGGGGATCTGGTAGAGACCAGGCTTTCCAGAGATTTTCCACAAGGTATTACAAAATAAAGAGACTGGATTAATGAATCTTCATGATACAGGTGTATCTGCTGGAGTACCACAGCTATGAGTCCGATGGCATCAGTTATTTACAATCTATGCTGACAGCCTGAAGGAGGGATTTGAGTGCAACATATGTCCGAGTTTATGGATGACACTGAGAACCAAAAGGCAGGCTGTTATTTAATGGAGAGGACTTCCAGAAAAGGAGCAGTACAAAGGGATTCGAGTCTTCCAGTGTATGAAACAAAAAGTCAGCATGCTGATGCAGCAAGTAACTTGGATGGTACATTAGGTGGTTTCCTGGAATGAAAGGGTTGAGTTATTGAGAATCTCTAAAATAGTGAGGCTATAATTCATTGGGGTTTAAATGAATAAGGAGTGATACTGCTGAAAATTACAAGACACAGAAGGGGTTGGAGAAGGTAGACGTTTCCATTCTTGGGCAAAGTGTTGAACTCGAGGATATAGATACCGAATAAGGAACATCGATTTCAATCTGAGATGCAGAGTCATGACTTCTCTCCGAAGGCAATGAATGTCTGGAATTCCCTAAATCAGAGAGGTGTGGAGGGACACAAGGAGTCGGTAAGAGAGTGGAGTTGAGGCCTGGGGTAGATCAGCCATGTTCTTATTATGTGACAGGGTTAGATTGACCTACTCCTGTTCCTATTTATTAATTTCACATGTTATGCTTTTGGAAAGTAACGGGTTATTTTGCTGGAAATCGTGTTGTGCAATGTTGCATTCAGGGAGAGCAGAGGATTTGTTGTTATAACCCTGGGAGGGGTATGTGGCTGTATTCCCAGCGTATCTGGGTCTGCCACATGACCCACATCTGGAGCAGAAGTTACAGAGAAGGGAAGCCTGGAAACAGGGACTGGGGGATAGGAGTGGGGGTCACTTTCTGATTCAGCCTGGATTTTCCAAGTACATTAACGAGGTATGAAGGTAAATTGGCCAATAATATAAAGGAGGGTAGTAAAAGCTTTTTTAGGTATGTGCAAGGCAAAAAAAATGGTTAGGACTAAAATTGGACCATTGAAGACAGAAACAGGGCAATATATTGCGGGGAACAAAGAAATTGCAGTGGAATTAAATGGGTACTTCAGCAACTTCTGTTTTTGGACAATTTCCAAAGAAGAATGTCAAAGATGCTCAAACATCCTGTCCAGCATCGAGTGCCATACACTGGGAACTGTGTATGGCCCCAGGCTGAATACTTGCTGGAGGAACACCGCAATCCAGGCAGCATCAGGATGTGTGGAATTTGTTGTTTCAGGTGTAGCCCTCCTTCAGGATTCTTACAGAATGGTAACACCCGAAATGTCGACATCTCCACGTCCTGATGGTGTCTGAATTGCTGTGTTCTCCCACCTTCCTGCCTGTCTACTTTGGACTTCAGCATCTGCAGCTTTTCTGTCTCTATCCCAGGTTCCCAAACTGGACAGATGTCGAGTCTGCATTTGAAGATAAGTGCTGTGACATGATCTGTGCAGTGTTTCACTCCGGACAGATGGATCTGGACAGATTGCTGGGTTGTAATGACCAGTACACTGGTCTAGTCTGCACAGTGTTCCATGGTGAACAGATATCTCCCCTGAGTTTACAGTATTTGGATTGGTTCTGTGTGGTGGATTGAGAATGTAGTATTTCTAACCCTCTCAGCTGATCTGGCAATGCCTTTAGTTCCCATTCCTGTGATTGCACCCTCAACCTCTTTCCCCATTTACGTTACAGTGTGTCCAGGTACAGGATGGAGGGAAAGGTGATGGGCAGGTCAAGGAGTTCTATAATTGACCTTCCCCGGAAAGTTCTGTCCCTGACATTCTATAACTGACCTTCCCCGGAAAGTTTTGTCCCTGACATTCTATAACTGATATTCCCCGGAATGTTGTGTCCCCAACATTCTATAACTGACACTCCCTGGAACGTTCTGTCCCCAACATTCTATAACTGACATTCCCCGGAACGTTCTGTCCCCCACATTCTATAACTGACATTCCCCGGAACGTTCTGTCCCCAACATTCTATAACTGCCATACCCCGGAACGTTCTGTCCCCGACATTCTATAACTGCCATTCTCCGGAACGTTCTGTCCCCGACATCCTATAACTGACATTCCCCAGAACGTTCTTTCCCTGACATTGTAAACGTGATGTTCCCTGGAACGTTCTGTCCCCAACATCCTACAACTGACATTCCTCGGAACGTTCTGTCCCCAACATTCTATAACTTACTTTCCCCGGAGCGTTCTGTCCCCAACATTCTATAACTGACGCTCCCTGTAACGTTCTGTCCCCAACATTCTATAACTGACATTCCCCGGAATGTCCTGTCCCCAACATTCTATAACTTACATTCCCCGGAGCGTTCTGTCCCCAACATTCTATAACTGACACTCCCCGGAATGTCCTGTCAACAACATTCTATGACTGACTCTCCCCGGAGCGTTCTGTCACCAACATTCTATAAATGACATTCCCCGGAACGTTCTGTCCCTGACATTCTATAACTGACATTCCCTGGAACGTTCTGTCCCTGACATTCCCCGGAACGTTCTGTCCCCGAACATTTTTTGTGAACGGCCGGACGTCAGTGAATTGAACAAACGATAAGATCCCGAGGGAAGAGATCCCGTTCCAGGGAGAAGGAGACACTGTTCCGAAGGACCCTCGGGCTGTTAAAGGGGTGAATACGTTTTCCCTGCATTTACATTTCTCCACGACACAGGATCGACCACAATTTAGACCAAAATACAGAAATTCCCAAACTCCGTTTGTCTTCAGGAAACTGGGAGAGAATCCTTCAGGACAGAAACATTCCCACCCTCCGTATTAGGAACTGAGAAGGAGTGACCTGTGTCTGCTCTCAAGTGATCGAGTGTGTGGGAATCTTCTAGAAACCATCTGTTCTTATGGATGTGTCTCTGTGTGTTTGGGGAGGGAGGGTTTCCTGTGGTTTATGTCACATTTTTGTCAGTAATTCCGAATTTCACATTTGTTATTCCAGCTCCAATTATTTTAATAAATCCCTGAATACAGGGACACCTTTGAAAATCTCACTGGGTCCCCGATCAAACGGGTCCCTTTGCCTCCAGGCTGATGGATAATGGGTTTGTTTTCCTTCCTCACAGTTAACGTAGTGACCATCTACGTCCTGCTTTATAAAGATTGTGGATTGTCTCCATGTGTCAGACGTTACCTGGGGGCCATGGCAGCGGCGGATCTCCTGGTCATTATCCTCGACCTGATCCTGAGACACATTCCCATTGTTTATGGGGAACAGTTTTATTTCCTGGAGGACTCCGTCCCCGTGTGTAATATCCACGCCGTCCTGGTTTATGCAGCCACTGACTGCTCTGTCTGGTTCACCGTCACTTTCACCTTTGATCGGTTTGTGGCCATTTGTTGCCAGAAGCTGAAAAGTAAATATTGCAGTGAGAAAACGGCGGCTGTGGTTCTGGGAGCAGTGACTGTGCTGAGCTGTTTAAAGGACATTTCCTGGTATTTTATTAACGGGGCTCGGTATTCGCTGATGAACCGCCCCTTGTTTTGTGCGATAAAAGTCGCTGCTCTAGTCTCCAGTGTCTGGCTCGCAATCGAGCTCCTCCACTACATTCTAACCCCGGGTGTCCCATTTCTCCTGATTCTGCTGCTCAATGTTCTCACCATCAGACACATTTTAGTGACCAGCAGAGCCCGCAGGAGACTCCGTGCTCACACAAATGGGGACGCTCAGTCTGACACTGAAATGAGAAACCGAAAAAAATCCATCATTTTACTGTTTGTGATCTCTGCCAATTTCATCCTGTTATGGTCAACGTTAATGCTGTATTCTTTATGGTTCCGGATGATGTGGATTGTGTATACCCCTGTGTCTCTCCATCACTTTGTGCAGGAACTGGGCTTCATGCTGCAGCTCCTCAGTTGCTGCACAAACACCGCGATTTATGCCGTGACCCAGACTAAGTTCAGGCAGCAACTGAAGAATGTGCTGAAATATCCCTTCACCCAAATCCATCCATCCATCAAATTCCCTCATTAATCACACCATCCGGGATTTTCTCATTTCAGTTCAGTGTTTCAGCGAGATGGAGCAGCCTGTCGCTATGGTAACAGACTGAGGGTAGCGCTGGTTTGTCCATCCTTATCCCACAGGGGGGTTACAGGGAAACATTTCAATGTTTCTCACAATGCGGGGGCCAGTGAGAAAAGGTACCATCCCACTGACTGTATCCATTGCTTCCATTAATAACCAATAAAAATGGTGATTAAAGCGTGCCGAGCAGCAGAGTGACCGATGTTGTTGTGTGTCTTTGTGTTGGAGAAGCTCAGCTGGAGAGAGACAGACTCAGCCCCAAGTCCTGGTCATCAGGGAAGGGAATGGCACCGCGCCCTGAGCTCAGGAGCTGGGTTTAACTCCCTCTGCACCGCTCCCACTCCAACCTGGCCTCCCCATTTCCTCTCCCCTACTCTTTCTCATCACTTCTCCTCCTCTCCCTCTCTTTCTGCACATTGTCTCTTTCCCACCTCCTCTCCCTTTCACTCTCTCGTCCCCTCTCAGACACTCCTCAACCCCGATTTCTCCACCTGCCTGCACTATTGTTTCTCCATCCCCCTCCCCCTCTCTCTCTCTGAAATCCCCAACATGAGATTCTCCACCTGCCTCCACTCTTCACTCTCCCCCTCATCCTTACTCTCTCTCTCCTGCCGTCTCTGTCTCCCTCCCGCAATTCCTTCTCTACCCCATTTTCCCTCCTCCCATTTGTCACATCTCTCTATTATCTCACTCCATCCCCACACGCAGACTCACAACTAACCCCAAGTCTCTGGGTTAGAGAAAGAGGGAAGGGCCAGGGAGACAGTGTGTCAGAGAGAGAGGGAGGGACAGAAGGAAGAGAGATTCAGTCAGAGATAAACGGAGGGAGGTGGGGAGAGAGAGACACCGAGGGAGGGGTATCGCGAATGAGAGAACGGGGAGAGAGCTTGAAGGAGCAGAGAGAGAGAACAGGGGGCAAGAGAGAGATAGGGTGAAATAGGGAGAGAGAGAGAGAGACAGGGGAGAAGATAATGAGAGGCAGAGGCAATAGAGAGAGAGAGAGAGAGAGAGAGACAGACAGAGAGGTGCGAGGGAGTGAACGAGAGAGAAAGGGGGCAATTCTTAGAGAGAGAGGGAAAAGGAGAGAGAAAGTGGAAGAGAGCGATGGGGAGGCGAGAGAGAGCGAAGAGGAGAGAGGGAAGAGAGAAAGAGAATGAGGGCTGAGAGAATGAGAGAGAGGCAGGTGTGAAAGATAGAGGGAGGGGCAAAAAAGCGGGAGGTCGGGAGAGAGAGAGGCGGCAAGAGAGAAAGGGTCGAGAAAGAGGGGTCCCGAGAGAGAGAAGAGGGGATCGAGAGAGAGAGAGGCAAGGAAGCAGGCGGGAGAGTGAGTGAGAGGGCGAGTGAGAGAGAGTTTGTGAGGGCGAGAGAGACTGGGCAAGAGAGGGTTAGAGTGGGTGAGAAAGTGATGAGGTGAGTGAGAGAGAGAAAAACGGGATGAGAGAGACATAGAGGTGAGAGAGAGGGAGTGAGAGAGGGGAGGGCAAGACAGAGAGAAGGAGGGGGAAGCAGAGAGGGGGTGAGAGAAAGAAGAAGCAAGAGAGGGAGGCGTTAAGACATCAAGAAAGAGAGATTGGTAAGAGATATTGAGGGGCGAGAGAGGGAGAGGGAGCAAGAGAGACAAAAGGAGCAAGAGACAAAAACAGTGTTTGAGAGAGATGGAGGCAAAAGAGTGATAGAGGAGGTAAGAGAGAGGGCGCGAGGAAGAGAGAAAGGGGTTGAGAGAGAGAGCGCGAGGGCAAGAACGAGAGCGAGGGCAAGAAAGAGAGTGTGGGCGAGAGAGAGAGAGAGAGGACGAGAGAGAGAGTGTTGTGTTGGGAGAGAGCGAGGGCGAGAGAGACGAGAGAGAGGGAGAGGAATGTCAAGAAGGAGAGAGAGGGCTCCGTGAGAGGAGGCTTGACAGTGAAAGGGTGGGAGAGAGAAAGGGTGTCAGCGAGAGCGCAGGGGCAAGACAGGGCGAGACAAAAAGAGAGAGAGAGAGAGAGGTAGAGTGAGAGAGAGAGGGAGAAAAGAAACGGGAGAGAGAGAATAAGGGGACCGACGAGAGTCAGCGAGAGCAATGTAAACAGAGAGAGAGATAGTTAGGGGAGAGATAAAGAGACAGGGTGAGTGAGAGAATGATGGAGCGATGGTGAGAGAGAGGAAAGAGAGAGGATGGGTGAGAAGGAGAGAAGGCTGGGAGAGGGTTGTCGAGAGCGAAAGAGAAGGGACGAGGGTGGCAGCAGAAGAGAGAGGGTGAGAGCGAGGGAGGGAAAGAGTGGGGCAAGAGAGAGGATGTGAGAGAGGGAGATAGCGAGAGAGAGACATGAGAGGAGAGAGAGAGAGAGAGAAAGACAGACAGAGGGCGAGGAGTCGAGAGATAGAGGGTGAGAGAGAGAATGAGCGACAGAGACATTGAGAGAGAGAGAGGCTGAGCGAGAGAAAGAGAGGAGCTGAGCAATACGGGGGGGGGAAGAGAGGTAGGGGATGGTGGTAAGTGAAAGCGAGACAGGGGGCGATAACGAGAGAGAGAAGGGGAGAGAGAGAGAGAGATGAGGCGATAGTGACTTGAAAGAGAGAGAGAGAGATCAAGGGAGGAGATGGCTCCAGAGAGAGAGAAAGTGAGAGAGAAAGAGAGAGAGAGTGACAGAGAGAGAAAGAGATAGAGGGAGACAGACAGACAGAGTGACGAGATGGTGGGTAGAGAGCGACAGAGTGAGAGTGGGCGAGAGAGAGAGAATGTGCAGGGAGAGTGAATGAGCAGGGAGAGATAGGGTGAGGGGGAGAGAGGGGGGCGCAAGAGAGAGGGGGCAGAGAGAGAGGTGGGCAAGAGAGAGGGGGATGATAGAGAGAGTGGGTGAGAGAGAGAGGGGGCGAGAGAGAGTGGGGTCAAGGAATTGCGAAAGAGACGGGGGAGAAAGAGAGGGGCAAAAGAGGAGATAGGAAAAGAGAGGGGCGCGAAAGAGGGGGGTGAAAGAGAGAGTGGGCGAAAGGAGGGGCGAAAGAGGGTGTGGCGAAAGAGAGGGGGGCGAAAGGAGGGGCAAAAGAGGGGGATGAAAGAGGTGGGAGCGAAAGTGGGGGGCGAGTGAGAGAGAGAGTGAGGACGAGAGAGAGAGGGAGTTAAGAGAGAGAGGGAGAGAGGGGTTGGAGAGGGAGAGGGGGTTGAGAGAGAGAGGGAAGCGAGGGGGGTTGAGAAAGAGAGGGCAAGAGCGAGGGGGAAGAGAGAGGTGGGTGAGAAAGAGGTGGGGGCGAGAGAGTGAGGGAGAGAGAGAGGGGAAGAGAGAGAGGGGAGAGTGAGAGGGGGAGGGAGGGGATGGAGAGAGGGGAGATGGAGTGTGAGCAGGGGTTTGAGGCAGGGGGTGATATTGGATGGGGTTGGCGAGGGTGTGGTGTTGGATGGGGTTGGGGGAAGGGGGCAGTTTTGTTTTGGGTTGGGTCAGGAGACTGTGTTGGACGGGTTTGGGGAGGGGGCGATATTTGATGGGGTTGGGGAAGGGGGTGGTGTTGGATGGCGTTGTGGGAGAGGGCGGTGTTGGATGGGTTTGGGGAGGGGGCGATATTTGATGGGGTTGGGGGAACGGGGTGGTGTTGGACAGGGTTGTGGGAGGGGACAGTGTTGGGGAGGTGGCGGAGTTGGACGGGGTTGGGGAGTGGATTCGTAGCAGCGTAGCAGTGTTGGATGGGAGCAGTGGGCATGGATTTGGGTGTGGGGTGTGGTGCTGAGTGCGGGAGGCGGGGGTCATGTTGGACGGCAGTGAGGGTCAGGCTGTGGTGTGGGTGGACGGCGGTGAAATTCAGGCTGGTGTCAGTGTGTGGATGGCGGTGAGGGTCAGGCTGGGGACGTTATGTGGACGGCAGTGAGGTTCAGGATGGAGGCTGTGTGTGGACGGCCTTGAGTGTCAAACTGGGGGTGCTGTGTGGACGGTGGTGAGGGTCAGGCTGGGGGCAGTGTTTGGAGGGGCAGTGAGGTTCATGCTGTGGGTGGTGTTGGATGGCATTGAAGGTCAGGGTGGAGGCGTTTTGGGTAGGGTGGTGAGGGTCAGTTTGGGGGTGTTGTGCGGTGGTGGGGATCAGGATGGTGGCGGCGAGTGGGCATCAGTCATGGTCAGGCTGGGAGCGGTGTGGGGACAGCAGTGAGGTTCAGGCTGGGGGCAGACTGTGAGCGGCGGTGAGGGTCAGGCTGGGGTGGTGTATGGGCGGTGGTGAGCGTCAGGCTGGGGGCGGTGTTGTGCGGTGATGAGGGTCAGCATGGAGGCGGTGAGTGGACGTTGGTGAGAGAATCAGGCTGAGAGCGGTGTGTGGACGGCAATGAGGGTCAGGCTGGGGGAAGTGTGTGGGTGGTAGTAACGGTTAGGGTTGGGGCGGTGTTGGACAGTGGTGAGGGTCAGGCTGGGGGCGGTGTGTGGATGGTGGTGAGGTTCATTCTGGGGCAGTGTGTGGACAACGGTGATGGTCAGGCTGGGGGCGGTGTATGGGTGGCAGCGAGGTTCATTCTGGGGGTGGTGTGTGGATGGCAGAGAGAGTCAGGCTGGGGGCAGTGTGTGGATAGCAGTGAGGGTCAGGCTGGAGGCGGTGTGTGGATGGCGATGAGGTTCATTCTGGGGGTGGTGTGTGGATGGCGGTGAGAGTCAGGCTGGGGGCAGTGTGTGGATAGCAGTGAGGGTCAGGCTGGAGGCGGTGTGTGGATGGCGATGAGGTTCATTCTGGGGGCGATGTGTGGATGGCGGTGAGGGTCAGGCTGGGGGCTGTGTGTGGATGGCGGTGAGAGTCAGGCTGGGGGTGGTGTGTGAATAGCGGTGAGGGTCAGGCTGGGGATTTTGTGTGGATGGCGGTGAGGGTCAGGTTGGGGGTGGTGTGTGGATGGCAGTGAGGGTCAGGCTGGGGATTTTGTGTGGATGGCAGTGAGGGTCAGGGTGGGGGTGGTGTGTGAATAGCGGTGAGGGTCAGGCTGGGGATTTTGTGTGGATGGCGGTGAGGGTCAGGGTGGGGGTGGCATGTGGACGGCGGTGAGAGTCAGGCTGGGGTGGTGTGTGGATGGCAGTGAGGGTCAGGCTGGGAGGGGTGAGTGGATTGTGGTGAGGGTAAGGCTGGGGGTGGTGGGAGAATGGTGGTGAGGTTCATTCAGGGGTCGGTGTGTGAACGGCAGTGAGGGTCAAGCTGAGGGCGGTGAGTGGAAGGCGTTGAGGGTCAGGCTGGTGGCGGTGTGCGGATGGCAGTGTGGGTCAAGCTGGAGGCAGTGTGTGGATGGCAATGAGGTTCTTTCTGGGGGCGGTGTGTGGACAGCGATAAGTCTCATGCTGGGGACAGTGTGTGCATGGCAGTGAGGGTCAGCCTGGGGGCGGTGTGTGGATGGCAGTGAGGGTCAGGCTGGGAGCGGTGTTAAATGCTGGTGAGGGTCAGGCAGGTGGCGGTGTTGAATGCTAGTGAGGATCAGGCTGGGTGCACGTTTGGATGGCAGAGTGTGGGCGGCAGTGAGGGTTAGGGTTGGGGTGGTGTTTGACAGCAGTGAGGGTCAGGTTGGGGGCAGTGTGTGTACGGCGGTGAGGGTCAGGCTGGGGCAGTGTATGGGCGGTGGTGAGCGTCAAGCTGGGGACGGTGTTGTGCGGTGGTGAGGGACAGGATGGAGGCTGTGAGTGGGCTTTGGTGACAGATTCAAGCTGAGAGCGGTGTGTGGACGGCAGTGAGGGTCAGGCTGGGGGCAGTGTGTGGGTGGCAGTGACGGTTAGGTTTGGGGCGGTGTTGGACATCAGTGAGGGTCGGCTGGGAGCGTTGTGTGGACTGCGGTGAGGGTCAGGCTGTGGGCAGTAGTGGATGGCGGTGAGGGTCAGGCTGGGGGTGGTGTGTGGATGGCGGTGCGGGTCAGACTGGGGGTGGTGTGTGGACGGTTCTGAGAGCCAGGCTGGGGGCAGTGTGTGGATGGCGGTGAGGGTCAGGCTGGGGATGTTGTGTGGATGGCGGTGAGGGTCAGGCTGGGGGTAGTGTTTGGATGGCAGTGAGAGTCAGGCTGAGGGTGCTGTGTGGATGGTGGTGAGGGTCAGGCTGGGGGCGGTGTTTTGTGGTGGTGGGGGTCAGGCTGCGGGCGTTGTTGGAAGACATTGAGTGTCAGGCTTGGGGCGGAGTTGGACCGCGGTGAAGGTCAGGCTGGGGGCAATGTGTAGATGGCAATGCAGATCAGGCTGGGAGCGGTATGTGAGCGGTGGTGAGGGTCAGGCTGGGGATGGTGTTGAACAGTGGTAAAGGTCAGTTTGGGAGTGGTGAGCATCAGGCTGGGGGTGGTGTATGGATGGTGGTGAGGATCAGGCTGGGTGCGGTGTATGGGCAGTGGTGATGGTCAGGCTGGGGACGGTGTGTGGGTGGTTGTGAGGGTTCGGCTGGGGATGGTGTTGAACAGTGGTGAGGGTCAGGCTGTGGGCGGTGTTGTGCAGTGGTGGGGTCAGTCTGGAGGCGGTGAGTGGATGGCACTAAGGGTTAGGCTGGGGGAGAAGTGTGGGCGGCAGTCAGGGTCAGGCTAGGGATGGTGTGTGGGCAGCAGTGAGGGTTAGTGTTGGGGCGGTGTGTGGACGGCAGTGAGTGACAGGCTGGGGGCGGTGTTTTGTGGCAGCGAGGGTCAGGCTGGATGTGGATTTGGACGACAGTGAGTGTCAGGCTGGGGCGCACTGTTGTAAGGCGGTGTGGATCAGACTAGGGGCATTATGTGGACGGCATTGAGTTTATGGCTGGGTATCCATGTGTGGGTGGTGGTGAGGGGCAGGCTGAGGGCGGCGTGTGGACAGCAGTGAGGGCAAGGCTGTGGGCGATGTGCGTATGGGGATGAGTGCAAGGCTGGGGGCAGTGTGTGGGCAGCGGTGGGGGTCAGACTGTGGGCGGTGTTGGACAGTGGTGAGGGTTGGGCTGGGGGCGGTTTTGTGCAGTGGTGGGTTTCAGGCTGGGGGCGGTGAGTGGGCGATGGTGAGGGTCAGGCTATGGGTGGTGTTGGACGGCGGTGAGGGTCAGGGTTAGGCCAGTGTGAGATGGCGGTGTGGTTCATGCTGGGGCCTGTGTTGTACGGCGGTGAGAGTCTGGCTGGGGTGGTGTGTGGACGGCTGTGAGGGTCAAACTGGGGATGGTGTTGAACAGTGGTGAGGGTCTGGCTGAGGGCAGTGTTGTGTGGTGGTGGGGGTCAGGCTGAGGGCATTGTTGGAAGGCGGTGAGGGTCAGGGTGGGGGCAGTGTGTGGGCGGTGGTGAGGGACAGGCTGGCGATGGTGTTGAACGGGTGGTGAGGGTCAGGCTGTCGGCGGTGTGTGGAAGGGCATTGATGTTCATTCTGGGGGCAGTGTTGGACAGCGATTAGTGCCAGGGTGTGGGCGGCGTGTGGATGGCAGTGAGGGTCAGGGTGGGGGTGGTGTTGTGCGGTGGTGGGAGTCAGTCTGGGGGTGGTGAGTGGGTGGTTTGTGAACAGCGGTGAGATTCAGGCTGGGTGAGGTGTGTGGACAGCAGTGAGTGTCAGGCTGTGGTGGTGTGTGTGCGTCAGTTAGGATTAGGATTAGGGTGGTGTTGGATGAAAGTGAGATTCATGCTGGAGGCGGTGTGTGGACTGCAGTGAGTGTCAGTCTGGGGTGGCTGTTGGATGGCGGTATGGGTCAGGCTGGAGCCGGTGTGAATGGTGGTGAGTTTCAGGGTGGAGTGGTGTGTGGACGGCAGTGGGGTCAGACTGGAAGTGGTGTTGGACGGTGGTGAGGGTCAGGCTGGGGGCAGTGTGTTGGTGGTGGTGAGGACAAGGCTGGGGGAATTGTTTGGACAGTGGTAAGGGTCAGACAATGGGCGGTGTTGGACGGTGGTGGGGGTCAGGCTGGGGGTGGTGAGTGGGTTTCGGTGAGGGTCAGGCAGGGAGCAGTGTTGGACAGCGGTGAGGGACAGGGTGGGGGCGTTGTGTGGGTGGTGGTGATGGTCAGGGTGGGGGTGGTGTTTGGACGGCAGTGTGGTTCATGCTGGGGGCGGTGTTGTACGGCAGTGAGGGTCAGGCTGTGGGTAGTGTGCGGAAGGTGGTGAGGGTCAGGCTGGGGGCAGTGTATGGGCGCTGGTGAGGGTCAGGCTGGGGATGGTGTTAAACGTTGTTGAGAGTCAGGTTGGGAGCGGTGAGGGTCAGGCTGGGGGCTGTGAAGTTCATGCTGGAGGCAGTGTTGTACAGCAGTGATGGTCAGGCTGGGGTGGTGTAGGATGGAGGTGTTGGTCAGGCTGGGGGCATCGTGTGGACAGCGGTGAGTGTCAGGCTGGTGGCGATGTGTGTGCAGTTGTGAGTGTCAGGCTGATGGTGGTGTGTGCAAGCGGTGTGGTTCAGGCTGGGGGTGGTGTTGGATGGCGGTGTGGGTCAGTCTCAGGGCGGTGTGTGGATGGCGGTGAGGGTCAGGCTGGGGGCAGCGTGTGAATGGCAGAGGGTATCAGGCTGCGGGCGGTGTGTGGACAGTGGTGAGTGCCAAGCTGGGGGCGGTGTGTGGGCAGAGTTGAGGGTCAGGCTGGGGGTGGTGTGTGCATGGCGGTGAAGGTCAGGCTGGGGGCTGTGTATGGACGGCGGTGCGGTCAGGCTGGGGGCGGTGTTAGATGGCGGTAGGGGTCAGTCTCGGGTCAGTGTGTGGATAGCGGTGAGGGTTGGGCTGAGGGCGGTGTGTGGATAGTGGTGAGGGTCAGGCTGGGGGCGGTGTTAAATGGCGGCGAGTGTCAGGCTGGGGGCGGTGTTAGATGGCGGTGAGGGTCAGGCTGGGGGCGGTGTGTGGATGGCAGTGGGTGTCAGGCTGGGGGCTATGTGTGGACGGTGGTGAGGGTCATGCTGGGGCGGTGTGTGGACAGGGGTGAGGGCCAGGCTAGGGGTGGTTTTGAATGGTGGTGATGGTCAGGCTGGGGGTGCAGTTGGACGGTGGTGGGGTGCAGTCTGGGTGCGGTGCTGGATGGCAGTGAGGATCAGGTTGCGGGTGGTGTGGGGACGGTTGTGAGGGGCAGGCTGGGGGAGGTCTGTGGAAGGCGTTGAAGACAAATCTGGGTCGGTGTGTGGATGGCAGTGAGAACAAAGTTGGGGGTGGCGTGTGGTAGCGGTGAGGGTTAGACTGGGGGCAGAATTGGACGGTGTTGAGGGTCAGGCTGGGATCGGTGTTGTGCAGTGGTGGGGGTCAGGCTGGGGTGGTGAGTGGGCATCAGAGAGGGTCAGGCTGGGGGCGGTGTGTGTACAGCAGTGAGTGTCCGGCTGGGGACAGTGTGTGGATGGCGGTGAGGGTCAGGCTGGGGGGGTGGTGAGAGTCAGGCTGGGGCAGTGTTGGACATGGTGAGGGTCAGGCAAAGTGGGAGAGGGTCGGGTTGGGGGCGGTGAGGGTCAGGTTGGGTGCGGTAAGAGCCATGCTTGGGGCGGTGAGCGTCAGGCTGGGGGTGGTGTGTGGTTGGCAGTGGAGGTCAGGCTGAGGGCAGTGTGTGGACTGTGGTTGGGGTCAGGTTAGGGCCGGTGTGTGGGTGGTGGTGAGGGTCAGGCTGGGGGGCGGTGTGTGAGCAGCAGTGTGGGTCATGCTGGGGACAGTGAGGGTCAGGCTAGGGGTGGTGTTGGGCGGAGGGGTGGGTCAGCTTGGAGGCAGTGTCTGTGTATGGCAGAGGGAAGGGTCAGGCTGGGGGCAATGTGTTGACAGCGGTGAGGGTTGGCTAGAGGCGGTATTGAATGGTGGTGATGGTCAGGATGGGGTTGCAGTGATGTAAGGTGGTGGGGGGTAGGTGGGGTGCGGTGTGTTGAGGGCCTGTAAGGTTCATGCTGTAGGTGGTGTTGGAGGGCAGTGAGGGTCAGTTTGGGGGCAGTGCATGGACAGCAGTGATGGCCAGGCTGGTGGAGGTGGTGAGGGCAAGGCTTTGGGAGGTATGTTGATGGCAGTGAGGGCAAAGTTGGGGGCGGTGTGCTTCAGCTGTGAGGGTCAGACTGAGGGCGGTGTTGACAGTGGTGAGTGTCAGGCTGGGGTTAGTGTGTAGATGGCGACGAGGGTAAGGCTGTGGGTAGTGTGTGGATGACAGTGAGGATCAGGCTGGGGTGGTGTGTGGACAGCAGTGAGGGTCAGGCTGGGGATGGTGTGTGGGCGGCAGTGAGGGTCAGGCTGGGGACAGTGGTGAGAGTCAGGCTGGGGGAGTGTTGGACACGGTGAGGGTCAGGCTATGTGGGAGAGGGTCAGGTTGAGTGCAGTGCGAGACAGGATGGGGCGGTGAAGGTCAGGCTGGGTGCAGTGTGTGGACGGTGGTGGCGTTCAGGGTGGGGGCCCTGTGTGGACGGAAGTGAGGGGTCAGGCTGAGGGCGGTGTGTGAACTGTGTTTGGGGCTGGCTGGGGGCGGTTTGTGGATGGTGGTGAGGGTCAGGCTGGAGGCAATGAGGGTCAGGCTGGGGGCGGTGTTGGATGGTGTGAGGGTCAAGCAGGGGGTGGTGTTGGGCGGAGGGGTGGGTCAGGTTGGGGGCAGTGTGTGGACAGAAGTGTGGGTCAAGTGGGGGGAATTCCTGGACAGTGGTTCAGGCAAGGCTGGGGGCGGTGTGTGGATGGCAGTGAGGGTCCGGCTGGGGGCAATATGTGGATAGCGGTGGGGGTCAGGCTGGTGGTGGTGTTGAACGGAGTTGAAGGTCAGGCTGTGGGCAGTGTTGGGCGGTGGTGAGGGTCAGGCTGGGGTGTGTTGGTGGGTGGCGGTGAGTGTCAGGCTGTGGGCGGTGTGTGGATGGCATTGAGGATCAGGCTGGGTGTGGTGTGTGAATGGCCGTGGGGTCAGGATGGGGGCAGAGTGTGGGTGGCAGTGGATGTCAGGCTGTGGGCAGTGTGTTGGACGGCAGTGAGGGTCAGGCTGAGGTTGGTGTTTGGATGGCGGTGGGGTTCACGCTGGGGTCGGTGTGTGGTTGGTGGTGGGTGTCAGCCTGAGGGCGGTGTGTGGATGGCAGTGGGGTTCAGGCTGTGGGTGGTGTGTGGGCGGCGGGGGGGTTCAAGCTGGGGGCGGTGTGTGTTCGGAGGGGACGGTCAGACTGAGGTCGGTTTGTGGACGATGGTGGGGGTCAGCTTGAGGGCAGTGTGTGGATGGCAGTGAGGGTCAATGAAGGTCAGGCAGGGGGCAGTGTGTAGATGGTGTTGATGTTTAGGCTGGGACGCTGTGTGAACAGCGGTGAGGGTCAGTCTGGGGACGTTGTGTGGGCGAAGATAAGGGTCAGGCTGGAGACGGTGTGTGGAAGGTGGTGAGGGTCAGGCTGGGGTTGTGCTGGACAGCAGTGAGAGTCAGGCTAGGGACGGTGTGTGGATGGCATTGAGGGGCAGGATCGGGGCGCCATATTGACGGAGGTGAGGCTCAGGTTGGGTACAGTGTGTGTACGGCAGTGAGGGTCAGGTTGGGGGCAATGTGTGGATGGCAGTGAGGGTCAGGTTGGTGACGGTGTGTGGACGGCTGTGAGGGTCAGGCTGGGGGCGTGTGAGGATAGCAGTGAGGGACAGGCAGAGGGCGGCGTGTGGACAGCGATAGGGGTCAGGCTTGGTGCGGTGTGTGGATGGCAGTGAGGGACAGGGTGGGGGCGGTGTATTGACGGCTGTGCGGGTCAGCCTGGGGGGAAGTTGGTGGATGGCGGTGAGGATCAGGCTGTGAGCGGTGCGTTCGATGTCGATGCGGGTTATGCTGGGGGTGATGAGTGGACGTCAGTGAGTGTCAGGCTGGGGGTGGTATGTGGATGGTGGTGAGGGTCAGGCTAGGGGCAGTTGGTGGACAGAGGTGTTTGTCCGGCTGGGGGCGGTAGTGGACTGTGGTGAGAGTCACGCTGTGGACAGTGGTTTTGCCGTTGATGAGGGTCAGGATGGGGGCAGCGTGTGGACAGCGGTGAAGGTCAGACTAGGGGCGGTGTGTAGACAGCAGTGAGAGTCAGGCAGTGTGCAGTGTGTGGACAGCAGTGAGGGTCAGGGATGGTGCAGTGTGCGGACGGCGGTGAAGGTCAGGCTGGGTCAGTGTTGCATGTCATTAAGGGACAGGCTGGGGGCGGTGTGTAGACGGCGGTGGAGTTCAGGCTGGGAGTGTGTGTGAACGGTGGTGCGCGTCAGGCTGGGAATGATGTGTGAATAATGGTGAGGGTCAGGCGGGGAGTGGTGTGTGGACGGCAGTGAGGGTCAGGTTGGGTGCAGTGTGTGGTCAGCGATAAGATTCAGGCTATGGGTGGTGTGTGGTCGGCTGTGAGGGTCAGGCTGGGGGCAGTTGCTGGCGGTATGTGAATGATGGTGAGGGTCAGGCGGGGGAGTGGTGTGTGGACGGCAGTGAGGGTCAGGCTGGGTGCAGTGTGTGCAGCGATGAGGTTCAGGCTATGGGTGGTGTGTGGACAGCAGTGATGGTCAGGCTAGGGGCGGTGTGTAGAAAGCAGTGAGGGTCAGGCAGGGTGCAGTGTGTGTGCAGCGATGAGGTTCAGGCTATGGGTGGTGTATGTGGACAGCAGTGATGGTCAGGCTAGGGGCGGTGTGTAGAAAGCAGTGAGAGTCAGGCAGGGTGCAGTGTGTGGATGGCATTGAAGGTCAGGTTGGGTGCGGTGTGCGGACGGCGCTGAGGGTCAGGCTGGGTCAGTGTTGGATGGCGTGAGGTTCAGTCTGGGGGCAGTGTGTGGACAGTGGTGGAGTTCAGGCTGGGAGTGGTGTATGGACTGCATTGGACAGTCTGTGCACGGTGTGTTGATGATGGTGAGGATCAGGCTGGGGATGGTGTGTGGACGGCAGTGAGGGTCAGGCTGGGTGCAGAGTGTGTGCAGCGAGGAGTTTCAGGATATGGGTGGTGTGTGGTCGGCGGTGAGGGTCAGGCTGGGGGTGGTGTGTGGACGGTGGTGAGGGTCAGGCTGAGGATAATGTGTGGGCAGTGTTGAGGGTCACGCTGTGGGCGGTGTGTGGACAGTGGTGAGGATCAGGCTGGGAGTCATATGTGAACGGTGGAGAGGGTCAGGCTGGGGGTGGTGTGTAGATCGCGGTGAGGGTCAGGCTGGGGTCGGTATGTAGATGGCGGTGAGGGTCAGACTGGGTCGGTGCTAGACGACCGTGAGAGTTCGGCTGGGGACGGGTGTGGACGGCTGCGAGGGTCAGGCTGGGGGCGGTGTGGGACAGCAGTAGTGGTCAGGCTGGGGGTGGTGTATCGATGGCGGTGAGGGTCAGGTTTGTGGTAGTGTTTGACGGCGGTTGGGGTCAGGCTGGGGGCGATGGGTGGACGGTGGTTGGGGTCAGCCAGCGGATAGTTGGTGGACGGCGGTGAGGGTCAGGCTGTGAGCAGTGTGTTCAACGTCGATGAGGGTCTTGCTGGGGATGGTGCGTGGACATCAGTGAGTGTCAGGCCGGGGGTGGTGAGTGGATGTTGGTAAGAGTTAGGCTGGGGGTGGTGTGTGGATGGTGGTGAGGGTCAGCCTGGGGGCAGTTGGTGTACAGAGGTGGATATCAGGCTGGGGCGGTGGTGGACGGAGGTGAGGGTCAGGCTGGGGCGGTGTGTTGACGGTGGTGAGGGTCAGGCTGTGGGTGGTTTGTTGATGGTGGTGAGCGTCAGGCTGTAGGTAGTGTGTTGATGGCTGTGAGGGTCAGGCTGGGAGCAGTGTGTGGACAGTGGTGAGGGTCATTCTGGGGCATTGCATGGGCGGTGGTGAGGGTCAGGCTGGGGGCATTGTGTGGGAGGTGGTGAGGGTCAGCCTGGGGGCGTTGTGTGGTAGATAGTGTGGGTCAGGCTGGGTGCTAATTTTGGACGTCAGTCAGAGTCAGGCTGGGGGTGTGTTCGACGTCAATGAGAGTCAGTCTGGAGATGGTGTGTGGGCGATTGGGAGGGTCAGGCTGGGGGCGGTGTGTTGGCAGTGGTGAGGGTCAGGCTTGGGGCTTTGTGTGGTCTCAGTGATGGTCAAGCTGGCGGTGGTGTGCGGATGGCAGTGAGGATAAGGCTGGGGCGGTGTGTGGGCGGCGGTGAGGTTCAGGCTTGTGGCAGTGTTGGACGGTGGTGGGGTCAGGCTGGGAAGGGTGATAGATAGCGGAGGGGTCAGGCTCATCGCGGTTGGTGGATGGTGGTGAGGGTCAGTCTGGGGGTGGTGTTTGGGTGGCGGTGAGTTTCAGGCTTGTGGCAGTGTTGGACGGCGTTGGGGGTCAGGCTGGTGGCAGTTGGTGGAGAGCGGTGGGGTCAGACTGGGGATGGTTGGTGGATGGTGGTGAGGGTCAGGCTGGGAGCGATGTGTAGAAAGCGGTTGGGATGAGGTTGGGCGTAGAGGGTGGATGGCAGTGGTGGTCAGTCTGGGGGCGGTGTGTGGATGGTGGTGAGGTTCAGGCTGGGGGTGGTGTGAGGATGGCAGTGAGGGTCAGGCTGGGGGTGGTGTTGGATTGCAGTGCAGGTCAATTTGGGGTCGGTGTGTGGGCGATGGTGGGGTTCAAGCTGGGGGCAGCGTTTGGACGGCAGTGAGAGTCAGGTTGGGGGCGGTGTGTTCGACGTCAATGAGGGTCAGCTTGGGGATGGTGTGTGGGTGATGTTGATGGTCAGGCTGGGGGCGGTGTGTGGGCGGTCGTGAGGGTCAGGCTGGGGGCGGTGTGTGGGTGGTGTTGTGAGTCAGTCTGGGAACGGTGTATGGATGACAGTGAGGGTCAGGTTGGGGGCGCTGTGTGGATGGCAGTGAGGGACAGGCTGGGGTTGGCTTGTGGACTGCGGTGAGGGTCAGGCTGGGTGCAGTGTGTGCACAACAGTGAGGGTCAGGCTGAGGACGGTGTGTGTAAGGCATTCAGGGTCAGGCTGGGGGTGGTGTGTGAATGGCTGTGAGGATAAGGTTAGGGTCACTGTGTGGGCAGCAGTGAGGGTCAGGCTGGGGCGGTATTGGACAGCGGTGAGGGTCAGGCTTGTGGCAGTGTTGGACGGTGGTGGGGGTCAAGCTGGGGGTGGTTGGTGGATGGCAGTGGGGGTCAGGCTGGGGTGGTGTTTTGACGACGGTGAGGGTCAGGCTGGCGTCGAAAGTGGATGGTGGTGAGGGTCCGGCTGGGGTCATTGTTGGGCGACAGTGAGGGTGAGGCTGGAGACGGTGATGAGTGGCGGTGGTGGTCAGGCTGGGGCGGTGTATGGGCAGTGGTGAGGTCAGTCTGGGGGTGGTGTGTGGACAGTGGTGAGGTCAGGCTGGGGGTGGTGTGTGAACGTCTGTGAGGATAAGGCAAGGGTCGGTGTGTTGGCGGCAGTGAAAGTCAGGCTTGGGCGGTATTGTACGGCAGTGAGGTTCAGGCTTGTGGCAGTGTTTGTCAGTGGTGCGGGTCAGGCTGGGGGCAGTTGGTGGACAGCAGTGGAGATCAGGATGGGGCCGTTGGTGGACGGCGGTGAGGATCAGGCTATGGGTGGTGTGTTCGACATCGATGAGGGTCAGGCTGGGGAGTGTGTGGATGGTGGTGAGGGTCAGGCTGGGGTCATTGTTGGATGGCAGTCAGGGTTAGGCTGGAGATGGTGTGTGGGTGGCAGTGAGGGTCAGGCTGGGCGGTGTGAGGGTGGTGGTGAGGGTCAGGCTTGTGGCAGTGTTGAACAGTGGTGGGGTCAGGCTGGGGCGGTTGGTGGATAGCGGTGGGGTCAGGCTCGTGGTTGTTGGTGGACGGTAGTGAGGGTCAGTCTAGGGGCGGTGTTTGGGCAGCGGTGAGATTCAGGCTGGGGGCGGTTTTAGTTGGCGTTGGGTGTCAGGCAGGGGGTGGTATGTGTTCGGAGGGGACGGTCAGACTCAGGTCGATGCGTTAATGACAGTGGGTTTCAGGCGGAGGGGGCAGTGTGTGGATGGCGGTGAGAGACGGGCTGGTGATGGCGTGTCTCTGGGATTCTCTGAAACACACTGTGACACTCTCTGAGAGATTGTGACACACTGTGACACTCTCTGAGACTCTCCGAGATGCACTGGGAACCTCTCTGAGAATTTGAAACGCACTGTGACATTCTCTGGCACATTCTGACACACTCTGACACTGTCTGTGACACGCTGCGTCCCGCTCTGACAATTTGATACACACTGTGACACTATCTGACACTCTATGAGAAACACTGTGACACTCTCTGACAGACTGTGACACACTGTGACACTCTCTGAGACGGACTGTGACACTCTCTGATCTTATTTGACACTTTCTGAGACACACCGTGATACAGTATGACTCTATCTGACACTCTCTGAGGCAAAATATGACATACTGTGACACACTCTGTCTCACTCTGACATATCTGAGACACACTGTAACACTCTCTCACAGACTGTCACCATCTCTGAGCCAAATGCTGACACTCCCTCTGACACTCTCTGAGACACAATATGACACATTGTGACACTCTCTGACTCTCTCAGAGACACACTGCAACACTCTCTCATGGACTGTGACTGTCTCTGAGCCGAATGCTGACACTCTCTGAGACACAGTATGACACACTGTGACACTTTCTGACTCTCTCTGAGACACTCTGCAATACATTGTAGGATTCTCTGACATTTTGTGTCACACTGTGACACCCTCTGAGAAAAACTGCGACACTTTCTGACTCTCTCTAACACTCTGAGACACACTGTGAAACTCTCTTAGACTCACGGTGACCCTCTGTTACACTCACTGACAGACTGACACACTGAGACACTCACAAAGACAGACTGTGACACTTTCTGACTCTCTCTGACTCACTCGGAAATATACTGCAGTCTTCTCTGACACACTGTGACACACTGTGACATTCGTTGACAGGCTGTGACACTCTCTGACTCTCTCTAAGACTCTTACACACACTGTGACACTCTCTCACAGACTGTGACACACGGAGACACTTTGAGACGCACTGAGACACTCTCTGATCCTATCTGACAATCTCTGATATACACTGTGACACACTCTGACACTCTCTGACACTTTGAGATGCACTGGGATACTCTCTGAGACTATCTGACACTCTCTGAGACACACTGTGACACCCTCTGGCTCTCTCTGAAACACACTGTGACACTCTCCGAGACACACTGTGACACCCTCTGACTCTCTCTGAAAAACACTGTGACTCGCTCTGACAGACTGTGGCACACTGTGACAAACTCTGACACTCGCTAAGACACACTGTGACACTCTCTTGAAACACACTGTCACACTCTCTGATAGACTGTGACACACTGTGAAACTCTCTGACAGACTGTGACACACTATGACACTCTCTGAGAGAGACTTTGACACGGTCAGAGACAGACTGTGACACTGTCAGAGACAGACTGTGATACACTGTGACACTCTCAAAAACAGACTGTGACACTTACTGTCTCCCTCTGAATCTCTGAGACACACTGTGACAAGCTCTTACAGTCGGTGACACACTGTGACACTTTCTGATACTCTCTGAGAAACACTATGACACTCTCTGACAGACTGTGACACACTGTGACACTCTCTGAGACAGACTGTGACACTTTCTGACTCTCTCCGAATCTCTGAGACACACTGTGACACTTTCTGACTCTCTCTGAGACACACTGTGACACTCTCTGACTCTCTCTGAGACACTCTGCAATACACTGTAAGATTCTCTGACAGATTGTGTCTCACAGTGACACTCTCTGAGAAATACTGTGACACTTTCTAACTTCTGAGACACACTGTGACACTCTCTTAGACATACTGTTACCCTCTCTGACACTCTCTTAAACACATGTTGACATTCTCTGACTCTCTCTGACTCTCGAAGGCACACTGTGATACTCTCTGAACGACTGTGACACACTGGGACACTCTCAAAGATAGACTGTGACACTTTCTGACTCTCTCTGAATCTCTGAGACACTGTGACACTTTCTGACTCTCTCCGAATCTCTGAGACACACTGTGACACTCTCTGACTCTCTCTGAGACACTCTGCAATACACTGTAAGATTCTCTGACAGATTGTGTCTCACAGTGACACTCTCTGAGAAATACTGTGACACTTTCTGACTCTCTCTGAATCTCAGAGACACACTGTGACACTCTCTGACTCTCTCTGAGACACTCTGCAATACACTGTAAGATTCTCTGACAGATTGTGTCTCACAGTGACACTCTCTGTGAAATACTGTGACACTTTCTGACACTCTCTGACTCTCTCTAAGACTCTTACACACACTGTGACACGCACACACACAGCGAGGGAGGGACACGCACACACACAGCGAGGAGGGACACGCACACACACAGCGAGGGAGGGACACGCACACACACACACACACAGCCAGGGAGGGACACACACACACACACACAGCGAGGGAGGGACACACACACACACAGCGAGGCAGGGACACACAACAAAAGAGGAATATGCACACACACCAAGGGAGGGACACACACACACACACACACACAGCGAGGGAGACACACACACACACAGCGAGGGAGGGACACACACACACACACACAGCGAGGGAGGGACACACACAGCGAGGGAGGGACATGCACGCACACAGCGAGGGAGGGACACGCACGCACACACACACTCACG